>NC_070611.1:9159478-10480728 GCF_027172205.1 Podarcis raffonei | reverse complement strand
AAATAAGGAGTTAATGAGCCTGCTGCCTAGTCATTTTGCTGTATGGCTTCTCAAGAAAGAGTGATGGAAATGAAAACTTAATAAGTTTCTGCTAATAGGAAGCCAAGTGATTTTATGCGGGGAAGGGGGACTTGTTGATGTAGGAAATATACCAAGTTTTATATGTTTAGGTCCCATTGGTTTATGTGAGAAAGGTTTAAGTATGTGCTGTACTTAACTTTCCCATTGAAATTAACGGAAGTTATAGGTGTTTTGACTTTAGATGGATTCTGGTTGTAATATATACTTATTCAAAGTGAAAACATCAGACCAATACATATTAATTCACAAATGCAAATTAATCCATAATGTGTCACATACCTGTTTTAGTTCAAGTTGCAAAGACATACACTAAAAATACACACACCAAGACACAGGAAATTCTGGGTCTGTGGTTCTATATATATTTAGCGTAAGTGTCATTTCCACTTTTTCACCTGAAAGGGAAATACAAGTGTTTGTGTTTTGTTGCTTGCTTGTATGCCAATATTTGTCCAGGTTTGTGTGGGGCTTATGAGGTAGACATGTGAAAATGGTTGACTGAGTATGTAAGACTGAATTATGGGAGTGTTTGCAGAGCATGGAGAGAGTGATTTAAGATTGGTTTAGACTAGAGTACTGATGTGTTTGACACACTTGCAACCATCAGTCAAGTAAGGGTGTGCTTGAGTGAGATTAAATGGAAAGTATCCTTAGTTGTGGGATCCGGGTGGTGCTGTGGGTAAAAGCCTCAGCGCCTAGGACTTGCTGATCGAAAGGTCGGCGGTTCGAATCCCCGCGGCGGGGTGCGCTCCCATCGCTCGGTCCCAGCGCCTGCCAACCTAGCAGTTCGAAAGCACCCCCGGGTGCAAGTAGATAAATAGGGACCGCTTACTAGCGGGAAGGTAAACGGCGTTCCATGTGCTGCGCTGGCTCGCCAGATGCAGCTTGTCACGCTGGCCACGTGACCCGGAAGTGTCTGCGGACAGCGCTGGCTCCCGGCCTCTAGAGTGAGATGAGCGCACAACCCTAGAGTCTGTCAAGACTGGCCTGTACGGGCAGGGGTACCTTTACCTTTACCTATCCTTAGTTGTGGTTAGATTAAGTTTTGTTGTTGCAATACAGGAAACCGGGAATTTAATTGGATTGATTTGCTTAATAGTATGATTGATTAGTGAATGGTGGTTTGCAAAAGTGAGTTAATTTTCTTTTGCCTAACAGTCAATCATGTATGTCATTTAAAAAGATGGAACTTATAGAGCTCCTAGTTCATTTCTCATTTGTGGTATTTTACGTCCTGACATTTAAAGGATAATTTGTTTAGCTGTTTATTGTGATGCACTATATTTCTGTAGCCAGTATTTATGTGCAATGTTTATTTTGATACTAAAGAAGATACTCTGTTAAGTTGCTAATTGTGTTTGAATAGAATAGAAAGATTATGCTGTAATCTCTCAGCATGTTTTTTGGAAGTGAGTTTCATTGAACACGGTGGGTTATTTATGAGTAAATATGTTTAGGATCAGGTTGTTTGGGTTAAAAAAAAATCCAAAATGAACTTGGTAACTATCTGGTATAGAAACCTGCTGCTTTTTCCATTTTGAAAATGGGAAATATTCAGTGGTAATTTATCCCTTGCAGTAGCTTATTTAGCCTGCATTTTTAGTGTGGCATCTTTTCTCATGACTGAGTCATGAGAATGCTCTAAATAAAGTAATTTAATTTAACAGTCATTGATTTTGGCATATGACAGCCAGTGATGGGCTTGGCTTTGCTTTCCTTTATTCATTCAGTGTATGACTTGCTAGCTGAAGATCTGCTTTTTTAAAATGCTAACGTTTTATAGGGTATAGAATGGGTGAAATTGAACACTAATGATCTGATCCTGTGGGTATTTATAGAGAATAAGATGCCACTGGTTTGAATGGGACTTGGGTCTGCAAAAGCATGTTTAGAACTAGGCGCACCTAAATCAGAAGTGAGGCTATGGTAATTTACGTTCCAGGAAATAATAAATTTGTAATAAGTTGCCAAACTCCCTCCTCACAGAGTTGCATCTGGCACCTTCATTATATAGTTGACTCGCAACTTGTGCAAGTGTTAGGTTCTGGGGATTGTGTGTAAAGCTGAAATTGTGTATAGCAAGAGGAACCGCCGAACCGCCACTGTGTGGTCATCCCTGCCTTTCTGAAGCTGTTTAGAGACCAACTAAGTTTGTTCTGGTTATAGCTTTCGTGTGCATGCACGCTTCTTCAGATACGTTTAACACTTCAGATACATTTAACACTGGTATCAGAAGAAGCGTGCATGCACCCGAAAGCTTATACCCAGAACAAACATAGTTGGTCTCTAAGATGCTACTGGACAATTTTTTAATATATTTTGACTGCATCAGACCAACATGGCTACCTACCTGAATTTCTGAAGCTGGCACGCCGAACAGGCCTTGTCCCCCACATAAGACAAAGAGCCTTTAAGTTCTCTGTCTTGCTTTCTGGGCTCTGGAAGGTCTTATGCAAGCTCTCAAAAAAGACCTTCCCAGAGTCCAGTAAGTTAGCCATAGAGCTTTTAAGCTCTCCACCTTGTGTGTGTTTAATTTGTGCAGTTGCATGCCGGCCAGCCACCATGCACATAAAGCATTAAACACAAGTTAAATGCAAGTTGCAAGTCAACTGTGCAGCTTTTGGTACGTGCTGAAAATGTACCTCTTTATTCTGGCTTTTGACACTTGAGGTCTATGTTTTAGGACCCTTCTTATTTCTGTGATTTAAGTTACTTTGAATTGTTTTTAATACTGTGTTTCAGTAGCTGTAAACCACCCTGGGAGCTTAGGATGAAGGGCAGGTTATTAGAATTATAATAATCATTAATAATAATACTGTCTATTGTCTTCCCCAGCATACCATAAGGCACTGATAGATTGACCTTCTTTTTTACTTTTGAAGATATCAGCAAAATAAAATAACAGATTGCAAAAATGGTTATATAAAAAGAAGGAGGGAGAAACAAACAGCTGATTACTTGGTCTGTAGTCATACTCAGAGAAATTTAAAGTGAAAATATTGGGCTGTAGATTCATTCAGATAGATAGATAGATAGATAGATAGATAGATAGATAGATATCATTGACTCATTTTAACTAAGTATTTCTTTTTACAAGGAAAATATTTTGGGGTTTTTTATGTTACAGGCGTACTGAAAAAGCAACCAAATAATTCTGACTTGGGCAATACTGAGTTGGCGCTAATGCTGAAAGTGATAAAAAACCAATGTTTGTTGCAAGGTGCTCACTCATTAGTCCTTGATGCTCTCAACACGGTATGGCTCGATTTTTTCCTCCCATGGCAAATTCCCTCTAAATAATTTCAGTCTCGTTTTCCTTTCAAATCAAGATTTCTTCTGTTTCTCTCTACTCAAGTTGGAATATTCTGTCCATATTTAAAGTGTAAAACATAAATTGTAGCCTTGTGTATTGAAATGTAGATTTATTCAACTACACGGCATAATTGTCATTTAATCATATCAGTCACTTATTTACCCTGGTTATTTGAAGTCCCTAATTCTCATCTGTCACTTGGAGCTCTCTGAGGACATGATCCAGAGCTTTAACGTACTGATGCACACATTTCTGGCAGTGCAAGCAGCATATCACCAACACACCCCAACCTCTGCAAGGAGACTGGATGCTGCCGGGCATTTGTGCCAAGTAGTATTCCATCTCTTAGGCATGTCTAGATTTTGCCAGTGCTTGCCTTCCTGTGCTGGAGCTGAAGCGCATTAGCGCAGTGATGCAGTGGTTATGAATCTCAGTGAGCATTGAAGAAGTCTTCCAGAATAATAGGTGTTTTTAAATGTTACATCTGATCCTGCATTAATTACAAAACTTAGTAGAAATAACTTAACAGTTTGTTTTTGCTTTTTCCATATAAGATAACTATACTTTACGTGCATGTTTTTGTTTCTAGTTTATTGGAAATCCTGGTATTCAGAAATGTGGATTTCAGGTACTTTCTTCTGTTGTGGAATGTTCAGGTGCGCTAGAAATGTTGACACAGCAAGGAATGACAGATACCGTACTCCATACGCTACAGATGTATCCTGATGATCAAGGTACAAAGCAAGATAGGGCTAATTGCAATTAATTGCATCTTGCATAACTTAACTGCATCTAACCCAGGCCTCCTGCCCTAATGCAGGACACCCAGTGGCTGAAGCATATTTGCTTGCTCATCCTTGCTTGAAGGGCAATTTAAGGCCTATTTTATCAGCTGCAATGAGACTAATGAATCAAAAGCCACCCGAAACATCAGTCTAGAAACAACAACAAAAAACAGAGTTTCAGTTTATCTTGTTGTGTTAAGGGCTTTCCATGTTCCATCAAGCTCCTGAATGCTGGGAAATTGCAGCTGTTAAGGACCATGCCCTGAACAGATGTGTTGTTTAGGCAATATTTATATGGCATGGTACCTTATTACGTGGTTAACTCCAGCTTTACCACTGCCTTGGAGCTGGATTGCTCTTAATGCCACAGTGATGAACCCCAATCCCAAATATGTCTGTTTACTGGGATAGAAACATGAATTCTATGTGCAAACTGAAAGTACCATTCCACATTAGAAGTGGCCCTTAACAGCTGTGATTTCCTGGCACTTTGGAGCTTGAATGGAGCCTTAATATGCTTAATCAGAAGTTTTTTTCGCTGACCAGATTGAATTATCTTTTTTTTAAAAATAAAAAAGGGGGGAATAGAGCAAGAGAGGAAGAAATATATTTATTAATAAGAAATCACACACCATTTAGAAGAAAAGAATTCACATTCAGCAGATAAGACACACACAGAGCCACATGGTTTGCCCAAAAATCTCCCTCCCACTTTCTTCTGAAAGGAGCTCCTGTGTTTTCAAAGCTGCACCTCTACCCTACAGCCACCTGCGCATCCTCTGGAGGGTTGGAGACCCTCTGGAGCAGATATGGGAGGAATGTGGGAAGAGAGGAAGGGGAACTCCCTTGTGTGTGCAGAGTTCCACTTGTAGAATGTTGTGTACCACCCTCTGTGCAATAGGAGCAAATAGGAAAGACACTATTCTGTGTTCAATGCCATGTATTTATTTCAATATTCCTGACCTTCCTTTCCCTTTTCTCTTTCCAGAAATACAGTGCTTAGGCTTAAGTCTTCTGGGATCCTTGATTACAAGAAAGATATTGTGCATTGCAATTATACAAGTTCTGGCGGCAATCTTGGTTTCTACTTTACGGCGCTTTAAGGAGGTTGTTGAAATACAGGCACATGTATGTAATGCGTCTGGTATAAAAATCCAGCACTTTTCTGTTTGGCTGGGCGGCTTCTTTGGGGAAGGTTAAATTCAGAGATGTATTTTCATATTAGGTTTTGAATGTAACCACTTTTAGTGGGCTGTAGTTCTGTGCCTCACTGCTGGTTTACTCATGACACTAGGTCATATCAACTCGAAACTTATTTTGTTTTAGATCTTACAGCTACATCTCAAATCCCTGTTGTAGCCCTTCTCATTATAACATGCTCTATAGTTGTTTCATGCACAAGTTGAACCCACCTCTTTTTGTGATCACCACCCATTGCCCCTTTCCCTCAAAACTCTTTTATGGCCATATTCTTGTGTCTCTGAGAATATTGTTTCTCCTGAAATACTTTCAGTTGTGACTGTGAAACAGCTAAGACAGTTGCATATTTTACATGCCACACAAGTGATTGCTGCTTCAAATGTTGGTTTAAATTTACAGTAATCTTGGTGATCTGCAATTTCCCATTACTATCTCTGTAGCATAGAGAAGCATGTTTTCATGGCTCTCTTCCTGGGGTATATAGCCTCTCATTCACTGATACGTATGGCATTTCCAAGAGCATGAAAACTGCATCATGAGAATTTTGTGCAAATGCAGAAAATTCATTAACCAAACTAAGTTACTTTTGTGGAAGTGGATGTATACCACAAGCATGTTTGCTTGAGAACAGGTTCCATACCTTCCACATTCATTTCCAAGTAAGTATGCTTAGGAATGCCACTGTGTAGTTGCTGTCCAGCTGCAGTATACCAGTGCATAGATTCCAAGTGTTGTCCATGCATGTATGTGTCAGGCCTGGTCGTTGTCCTCTTCAGATCACCACACAAACGCTTCTTGTTCTTTTATAACTTTTTATTGTGTATTAACAAACAAACTTTTAAATGATCCTTCTCTTTAACTATTCTTCCTCAGAGTCACTTCTTTCAGATACCTTCTGAGCTCTGCTTCTCCATGACCAGCCACTCTCAAAATGGCGAAGGCGCCATTGTTCCTTTTGCTTTCCTGCTCTTTTTCCTCCCCTCCTGGCTAGAGCTGGCCTGTATCTCCCCTCCTCCCAATCTGAGCTAGAACTTAACCCTAGCCTTTCCTGGGAACAGCCAGTCCCTCCCTGTTGTTCCTCTTGCTCCCTTCTATTAGATTCACTGCTCTCCTTCCCCCCTTGGGGAATGCTTTCTCCCTCATAAACTGAAAACTTCTAACTCTTCCCTGACAGTATGTACCAGAATTTAGGTCTTGCCTTCTGGTGGATGGCAAGTGGTACTAGAAAGTGAAATGGAGGAGAGGTTGTATGTCTTGTCTTATTAAGACCATATTTTTTTAGAGCTAAGCCGAAATATCTCAGAAAACATGTTGACATTTCTTATCCCCCCCCCCAAAAAAAGCCATTGTTGTTTGGTTGTGGTTGTGGTTGTGGTTTCTCTTGTGAATGTTAATCTGCCGTCATTGTGGGTGTTCAATGACACCTGGTGGTTGAAGGCAAAATTGCTGTTCAGAAGAAAGCTTCCAACCTCTCATGAGCTCTTAGTTTTGATTTTGTCTTCACCATTATCATTGATTTTCAATAATTATCTGTATCTCCACTTCTTACATGCTTGCTTCCCTTGTTTGTGTGTTTGTTAGCCCTGTTTTGTCCTCTGTTGTTCCTTAATAAAAAAAGAGGCCCTTGTTCCTCTGCTCCTTTCTCAGCATTGCCCCTTCAAACTGCTAATACTTCCCATCATTCCACTGCATGAGCTGTGAATCTCCCTCCTATTAAAAAACAAAAAACCTACAGCTGCTCAGCCACGAGGAAGGTAACACAAGATTCCTCCATTTCCCACAGGTCCCAAGAGTTATTGTCTCCCTTGCCAACATCGCAAGCTTTCATTGCAAGTAAAAAGTTGGGGAAATTGCAAGAGCAACTACTGTAATGCAGCCTTAGTGTCAGGATAGGACCTCAACATCAGTGGACCCCTCTAGCCCTTCTATTCTGTCCTTCACTTCTTTTGGGCTCGGGTACCAAAAGGACCACCTCCAGTGTGCTTCCCTGAAATGCAGGTAGGAGGAAAAGATGAGAAAGGGGGCTCCAGCCCCATCTTACAAGACAAGGAATCCTCTCAGTGTCTAGCACACATACCTCAGATGGCTCAAGAAGGACGAAGGGGGATAGTCCCTAAAAGAAGTGAGGACTATTTTTACTGCCCAGACCTTTTCTGAGAGTTTTTCAGGCTTCCAGGGGGCTCAGAGCACTTCAGATTCCTAACCCGACTTTATCAGTTATTACTACCTTGACCACTGCCTCCCAGCTTCCAATGCAGGACCTGCCCTTTGCTCACCAGTTCCTAACCCTTCCCTTGCTGCAACAGCTTAAGGCAGTGGTTTTCACTGGAGTGCCTTGAATGATGGTCAGGGATGCCACGGGCAACACTGGCCTCTGTCCCCCTTTCCTTCTCTCCCTCCTCTGATGCCCTCTTGCGTCTCTGCCTCCCAAAGGCTTGCACAGCTGTTTGTTGCAGCAGCCCTGGCTACAAGCTCCCCAGGCGAATGGTGCCTCTGGGGCTGGGGTTGCCAGGAGCTGAGGTGGCCTTGGAGTAAGCAAGCAAGTGGGCGAGGGAGCGCAGCCAGCCGCTCCGCCAGCCCTTGCTGTTGGGAATGGACAGACAAGTCCCAGGCCCCTATGGGGCAGTGTGAGGAGGCAGCTCTCTTTGGGGCGGGGGGGGGCAGCTCAGAGACCAGGGCAGCAGCAGTGGCTACCTGGTCTCCCAAGGGAGAGGAGGCTGAGGGAACACTCCACAAGGGAGGGTGTTTGAGAAAGGGTGAGAGGCTGCCAGCTCTGCAGACATGACTGGGCTCCTGAGCCCCACAAGGCTGCCTCAGAAAGAATGTAGTTGGGTCAAGGGAGCCGTGGACTCATAAAGGTTGAAAACTTCTGACTTAAGGAGGTTTTGCCGTCAGATTTCGCCACGGAGCTGGCTTCTCATCTTTCTCTGATTCCTGCACTGGCTGTTTGTTACTTATAACCCAGCTCTTCCTTCTTCTATGCCTCAGCAGCATCCCACTTTGAACTCTGGTGAAATAGTCCCTCCAGTTTCTCTGCCCATAAAAAAGGTAGAGGATTTTGAGAGGCCATTTAACCCAGCTTTAATTTTTCCTCCTATGCTCCCTGTTTACTGTTCAGTGTAGAGAAGATACCTAGCTGGAAAATATTTATTCTGTGGAAAGAGTAATCATACACATGATTTTTTTTAATGTGTAAAAACTTTCATACTCCCCCTCTGTTGTTTATGGAAGCTGCAGTTTCATTTCTAATTTGCTAGAATTCTGATGTGAAAGATAACAATGTCTTTGACATGCCATGGTATTGTTCTGTCTTGTCAGTGCAGGAATCTTCTGTTCGTGTGCACCAAGGCTTACTGTTCAATTCTGCCCTGTGGCAAAATTGAACAATATCATCAAGGGCTCATCTAACATTTCCCTTTGCACTGCGCTTTCAAGCACAGGTCTGGGATTTCCTGATCTGTGTCCAAGTGGTTATTGCCATTTGCTCCAATTCAGCAGTAAAGCACTCTTGACACGGACTTGGAAACTGCAGACCTGTGGCTAGAAATGTGGCACAAAAGGAATTGTGGATGAGTACCAAAATATTTTTGGTCCTATTTGTCATTTGGTCTGAAGGTTTGTTGTTTTCTTGAATGTGTTTAGCAATATATTATTGACCGTTGTCCTAACCATTTTGATTTCATTTTATCTGTAGGGATTTAATGTGATTATAAAAATACTTGACCTGTCACCTTGTTTTGCAAAGCTGTTAATACAGGAGTCATTTGATACAGCCATTTTTTATCAGATGTCCATGTGTTTCACTGAGCAAAGAGACCAGCAGGTATCTCATCTTTCAGTCTTCTCTTTTCCTCTGACCTTCTCCCTGCTCCTTCCCCAGAACATTTAATACGACATTCTCTGGAAGATGTTCACCCAGTTTCAATTGCATGTCTTCTCAATTTAGTTTCAGAGTCTTTGTTGTAAATGCTTTGCTAAAATAGCTGACAACGATGATTTAAAAAACCTGATGTTGGAGAAAGCCTGTGCTGAGTATAATACCATTATGGTTGAATGCTTACTCTTGCTGGGAGCTGATGTGAATAAGGAGACAAAGAAAAACTCTTTAATCTATCAAGTACGTATGTTAAAATATAATTTTTTGCATCAGTTTGAAATATGTATGCCTGGCCTTTTTAAGAAAAACATCCTGCAAAAAGAGCTGAAACACAGATGCGTTTGACACCATACTGAGTACACAAGAGAAAAATTCTTAATAGTTAATTTAGAGGCTGCCCTTTAAAAACCGATCACTTGACTCCGATCATGCCAAACATCCTAAGCATGCATGAATTGCATATAAGTATAAAGCAAAGTCAGTTTCCAACATTGCATCCTATTCCTCAAACCTGTCACACTTTGGTGTGACCATTGACTAGAACTCAGAATGGTGCTACACAGGCAGCAACAAGCTTGAAAAATCTAGAGAAACACTAAAGACAATGAACAAGCATAGCTCACAACTCCATAATGTTCTGGTTTACTTTCCAGTTCATTCTCCTCTTTAAGTGACTGCCTTTCATTCTTATAGAGGACCACCATTGGATTACTCTTAAATGCACGATGGCTGGCTCAGCCATGGCCAGAAGGGATTCCCAGAGGCTCTTGGACACTTACTACTGCATAGTCATGTGGGTTTTCTGGAAAATTACAGTAATTTTGCATAGTTAAGAAACTGAAAACTTCGAAACAGGCATGTTTGCCTAATATTAATTTGCATTTGGCATGCATGGTTACTTATGAAATGAAAAATGTTGATGGAAAAATAAAACTAGAAAGCAGGGGTGCCAACTTGTCCCCCACACTGAGGAGGCACAGTCATGTGATGTGTCACATGATGCTTCTTGGCATGCACCAGGCAGGGGGAGGCTGCACAGAGGGTGATCTCTGCACTTGCTCATCCCAGCCTCATACCAGGAGCCAGGCAGCGGCTGGGACGCGCAAAGGTCGCCCTCCATGCTTGTCCCAGCCGCCGCCTGGTTCCTGGGATGCCGGGTGGAGGCTGGGGCCAGGGTACGTGGAGGGCACCTGGCAGCAACAGGGGATAGCGGCCCCCTCAATATTGGGGGGCAGTGCCCCCTGCCAAAAGATATTGGGGGAATTGAAGCCCCCTTTGCCCCATATACCTGGTGCTGCTGCTAGAAAGAGAGTGAGAAAGAAAGAAAGAAAAAGAATTGTAGGAACAGGAGACACACCCACTAGCTTGCCAAAATCATGTGCCATTTGCATTAATCATCTATTTCTCTTTCATAGATTTGTGAGAAAGGGAGCAATCCTAAGTTGGTAGAACTGCTATTAAACGGCGGTGCTCGAGAGCAGGATGTCCGGAGTGCTCTCACAATCAGCATCAAGAAGGGAGATAGCCAGGTCATTAGCTTGCTCTTAAAAAAGCTTAGTCTGGATTTGGCCAACAGCAGCATATGTCTTGGCGGTTTCTGCATTGGTAGAATTGAACCTTCCTGGCTGAGCCCCTTGTTTCCAAGTAAACAAGGATCCTTCAAGAAACAAAGTAAGTGGCTGTAGATGTTCATGTTAAAGTATGTATTGTGCTGTTGATACCTGCATGGCCCAACTACATGTAATTTTCAGCTTGTTTAAAGCTAGTTCCTTCAATAAGCAGTGTAGGCCCCTGATTTTTCTTTGCCATTGATTTCATCTATACATATTGCTGGAACTCAAATATGATTTGTAACAGGCCATGTTTTACCTCCAAAGTTCTTCCCAACCCAAGTTTCCTGGCTTTTTATGTAGGAGGTTAATAGTTCCAGGTATGTTCTTTATTCACTGTATTGTAGCAACATTGGTGCATTCTTTCACATTGTGCTGGTTCAGACAATCGTAACTTGACTTAGTAAGCCAATAGATGAATGAGCCTTTTGCCCGTAAGACTGGGAAACAGTGGTTATCAAGTCTGGAACAAACCAGAATATTGACTCAAGTTCAGATTGTGGTTTAATGTTTGGGAAAGGGTCAGAGTGGCAGAACAACTGCTTTGTAAGAGGCCCCAGGTTCAGTCCTCGGCATCTCTAGGAAGGACTGGGAGAGACACCTGCCTGAAACCCTGGAGAGTTGCTGCCAATTGATGTAGACAATACTGAACTGATGGTCTGAGTCAGTTTGAACCAGCTTCCTATATTCCTGTATGACTTGTTCTGAAGCTGGAGTAGGGTGAAGCTTCAGGGAACCCGAACCCTCCCACGGTGGGAAGCCAAAAATTAGATAAACAAGAAGAGTTCTTACCAAGTGTTTTATTCGGTATTCACAGAGAGAAGCTTTGAAAAGTGACTCTCTTGTACTAATGGCATTGCTCCTAGTAAATCCCCACTCCCTCTGTCTCTCCTATGTATAAAACATCATCCCTACATTGGCTGATCGGTGCTTTCTGCCTATGAGCTTTCTGTTCTACTAGCCATGCCTGCTGGGTTCTGGGAGAAGGGGGGTGGGTCTGGAATGCTTTCTAAAGACACTGAGTTTGTCAGATATCTCTCCCCTGGTGCTTTTTCTTCTTCTTCTAACTCCTCTCCTAATATTTCCCAGCTTCTCCCCTCTGCAGCCTCTGAACTATGACCTTCTGCAAACCACTGTTGTAAATCTATGCTGTCTTCCTCTTCTCTGGGAAGTGCGGGGGGGGGGCAGTCTCCACCATTCCTCCTCAGACCAGTCCCTGACAAACCATAATTTCTTGTTTGGGATTAAATGGGGAACTATGGTTAATTAGAGACTTCTTGGTTTAATCACAGTTCACACAAAGGGCAAAAGACCTGTGCATATCTCTGCTTATTAAGCTGAGATACAATGTCCAAATGCAACTATTTTATATATACTCTGTCCAATACGAGTTTTTTTTTTTTGTTTCCTGCCTATTAGATGCAGGCTCTGCGCTGGCCAGAATGGTGCTTAGATACCAAAAGAAAAGCAGCTATGAGGACCAGTCAAGTTCTAGTTTTGAAGAAAATACTGATGAAAATATAAAGGAGCAGCTTGATGACTGGGAACTTCTCCCTGACCATTTAGTCGACAGTGTTTTCTGCTTGAGTGATGGTATAGATAGTGAAGGTATATTTGCTAGATTAAATGAAGGATTTGCCACTCCATTACTTCTTTTTTCCAAATAATTTTTATTGGTTTTCATGTGAATACAAGAACAACATACTGCATAACTACTTGTCCAGTGGTACATTCTTAATAAGTTTCATATGCAGTACACAAGCAATACCTTTATTTATGCATTGTCAGTTCAAGTATCCTCTCCACAGAGATTCTTGTGTTGTGGGTGGAATAAATGTATCTTTTGTCTTATTTATAAAAGAAAAGAATGGAAGCCAAATCTCACACAAAGTGTCTATCTTTGAAGGGCCTTTAATTACCCTTCTATGGCAAGTAAGGCATTCTGATAGAGGCACATTCCAAATATTATTTACCCAGGTTTCAATGGGGATTTCTATAGGTTGTTTCCAGTATCAGGCTATTGTTAATCGGGCTGCTGATAATAGAAAAAAATACTAAGTCCCTGCATTTAAGGTTATTATTTAAATTTGAGTCTAAACTTGCTGCGTAATTTTGGAAATAATGTGGAACACCTTTTTTCCAAAAGGAGTATACCAACGTGCAGCTCCATGAAAATATGAGCCTATCTTTCTGCAGCCTTTCCAGCACAGGGGAGAGATGGTAGTGATTATTTTGGCTAGACATGATGGAGTCCAGTGCCAGTGAAATACAATTTTAAGAGAAGCCTCCTGCAAACTCCATTACAATCTTAGCCTTCAATTTGTAGCCTTAACCTGACCTGTTTGACTGTTTGGCACAAGTGTACCTAGCTACCCTGTAGACAGGGGTCTTGCATAGGGCTAAGGCTCCTAGTAAGGGACGTGGGTGGCGCTTTGGTCTAAACCACTGAGCCTCTTGGGCATGCCGATCAGAAGGTCGGCGGTTCGAATCCCTGCGATGGGTGAGCTCCCATTGCTCAGTCCCAGCTCCTGCCAACCTAGCAGTTTGAAAGCACACCAAAAAGTACAAGTAGATAAATAGGTACCGCTCCGGCAGGAAGGTAAACGGCGTTTCCATGCGCTGCTCTGGTTTCGGTGTTCCGTTGCACCAGAAGCGGCTTATTCGTGCTGGCCACATGACCGGAAAACCTGCGGACAAACGCCAGCTTCCTCGGCCTGTAAAGCGAGATGAGCGCCGCAACCCCAGAATCGTCTGCGACTGAACTTAACTGTCAGGAGTCCTTTACCTTTACCTTTAAGGCTCCTAGTGCTACACCCTCCTTTCTTTGACCATGTTCTATGAACGCAGTCCCTTGTATTCGCTTTTATTTTTTATTTGTTGAAATAAAAATGAATTTAAAAGCACAAATAATTTCTGTGTATGCACACATATTCACACATGTACACCTGAGTTGAATGTGCAATGTAGAGGAGGGGGGGCGGAAGGTGGGTGAGAATTATGCTTCTGTAGAAAATAAAAAAGGAATGACTGTTCGGATGGAAAGATAAATGAACTGGACTTGTCCCTTGTGCACCTCTTTATTTTGTTTGACCTTATAATGCTGCTGCTGGCAGAACTGAATCCCACCAGAGAAAAGTTGCTAAAATATAAAGTCACATCCAAAGTTTAGTATTTGAAATGCTGACCACAAGTCAAATTGCCCTGCATGGAAAGGATGGTAGGAAAGGGAATCTAGAAAGTGACAGCAGCGTGGAAAATCATGAAGTTAAAGACTGTGTTAAAAGGAAGCTTTTTGAGAGACACTGAAGGATAGTAGATTCTATCCAATAAGAAAAAAACAGCGAGAGAAACCACTCTAATCAGGATGTAGTCAAAGAAAGGGCACGGGAAAAGAAGAAAAGGAAAACAGTACAGTTGTACCTTGGTTCTTGAACGTAATCTGTTCCAGGAGTCCGTTCAACTTCTGAAACATTTGAAAACCAAGGCACGGCTTCTGATTGGCTGCAGGAGCTTCCTGCACTCAAACAAAAGCTGCGTCGGACTTTCGGCTTCTAAAAAACATTCGAAAACTAGAACGTGTCTGGGTTTTCGGCGTTCGGGAGCCAAAATGTACAAGTACCAAGGCGTTTGAGAAGCAAGGTATGACTGTACAGAGAAGTAGTATCTGCTGTATGTGTAAATTAGTCTTCATAAATGTTAACATTTATTATTATTTATTATTATTTTATATCCTGCCCTTCCTCCCAAAGGAGCCCAGGGTGGCAAGTATCAGTTCCTGCTCCTGGTGTTGTGCTGGTGACATTTCTGGCATTTAGGCTTCTATTTGTTTGAATTCTTGGCTTCAGTTTATGTAGCCATTCTTGCAGTCTTGTTTAACGCCCTTTCACTCCCTTTGCCTCAGGGAGTGAAAACTCAATTATCGTGAAGAAGAAATCCAACTCCGTGGCTGTTGCAGACGTCCACAAAGACAGGGCCTTGCAGATGTGTTCTCAGACCCTGAAAAGGAATTCCAAGTCTGTGGTAAGAAAAATAATCAAATGGGTGTAAAGTCACATTACAGTGATGCCTCGCAAGACGAAAAACCCGCTAGACGAAAGGGTTTTCCGTTTTTGAGCTGCTTCGCAAGACGAATTTCCCTATGGGCTTGCTTCGCAAGACGAAAACGTCTTGCGATTTTTTTCGATTTCCCCCCCTTTTTCTAAGCCGCTAATAGCCTTTTAGCCGCTAAGCCGCTAATAGCCTTTTAGCCGCTAAGCCTTTAATAGCCGCTAAACCGCTAATAGCGCTAATCCACTAAGCCGTTAATAGGGTTGCTTCGCAAGACGAAAAAAGCGCTAGACGAAGAGACTCGCGGAACGGATTATTTTCGTCTTGCGAGGCACCACTGTAGATGGGTTTATGTTGTAAACCGCCCTGCAGTTTTTTGATGGTGGGCAGTATGTAAACTGAATGAATGAATGAATGAATGAATGAATAAAAGGTGTATCTTTAGGACCTCTTTAGCTTTTTGTCTCTTGACTCCTTGTCTGGGGAAAGGGCAGGATATAAACAAATATCATCATCTACATACATAGCAGAAAGAAATGCAATAACTATAGCATAACAGTGCATTGCAGTTGTGCAATTTGTATAAGAAATAGCTCCTGGACCACATATTCTTCTTAAAGCCCCTTTGTCCACAGTGCTAATCACATCAAACAATCTGCACTGATTTCTCATATGCTCATTAAGTGCACACGGGGCACTTTAGTATTCAACTAAAATAATTGTGGGAACACAAGGAACACCACTGGCGCAACAGGACTAACCTCTCTGTTCACCCACGTCCACCCCATGCCATTCCCAAATCCGCTCTAGAGGGTTGGAGGTGGTCAGTTAATGGGTTAATTCTCCACAAGTCAGCAGAGATTACTCATTTCCCGCAGTACACCTGCAGGTATCTTGTGATTCTCTTATCTGGCAAGTAACTTTGTATATAAAAGGGCTCAGGTTACAGCATACTGTGTGTTTCTGAAATGTAGGTTGCTTTGTTAATGCTGATACCGCAAGCAAAGCATAATAATTTGATCATCCACTCTTTTTAAATGCATCTAAATGTTCATAACTGCAACATTTAAGCTTTCGGTGTTTTCCAGGGACCTGGGTCACATCACGAACCATTTAAGAATCCAAGAAGAGGGCAAATGTCTTCTGAAGAATCGCACAGTAAGTGTATATCCACAGTAGGTTTTTAATTAAAGAAGTTCACATCATTCTGTATTCACTTAAATTCTACATACAGTTACCATTCTTCATAAGAATATGTGTGTAATTTAAACATCTAAGAAGTAGACTACATAGTACAAACTGGTATAGAATTGTGCAATTGGAGAAATAAAATGCCCACCTAATTAAATTTCTTGCTACATCAGTGGGTAAAGTCCCATCAACACATTCTATGCCCAAGTCTTCTACATGCCTAGAGAAAGTAGTTGTAAAGAACTATGCTTGTAAAGAACCGGGTCTCTGGCCTGAAGCAAAATTCCTTTTTCATGCAAAATAAAGCAATACAGCCAAGATCTTGAGCATATGTAAAAACATTTGTGCATTTCCTCATACCTTGAACAACAACATCATAGTATAGCTTGTACCTATTAAAGCTGCAAGAAAGAGCATAAGCATTGAATACGTGGAAGCTGTCAAGTTGTTTTTGGTCCGGCTAGCCTAGTGTTGTCTGCTCTGGCTGACAGAAACTGAGGTTTCTGGAGGTGATATTTCTAACTCTACTTCCTGAGATCCTTTAGGTGAAGATAGGAGCATTTGAACCTGGGACTGTCTAGCTGTAAAGCATGTACCTGGTTTATCTATAAAATATTTGTATACCAATTTGTCATTAAAAAAATCAAAGGGGTTTTGCAGCAGTAGAAACATAAAATCATACAGGAAAAACTATAAGAAAATTAAAATCAGACATCAGTTAACCATTCTTGATCGCCTGTCTAAGCCTGGTGCAATAGAAAAATTTTCAGCAAGCATTTAAAAGTTGGCACAGAAGGCCGTCTGAGCTATTTTATTTCTCCACACCCCCTGAAGATGGAGGGGAAAGTTTCCTTATTTATTTATTTAATTTAATTTTTAGTTTTTTTATTTGTTTTCCAAAAATGTCCGTTGCACAAAAAATACAGTGAAGCAAAAATTATATACACCTGGCTATCCTGAAGCTTACCATTCCAGAGCCTCACAAATAAAAACCATATTTCTATAACTTTATTTGACTGTTGTTTCTTACTCATTCTTCTGTAATGGTAATTTAAATAAGATAACTATTTTCCATATTCTGCTAAAGCTGTTTGGTAACACTGGGACGGTACTCTTTTTTCCAATTAGCTGCTATAGAAATCCTAGTAGTGATAAGAAGATTAATAACCATTTCCAAGTTAACGTAAATAATTAAGTCTTTTAAATATCCCAGTAATTATACCTTTGGATCTAGTGGTAATAAGTAACCAGTCATTTGCCTAATTAGACTTTGAATTGTAATCCAGGAAGTCTGAATTATAGGGCATTTCCAGAATGTATACAAAAGAATGTCCATTCTGCTTTACACCTCCAAAAACCACTCTACTGACAAATAAACCTTGCTTACTCAGTATGGTATTAAATGCCATTGGTACTGAATTTTAAGGAGATTTTCTCTGATCTCAAGCTGTGTAGTATCTTGCTTCACATCTGTTGAAATTCTCAGATATTTCTGCCTTAGGTTTCTTACCCTTTTCATCATAAAGGTACCTAATTTCCCCCCAAGTAGAATTCATCGTATTACAAATGTTCCAGCTGCGCAGTCATTGCAGCTTGCCAGATGTAGCAATTGGCCTTCTCCCCCTGAATACTGTAATGGGGTTCCCCTCCCCCAGAGCCAGGGGGTGCAGGGCACAAGGGGAGGAGCGGTTGGGAAAGCCCAGTTGCATGAAGGAATCCTTGCTCAGGCTTCTGCTTGATGAGCCATGTTAGGTGAATCCCGTTCAAAATATGTATTTTGCCTATGCTCATTATATTGACATTTTGGTAACACTATGGCAGAGAAATGTATCTCTGCAAATACAATTCCATATAAATCTATTTGTTTTCCTCTTTACTTCCATCCAAAATGGTAGATCCCGATGGTTTTGAGGCAGTTTCTCAACCATGTGGCAAACCAATCAGGAAGTTAAGTGTTCATAACTGCTGGTCAAAAAGAAATGTCATTTATACTGTAGCAAGCATTTCCTGATAAAGCTAATGTTTCTGCATTCATTCATTCATTCATTCATTTATAAAATAGACACCCCAAATCGATTGGACAGTTCCTCTTCGTCAATCCCTGACAGGGAATTTATTAAGTCACTTGATCTTTCATCAAATGAGCTGGAGAATATAGATAGCATCAGTCAAAGCTCTTGCTTAACTACTCATTTGGAACATCTTGAGAAGTTAGAGCTTCATCAAAATGCCCTTCCATGCATTTCTGAACAATTGTGTGAGGTGAGTCTAACACAGTGCTGGAATATATATTTATGTCATACTATCAATGTATTTACTGTATCATAAAGTAGTTTAAAGTGCCCACTAAAAAGATCCAATTCATCCTTCTTTCTTCCAGAGCTTGAAGTGTTTAACTTATCTGGATCTGCACAGTAACCGTTTTAAATCGTTTCCTCCATACCTGTGGAAAATGCCTCATATAGCACATCTTGATATCTCCCGCAATGAGATTGGTCCTTCCTTAATCTTGGATTCAAAGATTGTCTGTCCATCTCTAAAGCTACTGAATTTATCATACAATCAATTGTCATGCATTCCCGAATTTCTCTCCAATGTTGCACAAAACCTGGAGCACCTTATATTAGAAGGGTAAGAACAGGTCGTGGTGATTTTGATATATGGTTCTCAAGGGTTGTTGGCAGTAGTGAACTGAAAGATGAGGAAAGGACCTGTAGGTGCCTCCATATGATTCTGGATTACAACTTCCAGCATCTCTGACCACTGGAGGCCAACATTTACAGGGTCACCCCTGCCCTACACGAAAGTTCTGTGGCTGCGTATGTCCCAGTTCATCATTTTATGAAACCTTATTAACCCCTCCACCGCCACCCAGCCATACAGAAGGAGGAGTGGGAGCATGGGAGCCTGAGGTTTCCTTAGCTCATTCCTCCACATGACGTTAAACTGATTTTGCATGACATGCAAATGTGGCCAATGCGCTGTAGCCCAAAGTGTGGACTGCAGACCTCTAGCATCTTTCCATATGCATCTTTTTTGTGTATGCTACTTATAACTCTTATTTGGTTTTCTTTTTTCCTAGTAACAAGCTTTCAAGTGTGTGCTCACCGTTATGTTTGAAGGAACTGAAAGTGTTAAACATTAGTAAGAATGCTGTATCCTTCTTGGCTGAGAATTTTCTAAAAGACTGTTTGAAGCTGGAGACACTCAATGCTGGGATGAATTCACTCGGTGAGTGTATGAAGTGGCGCAATATTATGGCTGTGAGGCATGGGAGCAAGTGAAGTGGGGTGTGTAGGAGGAGAAGGAAAATGATGTAGTTAATATTTGTGCTATTGTTTTCTGTCTACTGCAGTGTATTTATAAGACTAATACTGTCATGAGTCACTTTTAGTGTATATAAGTCCTTGGTTTTTGTATTGTATGGTTTTTTTAAAGGTGTACGTCGCCTTGGATGCCTTTAGGCAGAGTGGTGACTGGGAAATACTATAAATTACATATAAAACCAACCTGAAAAATAGAAAGCTTTAGTAATTGCTATGCAACTCTAAAAGGCCTTACTTTCAAGTATTGCTCTTAAAAGGAGAAAGCCATGATTTTTGCAAATGTGTGAACAATAAGTGGGGGTTTTGTGCTCATACATCTGCACCTAAAAGAGAAATGTCTTGTTGGAAGTGGCCCTAATGTTGCCATATTATAAGATGGGAAATTGAGGTTGAGAGATGATGACCTGCACAAAGCCGCTTGTCAAATTCATGACTAAGGTGTGATTTTTAGTCCCATGCCATCTTTACATGTCTTTTCCAGGCTGATTAATTTTATAGTGCAAAACATCCATAGCTGCTGCTAATTTGTGCATGTGGAGGAGCGGAGACACGAATCCAGTTCCCCAGATTACGAGTCTTATCGCTCTTAACCACTACACCACACTGGAGACCAGCAAGCCTCCTTTTCCAGGAGCACCTTCTGTTCTGGAGTTATTTACTTTCCCCATGCACCCAAGGCTGTTTAAAAAGTTGCTAGAAAGGTTTAGTTATTTCTGTAGGAAATAGTTCATTTTGTATAAGGTGTTACAGGTATCTTTTGAGATTGCGTGTCACATCGTTTCCTGGCTATGCTGGCTGTGTGTGTGTGTGTGTGTGTGTGTCAGTGTCAGTGTCAGTGTCAGTGTCAGTGTCAGAGAGAGAGAAGGGGAAAGAGAACTTTTTAAAAAATCTGCCCTCCCCCTTTGTGCCTCTACAATGTTGGAGCACTCGGCCAACAATACTTTAGATTATTCCAGTTATATGATAACTGCCTTCCTATATTGTGTGTATTATTTAGCAATTTTACTAACTAGTAATGTAATTGCTTTTCTTTTTTCTGTTTTTAGAGGCCACACCTGATTTGCCGCCTAACATAACTACATTGAAATTATCTCAGAATAATTTTTCTAGTGTTCCAGAAGCAATTCTTCTTCTCCCACAGTAAGTTTCTACACTATTTCCCTTTCTGAATAATTGCATGCTCGTGTAGCCAGTGCAGAGATTTAAGGATCAGCAACATGTGTTGCTGCCCCACTAAAACAGCCCATCAGTGGCTTTCTGCACCAGCTGCAGAAACCAAACAGTCTTTGAAGTTAGCCCCACATAGAGCACATTGCAGTGCTCCAATTGTGAAGTTGCTACATCATGGGCTGCTGAAACCACACCATCCTGCTCAAGCCGTGGCTGTAGCTGGTGAAGCAGCCATGCTGGGCAAAGGCACTTCTCAAGACTGAATCCACCTGGCACTCAAGTAACAGGGTGGAACTGAGGAGTGTCCCCAAGCTACACTCCTGTTCCTTCAACAGAAGCGCAATTCCATCCAGAACAGGCAGTTTCCCTAAATTCTAGACCTCAGAACCATGCACCCACAGCATCTCCCATCTTTTCAGGATTCAGGCTCACTTTATTGTCCCCATCACTGCCTCCAGACAGCACCTGCGCAGTCTCGATCCTGATTCAGATGGAATGGAGAGACAAAGCGGGGGGGGGGGGTCATCAGCATATTGGTTACACTGTGCTCCAAAACCTGAAATAAAGTCTTTCAGAGGTTTCATATAGCTATTAACTAGCATTGCTTCCTTAGGGGCAAAGCCCTTTTGGGAGAATGTAAGGTGGTCTGCCAAGTCAAACTCTGTCCCACGATCATCCTGGTTCTGCTTATGCATAGACTTTGGAAATCCAACTGTTTGTATTCAAAAGACTTAACATGTATGTTGCTTCAAAACTGCATTTTCTGTCTCTTGAAGCTGAATGTCCAGCAACTCTGTCATAGTTTGGCTATATTAAGTCTTTCATAGACTCTCCTATGACTTTCTTAGATTAAGAATGTCCAAGGATCAAAGCAGTCCTAGTCCATCTATCTGATCAAGACCACAATGAGTGTTCTAACAGATGCCACTGAGGCCTTATTAGTATAGAAACAGAGATAAATAGGCATCCATTGGCTTAATCTTCAACACAATGGGTAAAATAAATATGCCTGTTCCAGGATAATTTTTTAAAAAATGTATAGTTCTTTGAAATAATCCTCTCATAACAAGTTTGCATATTCCTCATTTTCTTTTTAGTCTGAGATCAGTGGATTTAAGCAACAATAAAATCACAACTCTGCCTGGGCCACTTCATTGGAAAACGTCTAATTTAAGGGAGTTGCTGTTTAATCATAATCAAATAAGCACCCTGGATCTGAATACAAAAGCTTTCTTGTGGTCTCGGCTCGAAAAGCTTCACCTCTCCCACAACAACTTAAAAGAGGTAAGCTATGAGCTTCACTATTAATAGGGTGGTTGCTCTTAAGAATGATATTCTTACTTCACCACAGCACAGTTCTATAATAAAAACCCAAAAGACTGTTTGCTAGGGACAAGGTTTTTCCTATGATTTCTTGTCGTTGTTGCTTTATTTTCAAAATTACTCTTTCAACACCAATTTCTTTGGATGCCTGAGTAGCAAGGTGACCTTATCACTAAACAACTGTGTAGGGTAGCACTTCTGCTACAGAAGCCAATGGGAAAGATTGTGCTGTGGAGGAACCACAAGAAGACAAAGGAAGAGCCACAAACTTGATACTATAAGTATGCAAGGAAGGCTGAGGCAACAGGCAAAAGACTCCCCAAAAACAGTTTAAAGAGGATCAGGCTGTATTTCATTATGCCAACAGCTGTGTGTGATGGATGGACAGTGGCGCACTAATAAGACCCAGTGAAGTAGTTGTCCTGGAAGGGGTCAGTTTACTGGCCTAGTTATGAGAAAAGAGTTATAGAAAGCTCTGCTTAAGCTTAGCAAGCCAGTGAACACAGTCAGTTTGGTGAGACTCTTAAGAGGAGGGAAGGAGAAGGACATCTGCTCAAAGATCCTCAAATGGTGAGGAGTGCAACTTTGATTAATCATTTGTTCCTTTTCAGAACCCTGTGTGTGTGTGTGTGTGTGTGTGTGTGTGTAGATTCATATTTCTTTGGTCCATAAATATTTTCAGAGGGATCACTAAGAATGAGTCACTAGGTCCAGGATCTGTAGGGTGATGTCTGAGCAGAAACAGAACACCATTTTTAAATAGCTCTCCAAGGGTATTAGCATGCCTAAAATCAGTTTTGCAAAGGAGTAATATAGCATTTCTATAGAAGGATGCATTGCTACTGGAGAAAAATGATTTATTCTAAATTAATCATTTGTTCCAAATTGCAAGCTATCCACTGTAGATAAAATATGTTGTCTATGTTGCAGATATTGTAGAATAGTAAATGAAACAAGGGATTTGCTATATTAATTATTATTTGTTCATTTTAGCTGTTGACATGCTTGATCTTGCACAGATAAATTACTCTATCCCTCCCCCCAAGAAGGATTTTTGTTAATATGCTTCCTCTCTTTCTCTAGATTCCTCCTCAAATTGGGTTCCTTGAAAACTTAACATCTTTCGATGTAAGTTACAATCCAGAATTAAGAAGCTTTCCTGATGAAATGGGAAAGTTATCCAGAATATGGGATCTTCCCTTGGAAGGGTTAAATCTTAACTTTGACTTCAAGTATGTGGGATGGAAAGCCAGGGACATTATAAGGTTAGTTATCTCAACATTCTTATGGGTGGGTGTGTATTGACTGTTTAAAAGCAAAACAAAACAAAACAATACCAACAGTATACCTATCAATTCAATTTAATTTATATGTTTAAAAAATGGACAAATTGTTCAAAACAGGAGGCTGAAGTGGCAAATCTACAAGAATAAATTTGCCTGCTTTTTTGTTAATGTTTTAGAATTTGCTGGTATCAACAGGATCTGTCTTAACAGGTAAAACTGCTAAGCTGCAAAACAAATCTGTATGCAATTGGACCTTGAAAAAAATAAGGACAAATTTTTACATAAGTAAAACTTTGTGGGATCATGGGCAGTGACCACTGATGGTCACTGGCTTTAAATAAATAACTGAACTGAGCTGAAATGTAATGTAATGTAATTAGTCTTAACTAATAGTTAATTGAAACAAGCCATATAATCACAGAATTGTAGAGTTGGGACCCTGAGTGTCATCTACTTCAACCCTCCGGGGCAATGCAGGAATCTCAACTAGATCATACATGACAGATGGCCATCCAACCTCTGCTTAAAAACCTCCAAGCAAGGAGAGTCCACAACTTCCCGAGGGAGACCATACCACTATCAAGCAGCTTTTACTGTCAGAAAGTCGTTCCTGATGTTTAGTCAGAATCTCCTTTCTTGTAACTTGAATCCATCAGTTTGAAGTTGGCTTTTTTCAACTAACTATAGGTAAGATTAGCCACAGGTTGTCCACATTCAAACAAAACACTACTGTAGTTGGTCTGAAATGAAAACTTGGTCACAACCTCCTGCTGTTCTGATGGGGAGTGTCTCCTTCTCATAGCAATAAGCTGTACATAATGCTAACATTAATGTTTTGCAATGTATAACTTGTTCTGCATGGTTCATATGAAGGGGTTTTTTTTAATTACAATTTTCTTACGAAGGTTCCCTCCCTTACTCAAGGTTTCTTCAACAGCGTTTAAAGAAAGCTGTCCCTTATAACCGGATGAAGCTCATGATAGTTGGAAATACAGGCAGCGGTAAAACTACACTGTTACAACAATTAATGAAATGCAAGCGACAAGACATGGAAATTCCCAATGCGACAGTTGGCATTGATGTGATTGACTGGAGGGTTACAGTGAAGAGTAAAACAAAGAAAGAACTTGAATTAAGTGTCTGGGATTTTGGAGGTATCTTGTCGTATTTACATTTAACATCAAACTTGGCTTATGCACGTGGGGAGATGGAATCACAGCTACTTCCTTATCAGTTGTGCCCCCATTACATGTTTTTTTAAGGTCCAGTTGTGTAGTCTTAAATGGCATAGTTGTTGTTTCCTATATTTTATGTAGGTTAATAACTGCATGGCCTTAGTCTATTTGGTTCAGACCTATGCACAAGGCAGCCTATGAGACTGAATGGACCTGGCCAGTGGCTGGTGTAAGTCTCAGTATAAATGTGTGTTATGAACTTCCAGCCTTGTCCAAATCCAGCTTGCAATGATTCATCAAAACAATCTTAGGTTACATAGTAAATATTGGGTGGCTCATAACATTTTAGCAGTGTGAAAATACAAGTGGTCATTGAACGTTTGTAATGAAAGTGTGTTGTCAGCCTTGATAGGTAAGGTGTTCGGTCTGGTTTAGTAGTCATAGAAATAGACATAATTGATAGGTTTCAAAGACTTAAGCATGCAGACGCAAGAGAACTCTGTGCACAACCTGCAGCCCGCTTATTTATTTATTCAATTTATATACCACCCTTCATTCAAGGATCACAGGGTGGTTTACAGTATAAAAACACAAAAAACATAGCACAATGAAAAACAAAAAATACCTCCCCCACCCCTGGACACACACACATAGTTTAAAAGGCCTTAGATTGTTTACAAATCTGAGAGAAAAGGAAAGTTTTCACCTAACACCTAATGAAGGCACCAGACAAACCTCCCTGGGGAGAGCACTCCACAAACAGGAAGCAACTGGCAAAAAAGCCCGTTCTGGGGTTGCCACCCTCTGGACCTTTCCCTTTAGTTAATTTTGTTGCAAAACATATAATATCCTTCCAATATTAAAAGCAGTGGAAATTGTTGCAGAGAAGAAAGAAACTGGAACTCTTCTCTGGATCCTGTCAGGCATAAAATTTCTTCCAAATTTCAGGATTCTTGGGAGTGTGGTTACCTAATTTGGACTCTCCTGATGTGTTTGTGGGGAGCTTTTCAGAACAAGGTGCCTCTCAAGCTGTGCAATGTTATTTTTTTCTTAGCCTAAAAAGATTTGAACTCTGGGGTTTTTCTGTAAGAACTGGAGGTTGTGCAGATTACAGCATAGGAATGTTATTGTGGTTTTCTGTGACCTAGAGGAGAGAGAAAAAGCAAGCGCATAACACAAAAAAATGATGTTATTATTTAGGCCAGGAGGAATTCTACAGTGCTCACCCCCACTTTATGACCCAGAGAGCTCTGTACCTTACTGTTTATGACCTTAGCAAAGGAGAGGCTGAAGTGGATGCTATGAAGCCGTGGCTGTTTAATATCAAGGTAACTTTATCATACTGGAGCTACCCCCAGTAAGGTGGGTCCGAAGGTTGTTGAAAACACATTTGTGTGCTGAGGCTTTTCCTGACAGTGTTATTGGCCTGTCTTAGATACTGTTGTTTTTTCTTCATATTTTCTTTAGAGTTTATTAAATTATAAATTTAATAGATACAGTAACAATAACATTATTTGTGCTGTACTCATAAAATGTTATGTAAGATCATAGATGGACAAGTTTTCTATATTCATTTTTCAAGTCTGCATATAACATTACATAGTGTCCCAGTTTGCACGTAATGCTAAGCCAAACCATGATTTAGCTCAAACAATCAAGATTCCAGACCAAAGTCCATGGTTGTGCAGTGCTCTTCTCCTAATCTACCTGAGGCTAAGCCTGGGTTTGGTTTAGCATTATGTCCAATCCTGGGCTCATAGTTTGTCTCGGTTCAGAGAAATCATAAACCATAAACCTAGAACAAACCTTGAAGTGGTGCATTGACTGTTGAATATCCAAACTATATGTGATGCACTTTATGGGAAATTTACTCCAAGGTGTAGGGGCAATGACTGACTCAGCAAAACCATCCTAAAAGCTGTATATTATGTACTGGATGAGAATCTTAATTAAGCACTGTGATTATATGTTCTTTGCAGGCCCGAGCTTCATCTTCACCTGTGATTCTCATTGGTACTCATTTAGACATCTCTAATGACAAACAGCGTAGAGCTTGTGTCAACAAAATTACCAAGGAACTGATGAATCAGAGGGGATTTCCAGCAATCCGAGATTACCATTTTGTGAATGCTACTGAAGAGTCCGATGCTATGATGAAACTTAGAAAAACTATAATAAAGGAGAGTCTGAATTTCAAAGTAAGCCATGCCATTCATATAGATACACGTTCACATGCAGGAAAGTTTACTGTAGCACTTTGTTCTTTAAGGCTTGCAAAGTTGAATCAAAGCTTATGGTGCCATTAATCGGAACTACTACACAATCTGCAGTATGGTATCTCCTTAATGAGCCAGTGTGGTGTAGTGGTTAAGAGCGGTAGACTCGTAATCTGGTGAACCAGGTTCGCTTCCCGGCTCCTCCACATGCAGCTGTTGTGGGGGAGGAAGGGAAATAAGATTGTTAGCCGCTTTGAGACTCCTTAGGGTAGCGATAAAGCGAATATCAGATCCAAACTCTTCTAATGTGCAAAAAACATTTTACCAATCCTTATATCATAACCTTACAACAAAAAGCAGTTCATAAGTTATTCTCATTGCATAGACAGTGACTGTAAAGGCTTCAGAGAAATTGTAAATAATGCAAAGTATCCCAGTAAAGCCACCGTTGGGCTCCTTTGTAGGAAGGTGTGGGATATAAATCTAATCATCAGGAGACGGGAGAAGAGATTTGGAACTAGAAGTCAAGTATTATGCACAGTGTCATGTGAATTGTCAGTCGAGAGCAATAGAAATAAGTCAGATGGATTTATACATTTCTATGTCTTAAAACACACTCTCTTGTTTTCTCTTAAGATTTGTTGTGGTTGTTTTTGCTTGCCTTTTCCCCAGAGTGGGACTCTAGGTGGCTTGCACAAATTATCATGAAAAAATACAAAGGTAAAAAGATAAAAAAAGACAATAGTTTAAAAGTAATCAAATTCTAATAGAATTAAAACAATATGAAAACAAATCTATTAAAATACTGGTAATAAAAATAGCACGGCACTTTTAAAAGCCCTCTCCTTAAAAACTGTCAGTTCCAAATGGCCTGTTGGAATAAAACTGACTTCACCTGCTAGCAGAAGGACAAGGAGTTTTGGCAGTGTAATAATAGAAGAAGGTCTCATTCCTCCACTGTCTTAGCACACTGCTTTGACTGAGCCAGCACTGCTGAGGTCAGTAGCATTGGGAAAACCACCCCCTGCTCTGACAGAGTACAAGAGCAGGGGGTGAAGAACTTCCCATCTTCTTCCACCACAGCAGCTGCCCAGGCTACTGAATGGGCAGAGTGGAGGCTGGCCGACCAGGATTTGGAGTTCCATTTCCCATGACTTCATGGTTGTGACGGGGTCCAGTTTGGCCTAGAAATGGGCTCAAACTTAACCAAGCTGTCCCCCAACTCTTGGGATAAATCATTTAGTTTTCCAAACCTGAGTAGGGAGGTTTGACCCATCACTAAAGAATTCATAAAAAGGTCTAGACAAAGCATGTTTGTTCTACAGATCGGAGACCAGCCCGTTGTTGGACAGCTAATCCCAGACAGCTACCTGGAACTTCAGAAGAGAATTTTAGAGGAATGCAAAAATGTTCCAGCTGAATTTCCTGTGATTGACCACAAGCGGTTGTTAGAATTGGTGCAAGAAAACCAGTTGCAGTTGGATGAAAATGAACTCCCACATGCTGTTCACTTTCTGAATGAATCAGGTAACATGCATCATCAAAATATGTTGTTCTTAGCTTTTGCGTCCTTTCCGCCCTCCCTCCCCCTCCATTTTTTCTTACAGCTGGATTCCTATAGACTCATACCCTTAACTAGGACAGGGACAACCCTGAGGAAGGTATTTGTAGGAAGAATAGATAGGCAAGAAAAAAGGTAAAGATGCCACCCATCACTTCTCCTCTGCAAATGCCTCTCCTTGCATTTTAGCAAGTAGAAATGGGTTTAGGAAATGTGTTTGCTGCAACAATGCATATTTCTGCCTTTGCTCTAGCATAGTTTTGGTGCATGAGACTATTTTCAAGAGAATTTTTAAATGATGGGAAGCCCCTTGCTTACCTTGGAAATGTGCAGTACTGCCCCAAGATTTTAAACAATCTATCCATGTCTGAAAATGTACTACAGTGGAACCTCAGGTTATGTACGAACACTTCGGGTAACGAGCTCCACTAACCCGGAAGTAGGTGCTCCAGGTAGCGAACTTTGACCCAGGATGCGAGCGGAAGTCATGCACAGTGGCAGCAGGAGGCCCCATTAGCGAAAGCACACCTCAGATTAAGAACAGTTTCAGGTTAAGAACGGGCCTCCAGAACGAATTAAGTTCGTAACCGGAGGTACCACTGTATGTACCTTTCTGTTTGTTTATTTCTGCTAAGAATAGCACACTTCTAGGTATAAAAGTTTTGCTATTGATCTCAGGTAGAATATCTTCATTCTCCTCTAAAATAAATAGACAACTGCTGAGATTCGTATTGTTGCATTAGTGAAAATTGCTTTGCAAAAAAGGGCATATTGGGAGAAATTTGCACTAAAATGCTGGTGAATCTTATTGAAGATCTTTTGAAGAAAATAAAATCACAAGCTGATGTGGAAATGTGAAGAAGTGAACATAAGATTGGAAAAAATAGAAAACAAAACTGACAGATTTCCCCATCCCTAATCCAAATGCACTGTTCCATCAAAATTGTCCTCTTCCTTTAAGATTCAGTGGAGTCTTGCTCTTGGCTATTTTGGGTACAACCTACCACAAGAACCAAGCAGTGCTAATATCTACAAGTACAATACAGTGGTACCTCGCAAGACGAAATTAATTCGTTCCGCGAGTCTTTTCTTCTTGCGAGTTTTTTGTCTTGCGAAGCACGGTTTTCCATAGGAATGCATTGAAAATCAATTAATGTGTTCCTATGGAAACCGCTTGCCGGGCTGGCGGTGCGGAGAAGGGCTTTTCTCCCCACCGCAAGCCTTCAGGACAGGTCCGGGAACAGAGGGGAAGGCGCGCTGTGCTTCTCCTCTGTTCCCAGAGCTTGCGGAGCTTGCGGTGAGGAGAAGGGCTTTCCTCCCCACCGCCAACATTCAGAACAGCATTCTGAATGTTGGCGGTGGGAAGGAAAACCCTCCTCCCACCGCAAGTCTTCAGGACAGGTCCGGAAACAGAGGGGAAGGCGTGCAGCGCTTCTCCTCTGTTCCCGGGGCTTGCGGTGGGAGGAGGGTTTTTCCTCCCCACCGCCAACATTAAGAACAGCATTCTGAATGTTGGCGGTGGGAAGGAAAACCCTCCTCCCACTGCAAGTTATCAGGACAGGTCCGGAAACAGAGGGGAAGGCGTGCAGCGCTTCTCCTCTGTTCCCGGGGCTTGCAGTGGGAGGAGGGTTTTTCCTCCCCACCACCAACATTCAGAACAGCATTCTGAATGTTGGCGGTGGGAAGGAAAACCCTCCTCCCACCGCAAGTCTTCAGGACAGGTCCGGAAACAGAGGGGAAGGCGTGCAGCGCTTCTCCTCTGTTCCCGGGGCTTGCGGTGGGAGGAGGGTTTTTCCTCCCCACCGCCAACATTCAGAACAGCATTCTGAATGTTGGCGGTGGGAAGGAAAACCCTCCTCCCACTGCAAGTCTTCAGGACAGGTCCGGGAACAGAGGGGAAGGCGCGTTGCGCTTCTCCTGTGTCCCCGGACCTGTTCTGAAGGCTGGCGGTCCACCGCCAGCCTTCAGAACAGCCAACCGAAGGCTGGCGCGGGGAGAAGGGCTCTCCGCCCCACCGCCAGCCTTCAGAACAGCCAACTGAAGCCTGGCGGGGGGAGGAGGTCTCTCCGCCCCACCGCCAGCCTTCGGAACAGCCTTCCGAAGGCTGGCGGCGGGAGGGGGTCTCTCCGCCCCACCGCCAGCCTTCGGAGCAGCCTTCCGAAGGCTGGCGGTGGGAGGGGGTCTCTCCGCCCCACCGCCAGCCTTCGGAGCAGCCTTCCGAAGGCTGGCGGTGGGAGGGGGTCTCTCCGCCCCACCGCCAGCCTTCGGAGCAGCCTTCCGAAGCCTGGCGGGGGGAGGAGGTCTCTCCGCCCCACCGCCAGCCTTCGGAGCAGCCTTCCGAAGGCTGGCGGGGGGAGAAGGTCTCTCCGCCCCACCGCCAGCCTTCGGAGGAGGTCCGAGGACAGTAGGGAAGACGCGCTGCGCTTCCCCGCTGTCCCCGGAGATTTCCCTATGGGCTTTCGTCTTGCGAAGGAAGCCCATAGGGAAATTCGTCTGGCAAAGCACCTCGAAAAACGGAAAACTCTTTCTTCTTGAGAGTTTTCCGTCTTGCGAGGCATTCGTCTTGCGAGGTACCACTGTATGTGTTGATTAAAATATTAATTTGTTCTACTCTTCACCCAGGTGTTTTGCTCCATTTTCAAGATCCAGCACTTCAGCTAAGCGACTTGTATTTTGTGGACCCTAAATGGCTATGTAAAATCATGGCACAGGTGAGTTTTCAGATGTTTTCTTTTTTTGTGACCAACTGAGTTCACATCAACCTCTTGCCTTCCTGCTTCAGGCCCCACTTTCCCCCCCAAGAACTTGAGTTTTGTTTCTTTTCCCTAGATCTTGACAGTGAAGGTTGAAGGCTTTCCTAAGTACCCAAAGGGAATCATAAAGCGTACTGATGTAGAGAACTTCCTGCTAAAGAAAAGCAAATTTCCTAAGGTTTACATGTGTAAATACTTCAGGCTTCTGGAGAAGTTCCAGATAGCACTGCCACTAGGAGAAGATCAGCTCCTTGTTCCAAGCAGGTAAACAAAAGGCTTGAAAGCAGGTGCTGTGTTAAGGAAATGTAGTGTTAGAAGTTCATGACTTATTTTATCTTTGGTCTTTTTAGACTTGCCCACTAATCAGACCTATGAAGAACACCTGAGAAAGAGACTCATTACACATTCTGGCTACTTCTAACTCCTGCTGTCAGTCTATAGAAAAAAAATAAAATCAGAAATATTAAGAGCAACTTTACTTTTTCTTCCAGCTTGTCAGATAATAGGCCTGTGATAGAGTTACCACACTGTGAAAACTCTGAAATTATCATAAGGCTGTATGAAATGCCCTATTTTCCCATGGGATTCTGGTCCAGGCTAATCAACAGGTTGCTTGAAGTGTCGCCGTTTATTCTTTCAGGAAGAGGTACATAAATTTTCACATGGCTCCATTATTGCTCTCCTTGGCTAAAACATGATTAAACATAGGGAGTTTTGGGTGGGAGAGGGGACAGTATCCCAATTGAATGTTGAAAGTAACTCAGAACTCTTAATATTGAAATTGCTGGCTTCTTTTTTCCTTTAAAAAAAAATCTGTTGGGGTTTTTATATTTTCTGCTTGATTTCTAATATTTTTACATGGCATTAGTAAGGGGAAGTGACCATAGCCCCTAGGATCTCTATTTATTTATTTTTTAAAAAAATATTTTTATTAAACAATTTTTATATTCATACAAACAAAACATACATAAACAAACAGAAAACAAAAAAAAAAAAACAAGAAACAAGTACCCTTTCATGTCCTAATTTCTTAAACCTTTCTTCTTCGACTTCCTCGTGCCCCCCGTTTCTGTATTCCAAATTCTAATCAATTGTTCAGCAAATCTTCCCTTATTTTGCTATAAATTTAAGCTATTCATCCTTATTCTCCTTGTCTTAACCATTACTAATAGTAACCATTTACTTTAGTCCAACATCATTCTAACTGTCATTAATTTTGTAATATTTCTTTAAATAGTCCTTAAACTTTTTCCATTCTTCTTCCGCCGTTTCTTTTCCCTGGTTTCGGATTCTGCTCGTCATTTCTGCCAAGCCCATGTAGTCCATCACCTTCATCTGCCATTCTTCCAGTGTGGGTAGATCCTGTGTCTTCCAGTACTTTGCAATGAGTATTCTAGCTGCTGTTGTAGCGTACATAAAGAAAGTTATATCTGTCTTTAGCACCCCCTGGCCGACAATACCCAAGAGAAAGGCCTCTGGTTTCTTGGGGAAAGTATATTTAAATACCTTTTTCAGTTCATTATAGATCATTTCCCAGAATGCCTTAATCTTCTGGCACGTCCACCAGAGGTGAAAGAATGTACCTTCCTTTTCCTTACATTTCCAACATTTATTGTCAGGCAAATGGTAAATCTTTGCAAGCTTGACTGGGGTTATGTACCACCTATAGATCATTTTCATAATATTCTCTCTTAAGGCATTACATGCCGTAAATTTCATCCCGGTGGTCCACAACTTTTCCCAGTCAGCGAACAAAATATTATGACCAATGTCCTGAGCCCATTTAATCATAGTTGATTTAACCGTTTCATCTTGTGTATTCCATTTCAGCAGCAAGTTGTACATTTTTGACAAATTCTTAGTACTGGATTCTAACAGTTCAGTCTCTAATTTTGATTTTTCCACCTGAAAGCCAATTTTACTGTCCAATTTGAACACTTCATTTATTTGATGATAATGCAACCAATCTCTCACCTTCCCTTTTAATTTTTCAAAACTCTGCAATCTCAATTTGTCCCCTTCCTAGGATCTCTATTTAACAGAAATGCCTCTGTTGCTGGAAAATTGCTGCCAAGTCAGGAATAAACAATAAGGAATTAAATGGTAGTCTGATCCAGTATAAATCAGTATTCTGAACTGGTATAAATCAGATTCCTGATACAGTAGTATGTTATTTTAAAAATTACAAATTGGGGTGGGCACGGGGGAGGAAAGGTTGAAATAAATAATGGAGCTACTTCTTTTGCTTACTACTGTATTTTTTGCTCTATAAGACGCACCAGACCATAAGACGCACCTAGTTTTTGGAGGAGGAAAACAAGAAAAAAAATATTCTGAATCCCAGAAGCCAGAACAGCAAGAGAGATAGCTGCGCAGCGAAAGCAGCGAGCCCTCTTGCTGTTCTGGCTTCTGGGATAGCTGCGCAGCCTGCATTCGCTCCATAAGACGCACACACATTTCCCCTTATTTTTTAGGAGGGGAAAAGTGAATCTTAAAGAGCAAAAAATGCTGTAATTTTTAATGTATTATAGTTGAACCCTAGCCTTTGCTGAATCAGTATTTCATTATTTCAGTTTATCTTTCTCAACTGATTCATGACATGTTATACATGTTCTGAGGCCATACTAACATGCAAATATGCAGTTACTTACGTGTTTATGCTTTGCACTTTCATGCAGTGATATAAAATCATGGCAATATATAGGTAAGAGGTGGTGTGCTTTGTCAAATAACCTGTGTAGACTTACAGCAGGAAAATAGTCTTGCAAAGCCATTTTTTTCTTTCTCTGCAGAACGAGCTCTTCGTCCTAACAGGATGTACTGGAGGCAAGGCATATATCTGAACTGGTCGCCTGAAGCCTATTGCCTGGTGGAATCGGCAGTTTTTGAAAACAACCCAAACAGTTTCCTCAAAATTACTGTGCCTTCCTGCAGAAAAGGTTAAACTTACATCAGAATGAATATTTTGAGGAGGAGAATGATGTTGGGTTTGCTCTTTGTAGCTGTAGCACACCACGGTCCGAATAACATTTTCTTGACTCTCATCCAGGTTGCATCCTCTTGGGGCAAGTTGTTGATCACATTGATTCTCTTATGGAAGAATGGTTTCCGGGCTTGCTAGAAGTGGATGTTTGTGGTGAAGGAGAAACACTCTTGAAAAAATGGGCTTTGTATAGCTTTGAGGATGGTGAGGAGCACCAGCAAATATTACTTGATGACCTTCTGAAAAAAGCAGAAGAAGGTATCTAGTGCTTTAACAAAGCCATCCTAAAATACCTTTTCAGTGTGCAAATAAATGTATATCTGTTCTCATCAATATACTTGTATTTTTATCACAGATAGCCTAATTCACAGGTAGGGGACCTTCAGCCTGGGGGCGTGATTTAAGACCACCAAGGATCCCAATTTGGTCATGAGACTGTTTTCCCCAAGTCCCACCAAGATGTCCCACACCTGACATCGTTTGATATCAGGCATGGAGCTTACGCAGCCATGACTGCAAAAGAACTATTGTGAACATAACAGTGCACTCCCAATTGTTCGCCAAATACAAGGCCCACTGCGATCGGTTCCACTCAGGAGTCTCCCAAGTGCAGCCAATCCGTCAGTGGCACAACTTGGTTTTTGTACTGAATTTAAATTCAGCACTGAATGCAAACACCGCTGAGATCAGCTGCACTCAGGAGCTCCTAGGATCAACTTCATCCTGGATGGTAAACTCCAAACAGCTTCTGTTAACTGCCAGTACAAATATAATACGTACTGCAGCTCTGGATATCATTAGATTTATCACTTCTGTGGTTTCTGTATGCTTCTATTCGGCTCCCAGTACAATGATGCATTACACAAATGTATATATCTACAGCTATAAGCCAAGATTTTGCACCTTCCAGAATAACAGAAGTTTCACAGTGGTGATAAGCTGTTTGAATTGATCTTTCAAGTTACAGAAACCGTCTGGCCAGAGGACCTTTAACAACAGATCAGTGTTTTTGTTTTGTGCTTCACAACAAATGATGCCATTTAACCTCTTTAAATATATAGCATTTATTATTCAAAGGTACATAGAATTTTATATGTATCCTAATACATATATGCATGGAATACATGCATATTTGCAGGGGCCAGGTCTTGAGCACAGTGAGGAGTTGCAGAACCAGGCCCTTGCTGTATTTGTTTTGGGGGAGTCAGGTGCAGCCTGGCAGGTGTGGCCAGATCAGGAGATGCATTTTCCCCTGGCTCTTTGCCACAGCAACGTTGTTTATTCCCAGCTGTTGCCAGTTCCTACTTTTGCTCCTGATCCTGCTTTATTTCCTGATCCAGTTCCTGATCCTACTTCAGCATTCCTAGCCTTGCTCCAGTTCCTTCTCCTTCTCCAGTTTCTGTCCTCCATTGAACTGCTACCATTGTTACCATCTATAGCCTGGTCCCGGCGTGTCGGGTCTGGACTGCTGCTGCCAATGACCCGGACTGTGACAATCTCTTTGTTCAATCTTTTGTATTTTTGTTTCTCTTTATTCATATAGGTGACCTCTTGGTGAATCCAGATCAGCCAAAATGCACTATTGCAATTGCCCGAATTGCTCCAGACCTGATACTGGCCGATTTACCTAGAAATATAATGTTGAAAAATGAGGAACTAGTATTTTGCCAAACACCAGAATTTCTTCTAGGTAACTATTATTGTTGCTATAGCTATGAGACTGCCAGCTTGTATAATTTTACAAATCAGTATACATTCCTTGAATCAAGAGGGGCATACTTATATGAGAGAGGGGCTATTGGCACTGAACACCCTGATTACCCTAGTACATAACATTTTAACATTTATCCATTTTATTCTGAGTTGAATAAAATAGATTAACTGTGCAAATTGATTGATAAATTATATGAGGCCTAATTTAACTTGTTCATTGACCAGTTCTTGAGAAGTATAGGGAGCACCTATATTGTAGAACATACAAAAAGGAATTCTTTGTACTATATATTTTAAAGAACGGGCCCTGGCAAATTCGGGATGGATTACAGTCTATATATTTTTAACATTGTGTTCTGTTTTCTTCCGTGAAAGGTGATGGTGGATTTGGATCTGTATACCGTGCTTCTTACAGTGGAAATGAGGCAGCTGTAAAGATTTTTAATAAGCACACATCTCTTAGACTTCTAAGACAAGTAAGTCTTTGAAGAGCTTGTTTGGGGAAGCACCCATTCTGAAGGTTTCAGCAGCTTAAAAGAAGAAAAACTCACTTTCTAAATATTTGAACCACTTTTTGAATGCTTTGAGGGACTGGGTGAACAATTTAAATCCAGATAAGACAGTAGTACTGCTAGTTGGGGAAACTGGTTATCCCCAGGTTTTTGTATCCCACGGTTATTTTTGTGTTTTTGTATTTTTTATGTTTATATTTTAACTGCTTGGCCACCTTGGATTTCCTCTGTAAAAGAAATGGGGGCTGTTAATACTTGAATTACCTTAACTTTTAAGAATTTGTGTTTCTGGCTATAGGGAAGTTATTACAAGTTAACACAATAACTTGTCGTATAACATTGGCAAAGTAGGGATTTAGAAGCCCTTCCCAAATTGTTTTCTGACACTTTGTGCATACAAGATAGAGTTGGCTCCAATAATCTACTTGACCTCCCACCCACCTGAGCACAGAACTGCCACTGAAAAACCAGTGCTTGTGTTTCTGTTGCTTCATTTTAATTTTACTGTTTCTAGGAACTTGCAGTGCTTTGCCATCTTCATCACCCTAGTTTAGTGCTCTTGCTGGCTGCAGCAGTGCGTCCCCGAATGCTTGTCATGGAATTGGCACCAAAAGGGTCTCTAGATCGATTGCTGCAACAAGACAATGCCAGTCTAACCAGAACACTCCAGCACAGGATAGCTCTACATGTAGCCGATGGCTTAAGGTAAAACTATCTTTAAATGTTTGTTTCAGCACAAAAAAATCAAAATGGATTTTTCCCCATTGCAATACATGTTTCTGAATATTCTATTTCTGCTAAGTAATATTCACGTATACTAATGGATTTCCTAAATTTGATAAATCTGAAGTGTTGTGCACTCTGTTCACGTATGACTAGATGTTTTGAAGCTGCCTGGCACTACTTCTCATTTTCAATATTTCCAATACATATATTTTTCTCACAGGTATCTTCATTCAGCAATGATAATCTACCGCGATCTAAAGCCCCACAATGTGCTTCTCTTTACACTGTATCCCAATTCAGCGGTCATTGCAAAGATTGCCGATTATGGTATCGCCCAGTATTGCTGTAGAATGGGGATAAAAACATCTGAGGGCACACCAGGTATGAAAGTCTTCATATTTAATCAAATCAAGGTATCACATGAGTCTCTTGTAGTGTAACAAGGTTAACATCATGACTCATTTGAGAAATGCAATTTAGAAGAACTAAATTTTCCAAAGCCAGTGACCAGCCTTACTCTCCCCATCCTAAGGGGAAATGGTTTTAAAATAAATGATTACTCTCTTCCATTTGGGAACACAGGCTTAACTCCTGCTTCCTAGAACCCTGTCAGGGTCCTGCAGGTAGTGGTGGCAATTTTTCATCTTCATAATCCTTTCCTTGAACATACACAATTGCTTCTTTTCCTATGTCTCTGTAAAACCACTGAGAAGGACTGTTTAGGGATACAGAACAAGATGTTTCAACATGTGTTATTTTAATAAGCTGGCTTGCAGTGCAATCCTAGTCATGTCTACTCAAAAATAAGTTCCATTGGGTTAAATGGTGCTTACTTAATCTATTTTTAATCTTTGTTGGAAGCTGCCCAGAGTGGCTGGGGAGACCCACCCAGATGGGCGGGGTACAAATAATAAATTATTATTATATTACTCTCAGGTAAGTAGTGGTGGGGTTGCATCTTAAAACAGGCACAGAATCTTTATTGAATTTGGAAAACAAAATCTGCTTTGCATGCAGAAGGTCCCATGTTTAATCCTGAGCGTATCCACATTTGGCTGAGAGAATCCCCTGACTTGAGAGCCATTCAGTGTAAACTACTGAGCTAGATAGACTAATAAGTCAGATCTCCATATTGCATTAGTATGGGGCAGCCTCTCATAGCCAAAAGTTTCAGTTTACCTTTTTGGGGTTGTTGCTTGTTGACTCCATAGCCAGCTTGGACTTTGAGTAGATGTATGAGAACCTGTGTATAAAGTCTTTCGGTGACTTTCTTATTCTCCTTAGTATATTATGCTTCTGTGGAAAGAGAGACAGACAGAGTGTAAGAGATGGTTTTTCTTATTAACGTCCATGATTGCTTTCTGGAAGCTCTCGGCTCTTTTTAGGCCCTAAATAGTTGTTGTTCGTGTGAAGTTTCTTATGTCGCTTAACATAACTTGAGATTCCTAAATTAGAACAACAAATACAGCAACAGCATGGCAAGAAGCATAACAATTAATGACTTGGGTATTATTTTTTAGGCTTCAGAGCACCAGAAGTTGCAAGAGGAAATGTTATTTACAATCAGCAAGCTGATGTTTATTCATTTGGCTTGCTCCTGTATGACATTTTAACAGCTGGTGGGAGAATATTAGAAGGCATGAAATTTCCTAATGAATTTGATGACTTAGCTATCCATGGAAAATTGCCAGGTATGTTTACTTCTCCTAGTGCTCAATACAGTGGTTGTTGCATGAGCAGTAGACAGTACGGAAAGCCAAAAAGGCAGAAGAGGAAAGGTTTGGAATAAAGATATCAAGTGGCCTGGAAACTGAAGGCACTGCAAACATTCGGTGCACAGTGTTCCATTAAAACCAACAGAAATTCAGGGCAGCTAATATTATCTGGCTCAACCACTGCCATGTAAGTTTACAGAATACATTGTGCCTCCTTAGTTATGTTGATATACTCAGGTTGTTCACTGGTGGTTTATTTTTCATTATTTAATGTCCTCATATAAGATGGTATGTGTAGGACATTATGTGTACAGTGGTACCTCGGGTTAAGTACTTAATTCGTTCCGGAGGTCCGTTCTTAACCTGAAACTGTTCTTACCCTGAAGCACCACTTTAGCTAATAGGGCCTCCCGCTGCCGCTGCGCCCCCAGAGCACGATTTTTGTTCTCATCCTGAAGCAAAGTTCTTAACCTGAAGCACTATTTCTGGGTTAACAGAGTGTGTAACCTGAAGCGTATGTAACCCGAGGTACCACTGTATTATGTGTGCACACAATTCTGCGTGGGTGGGGGTGGTCCATTCTAACATTAAAGCAAGGTTAAGGAAATACTTGTGTAAGCAGCAAATAGTTACACTGAAGAGAACAAGGTTACAAAACAGTATTAAATAACAGTGTACCATCCGCTGCTTGGAGTTCATGAGGACCAATATTTTAAAATTTGTTTAATTCTCTGTGTCTTGATGCTGAGAGTAAATTTTGGGCTCTTCTGTGAAAGAAACAAGACTTAGCAAAAAACCTCGTCTTATACACAGAAAAATAAGACGAGGGATGTACATTCTTTTCAAACCCATTTTGACTGAAGGAATTCTTGCAGTAAGCAAGAATTTAAAAACAATTGATTTTACTATAAAAAGGTAAAGGACCCTTGGACGGTTAAGTCCAGTCAAAGGTGACTATGGGGTTGCGGCACTCATCTCACTTTCAGGCCGAGAGAGCTGGTGTTTGTCCACAGAAAGCTTTCCGGGTCGTGTGACTAAACTGCTTCTGGTGCGCAGAGGACTGTATACTTAACCCTGCTCTGTGTAGTTCCTTTTCTTCATCTGAAACTCAAAAACTTAAATTCTAGATCCTGTCAAAGAATATAGCTGCACCCCCTGGCCAGAAGTTGAAGATTTAATTAAGAAATGTTTGAAAGAAAATCCTCAGGAAAGACCTACATCTGCTCAGGTATGGCATTTACTGTGTTTATAAGTGGAAAAGACCATCTGATCTGCTGCATAAATGAATGTGTCATTAAACGCCTTTCTAAACAATACAGTATATGCAGTATTGGCAGTGCATTTTATTACTGTGGTGTAAGGAACATAATGTATAAGAAGGGGCCATTACTCACTGTTGCTACTAATGTGCTATTTCTGCAGGTTTATGATATTTTGAATTCGGCAGAACTTGTCTGCTTGATGAGATACATCTCAGTACCCTCTCCTTTTGGAGCAGATTGCATGGTTGCTGCAAATCCAAGTTGTAAGAAGACAGGAATCTGGATAGGTAGCGGAAACTTAGAAGCAGCACAGATCTCATTTATTGATTTAAATTCAGATGGACACGGGTGTCAGGTAGGTGTAAAAGCTGGTTCTTAATACAAATGCTTCAGTCCTGGTAGATGCAATACTTATATAATAAACTTCATACCTTAGTAGAATCTCAAAGGGCAGTTAATTCAGCATGTATATATATTTGCATGCCATAGAAAGGTTTGCTTGTTTTGTTTTGCATTTTGTAATGGAGATTTCTTTTACATCTCAGATCTATCAGTCTCATAATAGCATTCAATTACATACTCAATGGGTGTTGTTGTTTAGTCGTTTAGTTCCCTGAACTGGAACAAGGGTTCTGGTTCAAAATAAAAGAACAAGTCTTCCAGGACCACAGTCAGCAATCATGCAGGAGAGCCTAGTACAGTGGTACCTCGGGTTACATACGCTTCAGGTTACATACGCTTCAGGTTACAGACTCTGCTAACCCAGAAATATTACCTCGGGTTAAGAACTTTGCTTCAGGATGAGAACAGAAATCGTGCGGTGGTGGCGCAGCGGCAGCAGGAGGCCCCATTAGCTAAAGTGGTGCTTCAGGTTAAGAACAGTTTCAGGTTAAGAATGGACCTCCGGAATGAATTAAATACTTAACCCGAGGTACCACTGTATTCAGGTGGTAGGCTTTTCAAGCTGCTGGGACTTGGCCAATGGAAGCTGTGCAGGGCTTTCTTGGTCCTCAGAGGAGATGGAAGTCTATCAGCCTTCATAGATAAAGGTACAGTCATACATCGGGATAAATACGCTTCAGGATAAGTATTTTCGGGTTGCGTTCCGCGACGACCCAGAAGTAATGGAGCGTGTTACTTCCGGGTTTCGCCGCATGCGCAGACGGTCAAAATGACGTTGTGCGCGGAAAGCCACTCCCAACATAAGGGGGGGGTTACAGGCTCATGCCCCCATCTATGTCCTCGCAGGGCGGGCTGCAGCCCCGCGGGACTCAGGGATTCCCGGGTCTCATTAATATTCATTATTCGCTCCGCCAGCCAATCGGCTGGTGGTGGGGGCGGGCTTACTAGGTGGCATTTAAGGTCAGGGCAGCCCGTGCTCGCCCCTTTCTTTCTTTTCAGCAGCTGCGGTTTCCCACCCTCCCACCCTTTAGGTTCTCATCTGGACTTTGCTATGGGCTTCGGCTGGTCGCCGCAAGGGGCCTGGTAGGAGTTTTCCCATTTGGCTAATTGGCTGTATTTTGGAAGCCACTTGGTTTTTTCGCCTACCTCATAGCAAAACGTCACAACACCTTTGGTTTGGGCGGTTAGGCATTGGCAGGGGGATTATTATGCAAATGAGTTGGGGGGAGGAACGCCATCACCTCCCCCAAATGATGAAGGGTAGTCGCCTCGTCCGAAACCTATGGAGGCTAGGGCCTAAAGCGCGCTCCCGAGCGGTAACCCCTCGGGGAGCGCCTAGCGATGTGCATCTCGGGGGCTCCCCCTGTTGGTGCTTAACTCTTCCCGGTTTTATACCGGTTAGTCTGATAGGGCCAATGCCTAAAGCCTTGCCTCTAATCAATAAAGTTGTGCCCATTTTTCACCCATTTGTTGAATGGTTTCTTTAAATGTAAAGGTTCATCATTGTTCCACCCAATGTGTATGTCTTTAAGGGGCCAGAGCAAGGGCCAGAGTAAGATAACGAGACCCAGCTTTACAGCTGTGAAACGTAGCAGGTGCTGCTGAGTTGTATTTGATTAAGGTGTGTCAGCTTTTGGGTGTAGTATATAAGGAGCAGCACCTAGCTCTCCCATTACCCTGGGGGATGGGTTGGTGGTTGGGTCTGGTTTGGTTGTTAATGTATTTAGTGTAAAAGGAGTTTTTGTTTTTCTTATTAAAACTTTGTTTAAGTTATTTTTGAGTCCTTTCTTTTTAATGCATGGTCTCCCCAGCAAGCTCTCTGCAGCGTTACCATACTGCAAAAAGCCAACATCTTTGGTTATGGGCCCAGCTGCTGAGTGGATGACTGCATATTTTTGGACTCTGAGAAAGGTTTGAAAACTCCTTCTCCTGTTAGCGTAGTTCTGTGGGTCTGGAAGAGTTCCAGAATGGTTGACCGGGTTCCTGAAGCTGAGAAGGCTCTGGTCTTCCCACAGCTAACAGATGAGAACTATAGTTTATGGTCTTTTCGGGTGGAGGCGCTTTTGACCTCTAGAGAAGTATGGACCTATGTAACTGATGACCCTCCTGACCCTGTAACTAATGCTTGGTCGAAAGGAGATGCAAAAGCCAGGGCGATAATTAATTTGGCAGTCAGCGACCAGCAAGTAGTCTATATAAGAAATAAGAAAACTGCCAAAGAAATGTGGGACAGTCTTGTAGCAGTGCATGTTAGAAAAGAGTCAGCATCTGCATTGACGTTTTTCAAGCAGTTGTACCAGACGAAGTTGCAGCCTGGTGGTGATTTGGCAGCACACTTGAGACGTCTGGAGGCAATACGCGGCGAATTAATTCGAAGGGACATGGACATACCTGATATTCAGTATGTTTTTATCATTCTTTGTTCCCTTAATGAGGACTTCGATGGTATAGCTAGCCAGATATCTGCCGTTCCACCAGCACAATTAACTGTGGAAGGGGTGACGGCAAGATTAATGGGCGAGTTGGACAGAAGGGAGGCTTGTGCCATAAGCACTCCTATTTCCAGAAGTAATGAGGAACGCCATATGCAAACTTGTGGTGATACAACTGTATTTAAAGCTGCCAAGCGTTGTTGGTTCTGCAATAAGCAAGGACATTTTGCAAAGGACTGCAGATCCAAAAGAAAGCAAAGTACTCCCAAGCCTGTTTCTGTTCGTCAGTCACGGTCGTCAGCCCAGCAGCCGACATCGTATAGTAGAGACAGAAACGAGCCGCGAGTTTTCCATGCTAGGACAACAGATCGTAAAAGACTTAAACGTGCCAAGTGGAAGTCTTTTGTTGTGGACTCAGGAGCATCTCAGCATATCTGCAACGATCGAAGCTTGTTTATTTCTTTCGAAGAGGAAATTGGTAATGTACATTTAGCCAATTCACAAGTCTTGCAGTCGCTTGGCAGGGGTACTGTTAAACTTGACTCTTTAAACATTACAATAGCGAACTGCGTTTACTGCCCGTCAGTCGACAATTTATTATCAGTACGGTGCTTTGCTCATCAAGGCATAACTGTGCGTTTCTTAAAGTCAATGTGTGAGTTTTTCGATGGGAACAAACGTCTATTGTATGCCCGGGAATCTGATGGTTTATATAGACTGTATTTTCGCACCTACTCCCAATCGCCTATAAATTGCAGAGCAGCACAGTCAAGCCAGGGGTTGAGGAATGTAAGGCCACATTCCGGGTGTGTCCATGAGGCGCACAGAATTCTGGGACACCTGAATTTTGCTGATGTAATTAAGACAAAGAATATTGTTAATGGCCTCAACTTAAAACCATGTAAATTCTTTATGCAATGTCTATCCTGTTGCAAGAATAAGATTAAGGTTGCACGCAAGGGTAGATGCTCAGATAGGAAAGTAACTGAGCCATTTGAGCGTGTACATTGTGATTTAGTTGGGCCACTCCCACCATCATTAGGAGGTTCTAAGTACTGGCTTACTCTGATAGACCAGTATAGTAGATATTGTTGGACTTATGCAATAGCTGAGAAGTCCCAAGCATTTGAGAAGTACAAAGTTTTTTGCAACTGGGTAAAAACGCACTTTAACAAACCAATTAAGAACCTGTTTTCTGACCGGGGCGGGGAATTTGTTTCTGAGGATTTTGAGAATTTCCTGGAAGCACAGGGGACTACTCATGAGTTATCTTGCCCCCGAAGTCCATGGCAAAATGGGCTTGTTGAAGTTGTGCAGCGTGACCTACAGGCAGGGGTTAAAACGTATCTGCACGATGCTAATCTGCCCAAAGGCTTTTGGGCTGAAGCGCTTAATGCGTTTTGTTATGTTAGAAATCGCAGTTATCATTCTGGTTTAGATGTCACCCCCTATGAGAAGCTGTTTAAAAAACGCCCTAATCTGAAATACCTACGCATTTGGGGTTCAGATGTAATTATGCATTATCCCGCTAAGCAGAAATTGGGTGAACGTAGTGTCCAGGGAAAATTAATGGGCTACCAGCAGGGGGCGTACAGAATTTACATACCAGCAACTGGCAAATTCCATATTACCAGAAGCATGATACAAACTGTAAATTGGAATGGAGTTGCTGTCTTCCAAGATACTGATGGTATAGATAATACTGAGGAAGAAGAGGAAGAAGCAGCAGCAGCAGGAAATGGTGCTTCTGAATTAATGGAAAAAGACAAAAAGTCTTTTGAATCTAATTTGTTTGAGGATTTAAAGTCACAGGCACCCAAGGGGAGGTTAGATTCTCTTGAGTTTTCTGATCGTGAGCTTAGCCTACAGGCATCTCTTCAATCTGACAATGATTTACAACCTGAAACTAGTGGTTCACTTAATCCCATTAAGTCTGAGGAGTCTGACTCTCCTTCCGGACTGAGACGTTCAGATAGAAAGAGACAGAAGCCACAACGTTTTGCAGATGAACATTTTAATACTGTGTATGTCAATAAGGCAGTTTTTGAGCCAAAAAGCTACAATGATGTTCAGAAATTACCTTAAACATACCAAACATTATAGGTTGCAGTTTATACCAGTATTGACAAAAGTTTTGAAATTTTCTGCGATGCATCTCATGCAGTGGAACAAAATAATTGCAGGGGTGTGTCTGGTATGGTGTTTTGTTATAACGGTTGTCCATTTGAATGGAAGTCCCAGACACAAACCATTATTTGTCTCTCCACAACAGAGAGTGAATTATGTGCATGCGTTCAGGCCACTCGTGATGTAGAATGGTATCTGCAAGTATTTGCAGACCTACAGATGCAAGTAACACTACCAGTAAAAGTTTACTTTGATTCCCAGAGCGGACTTGCTATCCTGTGTTCAGAGACCAATACGCAGCGCACTAGAGTCTTAAGGTTACGTTTACAGTTTGTAAAGAAACTAATTGCTGACGAAATGATTGTATTTGAATATGTTCCAGGTGACAATCAAATTGCGGACATTTTTACTAAAGCACTTCCAAAGGTTACACATGAAAGACATGTACAAAGTATGCTTTATGTTTTTGTTCCACAATGATGAACCGCAGGGGAAATGTTGAATGGTTTCTTTAAATGTAAAGGTTCATCATTGTTCCACCCAATGTGTATGTCTTTAAGGGGCCAGAGCAAGGGCCAGAGTAAGATAACGAGACCCAGCTTTACAGCTGTGAAACGTAGCAGGTGCTGCTGAGTTGTATTTGATTAAGGTGTGTCAGCTTTTGGGTGTAGTATATAAGGAGCAGCACCTAGCTCTCCCATTACCCTGGGGGATGGGTTGGTGGTTGGGTCTGGTTTGGTTGTTAATGTATTTAGTGTAAAAGGAGTTTTTGTTTTTCTTATTAAAACTTTGTTTAAGTTATTTTTGAGTCCTTTCTTTTTAATGCATGGTCTCCCCAGCAAGCTCTCTGCAGCGTTACCATACTGCAAAAAGCCAACACCATTAACCTAAATTCTGGTGTCCGGTGTCTTTATTTATTCCATCTGTGGGAGGGGGCGGGAATCGCCACGCAAGTATCGAAACGTGACCTGCGCAGTCGCGTCTTACGTTCTGTTCAGGATGCGAACGGGGCTCCAGAACGGATCCCGTTCACATCCCGAGGTACCACTGTACTTCCTCTGAAGGCTGCGTGTAGAATCTGGTGCTTTGTAGGCTTATTCGGGATGGGCCCAGTGAGTGGATTCATTTCCTCCTTTGAGTTGCTACACCTTGGACATTCAAGAATCCAGGTTCATTACTACTATGAATAAAGGAAGGGCAGCAGGGAGCTGGTCACTTAATCTTTGCTCCTTAATGTACTGCTGCTTACAAAAGCGTAACGTTCAGAAAAAGTGGACCCGACCAGCTGTCCTTAGAGAAAAAGAAGCATTTACATGTTCCATAGCCCCATGGTAGCTACTAATTTTGGAAGGATAAATTAGTCGGATAGATCTATTTCTAGAATTCAAGGGAATTGGTAAAATAAAAAGATAATAATAAGACTAATATGCGTTTATGTAATTGTGTCCAGATGTTTACTATATATATTGTTCCCCACCAGGAAATTGCAGATAACAGAGTATTGTGTATGGCCTTGGTAACTCTTTCAGCAGAGAAGGAGAACTGGATTGTAGCAGGAACTCATTCTGGTTGTTTGTGGGTCTTTCATGCAGAAGAGGAGAAGCCCAGGCACCAACTTCAGAAGATGTCGGATTCTGTCACATGTCTTTACTGCTACTCTTATGCAAAGCAAAAGTACGGTTGTATCTAAGTATAGGTGAAATTTCATAATAGATTTATAGTTAGAAAAGTACAAAAAAAATGTCCACCCAGAAATAATTTTACATACCTGTGCATCTCATATCTACATATTCAAATAGCTTAAATGGGTGTTGTGAGAATTATTATCGTCTTTGTGCAGGTGTCTAATTGCAATATGACTTGAAGAGTAGACTTTTAAAAAATGAAGTTGAATGCTTTTGATTTGTGCTTCCAGTCATAATATTGCACACGTATATTGGTGCATCTCACTAAAAATTATGCTTGTGTAATAGTTCATTTAGTATGCAGTGAACGGCTATTTCTATAAGGATCATGCAGTGATTTAGTAAGATATATATAATCAGTTTATTTCAAAGATATAATTCCCTGTTTCATTTCAGCAAACAGAACTATTTTTGTGCTGGTACAGCTGATGGGCAGCTAGCGGTTTTTAAAGACACAGCAGTAAAGGTACATCTGCAATGCTATCTTCCAGTAATTCTGTAGCAATGAAACACATACATAGTTTTTGATGCACTTCCCCCTTTTCATTTGTGTTCAAAGGTTAGAGGTCTTTCTAAAACTCTTTGACAGCAGATGTTATTGAAATATCACTGAATAGGGAAGCCACATAAAGGCCCCTTTCACACATTATGGTAAGCCATAGCCTGAAACAAATTATGGGTTACCACAAATGAGCAGTGGGCTTTTGCACAATGATCAAATCGTGGCTAACCTGCTCCTCTCTTTCCTTATAAATATAGTAAACTGTACAAACGGCTCAGGAATTTTAATCAAAATCCATTTTATAAACAATGTTAAATTCATTTATAGCATTACAGAAGAATTGTGGATCATACTCAATGAGTTTCATTCCTTCACTAGTCATGTTTACCTCTTCAACAATTGTGTCTCCTCATATTTTCTCATTTTCCATAATGCTTATGAATGCATCTTCGTTTATATTTAAGTTGTTTATGCTTAGAACTTTTAGATTTTGTATATCCCAGTATTTTTTTAAATGTAATTATTTTTAGGTTTCAAACAGATTTTATATATGTATACAGTTTTAATTTTATCAGTGTTTAATTGTTTTTAATGATTGTTCCCCCTATATTTTTAGCATTTCTTAATTTTATTTGTAAGCTGCTTTGAGTACCGCCAGGGGAAAAGGCAGGGTATTTTATTGTTGTTGTTGTTGTTGTTGTTGCCAGTGTTGAATGACCATGCAACAACAACAACATTTAAAGTTATGTATATCAGCAGGGACTGGTGTTTTATTCATGCCTGGAGATTTTTCTCACCGATTTTTTTTTTGCTATACTTCCAGTGCAAAGATGCTGCACCTTTGAAGATTTTACAACTTGGAACCCGCAGCACCCCACTTATGTGCTTAAGAGAATCTGTTTATTCATGTGAAAAAAATACAATCTGGGGAGGCTGTGGAACAAAGATTATATCATTTTCTAATGACTTCTGCGTCCAAAAAATCATTGAGACAAAAACAAGCCAAATGTAAGTTCATTTGTTTTAATTTTCACTACATGCGTTTGTCTCTTCTGGTTGTGTTCTTTAAAATACATCATTTATTCTTTAAGTATCTTGCTTTTCTTTTTGCCTGGTACTTCTCTTTACCCTATCTGCATCTTTTTGGTGGGATGAGGAGAATAAGATTCTCCTCGCCCAACCATGAGAAACCTTATTTGGCCTTATCACTTGTAAAATATAAATTGTGTGATAAGGTTAACCAAACAGTTTACAGTTTCCAAACAAATGCTGAGTGTCTTGCATTCATATGACTGAGGGTCAGGGAGTCCCAAGTACTTTCACGCTTGCATAAACGCTGCACACCTTTGTCAGATGTATTTTTCCATTTATTTCTATTATGCTGATCCATGTGTGTTTCTTAGAAACGCCTTGGAATACATTTCTGTGCGAACTCCCACTGATTTTTTCCTTGTGAACTTTGGACGCCCAGAAGCTGATCTGAACAAATCCATGGATGTCATGGAGGTAGTCTTAAGTGACATCAATTCGCAATAAATCAAGCCCTCATTGAGCATATATAAACGTTTGCACATTATCTGCACGTATCTACATCAGAGTTGGTCATGTGATGCCCTCCAGATGTTGTTGAACTCTTAACTCTCATTGGCCCCAGCCAGCATTTTCAATGTGCAAGGATTATAGGAGTTGCATACCCTTCAACTTACAGATACTAGGCTGGATATAGAACTGTGGTTCCCAACGTGGGGCACACACCCCACAGCAGGGCAATTTGATTTTTAAGGGGGGCAATTTAAGAATGCGTTATTAACAGTGAATGTCCTTCTATGCTTCCTCCACGTGAATAGGAGTTCACTTTTTGAATAGTAATAATTATATGTCACGGGGGCATCAGGGTTTTAGAGATGCTTAGGTTTGGCATGGCCAATAAAAGGTTGAGAACCACTGGTATAGAACATGAAATACACCACAACAGAACAATGAAATTCAGAGGAAAGTCAGCTCAAAAAGCAGAGGAAGCTAAACAACCATCAGCTAAACCAACAACTGGGGGGGGGTTAATTTGGCACTAGAGTGATGACAATATTGATGGCATTCAGACTTGTGGGAGGAGGGCATTCCACAGTTGAAGGCTCTTAGTTTGGACACGCATTAAATTCAAACATGTAGCCACTGAGGATAACTCAGTACCCAGAGATTTCTGTGTAGGAGCAGAAAGTACTTACTTGTGTGAGCTGGTGCTGGGAAGGGAAGTATCCTCTCCCACTGTGGCACACACTTTTTTGAAGGGTACTTCAACGCCTAGGAGCAGATTTTCAGGGGAGGTGAACAGCTCCGGATGTGGAGCTTCTGCAGGTAGGATCTAGGTTATTGCAGGGATGGGGGGAGTCCACCAAGCTTTTCAGAGGTGTCTATTGTAAACTTCCCATCTTTGCAAACACATGTTATATGTTCTGTACCATCATATATCATTCTGATTTTTCTTTTCTGCCCCTCAGATTATGCCACAGGGCTCACAGTGATGCCAATATCATTTCCATAGCAGTAGACAAATCCATCTACTTGGCAAAGAAAAACAGCTATTTTGTGGAAGTTTGGGATAAAAAGGCAGAGAAGCTTTGTGAACTAATCGACTGCATGCATTTTCTAAAGTGAGTAGTTTGTGTACAGCTGTCACAGAGAAGTCAGGGATATCATGGGTGGTTAAGCTGATTTTAAAAATGTGTTCCACAAGCGAAGCTTTAATAGTAAAAAATAAATAAAAAGGCTTCCAGGTGACCTGTTTGTCCTGGTTGCACAGAGGTTATACAGTGTGGTAGTTATCTGATACATTCCTATGCTTTTCCCCATCATTTTTCTTACTGTAATATATTTGCCCATTTAAAGTGGATTTGTAGCTCAAGAGTGCCGTAGAGATTTTGCTATGTATTACAATGCACAAACTTTTCTTGTGGGTTTATTATGAAGGCACACTGTATTGCAAGAAGCACATATGTTGGCAACTACTCAAACTGGGCAGTTGTTCTCACAGGCAGGGAGTGACCAGAGATTGCTAGGCGTCTGCTTTTAGTATTCTAAATGATAGTGCAAAGAGAGAATAGGAAGCTGGTGTAGCTTAAAGCATTTCTGTCCTTCTTTCCATTAAACAAATGGCCGCTTAATGAGATGCTTATGTGAAAATATACGGGAAACAAAAGGAAAGGCGTGACCCATTGCAACGTTAACATACAATGGTATCATATTGTTTTAGGGAGGAGGTGCCAAACCTGAATAAAGAATCAAAACAAGAAGTTGCTATTTTGGGAAGAGTGAAGAGCATCTGCCTGCAGAAGAATACAGCCCTTTGGATTGGCACAGGGGGAGGACATATCTTACTGCTTGACCTCTCAACTCGTCGGCCCATAAGAATAATAAGGGATTTCTGTGATTCTGTTAGATTCATGATGACAGCCCAGTTAGGTAAGTGAAGGCTTCACAGGAAATCATCATAGTCCCAGGAATGAAATGTATTTATGTATGGCTTATGCTTTGCTTCCTTCAAGGAACCGAGCACATGTTTACCATTTTCATTTTTACTTTACAAGCATATGTGTTCAGTTTTTAACATCTGATCCATGGCCATATTGAACCATTTCGAAAGTACAGTGGTACCTCGGGTTAAGTACTTAATTCGTTCTGGAGGTCCGTACTTAACCTGAAACTGTTCTTAACCTGGAGCACCACTTTAGCTAATAGGGCCTCCTGCTTCTGCCGCGCCGCCGGAGCACGATTGCTGTTCTCATCCTGAAGCAAAGTTCTTAACCTGAAGCACTGTTTCTGGGTTAGCAGAGTCTGTAACCTGAAGCATATGTAACCCAAGGTACCACTGTACTGCAGCAAATCTACCCTCATATACCTTTTTCACTAACCTCCATTATTAAAATTAATGTGTGTTAGTTGAGCAAGACCACTTTGCTTGTGGGAAACGCATCTGCAGTCTCCAGTTCCCAAGTTAGATATTAATAAAGATCTTTTTCATTGTTCTACCCACATGATTCTTACAGTGTCATCCTATACATGTCTATTAGAAAGTAAGTATTGTTTTCAGTGGAACTTACTCCCGGGTAAGTGTTTCGACTCAAAACAAAAAGTCTGAACATTAACTGCACTTGGTAAGGCTTACTGTGGCTTGCTGCATGAGCTAAAAGTCGAGCTCCGAAGTCTCCTCCTCTTGATTGTAAAAACTTGAGTATGGAATTTAGAGCAATAGTACTATTTGTCATAATTCTACAATATGTGCTGTAGTTTATTTTTACCCTCTGCACTTTCCTGATTGTTTATTTTCTTGGCAGCCTTCTTCAAGTGCAGCCTTAAATTATAATACTTTGTCAAAGTACAGGGCCTGAATCTAAAGAAGCCTCAGTTTGCTTCTACTTACACAAAGAAACTTTCCTGCTTTCCTCCCAAAGCCCCTGTCAAAGGTTTGGGGGTGGCCTTAGAGACTACAGTCAGAGGGATAGGACAATCCCTGCCGCTGCTGCCAATGCACGCATTGAGATACTTTCCATTTGCACACAGAGGGTGGGGCTGGATCCAAGCCGATGTACTTTTAATACTGAAACTGTTTCGTTACTAATTAAAGTTTAACTTTGAATACTGGATTATATCTTACTTTTGTTTGTTTGGTAAAAGGGAGCCTGAAGAACGTAGTTCTGGTGTTGGGCTACTGCCATAAAGGTGAAAACAAAGACAGCGAATACACCACAGGTAAGGATTAGTGCCTTCTGCATTAAACATTTTAAAGGGAATCTGTACAGCTTTTATGAGATCATGCAATGATACTATTTTCACCACTGTTTATTCAGTCTTCTGTTCCTGCTGACTCTTGGCAAGTTTATGTTACACGGCGTCAATCATACACAACAGAATGCGATAATACACAATAGAAAGCCCCACATAGTCTTTCCGGGGACCATTTCTGTCTACCCAAAGTTTTAATATGCCACATAGCATGCTGATTAACTAGGAGTGCAGACCTTTGCAGACTTATTTCCAGGGAAGTGTGTAGGATTGCAGTTTACTACTTAACTTGCTGACTAAAGCATTCTGACTGATGGCTATTGTTAGGTCCACCAGTCAAAGACCAAGGTCCAGTTCAGATGTAATGGGAAACCTTGGTTTTCTGTTGTGAAGCACAATTGTGCAGGGCTCTTCATACATGTTTCACTACTCTTCAGTGAATCAAAAAAGGGGATCTAAAGCTCTCACTTCTGCTTTGAAACTTATCTCAGTTCTTGATTATGTCCAGATTCAGGCTTTGTTTATAAAAGGCACAGAACAGGAGACTGTGGTTTTCCATTATGTTTGAATCAGGCGTAAATAACCACATACAGTATAAAGCTCCCTTGTCAGGCTGTAGGTTCATCCAGCCCAGAACTTGGCAAATTCCTGCACAGAATAACCTGATACGCACCTCTTGGACTAGTGCAGATCAGAACTTGGCTTTGCCCTTGTCTGAATATTGTGATGCAGCTCATGTAAGCATGCAAAATGCTCATTTAAATAATTGCTTTGAGAAGATTTTGATTTAAATGTTTGCAAATTAATGCAAAAATCAAATGGAATTGTGTGTAAAAGCACGCATACGTGATACAGGCCATAAATGCAGAGTTGCCCATTGCTGCTCCCAGACCTCGGAGTCAGAGGTCTTTTCTACCTTCTGCATGCAACCATGTAAAAGGCTGGATCTGCCTGGTTAAAAGTCAGGACTTTTCTCATGTGAGGCAACCATGAGAACAATTTCACTTACAAATACCATAGAACTCTGAGATCAGGAATCCCGCTCACATGTGGGTCTCATATATGTAAGATTTTCCTTTCTTAACCAGACTGATGAAAAATAAGCTTGGAGATAAATTTCCGCACATGAGTCTGCTGCCATTATGGCTAGCTTGTCCCTTTCTCACACTTGGGCTACATATACACCATATATTTGAAGCTCATGAATTCCCCCAAAGAATCCTGGGAACTGTGGTTTACCTATCACAGAGCTACATTTCCCAGCACCCTTTGCAAATGACTTTATCCAGGAATTTTTGCAGAACTGAGGCTGTGGACACACCGTACATTTAAAGCACATAGCAATGCAATCCTATGCCTGTCTACTCAGAAGTAAGTCTTACTGAGTTCGATGGCATTTTTTCCCCAGTTGTGTGCATAGGATTTCTGCCCAAGTGACTGTTTTAGCTCCTATTTCTAAAGTCCTACTTCTAAGTTGCCCAACAGCTGGAAAAATGCTTGAGATATATTTCCTGATTAATATCTTCAACCATATTTCCCTCAATTTGTTCACAGGAATACAGTCATGTTTAACTATATGGGACATTAATCTGCCACATGAAGTGCAAAACCTGAGAAAACATATTGAGCTGAGACAAGAGTTAGCAGAAAAAATGAAGAGCATTTCTTTGGATTAACTGGCTATGCAAACACTTATCTCACTGGGCTCATACGGGAGGGTTCTGTGCTAGCTCCATTGAAATATGCAATGTAAATATTTCTCAGGATGGATCAGCAAAGGTTTGTTGAAAATATAGAGAATATTATCGACTGGGCAGTGCCTTAATTTTCCAGTGGTGAAAGGTACGTAGGAAACCCAGCTGTAACATGTAACCTGAACTCCTTTCGTCTGGTTTTCAATGTCTTTTATACCACTCCATGTTTAGAGTAATTCCACTATCCCATGCTGTATTTATGTATGTATATTTAATCAAGCGATATTTTTATACTTTGTAACTTTTTGAAGCATTATGATATAAATAAAGGCATGTTATAGAGCAGGGGTCAGCAATCTAAGGCCCATGGGTCACAAGCGGCCCACGGGGTCATTTTACTGGCCCACAAGCCACCCCCGAACAGAGCTACCTGCTTGACGAGTCCCTGCACGCTGCGCTAAACCGGCGTGGCACAGAGACTCACTTCAGCAACACCGGAAATCACATCTGTGCAGACGCCAGCACCGGAAATCGCTGTCGGAATAACTTCATTGGACACAACCACATGCCAGGTCAGCACTAAGTCCAACTGAATTAAATGGAATTTACTCTGTGGTAAATGAGGGCTAGATTACAGCCCAGCTTTGGTCCCATTGAGATCAGTTCAACTTACATAATCATATTTGCATCCAACCTGTTTTAAGCACTTTAGATTGCTATTGTTGTGAATGTAATTATGATTTCATGACCTCATTTCAGTTTGTGGGGCATCGTATCCAATGGAATGGGTGTTCACTCTGTCGCGAGACACTAGACAAGAGCAGACTTGCGGGAAGTTGGCTGGACTCCCTCGGTTTTTCCTCCTGTCTAGACACACACACAATACGTTCCTCCTGACTCACCTAAGTTTTTTACTAGATTATGAACCGCCTTTTTTTCTTTAGATTTCCTTTAACGTTGTTTTTGTTCTACAGTTCTTTGTCCGCACATTGTGTTTTTTCCCACAAAAAAGAAAACCCTTTCCGTTGCTCTTTACATTTGGTCATCCCGCTTATTTGCTTATTTAATAACGGTTTGGCCACCTCCCAGTTTGCTGTTTTGACACTGGCAACGGAGTGAGCGTTCCGATTACATCCCTGCCGGTTCGCTTTGGCAGAGACATAGTGCCTTACCCTTGTCCTTAGCTTCCTGGTCGGTGGATGTGACAAGGAGAGTGTGTGTAGCTTCTGTTTCCCCCCATTCCAGGTCCACAGCGTGGCAAATGGAGTGTGTGGTGTGAAGCTTTTGCCTGCCTTTTCTCCTGGTCCACTGTGTGGCAAATGGAGTTGAGTATTTATTTGGTGAAAAATTGAGTCTATCTGTGTGTGTGCGCACGTGCACACACGCACGCCTCTTTGCTGTCTTAATGGCTGCTATGGAGGACACTTGTGGCTTAAGCCGCCCACCTCTGAAAAAAGCAAAGCAAAAACTGAAGCACTTAATGTCCTATAAAGCCAGAGGACGTGCTAAGACTGCTCCCCCGGCTCTTCCAAGGAAGCGTCTTTTTTCCATAATTTTACCCCATTCCCAAGCTCACAATACAGAGCAGGCGTCAGCTCCTGAGAGTGCTTCCACTCAGTTGAATGCTCAGACTATACCACCACATGCTGATTTTATTACAGAAACTTCTGGGGAAGGGGGAAGTAGGCAGGGGTTTTTTTCTCTTTAGGGACTCCGTCGGTACTTTCTGCTTGGCGAATCCGGAAAACTTACCACAAGTCTTTGCTCCTGTCTAGTGTCTTCATTGGGTGCATCGCCCCCCTCTCAAAACGATACTTCAGATGAGATCAATTGTTCTTTCTCTGTTGAATGCCAGTAGCATATTCCTGTCAGGATTCTCCTTCCCCTTTCCCACATTCTCCCTTGGCAAATTTGTATTTAATTCTGATATTCCAGGAGATGTTCTGTTTGCTCTCTTGCACCATTCACCTTTCCCTTCTAACAAGCTGGAATTATAGTGGGAATGTAAAGCAAGGTGATTTAAGGCGGTTGCTGATGACCCGAAGGGGTTTGGTTAGGACCCTCTTCACATGACAGAGGCAGGAGAGAAAAAACTCCATCAACGGGGTGATGGCTCCTTACAGGATGAGTAAGTTACCACTCCAATGTGTCCAGAATCTTAACTTTACTACTCTGTTCCACAAGGTGTTCTATGGGTTGGCCCCCAATTCATGTTAAAATGGTGATGTCTAAGATTAAAAGTCAAAATAGTATCTGGGATAGTAGACGCTAGCAGTAGGTGCGTTGTTTTGATAGATGAGTTATTGGCATAATAAGTAGGATGAGGATTGAAAATAAAAGGGCTAGGACGCCACCCAGTTTGTTAGGGATTGAGCGAAGAATGGCATGGGTGCTAAAGACTTAATTTACTATGGTGGACGATGAAGCCACTGGATTGGGTAATTTCTCACCATGTGACTGAGGCAGGAGCCAAGAATTGTGGGAGGCAGGCTGAATCTCCTCAGTTTTTTCCTCCTGCCTTGATGGAGCAGTTCGTCATCCCTGTCCCCCTTCCCCCCCGGCATAAAACTTAATGGAAGTCCCCCATCCAGCTTCATTCCATCTCCAATTCCAAAGCACCCAGAGAGTTGAGCAGCAGTTGAGGCTTGCATGTCTCACCTACTAAACATGGGGGCCATTGGTACCCTCCCAGCAGAGCAGTGATTTCAAGGACTTTACTCACTCTTTGTGGTTCCAAAAAAAGGCCACAAGAAGTGGAGGCCAGTGTTGGATCTCAGATTCCGCAATCTCTGGATAGTTTACAAGAAGTTCAGGCTGTGCCCCATTCGACTCATCAGCAACCTATTAAATCACCACTTCGGGTAAGACCAATTGTCCTTTCTCATATAATGTCTTATACTTTTAAACTGTTTTTCTCTTTAAATAAAATAATGTGCTACCATTTTCTGTTTTTTGTCTATTTGTAATGTTATGGCTACATGCAGATTCAGGATTGTGAAGTTCTCTGCTTTAACACATTCTTGTTGATATACCACAAATTTTCTGTGTATATATGAATGTATAATTTGCAGACTGTACATGACCTTTATGTAATAAAAATAAACTTTTTTTAACTTACACAAATTTCATTTTATAAGTCTTTCGACAGATGCTACACATAACTAAGCTGAGTGAAGTTTTCTGTTGAAATCAAATTGTTCTTAGTAATTAATCAGTTACATTAATGAGATAATGTATGTGTATATCACTTGAAATATGTATAAAATTTTATTCATTACTGTCAGGGAACTGCCATCGGAGCCTAGAGTGGAGTTAAGGCTCCCCAACGATGCAGGAGAAGGGACCAGCAGGGAGAGAGAGAACACTTCCTTTGAGGAAGGAAATAGGAGTGACACCAGGAAGCAAGGGGGGACTGCGGAGAGAGGGCTCCAAGACTCTTCCACAGAGACCAGCGGGGAGAGCCCAGGACCTCCGTTGGGCACGCCCACTCTGCGCAGGAGACTTCCACGCAGGGAGGCTAGGCGGAGACTTGGCGTCAAAGAGCTTCTAGGTTGGAAGAAGTTCAGGAAACGCCCACTGACGGATTCTGCCAGCGACTGACACAGCCATGGAGAAAGGGCTGTCCAGCCAGGGAAAGGTTCAGCCAGGCAACGTTGCCTAGAGCGGCAGCACCCTTTACGCACAAGCAACCCCCAATTCCCTTTACAATTACGTATGATGTATCTGAAATGAGGTGAATTGGAGCGATCAAATTACGATGCCAGTAATCCCCTCCCCTAAATAAGATCAGGACCTCCACAAAGCCACACATACAGCTGCTTCCATTGGGGAACTCTGATTATGGAAGCACAGACAGGAAGCCTTGCTTCTCCCCTAAACTGCTCTCATCACAGATTCTTTTACAAATTTATAAACTGCCTTACAGCTAAAAGCTGCTGGCAGTGGTGTACAGGAAGATAAAATACAGAAGATTAAACTCCAGTCAAGTAATGTGTACAAAATGTATATGTTAGGGTAAAGTGTGCCTAAAACACATAAATTAGTGCAAATAGCATACGCAAAATAGCCTACTGACTGTATTCTAATTATCTTGGCAAATGTGCACAAGTCCCTTTGAAACTATCAAGAGCTCCTATGAAAGGGCTTCAGGAATTTGGAAGGGACTACTGCAACCCCAGAGTCAGCCATGACTGGACCTAATGGTCCTTTACCTTTTTACAGGTTCTCTCCAGATATAGCACCTCCTTGGCCATGCTGGCTGAGCTTGGAGTCAAAATATCTGGAGGGCGCTGTGTTGACTACATATATTGGATACAGAGGGTCTTTGCTTTAATTCTCAACATCTCCCGCTAAAATTTTTGTTGTAGGTCGAGCAACGATTACATAAAACATTTAAAGAAGTTGCTGGACAGTATTGATCTAACTACCCACAAGCAAGCTTCATGTGGTCACACAGAGGTTCAGTACTTGAAAAAGGGCTTTAAAAAGTGATCTCCTGGCAAGGACAAGTTCTGGAAAGTGACAGACCCATGTTCTGATTGGCATTTTTATTCTGTACTTGTTTATTGGACTTCCTAGATTGTCAATGCGCAAATAATGACAGGAACAAAGGGACACTGGCATTTTGCCAACTTGTGACAGAACAGTGATGAATCAGAAGCAGCTGTATACTCATTGAGATTGTCCCAAGAAGTAACAGTGCCAACCTTACAGGTTCTAGTTGAACTTTGTGGGGGAGATCCCAGTTTTTCCTTTAGGCAAATTAGCTGTTCATTCAGCTATCACTATTGTGGATATCAGCGTATCAAGGAAATAAGACAGAAAAACAAGAGGAAGTAGTAGATTATAAAAAGCCAGATGAAGATGGAAATATTAGTCTTGAGTTGCAACCATAAGTCACCATTATGAAATGGACAGTGCTGTACCAAATTCTGATGATCAGCATTTATGTCAAAGGTAAGGGAATTTCATTAAGACATTTTGGGAGAGTGCATCCTTTTCCTTTTCCACCCTTCAGATGTTGATGCTTACAAAGCACAAGGAAATCATGAGTCTTACCTGTTCTCACAAATGAGAGATTCCACATGTTCAGGTTTCATATGCTCATACAAAAGTTCAGCACCGCGAAAAGAGGTTTAGAATGTGCTCCACTGAGTGAGGATCAATTCCTGAACTTGCTTGAAATCTTACAAGAATAGCTCAGGATACAGCTGTCGCCATTAAGTGCAACAGTCATTTTTGACACATCATGGACTGGAGCAACTGACTTTAGCTGATTGACTGCTAGCTTGTAAAATAAGGATGTTGTGCTTGTAACAAACTATCCATATGACTGATTGAGTACCATCTTGTTTTAAGATGAGCGCCAAACCATATAAATAGTTGTACATGGAGTGGGGTGGGGGGAGACTTGAATGCAGCAAAGGCTAAGCATGCTCAGTGATTATTAAATAGTGACTGTTGTGGCAGCAGAGACAGAAAATCAGGTGGGAGTACAGGCAGAATGGAATATCCTGGAGTGGGGAGTGACTGACTTACTGGAACACTGAACATCATCAGAAGTCCACACTGCAATACAGTGGTACCTCGCAAGACGAAAAACGCGCAAGACGAAAAACGCGCAAGACGAAAGAGTTTTCCGTTTTTTGAGTCGTTCCGCAAGACGAATTTCCCTATGGGCTTGCTTCGCAAGACGAAAACGTCTTGCGAGTTCTTGCGAGTTTGTTTCCTTTTTCTTAAAGCCGCTAAGCCGTTAATAGCCGCTAAGCCGTTAATAGCCATGCTTCGCAAGACAAAAAATCCGCAAGATGAAGAAACTCGCAGAACGGATTAATTTCATCTTGTGAGGCACCACTGTATTTTGTTGCAACTCACTCATTTGCATGCAGGTATCAGTATCAATGGGGTCACGAAGAGTCGGACACGACTAAACAACAACAAATCAGTATCAAGAGCCATTGTGTGTGTTTTTCTCTTTTTAAATACAATTTCAGAATGGTACCCTTGTTCTAGAAGATGGAAAGTACATGTTTATTAAAGATCCTGGAAGCTTTCAGTGTGAAACTGACAATGCACACAGTGCACACAGTTGGGCTGTACTTGATAATCAAATACATACATGGAATAACATTGATCTGGGACACAAATACCAAAGTTTCTATTATAATGGAGCCAAACTGGAAGGTAAGCACAATGTAGATAATTTAAATACTTAACTATTTTTACGTAATATTTTTGTTTAACAGTAAATTGTGCTTGATCATATCTCTGGCAATAATAATGCAAGCAGAACCCTGCTTCTTATATCATTACATCAACTTCTTACATCATCTTCATTAGTGTTATTACCCCAACATCATATGTAACCTATAGATCAGGCTTCCTCAACCTCGGCCCTCCAGATGTTTTGAGAATACAATTCCCATCATCCCTGAGCACTTGGTCCTGCTAGCTAGGGATCATGGGAGTTGTAGGCCAAAAACATCTGGAGGGCCGAGGTTGAGGAAGCCTGCTATAGATTCTTATTTATACCTCAGGAGCAGACCAGAAGAGAGCAGTTCCCTCTCTGGTCCACACAAAGGAAACCTACTGGTGTGGCCAACTCCCTCCCGGGGTAGGGCCCAGGATGCAGCACAGCCAAGCCTAGGAGGTGCCTCACCATATCTTTCTGCTTGCAATACAGAGACAACTATGTGGCCTTTGTGGAAATCGCAGTGGAAATCTTGAGGACGAATTCACCACTAGGCATGGCTCACTAGCCACCAGACCGATGGAGTTTGGCAACAGCTGAAAGACAAGCTTTGCATGTTGGGACACAATAGCCGAGACTTACCCATGCAATGCAAATGCATACTGCAAGGAGTGGGCCGAGAAAAAATGCAAAATTATTAGAGGCTGTAGGTTCAGAGCCTGCCACAGCCAGGTAAGCCTTTGGAAAGAAGATTTGCTCAACACTTTTATGTATAAAATCCCCGACAAGACTTTGGGGTGGTTTAGACAATAGCCTGGTAAGGCCCTATATGAGGCAGCTGCTATGTTTCGGTCTAACCTGCCTCACAAGCATAGTAGTAGTAGTAGTAGTAGTAGTAGTAGTAGTAAATAATAATAATTTTATTATTTATACCCCACTGAATCTGACTGGGTTTGCCCGGCCACTCTGGGCAGCTTGGTCATATGGTGGAGAGTAGACACATTCCCAGCGCCATGCCAGGCAGCGGATCTTGGTGCCTGGCTAAACAGTGGAACCACAGACCTGCACCCTAACAATAATGGTACAGTGGTACCTCGGGTTAAGTACTTAATTCGTTCCCGGGGTCTGTTCTTAACCGGAAACTGTTCTTAGCCTGAAGCACCACTTTAGATAATGGGGCCTCCTGCTGCTACCATGCCGCCGGAGCACGATTTCTGTTCTCATCCTGAAGCAAAGTTCTTAACCTGAGGTAATATTTCTGGGTTAGCGGAGTCTGTAACCCGAAGCATATGTAACCTGAAGCGTATGTAACCCGAGGTACCACTGTAGTTCCAACAACACCTTCTCCTTAGGTTGACCCCACTCCATTTCACAAGGCTTGCATCGAAGAAGCTTGCGCCTGCACCATGGAAGGGAAGTACCTTGGGCTCTGTACTGCTGTTGCGATGTACGCAGAGGCATGTGCAGCAACTGGCATCTGTGTACAGTGGCGTACCCCAGAACTTTGCCGTAAGTGAAACATCTACTAATTCACATGAACGGTTTCACATAGTGTTTCAGACAGGACTGGTGAGCTTGTCCCTCTCCCAATGTTATTGGGATGCAGTTCCCATCATCCCTGACCATTGGCTATCAGAGCTGGAGTGCATCAGCATCTAGAGGGCCACAAGTTTCCCATCCCTGCGCTAGAGAATCTCTGCTTTTCTTAAAACAGGGTGGGCCTTAAAGTGCACTCCCAGAGGTCAAGGCAAAGGTGGATTCAGCTGCAGCACCCATCAGTTGGTGGCTGGGGAAAGCAAAGCCATCAATCAGAGTCCCCTTGGCTGGCAAGAAGCAGTCCCCCAGAGGAGGCTGAGACAAAATCATAAACCTGTAACACAGACTGAGGAAACATGAGACGTGTATCTGCTTAATATGGCCATTTGGGAAGCACCAAAAACAAAAGGCGGAGATAAAGGGGAACAGGGGCTTTTAAAAACACTGAAATGGGTTTGGAAGTTACTAGAGTGTACAGATTCTGAGGCCTCATTCACGGCATGCATTTAAAGCTCATGGATACCACTTTACAACAGTCACAGCTCCACAAAAATAATTCTAGGACCTATAGTTTGTTAAGGGTCTGAGAGTTGTTAGGAGACCCCTATACTCCCTCCCTCCCTCCCCCCCAAGATACAATTCCCTGGGAGGAGAGATTGATGATTAAACCACTCTGGGACCAGTTTCCTGAATTTCCTTTATACCTTCTCCCTCCCGGTTATTATCTTTATCACAGAAATTCTACCCATCAAAGACAGTTTTAGTTTTTCCCAACTTAATATATCCTTTTTGATTTCCACCCACGTCATAACAAAATTATTTTGAAATAACATACAATTCATATTTGTCATAGTAATACCTAAATACTTTATTTTTTTCACTTTTAAACCAGAGTCTTTTGCTCTTCTATAGTCATTTTGGTTTTCTGATGGTTAACCTTAAAACCTGCTAGCATGCCAGTTGCATTTATCCAAAAATCTTCCTGTCCAATCTTTATTTTCCAGATCATGTATCCCCTCTCATTGCTTATAAACTATTGTGATGTCTATAGTATGATATCAACACAGATCACAATGTCAGAAATTTATGTCCAGTCCTCTCGTAGTCTGTAATCCATTTTAGAAAAGGAATTTCTTTTTTTTTTTTTTTATAAATTTTTTTATTGCTTTTTTCCAGAATCTAAATCCATCATCAATAACACAACAAAAGCGGTTTTACAGAAAGAAAAAGAAATTAAACAAGAAAAAATTCATTTTTCGAAGTCTTTTTTTTTTTTTTTCATCATCCACTGGACTTCCCCATCTCCTCCATCCCTGCATTCTTTATAATAAATATAAACAGCAAATTAATACCTTGTTTCCTGTGTTTTTGTATTTTCATCTAATTATTCACTCTGAAATTAAAACTTTTCTCAATCATTAACTTTGTTTCTATCAACTCCGAATTTCAATACTGAAGCATATTTACCTCAAACCTTAGCAAATTTTTAACATTCATATATCTTATAATGTTTTTGTAAATAGTCCTTAAATTTTTTCCAATCCTCTTCCGCAGCCTCTTCTCCCAGGTCTCGGATTCTGCCAGTCATTTCGGCTAGTTGCATATAGTCCATCAGTTGTGTGTGCCATTCTTCCAGTGTGGGTAGCTCCTGTGCCTTCCAGTATTTAGCTATGAGAATTCTTGCTGCAGTCGTTGCATATAGAAAGAAGGTTCTGTCTTTCTTAGGTATCCTCTGGCCCACAATGCCCAAGAGGAAGGCCTCTGGTTTCTTCTGAAAGGTATACTTAAATACCTTTTTCAACTCGTTATAAATCATTTCCCAGAAGGCCTTCACCCTCGGGCATGTCCACCAGAGGTGGTAAAAAGTTCCTTCAGCCTCCTTACATTTCCAACATTTATTATCAGACAAATGGTATATCTTTGCAAGTTTGACTGGGGTCATGTACCACCTGTACATCATTTTCATAATATTTTCCTTTAAGGCACTACATGCCGTAAATTTCATACCGGTGGTCCATAACCTTTCCCAGTCCTCAAACATAATGTTGTATCCAATATCTTGTGCCCATTTTATCATGGCTGATTTGACTGTCTCATCTTGAGTATTCCATTTAAGCAGCAAGTTGTACATTCTTGAAAGCACTTTCGTCTTAGGTTCAAGTAATTCTAGTTCTAATTTTGATTTTTCCACCTGGAAACCAATTTTTTTATCTTTTTTAAAGATCTCTAAAATTTGGGCATAGTGAAACCAGTCTCGCACCTTCCCTTTCAATTTTTCAAAGCTCTGCAACCTCCAAGTGTCACCCACTCTTTCTATTATTTCACAGTATTTTGCCCAGCCACCCCCCATATTAAGTATTTTTGTGGCTTTAGCCTCCATCGGTGATAACCACCTCGGAGTCTTGTTTTCAAATAAGTCCTTGTATTTAATCCAGACAGAAAACAGAGATTTCCTTACAATATGGTTTTTAAACAACTTATGAGACTTTACCTTGTCGTACCACAAATATGCATGCCACCCAAAAGCATTGTTGAACCCTTCCAGATCTAGGACATCAGTGTTTTCTAGCAAAAACCAATCTTTCAGCCAGCAGAGGGATGCAGCTTCATAATACAACCTTAAGTCCGGCAGGGCAAAACCCCCTCTTTCCTTTGCATCTGTTAATATTTTAAATTTTATTCGGGGCTTTTTGCCCTGCCAGACAAACTTCATAATGTCCCTCTGCCACTTTCCAAAACATTCCACTCTGTCCACGATCTGTAGGGTCTGGAACAGAAACAGCATTTTTGGCAATACATTCATCTTTACTGCTACAATTCTTCCCAACAAGGAAAGTTTCAATCTTGACCAGATTTCTAGATCCTTTTTAATTTCAGACCAACATTTTTCATAATTATCTTTAAACAGATTCAAATTTTTCCCAGTCAAGTTGACCCCCAGGTATTTCACTTTATTAACAACGTTTAGTTCTGTTTCCTTCTGAAACCCATCTATTTCTAAAGGTGTCAAGTTTTTTGCCAAAACCTTAGTTTTTTGTTTGTTTAACTTGAATCCCGCCACCCGACCAAACTCAGAAATTAATTCCAATACTCTTTTTGTGCTGGACACCGGCTCCTGTAATGTCAAAACCAAGTCATCTGCAAAGGCCTTCAGTTTATATTGTTTTCCTCCGACCTGTATTCCTTCCACCTGCTGATCCTTCCTGATCAAATTTAGCAAAACCTCAAGGACAGAAATAAATAGCAAGGGTGATAGGGGGCACCCCTGTCGTGTTCCTTTTTCAATTTTAAACTCTTCTGTCACCACATTGTTTACTATCAACTTAGCCTTTTGTTCTGAATATATTGCATCTATGCCATTTTGGAACGCCCTTCCCACTCCCATCCCTTCCAAATTCTTCTTCATAAATTTCCAAGATATATTGTCAAAGGCCTTCTCCGCGTCTATAAATATCAAAACTGCTTTTGTATTCAAATTTGTCTGTAGAAGTTCCAGAACGTCAACAATGTTCCTAGTATTATCTGACAAATGCCTGCCAGGGAGAAAGCCTGCTTGGTCTTTATGAATAACTCCATTTAAGACTTTTTTCAATCTATTTGCCAAAATGTCAGCAAAAATCTTGTAATCCACGTTTAGGAGTGAGATGGGACGGTAGTTCTTAAGTTGAGTCTTTTCAGATTCCAATTTTGGTATCAAAGTGATGAATGCCTCTTTCCACGATTCTGGTGCCCCCTTCCCTTCCATAATTTGATTACATACCTCCATCAATGGCTGAGTCAGGTATTCCTTCAATATCTTATAGTATTTGGAGGTAAGTCCATCTGGGCCCGGGGATTTGCCTAGTTGCATGTTCTGAATGGCATTTTCGATTTCCTGTTGGGTTATTTTATAATTCAAGTCAGTTTGTTTGTCTTGTGTTAGTTTTTGTAGGCCATAGCTTTTTAAAAATTTATTTATTTCAGTCTCCACTTGGGGTCCTTGGGAAAACAATTTTTTAAAATATCTCTGGAAACACTTTCTAATTTCCTCTGGTTTCTGAATACATTCTCCTTCAACCTCTAGATTGGTAACAAAGTTCAGTTTTTGTCTCTTTTTCAGCTGCCATGATAGCAGCTTCCCACATTTATTTGCCGATTCAAATGATCTTTGTTTCATCTGTTTGATTTTCCATTCAACTTCTTGATTTATCAGTTTTGCATATTGTGCTTGATGGAATTTTATTTCTCTCAAAACTTCTTTTGATTTTGGATTTAGTCTCAACTTTTTCTCTCCGTCTTTTATCCTTTCCAAGATCTTGTCCTTTTTACCGTTCCAGAGTTTTTTCTTAATAGAATTCTGCTGTATCAGAAACCCTCTCATAACAGCTTTGCTTGCGTCCCAGATTGTTTTTTTTTCCACCGAAGTGTTCAAATTTAGTTCAAAGTAGTCTTTCATCGTCTTTTGGGCCTTCTTCACTATCTCCTGGTCTCTAAACAATGCATCATTCATTCTCCATCTGAAGGATCCAGCTGGTGTAAGTCTCAAGTCCATTTTCAAGGGGTTATGGTCGGAGCAAGTTTTAGGGCAGATCTCTACTTTTTTGGTCTTGGGTGCCAGTCCTCTAGATATCCAGATTTGGTCGATTCTTGTCCAGGATAGGTGGGCCTCAGAAAAGAATGTTCCCTCTCTACCTAGGGGGTTCTTTGTCCTCCAGATATCAATCAAGTCCATATTGTCTGTGAGTTCAAAAAAAGTCTTTGGTAATCTGCCATCTTTAGTCACATTTTGATTTTGTGACTTATCCATGTGTGTGGAGACAACCCCATTCATATCTCCCATCAGAATGATGTTATTATAGTCCATATGGTCCAGCATTGTCTCATGCAGCTTCCCATAAAATTCAGATTTCCCCTCATTTGGTGCATAAATTCCAATTATCAAGAATTTTTCTCCTTGTGATTGTATTTCGATCGCCAAAATTCTTCCTTGTTCATCTTTGAACACAAATTTTGGTGCTAGGCTCTCCTTTGCATATATCACGACTCCCCTTTTCTTTTCTTTAGCTGATGAAATAAATTCTTGGCCTAGTCGCTTGTTTATTAGCACTCTTCTGTGGAGCCTAGTCACATGGGTTTCCTGGAGACAAATGACGTCTAGTTGTTCTTTCCTCAAAATGTGAAAAATCCTTTTCCTTTTTTCAGGGGAATTTGCCCCATGAATATTCCAACTAAAAAGCTGCAGAGACATCCTGGATCAGCTTGTTAGCCGATGGGGTTGTCTCCCTTCTCGTCTATGTCTGGAGGTGGATCTTTTGTACCAGGCGTGGGGGGTGGCCAGGTACCTGCTGTCCCTTTTCGAAGGTCCTCCCCGTGATCGTTTAGGAATTTTTCTTGCTCTTCTGCTGTTCTGATTCTCACCTTCTTCCCTTTCAAATTAAAAGATAATCCTTGGGGGAATTCCCACCTGTAAGGGATTGTGTTGTTTCTTAATAATCTTGCCAGATCCTTGTATGTAGTTCTTAAGTCCAACAATTGTTTTGGTATGTCTCTGAAGATTTCTGCTGTCTTTCCCTGTATCACCAATGGGTTTTTAAAATGTAGGCCAAGTATGTTGTCTTTTTCTTGCTTGTATCTCAATATGATCAAGCAATCCCTTGGTTTATCTTTCTTGGCCACTCTTCCCAATCTAAAAGCGGTGACGATTTTGAAGTCTTTCTCTTCTGCCAAACCCCAGAACTTGGATATTTCTGCAGTCAAAAAGCCAGCCAAATCTTCCTTTTCTAGTTCTGGAATATTTCTAATCCTAAGATTACTTTCCCGGTTTTTCAGCTCCGCCATAGACAGATAGGCCTGTTGTTCAGTGACCTGTCTACTCAGTGGTCTTACTTCCCCTCTTAATTCCTCAATCCTTTTTTTGTTTTGGTCTGCTTTCGTGTTTGCGTCCTCAGCTAATTTTCGGTTCTCTGATATAGTCTTTTCAAAATTTCCTATCGCCTGTGTGTTTTGAGCAACTTGGTCTGTCAACTTATTAATCGTTGCTGTAACCTGGTCAAATTTAGCCGCTTGTTCATCAGCTTTCTTATTTAATGCTGCCAGTTGATCCAATATTTCTTTAGAAATAGGGTCTAATCCTCCTGCAGCCATATCCTCCAAAACTGGCTGTTTAAATTGTCCTTCTTGCAGACCTGTCACAATTGGAACAGATGATCTACGTGGCTGCACAGGCAAAGTTGATTGCAATAGTTCAGTTTGTTTTGCTTTCTTGGCAGCCCTTGTTTTTCCTGCCACACTCATTCCACAACTGTCTAGGTTTCAAGGTCAAATTGTAAATCCCATGGGAAAAGCAATCATCCAGGCAAAAAGATTTCCAAAACAACCAGCAGTTCTCAGAGGTTTATATTTCCACAATCCAGCAGGGGGAGCTCCCCAAAAGTTTCCACCATTTAATTCCCAAATATGGTAAAATCCAAAATAAGGGGGGGAAACCCTCTAAATTCACTTTAAACTGCAGATGATAAAGGTTCTTTGCGAAGGTGTGAACAACAGTTCCTTTTTTGTAACTGCAAAGTAGCCCAATGTAACTTTATGTCTCTATACACAGTTGCCACAATCTGATGTTACTTTGTATCCAGGCAGCCCGTGAGCTGGGGCTTATAACTTTATAATCCACAAAATATAGAGAGGTATAGCACAGTCTCACAATCAAATCCAAACTTGCAGGGTAAGTTCCAACTTCTTTTAAACTCCTTTCAACGCTTCCGCTTTAAAAAAACTTTGCTCAGTACTTTAAACAGGGACGGAAGACTGACTTCCTTTTTAGCGTCTCCCGCTTTCAGCCGAAATTCACCAATTTGATGTCCAAATAAAGCCTCAAATTTCTTACTCACGAGTTTGTTGTTTCCAATCAAATGTTCAAAGAAGAAAGGTCAGCGCTCATCAGCAGCAGCCTCGCGGCTTCGCTTCCGCGGAAAGAGCGATGGATTCACAGCACCGCTACCCCCTCCACGTTCCGGAGCCCCTTACGGGGTCCCTTCTGCGTATCCGAGGTCGCTCCTGGTGCCCGCCGAATCCCACGGCCACGGGCTCACTCTACCCGTGGTTTTCCTAAACGGGTCGTCGCTGTGCCGCAGCGCACGACCCTTTTCCGCGGAGCCCCTCTTCAACAACTGAAGAGGACCGCCATTGCTGTTTCGCGCCGCCTCCGGAAGCGAATTTCAAGCATTACACAAACATCCAGGTTTCCTTTAATAGACCTCATTTGTGATCCTTTTATTTCTTTAAACCAGATGGGGTACGTGTTAAGTCCTTGCAGACTTTAAATAATAAAAATAAAATTAATAAGAAGAAGTTCCCCTCCCCTCTTCTCTCCATTTTTAATCACGGCAGGACATTCAAATTTCATCCCTCCATCTCGATAGTCCATTTCCTCTGGAGGCGCCTTTAATTTTGATCCAATATATCAAGAGGTGAAGGAGTTTTGCCTCTTGCAATGGCAGCCGTGGAGCCTGCCTCAGCGGCGCAGGGCTTGAGACCAGCAGGAGCAGGCACAAAGACGTCCACAGGTGCCTTGTCCCCCGACTGCCTCCAGGGGTTTTTAGAGGGTTTTACAACCTCAGGTAACCCCCTCCCCTCCGTCTGAGTCTGGTCCCAGAAGGGAGAGACGTTGCCATGGCAGAGACCAGAACCGGAAACCCTACAGATCTTCAATAATGATGTCCTCTGGAAGAGAATGAAAAAGAGAGATGGAATTAACAGCCTCTCTCAAGAAAGCCATCTAAACAATACCCAAATCCAAGGGTTCAGCCACCTCAGCTTTTGTAGCTGGAGTCAGTCAGGGCCCTGCCTACTGGGGCGAAGTGAAAAGGGCCAGCAAGGCACAGCAAGAAGGCCTGGGAGGTCTTTCTCGGGCATGAACCATAACGCTACTAAGTGAAAAGTCCCCCGGGTGTGGAGATTTGTTTACCTTCTTCAGGAGCTGGCTGAATACGGGACCGGTGTCGTTGGGCTATTGCCTTCTGCAGAGGAAAGAGAAAGGTGGATCAGATGCCATACACGTCCCGGTCAAGAGGTCCAGGGGCATGACTAGCTGCTGCAGGAGGAACAACGCTTATTACAGTCCTGTTATCTGCGGAGCTCCGAAGCCTGCTTGCTAAGCCATCGCCATCTTGAAACCACTAGAAATGCTTCCTCTCCTCTCTCAGTCAGTAGCATCTTCATCAGCCCCACTAGGGTGGGTTTCCAGATGCTGGACCAGATGAGCCTTGGGTCAGATCCCGCAGTCTGGCTCTTTTGGGGTTTTTTTACTAGCTCCCCCCCCCCAAATCCTATACCCTGAGCTGCCCCCCTAGCCTATTCCTGCCTTGCCCTTCCCAAAATGGTGCGGGGGGGTACTTCCTCTCCTGGTGTCACAGGCTCCTCCTTGGGCTGCAGCGGGACCACTTCGTTGTTCTTTTTCACCTGAAGAAAGCTCATTTGCCTTAGCCTAAAAGAGGTGATGCAGAACAGAAATACCTTTAGCCTAATAGAGAATTGCTAGCACATTCTTCCCTCTTTCTGCAGTTGACTGAACTGTAGGACTTCATAACAGCTGCAAAGAGGCAGCCAAGAGCATTCAGGGCTTGGAGAGAAAGGAGGTACCAGCTCCTGCCATTCCAGGACCGAGAGAGCCTGGCTACCCTAGTTCAGGCCCTGATTGCTTCAAAACTGGATTACTGCCATGCACTGTACGTGGGGCTTCCCTTGTGCTTGACCTGGAAGCTGCAGTTAGTGCAGGACGCTGCAGCGTGACTGCTGACAGGAGCAAGGCCTTGTCAACATACATTGCATGTTTTTAATGTGGTACCTCGTCGAAGGTGCACACCTCATTCCTGGCATCTATCTGCCCTGTGCACACTACAAACACATTAGTACTACAAACAACAACAAACAAACAGCAAACCACCACTCCTGCATTGAACATATATAATTTTCATTAAATTTTCTGTTTTGCAATTTAGAATATTCATTTAAGCAACCTTAAAATAGGGTTAAAACTAGATCATCTGCGAAAGCTTTCATTTTGTACTCTTTTGTTCCTACCTTTATACCTCTAATTTCTGACACTTCTCTCAAGTTCTTATTCAATACCTCCAAAACCGTAATAAACAACAAGGGTGACAAAGGACACCCCTGTCTGGTGCCCTTAGAGATCTCAAAAATGTCAGACAAGTTATTATTAATAATCAATTTTGCTTTTTTTTTCTGTATAGTGTCTGCTAATACCTTTCAAGAAATTTTCTCCAATCTTAAGTCCATTCACGTTCCATGACAATAATTTCAAGGCCATTGTCCAATTTATATAAGTCTCACTTAAATTTAGGGGTCCTTATTATTATCCTCTTCCTCTTTTTCATCTTCCTCCTCTTTTTCTTCTTCCTCCTTCTGGTCTCGTCCTGGTCTGGCCTTCTCTATCTTCCCTAGTTCATTATCATATCTTCTGGAGAACTTCTCTAAGTCCTGAAGACTACATAATTTGAATCTTTTGTCTTTGTAATAAAAGGAGATTCCCTCCGGAATCTCCCATCTGTGCTGGATCCCATTTTTCTTCAACAGGCCGACTAGTTGTTTATAAATGTCTCTTTTTCAAAGGAATCTAGATGGAATCTCTTTAAATATGATAATTGTCTTACCTTCAATACATAAATTTTTGTTATAATTCAGTCTCAAAATTTCATTCCTTATATCCATTGAATTAAACATAACCAGGACATCTCCTGGTTATTTCACCTTTGCTTTTGCGGATTTTACTTTTATTCTAAAAACATTTACAATTGTAAATCTTATATCTTCTTTTAGGTGCATCCAAATCGCTAATTCTTTTTTTATGTTGGCTCCATCTCTTCTTGCGTTTTATTAATTTCTATGACCTCTTCTCTAACCCGTTCTGTCTCCCTCTTTGTCTCCTTCAATTCTTTCTGTGTGCGTTTCACTGAGTCTTCCACAGCCTCGGATCTAACTGCAAGGTCTTTTACTTTGCCTGACAACACACACACCCCCGCCGCCGGCTGCTTCTAGTTTTTTATCTAATGTTTCCTGTACCTCCAATATTTTTTTCTCCATATATTGTTCATTCCGTTTAAATTCTTTCCTTATTTCCACTATTAAACTTTCCTAGTCTCTGATCTCCTTCCCCTCCTTCCCTTTCTCCTGCCTAGAGGGACATCTTTCCCCTGGGGTGCCTATTCCCTTTTCCTCATTTTCCCCAGACATGATGTTTATTTTGCCCCAAAATACTGTTTGGGTCTCAAATTGTCCTGTGTAATTTTTTGACAACCTCCAGGGGTCGTAAGTCCAAGCTTTCTATTATTAGGTCAAATTCTCTCCTGTCCCACACGATGGCAGCAAACAAAGAAATGACCTTTCCTTCAGTACAGTTACTTTCGTTTTCTTTGTCTATTACACCGTCTCGTCCAAAGAAAGCCCACAGGAAACAAAGAGCAGAAAAGCCAAACTACTGTATATGAGGAATAATAATAATAACAATAATAATAAATAATAATAATAAATTTTATTTATACCCCACCCTCCCCAGTCAAGGCCGGGCTCAGGGCGGCGAACAGCCAATAATAAAAACAAGTTAAATGAATACAACTGAAAAAACAAGATATAAATACATAAAAACATTAAAAGGAAGGTATTTGTAATCCAATTTGCATTCTTCGTTTTCCGCCGCTTGTCGGCTTAATCCACTGGTGACCTCTGAAAAGCGCCACAAACTCCAGCAACAATAGCAAACAGGGTTTCCAATGTCTTCCTCCTCACGAAACAATGCTGGTAAGGGGGTGAATTTTAGAAGTCCCAGCGCCAAAATCTCCTTCTCCAACACTGTCTTAAATCCCCCAACAAAGCCCACTTATTGGCTTAGTCCACTGGAAGCCTCAAGAAAACGCCACGTACTCCAAAAGCAATAAGGAACAGGCTTTCCGGTGTCTTCCTCCTCACGAAGTAAGTCCTTGCTCCTCCTGCAACCTTCCGCCATATGCCATCTTCTCCCAGCTGCCGGGACGGACTCCCTTCCTGCACCCCGAAGAGCTGGAGAGCACGACCAGGCACCGCCGGGTGCCAAATCCCCCAAGATAACCTCTTGAGGTTCCAAGGTCCGCGTAGCCTTCGCTGAACCTCCAAAAAGCCCCCGCGTTGCTTGAGATTCCATGGCGGGCTATCTCGCGCTTCTTTCAATGGCCGCGGCTCCGCCAGAAGTTCCCGGAAGCTCATTCAAGATCTTCGACAATGATGTCCTCTGGAAGAGAATGAAAAAGAGAGACTGAATTAACAGCCTCTCTCAACAACGCCTGCCAAACTATACCCAAACCCAAGGGTCCAACCACCTCAGCTTTTGTAGCTGGAGTCAGTCAGGGCCCTGCCTACTGAGGCGAAGTGAAAAAGGCCTGCAAGGCACAGCAAGAAGGCCTGGGCGATCTTTCTCAGGAATGAACCATAAGGCTACTAAGTGAAAAGTCCCCAAGGTGTGGAGATTCATTTACCTTCCTTAGGTGCTGGCCGAACACGGGACCGGTGTCGTTGGGCCATTGCCTTCTGCAGAGGAAAGAGAAAGCTGGATGAGACGCCTTTGGTGAAACTACAAAACCCACCATTGACGGGTGCAAGGGAGCCCACAAGCAGGCCCAAGCCAGGAAAGAGTGGCCTCCCTCAGGCTTGGGCCCAATCCCTTGCCCCAGAGGACCTCCATGGGCCCTGCAGCCTCCTGGGCAGAGGTGGAAGGGCAGCACCAGGGAAGAGGGCAGGACATGCCTCTGGCATCATCCTGACACCCCAGGGACACACGCCACTGCAGAATTGGGGGCAAAGACCACAGTCAGTGGGCAGAGGGTCTGGGGGATCCACTCCCTCCTCTTTTGTTTCCCCCAGTACTAACCTCAAGGTCTGGGAAGATCTGGGATAGCTTTGTAACAACTGCAACAAGAGAAGGACATGGGGACAGGTTAGTTCGTCCCTTTGCAGCTTCCAAGATTGTTGCAATAATCTTCTCCTTGATTTCCCTGCTTCTACACTCCTCCTACAGGGGTGGCAAACCCCAGGCCTTGGGGGCCAGTCTTGGCATGCAGCCCCCCAAATGCGGCTCACAAGAGAATGTGGCCCTCTTGCTGACCACTGTCCCCCTGCCCTGTCCTATCAGCTGCCTCGGCCTCCTGCCAGATCCAGCAGTCTGGCTTTTTCGACTTCTTTTCTTACTAGCTTCCTTCCCCCACAAATCCTATACCCTGAGCTGCCCCCCCCTAGCCTATTCCTGCCCTGACCTTCCCAAAATGGTGCGGGGGTTTTTACTTCCTCACCTGGAGTCTCAGAAGACTCCTCCTTGTGGTCCAGCGCGGCCACTTTATTGCTCCTTTTGACCTGAAGGAAGCTTCTCATTCGCCTGAGCCTAGAAGAGGTGATGCAGAACAGAAATACATTTAGCCTAATAGAGAATTGCCAATAGGGGTCACCCCTATTCATGGAGGAAGAGGGGAGTATCTACGGTTATGATCTGAAATAGCTAGAATGAAACGAGCATTAGACAAAGGGAGGGTTGGGTGGGTGAAGCTCTGGAGCCAATCACATGGTTGCTGCCAGCTCCGCCTCCTATTTAAGCAGTCTGGCCCCGCCTCCCTGCAGGGCTGATTGGCTGAGGTTTGGCGGGAACCTCCAATGACTAGCACAGGGAAGCAGGCCAGCCCAACCGGCTGGTGGGTCCCGTGGGCCGAGGTGCTGTGCGTGGTCCCTCTAAGGAAGGTGTGAGCGCTCACTGCGTGTCCAGGCGGAGACCCCCCCAGCCCCCAGAGACCCACCAGAAGGAAAGATGACTCGTGGCAACGTGTTCTGGAATAAAAAATTGGCCACAAATTTATTAAATCTTTCAGATGTGGGAAAACCTTGGCTTAGGCATTGGGCATGTCTCCCAGCCCCCCAGCCGGGGGGAACAGGGGCTCCTCAGGGTGAATGGGATATGGGAGGATGCACAGTAAGGTGTTTGTGTACGCTGTCAGCCCACCCCCATATCCCTGCAACGCAGCGGAGTTCACTGACAACCTTGCAGTGTATGGCCAGTAACTCCCATATACAAACCCCTTTAAGAGGGGACCCTGGAATCGCCACCGCCGGGGGGGGTGAGTCACTATTTCAGCCCCCCCCCAATTTAGGGAAGATAGACTAAAGGATTCTGCAGGCAGAGCAGCTGTCCCATGCAAGGACCAAGCCTGCAACCTTGGCATTATCAGCACCACGTGATAATGAACCTATGGGAATAATTCTGGGGAGAAGGAGATGGGGCAAAGAATAGGATGGGGCGCCACAAACTTACCAGTCTGTCCCGCGAAGGACAAGTCCGCTGATCCTGCCTTCCTGCTGGATTTCTGGAATTGACCTCATTGTTGCTGCTGCCTCCGCCTCCTGTTAAAACAGTCCCTGCCTCTCCTAAACCAAAGCCTCTCCTAAATCTCCTTCTGCACTCCCACCTCTCTCTCTACCTCTCCTCACTATCCCACAATGGACACCTGTAGTTGGTGGCTTTTAAAGGGGAAGCAAGACATGTCACAAAGGAGGGCAGGTCATTGTTCCCATGGCAACCCACCCACCTGGGCCAAACTCCCCCCCCCCCCCCGATGTTTCTTCAGAACTTTGAAGCACCTGCTGTTCCGTCTGCAGGTGAATCCTCTCTTTTGGAGTTCATGTTTTTATATCAGATCATTCTTCATTCAGCCCCATTTCCAAAGGGAGACAATCCCAAAGTCCCATGAAATGCAGTAGAAGACTCCCAAGTCTAGGGGTGTCCATAGCACAGGATTAGACAATCTGCATTATCCCCATCCTCACAGATAATCCTGGATGACCTCTCCAGGTGGGGCAGAGAATGTTCCCTGTCTGAAACCCGGGAGAGATGCTGCCGGTCAGTGTAGACGATGCTGAGGTGGATGGGTGGATTCTGGCCTCTGTAATGAAGCAATAGGCAAAGGGTCCTGAAGCAGAGCAAGTTGGGGGGGGGCATCTGTCAGGGACTCTTCACTGTGATTCCTGCATTGCAGGGGGTTGGGCTAGATGACCTTTGGTGTGGCCCCCAGCTCCACGATTCTGTAATTTTAAGTTTCTACTCTGTACTAGGTCCTGTTAGATTTATGCAGCATCACTTTCCTATGTGCCTGCTTCAGTCCTTGGAGACCTAGTTCGTTCACCCTTCAAAAGCATATATTTAACGTGGTACCTCGTCGAAGGTACACACCTCATTCCTGGCATCTATCTACCCTGTGAACACAACAAGCACATTTGTACTACAAACAACAACAACAACAAACCACCAATCCTTCATTGAACACACACACACACACACACACACACAATTTTCATTAAATTATCACATGCATCAAGACTTATTTACATTGTTGAATTTATCTTAATCATGCAAAAGTTTTCAAGTATACACAATTTCCCCCCATATATTCAATAAACATTGTCCAATCTTCTTTAAACATATGTTCTTCTTGTTCTCTTATTCTATATGTTAGGTCTGCAAACTGTGCATATTCCATCTGTTGAAGTTGCCATTCTTTCGTTAGATGTTAGCCCTGCCCTATAAATCTATTGATTGGAATTCCATTCCTCAGTTTAAAAAAACCCTGTTTATTTCCCCCCAATGTGTCCCCTGGGTGTAACCAGTGTGTGGTGATCTTGTGGGAGTGGCCCAAAGGGCCACAATAAATGTGGTAATGTGTACCCCTATCAATCCTTGAGTGTGCTTCTAATAGAGAAATTATGGTAGCCTGTTACTTTATGAAACTGATGATTTTTCAACATGTGCAGCCCTCGTTGGGGCCAGAAATACAGCTAATATGTAAATCACAAAGATTCACAGCACAAAGCTAGAACATAAGTTGCTCCGTGATGCAAATGGCTGCACGTGACACAGGTTCCCAACATGCACACCAACACAATGTATTCCTGGAAGGTCATCGCAGAACATGGGAATCCGAGCTTAATCAGCAGAAACAGCCAATGCTTGTGCATATGATTGGTCTATCAACTTAAATGAGGTAATGATGTACGATTGGTGGAAACTGAAATGCTTTGTTTGAAACTTTATAAATACCACTGCCCGGTCCACTGGGCGGGGTTGCAACTTTTGTGGAGCTATCCCATTGTAACCTATTGCTTTGCAATAAACAACATTGGACTTCTACCCCCCAGTCTCCTGAGTTTTAGTTATTAGCATAAGGTAAGGCAGGAAATAAGGCACTTTCTGCTTACAACAATCTGTGTGTGTGTGTGTGTGTGTGTGTGTGTGTGTGTGTGTGTGTTCACCTGCATGCACTTGTGTGTGTTTATCTGGACCTGTTCCCTAAAAGAGGCACCCCAAGATTAGGGTTTTGAGACTCGAGAGCTTTTCCACAGGGAAGTTTTGGGGTCGTAGTAGGGTTATCCCCACATACCTCTTTGGGCAGATGTTGAGGTGGTTGGTGGGGAGTCCTAAGACAGCTTTGCTTTTGTGCAGATGGTTATGCTTTCAGCCCCATGGTGGAGACATGTGGTGCATCTGCTCATGCATCTTAGTAATGTGAAGTGCTTTTACTGTACCGTATTTTTCGCTCTATAAGATGCACCCAACCATAAGACGCACCTAGTTCTAGAGGGGGAGAACAAGAAAGAAAATGTTCTCTCCCTCTCTGCGCAGCGCCCCTTCAGCGAAGCGGCAGGAGAAGCGGAGCCCCTTCCATTTATCCTCCCACTTTGCTGGAGAGGCGCTGTGCAGAGAGAGAGAGAGTTGTGCAGCACCCCTTTAGCGAAGCGGCAGGAGAAATGCTGCTCCGCTCCCGCTGCGCTCAGGAGGCTTCGGGCGGCTATCCCTGAAGCCAGGAGAGCAAGAGGGATCGGTGCGCACCAATTCCTCTTGCTCTCCTGGTTTCAGTGAAAGCTGCACAGCCTGCATTCGCTCCATAAGATGCACACACATTTCCCCTTACTTTTTAGGAGGGGGAAAGTGTGTCTTATAGAGCGAAAAATACGGTAATTCGAGCCATTTTATTACGTGTCATGATTTATTTTATTTATTGTTTGTTAAACTGCTTTAGTTTTATAAAGAAAAGAAGGATATGATGTTTTAAATTAATAAAATAAGTCTTCTCTCTGCAGTCACCACCCCACTTAATTTCAGATTGTTGGGGAGCGGGAAGAAGGGGGACCCAGAGGAGAAGCTTAGAGGGTGGGTGCAAGGTTTTTCGGGCAGGCTCATGCAGGAAAATGAAGCCTTTTAGGAATCCAGGTCCCGAAAGATAGGATCGTAGAGCTGGAAAGGGCAGGAATCTTGACTAGATCATATATGACAGATGGCCATCCAACCTCTGCTTAAACGCTTCCAAGGAAGGAGAGACCATCACCTTCTAAGAGAGTCTGTTGAACAGCTCTTACTGTCGGAAAGTTCAGTCGGAATGTAGCAGAGATGGAGGACTCTCATTGTTGGCCGTGCTGTTTGGGGCTTCTGGGAGTTGGAGTCCAGCAACATCTGGAAGACCACAGAGTCCCCACCCATTGTACACAAGCACCAAGACTTTGGAATGTGCCTGAAAATAGACCAGTAGAAAAATCTTCAGAGACAACAAAAAATATTCAGATGTCTCTGAAATGTGTCCCAAAATAGACCAGTAGCCAGTAGCTCCCTTCAACAATTTAGAGGTTGCCAGTGCTTGGGCAGCAGTGGCCGGACTTTCTCTATTCAAGAAGGTACTGCTATTATCTCAGTTAGAACTATTTCTTGATCACTGTACAATTTCCCCTCTGAAAGTGAAATATACTCAGAGTTAAGAGTGGATTTCATGCTCTTTATTCAGCTCATGGTGGTGAGGAGGAATGAAAGTTTCCCCCCCAAATATCTGCTTTATATACATTATTTACACAATGGCTGCACGTGATTGGCTAATTCCGGGATTCTCCTATAGGCCAATCAGGTTATGGATTCAGTTTCACCTGGAGCTGGATTGGGTGGCTCCTGCAGACCAATCATACTGCTGCATTGTTCTAGGACCAATCAGACTGCTGCCTTTTGGATCCTATTCAACTCAGTACATAACAGAAAGTGTAAAGGGACCCCTGACCGTTAGGTCCAGTCGCAGCCTACTCTGGGGTTGTGGGGCTCGCTTTACTGGCCGAGGGAGCCGGTGTACAGCTTCTGGGTCATGTGGCCAGCATGACTAAGCCGCTTCTGGCAAACCAGAACAGTGCATGGAAACGCTGTTTACCTTCCCGCTGGAGTGGTACCTATTTATCTACTTGCACTGCATGCTTTCAAAATGCTAGGTTGGCAGGAGCAGGGACCGAGCAACAGGAGCTCACCCCATCGCCGGATTCGAACTGTCGACCTTCTGATCGGCAAACCCTAGGCTCTGTGGTTTAGACGACAGTGCCACCCGCGTATAGCTCATAACTAATTGGCTTTTGCTTTTCCCTTTTCGTACAGAATGCCCTACAGTTCCAGGTATGTTTTCTTCTTCTTTGTTCCATATGCGACAAGTAAGAGTTTTAAAGGAAGATCAATTAGAAGCGGCAATGCAGAAAACTGAATCCAGAGCTGTAGCTATGGGGGGAGGTAGCCTTTTTTTGCCCCAGGTGAAGTCTCCAGAGGGGCACCATTGAGGCTCGCAGCCTGTGAATGTGTGTACGCAAATGTGGAGTGGGTAGGTGCCAAACAGGGTCTTTGAACCGGGTGAAATAAAGGCAGGTTTCACCCCTGCTTAATGAGAGATCTTCACATGGAGGCTGGCTGTAGCATCTCCTTAGAGGAATGGATTATTAATTCTTGGTGGTGCAAACTTATGGTGGATTATACAGAGGAGACTCATAGGCGTAGCCTAGGGGAGGGGCTCAACATCAAAAAAACGAAGATAATGGCCACTGGTCCCATCACCTCCTGGCAAATAGAAGGGGAAGAAATGGAGGCAGTGAGAGATTTTACTTTCTTGGGCTCCATGATCACTGCAGATGGTGACTGCAGCCATGAAATTAAAAGACGCCTGCTTCTTGGGAGAAAAGCAATGACAAACCTAGACAGCATCTTAAAAAGCAGAGACATCACCTTGCCAACAAAGGTCCGTATAGTTAAAGCTATGGTGTATGCAAGTGAGAACTGGACCATAAAGAAGGCTGATCGCCGAAGAATTGATGCTTTTGAATTATGGTGCTGGAGGAGACTCTTGAGAGTCCCATGGACTGCAAGAAGATCAACTATCCATTCTGAAGGAAATCGGCCCTGAGTGCTCCCTGGAAGGACAGATGGTGAAGCTGAGGCTCCAGTATTTTGGCCACCTCATGAGAAGAGAAGACTCCCTGGAAAAGACCCTGATGTTGTGAAAGATGAAGGGCACAAAGAGAAGGGGACGACAGAGAATGAGATGGTTGGATAGTGTTCTCGAAGCTACCAGCATGACTTTGACCAAACCGCGGGAGGAAGTGGAAGACAGGCGTGCCTGGCGTGCTCTGGTCCATGGGGTCACGAAGAGTCGGACACAACCAAACGACTAAACAACAACAACAGGGGAGGGGCAAGCCCCCCCAATCAAGTAAGTCAAAAAAATAAAATGCTTCAGTAACTGAGGTTCTGCCCCACCTAATTTAAAGCCTGCCCCCCACCCAATATATGCATGTATAAATATATATGTATGTATAAATATATCTGCATTTATTACATTGCAAATAAGATTTTACCAACCCATTTAAGAGATAAGGGCTGCAATCTCTCACACACTTACCTGGGAATCATCCCAGGTGCTAACTTCAGAGTAAACCTAGAGAGGATTGGATAGCAAATAGCCTGAAGTGGATTGGGCAGGGCCCAAGGCGCGTTAGTTTTATTTTGTAGGAATAGCAAGCCTCCCAGTTTATCAGCAATGCCCATTACTATTGCAGAAAGGTGCAGAATGTGCTTGCAGCAGCTGAATAATGAGATCTCTCTCTATATATATTTGTTTTTTCAGTACCAACCTCATGTCAGTTTCAAAATAAATACTACCAGGTGAGCTGAATTTTGTGTCTCTCACAGCAAGAGTTCTGAATAAAAGCTTTCATTCCTGACCCTGTCGCTTGGACACACAGCAAGCACTTAATACAAGGCAATGTTATTTTTTGTTAGCATTCTGTGTTGAAGGCCATTTTCTAGAATCGTGTGGCAAACAAATTGCCTGTAGCTGGGATGGGAGATAAATTTGATCACCATTAAAAGCTGCTCCTGCGGTATAAGCATAATGAAGCTGTGATCCGAATTGTGATTCGAAACTGCAGTTGTAAGAATCACAATTTTGAGAGAACAGGATCAGCTGAATTCAATCATGCTGAATCGGGCTTTGGGGCCCACAGTTTTGCTCGGAGGCAACTCCAACATTGCTACCTTTCGTTATTTGGATTTTCCAGATTGGGAAAACGTTTACTTCCCCCTTTTCTTCTTCTTAAAACCTAGCCTATCCAAGAAATACCAAGAAACTGCTGTTCCTTGAGGCTCATAGGCCTTTTTTTCTTGTGCAAGTTTAAAATACTTCTTGGGCATTTTCTAGAAGCAGGAGAGAAAACCCTTTTGTGATAAATCAGATAAAATCACAGTACAAGAGCAACAGTTATTTTATTTTAGTGTTTTGTTGGAAGCCACCCAGAGTGGCTGGGGAAACTATTATTATAGTTCAAAAACTTAGCTCTTTACTGATGCTCTTTCACGTCGTCCAATGCTTCGGCCGTGTTTACTATCTTTGCTAGGTGTAAATGAATGTAACCCGGTTCCTGTGAAGGGAACAGTTAATGCAGACAGCTGCACAGGCCAAATCCTGATGGCAAAGTGTGTTGGGGAATGCCAAAATAAGTTGATTTTGGTGCTTCTTCATAGACATCTAGAATAAGCTGCATACATTGTATTGAACAGGGGAGGTGAAGGTACCGTAGATTGTGGGGAACAATTCTGCTAGACAATCACACAGTAGAATGTAGTGATTTTTTCCAGCCATTTCCGCAGCACATGGTCCTCTCGATTCAGCATGCGAAAGGCACACGGCTGCAGTGGCATTTGGACCATGGTTTTCACAGGGGACCCACTGAACAATTTGGCTGCTTCCACTGATAGGGATTGGGATGCCCAGGACATACAGCTAGAGCTGGAATGGGGCCAGTCTTTTTAATCTTTGCAGCTGTGGCTTTAAAGAATTTCCCCAAACACACGTGCTAGAAAGTGCTTAAAAAACACAGGTTCGAACCCTTCAGCACTGTTCAATTTTAAAAACAGTATTTTTATTATCAGCTCATCACGTTTTCCTCTCCTGTTTTATTCTCGTTTCAGGTATGGTGACGTTGACCGTAAATTGCTGAACAGGTGTCCTTGTAAGGCAAAGAAACATATCAACAATATGTGCCCCACAGGAAAAATGGCACAGTATAAATGTCGGCACACTGTTGCCAGCAGCTGCCAGATTTGCGGTGGTCACTAACGTAATCATATTTAAAATGGTTTCTTGTCTGCCCTTGCCCCGTGCTCTCAAACATTAATAAAATGTGGTTTTGAGATTTCCTATGTAACCACAGCCAGTGGTTTCAAGAATCAATGCAATTAAGACATTGCCTTGATCTTCAGAAAATTCCACAGTATATGTTTTCCTAGTTATCTTCCGAAATCTCAAATTGAAACGGAAAAATAAATTCTATTTTGAAATAGCTGTTCCCAGTTCTGTTGGTTTGGCGACTATTTGCACCACTAAACAGATGTTCTGTACAATCTTTCCATTGTTGTGACCTATGCCATGACTGAAATAAGTTGCATCGTCAGTCTGAGTTAACTTACGGTTGGATCAGGGTTTCCCAAACTTGGGTCTCCAGGTGATTTTGGACTACAATTCCCACCATCCCTGACCTCTGGTCCTGCTAGCTAGGGATGATGGGAGTTGTAGTACAAAAACAACTGCAGACCCAAGTTTGGGAAGCTCTGGGCTGGATGAAAGCATGATCCTGAAATATATTACCCAACTACTCACCTGAAAAGGAGTCCTGTTCAAAGTGAAATATGTTTAGAGGAGGAAGTGTGATACAGTAAGCAGGAGGTTTCTCAAAGAGAGCTGGAAGACCACCTTGATAAATAAGCACCTTGCAGACCTCAAAATGAAGCCACCTGAAACCTTCTGAAAGTTCATACATAGACCATTTTCAGAAGCTTTTATCCCTAAACTTGGCCCTGTTTGTCAAGAACCAACAGCTGTTAGTTTGCATTCAATTTGCAAGTAAATGAAAGTAGTTCATTTCCTGCAGATGAATCTCAAACCGGAGAGCAGTCAACAAACAAAATAAGATCCTCGGGCAAAAATTAAGTCTGGAATCTTAAGAATCCTGTTTCTGCAGGATTGCTTTCTTGCCGGAAAACAATTCACTTTGAAGTTCCGTTAGAAAACTCCCCTCCTGCGCAGAGACAGCATGCAATGCAGTAGCTGCTGATGGCGTTTCCTATCATTTTGGGTCCTTGATGAATACACAGGCTACTTTCTACATAGAGAAAAAGCCTTAGGAGTTTAACTGGTTTAAAATATTTTTCTAATATATGAAAGCAGGAGAACATTTCACACGCTTGTTCCTTGGAGCCATCAAGAAAACTCTAACTATGCTGAAGATCAGTGGAGTAAGTCACCCTATATAACCTGTATTTGCTCCATAGCACTTCTGTAATTCTGACCATTACCGGTGTTATTAGAATATTTGGGGGGAGGGGGGAGGATTAAGGCTGCAAAGGAAAATGCAAGATAAAAGTGAATGGTTATGGGCAACTTCCAAATTAAGTCATACTCAGAGGAGAACTGCAGGCTGTATCTAACTAACTCGTTCCATCAGTACAGGGATTTACATAAACAAAAATCTGCTTTCTCGGGGTGGGGAGGGAAAACCCCATAACAGATTAAGGGGGTTGGTTCATGGGGGTGGGGCTCCACTGAACAAGCAGAAATCCTCACGCTGACCAGATTGGTTGGATATTGCCCATTGAAATTGACCACAGTCCAAAGATGTCTACGGTTCTACACTTGCGTATGAGATCACCTTATGACTTGCTCTATGACACCTGCTCCAGATGATGCCTTTCTCCTTTTGACTGCCAATATAGAGCCTGGGGCTTGCCGATCAGAAGGTCGGTGGTTCGAATCCCCGTGACGGGGTGAGCTCCTGCTGCTCGGTCCCTGCTCCTGCCAACCTAGCAGTTCAAAAGCACGTCAAAGTGCAAGTAGATAAATAGGTACTGCTATAGCGGGAAGGTAAACGGCGTTTCCGTGCTGCTCTGGTTCGCCGGAAGCGGCTTAGTCATGCTGGCCACATGACCCGGAAGCTGTACGCTGGCTCCCTCGGCCAATAAAGCGAGATGAGCGCCGCAAGCCCAGAGTCGGCCACCACTGGACCTAATGGTCAGGGGTCCCTTTACCTTTATATAAAATACATTATTATACTACTGCCAACACAGCTGGTCTGCTTATAATCAGTGTCTCTTACATGCATTTATGTAAGAATGGGTTAAGAACCTCTGAACCTGTGTGTGCTACCTGCAGCCCTCCGGGTGCAGCTGGGCTCCCAGCTGGCACCATCGCTGGACACTGGCTTTGCTGGCTGGGACAGAAGGAAGTAAAAGTCCAACAGCAACCATTAGAGGGCCACAGGTTCAGTATCCATGAACTCACTACAGGCAACATTTAGGAAGTCGTTCAACATGACGATACCTTGTTCCCAGGGACAAGAGCAGGTGTGATGACATAGCAATGCTGCCAAAAATAGGCTTCCCAATGGCGTTGTTCTTCCTATGGATCAGAGTGATGCTGCCAATCTCTACACCAGGGTTTCCCAAACATCGGTCTCCGGCTCCTTTTGGACTACAGTTCCCATCGTTCCTGACCACTGGTCCTGCTTAGCAAGGAATGGTGTAAGTTGTAGTCCAAAAACAGCTGGAGACTCAGGTCTGGGAAAGCCTGCTCTACACCATGGCTTCACAAAACAGATAAAAAGACTCAGAACACAGCCATAATTCCAAGCAAGGAGCATTTCAAAGTGCTATGAATGAGAAAGGAATCAATTGCAACCAGGAGGCTATTTTAGGTGGTCATTTCTCAGGCAAATGTAGTGCATGTTGCATCCTTTGTTCATAAAATATCATTCTGAGAATGTGGTTATCATTTTATAATACTTTCGACACACTATTAAATCCTTATGACCTTCATCTTCACGAGGAGCTTGCAGGTTGGTCAGTTTTATTCCCATTTTAAAGGTAAAGGTAAAGGGACCCCTGACCATTAGGTCCAGTTGTGGCTGACTTTGGGGTTGTGGTACTCATCTCACTTTACTGGCCAAGGAAGCCGGCATACAGCTTCCGGGGTCATGTGGCCAGCATGACTAAGCCGCTTCTGGCGAACCAGAGCAGCACACAGAAACGCCGTTTACCTTCCCGCCAGAGCGGTTCCTATTTATCTACTTGCCCTTTGACGTGCTTTCCAACTGCTAGGTTGGCAGGAGAAGGGACCGAGCAACGGGAACTCACCCCGTCGCAGGGATTTGAACCGCCGACCTTCTGATCGGCAAGCCCTAGGCTCTGTGGTTTAACCCACAGCGCCACCTGCATACCATTTCCCATTTTACAGATGGGCAAACTTGGGAAGATAGACCAGTTTTAGCGAAGTTATGGTTGGGGGTGGCGTCAACCCAACTTTCCCAGCTCAAAGACCATCTTAGCCACATTGTTAAGCAACATCTACTTCAATGAACACTAGACACTTTTCCATCACTCAGGACTTCACGTTTTTTCACCTTGGCATCAAAGCCATTGAAAATGTTGTCTGCAAGGCAGCATTCTACCCAGTAGCTGTCTGAATGCCATTTCCCACGTGGTTTGACAATCGGGATGAGAAACACACACATACCCCATGTACCCCAGTCTTCGGCTATCTGCTTGGAGTTACAGAGAGTAATACTGTCGTGGAAAGAGGCTTTCAATAGCTACCATCATATTCAGTGCTATCTGATTTTCCTTATCCTTGAGCATCTAACTCTTATAAGAATTTTAAGGTCTCAAATATAGAAAAAATATTCATAAATACACACTTATCTAAATATGTATAAACCATGTGTCTGAAATAGTACAGGAGAGCAATCCTCAAGCCATTTTGACTCTCACAATGACCTCAAATATTCCTCCGCAGGAAGGGAGGGAAATGAGGAAAGGTTTCCCATTGTCTTTTCGCTTACAATTCCTGTCTTTGTGTATGAATAGGGTGAGCCTGGGACCTGGATTCAGGAACTAAAGTTTTAACCATCACAAAAGAATGGCCAGGCTGCCAGGTAATGAATGCAACCAGGGACCACTATCAGGTATCCTGGCAGACAGGATTTCTGCGGCAGACGACCTCCTATGGTTTATGTATGATGATTTTGGGGTGGTCTTTGGCTAATGTCAAAAGTCTTTAAAGGTTCCTGCACACTTTTGTTCAGGGTCTCTCCCTCCTTGGAAGGAGGAGAGGGAAATCTGTTGCAAGAGAAAAATTAATATCTGCCTTGCTTTCCACTGGATCCTGCCTCCATCCATTCTTCTCTGACCAATCATGGACAAAGGGGACACAAGAGTCCCATTGGAGAGTTTGGCAGCAAAAGCCAAACCCCAATTTTTACATCAAAACTCTGACTGGTCTTTCCACTTTGGTCTGTCCATCTAATATGGAAGATAAGCCCTTTGGTCCCATTGATATTCAAGTAGCACCAAGCATTGCACATTAAATTTATATGCTAATTTCTGCAATGCAAGGGATGCTTTTGAGAGCGTTCCACCTTTCCTTTCTTCATCAAGTTCTTCAGAGAAGTCTTTGGGAAATAGATATTAGCCAGCTGAAGTTTGCTATATATGTCCTAGGGCCCTGAATGAGAACCTGTCATATCCATCTCTTAAGTTCAATGCAGGTATATGCACCAATCTCAGGTCACAGGACCACAACCTAGCAACTTTTATGCTGGGAATAAGCCCCACTGAATTCACTGGGGCTGCAACTGTCAAGCATTCAGTTTGCCTAAATGCATCGGTTTTTCCGAGTAGACTCCATTCTGATTTTTTCTGTAATTACGTTGAACACTTATAGACGTCTGTACATTCAGGAGAACTTGCATCTAGCGCTCAGGCATGTGAAATGCTTTAAATGTACCCCAAATCTACAGAAATTTTCCAGATTTGAATAACCCCCATCAGCTTTTGCATTCGCCTATCCACGGGCCCCAGCAAAATAAAGCCCCCGTTCTTCGAGACAACCTATGAAATTATGAAGAGGCAGCCTGACTTTCTGCCTTATCTGTTCTCCCTCTAGAAGCCAGGGGGTTGTTTTCCCAACACCATTTGTTTCAAGCAAGCGACGCCCCATTTAAAAAACTGCACCCACTCTCGGTAGTGTGTTTCAATTTGCTTCCTTTCATGTGTTTGATTTCCATATTCCAAATATAGCACTTAAAATACATCTTATGTTACCTGCTGCTGCTGTTTTCTTTTTTAAAAAAACAACCCATAATGAAACTTCCAATTCTGAAGCAAGTTCTGTTAATTATCCTGCTACACTGTATATTGAAAAATACACATTTCACACGTCTGCGCATAGTTTTTGGTCAGAAATAGGCAAAACCTGGAATCTAGAGAGTTGATATTTCAAGGCCCAAATGCTGTTTATGTGGAACAGTCGAGTCCTTCTCTGAACTACAGACACATCCACAGTCTTGCTCATTCCGGAAGATTCCATGGCCTCTTTCTGAATTCTTAAGAGGACAGACAAGTCACACAGATATGGTTGGTTGCTTGCTTTTTCCTTTTTTTTTCCTTTTCAAAGGCTTGATTATTTCTGCTGCCCATTAGCACGGTCTTAACATATTGCACAATGTTTCGTTATAAAAATGTCTTCTGCCTCAGGCAGAAAGAAAGGGAGAGAGTTTCTGAAGGAGGTGCTACTGCATAGCGTCTTCTGTCACCAGAGGTACGTGGTTGTTTAGGTGGCCATCTGGGATTGGGACCTACAAAGGATAAAGCGAAGCAGAAAAAAATGTCACTTTATTCGTTCTATCTGTTTTTCATTTACTGCCGCCCGCTTCCTCGCATCTGCCTAATATTTTTCCACAAATAAACCCCATAATTGCAGCAGGGAACTCGGTTTGGGCACACTGGTGCGAGCATCTGCTTGGCCCAGTGTTGCATCAGGCCCTCAGTCTCAGCAGCAGGCAGTGATATGAGGCGTAGGGGATTTTCTGTATTTATTTCACAAGATTTATAGACCACCCGGTTGTAATAAAACTTCAACACAGTTCACAAAAGAATTGTAATAATAATAATAATAATAATAATAATAATAATAATAATAATAATAATAATAGGTCTTGGAAATTCACGGAAGACTGGAGTAAATTTACAGACTATTTGAAAAGTAATTGTGAAGAACAGACGACGTTTGTAGGTGTCAGGGAACTGCCATCGGAGCTAGAGGAGGAGGCAAGGCTCTCGAGCGATGCTGGAGAAGGGCCCAGCAGAGGAGAGGCAGCCCATCTGCTGGGGAAGGCAATCAGCGTAACACCAGGGGTGAAGGGGGGCGGATGGGGGAATCGGTGGAGAGGCTCCAGGACTCCCCGCAGGAGACCAGCGGGGAGAGCACAGATCCTCCGCTGCCCACGCCCACCCTGCGCAGAAGACTTTCGCGCAGGGAGAGTAGGAGGAGACTTGGTGTCAAGGAACTTCTGTGTTGGAAGAAATTCAAGAGACGCCCACTGACGGATTCTGCTAGTGACTGAGCAGCCACGGAGCTAACGGCTGTCCAGACAAGAAAGGTTTAACCAGGCAACCAAGCCCAGAGTGGCAGTAACTTACGCACGAGCAACCCCTATAACCGTTACAGTAGGGTTGCAAGAAGTTTTGTGAAGAGTATTATTAGAAGTATTGTAAAAATGGACAAGGGGGAGGAGGATTTGTTAAGAGATGTAAAGGCAATATAAAGTTAAGAAATGCATAAGCAGTGGTTAAAACGGTGGATCATCAGAGGTGCTAATGGAAGTCTAAAAAGATTGTATAAGTGATAAGTTTTGTGGTACATTTTATAAATTATATGTTAAAATTAATAAAAAATATTATTAAAATAAGGAAAGAAGACGAGTCCCGACCAGAGAAGAATGGCAGATCAAGTTGATGGACTATGCTGAATCGGCAAAAATGACTGGAAGAATCAGAAATCAGGAAGACCAAAATTTTAATCAGGAATGGGGAAAATATATAATTTACCTTAAAAACCACTGTAAACAATTAAAATTATTAGTAGGGTTGGAAAAACACTTGCAGCTTTATGTTGAATTTTGGGTATAATGGAGTTTTAATAGATTTGGATTAATAGACAAGATGCAAGTGGTTAAAATAAGGACCCACAAAGGGGAGGAGGGAAGCTCAGGAGATTCTTCAGAATTCCCTTTCTATGTTGGTTGTTTGATAATTGTAAATTTTTAAAATCTGAAAATTAAATTCTTATTATTTTTAGAAGTTCTCTGAATAGCCAAGTTTCCGGAGTAAACTTCATATTTTGATGCCAGGATTTTTCTCTCAGTGGACTAAAATTCAACTGTGCCTCAAGTTTTTAGCCAATAATTAAATATTTGCTGGAAAATCTTTATGGACCAGACAAAAGACTCCCTTTCCAGCTGCAAATACCAGATCAGATCCAAAGAACATTTTGCCCAATTTTTCATTTCATTGGGTTCAGCATAAGGATAATCTGCCTTCCCTAGAGCCCATGGGTCATAAAGTACCCATGGAACCAACAAAAATATATATGGGAGTATTCACCCCCCCCCAGTTGGTACCAATGATTGTTCCAAAGAAAGTGTGTTGGGTAGCAGATCTGGAAACGTCAAAACCAGATTCCGCAAGTTTCACAACCAGAAGAGCAAGTGTATCCCTGGATCTTCCTTTCTGGTAGAGAGGAGTTATTATTCTCTCTATTGGTTCCTTTTGCCAGATCTAGAGGATAGTGGCAATTAAAATTCCCTGTTTAGGGAAGTTTTTAATCTTTAATGCTGCGTTGTGTTTTTAATATTCGATTGGGAGTCGCCCAGAGTGGCTGGGGAAACTGGGCGGGGTATAAATAATAAATTGTTGTTGTTGTTGTTGTTGTTGACAAAAGCAGGACTATGACGAGAAGAACTGAACAGAATACAGCTTCATGGGAGATTTTTGGAGATCAGCCTCTTTTGACAGAGATGGCTGGACAATACCATATTTTTCGCCCTATAGGACGCACCGGTCCATAGGACACACTTATTTGGGGGGGGGGGAATAAAGGGGGAAAAAATATCCCCCCCAGCCCCAAAGAGCAAAGAAGCCATGACAGCAAGCGGGATGGATCCTGCTCGCTTTCCTGGCTTCGTTTTTAGCCTTGGGGCTGGGGGTCCGGGAGCAAAGGCGAGGTTGCGCAACCTCGCCATCGCTCTCAGAGCTTGCGGGGCTGGGGGCGGGGGAAGTCCGAGCTTCCCCAGCCCCCAGAACGGGTCGGAGCGGATAGCTTCCTGAAGCCTGGAGAGCGAGAGGGGTCGGTGCGCACTGACCCCTCTCGCTCTCCAGGCTTCAGCGAAAGCCTGTATTCGCCCCATAGGACGCACACACATTTCCCCTTCATTTATGGAGGGGGGAAATTGCGTCCTATAGGGCGAAAAATACGGTACTTCAAATAATGAGGAGTGTTATTGCTCTGCAGGATTCCCAGTCTCCATCCCAGGGCTACTATTATCACCTGCTCTAAAATCCTCCTCTAGAAGTAATCTCAGTTTTTCTGACTCCTTGGTCTAGGCTAGCATTCTCAGTGGCTTTATAAAATGAAATATTGGAAGCAGAAGTACACTCAATAAGCATACACAAACAGCTGCATAATCTGGCTTCCTTGAGGCACTTTGTAGCCTGTCTGAGTTTAAAGTAGTTTATAATGGTCTGGATCACGTCCCCATTGACTTTTAATTCCACTGGGCTGCTAGTAATGGCAAGTGTGTGTTCTATTATTCTCAGTCCGAAGGACACCATCTATTATTATTATTTTTTAATTCTTTGGCACGCAAAACACATATTTAAGCACTGAGAGCCGTTCCTCAGAATACACTTACAGATGTAGATTTATGAGAGCCCAGTCTGAAACGACAGCAGATGATTTCCACTATGAATCCCCCAATGCCGTGTAAAATTCCTGCAAAAGGGAGAACAATTTGGACGTATGGAAATGCTGCTCCTTCATTATTCACGTAGCTTTGCAATCAGTCATAAAATGAGAACCATTTCGTACGTTCAACTACCGGCTACACACAGAACAGGGAATGGAAACCCATCCTGACATGCACACCTCGTGTCAAGGTACCATTTGGCATACATAATAACAACGATAATACCTTTATTGTCAATGTACAATGAAATTAAGCGAGCCTCCCTCCCCACAAACACTCGATCTCATTGTATTCTGTGTGCTTGTCGCACAACACACCAACCCCAAAAGTCAGTTGTACTGTGTTATTTTCCGTTCAGCAGCCTAACAGCCCACGGACAGAAACTGTTTTTTAGCCTGTTGGTACGACTGATTATACTTCTATATCTCCTGCACGAGGGTAGAAGATTAAAGAGGTGCTGGTTTTAACCTTTAAAGCCCTATTCGGTCTAGGACCCTCGTACCTACGGGACCGCCTCTCCTGGTATGTCCCACAGAGGAACTTACGGTCTTCAAACAAAAACATCCTGAAGGTCCCAGGCCACAGGGAGGTCAGACTGGCCTCAACTAGAGCCAGGGCTTTTTCGGCTGTGGCTCCAATCTGGTGGAACGCTCTGTCAGAAGAGACTAGGGCCCTGCGGGACTTGACATCTTTCTGCAGAGCCTGCAAGACAGAGCTGTTCCACCAGGCCTTTGGTCAGGGCACAGCCTGACTCCCTCCTTTGGCAATCTTCACAGAACTTTAGCCTAATGGTTGCCATCAATTTGAGTTGAATTAATTTTAATGAAATGATTTTAGAATGTTGTTATTATTTTATTGTTGTTAGCCACCCTGAGCCCGGCTTCAGCTGGGGAGGGCGGGATATAAATAAAATTTATTATTATTATTATTATTATTACTGGCTGGGGTGTGAATTGTCCCTGAAAATTTTTCTCGCTCTCCCAAGGCAACGATCCCTTGCGATGCCATCTAGCGGGCTCAGGGAACAGCCCATGATATCATGTGCTGTGTTCACCACCCTCTGTAAAGACTTTCTGTCTGGGGCTGTCAAGCCAATGTACCACACTGTGATACAATATGAGAGGACACTTTCTATTGTGGACCAGTAGAAGGAGGTCATCAATTGCTGTTTAACATTGTTCTTCCACAAGACCCTGAGGAAATGGCGTCTCTGTTGGGCCTTCCTAACCACCTGAGTGATATTGTTTTTCCAAGTGAGGTCTTCACTAAGGTAAACTCCCCGGAATTTAAAGGAAGAGGCTCTCACCACATTCACACTCTATGACCTGTGACCCTTCAGATGTTGCTAAACTACAACTCCCATCATCCTGGGCCACTGGATAAACCTAAGCTGATTTAGTTTAGGCTGATGGAGTTGGGAATCTGACAATATCTGGAGGGCCGCAGCTGCATTTCAGGTACACATTTAAAACATGTTCACCTGAAAATGCAGCATGTGAGAGTTCTGAAATTCTCCCGTGGTTAAGGAGTGTGTGGATGTTCTCCCATGTGATGATGATGATGATTTGTACCCCGCCCATCTGGCTGGGTTTTCCCAGCCACTCTGGGCGGCTTCCAACAGAATATTAAAATACAATACAGTGGTACCTAGGGTTAAGTACTTAATTTGTTCCGGAGGTCCATTCTTAACCTGAAATTGTTCTTAACCTGAAGCACCATTTTAGATAATGGGGCCTGCCCTGTTGCTAACACGCCACCAGGCCCAATTTCTGTTCTTATCCTGAAGCAAAGTTCTTAACCTGAAGCACTATTTCTAGGTTAGCGGAGTGTGTAACCTGAAACATATGTAACCTGAAGCGTATGTAACCCGAGGTACCACTGCAGCCTATTAAACATTAAAAGCTTCCCTAAACAGGGCTGCCTTCAGATGTCTTCTAAAAGTCTGGTAGTTGTTTTTCTCTTTGACATCTGAAGGGAGGGTGTTCCACAGGGCGGGTGCCACCACCGAGAAGGCCCTCTGCCTGGTTCCCTGTAACCTCACTTCTCGCAGTGAGGGAACCGCCAGAAGGCCCTCGGCACTGGAACTCAGTGTCCGGGCAGAACGATGGGGTGGAGACACTCCAATACCACTGATTTAAAAGCAGTGACACTGTCGTCAGCAGGGTGGGAGTTAGGGAACAAATAACAAGAAGGGGGAAAGAGAGAGAGAACCTACTCTTGCTTATGCCATGTAAGGATGGAAACAGTTCAAATAGCAAAAGGAGGAAACAGGCCCTTCATGAAACTCTTGCAACATAACCTGAGCTCATACCTGTCGTTGAAAAGATTCCTCCAATGATGCCACAAAGCCTCACTAAAAACTGCCAAAAGGGCATGTGTTCTTCTGTCACCGTCACCATAAGGGAACTGATGTCGTATTTCATGAAAATCCCGGACACTCCATGACTGCCTGCCGCGTGGTTTATCACTCTTTCCTGGCAACAGGGGGGAAAGCCGGACACAATTTAGGAACTTTAGATCGTGTGCAAACAAAGACAGAGTATCTCGCTTGTACAAGACAGGAAAACAGAGCTTGTGAGCATCTTCTTGGCAACAGAGAGGTGGCACTGAAATGAAATGTTATTTAGTGAGGGTGGCAAAACTCACACGTTGTTGGCGCCAATCAAGCAAGCAATCGCTCGTTTTATTTGCACACCTCCTTTCCAGAGTTAAAACTGTGCTCAAGGCAGCTTACAACACACACAAAAATTACATAATTTACCGTATTTTTTGCTCTATAAGACTCACTTTTTCCCTCCTAAAAAGTAAGGGGAAATGTGTGTGCGTCTTATGGAGCGAATGCAGGCTGCGCAGCTATCCCAGAAGCCAGAACAGCAAGAGGCATTGCTGCTTTCACTGCGTTGTTCTGGCTTCTGAGATTCAGAATATTTTTTTCTTGTTTTCCTCCTCCAAAAACTGGGTGCGTCTTATGGTCTGGTGCGCGTCTTATAGAGCGAAAAATACAGTAAGCGTAACAAATGTAGCATTTGTCAATAATAAGTCATTTGCTGTTTTAATAAATAAAACAGCGAAACACGCACACAACCAAATTGAACAATTTCTACATCAAACGTAAGATCTAGAATAAAGATACAAAAAAATTAGTATCAGAAAATAATACCCCAGTCCAAGAGTCTGTTCAGCAGCCTCAGCTTTTGTAGCTGGAGTCAGTCCGGGCCCCACCCTCCCAGGCCAGGAGGAAAAGGCCTGCAAGGCAGGCAGCAGGTCTTCCAGGACTAAGTCAAGATGGTCTCTTGCTTCAGTTTTGCTCAGAGAAGACTCACCGAAATTAACAAACATGACGGAGTTGGCTCCATTAATTTCAGTGGGTCTTCTCTGAGTAAAATACAGTTGACTACCACCTTTCGATAGCATTTAAAGCTTTAGGGAGAGCTTGAATTCGTGAATTTTTGGAAAAAGAAAATCAGGTCACAATATAACGAGAGAGAGATTTTATTGATACGTTTATTTTTTTTAAAAGCAAGATTTATATACAGCTTACACCGGCATTCCCCAAGTTATCGTCCCACACAGACTTACCCTTTCTGTTACTGAAAACTGATGGGTTTCCGCTGCGATTTTATACGTATGAAGTTTCGTTGGCACAACAGTGATAAAGTACTGGAACATCTGGTTGTCTAAAAGGCAAAAAGAAAAAGAAAAAAAAGGTACCTATTGAAACAAGACTCCCCATTTGGGAAAGAAACAGTCGGCACAGACTTGCAGGCACCGATGTGATTCGAGGTGGGTTGCAGCGTTTTAAAAACAAGCAAAAACTTTCATAAAGGCAACCACCTTGAACCGTAGCCCAATACTGTGGTTTGCAACATTCAGGCCCGGCCCCTTGCAGCTCTGCATTCTCAGAAGATCTGAAGAATCATAGAGTTGGAAGGAAGCAGCCCTGCTGGATTAGACCGCAAGCCAATGTAGCCTGGATACCTCTGGGTGCCAGCTTCTGGAAATCACAAGTTGAGTAGATGCTTGGCCACTGTGAGAACAGGATTCTGGGAAATCAGGGGCCTTTGGCTGGATCCAGGAGAGAATCCTATTCTCTTGGGACATTTGGACTTAAGAGAAGTAAGAAACAAGATTTTGGCTCCACTTTTAAATATGGAGGCCTGGCTGGAAGAAACATGGACCTTACTGGGACAGAGCTTCTTCGAGATTTGGAGTTCAATATAAAGGACTATCAAAAAAACCGGCAGAGAGAAATTGAGAGAGAATTAAGAGCCTCAGACGTGAGGTCTCCAGGCTGACAGGAGATGGACTGATGGACTTTTGTTGGGGTTCGAAACCGGGAAAGGGGGTGGTGGGGCTTTGGGAATCCAAAGGGTGTACAATTATATTCTGTTTCATTTAATTTTGTTTTGCCAATAACATAAAAATGGGGAATTCGGGGAAGGGAATTGGGGCCGACCTTAGAAAAAGATTTTTAAGAATAAGTATTGATGTATAAAGATTGAGGTTTATAAGTTAAAATTGGTTAACTAAAATGAATTAGAGAAAATAAGGTAAAGTTTGGGGACAAGAACTTGCTGAGCTAAAAATTGGAACTGGAATACAAGAAGGGGAGGTGTGGGGAAGTCAAGGAAATTGGTCATTGACAGTAAGAAATGTAAATTTTATGTGTTTTTAATTTTTTTTTGTTTTTTCTTTATTTTTTGAAAATTCCAATAAATATTTTTATATATATATATATAAAATAAAGTTTAAGCAGTTACATAAGGCAGCGTGCTGAATTAGACTCGAAGGGGAATATGTTTGGCTATAAAATAAAAGAATGTGCCATTAAAAAAAAAAAAGAGAATCCTATTCTCACAATGGTAAACCAGAGGCCTACTGGAAGCCCTACTAGGTCCACCTTAACCCGTGGTTTCCAATGTGGGGCACATGCCCCACAGGGGAGCAATTTTTAAGGGGGGCAATTTGAGAACGTTTAGACAAGCCTTTTTCAGCCTGTGGGTCCCCAGATGTTGTTGAACTACAACTCCCATCACCCCTAGCTAGCAAGGCCAGAGCTCAGGGATGATGGGAGTTGTAGTCCAACAACATCTGGGGACTCAAGGTTGAGAACCGCTGGTTTAGACCAAGTTAATGGCCTTTTAGGCTTCCTCCACATGAATAGGAGTTCACTTTTTGAATAATAAGAATTATATGCCACAGGGAGGGGGCATAAGGATTTTACAGATGCTTAGCCTAGGGCTTGCCGATCAGAAGGTCGGCGGTTCGAATCCCCACGAAGGGGTGAGCTCCCGTTCCTCGGTCCCTGCTCCTGCCAACCTAGCAGTTCAAAAGCACGAAGTGCAAGTAGATAAATAGGTACAGCTCCGGCGGGAAGGTAAACGGCATTTCCGTGCGCTGCTCTGGTTCGCCAGAAGCGGCTTAGTCATGCTGGCCACATGACCTGGAAGCTATAAGCCGGTTCCCTTGGCCAGTAAAGCGAGATGAGCGCCGCAACCCCAGAGTTGGTCACGACTGGACCTAACGGTCAGGGGTCCCTTTACCTTTATCTTTATGTGGGCCATGGCCAAAAAATGGTTAGGAACCACTGACCTAAATCCATCGTGATTAAAAGTATTGGGTTATTTGCTAAATAAATTTGTGTGTGTGGTTTTTTTGTATCTCTTTCACACACACACACACACACACAAAATATACTTCTGAATCAGTAAAAGGCTCAACCAGAATTTAAATACACTTTAGTCTTTATGATATTTGCATTTTATGGCTGCCCAGAGCCTCTTCTTTGAATGGGATTAAAAAAAACAACCTCATAAATAATACCAACAACTATTAGGATTATTTTGAGCGGGGGGTTGATGTTGGGGTGGGCTTTCATGTCAAAAGTGTACTGTTAAAAGTTTAAGTGAAGATGGATTTTTAACGACTGAAAGATAGGCCAGAAAATCAAGCGTGCAATAGGAAATAAAAACTGTAAAGTAAGGCTGAACGGAACATTTTATTTTACTTTTTAAAACTGCCTTTCGATATTGCTTCGACTGAGGGCAGTTTACAGCCCATACAATTGAGAAAAATACCCCCCTCCCCCCCCCCCCAAAATCACATTCTACCAAGAATTCAGGGAACATAAATAATGAAAGAAGACATTGCTAAAAATCGAACGACATGAAAGATACTTTCTGTGAGGTGAGCGACACTTACGATCTGATGCAATCTTTTCAGTGCCATCTAAAGGATTGATAACCCCTGTGATGAGCTCTCCAAAAGACAAGTGATCTATCCTGTGGGAGAAGTTGTACGCTGAAAAACAGAACAGAACAAAAGCCGCAGAGTTAGCAGCGCTGCTTAGCTTCCCCCAATAGCGGCCGTTCTGTTTCAAGTTATGCAGTCCCTGAGAATTTCACTCTAAGCCAAACAACTTCTAACAGCTAACTTCAAGCAAGTAAGGCTTCTAACTACCTTTTTAAAGCGTATTTTTAAAGGTTTCTTTCAATCCCCACAGCCCCGCACAAAGCGACAACCCAGAGTCCAAACACAGAGCTCATACATACATACATATGTATGTTTATATATGGTATAACAGCAGCTAGAACCCTTGTAGAAAGGAACTGGAAGAATTTAACAGGGAGAAATGTAAAGTATTGCACTTGGGCAAAAAAAAATGAGAGGCACAAATACAAGATGGGTGACACCTGGCTTGAGAGCAGTACATGTGAAAAGGATCTAGGAGTCTTGGTTGACCACAAACTTGACATGAGCCAACAGTGTGACGCGGCAGCTAAAAAAGCCAATGCAATTCTGGGCTGCATCAATAGGAGTATAGCATCTAGATCAAGGGAAGTAATAGTGCCACTGTATTCTGCTCTGGTCAGACCTCACCTGGAGTACTGTGTCCAGTTCTGGGCACCACAGTTCAAGAAGGACATTGACAAACTGGAACGTGTCCAGAGGAGGGCAACCAAAATGGTCAAAGGCCTGGAAACGATGCCTTATGAGGAACGGCTAAGGGAGCTGGGCATGTTTAGCCTGGAGAAGAGGAGGTTAAGGGGTGATATGATAGCCATGTTCAAATATATAAAAGGATGTCACATAGAGGAGGGAGAAAGGTTGTTTTCTGCTGCTCCAGAGAAGCGGACACGGAGCAATGGATCCAAACTGCAGGAAAGAAGATTCCACCTAAACATTAGGAAGAACTTCCTGACAATAAGAGCTGTTCGACAGTGGAATTTGCTGCCAAGGAGTGTGGTGGAGTCTCCTTCTTTGGAGGTCTTTAAGCAGAGGCTTGACAACCATATGTCAGGAGTGCTCTGATGGTGTTTCCTGCTTGGCAGGGGGTTGGACTCGATGGCCCTTGTGGTCTCTTCCAACTCTATGATTCTATGATTCTATGAATTAAACGCTCCCAGAGATTACAGATTGGCAGATACTCATGTTAGAATATCTACAATTAGCAAAACTGACGGGATCAGTTAGAGGAATATCGAAACAAAAAACAACTAGAGAATGGATATTATTTAAGAATTATGTAAAACTCTATTGTACAAATAACTTCATATTAGCAGAAAATGAGTGATATTTGTAAAGAATAAAAAATGTATACAAAGCAGAAAGAAATGTATACAAAGCAGAAAGAAATGATATTATACAATGTAAACCTGTGTAAAAAAGAATGTTATATCAAACAGTATAATGAGAAGGACGGGAAGGATTATACTGATGAGTACTTTTACTATGTAAATAACTTTGTCTCTCTTTTTAAAAATTTGATTTCGTTGTTTCTTATCTTTGTTAATTCTTTATTTTTTTTCTTTATAATTTATTTTTTACCTGTTAAGAGATAGTACATACTGTTTGTGTAGACATGCAAATCTTTTAATCAAGAAAGAATTGATAGTTCAAAAAACAAGCAAACAGAGAGCTCAAGTGTGTCCAGTCTTCCAGAATGCAAAAAAGGATGCAAATATTTACGCTAACGTCAGACTGCTGATAAGAGAGGATTTGTCACAGACTTACCGTGAGCAGGATGCTCAAATAAAGAACGACTAAACAACACAGCAGACATTGTGTTTCGGAATATTAGATGGCTCAGTTCAGCCTGAAACCGTGGATGAGAGCCAACACACTGTAGCTCGGTCCAGATAGGACTGAGGCGCTGTTAGGTTCCCTAGACCGGATGGGTAAGAGATCGCCTGCTCTTGATGGGGTTACACTTCCTCTGAAGGAGCAGGTTCATAGCTTGGGGGTACTCCTGGATCCTCTGCTATCGCTCGAGGCTCAGGTGGCCTCAGTGGCCCAGAGTGCCTTCCATCAGTTTCGGCTGGTGGTCCAGCTACGCCCCTCTCTGGACAGGGATAGCCTAACTACGGTTGCCTATGCTCTGGGAACCTCAAGGTTAGATTATGCAATGCGTTATAGGTAGGGCTGCCTCTGAAGATGGTTCAGAAACTTCAGCTGGTGCAGAATTCAGCGGCCAGGTTGCTCACCGGAGCAAGACGGTTTGAGCACATTGCACCGATCCTGGTCCGACTGCAATGAGTTTCTGGGTCCAATTCTAAGTGCTGGTTTATACCTATAAAGCCTTAAACGGCTCAGGACCACAATACCCCAAGGATCGCCTCTTCCCATATGAACCTACCCGGACCCTGAGATCATCTTCTGAGGCCCTCCTTCGTGTGCCTCCTCCTTGAGAGGTCCGGAGGGTGGCAACACGAGAACAGGGCCTTCTCTGCAGTGGCTCCCCCGTCTGTGGAACGCTCTCCCCAGGGAAGTTTGCCTGGCGCCTTCATTATACACCTTTAGGCGCCAGGCAAAAACGTTCCTTTTTAATCGGGCCTTTGGTTGATCTTATTGACATCTTATGCCCTTTTAAAATGTGACTTTTTTGGGGGGGGGGTTATTGGGTTGTTGTTTTTATTTTGATTACAGTAGACCTTGGTTTAAGAAAAGTCCTGTTTACGAACAATTTGGTTTACTAACTCCACAAAACCGGAAGTAGTGTCCCAGTTTGCGAACTTTACCTTGGTCTTAGAACAGAATCTGAATGGTGGAAGGGCACCAGCAGCGGGAGGCCTCATTAGGGAAAGCGTGCCTCAGTTTAAGAACGGTTTTGGTTTAAGAACAGACTTCTGGAACAGATTAAGTTCGTAAACCGAGCTACCACTGTATATATTTTGAGGTTTTATATTTTGATTTTATTCTGGGAACCGCCCTGAGACCTCTGGGTATAGGGCGGTATATAAACTCCAGAAATAATAATAAATAATAATAACCAGGTCTTTCCACCCACAGATCCCTCTTGTTCCCCTTTACGAAATTTCAATGTTATGGATCGCCGTTATTAAAACAGGTAAAGGGGTGCACCTGGTTTCATTTTATTCCAAATGCCAATGACCACACAAAAGATGGAAGTTGGGTAGGGGGATTATTAATGGAAGGAAATTATTAATTGATTATAACCATATATAGAGTGTAAGAGGGATTCAACAAGAACTTACAATTTTCCTTATGGAGTGCTTGAAAGAATAGACTGTGTGAAATACTGGGATGATTTGTAACATTGCCAGCTAAAGAGAGCTCTAGTTCTGATTTATGATGGCTTTGGTGAGACGCCAGTTCGACAGAAGAAACAAGGAGATAAACACTGAAAGTAAGCCAGAAGTCGCGGCCTGACTTCTTTCTGCTTTCGGTCTCAGAGAGACAAAATGAAGCTGTGACAAACCTAGAAATGAGCTTTCAAAGTAGGGGCCATGTTGAATAAAATTGACTGATCACAACATGAAGGAAATGAAGAAGGTAAATAAATATTTCACACGGCTACAGGATATAAATCCCCTCTGCAAGTTAATGGATTTGGATTTATTAAACACGATCGAAAGTCATCCTATCAGTGGCTGCTAGAACAAAGGATTAAGATCGGAATTGTGGATTAAGAAAATTGGTGCAGGATCAAGAAATAACATCAACTCCTGATAGCCGGAACACAGGAAGTCATCCAAAAATGTTTAATTCGGAACTGTTTAATTGGCTCCTTTGTATTGTGATTTGATATGATTTGGCATTGTATTAATGTGGCCTCCATTGGATTGTTATTAATGAAAAATTAATTTTAAACTAAGAAGAAGTTGGGTAGGGGGTGGGCAAGGGACAGATTTATCCATGAAAGAAGGGAGGGAGAGAGAGGTGTTCATCATCATACAAAATGACACCCCCACCCAAGCCAATACAGTGGTACCTTGGTTCTCAAACGCCTTGGTACTCAAACAACTTGGAACCCAAACACTGCAAACCCAGAAGTGTTCTGGTTTGCGAACTGTTTTCGGAAGCCGAACGTGCTCTGGTTTGGGTGCCACACTTCCGTTTTGAGTGTTACGCTGAGGTCTGTCTATTTTTGCTATTTATTTTGCATTTTTGTGGCTTTTTTGTTTTGTTTCTGTGACTGTGTGGATCCCAGTTCAGCTACTGATTGATTGTGCGACTGCAGTCCATTGTTTATTGCTTTCATTTTATGGATCAATGGTCTCGTTGGATAGTAAAATTTATGTTAAATTGCTGTTTTAGGGGTTGTTTTTAAAAGTCTGGAACGGATTAATCCATTTTGCATTACTTTCTATGGGAAAGCGTGCCTTGGTTTTGGAACGCTTTGGTTTTGGAACAGACTTCCAGAACGGATTCGGTTTGAGAAGCAAGGTACCACTGTATCTGTCCAACAAAACCTGGTGTCAGCAGTAGGTCTGAACTGGTCCGAAAGACGCAGGCAGAGCTCTTTGTATGTGCCACATTGCAGATGGAGTATCTCAAAATGTTTTTCTTCTAGACGTATTTGCCCCAAACATCTCATAACTAACAATCTATTCATGCAAGATCACAAAAGGGACTCACATTCATGGCTCACGAGGGCTGCCAAGTGTGCATGGCCTCTTGGGTGGGGAATTGCCCTAAGGAGAGAGAGAAAAAGAGGGAGGAGGGAACAAAGTTTCAGAATCAAAAGGATGTGATAAGGAGGACAAACTTCAACAGGCAGAGCGAAGCACCACTTACAAGGGGACACAGCCATTTGGAGACCAGCTTACCTGGAGATCGCGAGAATCACTACCCCCTGGTGTATACAGAAGAGCAGCAGGCAACCAAAGACCTAACATTGCTCAGTGGAGCCCGTGAAACAAGTCTATGTTCAGGGACCAAGGCAGTTTTGTCTAGTGTTCAAAGTGCATGGCAAAACTGCTGCCAGATGGCATCAATGTAATTCGGTGTAAGCGTTTTAGGAATCTGGTAAATGAAATCTTCACTGTGCCTGGCTTATTAGTGGACATACTCCATACGGGCTACTCTTAATCGTGAGCAACCAAAATAATAAATAATAATTTATTTGTACCCCGCCCATCTGGCTGGGTTTCCCCAGCCACTCTGGGCAGCTTCCACAAAGGACAAAAATACACTAAGATGTCACACATTAAAAACTTTCCTGAACAGGGCTGCCTTCAGATGTTTTCTAAATGTCAGGTTGTTGTTTATCTCTTTGACATCTGGTGGGAGGGCGTTCCACAGCACAGGGCGGGCGCCACTACCGAGTAGCTTTGCTTCTCGCAGTGAGGGAACCGCCAGAAGGCCCTCGGCACTGGACCTCAGTGTCCGGGCAGAACGATGGGGGTGGAGACGCTCCTTCAGGTATACTGGGCTGAGGGTCATGTCCCTGCCCACCCATCCCCAAAGCAGGGAGGGCTGTGTTGCGTGGGGCTACACCAGCAGAGTTCTTGCTGATGCAATATCCCTTTGCCCAATTTTCGGTGATTCCCAAACTTGAGCCCCATTTGGCACAGCCCACACAGTACTATCTGACTTTTAGAAGACATCTGAAGGCAGCCCTGTATGGGGAGATTTTTAACGACTAATGTTTTACAATTTTTAATGCGCTGTAAACCACCCAGAGTGGCTGGGGAAACCCAGCCAGATGGGCGGGTATAAATATTTATTATATTATTTTTATTTTTATTATTTTTATTATTTTTATTATTAGCTGCCTGAGCTGCCTTCTGCCAACACAACCACTGGATACAACCCTAACGCTAAAGGTCTGAGAAAAAGAACATTATTCACAGTGGGGAAACAAGCATGTGACTTTGAGATTCCTCAGTGGCAGGCTAAACAGAAAGTTAGGAAATCGGCATAGCACTTTGGCAATCGTTCTGTCAGCTTGCCCAACAGAATGATCCACCCTCCGCAGTGTACTGTTCTGGAGGTTTTCCAGACCCCACCGAGCCAATTTTAGAGGAGGGGAGCCCTGTTCTGTTAGTGAAGTCCTTGCCCACGTTTTTGCAAGCAGGACCAGTTTGCTGACTCCCATCCCAAGGGGTTCACAGGTAGAGTGAGATATTCAAAAACGTTTAATCTTGAGAGGAGAAAAATCCCACAGGGGTTAAAAAATAATAATCAAAAGCAGTGTTATGAAAAGGGGGTGTGTGAATCACCTGAGGGTCATGGATTTGAGCCCCACGTTGGGCAAAAGATTATTGCATTGCAGGGGGCTGGGCAAGATGAGGAAGGACACAATCATAGCTCGTGGTCCCTTTCCAGGTCTAAAAATCTATAATTCTATGAATTTGCTTCAAGGTAGACATGCATATGAGCTCACTGCTGATCTGTCCATCATAAAGAGAAGCCCCCAACATGCCGATAACGGAGGGAGGAGTTGGTTTATAGTGTTTTCAGTAAATGAAATGAACATACTTGCCCACAGTTATGTGAAAGTTCCCTGCGACTTTATTAACATACAGCTGCCCGTGAATTCTGCAGGCATCTGGAGGTTGCAATGACTTGTCTTCCCTGATGGAAGAAGGAAAACGAGTTACAGCCACGGATAACGTTACTTTTCACACACCGCGGGCATTTCTGTGTCACCAGTTACGCTATTTACAGTACTGGGCAAACAAACGGCAGAAGAAGCCAAAAGCTGAGCTCCTCAGGAGCCCAGAAATCATTGTTGACTTCAGCCAATGACAGGAAAAAAAGAAAGGGCACGCTTGATTTCAGAAGCAAAAAGAGACACAGTGCCAACAAGGGCAACATCCAGGAAGAATGTCCTTACAGGCCTGAGCTATCTTAGAATGCATGTCAGAACTGTCAAATCGCCTCCTTTCCCTGCCCCTTAAGTTCCTCAAAAACGCATTTAAGAGCCATTAGTTTCACTGGAACTTGCTGATGAGGAAGCGTAGCATTGTTTTCTGTGGGAGGAGACTACAGAAGTGAGTAACCTGCAGATCACTATGACGATATTAAAAACACCTTGATGGCAATGGCATTTGTCTCTGAAGAAACATGCATAAGACCACATGTATATACCGTATTTTTCGCTCTATAGGACTCACTTTTCCCCCTCCAAAAATTGAGGGGAAATGTGTGTGTGTCCTATGGAGCGAATGCAGGCTCCTTGGCTTCAGCGATAGCAACGCTAAGCCTCCGAAGCGCAGAGGGAGCGCTCCCTCCGTGCTCCAAAGGCTTCGCGTTGCTTTCGCTGAAGCCTGGAGAGCGAGAGGGGTCGGTGCGTACCAACCCCTCTCGCTCTCCAGGCTTCAGGGATAGCCGCACACAGCCCCTCCGACAGGGAGAGGCTGCACGTGGCTATGGCTTCTTTAGCCCCGCACAGCCTCTCCCGGCAGGGAGAGGTTGCGCGGGGCTAAAGAGGAAGCCAAAACAGCGAGCGGGATCCATCCTGCTGGCTGCCTTGGCTTGTGCCATAGCCGCGTGCAACCCCTCTGGCAGGGAGAGGCTGCGGGCAGCCTGTACGCTGCTCTTTGGGGCTGGGGGGGGAATATTTTTTTCCCCCTTGATTTCCCCCCCTAAAAACTAGGTGCACCCTATGGTCCGGTGCGCCCTATGGAGCAAAAATACGGGAATTGTTATTATTTTTAATTCCCCTGCATATAGTAAATGCTTGAAGCAAAGGATGAACTGCGAACCGCAAACGTTTACCTTGGTGGTAGTGCCGTCGATGCACTTTTTAGAGCACTTTTAAATATTATGTCTTGGAGGGAGTGTTCTTCCTGCAGCCTGCTCTGAATTATCTGCAGCATCCTGCAATTCAGATGGGTAACGGAGAAAGAATTCAGCCGCGTAAAAGCAGGGTTGGGAAACCCACGGCCTTCCAGATGTTATTTGATGCCCAACACACCTCATCCTTGAGTCCAAAGCACATCTGGAGGACCACAGGTTCCCCACTCCATGTGTGACATGGACACAACAAGCTGTACAGCATTTAGTCATCTATACACAAACACGCACAAGATACTGGCTACTCTTATTTGCGAGCGACAAAAATTTGAGACAGGAAAAAGCCTTCAAAGTTGCACCCAAAAGTCATACAGTGAAGGAAAGAAGTATTTGATCTCCTGCTAAATTTGCCCATTTGCCCTCTGACAAAGAAATGACCAGTCCGTAATTTTAATGGTTGTTGTCATTTAGTCGTGTCCGCCTCTTTGTGACCCCCTGGACCAGAGCACGCCAGGCACTCCTGTCTTCCATTGCCTCCCGCAGTTTGGTCAAACTCATGCTGGTAGCTTCGAGAACACTGTCCAACCATCTCATCCTCTGTCGTCCCCTTCTCCTTGTGCCCTCCATCTTTCCCAACATCAGGGTCTTTTCCAGGGAGTCTTCTTCTCTCATGAGGTGGCCAAAGTATTGGAGCCTCAGCTTCAGGATCTGTCCTTCCAGTGAGCACTCAAGGCTGATTTTCTTCAGAATGGAGAGGTTTGATCTTCTTGCAGTCCATGGGACTCTCAAGAGTCTCCTCCAGCACCAGAATTCAAAAGCATCAATTCTTCGGCGATCAGCCTTCTTTATGGTCCAGCTCTCACTTCCATACATCACTACTGGGAAAACCATGGTAGGTTTATTGTAACTGTGAGAGACAGAATCTCTGACTTTTGTCTTTTGGGTTTCTGGGGGTTTTCCTGTTGTTATTCTGTCTCTCACAGCTACAATAAACCTACCATTAAAATTACGGACTGGTCATTTCTTTGTCAGAGGGCAAACGCACAAATTGAGCAGGGGATCAAATACTTCTTTCCCTCACTGTATGAGCAGAAGAGTCGTGTTCCAGCTCGCTCATCCCCAAAGCAGGGAGGGCTGTGTTGTGTGGGGCTACACCGGCACAGTTTTTGCTAACGCAATATCCCTTCGCCCAGTTTTGGATGGTTCCCAAACTTGAGCCCCATATGGCACAGCCCGCACTGCACAAAGACGCTCTCAGCACCACCGTACGTTAACGCAGGAGCAAGGGAGCCCTTAAAAAACGCAGTGCTTGGAGGCAGGCAGTCAAGTCAAGTCGAAATAATCACTGGGAGGAGCGCAGAGGGGAAAAAAGCAGTGGTGAAGCTGCAGCGGCACAACCAGACGCCTTCATCTGCCCCAGCTGCAACGAAACATGTCTCTCCTGTATCGGTCTGTACAGCCACAGCAAGCGCTGCAACCTTCCAACAGCTTGACCTCACCCCCAAAGGCACACTCCTCCCTTGTCTTCCGAGACAGATGGATACCAAGCAACCGGAGGGATGGAGACCGGCACTTTGTATTGCGCTCTGATGCAAACTGGTAGCCAGTACAGCTGCTTAAGAACCGGTGGGATGCGCTCCATCAGACTGGTTCTAGTCAACAGCTGTATACCGAACTAAGCAAAGTTTCCGAGCTGTTTTCGAAAGGCAGCCCTACAAACAATGCGCTGCAGCAGTCCAGGGATGAGGAACCTTTGACCCCAAATATGTTGCAAGACTCCAACTCCCATCAGCCCCAGTCAGCGCAGCCACGGGTCAAGGATCATGGGAGTTACAGCCCAGCAAAATTCGGAGGGACGCAGGTTTTCCCAACCAGGCAGTAGACTGATCTATGACAATCTATGCCAGCTCCATTTGCAGAAATTGCACAGCAGCAATTAGCGGTCACTTCAACTGCAAAAGGCCCCTAAGTGCATTGTGAGCTATTAGCTGTTTATTTTTATTTCTTAGTTTTAAGTGGAAACTGTGTGTGTGTGTGTGTGTGTGTGTGTCAAATTTAAACACCCACCCCTATTCGGCCTGCTTACATACACTGTATTGCACCTGTGTTATTTCTTACCTTTGCCACTCTCTTTGCAAAGGACTGAGCTCAAATATTACCTGCAATGGAGAAGATCGACATTCAGTAAAGCATTCCGCAAACCAAACCAAAAATAAAGAATGCCGTGTTAATTTCACACACCGTGTTAATATCTTAATTTTCCAAACAGCAACAAGAAAGATTTAAAAAGAGATAGTCACAGATTTGAAACTGGTTTTGTATCCCTCACATTACTAGATTTTATGATTTAAAAAATAAGAAGAAGAAGAAATGGAAAATGTTCAGCCCCATAGCAATAATCAATCCTCAAATGAAACTAAGCTTATGTTAATGCATGAACTTGCCTTCAATCCTTGCTATTCTTGACACCCCTCACCTCCCCCATTCCCCAGTCTAAAATCGGGACTACAATATTCTTGGAACAGGGACTTTTATGGTACTTGGTAAGGTAAGTCCCTCGCTGTCATTGGACTACAATGCCCATCATCCCTGACCACTGGTCCTGCTAGCTAGGGATAATGGGAGTTGTAGTCCAACAATAGCAGGGGTGGACCCAGGCATCACGCACACTCTCTAAGCTTCATCCATCTTGTTTTACACACCTAAACCTTGCGCACAGCGCCTCTGCGAACTGTGGATCTTTGCCTAGGCTCATTAAAATGAAAAGTAGTTTTCTATTCCCCTCTACATTTGAAAACAAACTAGCGGCTAACTGTATATTTTGCGTGGACAGGCGGAGTCCCCCAGATCCCGGGAAGCCCCCCACCCCGTCATGTGGAATAATGGCTCAAGACAACATGCTATGGGATTAAATTGGCCACAACTTTATTAAATTTCAAATGTGGGTAGACCTTGGCTCAGGCATTGGGCGTTATCCCTGCCAGTCTCCAGCTGGGGATCTGGGGAACATCAGGGTTATCCAGTGTTGGGGGGGGATGGGCCGGCTCTGGAGCCAAGTGAGGATTCCCAGGTAAGATCCTCCCTCTATTGTGTGGGCAGGTAGTCCCTCCCCTACCTGGCCTGGTCTCCTTGGCAACGCTTCCCCCAGGTGGGATTGGACAACTGATTGAGTTAGGCGGAGACCTCCAGGTATCCCACCTGAGGGAAGGCGAAGCCAAGCCTATGCTGATGGAGCCGCTCCAGCGCGTCCACGCAAAGGGCGCCCCCCGTTTTATGCGGGGAGCGGTCATTATGAATAGAATGGAGCGAACTTACTGGCTCGTAAACTAATCCATCCGCAGAGGATACCATTGTTTCTGCCAGATCTAGAACGTCGGCCCCAATATCTGTCGCAAAAAAGTTCAAATGTTAAGGCAGGCAGGTAAGAATAAAAACAGGCCGGTAAAACTGGCATATCTAACAGCTCTTTTTCTAACGGTTTGTCTTGAAAAATGTCGGGTTTCCTTCCTTCTGCCTCTTAAGGAGATCTCAGTTTGTCACAGCGACCTTTGGCGCCGCACACATGAAAGAAGATTGTGCAATGGTGAGTTTTTTGAGACGCCCAATTGCAGCACCTTAAGTGACCCGTTTCTTCCTAAAGAGGACTTTGGAAATGTCAGAGTCTTTCCATGAAAGCAACGCCTTGCGTGGTTTGTTGCTACAGACTGCTGTCAGCACGTCTGATAAGTAAAAAAGGGCAAACAAATTTTACAATGCATTAGTTCAGGAGAAGGCTGCCACAATGTATATGGGGATTATTTCAGCACATTTTGCTTTATATTAGCTCCGATGTGCAATTCTATTTTTCTTTTTCTTACAGTAAGAAAAGAATGGATTCTTTTCCCCCCCTAAAGACAGAACTGGGTTGATTATTTCTCCTTTTCCTCTTCCAAGTAAAAACCAGAATAGTTAGAGGCAACAGAAAAAACCACAAATGTCTTATTATCTAAAGTTTTATGTGATGCAAAGCTCATCCCGCTTAGCAAAGTTGAACTTAGTCCAGAGCATTAGTAAATGAGGATTTATACCAGAGAAAAAGCAGAAAAATCAGGTTTACTTTGTGAATTAAGGAATGTCTGCACTTAGAAATATGGAAAGCACTTGCTCTGAGCAGATTTACCACATTAAGTTTGTTTTATAGAAAAATGGGGTAGTGTAATAAAGTACTAGAAAATGTAAATCCACACATTTTATTATAATCCATTCCAGTAAAACTTTACAGATATTATTATGTAGATCGAGAAAGCTATATATAATATATTTCCATTATTATTATTTATTATATTTTTAACATCACTTTTGGATTAATACTGAATAAAAAGGGAAAAGGAAGAAAAAAAATATGTGTGTGTGTATTTAAAAAAGAAATTATTGCTAAAATTAACATCCCTGTGCCATGAGGTAAGTGATCACACAGTCCCGGGGACACAATTTTTGGCATCAGCTCACGTTTTTGTGGGTAATAGATAGTGCCCTCCTATTTCCATAACAAAAACAGTAATTTCAAACTGAAAAAATGAACAGCATTGCATCAGAATACTTACACTGACACTTCATTGCGACAGTAATGTCTATATTGATTCTTAATTTGCTAGGGGGGGAAAGAAGACACAGCATGTCAATTTCACAAAAGCTACATGAGATTGCTGTAGAATACAGTCGTACCTTGCTTGTCAAATGGAATCCGTTCAACTTCTGAAAACGTTCCGACACCAAGGCACGGCTTCCGATTGGCTGCAGAAGCTTCCTGCACGCAATCGGAAGCCGCGCCGGACGTTCGGGTTCCAAAGAACGTTCGCAAACTGGAACACTCACTTTGTGGTGTTCAGGAGCCAAAGCGTTCAAGTCGCGAGGGGGTTTGGATTCCAAGGTACGACTGTAATTCCTATGGCATACAGTGGCTCACACGCTTCATAGGAGACAGGAGATCATTTGTATCGGAACTACGAGTGTGTACCGTGAATTCTGAGCCAGAAGGCTAAAGGCAGATTTAGAGAGGCATTTGCCACACTGCAAAAGAATGGTGGGCGTCACCTCTTGACTTCTGTAACAAATAAATAATAATAATAATAATAATAATAATAATAATAATAATAATAATAATAATTTATTTATACCCAGCCCATCTGGCTGGGTTTCCCCAGCCACTCTGGGCAGCTTCCAACAAAAGATTAAAAATACATTAAAACATCAGTCATTAAAAACGTCCCTAAACAGGGCTGCCTTCAGATTTCTTTGACATCTGATGGGAGTGTATTCCACAGGGCAGGCGCCACCACCGAGAAGGCCCTCTGCCTGGTTCCCTGTGACTTCGCTTCTTGCATATTTGTCCTTCCTCAGTTTGCACATAACGCTGCATGCAAACCACGAGCTAAGTCCCTAATCTCCCAAATCACAGTTTGTAGGATACAAACGATTATGTCTGGGCTATGTCTCACACGACTGCTGCCCCAGAAGTGCAGTGAACATCTCATGACCGCAAAGTATTGTATTCCTGCTCCTCTTTCAAATTGCTGTTTGTGGCTCCCGAGTAAAGAACATTCTGCTTGGTCCTCTATCTATGTCCAGTTAAAATGCTGATCATTTTGCACTCGAGGCCAATGACTACTGCAAAATCTCATGTTGGCAAAGCATTTCTCCTTGCAGAAAGCTTCAATTAAGCTATCTGAACGGAAATGCTTATAATTTGCTTCACTTCTGCTTGGGTTCACACCCACAAGAGGAAGTAAGGAAAGGAACCAAGATTGCATTTCTATTTAAAGCAAGACATAACGTCTCTACGTACAAATCAGAACCGGAGAAATGCGGTTGTATCTGCGAGTTGAACAGAACCGTCTGAAGAAATTGGAAGAAACTCCTATGAAAGTACCTACATTCAGTGACTTCCGTGTGCGTAATACCGTGAACTATCACAGTGCTTCTTAAAAGGTTGGAAGGAATATTGAAAGATATGCAGAGCCTCGGATAAGGTGGAAAGGCAGAAACACTTAAAATACTCTTCTTCTTTTATATAAGGAACAGGAAGTTGAAGCAAGTCAATAGATTTAGGAAGGAGACCCCACATTTAAATAATAATAATAATAATAATAATAATAATAATAATAATAATAATAATTTATTATTTGTACCCCGCCCATCTGGCTGGGTTTCCCCAGCCACTCTGGGCGGCTTCCAACAAAGATGAAAAATACACTAAATGTCACATATTAAAAACTTCCCTGATCAAACAAGGCAAGATAGTTCACCTGGGACTTCTTACCAAGGGGTACAGCATCTCAAAATTTCCAGGCACCTCCTGCTCATTAGACTGATGCTGACATCAGCCAATTATCTCCATGACAACAAAGCAAGGAGCCAAAATGCACAACAGCTATTATTTGCCAAAGCATTAAGATCACATCGGCTTCCAACAGAGAGGCAAGACGCTGACGACTCCCCAAAGCGATGCACAGCAGGCAGACACGTGGCAAAATGTGCTCTGATCTGAATATTATTAGTATTTCTCAACTTGGGGGATGCAAGGCAGGCGACCCGTTAGCCATGTTTAAGAGACTGGGAGCAAGTCGCAGATTGTATGCTCTCTTCCCATCGATTACGAATTCGTTGCAAGCTTTTACCATCGTTAAAGAACCGAGAATAACCATGGTTAACTTGAACTTGGGTTGGGCCATAAACAAGAATTGAAGTCAGGGCTTCAAGCGGCTCAAAAATCATGGTAAATAGCCAGTCACCTACGACATCGGGGCCCAGTACGGGCCACATGATCTCCTGCAATGATTTTGCAAAGTTTTTTGCAGATAAAATCGCTCAGATTCGGGAAGAAGTAGACTCCACCGTGGGAGCAGGGCCGGGGCGGGAGAGTGCTAGAGTTCTGTCTAGTCAAGTTGAGTGGGATCAATTCCAATCTGTTACCTCCGAGGATGCGGACAGGCTGCTTGGACGAGTGAAGCCAACCACCTGTCTCCTGGATCCTTGCCCATCCTGGCTTATAAAAGCTAGCCGGGAAGGACTGGGCGATGGGCTTCGTGGGGGGGTGAATGCTTCCCTCTGCCCAAGCTTCCCCCGACCCCAGCCCCCAGAACAGGTCCGGGAGCGGCGGCAAGCGCTGCGGATAGCTGCCCAAAGCCCGGGGAGCGCAGCGCTGCACTCCCTGGGCTTCGGGCTGCAGGCTGCTATCCGCAAGCCTTCAGAGCCCGGCGGGCACTCCTGCCGCGCTCCGAAGGCTTGCGGATAGCTTCCTGAAGCCTGGAGACTGAGAGGGGTCGGTGCACACCGTCCCCTCTCGCTCTCCAGGCTTCAGCGAAAGCCTCCATTCGCCCCATAGGACGCACACACATTTCCCCTTCATTTTTGGAGAGGAAAAAGTGCGTCCTATAGAGCGAAAAATACGGTACATTGGTTTTATATTTTGATTTTGTTCTGTGAACCGCCTGAGACCTCCAGGTATAGGGCGGTATATAAATTAAATAAATCGAAATAATAATAGGTAAATAAAGGTGAAGTCTTGTGGGAAAGGGCAAGGAGACTTCACCCTTGAGGGGAATGACTGGACAATCCTGCAGGCCATTTTTAACTCTTAACCATGGCCAGCAGCAAATGGATAACTGCAAGAACATGCAAATCCAATGGTGTCAGACTTTTAAATACTAAGTGCTGGTATATACATTGCCCAACCAGCACGGCAGCTGATTCTTAAAGGCAGGAAAGCACATTAATTCCTACAGATGTGACCAGCAACATGGGCTTAGGTGATGGATTTGATCACAAGCTCAAGGACAACGTTCATATTACAAGTAACCAAATCAATCGTCATGTGATTTCTTCCTACAGACATTACTGAGAAGGCATGGAGTTCAGCCACACAGTAATGGCTCTCACGCTGCCAGAATAACATGAATTATCCCCAGGTAACTGGTCACATCTGTTGGACTCTGACTAAATGCCATGCTTCCTCTCCTCAATTCTTCTTGCCCCAGGAGATAGGTAATAATTTTGTTTTTCAGCTTCTCAAGCAGCTGGGCGTTGCTGTTACCAGGGCATCCTGGATTCAAATGGAAATCTGAAAGCTATTGCCTTAGGGCAGCCAAGATGTTTTTAGGAAGCGTAAAACAGCATGCAATCCGCATAGGCTTGAAAAGCAAGTGAGCGAAAAATTACCTTGTAAAATCTTTATCTACTTCATATTCATATTTCATCCAGGTGTCTCGATAGACCATAAACTCCATTATGGTTAAGAGAGCCATCGTTGTAAACGCTATTAAAGAAACTGGGAAGGAAGAAAGAAAGAAAGAAAGAAAGAAAGAAAGAAAGAGCTAGCATAAATACAAAATCCACTGAATTTGCAAGGAGAAAAAAGGGAATGTGGAACACACTTTCTACTAAACACATTAATATATTAAGCAATGCAGTTTGAAAAGTTTCTCCCTACTCTGCTTCAGGGCAGCAACGCAAACTCAGGAAAAATTACTCTGCTCCTAGAAGCTGTCTGCATGCGACAGCAGCCACACCCGGGAACAGCTTTGACTGGGCGACGAAACCAGAAGTGGGTGGCCAAGGGGTCTCAAACCTTCACTGAGTTAGAGACCCCTGCATACAAATACAGACTCTGGCGGATTGAGCAGACAAAGCCAGCAGTGGGTCCAGCAGTCAAGAAGACAGTTTCTGCATGTGCCGTCGAGGGAAATGAGAGTCAGATTGGCCTCGAAAACCTGGGAAAGTAGCCCATCTAGGAGAAAGAAAACTGATCCTAAACCTCTGCTGCCTTGTGGGATATCTTCAGGAGGAAGAAACCCTACACAAATGGAGAGTGGAGATCCTGAGGCTGCCAGATGGCGCCTTGCAAGCTTCCTTCTGGCAACTCTGGCAGCTAAGCTGGTGCCAAATGTCTTGCTCTGCTTTCCTTCGGACCACATCAGCGAGGCCACAAAGGGTCTTGTCTAGGCAGCCCAGGACCTCCAGACACACTGCCCAGGCTTGTGTCCCCTAATTCATCTCCCCTTTCCAATTCTTCAGTGTGACGGATCAGTTCTCATGATGCCCCTTGGAGGATATGGAAGGGGAGCGCTTAGGTGAAAGTCACAATCGTTATTCCTAAAAGGCAATGGTCTAGAATCATAGAATAGAATCATAGAGTTGGAAGAGACCACAAGGGCCATCGAGTCCAACCCCCTGCCAAGCAGGAAACACCATCAGAGCACTTCTGACATATGGTTGTCAAGCCTCTGCTTAAAGACCTCCAAAGAAGGAGACTCCACCACACTCCTTGGCAGCAAATTCCACTGTCGAACAGCTCTTACTGTCAGGAAGTTCTTCCTAATGTTTAGGTGGAATCTTCTTTCTTGTAGTTTGGATCCATTGCTCCATATCCGCTTCTCTGGAGCAGCAGAAAACAACCTTTCTCCCTCCTCTATGTGACATCCTTTTATATATTTGAACATGGCTATCATATCACCCCTTAACCTCCTCTTCTCCAGGCTAAACATGCCCAGCTCCCTTAGCCGTTCCTCATAAGGCATCGTTTCCAGGCCTTTGACCATTTTGGTCACAAGCAACAAGAACAAAAAAGATTTGGGCAAGCAAAATGTAACAATGCTAATCGTTCAAAAAGAAATCCAAGGCTGCGCACACTTCTTGGGGAGCAAGTCCTGTGGCACAACCCCCCAAAATTCTGTGGGGAGGGAGGTATTATTTGGGGACTTTGGAGTAATAGCCTGCCTGTGCAAGAGGGCAAAAGAGGCAGCCACAAATGATGTTTCTGTTCATTTAGCGCCGCCTACAAACTCTGGCAAATCCCCTCAGTTGTATCCCAGAAACTGCTACGTAGGTGAATTAGCAGCTAGCTATTTATCAAGGCCAGCACCAACATCAGGTAGGGTTTGGAAACCTGTCTCAGATGGTAGATTTTGAGATATGATGAAAGGGAAGCAAATGGCAAATCATTTATTCATTATTAAATGGAGGAGTGCCATTTGGATTTTCTATCCTGGGCATGGAAATCCCTCGGGGCTGTTCCCAAGTGCACTATCTCCTTTTGCTAGAGTCGCTGGTCTTTCCAATCAGTGCACTAAAAAACAGAATCCAACCCTTGGAATCAGAATTCATTAAGAGGTTAAAGGAGAAACAGGAGCTGGACTCTGTGAGTTTCAGGATAATCCCAGGTGGGTACTGAAGCTGACTTCTGAGCAAAGGATTTAAACATAAAAAGTGGACCTCAGATTACCTTCAAGATGCTATATGCCATGCCAATGAAGTCATTACTGTACAGTGGTACCTTGGTTCTCAAACTTAATCCATTCCTGGAGTCCATTCAACTCCCAAAACTGTTCGAAAAGCAAGGCTCGGCTTCTGATTGGCTGCAGGAGCTTCCTGCTCTCAACTGGAAGCTACGGAAGCTGCGTTGGATATTCGGCTTCTGAAAAACGTTCGCAAACCGGAACACTCACTTCTGGGTTTGTGGAGTTTGGGAACCGATTTGCTTGGGAGCCAAGCTGTTTGAGTACCAAGGTACCACTGTACACAAAAAACAGGGCCTTCGCGCGTGGCCACGCCAAAGTATTTTCTGTGCACGGCTAGTCCTTTTCTGTGTTTCCTCCCTGGTGGAGAAAAGCCTGAGAATCGCAAGCATTGGAATGCACCCTGAAAGTCATCTATCCTAAACCTCTGTGCTCAATGCAAGATGCAGATATGGGCAGCCCTGACCGATCAGTGTCTCCGCTGCAACTCCTCCAGCCGCGGAGAGGCAACCATCCCCCACTGTGGTCTGCTCCCACTGTCAAACATCTGCCTTCCTGACAGGAGCTTTCTCCTGATGTTCAGCCAAGATCTGCTCCCCTGCAATTTCCAACCATTTGTTCTTGTCCTTGTCCTTCCCTCTGGAACAACAGAGAACAAGACCGCTCCACCTTCTGCATATCTGAAGATCACGATCATGTCTCGCTTTAATCGCCTCTTCTCTGGGCTAAACATACTCCTCGTCATACTTGGCTTCTAAATCCTTCCCCGTTCTGGTCAGCTTCCTCTGGACCCGAGTCTCTTTGTCAGTGACAATCAACCTCCAAGCCACCCAAGACCTGTGCCATTCTGAGCACTGCTACCAACAACACTTGGAGGAAGCAGCAATTTTTTTATGTTAAGGCGCTACATTTAAAACACCATTAAAGGTAAAGGATAAAGGGACCCCTGACCATTAGGTCCAGTCGTGACCGACTCTGGGGTTGTGGCGCTCATCTCACTTCATTGGCCGAGGGAGCCGGCGTATAGCTTCCGGGTCATGTGGCCAGCAGGACTAAGCCGCTTCTGGCGAACCAGAGCAACGCACAGAAACGCTGTTTACCTTTCCGCCGGAGGGATACTTATTTATCTACTTGCACTTTGAGGTGCTTTCGAACTGCTAGGTTGGCAGGAGCAGGGACCGAGCAACGGGAGCTCACCCAGTCGCAGGGATTCGAACCGCCGACCTTCTGATCAGCAAGTCCTCAGCTCTGTGGTTTAACCCACAGCACCACCCGCATCCCATTAAAACACCATTACTGAATAATAATAATAATAATAATAATAATAATAATAATAATAAATGCATTTATATCCCATCCTCCCCAGCCGAAGCTGGGCTCAGAGCGGCTAACAACAGTAAAATAATACAACAATTTATTGTTGATAACATGATGGACAGATATGTAAGGATATATACACTTTTATAATATGAAGAGAAAATATGTGCAGTGAAATCAGGGAGAGGAGCTGAGGGAAGTGCTTGGGGGAGGGGGGAAAGGGGGGGAATTATGTAGGTGATTATATGGTTTGATAATTTGTTATGTGGAAATTGAGCAAAAAAAATATTTTTTTAAAAAAAGGAGAGGGAGAAAATTGGGTGCAGTTCCGAGTAGAACCAATTTGGGCCGCGGTGCCTCCATTACCTTTCTCAAACCATATTAAAACTATATTGGCATGTTTCTTTAACGTGGAGTTTGAAAATCACTGTGTGACAGCTTGCTCTTTTAAATATTTGTATCCTTTTTTATTTTGCTAATGCAGCTTGCCCAACTTTGGTTGAACATAATTCTTAAAAACGGAAATTAATCTGCCAGCAGGGCTTACCTGTTCCTCCAGTTGCCGTGGTCTCTATGTAGCTTTCAGGGACTTTTGGGAAGGCGTCCAATTCCTTCATTAAATTCAAAGTCTTCTTCCGATTCAGTCGCCTCATCTTCAGCAGATTCCTCAACGCCTTCCTTCATATATTCACTCTGTATTTAAGAGAGGAAAGCCCAATGGTAATAAAATTGTAATTTTTTAAAAAAACGCTCCTTCTGAGCTTCTGAACATTCCCTACCGCAACTGAAATGAGGTGGCAAGATGAGTAGAAAACTCTCCGGGATTTAATAACCCCAGTTCTATAAAATTACTGAAGTGAAAAGGCACCCTGCCCTAAGATATCAGGCATCAGCATTAACGGTTATTTTCTTGGTTGGCTAAAGCAACTATCAACATTTGAAGCCTGAAATTAAATCAAGATTAAGTCTCTTTTCGAGGCACACACCAACCTCACGCTTTTTAAAATCTCCTGCCAATGTCACTATTCTCTGTTTCACTTGAGAGTCCATGGCCCTTTTAGTGATAAGAATGGCTATGGAGACTTACCGGTAACATTTTATGGGTCAGCAAAAAAGAATCATGTGACCTAGCCCAATAATACACAACTTAAGATCCTGGAAACAGATGCTGTTATTTAACTATTCCCACAACTCTGTTGCCCTTGAGATACTCAACAAGCTATTGTGATTTTCTTGCTGCTTACAGGTGACACCATGACTACAAATTATAACTGTGAGTGCAAATCAGGAAAAACTGAATTTGTGTGTCAACGTTAACTAAAAAGACGTTTCCTCTTTGAGTGTAAACAGATACCTGGAGCTATTTTGCTCTGACAGCCACTTTGGTGGAATCATTCATGGAAGTCCCAGTTTTCTTTTTACCTGCCAGTTATGCTGACCGTTCTCAGTTATGCCAACCTTGACATCTAACGAATATGGCAGAATAATATTGAACCTGTCAGGGAACTGCCATCTGAGACTAAGGAGGTGAAAGGGCTCATGGAGGGTGAGAGAGACCATTCAGCGGAGGAGGGGACCAGCAGGGGGAGAAGTGGAGTTCCAAGGGAAAGTGAGTCGGAGGGAGGGCTCAGAGACACTTCAAGCGGGAGCAGCGGGGAGATTTCAGGACCTCCTGTAGGGACACCCACTCCTCGGCGGAAACTGTCACGCCGAGAGTCCAGAAGACGCGTTTCCGTTAAGGAGCTTTTATGCTGGAAGAAGTTCCGTAAACGCCCACTGTCCGATTCAACGAGCGATTGATGGAGTCATGTTTAAGGAGCTCCATCACAGACAGAGGTTTGGGGACTTAGCCAAACTCTGAGGGATTAGGATTTTACGCACAAGCAGCTCATCATCCCATCACAGCAATCGGACAGTCCCTGAAAGCAGCTTGTGCAGAGAGGCATCATGAGTAACCCAGCCGGAGCCGGAGGAGCAGCAGGAGCTGGAGAGGGTCCAAGCCTGGAAGAAAGGTACAGAGTGTTGGAACTCCAGCTAGCAATGCAAACGGCGAGGCTAGAAGAAAGGAGGGCGCAGGATGCAGAAAAGGCAAAAGGCGCTACACTAGCAAGAAAGATGCCAGGAATGGTGCAGAAGTTTGGGGGGGACCCCAGGAACTACCAAGCCTTTAGGACGGAGATGCAGTATGCTCTTGAACTGCAGTTTAATGACTTTCCCGACGAGGCATCGAGAGTGGCGTTTGTGATTGGCCATCTCGAAGGAGGGGCGAGAGATTGGGTCAGACCCCTGATGGCAGGGAATAGTGACATGCTGAAGGACGCGAGGAAGTTTTTTCGCGCCATGGATTTGATGTTTTCCAGCGAGATTGAACAGGGGCTGGTGCGCAGACAATTGATGGCGTGCAAACAGGGGAGCCGATCGGTTCGTGAGTACTGGACTGAGTTTACAATGTTGATACATAGATTGGGGTGGGACCTTTCGGCGGAACCCATTCAAATGCTCTTTGAAGAGGGGCTTTCTTCGGCGGTGAAAGATGAACTTTCCCGGGCGCCCAGGGCGGAGTCTATGGACCAGCTGACCAAATCAGCGCTGACCATTGGAGCACGCCAGGAGGCAAGAGCCTTGGAGAAGCGGGAGGGGAAAGGAGAGCGTTGGAGGGATTTCCGCATTCCAGAGATTCCAGAACCAAGTTTCCCGCCAGGAGAGCCGATGGAAGTTGGAACAGTGCGCGCGCGCGCAGTTTCAAATCCCAGTGAAGGGAGGAAGAAGGAGGGAAAGAGCGCCAAGAAATGTTATCTCTGCCAGCAGCCAGGTCACTTTGCCAGAGTCTGCCCGCAAAGAAAGGAATGGCAAGGGATGGCTGGAGCTGTTGGGGGGAAGGAGGAGGAAGTCCAGGAGCCAGTAAAAGCCAACGCCTGTCTGCCTCTGTCAGGGCACTGCAGACAGGCCAAGGAGCAGTAAAAGTGCCCACTCCGGAACCTCCAAGACCAGCCCTAGTAATAGAGGTGTTGCTAGAGCTGGCAAACGGATACCCACTAAAGACTAAGGCGCTGCTGGACTCAGGCAGCTCCTGTAATTTTATGAGTAAGGAGTTTGCAGCTGAACACCAGATACAGACACTCCCTTTAAGCAACCCCCTGCAGGTCACCACGATCGATGGGAGGGAGCTGCTGGGAGGAGAAGTCAGCCTACAAACCGTCCCAATGGTTATGAGGGTGGCCAGGCACACTGAGAGGATAGCGTTCAATGTAGCCACCCTGGGAGGGGCTCCAGTCATTTTGGGAATGAGCTGGCTAGCGTTGCATGACCCGCTAGTGGGCTGGCATCAGAGAGTGGTCTCCTTTGGGTCAGCACATTGTCTGGAACACTGCAGAGAGGGAAAGGTGCCAGAAGGGGCAAAAGCCTCTCTAGCAGGGACGGAAGTGGCGGACAAAGGGAAGGTGCCCAAACAATACGCTGACCTGAGCAAGGTCTTCAGTGAAAGGGAAGCAGATAAATTACCACCGCACAGAGACTTTGACTGCCAAATTAATCTGGTCCCTGGGGCCCAGCTCCCCGTGGGCAAGCTGTACGCCATGTCAGACAGGGAAATGCAGGAGTTAAGGGAGTTTATTGATAAAAACCTGAAGAGGGGCTTCATCAGAGAGTCCAGAGCGGTGGGGGGGAGCCCAGTGTTTTTTGTGGACAAAAAAAACACGGATAAACCGAGATTGGTCGTGGACTACCGGGCCCTAAATGCCGTGTCAGAACCAGTGACTTTCCCCATGCCCAGGATTGATGACATTTTGACCAGGGTGAGGAAGGGAAAGATATTCACGAAACTGGACCTGAGAGGAGCATACAACCTGATACGAATAAAGAAGGGGGATGAATGGAAAACCACCATGTTCACCCCTTTGGGGGCGTTTGAATATCTCGTTATGCCATTCGGATTACAATCAGGCTCCGCCTGTTTTCAATCGCTCATGAACCACGTACTGGGACCTTTGCTCTACAAGAATTGCGTGGCCTTCCTCGATGACGTGCTGATATATTCAGAGAATGAGGAGCAGCATGTAAAGGATGTCAGGGAAGTGCTGAGCCAGCTGCAAGCAAACCAGTTGTGGGTGAAATTGGAGAAGTGTCAGTTCCACACCAAGGAGGTGGAATTCCTGGGGTACCGCTTATCAGACAAGGGATTAGCCATGGATCCAGGCAAGGTCCAGGCGGTGCTGGAATGGAAGACACCGAAAACGAAAAAGGATGTGCAAAGGTTCTTAGGGTTTGGGAACTTTTACCGTAAATTCATCAAGAACTTTGCCCACTTAACGGCTCCCATCACGGACTGTCTAAGCAGCAAGAAGAAATTCGTTTGGACGGCGGAGGCGGAGCAAGCATTTGAGGAATTGAAAAGGGCATTCGCTTCGGAAGAACAGCTCCTGCATGTGGATTTACAAAAACCCATGAGAGTGGAAACTGATGCCTCAGACCGGGCGGTGGGGGCGGTGCTGCTTCAGCCAGGGAGCAATAAGTCGGAATGGAGACCGTGTGCCTTCTTTTCGCGTAAGCTGAACAAATCCGAGAGGAACTACACGGTATATGACCGAGAACTACTCGCCATTCACGAAGCGTTCCGGAGATGGAGGCACTTACTAATTGGCGCACAGCATAAGGTGCAAGTGTGTACGGACCACAAGAATTTGGAGTATTGGAGAACGGCACGGGTGCTCAACCAACGACAAGTGAGATGGGCCCAGGAGTTCTCCAGATTCCATTTTGAAATTTGCTATGTGCCAGGTCCAGAAAACATCAGAGCGGACGCTCTCTCTCGCAAACCTGAATATTTGGAGGGGGAGGGAGCGCCGGAAGAGAGACATATTATCCCAGAGGACCACTGGGTGTGTGGTGCGGCCTGGGTGGGGCAAAGAGAACTGGTAGAGGGAACGGTAAATGATGAGTACGCCCAGGACAAGCTCAGAGGTCTAAGGAGAGAGGGAGAAGGCCCCGGGGGTTTTGAAGAAAGAAACGGGGCATTGTATTACAGAGGGGCGCTATATATACCCGAAGGGGAATTGAGGGGGAGAGTACTCAAACAGCTGCACGACAATCCCACAGCGGGGCATTTTGGGCAACACAAGACCATGTGGTTGGTGACCAGGGAGTTTTGGTGGCCCAAGGTGAGGGAGGATGTACGGGAGTATGTGAGAAGGTGTGACCAATGCCAGAGAGCCAAAGGAGAAAGGCGGGCACCAGCGGGGTTATTAGAACCGTTACCCACACCAGAACGACCGTGGGAGGCGGTGTCGATAGATTTTATGACTGATCTGCCCAAATCCCAGGGGAAAACCGCCATACTAGTCGTAGTAGACCTGTTAACTAAGATGGGTCACTTTGTAGCTTGCTCACATGCAGTCACGGCGGAAGAAACAGCGAAATTGTTTGTAGAACATATTTTCAGACTGCATGGCGCCCCCTTGAGGGTGGTTTCCGACAGAGGGAAACAGTTCACGTCCAGATTCTGGAGGAAACTTATGAGCTTATTGCACGTAGAGGTCAACTTTTCGACTGCCAGGCACCCTGAGACCAATGGGCAGGCGGAGAGAGCAAACGGTATTCTCCAACAATACCTGAGGTGTTATGTCAATGACAGAGAGAACGATTGGGTCGAAAAGTTGGCACTAGCGGAATTTGCTTACAATAATGCTGAGAATGTGTCCACCGGGATGAGCCCCTTTTTGGCTAATTATGGGTGCCACCCCAGGGCGTTTCCAGGGGAAGGAGGGGAAAGATGGAGTGTTCCGGCCGCGGAACTTTTTGTAGAAGAAATGGAAGCGATCCATCGTCAACTCCAACTCAACTTAGAAAGGGCCAAGGAAGAATATAAGAGGCAGGCAGACAAGAGCAGAAGGGAAGGTGAAACAATTAGGGTGGGGAGTCGGGTCTGGCTATCAACCCAAGGGTTGCCGTTCAAGGGGGGTTGCAAGAAATTGAGACCCAAAAGATTGGGACCATTTGAGGTCATCCAACAGGTCAACCCAGTGGCGTTCAGACTCCGGTTACCGAACCACATGAAACTGCACCCAGTATTCCACAGGTCATTACTGTCACCATACAGGGGGGAAGGTGAAGGGGTATCCACACGGGGGCCAGCCATAGAAGAAAGGGAAAGCCGCAACCATGTGGCGGAAATCATCGACTCCAGGTGGAAGGGTAATCAGGTGGAGTATTTGGTCGCGTGGGAAGGGGAACCGGAGTCGGAAAACACCTGGGTGAAGGCAGAGGAGGTCCGTGACGAGATCTTGATCGAAACGTTTCACCAAAGGTTCCCCAGGAAACCTCAGCCAGTAGCGAGGTTTCGGAGGGAGTACTTTGGCACCACCGACGATGAGGAGGAACTGGAGGGATTCAGGGAATCGGAGTTGGAAGGAGGAACAGACTCCGATGAGGAGGAGTACTTGGAAACCGGAGACAGCAAAAGGTGGAGGGAAGTGTTCGAAACTTCGGAAGATGAGGGAGGTTCCTTCAGGGGTTTTGCTCCCTCGCCTCCCGCAGAGGAGGGGAGGGAAGGGGGTGAAGGGGGCCCTGGAGGGGAGGTGGATGTCAGGGAACTGCCATCTGAGACTAAGGAGGTGAAAGGGCTCATGGAGGGTGAGAGAGACCATTCAGCGGAGGAGGGGACCAGCAGGGGGAGAAGTGGAGTTCCAAGGGAAAGTGAGTCGGAGGGAGGGCTCAGAGACACTTCAAGCGGGAGCAGCGGGGAGATTTCAGGACCTCCTGTAGGGACACCCACTCCTCGGCGGAAACTGTCACGCCGAGAGTCCAGAAGACGCGTTTCCGTTAAGGAGCTTTTATGCTGGAAGAAGTTCCGTAAACGCCCACTGTCCGATTCAACGAGCGATTGATGGAGTCATGTTTAAGGAGCTCCATCACAGACAGAGGTTTGGGGACTTAGCCAAACTCTGAGGGATTAGGATTTTACGCACAAGCAGCTCATCATCCCATCACAGAACCTAGTGCATGTACTATGAATTTGTCCTTACAGCTAGGCTTCTTCCCAAGTGTGGAGCCTGTCTGGGGAAAAACAACCCCGACGGGGTTGGCTGCAGATGAACAGCAATCACAACAGAAAGGTTAAGCACTGCTTTTCCCCACCTGCTCAAGCGTTCGTGTTACCAAGCAAAGATGGGTTTAGGAACACTTGCTAACCAAGATCAGCCTTCCTCAAGTTCTGATGCTTTTAGCCTGCATTCAAAAATTCGCCAGGCGCATTTCGCACCTGGCTATTGGCCACTTGCGACCATGCGGCGCATGCCTGGGGTTCCTTCAGTCTTGACTGTTTTCACACACTAATAACCCATTCCTGTAGAATTCTATCCGTTATATTTTATCTGCACAGAACGATTTTCAGGAACCAAAAAGTTGCACTGAAAAATACAACTTTCAAGCCATCTGACCCCAAAATGACAACTAGGCAACATTTTGGCAACTGTAACCCCAGTTTAAGGAGCCATTTGGCACCTAGCTTATATATCTGAGTTTCTAACACTGCTTCTGGCAATTCCCCTCCACCATCTCTGACCATTGGACATGCTGGCTATTGCTGGTGGGAGTCAGAATTCAACCAAGGAGATCAGGTAGGGGGGTGGCTGTCCAAGGTAACACATGGCTCTGGCCAGAAGATTATATCCTGGCAAGAATATTTAAATGGTATTTATTTTTTTAACATAGCTTGCATTCAGGCAGTTATGAAACAGCTATGAAGTCTCCCACATTATGCTGTTTTAGATTTCACAACCTAAAAAGCTTTTAAAATACAAAGCGTGCATGAATTATGTAAATTCCACTACTATTTGCTTTCCTCATTTGCAGTTACCAAGCTGGGCTTAAAATCATTTTGCTGGAAGTGTCCCTGGAAATTCAAACACATTAAAACTCAAACACAATTCCACTTGTGAAACACAGTTTTAGAAAGAAAGAAAGAAAGAAAGAAAGAAAGAAAGAAAGAAAGAAAGAAAGAAAGATTCTAGCAAATGAACAATCTTACCTTGGCCTTCAGTTCCTCTTGCAGTCGTTTATTTGTATTGCAGAGGTCGTGCAACAGGATAATGAGCAGAGATGCTGAAAGGAAGAGACTAAGGTCATGAAAGGTGTTTCAAATGCACCTAAACTCTCAGGGAGATGCTCTGCTTCCACCACCCCATTGCATTTTGGAAACTTAATTCTCTTTGACAGCAGAGCCACTGGAACTGAAAAGGTGCTGCAACTTATTTGGGCACCTGGTAATGCTGAAATGTATTGGAGTCAGAGAAGGCTAAATAATTCATAACCAGGTTTGGAGGGAAATGAAGCAGGTCAAAATAAGATAAGACAAGATAAAAAAAAAATAATAATAATTTTTATTTATACCCCGCCCTCCCCGGCCAAAACTGGGTTCAAAGTGGCTAACATCAAATGTATAACACATAACATAACATCAGGCAATCAATTAAAATATATCCTAAAATCAGATCAGCATCAGAATAAAATCCAATCAGATGGCAACCCACAAATTAGAGTTGGGAACCTTAAATGCTCAAAAAGCACAAAGGTGGGCACTAAAGTATTTAATAAATGGACAACGCAAGTGAGAGAAAGGGAAGAGGCTAACGAAGATGCGGAATAGCTGAGATCTTTCATATTTTGAAATCCACTATATTGGCAGGGTTCTGATTACACTGGAAGACTATCTGCAATGAAATGCTTTTACAGTGGTGCCTCGCAAGACGAAATTAATTCGTTCCGCAAGTTTTTTCTTCTTGCGAGTTTTTCGTCTTGCAAAGCACGGTTTCCCATAGGAATGCATTGAAAATCAATCAACGCGTTCCTATGGAGACCGTCCGGGGACAGCGGGGAAGCGCCGCGCGCCTTCCCCTCTGTCCCCGGACCTGTTTTAAAGCAAGGGAACGGGCAGCGGGGAGAATCGCTTCTCCCCGTTGCCGCCCCTTGCTTCAAAAGAGGTCCGGGGACAGCGGGGAAGACGCGCTGCGCTTCCCCGCTATCCCCGGAGCTTGCGGGGCAAGCTTCGTTTTGCGAAGCAAGCCCATAGGGAAATGCGTCTTGCGAAGCGGCTAAGAAAACGAAAAACTCCTTCGTCTAGCATGTTTTTCGTCTTCCGGGGCGTTCGTCTTGCGGGGTACCACTGTATATAGATGAAATGGACTCCCATGTGGTTGTTTGGTATGGAGTTTTGTAGCGATCACACAGGGTCCCCGGACATTTGACGGCCTATCGATCCCTGTGCCACCACTGTGCTCGCTTCCCCGCTGCCACCAACCCGTTACTCTCGGGTACACACTGAGTCCAGACAGTTGTTAAAATTAAATCAAATAAACTAGTTTATTTTGTAAGCATTAACAAGTATGGTTTCTCAGTTAATTTTCTTGCCAGTTTCTTATGCTTAGTTTCTTTACCGGCTTATACCTTCCTAATACCTTCTGACTGATTATCTCAACTTAACAGTTTCTCTCACATCAGACTAGCCCAACCCAAAGACTTATCCTCCCTCTCCCTTCTCTAACTCCAGACTGACTTCTTAACTCTAACTCCTCCCCTTGGGTTCCTATAGGTTAGTCATTTTACCATTAGTTAACCCTTTCCTTATGAACCCAGTATGATGTCACATACCTAGGAGGGCAAACGCACAAGCGGCAAGGGGGGAAAAAATCACTGATCAATCCACAGTGCACCTATAATCATGAATTACAAAGCTCTCACCTTCCCAAGCAATATTTTTAGTGCAGGATGAAACAGAATCCATCCTGGCACCAAATACACTACAAATTCTCCAGTGTTACCAAATCCCTGCTATTTATCTAATGGGCATTAGTGCAAGTCTCCAGAGCCTGTCTTCTCATGCAAGGGGAAGTCCTTAACTCACCGAGGGCTTGAGACCCATCAGATACCCTCACCTGGTTTAGCCGTTCCCGGGGTGTGACCGCTGTTGCATGCGGACAGGTTCTAGGAGCCACAGGTGAGAGCTGAGGGTCTCCCGCCAGAGCCATTACCCCCCTTAAACCTGAATCCTAGATCCTGCAGGGACTAAGTGGCTTTAAAAGGGGACAGAAATAAAGCAGCATTCTAAGTAAGTTTTGATTAGCTGGACTCGTTGACCACATGACACCGCTTTGCCAAGCCTAACAGAAACATAAATGTAAGAAGCCAGTAGAACTGTTATTAGAGAAAGGCTCTGATCCAATTAACGGTTAGTCATGGCTTTCATTAAAAGCAATGGGATTTAAATTGGCTGTGACTCACATGCTCCATTGGGACACAATCGTGGCTAACTTTAGCAGGCCAAAGAGGTTTATTCCGTAGCCTTTCTCCTTCCTGTTCTTTCAAAGCAAACGGAGATCAGATCCCAGGTCAGAGAATTCTCAAGGGAGTGTAATTCATGCCCTCTCGCACATTTGCTGCAAAGCATTAAATCGCGTGCTAGTTTCCACTGGCCCGCTGCAAGAGGACACTTGGCTCCGTAACTCACCCTTAGTTCCACTACAGCAGCACCCACAGGTTGCGCAGAGCTGGAGAACAGATCTATGCAGTTGAGGGCTGAGCCATGGACACAGGTGGTGACAATGGCTCTGTCACCCTAGCACAAGGGCAGGAAACCAGCACTGCTGAACTCCGATTCCCATCAGCCCCAGACATCCTGCCCAACAGTCAGGGATGATGGGATTTGAACTCCAGCAACATCTGGAAGATCACAGGTTCCCCATCCCTGTCCAAGCATAAGCATGTGCCACCAAGAAGCTACAGCAAGTCTTGGATGCTAGCGTCCTTCAGCCAAGTTCAGGACAGGAGTCAACGCTTGTGACCGTTGTTGCATCAGAAGCATCCGCTGGCCCTACAGCAGAAGGTGAAATGAGGCTGCAAATTCCTACTGAGCACAGGGACTCTCTTCCTACCTCTGAAAAGCATTTGTGAAAGAAGCAATTTTCATGCAGTGAATTCAAAAAGGCAATAGGCAACGTTATAATGGATTGGGGGCCCGCTATACAACTGTGCTAACGTGTCCAACCATAATTACAATGTGAGTCAGTTAAAATAAACAGTTCTGGACATTAACTTTTCAACGTCAAACAGGAATCCTGTTCTGCAACCATCTTACCTGTCTCCCCCCCACAAAACACACTCCTCTGCCACGGCAGCCTATCAGCAGCTGCCAAATTATCTTTAGCCACCTATCAGACAAAGCCAGATAGGAGGAAATGTGCCTGTCACAGGAACCTAGGAATTCTTTTTTCATTCCTCTCTCTCTCTCTCTCTCTCTCTCTCTCTCTCTCTCTCATCTATTTCTCAGCACTCTACCTAAGACTCCAATATTTAACAAGAGACCAACTCGCTACTCCTTTAGCAAGCAAACAAAGTATTCTTGCAATCTGTCAAGTAACCAAGGCAACAGGTTTCATTATCGGACAAATCTGAAGTCTGTTTGAAGAAGCATTTGCACCCGAACTCAATGCAAGTTACTCCCAAAGTAATGTGTACATGGGATTACATTGCAAATCCAGTGGATGGACAGTGAAATGTATTTACATTATATATACAAACACACACACACACACACACACACTACATATCTGTTCTAAAGACCAGATTGCAAACCCATTTCTTACAAGAAGTGTAGCCTGCACATGTTGCTTCAATAGCAGAAATGAATACTGTGATTTAAAAGACATTAACATCCCCCGGCAAACATCCTTTTATACGGTATTGGGTACTGATTCAGGAAGAGAAGATAACGGAATGATGAAAGAATGGATCAAAGGGGAAGACACTAGGAATAGCAAATTTGCATATCAGGAAAATAAACACTTTTAAGAGGAGAGAGAGGCAAGAAACAGGAGAGAAGTTTATAAAAACTCTCCAACTCATAAAAACTGCAAACATTCCAGGCAAGATTGAAGTGTATATGAACAGTTCATTGGCCACATCTTTATACTCTCAGAAATCCTAACGGTTATTAAAGCAACAGGGAAAGGACAAGTGCCCTCAAGGATTTTTCATAAATGATGACCTTCAGTTTCGAATGTGAATTAAATCAGTTGTTATTATGGGGGAGAAGAATTAAAAGGAATTTTCACACAGGGCACTTTTTGCCTCCCTTACACTGCCCCCCCCCACAGAGGAATAGTATTAATGCAAGACAGAAGCCATTTACATTTTAGGATTTACGTTTGACCTTACAAACCAGTTTATTTTCACAGACTGAGATTTAGAACAGGTCTGGGGTCATATGCAACGCTGTGCATCCACTGGCCCAAGAGTCCTTTTGCTAGAGCAAGTCTCTTTTTCAATGTTGCGCGTTAAGAGAAATGCAGCTCAACGGGTCTGGTGGAGGAGCCTATGCACAAGAACATGGCTGTAGCCAGTATTTTTGATAGAGGGAGACCACCTCAAATTTGTCTTGATTTGTCTTGATTTAGCAGCCTCGCCTCCCCCACCACCTATGCCCACGCACCAGAGCAGATTCCAATGATGTTGCAAAGCCATCTTCCCATTTCCCAGAAAAGTTCTACACGCGAGATCCACTTTCTCAAAATGCCCCACTAGTAATGGAACAAGTCCAGCGCTGACTAACTGAAAACAACCATGGTTAATACACGACACGCTTCGCACTGGGTCTTTTTCGCACCCCATCCATCACAGGACACCGTTCGCACACAGCACAGGCAAGGAAGGAGTTGCTCCCGGTCTCTAACATGTCAAACCCTGTACACGCTGCTTGCTTGCGCATCCCCACGTTCTAGTTGCTCCCGGTCTCTAACATGTCAAACCCTATGACAAGCTGCTTGCGTGCGCGTCCCCACGTCCTAGATTCGAAACCCGCTTCGGCGGCGACGCGATCCCGAAAGCCCTTTCCGTTCTGATCCGCAGGAGCGGCGTTCACACGTGCGGAAAGAAGCGCGACCGGCGTCACGTGTGAAAGCGTCACGGGGGCAAAAGATTTAAGAGTCGGGGAAGCCACGAACATGGGGAAGGGGGAGGGATATGTGTACCTCGATTCCCCTGCTTAGGGGCGTGGGGTGTCTGCGCGCCTCGGAGGGAGCGAGGGGCATCCAGGTGGGCGAAAACGGAGCGGGAGCTCGGTGATCGCGGCGGGTCAGGCGCCCGTTCCCCCTCCGCCTCCCGCGCTCAGCTTCCCCGCAGCATCACCACCCGGTCCAGAGCGAGGCCGGCGGCACCGGCACCTCCTGCCCGTCTTCGACGGCGATCGGGGCGGCGGAGGCAGCAGGTGAAGCGCCCGGCAGCTCCGGCGAAGGCGGCGATGCCAGCCAGCCGGACCGATTCGGAAGCGGCTCAGGGCACCGCCGGTCGCCCCGCCCGCGCTCACCGGAAGCGGCGCGCCCGGAGGGGGAAAGAAGTCGGATCGGAAGTGGGCGCCTCTCTAGCCTCTACCCGAGGCTCTATGGTAAGGTTCCGCGCCCTCGTCCGGCTCTTTTGTCGAAACGCGCGGCCGTCCGCGGCGCAAGAGTCTTCCCTCCCGGAGCCAGCAGGGGTCGCTGGCGGCATGTGTGCGCAGCCCAACGCGCCGGGAGAGAAATGTTCCCTGTGGCGCAATAGATCAGCGCGTTTCGGTTGTTCATCAGAAGGTTGCAGGTTCGAGCCCGACCAAGGATGCCTGTGGGCAAAGTTGGACGAAGATGATCCTTCCAGTTCTATGATTCCCCTCAGGGCAGGGATTTCCCACTAAGGGCAGGGATATCCCAACAAGGATAGTACCCACTAAGGAAGAATGGCAGTGTAAAATGTTCGAATATGCTGAACTGGCTGGTCTGACGAACAGGATAAGAGAAAACGAAGATAAGGATTAAAAGGAGGAAAGGAAAATGTTTATGGAATATTTTGAGAACCAGTATAAACAAATACATAGCTTAGCAGGTCTCGAGTAAATCCAGCAGAGTTGAAATAGATAGAGTTTTTAATAGATAACAAATTGGTCAATGATTTAAAAAAGATGTGGATTATTCGGAGTGGTTGAAAAGCAAAGGAACCAGGAAAAGGGTGGAAGGGAAGTCATAATGGTCTATGTACACATGCTGTATTTGGTACGAAGTTGTAAGTGGGACAGGGGGAGGGGAGGGGGGTTAAATATGCTCTCTGTTCCTGTTTTTGAAAATATAAATAAATAAATACAGTAAATAGGGAAGGACCAAGAGGGTCATCTAGTCCAACCCCCTGCAACGCAGGAATCTTTCACCCAGTGTAGGGCTTGAACCCACAACTTTGAGATTAAGAGTCTCATGCTACACCGACCGAGCCATCCCTTAGTTTCTATAACGTTCTGGTGGAAAGGGGGGGGGGGTTTGTCTCACGTTTGTTGTGCTTTGGTGCAAGAGCACTTCTCAAATGTTGCACCTGAGGAAGCATCACAGAATAACTAAGAAACTGCAAGGAAGCGTAGCTGGACCATATAAATCCACCTTCGGTGCTCTACTGTTGTGTCAATTACAGTGGTGCCCCGCAAGACGAATGCCTCGCAAGACAAAAAACCCGCTAGACGAAAGGGTTTTCCGTTTTTGAGCTGCTTTGCAAGACGAATTTCCCTATGGGCTTGCTTCGCAAGACGAAAACGTCTTGCGAGTCTTGCAATTTTTTTCGCTTTCCCCCCCTTTTTCTAAGCCGCTAAGCCGCTAATAGCCTTTTAGCCGCTAAGTTGCTAAGCCTTTAATAGCTGCTAAGCCGCTAAACCGCTAATAGCACTAATCCGCTAATAGGGTTGCTTTGCAAGACGAAAAAACTGCTAGACGAAGAGACTCGCGGAACGGATTATTTTCGTCTTGCGAGGCACCACTGTACATGTTGCAGAATATACTAGCTAAAGATGCCCAAAGCCAGGCATCCCCCAAACTCGGCCCTCCAGATGTTTTGGGACTACAACTCCCATCATCCCTAGCTAACAGGACCAGTGGACAGGGATGATGGGAATTGTAGACCAAAAACATCTGGAAAGCTGAGTTTGGGGGTGCCTGCCCAAAGCTAACAATGTTTTGAGGGTGCTTGGTGTCCTCTGGAAATCTGATTTGGGGCAGTGTCATTGGCTTTCGGCTTGATAGTGTCTACCTATGCTCAATTTGTATTTGTGTAAATGAAGTGAGAGCTGGACCATAAAGAAGGCTGATCGCCGAAGAATTGATACTTTTGAATTATGGTGCTGGAGGAGACTCTTGAGAGTCCCATGGACTGCAAGAAGATCAAACCTCTCCATTCTGAAGGAAATCAGCCCTGAGTGCTCACTGGAAGGACAGATCGTGAAGATGAGGCTCCAATACTTTGGCCACCTCATGAGAAGAGAAGACTCCCTGGAAAAGACCCTGATGTTGGGAAAGATGGAGGGCACAAGAAGAAGGGGACGACAGAGAACGAGATGGTTGGACAGTGTTCTCGAAGCTACCAGCATGAGTTTGACCAAACTGCGGGAGACAGTGGAAGACGGGAGTGCCTGGCGTGCTCTGGTCCAGGGGGTCACGAAGAGTCGGACACGACTAAACAACTAAACAACAACAACAAAAATGAACTTCAATAATCCTCCATTGACCTTCTTCCAGTGGGAACCAAACCTGGGCAAGCTCTGTACCCCAGGAAATTTTCAACATTCAGAGAAGCAGGGTGCACATAAGGTTATTTACTGTTTTACTGTAGCTGAATGTAGAAAAAGGTGTCATCCACAAACCATTGGAGTGGGGAATAGCCAGAGGGGCAAGCCTAAGTGGACTAATTTCAAATCAATGGTTTCACAGTTATGTCCTGTCTCTCCATTTTGGTAGCCTTTAAAATACCTTTGAGATTTCCAGCAAAAGCACCCGCTTTTGGAGGTGGTGGTCTTTGTCTATGTTTGGACATTGGGCGCCATTTTGAATCAAGATGGCGGACTGAAATTTGACTTCGGTGTGATAGTTACAGACAAGGCTGCAGGAGGTGGGGAGTTGGGGGGTTTTCACCTATGTTTGGTTGCCAACAGATGCACTGAGCATCAGTGTGTGTGCGTGTGTGTGTGCGCGCGCGCGTGCATATGTGTGCACAATCACAGCCCCTCCACTCACAAATTACACTACCCATTTAAAAATCACAGATTTTGGGGTTTCTTCAAATTCCCAAGCAGCACCAAGAACTTTCTGCTAGTCTAATATAGTAGATGCATATCTACTATAGGTTTTGGAAAGCTTTTTGTTTGTTCACTAAGCATTTGGACACCTCTTAAAGAGATCGTAACCAAAGTTTGCATGATGATTCCTGAGATCAAGGAGCAGATTTTAATCTAGGTCAATTAGATGCCGTTTTGAGTCCCAATGACGGTCTGAACCTTTCAAAGTGCTCTGATTTTAACCACTGATTTCAAAACACATTTTTTAAAATTTCTTAAAATTCATGAGCAATGCCGAGTTCGAGGCTGTTAGTGAATAATATGCTATAAATCTATTAGTGCTGTTCTGAAAACCTTAATTCACATGCTTCAATGGCGTTTCCCCCTAATTACTTCTATAACTAAATGAAACTAATGACACCTCCCACTTTGCCTACAGATGAATCCAATGCCGTCTTCAGTACACACATCTGCTTTTGCCAAAAAAATCCAGGCAGGATAGCTTAACAAATCACCTCTTTGGCAGGTTTTAGACTAGCTCTCATTTTCATCTACACCCAGGTGCCTGAGGGGAAAACACTTTTCTTTCTTTTAGCTCTATCTGAGACTTACGACTTTACTTCCCTGCCTTCATTTTGCTGTACCTGTTTCTACAATCGCTTATAATTCAAAGACCAGGTAAGACATTTTGTAAGCTTCAATGTTCTTCCTGAGTTGTTGGAATATGGGATGTCTGCATTAAGCCAGCTAAGCTGGCTTCTCCTATAAGGAGAGAGAGCACTTTAATGACCACCAGCTTGTGCTGTGTTCTAAGTATTGTTAGACATACAAGAATCTTAATGTCAAATGTCAGCTTAAGATAGCAAGATAGCAGAAACTTATTGTTACAGCTGACATACCAAGCTTTCTAACGTTGCCACGTTGTTCAGTTGTGGTCCTAAACAAAGTATTGGGTCTTTGGTACTTTGCAACGATACTTGCTCTGGATTTCCAGCTTATGAGGGGAATCTTTGCTATGTTTCAACATTACTAGCCACAACAGCTATAAACTTTCTTTAGAAATAGTGCTATGAGGACTCTTGAGGCAAAAGGATTCAAAACTTAATATTGTAGAGCAGGTGTCTTCAACCTTTTCAGACCCAGAACCCACTTATAACCCAAACATACATTTGGGGACCCATTTCTTAAACTTTTACCATATATTTGAATGGTGAGTAGTGCTTCCGTTGTGATCCACTTTGCATCAGGCCAAAATTCACTTGTGGGTTCTGGCCCACCAGTTGAAGACTAGTGCTGTAGAGATCTCATTATTTTGTCGAATGTAATTTTGCCATTAGTGCTCAGTGGTTCTGCGATAGTGAAAAGTCTAGTATAAAGTTCTCATGTTTTCTGTTAATAATTTTCCTCCCACCACAAAGAAAAATAAAAGAAACATTGGAAGAAAGTATTATATTCTTAGCACCCATCCTGTGCACTTATTTGAGCAAGGATGCTCCTTTCTGAATCAGTTGGAATCAATTCCTCATCTTAGCAAAAAAATACATAGTTACTTTCTCATGGTGGTCCTTATTTCTTTCCACTAAAAAATACAACATGTTTCCTGGAAGAATCTTTTGTTTCCTTTTGAACAAAGTTAACATGTTTATTAATGTGCCAGGAACTCCCAAGAGCTACATATAAACTTGCAGAAGAAGCTGGAGTTCAGTTAGAAATGCCTTTATCCATCACATGCGACTTTGACAGGGGTCATTTTGCATTTTTCTCTTTGTGTGGTGCAGAAGTATTGTATCACTGTAATTAATAGCACTGCTTTTCCTTTAGTATTGCCATCCTGATTCATCTTATCAGTTCTAGGCTTGAGACCTCAATCATTTGCATGGATCTCCATCAGAACAACTTCTCCATTTGTTTCAATATATAATAATGAATATTTTGTGCGTGGCTTTCTTTCCCTCGCTTGAAATGTATTGACATCCATTCTTCTTTTAAGAGATCTTTGAACACTTTCTTTTTTAACAATATTTTAAATTAATTTTTCTGTTTTACAATTTCAAATAAGCATTTTACAAACTTTCAAATATCCAATGACTTCCCTTCTTTTTCCTCCATGGTTCATTTTTCATATCCTACATCCTTGCATATTTTAGTATAACCATTCAAATCAATTTTCCACTTTTACATCCATCAAGAATTCTTTTCTCTGTTGAATTTATCTTAATGCTGCCAGCGTTTTAAGCTGTACACAGTCATTTTCCATGTACTCAATAAATGTTTTCCAATCTTCTTTAAATGTATGTTCTTCTTGCTCTCTTCTTCTATGTGTTAAATCTGCAAGTTGTGCATATTCTGTCAACTTAAGTTGCTAGTGCTCTTTAGTTGGGACCGCGCTCACTTTCCAGATCCTTGAACACTTTCATGCCTAGAATGGGATGATTTTCTAGTAAGATTAAATAATAAGACTATTTTACTATTAAATTTAAGAGATCTGCATGTTGAAAGAATTAGCCTCTTCCTTGGGTTCATGGTTATATTTGTAAATGGCGAGACAAGTGATTTGGTGTCATTGTGTGAAATGTCATGTGACACGCCACCAATGGCCGCGGCATCCACTAGTCATGTGCCTAATGGGTGTTGCCTAGGGAGCTGTGACCTACAGCAGGGCCTTCTCCGTGGTGGGATCTTAATGATGGAACTTTCTCCCTGGTGAGCTGTGTTTGTCCCCATCTCAATCATCTGAAAACATTTCTGTTCACATTTGGTGCTGAAAGGCAATGGGTTTCCTGCTAGCTTAGAACCATTGTGCTTGGATGTATTGCTGTGTTAAAATGTGTTTTTAAGCGTTTTAAAGTTTCGTAATGCTTTTAATTGGGTTGGATGGCAAGCCGTGGGCTTAGGAAGGGTGGGGCAGACATTTAAGTAATTATAATGTAGCAGCTTCATGAGACTATCAGGGATAACTCCCGGACCACATGGCTCACTGTTTGTGCAGAAGAATTTCCTTTCCAACAGTGCAGAAATCCATCTATGCCCATGCAATATAAACTCTATGGGAGAAAAAGCAGGGACAGTGTGGAAACTAAACATGATGTCAAATTCATATTTACATCTTTTTAGATGTGTTGTTATTCTTTTTATTTATGTCCTGTAATTTGTACACCACTTGATTTTAGAAAAAAATCAAAGCAGACGACAAAAGATTTTGCAGGCACAAAATCAATGTACTAACCCAGCACAAAATCAATGTACTAACCTATATCCTACACTTCCCTGGGAGTAAGCTCCGTTAAACTCAGTGGAGCTGACCGCTGAGCAGCAGTTTAGCTAAGTACTTAAAAGATTTCAGGCATAAACATAAGTCTGCACAAAATTAATCTACAGTGGTACCTCAGGTTACATACGCTTCAGGTTACATACGCTTCAGGTTACAGACTCCGCCAACCCAGAAATAGTACCTCGGGTTAAGAACTTTGCTTCTGGTTGAGAACAGAAATTGTGCTCCAGCAGCGTGGCGGCAACAGGAGGCCCCATTAGCTAAAGTGGTGCTTCGGGTTAAGAACAGTTTCAGGTTAAGAACGGACCTCCGGAACGAATTAAGTACTTAACCCGAGGTACCACTGTATATGTTTATTATATGTACAATTATACGTTTGCTATCATTTAAAACAAAAATAATAATTACTATCACTTAAACAACTGCTAGGGGACGCGGGTGGTGCTGTGAGTTAAACCACAGAGCCTAGGACTTGCCGATCAGAAGGTTGGCGGTTCGAATCCCCACAACGGGGTGAGCTCCCGTTGCTCAGTCCCTGCTCATGCCAACCTAGCAGTTCGAAAACACGTCAAAGTGCAAGTAGATAAATAGGTACCGCTCCGGCGGGAAGGTAAATGGCGTTTCCGTGCGCTGCTCTGGTTCGCCAGAAGCGGCTCAGTCATGCTGGCCACATGACCTGGAAGCTGTACGCCAGCTCCCTCGGCCAATAAAGCGAGATGAGCGCCGCAACCCCAGAGTCGGTCACGACTGGACCTAACCGTCAGGGGTCCCTTTACCTTTTTAAACAACTGCTAACTCCCGGTTTGAGGGCCCTGGTCCTCTCCCCCAGCCCCCAAGCGATTTTTTTCTGGTCCTCCAAGAGCCTACCAAATTCGGTAATAGCAACAAACAGGTGGGGGGAATTAAAACAGATAGAGCACTGGGATGAAACAGAACTCGGTTCCGGCACTTCTCAGGTGGGCGCCATTGCCATTCTGAGAGATCAAGGTCCAGTGCCGAGGGCCTTCTGGCGGTTCCCTCATTGCGAGAAGCAAAGCTACAGGGAACCAGGCAGAGGGCCTTCTCGGTAGTGGCGCCCGCCCTGTGGAACGCCCTTCCAGCAGATGTCAAAGAGATAAACAACTACCTGACATTCAGAAGACATCTTAAGGCAGCCCTGTTCAGGGAAGTTTTTAACGTGTGATATTTTACTGTATTTTTGGTTTTTATGGAAGCCGCCCAGAGTGGCTGGGGAATAAATAATAAATTATTATTATTATTATTATCAAGGGAGGCGTTCATGGTGAGTTCCGGCACCTCTTTTTCTAGAAAAGCAGCGCTGATTTTGAACACATGCTAATAATGTTGGGAAGCCTTAAACATACTAACGTTTTCCATTGCAGGTCCCACCACTGATACTCAGGCCAAGGGGGACGTCACAAGGACAACGGCCGGTTTTTAGTCTAGATCTGAAAGATGCCCACCAAGAAATGGCTTCCGCTGGCCATCCTTTTCAAACTCAGTAAGTTCAAGGACTTTAAATACGCTCCGTCATTTCCCCGTTATCTCTCCATTTGCAGCTCCTTCGGAACGCGGGTGACCAGCCCGCAGCATGGATGCCACTAGTCAGTCAGTCAGTTTTATTGCACATAGCCAAAGGCTGCCGCAATGTACACAGAATCATTCAACAATTAAAAGAAAATATGCTGGATTAATACAAAAAAATTAAAACATTTATATTATCAAGACATTACCTACAGTACCTTAATATACAGGTTAAGACATTAAACAATAAAATTTATAGGCTAAAATTGTCACATGGCCACCAATATATTAAAAAATAATGTTAATTAATACAATGTGCAATTATATTCGGAGTTTGATGATAAAGATAGAAGATAGCTTGATGTAGATACAGTGGTACCTCTGGTTAAGTACTTAATTTGTTCCGGAGGTCCGTTCTTAACCTGAGGTACCACTGTAGGGTCAAATAAATTCATCTCCTTTACAGTTGGTGGCTATCTTGGTATTATTATCTGCTCTAATTTTCCTAGTGGCAGTTGCAAAGAGTGCTACACGCCAGGTCACACACTTATCTGTGTCTGCGAGGAGATATACAGTGGTACCTCGGGTTACATACGCTTCAGGTTACAGACTCTGCTAACCCAGAAATAGTGCTTCAGGTTAAGAACTTTGCTTCAGGTTGAGAACAGAAATCGTGCTCCTGCGGCGCAGCGCCAGCAGGAGGCCCCATTAGCTAAAGTAGTGCTTCAGGTTAAGAACAGTTTCAGGTTAAGAACGGACCTCCGGAACGAATTAAGTACTCAACCTGAGGCACCACTGTAAAATCATCCCAGCGCTTGAGCCACTGCTGTTTACCAGGAAGTCACCTCCCTGCCACTTTGCCCCTAACCCTCTCCTTCCTGGTAAGCAGCAGCAGCGACTCAGACACTGGTCAGGTCAGGTGAGCGCTGATTCCCCCAACCGTGCTGTAACTTATTGATGGCTGCCACAACGGACATGGGGAGCAGGGCTTTGTGGCACAACTGAACAGGGTCAGGAGAACTCTTGCCTGCCTATCCCACACTATGTCACTGCCCGTCCCCTGACACAGTAGTCCAGATAACCTCCATACTTTGGTCCTGTGGCGCACACTTACCCAAAATGGTACTGTTCACTACTCACTTTCGGATCTAACTACAGTGGTACCTCTGGTTACGTACTTAATTTGTTCCGGAGGTCCGTTCTTAACCTGAAACTGTTCTTGACCTGAAGCACCACTTTAGCTAATGGGGCCTCCAGCTGCCGCCACGCCGCTGGAGCACGATTTCTGTTCTCATCCTGAAGCCAAGTTTTTAACCCGAGGTAATATTTCTGGGTTGGCAGAGTCTGTAACCTGAAGCGTATGTAACCTGAAGTGTATGTAACTTGAAGCGTACGTAACCTGAAGCGTATGTAACTTGAAGCGTATGTAACTTGAAGCATAACCCGAGGTACCACTTTATGTAGTTTCTTTTTGACAATCCTCTATTAGTTTTTCCAGAAAACGATTTTTGGGATCCTTTTTTTCAAGCCCTAGAGGTCTGCAGCCAAAGATTTGGCTGCTTATTTCAGTCTCCTCTTACCTCATACTGCTTTCTTGGTATTCGTGTCCTCTCAGCTTCCTTGCATAGTTTACTTGCCTCTCAAGTGATCCCTGGGTCTAGAATGAGGGTCAGGCATTGCCTTCGCCTCAACTGTGTTCTTTGTCCTATACTAGGGATGGGCAAATCTGTCCAGCTTCTCTCAATTCTTCATTAATTTCCCCCCCGATTTTAAATTTAGTTCTCCACATTTCCCCATTTGTTTGCTATTTTAAAAAGAGAGGAAGAAAAGAAAAAGTCATCAAAAGTCATCTCCCAAAATGCACATTTTTCTATGAAACTTTGCCTAATATACACATTTTTTTGCAAACCAGCTTTCCTTAATAAGATGCATCATACGTTATTTTCACAAATAGATGCATTTTGTATACACTTTACCCTAGTACAGTGGTACCTCGGGTTACAAACGCTTCAGGTTACAGACTCTGCTAACCCGGAAGTAGTACCTCGGGTTAAGAACTTTGCTTCAGGATGAGAACAGAAATCGTGCAGCGGCAGCAGGAGGCCCCATTAGCTAAAGTGGTACCTCAGGTTAACAACAGTTTCAGGTTAAGAACGGACCTCCGGAACGAATTAAGTTCTTAACCGGAGGTACCACTGTATATGCATTTTTGTACAAATTAATTGGCTGGAGAATTGCATTGCAAAATTCGAAGGTATGCGGATTTCAAAAGATAGTTCTGTTTTAGTTAACATATTGTTTTGGATGGTGCAAATTACCGGCATAGAACTGAGCCAGCTTCTATCTGTCTTGCTCCATTCATCCCTTCCATTCCATACCCTGGGTTTCATTTCATGTTATACAGTATGTGTAGCAGAATCCTTTTTCAAAAAGAATATTAATGTTTAGGGGCTGCCCTCTGTATTGTTTCAGTTCTGTTGCATCTATCCTCTTTGCAGTAATAATAAAGGTAAAGGTAAAGGTACCCCTGCCCGTACGGGTCAGTCTTGACAGACTCTGGGGTTGTGTGCCCATCTCACTCAAGAGGCCGGGGGCCAGTGCTGTCCGGAGACACTTCCGGGTCACGTGGCCAGCGTGACATCGCTGTTCTGGCGAGCCAGAGCCGCACACGGAAACGCCGTTTACCTTCCCACTAGAAAGCGGTCCCTATTTATCTACTTGCACCCGGGGGTGCTTTCGAACTGCTAGGTTGGCAGGCGCTGGGACCGAGCAGCGGGAGCGCACCCCGCCGCGGGGATTCGAACCGCGACCTTTCGATCGGCAAGCCCTAGGCGCTGAGGCTTTTACCCACAGCGCCACCCGCGTCCTTGTGCTAAAAAATTGAGCAACTATTGTGAGACAGATGAGGCTGCCTGGCATTAGAACTGGCCTTAGATGGATAAACAGCAGGAAAGTGGACTTGACTCCCAGATAGACATGCAGTGGCAAAGAGTGTTGACTTTTAGAAGTGTGTCTTGAGAAGTAAACAAAATAATTGGCAGCTTCTGTGCTTATCTCATCATAAGCGTGGAGCAGGTGTTTCGAAAACTGTATGAAAAACATCTCTAGATTTCTTTGCAAGCTGTACAAACTTCTAAGACGCTCACATGCCCCATCATAACAAGCTGAGCCAAGAAGCACTAAGAAGAAAAAGTCTGTAAGGGCCCCAGACCTGTTCAGTGTTTCAGCTGAGAACATGTTTCAACAAGCAAAATCCCTGGAAGGAAAGTTAGCTCAGTGGAAGAAAAATGCTCAAAGTCATTTCAGGCAAGGTCTTTGTCCAAAGCAACTAGATTCCATTTTTCTGGGCTCTCCCAGCTTCAATCAGTGTTTGGAAAATGTGGCTGTTTATGGGGTTCAGTTAGAACCGGTTGAAGCCTTCGGAATGGTGGGCTTGCCGTCAAGTTGTTGTCATGCCGTTTATTACATTTCACATCACCGGAAATCTAACGGTTGAGGTTTGTTTATTCTCCTCCTCATTGAAGATCAGAGTCCAGACTTCACTGTAGACTTCACACTGGCCATTAGCCAGGGTTGTTTTGAAGTTGAAGGATAACAACATCTGAAGGGCTACAGGTTCCTCATCCCTGTCATATGTACCGTAGATTCCAGCGTATTAGGCGACTGGGCATATAAGACGACCCCCAACTTTTGCTGTTCAATTTTAGAGTTTTAGAGTTATAGAGTTTGAGCGCCGCCGGGGCAGAGCGTGCACCCTTCTGCTGCCTCTGCCATTGCAGCAGCAGCAGCAGCCTGAGGCAAGGCGTTGGCAGGCGGGCGGGCGGGTGAGCACCGTGCTCGGAAGGACTTTCCGCGTCCCCTTCTGTGGCGAGGGAGGAGAAGCGATGGCAGAAGGGGTGCCTCTGCTCACCGGATCCCTCTCCTCCTCCCCAATGTGTATACCCGGCGTATAAGACGACCCCTGACTTTTGGGGTGATTTTCCAGGGATAAAAAGTCGTCTTATACACCAGAACATACGGTAATGATGAATCAGGCATGGGTGCAGGGGTTATTTAGAAAGATCAGAAGGCAGAGGGTACCACAAACTTGCATATTTTAGCTACCGTATAGGGAAGACCATATCAGATTAATTCCATGCATGTTTGTTTGTTTTATATCCCACCTTTCTCCCAGTGCAGGACCCAAGATAGCTCACAGCATGAGCTAAGCACAGATACAGCTAAAAAACATACCTATCAGTTATACATATTAAAGCACATGTAACGTACTAAACTGTGGCTTATTACTGTATTTTTACGTCTATAAGACACCCCATGTATAAGACACCCCCTCTATTTTTGGGGACTCAATTTTAAGAAAATGAGGGGAGATGGCCCAAAGTTGTTGAGCTTCTCCCCCCCCCCATAGCTGTAGGCAGGAAACACTCCCTAGATTGTTTCCCGCTCGTGGCAGCATTGAGGGAAGTTGTGCTCCCGCCAACCTGCTGGCTGGCAGGCGTACCGCTTCTTCCCCCCCATGCCACTATCCGTGTATTGGACGACCCCAGTTTTTTGACATGATTTTTGGTCAAAAAACCTCGTCTAATACAAGGAAAAATACGGTATTTCTCTCCATATGAGACTGAATGTTTGAGTTTTGTTTGGAGATTTTAAAAACATTTCCTAGTGCCCATCACAGATTGCTGAAGGCTAAAAAGAAGCACACTAAATGTGTTTGGCAGCTCCCCACACAAAAAGACCCCTCAAGATTTCATAGAATCATAAAATTGGAAGGGACCCACAAGGTAATCTAGTCAAAGTGCCTGCAATGCAGGAATCTCATCTAAAGCATCCATGACAGTTGACCATTCAACCTCTGCTTAAAACCTTCGAGGAAGGAAAGTCCACAACCCCCTGAGGGAAAACGTTCCACTGTTGAACAGCTCTTATATCAGAAAGTTCTTCCTTTTCATTTTCCATTTTTTTATTTTGACAAAGTAATAAGAATAAATAAAAAAGAATAAAATGTGTACCCCACTCCCGAGACCGTTCCACTGTAACTATCCAACCTCCCAAAATTTCAACACCTCTTTGAAAGTGCTTTAAAGGTATCCTGGGTGTGCAGAATTTGAGGCTTTCTTCTTATTTCTTTGAGATTCCAACGCGGAGACCAGGAGCTATCAGACTGATGATAGCCTAAAGCCATGTGCTTTGAAAGGTGGATTCTCAACAACGGCACACAAGAAGCTACTTGACGGCTAGAGGTTGCCCAGAGAGGAAATTATCATAAAGACGTGTGCCAGCCTGGCAGGCCCCTGCCTTCGCTCCTTGCTGTCACATAAGTGCCAGTCCATATAACATTTACTATGCTTCATCTTTCTTTTGTGGACAGCCCTGCTGACAGACTTCCTGCTTGGCCAGATTCCCTGTGAAAATGGTTTCTGTCACCAGCCTGTTGGAGATCTACTTGTGGGTCGCGGTGACAGCCTAACAGCTTCATCCACATGCGGACTGTTTGAGCCTCAAAAATACTGCATTATCGGCTACCTGGAGGTGAGTTTATTTTATATATCGCTCCAACGTTTAAACGGGAAATAGCCCTAGAGCAGGCTTCCTCAAACTCGGCCCTCCAGGTGTTTTGAGACTACAATTCCCATCATCCCTGACCATTGGTCCTGCTAGCTAGGGATCATGGGAGTTGTAGGCCAAAAACATCTGGAGGGCCGAGTTTGAGGAAGTCTGCCCTAGAGAGTGTGTAACATCCAGCCAGAGTCCTCTTCCATTATGCCTTCTTTAAACCGGCTTTCTAAGAGCATGTGGGGAGCTTCTTGAGTTTGGTCGGGAAAATGCTCAGTGCTTCCACAACCTGCCTGACAACCTGTCTTGTCTTGTCCGGTTTGTTTCGATGCTTTGTTGGCCTGGATGGAGAATGTTTGTGTGTTTGTGTGTGTGTGTGTGTGTGTGTGTGTGTGTGTGTACCTTTGTGCGGCTGGGATGTAGCTGTTTGTGCAGTGGAGTCACCCAGTTTTGCATCTGAGCCCCTCCCCAACCCCCAGTGCCATGTGTCCTGCTGTTCCAAAGACTGATGCTTTGTTGAAATCCCTATTTATTTTTGCATTATTCAGAAGTACACAACGTTGTGACCAAAAACTGCTGAAGCGGTTTGGAATACTTGCAGAGTTTTCTTCGAAGTGAAATGCTCCATCTACAGCGCTGAACTTGCATATGCATTAGAGCTTCTGGATCAGGGGTGTTGGAAATTTATAATTTCTGCTAGATTAAAACCCTGGATTGATTTTTTTCCCCTTCAGCGTGGTTAAAAGAGCAAAAGAAAACAAAACATTTGCAGGAGGACTTGCGAGCTCAGGAATCAATGCTACCTGGTAAACTTTGCTAAGCAGGCATGCAGATGCTTGTCACATTACCTTTTGCTTGGAAAGGAGGTAGCACCAGGTAATACCTGTCTATGCACACCTGCAGGCTGAGGGACTCCACCTTTTGCAAACGCTCACTTGGTGTCTCAGTCCTATAAATAGGACTGAAAACCGAATGGTGCTAAAAATGCAAGAGGCAGTTGCAATACGTCTCATGCCCGGGTTGTGCCTACAGTAATCGTGGCTGTGTGCTAATGTTTGTTTTCAACGCACTGAGTTTTATGTCCACACAGAACACAACAGCCCATGGGAACATATGCTGTGCACGCATATTACCTAAATTAACCTGAAAAGAGAGGCGGGGGGGGAAGAGCACCAATAGCTCTTTGAAGTGTGATTTCCCCCTCTTAAAGAGCAAACCTACTAATGATCAATTCATTGGACGACTGTCAGTATATTTGCTGTCAGAAAATGCAATGTCTCAAGTGTGCCCAATTTAATTGATGGGCGGTAGGCTCAGAACAGAGGAAACGTCGTACTATTTCACGCTAGTATATCATTAACATACAGCATTTACTACTGCAAGATGTGGAGATGGCCAATAGCTTACACAGCTTTTAAAAAGGGCTAGATAAATTCCTTGCAGGGAAGACTTTCAGTGACTGTTAGCCATGGACCTTTTCTGATCGGAGCTGGAGTCCAGCAATAGCCAATGGTTCCCCATCCCTGGTTTAGACAGAAGAACTGAAATCAAAGGGAATGACTTCCCCAACCTTGGTTGAAGCTAAGGCTGAATTTAAATTAATGCACCTGAAGCCTGAATAAGGGTGACCATACTTAGAGTTAGCCAAACTGACAGATATAATAAGACAAAAACCAAAAAGTGTAGTGAAAAAGGAATGGGGGTGCCTAAATGAATAACTTAAAAGACAAGGTTCGAGGACAGAAATCTGGCTGAGTCTGCAATAACCTTGTGAAGTGAGAGGATAAGAAAGAGGGATATATATTTAGATGCTAGGGTCGAGATGATAAGGAAAACAGGAAGATACAATGAGAGGTAAAGGAGGTGCTGTGGGACTGGTGGAAGTCAACGTTTGTTTTCCTTTTTAGTGTTTTTACTATTAATTTGTAAGATTTGGATTTGTTTTTCATATGTTTGTTTTTGTGTATTGTTGTTTTTCGTTTTTCGTTTTCTGTTGTGTGGAAAATACTAATAAAATTTACTTTAAAAAAATAATAATAATAAGAGTGACCAGTTGCAAAAAAGGACAGGACTCCTGCATTCTTAATATCTGTGCTGAAACAGGAATTTAAGCAGGTGTGGGTTACTCACCTCTTTTGTATCTAGCCAGCCTAGGCCTGACACACACAAACAAACTGTTGAATACTTTATATGCAAACCTTGAAATATATTCACTGGGCTCCGAAGCTCCATTCAGCAGGGATAGGGCGATTTGGCACCCGCCAGGTGTTTTGGACTACAATTCCTATCAGCCCCAGTTAGCATGGCCAGCGGCCAGGCATGATGGGAATTGTAGTCCATGGCATCTGGAGGGCACCATGTTGGCTTCCCCTGCCATAAAGGCTCCACGGACCATGCAGGATCCTATATAGTCTTTTCCCTTTAATGCCAGATAATTTTCAGCGTAATCATGAAAACCACTAAATCAGAACCATACTCGTAAATATGTTATTGGTGCTTGCATGATTAAAACAATTATCTAGAAGGCATTTAGACAATCAAAGCCTAAACTTGTTAAAGAGGCTTTCCTCTCATTCATCCTTGAATAATCCATACATTTAAATTTTGCTGCATCGCATTAATCATCCTTGAATGCTTTTAATTTGTCATAAAGGAATTTCTTCCCTAAACTCTGCCTGACTTCAAGGCAAGTGGCTTCCTACGCGGTCCGACACTCAATCATTTGTCACCACTTTAAACTTTTAACTCTTTCCAAAAAAAGAGAGAGAAAAATAGTTGAGATAAGAATAGTTGATCTTATGACATATCCTTAGGTCTCCTGTTTGGACTAGGAGCACTGAAGGGTTGTTGTTTTTTAATCATCCTCAGCTACAATACAGTGGTACCTTGGGTTACATACGCTTCAGGTTACATACGCTTCAGGTTACAGACTCCGCTAACCCAGAAATAGTACCTTGGGTTAAGAACTTTGCTTCAGGATGAGAACAAAAATCATGCTCCGGCGGCGCAGCAGCAGCAGGAGGCCCCATTAGCTAAAGTAGTGCTTCAGGTTAAGAACAGTTTCAGGTTAAGAACGGATCTCTGGAACGAATTAAGTACTTAACCTGAGGTACCACTGTATAGGCATCTCCCCTGCCCCTTTCCATATAACAAGTTGTAATCAGGACTCAGGGATGCGGGTGGTGCTGTGGGTTAAACCACAGACCCTAGGACTTGCCGATCAGAAGGTCGACAGTTCGAATCCCCGCGACGGGGTGAGCTCCCCCCCCCCCACTCCTGCCAACCTAGCAGTTCGAAAGCACGTCAAAGTGCAAGTAGATAAATAGGTACCGCTCCAGCAGGAAGGTAAACGGCGTTTCCGTGCGCTGCTCTGGTTCGCCAGAAGTGGCTTACTCATGCTGGCTCCCTCGGCCAATAAAGCGAGATGAGCATCGCAACCCCAGAGTCGGCCACGACTGGACCTAATGGTCAGGGGTCCCTTTACCTTTTAATCAGGGCTCAGACTTACTGTCTGAGGTCAAATAGAACTGAGGCTGTTGCTGTTTGCAGCCTGATCTGATGCATGCTTATTCAGAAATATTAAGCCCTATTGGTTTCAGTGGTGTACACGCTTAAGTCTGCATAGGACTGTAGCTTTAAGCTTATTCAGTACTAAACCCCACTGCATACAATAGAACTTTCCCTATGAACTCCAAGCAAACAAATTCCAGTATTTCCTACACTGTTTGGCAGCAGATAAATATCCCCGGCTAAGCTACTTACCTTTGTACAGGCTGGTGCACAGAAATCAGTACTGGAGAAAGGAGAATTAGTGAACAAGGACCGGTCTAATCTCTTATCTTGGCTTCAGTGCCCACTTCTCTCACTGGGAGGGGGGGTTGTTGGTCAGATTTATCCCTTTCATATTCCTAGAAGGCAGATTAGCCCCATCCACCCCAAACACTTAAAGCAACCTCTTGCCTCTATTTGCAATCTAGGAAGCCGGCCCATCTCCCCATTCCTTCCTTAATTTCTCCAAGGATCTCCTATGCTCAGAGCTAAATTAGATGCTTCCCAGTTCTCGGAATAGCATCTCAACAGTGTCAGTACAGTGCTACCTCGGGTTACATACACTTCAGGTTACAGACGCTTCAGGTTACAGACTCCGCTAACCCAGAAATAGTGCTTCAAGTTAAGAACTTTGCTTCAGGATGAGAACAGAAATTGTGCTCTGGTGGCGCAGCGGCAGCAAGAGGCCCCATTAGCTAAAGTGGTGCTTCAGGTTAAGAACAGTTTCAGGTTAAGAACGGACCTCCAGAATGAATTAAGTACTTAACCCAAGGTACCACTGTAGTTGGTGTTGCTTGCTGTCTGATCCTGTACTGCTGCTTCAGTTGTCCACCGGGCACGAGTTACTGGTAGCCGTAATAACCATTCATCTTGCCTACCATTCATTTTCTAGGATGAGCAGAAATGTTTCACCTGTGATTCCAGATACCCGTATAATCCAGTTTTCCAGGCTGAGAGTCACTTAATTGAAAATGTTATCACAACTTTTGAGCCAGATCGAAAGAAGTGGTGGCAGTCTGAAAACGGTGAGTGGCTTTTCATTTGTGTTCGTTTCTTAGACTAATTTGAGTTTACTGTGACCTCCAGCCGCATTATAGAGGGGGGTTCAGAATGGAGGGGTTAATATTGTGAACGGGTCATTCAGATATTGCAAACAAGTAATTGGAAACAGGTTTTTTAAAAACATCTCTCCCCCCCCTTCACGGAAAGGGTAAATCTTGATTAAAGCTGAAGGGAGACTCCCATGTTTATGCTCAAAATGAGTGAATATTAAAAAGAAACCTTGCATACGTCAGCATAAACTCACCATAAACACCTGGCTGGAAACAGCCAGAGGTCATTTCCAGATGACTTGTTTATGGAGCATTCATCCTGATTTGTTTGCACAAAGTTTTACAAGGAGGTTATTCTACATCAGCTGTTTATTGAGCATTTATTCTGAACTTTACCTCAGGATGAGGACAGAAATTGCACAGCAGAGGCGGCAGCCGGAGGCCCCATTAGCTAAAGTGGTACCTCAGGTTAAGAATGGTTTCAGGTTAAGAACGGACCTCCGGAACGAATTAAGTTCGTAACCAGAGATACCACTGTACAATGTCAGGCTCCCCCATCACCCTCATAAGCTGGTGCCTCTGCTGGGTTACAACAGTGGAGAGTTATTTTGCCCTCACTTCCTGCTCCTGAGCTTCCCATGTGCTTCTGGTTGGTCGTGTGAAAAACAAGATTGTGGACCCAAGGTAGGCTTTTGGTCTGATCCAGCCGTGTTCCACCTAATGTTCTTTCGTATAGTTTGCCATATCCTACACTCATCAGATAAAATAGATAGTTTGTACTACTTAACACTTTTTTCATTCCATTTCAGGTCTTGACCATGTCAGCATCAGGCTGGATTTAGAAAATCTGTTTCAGTTCAGCCACCTTATCCTGACTTTCAAGGTACCCTGCACATAACTACATAACCATGTAATATTTAAATTGATTTATAGACTAGTGACTTTAATTAAACCATGTGAACTCCTTTGGAAAATCAAGCCGGCTGAATTGTTGACTAGGAAATGTGCCCAAGGAGTTCCACAGAGGTGCAATGTATGTTGTTGTTTAATGTGCTATCTGTGTGTTGTGGCTAAAGTAAAAAGGTAAAGGGACCCCTGACCATTAGGTCCAGTCGTGGCCGACTCTGGGGTTGCGGCGCTCATCTCGCTTTATTGGCCGAGGGAGCCAGCGTACAGCTTCCGGGTCATGTGCCCAGCATGACTGAGCCGCTTCTGGCAAACCAGAGCAGTGCATGGAAACACCGTTTACCTTCCCGCCGGAGCGGTACCTATTTATCTACTTGCACTTTGACGTGCTTTTGAACTGCTGGGTGGGCAGGAACAGGGACCAAGCAATGGGAGCTCACCCCGTTGTGGGGATTCGAACCGCCAACCTTCTGATCGGCAAGTCCTAGGCTCTGTGGTTTAACCCACAGCACCACCCGTGTCCCTGTGGCTAAAGTACTTGTGTTTAAATCCTCACCTGCCCATGAAGCTCCCAGGGTGATTTGGGGACAGTCGCTATTTCTGAGCTTAGATTACCTCAGAGTGTTGTTTTAGGATAAGTATAACCCTTGCATATGCTGTCCTTTAGAGTTTAAGTAAGAGTCAGATGGAGGCATTGGTTATTACGTGAAGGATTGGCTATTATGTGATAGATATTGGACTTCAAATCTTCGTACTTTGTTAATCTTAATGAGGAAGTCATCTGGAGGTTTGGGTTGAAGTGTCATCAGTATGCAGATGACACTCAACATTGCATCTCTTTTCCATCTCCTCATCCTAAAGAGACGGTTGAACTTCTGAATTGGCACCTTGAGGCAAGTTTGGGTTGGAAACTGAGATGAATCCAGATAAGATGGAAGTGCTGTGGGTGGGGAAAACCCAGATAAAGGGTTGTTATGAGTACATTCCCCCCCAAGGATCAAATTTGCATTTTAGCAGTGTTGTTGAGCTCAAGGCTACCAGGCAACAGCAGTAGCTGGGTTGGTTTTTATCAGCTTCAGCTGCCTTGCCTTCCCTTCTCAAGAGAATATGGACAGTGTCTCAGTTATCCGCACACTAGTGATAGCCAGGCCTGACTACTACAATGTGTTCTGCATGAGGCAGTGTTAGAAACCGAGATGTTAAAGCTAGGAGGTAAACGGCACCTTAAACCGAGGTTGTGGGTGCGACAATGGAATGTCTAAGTGCACTTTTTTATAACAAGAATACGGTGCTGAAAATGAATGAACTGCAGCTAAAATATTTTGTTCATTTTTCACACAGTCTAGTCCTTCCCTGCCCACCCCACTAATATTCTTAAGAGGGTCTTCGGACAGGAGCTGGAAGTGGGGAGGCAGAAAAAGGTCCTTTCCCCCTTCCACTCTGCAGTTTTAATAGGAAATCTTAGGCTCCTTATGGAACATATTATATCTATATTGGACCAATCCCACTGGTTACAATGGCACTTCCAGACCTAATTTAAAGTGCCGGTGATGAACTTCAAAGCCCTGAAGAGTTTGGGACCCAGTTATTTAAAGAACTGTTTAAATCAACCAGCCCATGCCTTAAGATCTGCTTCATAGACCTGCCTACAAAGAAAATTAGGCTGGCAGGCACATGGAATAGGGCCTTTTTGCTGGTGAAAGCAGAGAAGCCCATCCCTCAATCCTTACAAGTCTTGTGAAGACACAACTTTTTCTCATGGCATTCAGTGGTGAACTGTAACCTGAGATGTCGAAATGGTGTTGTGATCTTGTTTTGTATGTTTAAATTACACTGGGCTATTCCCCCCTCTTGCTTTGCTGGTTTTTATTGGTATTATGAAATATATGTTTTAAGTAGCTTTGAATTCTGTTTTTATTGGTTATGTTTCGATGTGTATTTTGTAACACAGTTTTGCGAAGAATGTCTATTGAGAAGCAGGTAATGCTAAACAAAGAAACAAATCAAAACCTTGATGAGTTCCAAGCATGGGCAGTCTATGGCAAGCCAGTCATGTTCATCCACTGATAAGCATATTATTATTATTATTATTATTATTATTATTATTATTATTATTATTTTGTATGCCATTGTAAATAATAATAATAATAATAATAATAATAATAATAATAATATTTTATTTATATCCCGCCCTCCCCAGCTGAAGCCGGGCTCAGAGCGGCTAACAACAGTAAAATGATACAACATTCTAAAATCATTTCATTATAAAATTAATTCAAATCAGATTAATGGCAACCATCGGGCTAGAGTTCTGTGAGGATTGCCAAAGGAGGGGGTATTCTTTTTATTCGTTTCAGTGGCTTTTCATCATAGCAGCAATAAATAGGAATTTTATATCCTTTATAAAACACATTATTTAAGAGTCACTTTAATTAACATGAAACCATTGTTAACACAACTGGGAATTTAAAATTAACATAACTCTTAGATAATTTGAGTTTGGACATGGAGCTGAGGAAGGAAAATCTATCGCTGGGTAGCTTCGCTATAATTTAGCGAATGCTCGAGAAACATTTGTAGTGGCATGTCAGAATTTGAATCCTGCCCAAGACAAGCTCACTATAAATGAGGACACATCTGGGAGTCCACAGATGCAGGTTTTCCCCCTGGTGCCACTGAGGACTGAAGTGGCCATTATGGTGGGAGTGATCTGAATGAAGTTCTCTCTCTTCACAGACCTTTCGGCCTGCAGCAATGTTGGTGGAGCGCTCCACAGATTATGGTCAAACCTGGAAAGTATTTAGATATTTTGCGCAAGACTGTGCTACTTCTTTCCCTGATATTCCTTCGAGGCCAGCCACCACTCTTGGAGATGTTGTTTGTGACTCAAGATATTCGGATATCGAGCCCTCTACTGAAGGGGAGGTATGCCTGCTCTTCGAGTTCATTTCATCGTAAGGATTAGACTTAATGTTTATTTCGGCTTCAGTGGTGTAGTCCTTAGCTATGCATTTCTTGTGTAAGAACATATTCCAGTTACCGTATTTTTCTGTGTATAAGACGACATTTTTTCCTTTGAAATAATAGGCAAAAATTGTGGGTTGTATTATACACGGATAGCAGACAGGCGATTGGTGGCAGCAGCCAGCAGGAGATTGGGAGCGGCAATTGGGCGCGTGATTGGTTGCTGGCGATTTGCTGTGGCTGTGGCAATTGGGTGTTGATTTTTGGCAGCTATTGTACAGACGATTGGTGGCCGCGGCGATGTGTGCGATTTTCACTGAGGGCAAGCTGTATAGCGATTGGCAGCTCAATAACTCTGGGCAATCTCCCCACCCCACCCCCAAAAACTGAACAACTCTAGGCAATATCTCCCCAATTTTCTTTGTTGCGGTCCCAAAAAATAGGGGTCGTCTTATACATGGGGGCATGTTATACACGGAAAAATACGGTAAGTCATTTACTTTTACAATGACAGCATAAATCTTCATTGCATTTCTACAGGTTGTTTTTAAAGCTCTGGATCCCAGCTTTGAAATAGAAGATCCCTACGCCCCATACATCCAAGGTAGTTTGGAGTTTCATAATGCCTTTAAAAATTCTTTTGCTTTCATGCAAAATACTAATGCAGAAATAGCCAAGATCCAAATATTGATGGTCTCGAACTCTGATCTCCCCTGACCGCTTGCTAGGCTGCCTGGGCTGATAGAAGTTGAAGTCCAACAACATCTGAAATAATACCACCTTGGCTACCCCTAAATGTATACTGTCATGGCAGTCTGCTGCCTTCAGCGAAGATTGGCATGTTTACAACTATGGTAGAGCTACTATACTTGGGTATTTTAAGTGGAAAGGGCCAAAGCTCAGTAGCAAACTGGGCGTGATGAACCTTTAACAGTCCAGATGTTGCTAAACTACAACTCCCATCATCCCTGGCCATTGATCATGCTTGCTGTGGCTGATGGGAGTGTAGTTTAGCAACAAGTGGGCCAAATTTTCCCTACACCTGCTTTACACAGAAAGTACCAAGTTGAATTTTGTGATGGAGCAAGGTAGAAAGGGTGGATAAGACTCTGGAGGGCATGGCCATCTGAAGTATTCAGTCTTAGGCATGGTGGGGACAAATGTCTGACTTGGTATATAAGGCAGCATTGTATGTTCACATTGTTAGCAAATCGCATAAATAAAACAGACAGTTCAGAGAGAAAAGGAAAAAAAACCACTTTACTGCGCAAAACTGAACAAAAACGGCATAGAACTTGAGGAGAAAGAAACAGAGAGGTTTTGCCTTTCTCAGTTCAGACCTTGTACATAGCAGGGAGACATCCAATCAGAACATGGCTCCCCTTTATCACATACACAGCCCAACAAGACAATGACAATAATCCACCAACAGCATACAAATCAATATGGCTAACCTGATCCAAAACACCCACCCACCTCACTCACACACGAAAACAAAGATCACCACAGCCAATCACAAACAAACAATCACACCCTAGGCCAACCCCAAACTCTCTCACCACCAAAGGAACACAAGTGAACAACACAAACAACGCTGACACCAAACTCTACATACATTAAGCATAATAGGAACATCGCCCCCGACCCCACCCCCATCCATCTTCCCTCCCTCCACCCCCTTTCTTTTTCCTTTTTTTTCCTTCTCCCCCTAATGCCTCAAGAAATGAAACGGATTTGTAAAAATGTTACATGGGGGGGGGGGGAATACGAGGCATTACACTTCTGTAAAACAAGAAAATCCTAAAAAAAATATTAAAAAAAAAGAACATGCGCTAGCTCAGCAAAGACCATGCCACTCTGCCTGGTTGCTAAGCAACACCTCCGCCTCCACCCTCTAATAACAGAATTAACCCTTAAGTCATACCCTGAATGATCTCTGCTGTTGTGCTTGAATTGCATCAACTCAATGTTGAGGCCAATTAACCAATTATTTCTTGTCCTTGTTCACAGAGCTCATTACCTTAACAAACCTGAGAATAAACTTTACTAAGCTTCACACGCTTGGCGATACTTTACTCGGACAAAAGCGGCGTGATCCTCTGGAAAAATACTACTATGCGCTTTATGAGATGATAGTTCGCGGAAGCTGTTTTTGCAATGGCCACGCCAGCTACTGTGGCCCAGTGCAAAATCTGAGGGGTGATGTTTTCCATGAGCCTGGAATGGTACGTCACAAATCTTCTCATTCTTGACACTTTATTAGAGGCAAAAAGAATCCAGCTTCTGTTAGGTACTGCAAAGATATTCCTAAGAGTAGTTAGATCATATTTTGCTAATAGCAGGGAAATGCCACAGCTGTAATTATGTGGATATAATTCAGTTAATAGCCAGTGCTGTGTGTAGACTTGAATTGTTTCTCTATAGATCAATGCAATAATTCTTAACTTGCCTAGAATAGCTTGTATAAGAAAGAAAGAGCGAGGGAAGTGACCAGTGATTTAAAAATGTAAAAATTATTCCTCTACAAATGCAACCTGCAGCAAAATGTTCCTGCGTGAAGTGCTCCTGTTCATGGTGCCAGCCAGCCAGTCACGAATGCCCTCTCCCAACATACTCCATTCCATTAATTAATTTTTTCTGTTCCCTTCTGTAACACTACCACTAAAAGTAAGATTGTGTCTGCACTATTCCTTTGAAGCACATTGAAAGACTATTTCTCTACTCTCCCACCCCCTGCCGAATTCTGAACACTATAATTTTACCCCTCACAGAGTTACAATTCCAGCAACCCATAAAAAACTACAGTGCCCAGAATCCTTTGAGGGAGAAAATGTGCTTTGAATGTGGTTTAAAAGCATAGCATGTATCAAGCCTAAATCGGCATTCTGTGGGCCCTGATCATGCTTAGTTTTCATTGGACTGCTTCCCCCAACACCACCATTTTGTACTTCTACAAACCTCAGGGGGGTTTCTCCAACCTTGCTGATAATGACCCTTTTTTGTATGTGTTGATGGCCAGATCAGATCAGAAGAATCTTTATTTGCATCAGCCGCTAGCCATAGCAATAAAGTAAAAAAAAAAAAATGTACTGAAAATAGAGGTAGGAACTTAACTACCGTATTTTTTGCTCTATAGGACTCACTTTTTCCCTCCTAAAAACTAAGGGGAAATGTGTGTGCGTCTTATGGAGCGAATGCAGGCTGCACAGCTATCCCAGAAGCCAGAACAGCAAGAGGGATCACTGCTTTCGCTGCATAGTGATCCCTCTTGTTGTTCTGGCTTCTGAGATTCAGAATATTTTTTTTCTTGTTTTCCTCCTCCAAAAACTAGGTGAGTCTTATGGTCTGGTGCGTCTTATAGAGCGAAAAATACGGTATACAAAATACATTTTGGAGGTTTACATCAATAAGTTGAGAAGTTCCCCTTTTAGCTGCCAGAACTGAGAGCTGACTGTGATCCAGCAGAGATCTTGGAATTCCCCCATTATGATGCTGCCTATGTGAGTGTAGATTGGGCTGATTACCTTAGGAAGAGGTCGCTCTTATAAAAAAGACGATAAAGATTTGGATAAGAAGCAGTGAACAGTATGTGACAAATGTAATCCACGAGGTTCCTCACCCAGGGAAACCTTCCATTTTTGTGGGTGAGAAAAATTGGCGCAAATCCTTGTGGACGCCTGAGAGCACTGCTGCTAAATTGCCAAGATCATGTCGCTTGGATAGATGTCCTTTGCTCAGAAGATGTGTTGTGCAAAACTGGAACACTTCTGGTGAAGCCTATCTGAAGGATCATATCTTTGAGAAAAAAACTCAACAACTTTGGGGTAAAATAATAAAAAAAAAACCTCAACTCTTCAATCCTTAAAAAAAGGTCAACAACTTTGGTTGGCCCTTTGGTCGGCCCTCACGGCCCTTCACTTCATCAAATCTGGCCCTCTTTGAAAAATGTTTGGACACCACTGAGCCAGTCCAACCCCCTCAATGTAGGCACATGCAGCTTTCCCATTCGAACCTGCAACCTTGGTGTTCTCAGCACCACACTCTAACCAACTGAGCTATGCACACCCAGTTAATTTCTGCAGGACATGAACGAGAGACATTTCTGTTGAATCACATCCCAGGAAAGAAAAGCACGTGTGATAACTCTGTGTTTTTAATTTGTTGTTGACATGCTGCAGGTCCATGGGAGCTGCCTCTGCGAGCACAACACAGACGGCTTGTCCTGTGAGAGGTGCAAAGATTTCTACAACGATGCTCCCTGGAGGCCAGCAGAAGGATCGCAGGAAAATGCTTGCCAAAGTACCTCAAAGTGATTTACTTCGTTGTTATCAGTCTTGCAAGTAGCAATCGGCCATCGCCGTGCGGTGCTTGGAAGTGCTGTGCATTGATAGGCTGAACTCTCTGTTGAAAGTGCCTCTCCACTTAAGAGCTATCCACGGTTCCTCATGCAAAGTTATTGAAGCTAGAGTAATAATAATAATAATAATAAGGCAGTCAGCAGGCAGATAGGGTCTCAGCCTACGTACCAGATGGAGCTGGTAAACAGCTGCCCTGGGCACAGATTTGACCTCTGCCTCCATGGACAGCTGTGAGTCCAAAATGACTCCCAGGCTGCACACCTGGTCCTTCAGGGGCACAGTTACCCCATTCAGGACCAAGGAATCCTCCATACCTGCCCACCTCCTGTCCCCCAAAAACAGTACTTCTGTCTTGTCAGGATTCAACCTCAATCTGTTAGCCGCCATCCATCCTCCAACCGCCTCCAGACACTCACACAGGACCTTCACCGCCTTCACTGGTTCTGATTTAAAAGAGAGGTAGAGCTGGGTATCATCCGTATACTGATGAACACCCAGCCCAAACCTCCTGATGATCTCTCCCAGCGGCTGCATATAGATGTTGAAAAGCATGGGGGAGAGGACAGAACCCTGAGGCACCCCACAAGTTAGAGCCCAGGGGTCTGAACACTCATCCCCCTCCACCACTTTCTGAACACGGCCCAGGAGGAAGGAGTGGAACCACTGTATGACAGTGCCCCCAGCTCCCAGCCCCTCAAGACGGTCCAGAAGGATGTTATGGTCGATGGTAGAATTCAGAGTCTGTTTTTCATATACTTGGATGAACATACCATTAAGGGATTGGGTTCACGGTGTCCCTGTTCCTGTCTACATCATACGTATGCCTCTGTTTTTGTCTTCTGTTTCAGAGTGTGAGTGCAATGGTCATTCTGAAAGCTGCCACTTTGATATGGCCGTGTACCTTTCTAATAACCGCATCAGTGGTGGGGTATGCGAAGATTGTCAGCATAATACCATGGGGCAGCACTGTGATCGCTGCAAGCTTTTCTTTTATCAAGATCCAGAGAGGACAATTTCGGACCCTCGTGCATGTATCCGTAAGTGTGTGACCTTCCCTAGATGATGACCCATAGAGCTGGACCCAGGACTCAGTTAGTCAAATGCCATTCCTACTGAAAGCAACAATTTACTCGTCCCATTGATCTCAATGGGATCTAAATTCAGTTTGCACAGTCTGGCTCCAACTCGTGGCATTTGCTTACAAATCAAGTATTTCGTATCGGCGATAGACCAGCAAGTTGTACATGAGCTGATTTAGAAAATGTGGGAAATCTGAACTAGATTAGGAATGATCAGGCACATATGCAATGGGAAACACCTCTGTTCTTAAAGACCTTTTAAGATGCAGAGTACCAAAAAATGAGTTCTGGGAGGAAGACATAGGTCAACATCCCCTCTAGCCATGAGCAGCCAACGCAAGTGGAAAAATTCTAGAGTGGAGCATGGCTTCATCATAGCTTCTTATATTGCCCCATACTCTAGTGCTACTTCTGCAATGGAGAGCCTTTTCTGCCATTTGTGTTACGAAGTTGGGGTCTTCCAGGGTTCTTTGTTGCACATGGATCCTCCATAAATAGAAAAGGCTCCCTGGTACAGAACACAGGTAAACTGGAAGGAGCTGTGCAATGGAAGAAGCTAAAGATGTCATCTCATCCCATCTCTGTACTTATATTGCTCCTTTGTGGTTGTATTGCCTGAATAGGGCTCCTCTTTCCTTAAGACAACAAGGTAGGCCCTAAACATGGCCCATGTATTTCATTCCACACTCAATCTTTTTTTCTGGCAAATTATCCCTGTTTCATCATATTCATCCTGTTTGGATTTGGAGGTCTGACTCCACAGGAGTATAAAAATGCGTACAATTTGCACTCCTCGCAATTGTGCTGTTTCATATTCTGTTACAGTCAAGGAGTCGACTGCTCTGTAATATTAGTTTCAGACCCTTTCCCTTGTTGTTTAGTCATTTAGTTGTGTCCGACTCTTCGTGACCCCATGGACCAGAGCACGCCAGGCACTCCTATCTTCCACTGCCTCCCGCAGTTTGGTCAAACTCATGCTGGTAGCTTCGAGAACACTGTCCAACCATCTCGTCCTCTGTCGTCCCCTTCTCCTTGTGCCCTCCATCTTTCCCAACATCAGGGTCTTTTCCAGGGAGTCTTCTCTTCTCATGAGGTGGCCAAAGTATTGGAGCCTCAGCTTCAGGATCTGTCCTTCCAGTGAGCACTCAGGGCTGATTTCCTTCAGAATGGATAGGTTTGATCTTCTTGTGGGACTCTCAAGAGTCTCCTCCAGCACCATAATTCAAATAATTCATAATTCAACCCTTTCCCTAGGCAAACGTATATTAAATTTGAGCTTTTCACTAAAAGGGTATAGGGGTGAGCTTAGCCGTATCAAGGCTGACTATTGCAATGACTCGCGAACATTTCTGGCCTGTGAATGCTTCCATTTAACTGCTTTCCACTTACATCTGTGACTGCCTATCTGTCCATAGCTTGTGAATGTGACCCTGAAGGTACATTGTACAATGGGCTGTGTGAGGATCGTACAGACCCATTTCTTGGAACCACTGCTGGCCAATGCCACTGCAAGGAAAACGTCGAAGGAGTTCATTGCGACAAGTGCAAGCCAAACTACTATGGGCTGAGTGGAAGTGATCCTCTGGGCTGTCAGCGTATGTTTTTCTTTCTTTCTTTCTCCTCCTCCTCCCCATTAAAGGCTTTGAGTATCAGAACACACCTGCCTTAAAACTGTGGCTCAGTCTATATGTCGCATTAAGCCATAGTTTGAAACAAACCTTGGTTCAAGGTGTTGGCAAATGCAAGCATGCTGGTGAACACTGCCCTAAAGTTTGCATGGTCCTCCTCCCCTGCTCCTGCAGGAGAAACGCAGACTGCAAGCCCAGGTCAAGGCAATGTGAGAAGCCAGACTCTTGTTTGTTTCATTGTGGTGTAGCAGGAGCACCACATGAGCGCACTAGTATGCATCTCGTTCGCATTGAACTATGGCTCGCTGCAAACTATGGTTTAACCAGGCCACAATCACTTCATTGGTTCAGTACTGCAACCAAGGGATTGTAGAACTTTTCCCCCCCTTAAAGCAAAAGCTGTACAGCGGTACCTCGGGTTACATACGCTTCAGGTTACATACGCTTCAGGTTACACACTCCACTAAGCCAGAAATAGTGCTTCAGGTTAAGAACTTTGCTTCAGGATAAGAACAGAAATCGGGCTCCAGCGGCGCTGTGGCAGCAGGAGGCCTCATTAGCTAAAGTGTTGCTTCAGGTTAAGAACAGTTTCAGGTAAAGTACGGACCTCCGGAACGAATTAAGTACTTAACCTGAGGTATCACTGTGTTATAAAACTCAGAGGAAATGAAGGGGGGAAAGGATCTTTTACATCCCCTAGCTGTGCATTTTACCCTAGCTGCCAATTGCAAAAGTGTCAGAAATACATAACAAATGGAAGTCCATTCTATTCCATGGCTTTTTCAAAACTATATATTGTTATGCACACCCATTTCTTGAGTGGTAAGAGAGGTCAGGTGTCCTGCCAGCACATCCCTTGGGATTTGTGTCCCTGGAATGAAGGTTGCTGGAGGCAGAGGGTGTTTTCTGCCTTAGAAGGTTTATTTCTACAGAGGGCTCATCCCCGCTGCATGTGAAGGGAGCCTCACAGAGATGGCAATTCTGCTTTTGTGTCTTTTCAGCCTGCAGCTGCAACCCTTCAGGAAGCTTGTCTTTCTCTGCTTGCGACCCAGTGACTGGAGAGTGTCTGTGCCAGCGGTTTGCCACTGGACAACATTGCGAGGAATGCCCTGTAGGTACCTGCGAGAGGTTCGGAGACAGATACTGCAGTATTCTGCGTTGACAAAAGTTCCCATGGGCTTGTCTTTTACCTTTTGAAAAATCTCTTCCGCTATGGAAGTGATGAAGCAAAGGTCAAAGTGGCAATCCGTGGTATTCAGCTGAGAATTCTTTGTCTTTTACAAATTGCTAAGGAAATGGGGACGCGGGTGGCGCTGTGGGTAAAAGCTTCAGCGCCTAGGGCTTGCCGATCGAAAGGTCGGCGGTTCGAATCCCTGCGGCGGGGTGCGCTCCCATTGCTCGGTCCCAGTGCCTGCCAACCTAGCAGTTCGAAAGCACCTCCGGGTGCAAGTAGATAAATAGGGACTGCTTTCTAGCGGGAAGGTAAACGGCGTTTCCGTGTGCTGCGCTGGCTCGCCAGATGCAGCTTGTCATGCTGGCCACGTGACCCGGAAGTGTCTCCGGACAGCACTGGCCCCCGGCCTCTTAAGTGAGATGGGCGCACAACCCCAGAGTCTGTCAAGACTGGCCCGTACGGGCAGGGGTACCTTTACCTTTACCTTTAAGGAAATGGGGATCAGAGTTAGTGTACTGCCATAGGGAGAACCCAAGAAACATGGCTTGCTGCTAGGTTACAGGCCCAGGAAAAGCCCATCTGGGTGTTGCACATGCCACTTTTCGAGAGGGTGGGAGTCCGTTCTAGGGCTGAAAGCAGGAAAATTCAACCCAACTCTTTACTTAGCCTTTTTCCATTTTTGAAACAAGGTCCTCCCACCTGCACCCCTTTCCATGTTAATCTGTTGATACGCTCAATGTTCCTTAGCAGGTGTAGGGGACCTATGACTCTCCAGATATTGCTGGACTTCATTTTCCATCTTTCAGCCCTATTGGCCATACTGGCTGGAGCTTATGGAAGCTGGAGCCCGATGAGATCTGAAGTGCCACAGGTTCTCCATCCCCGGAGAATGGAACGGAATCAAAAGGTTCAGTAAGTAAAACGGTTTTTAATGTCAAATGGGGTTAACCGGTTTCCGTTTTTATTTTACTGCAGCAAGGATACTGGGGCCTTGGGAGCAATCTACACGGATGTTCTCCCTGTGGCTGCGACATTGGTGGCGCCCACAACAACTTGTAAGTCTATGAATTCCCATTTCAAATGCTTCCTTTAACATCTAAGAAATGTTGGGCCACCAGCTCCCACTGAAAGTGGTGCAGATTTTTGCCCTTCTTTCCTTTGCCATTAGAGTCATTGGAAATGGCAAGAGTGAATTTATGGATTGGATTCGAGCATCAGTGCAACAGGCTACTAGCTGTATTGGGAGACTCCTCTGCTAATATAGGGCAATAATACAAACATAAAGAAAGAATGTATTGTGATTTGTCCATAGTTGTGCAGTTTTTGTACTGTTTCGTCTTCCTCTCTTTTCTGCTAGGTGCACACCTACTAATGGTCAGTGTGAGTGCCTTCCGAACATCGTGGGCCGTCAGTGTTCTGAGCCAGCCCCAGGCTACTTCTTCTTACCTTTGGACTATTATATATATGAAGCTGAAGACTCGATGCCACTCCCAGGATCTTCACCTTTGGTATTTTATTTGGTGTTACTTCCCATATTCATATTCATAGAGGATGCGGGTGGTGCTGTGGTCTAAACTACTGTTGGGCTTGCTGATCAGAAAGTCGGCGGTTTGAATGCCTGCGACAGAGTGAGCTCCCATTGCTTGGTCCCAACTCCTGCCAACCTAGCAGTTTGAAAGCAAACCAGTGCAAGTAGATAAATAGGTACTTCTCTGGTGGGAAGGTAAACGGCGTTTCCGTGCACTGCTCTGGTTTTGGTGTTCCGTTGTGCCAGAAGCGACTTAGTAATGCTGGCCACATGACCCGGAAAAACTGTCTGTAGACAAACGCCGGCTCCCTCGGCCTGTAAAGCGAGATGAGCGCCCAACCCCAGAGTCGTCCGCGACTGGACTTAACTGTCAGGGGTCCTTTAGCTTTACCTTTCCCATATTCAAAGTGCAGTTGTGGTAATATAGATCAAACCTAAAGAGGGGAGTCAGAGCAGAAACAGAAGTGAGAGGGGAAGAATGAAAGACGTCGATCGAATGGCAGTATATTTTATGTTATTTACAATATTTATAGACGATGTTATCACAAAAGTCCGTCCATGTATGGGATGTAGTAAGATGTTAAGCACGGTTGTGTTTCTCTTTGTTTGTTAGTTAGTTAGTTAGTCTCTTTATCTTGTCCAGGGCAACCCAAAGCGACTTACAGCCAACCAAACAGACAGACAGAAAACCTCACACAAGATACATTAAAACCAAGGGGAAAGGAAATACATTAAAAACATCCTGCACACTTCTAAATGGTCATAGATAGGTAAAGGCCAAAGACCTGATTACAGAGGAGAGTTTTTGCCTGATGCCTAAATATAAATGATGTTGGCGCCATGCAAGCCTCCTTGAGGAAAGCGTTCCACAAATGGGGAGCCACTGCAGAAAAGGCCCTGTTCTCATGTTGCCATCCTCCAGACCTTTTGAGGGGGCGCATGAATAAGGGCTTGAGAGGATGATCACAGGGTCAGTTCACATGGAGAGAGGAGGTCCTTGAGGTACTGCAGTCCTGACCATTAAGGCTTTATGGGTCAATACCAACTGTCTGAATTGGGCTTAGAAACTAATTGGCAGCCAGTGCAGTTGGCCAAGATTGGCGTTATATGCTCAAATTGTCTTGCCCTGGTGAGCAACCTGCATGCTGGAATCTGGCAGTGGACAGAAGGTAGATCTGGATCTACTGGTAAATCTCTGGTTGACTGGCAATAAATAGGCAAGTATTATTTCTTTTCTTTTCTCCCAATTGTTTAACAATAGAAACAGCACAATTATCCACCAGCACCACTGCCCTAAAGTTATAAAACTTCATAGCTAATCAATAGTTGTGCCCACTTCTTAATTTTCTCTTTTTATTCCCTTCCTTAATTAACATGATTACAGTTTAAGAATTAGAAGCTTGATTTTCTTGGATTTAGATCCCCACCCCAAGTTAAGCAGAGTTCTCTTTGTAAGTAGGTTAGTAGTACAAAGTTCCTTGACATGGAGAATAATATATGGTTTAGACTATTAATTATGCAGATTCATTACTTTCCTAGTTGTCCATTGTTTGATTGTGTGTCAACTAAAAAACCAAAGAAAACCAGCATTTTGACACTTAAACCACTTAAAACACCTGTTTGTAAGGTTCAGCCCACAGCTTTACCATGGTGTGATGTCTATTTTCGGCAACAAGGTTATGATTTCAAAATTGAAAATGGAAAGATCGTATTGAACAGAAACAAGAAACGAGGCATAAGAAAAGCAGCCGTTGGACAGGTAACACAAATGTCCCATTAATTGGGTTGTAAGGGATTTCAAGGAAGGGAAACCCATCTCTTAAAAGTCTGGAGTAGGATCCTTGGAGAACTGTAATATATGTGCCTTATTTGAGTCACTTCGCATTATCTGTAGCTTATGGCTTGTGCAAAACAATGAGTAACCTCTTAGGTTATTGGTGAGAGGATTTGAGAATTTCCTGGCGCTTGGTTTGTATGTATAAAGTTCCGCATTCAATTCCTGGATCTCTGGACTAGGAGCCTGTGGATCTTTCACTATTGTGAGTCAAGACTGACATTTTTTGGTTAGATGGACCATTGGTCTACACAATTTGTGTACACAATTTTCTCCTATTTTGCAGTCTTCATGAATGGGACATTCCTCTAATCCATCCCAATCCTATGCAATTATTCCCCCTCCCCACCAAGAAAGGCTTCAGAATGCTGTTAACATTTCCAAAAGATTTAAGATATCTCAAAGAAATGTAATTAATCTGGTCATAATGCACTGACATGTTGGCCTGAAATACTAAGATATCAAGGGTGTAAAGTAAAATTTAAAAAACTATTTATGTTCTGCATAGTTCACACATATTCCTGATTATGTGTTAGTCTGCTGAGATATAAGGGATATTGCTGATAACCTGGATGGAGATAGTAGCCAGGTTTCTGCAACACTCAATGAGTACAGTCTTCCTTGTATCCCAAACTCCTTGGTACTTGGACGTTTTGGCTCCCAAACGCTGCAAACCCGGAAGTGAGTGTTCCAGTTTGCAAACATCCTTTGGAACCTGAACATCCGCCAGGGCTGCTGCGGCTTCCAATTGGCTGCAAGAACTTCCTGCAGCCAATCAGAAGCTGTGCCTTGGTTTCTGAACATTTTGAAAGTCAAATGGACTTCCGGAACGGATTCCATTCGACTTCCAAGGTATGAGTATATTTGTGAATGTTATATAGCACTAACTTAACTGTTAGATGCTGGGGTTTTTTTTAAATGAGTGGTATTTATTTGTGGCTGGATCTACATTGATCTTCTAGAACGTTATATTTAATAATGCTTAAAAAGCTTAATGCAGTTTCCCATTGGTGGTGGCTCACTGCTCTGCAGTGCTCTCTGGTGTCACATTTTAATAACACATTTTTAACGTTATAAACTAAGAGTGTAGATCCGCCCTGATTGTAAGTAAGAAAGCCCTAGTGGCCTAACTTCAATTATTCATACTACTGTTGAACTTGAAGCTGGCCTAACTCATCTTCCCTTTTCACAAAGGACTTATGGGACTGGTAGGGACCCTCCACTCAAGAGTAGGCTTAAATGATGGCTGAAGAGGGGAAATGAAAGAGTTCATGGCTACCCTGGCTAAGGGTGTGTGTTGCTCTACACCTAGCAAGACAGGATTCATTTTGTTTCCTGAATAAATGTGATATTTAAAACGCAAATCTATCCTTTCAGGATTCACTTCTGTTTGGCAGGAACCCAGCTCTGGATGTTGTTATTAGAGAGTCTGTTCCTGGAAAACCTGTGACATGGTCAGGGCCGGGTTTTGCACGAGTTCGGAATGGAGCGGGGTTAAGATTTACCGTCAACAACATCCCTTTCCCGATGGATTTTAATATCATCATTCGCTATGAGCCAGAGGTAATTCTTACACTTTTTCCACGGTGGTTTCAACTCGTATTCAAATCCTCAAAAAAAGAGCAAAGACTTTAAAGTAAAGCAAAATATGGACCATATTAAAATTGTGTATGTGGAATATATTGAACAAAACCACACAAAACTTATCCTGATCTTCAGATTTATCTTTGTCATGTTAATAGTCACCACTACATGACTTTCCCTCATTAGTTTTGTGGTGCAAACATTTCTCAACGTATGAAAATCGTAGAACTGTAGATGCAGACACTGCATAATGCCCAAATCTTAGGATCTGCGTTTGTATGGATGCCATATATGTGTATTGCAGAAGGGGATTGTCACCGACTATAAGTGTAAATTTCTGGTGGAACAAGAGCATTTATGCAACTCTTGTTGGATTTCCTTGTTCCCTGGTCAATTAAACTCACGATGTTCTTGTTTATAGGCACGGAAAGAATCAAGCATGTTTCAACTTTGTATGAAAACCAACTTATTTTTTTCTTCCCAAACACATAGACTTTAGAAGACTGGATAGCAAGCATTGCTGTAAAGACTTCAGGTTCTAGAGGAAGCGAACACTGCGGGAACACAGCGGCCCTGCAAGAACCACACTCACTTGCTCTACCATATACATCAAGGTTTGTATATTGCGTGGACAGGTGGAGTCCCCCTGACCCCAGGCGACCCCCAAGCAGAATAATGACTCAAGACAACGTGCTATGGAATTAAAATTGGCCACAACTTTATTAAGTATCAGATGTAGGGAGACCTTGGCTCAGGCATTGGGCGTTTATCCTTCCCAGTCCCCAGCCGGGGATCTGGGAGACATCAGGGTTATCCAGAATGTGCGGGGATTGGGCTGGCTCTGGAGAACATACGTTCAAGCAGAGAGCCTCCCGTTTCACTGCCGTCGCAGGGACGAGCAATGACAACCTCTCGGCGTATGGCCAATGTCTCCCCTCAAGACCCCTTTAACGGGGAACCCTGGGATCACCGCTGCAAGGGGGGCGTGGGTCGCTGCTTCACACACACCCCCCATTTAGGAAGATAGATTAAAGGATTCCGCCCAAGCCTGAAATCACCACCCGAGTCCACAAAATCGCGGTCTCGCCGCCAAGACTACCTACACATGAAAAGGCCCTTTGCCATCCAACATCCATTCCAAAAGGCCATGCCTAATGTCACCTTGCCAACAAAGGTCCCTATAGTTAAAGCTATGGTTTTCCCAGTAGTGATGTATGGAAGTGAGAGCTGGACCATAAAGAAGGCTGATTGCCAAAGAATTGATGCTTTGAATTATGGTGCTGGAGGAGACTCTTGAGAGTCCCATGGACTGCAAGAAGATCAAACCTATCCATTCTGAAGGAAATCAGCCCTAAGTGCTCCCTGGAAGGACAGATCCTGAAGCTGAGGCTCCAATACTTTGGCCACCTCATGAGAAGAGAAGACTCCCTGGAAAAGACCCTGGTGCTGGGAAAGATGGAGGGCACAAGGAGAAGGGGATGACAGAGGACGAGATGGTTGGATAGTGTTCTCGAAGCTACCAGCATGAGTTTAACCAAACTGCGGGAGGCAGTGGAAGATAGGAGTGCCTGGCGTGCTCTGGTCCATGGGGTCACGAAGAGTCGGACACGACTAAACGACTAAACAACAACAAATGTCGAGTTCCTTCCTGTAGATTTGGATGCTGGGATGCTTCAAGATCCAGGGGGGCTGCGTGTGACCATGCAAAAGGCACCCCCCATTTGATGTGGGGTGCGGTCATTATCTGTTTGTTTCTTCAAAGAAGATATATTGGCGGAGAAACCCAAGAGGGGCCATCCTTTCCCCTTATGTCTTCCAACACTTGGTCATTTCTGTTCTGTTACTGTTCTATTACTCATGCACACGAATAGCTCCAGCAAATGAGCGTCATAAAACCTTGGTGGAAAGAATGACAGAATTATTTAATTTGTTTTGACTTTTCAATTAAACAGAATGGAGCTGCTACCTGCTGCTGCATGCTTCGAACCAGGAACAGAATATTTTGTAGATGTCTATTTTTCCAAGTCTTCCGCCTCTGATCCAGGGACCCGTTCATCCATATTGGTTGATTCAGTAAGTATCTGTGCTGCGTAGCAACTTTTCTTTTGTGTTTGATCACATTTTCTTGGGACGTTGGTTGGTTCATCCATCTGTCTACCCGTTCCCTTATTTATATCCTACCTGTCAGGTGGCCAGCAACCGCCATTACAGACACTAATCAATAAAACGGATAGGGCATCGCTGATTTTGGAAGCTGTGTGCCTTTAAGACAGCGGGGAGTGTAAGTGACTAAAGGAAGGCAGACTAGAAAAGGAAGCAGGAAGCAATTCAAGGTTGCTTAGGCCAATAATAATAACAACTCCAGTGTAAAAATATATTATTAATCCAGTTCAGCTGTTAAAGGGATCCCCCTGCCCTGAACTATACTTCTCTATGCAGTTGTTTAAAACTTCTTTGCTTTTGTCAATTTTGAAGCTTGGACTTATTCCTAGAATCAGTTCAGTGGAAAACTTTTGCGACAAAAATGATTTAGAAGAGTACCAGCAGTATCACTGCATTGAAATAGCTTCAGAAATTGGACCACATATCCTACCAGAAGCATGTGAAAAACTAATAGCAAGTCTGTCTGCCCGTATTCACAATGGAGCAGTTTGTAAGTATCAGTACCATCGCCTCTTCCTGCTTTTGCATGCTGCCAATATTTTCCAAGGAATAGCAAAAGTGAAAGTATCTTTTGTTGTTCTCACTTCTTAAAATAAACTTAAAAATTTAAGAGACACTAAAACTGTTTTCCATGCCATTGAAAGATGTTTGCAAATGGTACAAAATTTCAATAGCCTGTTTCTTGCTGGGTAGGATACCACAGTATATAGCAGAGTTCTGTAATGTACTGGCTTTTGCTTTGACCATTTGCTGTTTCCTTTCACAAAGCATGAGGTTTGCAGTACAAAACAGTACAACACGATTGCAAAGGTTTGGCACCAGTTTGGAGGGAATCAGACAATCTTGGGTTTTGGAGGGATACCTGTGGCCTGTGGTCACTTGGGGGTTTACTTTTTGGAGGGTTTGTGCATGGTTTGTGATACAAAACGATTGCAAAACTTTGCCCCCAGTTTGGCGTGAATCGGACAATGTTGGGAGTTTGGGGGTTAACCTCGGTTTGAATTGCCCATTACTCAGTTTGGAGGGGACAGTGCAAAATGAGTACAAAACTTTGGCACCAGTTTGGAGGGGATCCCAAATTCTAGGGTTCATAGTTAATAAAGCTGGACTGAGAGGTGGAGGCAGTGTCACATTTTCAACTAATCTAAGATCAGAACAGTCTTGGTTGGCTTTCCGGCTTTCCTGCTATTTATTATTTTTTAAAAAAAATATTCAGGTTTTGTTGTCGGTATTTTACCTTTTGATTTACTACCCTGAAGAAGAGGAGAATGCAAATAATTTAAATTAATAAATGCAGAGTTTGGTTGCAATCATCTGTTTGTATGAAAAAGCATGTTTCTGTTAAAAGCCTGCAGGTGCCATCCACAAGGGTCAATAAACTCTAACTGCGAGAAACTTGGAGGTCAATGTCAATGCAAACCGAATGTCATGGGGCGCTGTTGTGATAAATGCTCAGCCGGAAGCCATAGTTTTGGGTCTCAAGGTTGTCTTTGTAAGTACCGATTGCCACTTGCTTTCAGTTGTGGTTTGTTTGTTTGTTTGTTTGTTTGTTTGTTTGTTTGTTTTGTGCTTTTAAAATTTTAAGCTATTTCCTTTTTAAAAAACAACAATGTTTAAGTCATGTGGGCAGACTTTTGTTTTCCTTGAACCTGGGAAACCTGAACTGAAATCTCCTGATGAATGTGAACACTCTGGGTGGTCTTAGGCAAGTCATTATTTCACGTCAAACATTCCTCATCTGTAAAATGGGGAGAAGGCTGACTGGTCTCCCATTGCCCTTTATGAGAATAGGTATGGACTGTTGATCATATGGTCAACAAAGAGCAAGAGACACCTGTCTATACAGAGATCTTGGTCATGTCACATTGAGGGCTTTATATTAAGATAACACAAGAATTTGTCATTTAAGTATCATCTCTGCTTCTTTTCCGTCAAGCATGTGACTGCCATCCTCAAGGATCCGTGAGTGCTCTGTGTGACCAGGTGACAGGGCAATGTTCATGCCGGCCAGAAACAGATGGCCGACGGTGCAGTCAATGCCTGGCTGGGTATTTTGGATTTCCCCATTGTCGGCCTTGCCCTTGCAATGGCTTTGCGGAACTGTGTGACGCTCAGACTGGAGCATGCTTGGACTGCAGAGGGTTTACAGCTGGAGCCAACTGTGAAAGGTATGGATGGGTGGACACTGAGAAGATGCAAATTTAATGCACATCTTTAAGTGGCAGGGATAGAAAATAGCAGAGATGGGGTTTTTGGTTGGGGGGCAAATAATGTTTATGGGTAGACCTGATGGCCATAGGGGTACAGACCAACTTCACATTCCCCACGATGGCTTTTGTGCTGCCATTGTGCATGCACACATTTATTTTTTATGTGTAAATGCACACACACATTTTTATTTATTTATTGAATTTATATACTGCCTTTTCCAAGAGGTCTCAGGGCATTTCACAGAACAAGATCAACATATAAAACCACAATATGTATAATCAAAATAAAAACAACAACCCAATAATAACGTTTTAAAAGGTCATAGGATTTCAATCAGATCAACCAAAGGCCTGCTTAAAAAGAATTGTTTTTGCCTGGCGCGTAAAGGTGTCTGATGAAGGCGCCAGGCAAAATTCCCTGGGGAGAGCATTCCACAGACGGGGGAGCCACTGCAGAGAAGGCCCTGTTCTCGTGTTGCCACCCTCCGGACCTCTTGAGGAGGAGGCACACAAAGAAGGGCCTCAGAAGATGATCTCAGGCTCCGGGTGGGTTCATATGGAAAGAGGCGGACCTTGGGGTATTGCGGTCCTGAGCCATTTAAGGCTTTAGAGTTGAAAACCAGCACTTTGAATTGGGCCCGGAAACTAATTGGTAGCCAGTGCAGTTGGACCAGGATTGGTGTAATATGCTCAAACTATCTTGCTCCAGTGAACAACCTGGCCACTGAATTCTGTACTAGCTGAAGTTTATGAACCATCTTCAGAGGCAGCTCTACGTATAACGCATTGCCGTAATCTAACTTTGAGGTTCCCAGAGCATAGGCAACAGTAGTTAGGCTATCCCTGTCCAGATAGGGGCGTAGCTGGACCACATGCTCATACATAGGCAGTGGGTCCACTCCATCAGTTACATCAGTAGTGCCACAGCCACAAAACAAGGAAAGGCGAACCGTTGCTGCGTTTTTTTATGGAATAGAAACCCTGTATGCTACTTTCAGGTTCAGAGGCCGTATGAATCAAATACAAGAGAGGGCTGGTTGCAATCTTACCAGACGGTTGGCCACTCTGAGAAAAGAATGCTAGGCTGGGTGTGCCTTTTGGCAAAATCCGAAAGAGCTCTCTCTTCTTATGTTCTTGCCTTCTTCTGATGCCATTTTGAAATAGGTTCATAAAAACGCAATAATCATCATCATCATCATCATCATCATTATTATTTTTTATTATTATTTATACCCCGCCTTCCCGAGCCAAGGCCGTGCTCAGGGCGGCGAACAAGCAATAATAAAAACAAGTTGAATGAATACAACTTAAAAACAAGATTAAAATACAACATTAAAATATTGAAGCATTAAAATATTAAAATGTAGCCTCATCGCAGAAGGAGAAGGAAAAGAAAAAGAAAAAGAAAGAGAGGGAGGGAATCAAATTGGCTCCAAGCCAAAGGCCAGGCGGAACAACTCTGTCTTACAGGCCCTGCGAAAAGAAATCAGATCCTGCAGGGCCCTGGTCTCATGAGGCAGAGCATTCCACCAGGCCGGAGCCAGTGCTGAAAAGGCCCTGGCTCTGGTTGAAGCTAATCTAACTTCCTTAGGGCCCGGGACCACTAGGGTGTTGCTATTTATGGACCTTGAGGCTCTCCGTGGGCGTGCCAATGGGCCATGTAGTCCAGCAGCCTGTTTTCACCGTGGGCAACCAGATGCCAGTGGGAAATCCGTAAGCAGGATTCGAGCGCAAGGGAACTCTCCCATCCTGTGGCTTCCAGCAACTGGTATTCAGAACCATTACTGCCTCAAACCTTGGAAGAAGATTATAGCCATGATGGCGAGGAGCCTTCAATAGCCTTATTCTCCATATTCACTGTTCTTTTTGGCAGATGTGTAGATGGTTATTATGGAAACCCTCTCAAAGGAGAGCCGTGTCGTCCATGCATGTGCCCAGACTCTCCAACAAGCAGTAGGTACTTTGCCCATTCCTGTTACCAAGATCCTTGGACTTTGCTACTAGTCTGCAACTGTCTTGTGGGCTATTCAGGTAGGAACCATGACATCTTCTATGAGTTTCACAATTTCTGTTTTATGTTGTCAGAGACTGAGGAAAATCACAATCCATTCTAACTTTGGCTATTTGTCTGTATCCCTTTTTTTTAAAAAAAGTTTGCGTTGTGGGATATAGGGTAGGAGGATATGGTTTGGCCCAAACTCCCAAAATATAGGCCAGATTGGGAGGCCTGGTGGACCACTGGCTAAAGATTCCCAAGTACTGATGGAGGAACTAAACAGATGCAATATTCAGTGAAGTTTCTAGGTTTGGGGGCAGTGACATTTAAGACTGCAGTCCTATACAACTCTTGCTGAACTCACTTCTGAGTTCAGCATAGGAATGCACAGTTAAGTTCCTTCCAAGTATGGTAGTGGAGAACCCATTTTTAAAAGTTTGAGGAAACACTAGCACAAGTATTTCCAAATATTTATTATTTGTGTGTCTTTGTGGGTTTTATTTTAACAAAATTTAATATACCACTCGATTGTTTAAAAAAACCCTCTGAGCAATTTAAAGGTAAAGGTAAAGGTACCCCTGCCCGTACGGGCCAGTCTTGACAGACTCTGGGGTTGTGCACCCATCTCACTCAAGAGGCCAGGGGCCAGCGCTGTCCGGAGACACTTCCGGGTCACGTGGCCAGCGTGACAAGCTGCATCTGGCGAGCCAGCGCAGCACACGGAAACACCGTTTACCTTCCCGCCAGTAAGCAGTCCCTATTTATCTACTTGCACTTAGGGGTGCTTTTGAACTGCTAGGTTGGCAGGCGCTGGGACCGAGCAGCGGGAGCGCACCCCGCCGCGGGGATTCGAACCACCGACCTTTTGATCGGCAAGCCCTAGGCGCTGAGGCTTTTACCTACAGCGCCACCCGCGTCCCTCTGAGCAATTTACAACAATATAAAACAAAATATTGTTTTTTAAAAAATTCAAAAGATGATTGAAATCAATAGTAACTAAACAATAAAACACATGTAACTTCTATATGTCTGGATAGAACTAACCTATATTTATTTATTTATCTGTTTAACTCTTAACAGTTAGGGTTCTTTATATTTATATTATGGAATCTGCTGGTGTAATGTTATTTCTGGAAAGGTGAGCCGTGTCTGACTGTCACCAGCAATTGTGTGTGAATTTTGGTTTGTTAGGTGATCGGTGTGATGAATGCCCTGGTGGGTTCTACAGGAATCCAGATGCAGTAGCCAGCCAATGTCTTCCATGCTCCTGTAATAATAACATTGATGTGGCAGATCCAGACTCCTGCGACAAGGACACTGGGGAGTGTTTGAAATGCTTGCACAACACCCATGGACCAAGCTGCGAGTTCTGTAAACCAGGTTACTTTGGATCTGCATTCCTTCAAAACTGTAGAAGTAAGCAAACAACTTTTATAGATTACAAATCAAGGACTGAGCACATAAAGGAAAATAAAATATGTGTGGCTAGAATGAATTATGCACGTTAATGAAAACATAATGGATTCTCCTTAGTAGCATGATCTATTCTGGCTATAATATTATTGCATAAGGTGGAATGTTTGGGAGTAGAGCAATTGATGGCAAGATGAAAGAAGGTTACACAGTTGGTTAAAGGTGTTCTAGGACCAATGCTGATAGGGAGAGTCAAAAGGCACGTACAGAGAATTCAGTTTTGAAAATACCATAATTTTCGCTCCATAAGACGCACTTTTTTCTTCCTGAAAAGTAAGGGGAAATGTCTGTGCGTCTTATGGAGCGCATGCGTGGTCCCTGGAGCCGAATTGCCCAGGGGCAAAAAGCAGATCATTATATATATATATATATATATATATATATATATATATATATATATATATATAAAAGAGGGAAGTGTATGTTGAAACAAAGCTCCTGATCACAAGCGATCGGAAGCAAGATAAGGGAAACTAGCAATAAAGGAGGCTGCCTGGGAGGGGAGAGGTAAAGACAGCAAACTTGCAAGGAGAGGAGACAGGAAGACTAAATCAATGAGAAGAGAAATTAGAAGAAAAGGAGGAGCAAAAAGCTGTTCCAGCTAAGGAAAAGACACTAAGGCAAACAAGAGGGAAGGGAGTGTTGAAAGGAAGCAGCTGATCGTTAAGCGATCGGGAGGGAGATAAGGGACGCTAGCGATAAAGGAGGCTGCCTGGGAGGGGGGAGGTAAAAGAACATGGATCCTCAGGATTTTTACATTGGGTCACCCCAAATTCACCATCAGATCACATAGCATGTACATGGCTGCAGCCTACACCCAAAAAAACACGCATCCACTGTTTTGTGGGGCCGCAATGGCGCAAAAACGTGGTTACAAAGCACGAATCCACATGGATCCTCAGGATTTTTGCATTGGGCTACCCCAAACTCACTGTCAAATCACATGTCTATGGCCACAGCATGAACCACAAAAATCACGCACCCACTGTTTCGTTCAGAATATTTTTTTTCTTGTTTTCCTCCTCTAAAAACTAGGTGTGTCTTATGGTCAGGTGCATCTTACGGAGTGAAAAATATGGTACCTGGTTTACACATGCAGCTGTGAGCTTAAGACACCATCCCTAACCTACTTCGAAGTGACATTGCAGGATAGGCACTTTCCTGCCAGTTTCTAATATAGTTCACAGAATTGTAGAGTTGGAAGGGACCAAGGGTCATCTAGTCCACCTCCCCCCAGCAATACGTGAATTCTGACTATAGCCATCCCTGGGTGGGCTCAAGCAACCAACATTCTGGTTAATAGCCAGATGCACTGACCCACAGCGCCACGGGAACAAATTTGTCTGTTATGGAGGGAGCACTATTACAACGAAAGTGACAGATATATAAGAAATACAGGACAGGAAGACTCCGAGATGAAGCCTGTTGACCTGGTTCATGCCTAGTTGACAGACTGGATAGTGATGACAACAAAGGACACAGAGGGCACTCTGGGAAAGAAAGTTTCAGAGAATTTCAGTCTTGGACATATTGCAGCTGAGGTGGTAAATGTTTGAGATGCAGATGTGGATTCAGGATTGAGCAGAGGGGAAGGGGTTTTGGTCAAGGACAGAAGATGCAGGAGTGCTATTCTGAGGCAGAGAAAACAGCAGAGGGACCAAAAAATGAAGCCCAAGGAACTCCACTAGAAAGGGATGAAAGCAGAGGGGAACATGTTCCTGATGGAAGTAAAGAACAAAGAACTACTAGACAGACAGGAAGAAAACAAGCTGAGAACAGAGTTCACGGCCTGGACCCTCGTGCCCACAGGACCGCCTCTCCCGGAATGCCCCATGGAGGACCTTAAGGTCCATATATAGCAACACCCTAGTGGTCCCGGGCCCTAAGGAAGTTAGATTAGCCTCAACCTGAGCCAGGGCCTTTTCAACACTGGCTCCTGCCTGGTGGAACGCTCTGCCTCATGAGACCAGGGCCCTGCGGGATCTGATTTCTTTCCGCAGGGCCTATAAGACAAGAGTTGTTCCGTCTGGCCTTTGGCTTGGAGCCAGTTTGATTCCCTCCCCCTCTTTCTTTTTACCTTCCTCCTCCTGTGAAGAGGCTGCATTTTAATGTTTTAATGTTGTATTTTAATAAACTTGTTTTTATTATTGATTGTTAGCCGCCCTGAGCCCGGTCTTGGCTGGGGAGGGCAGGGTATAAATAAAATTTATTATTATTATTACAGATAAATTGATGTTTACAATGTAAGGTAACTTAAATTCCTGGTAGAACATTCCTTTTTTTTTTAAATAAAGGGAATATTTCCATAACTAACTGTTCTCTTTACAGAATGTAACTGCAATCCTTTGGGTGTGGACCCAGTGAAATGCCCATCTGGAAATGGCTTTTGCATGTGTGATCAGATGACGGGAATATGCCCTTGCTTGCCTCATGTGGTAGGCGCCAAGTGTGATCAGTGCGCTGCTGGCTACTGGAACATGGTCCAAGGAACCGGATGTCGCATCTGTGACTGCAATCCAAGACATTCCCAGAACAACTTATGTGATCAGGCAAGGCTATTGAGCTGAGTCTCCATTTATAAATTATAATGTCGCTAAATTTTAATGCCTTGTCTTAAGGATTTCCTCTTACCCGCTGTTTCTCAAACAGTGGGCCAGGATAAGGGTTACCAGACATCCCCGTTTCCCAGGGACAGTCCCTGGATTTGCGAATAAGTCCCTGGACAAATTCCAACCCCAGAATGTCCCCGGATTTCTTTTTTTTTTATTATTATTAATTTTTATTAAAGGGTTTTTTTATAACAACAAAAACAAAACAATACAATACAATACAATAAACACAACAAAAAAACAAAAAAACAAGTACAATTTCAGATCTTATTTTCTTGTACCTTACTTCTCCGACTTCCTCATGCCTCCCTTTTCTGTATTCCAATTTCTAATCATTTATTCAGCAAATCTTCCCTTATTTTAACTTAGTTTGATCTTACTTATTCTCCTTGTCTTATCCATTACCAATAGTAACCATTTATTTTCTAATCCAACATCATTTTAACTTTCATTAATTTTATAATATTTCTTTAAATAGTCCTTAAATTTTTTCCATTCTTCTTCCGCTGCTTCTCTTCCCTGGTTTCGAATTCTGCTCGTCATCTCTGCCAGGCCCATGTAGTCAATCACCTTCATCTGCCATTCTTCCAAGGTGGGTAGATCTTGTGTCTTCCAGTACTTTGCAATGAGTATTCTTGCTGCTGTTGTAGCATACATAAAAAAAGTTATATCCGTCTTTAACACCCCTTGGCCGACAATACCCAAGAGAAAGGCCTCTGGTTTCTTAGGGAAGGTATATTTAAATACCTTTTTCAGTTCATTATAGATCATTTCCCAGAATGCCTTAATCTTCGGGCACGTCCACCAGAGGTGAAAGAATATGCCTTCCTTTTCCTTACATTTCCAACATTTATTGTCAGGCAAATGGTAAATCTTTGCAAGCTTGACTGGGGTTATGTACCACCTATAGATCATCTTCATAATATTTTCTCTTAAGGCATTACATGCCGTAAATTTCATCCCGGTGGTGAATGTCCCCGGATTTCATCTAATGTCCCCGGGAAATGCAGCAGTGGCAGTCTCAGCAGCCCAGAGCAGTTGGCTCTGGTTGGCTTCAGGAACTGCTTGGAAGTCGCCCTATGGTGGTGGTGCAGGAGCTCAAAGATGCAGTTTCCGGGCTGCCTCCACCTTCCCTGACCCCAGCAACTAAGCTGTGAAGGGAGGCTTCATGCCGCCTATCGGAGCAGCCTGCCAACTCCTATTTGCGTGCAAGCAGGAGCGGGGCAGGGATGTCTCAGGTAGGCAACACTAACGCCTCACATCATATGTAACTGATATACAGAAAAGACTTTGCTTTTTTTTAAAAAAAAATAATGTTTTATTAAGTTTTACAAAAAAATACCATACAGAAGAAAAACAATACATATTAAAACACCAACAAATACCAACAATTAAAACACAACAAATAGAAAAAAGGGGAAAAAATATAACAAGCCAGAAAAAAGGAAAAAATTATTAAAACATTTAGCACAAAAAAAGAAAAGAAAAAAGAGAAGAACCTCTTTTCAGATTCTTATCATTCATTGCCTTATTTTCCTGACTTCCACCCGCCTCCCTTTCTTGTATTCCACTTTAAAAATTGATCAGCAAATTCATTCTTATTAGTTTTATCCTTAAGTAATTTCCCTCACGTATTATACTTTCCCGATTTTCATCCAATGTCTATCCCTTCTTTCATACTCTTGTTTCCCTTATTTACTAGAACCCCTTCATTTCATTTCAATGTCATCAGCATTCAAAGATTTTACAGTGTTTTTGTAAGTAGGTTTTATACTTCTTCCAATCCTCCTCCAACCGCTCTTCTCCTTGATCTCGTATTCTGCTGGTCATTTCTGCCATTTCCATGTAGTCCATTACTTGCATCTGCACACAGAAAAGACTTTGCAACCTGAGAAAAGAGACAATGCACATACTTTTGTAAACAAAGAAAATCTTTAATTATTTTTTTAAAAAACCCTGCTCTTTAAGACAGTAATCTGAAAACTCACACATTCTGAAAAGAAACTATTTTTGCTTTGTTGATGGAAATGCAAAAATAAGAGCAAGTTTTAAGGTTTTTTTCAGAGCTAGAGATCAGAAAAAAACCCTGAAAAGAAGTGCTGACATACATATGAGTTGGCAGTTTAAGTAGCATTGGGGGGGGGGGGATTGCAAAAAAGCCAGGGAGTCGGTTAAGCCTGTTTCTCACTGTAGACTCTTTTTGCAGCTCACAGGTCAATGTCTGTGTAAAGTGGGCTATACTGGAAGACGTTGCGACGCATGCGATGAAAATTATTTTGGTGATTCTCAAATCCATTGTTTCTGTAAGTACTGTAGTAGTATGTAGCAGAAATCCTAACATTCTTTTAATTGAAAACAGAATATTTGTACCCCTCAGATTTGAACAATCATTGCAATGTTTTAGATGTTTATAGATGTCTTTATTTTATTTTTAATTGTATTATTTAGTTGTTTTGATTTTGCCTCCTTGGGCTCCTTTGGGAGGAAGTGCGAGATATAAATTATCATTATTATTAATGTCTAGAAACTCTTTTTTGGGGCAAGCGAATGAGTGGATTGTAATGCAAGCTGCAGATGAAATTGATTATCTCAATTCCTTCCAATCTTGCTTCCACATAAGGAATGGTCTCAGGGAACCTTCAGACTGGAGTACTGTATTGCACTCCAGAAGGGACTGTCCATGAAAATCATTCAGAAATGACAACCAGTACAACATGCTTATACGTGCTATGTATTTTTATTCCATCATGCTAGTTTTGTGTGATCTGTACTGGTGGACCTTTAAGGCCTTAAACAGCTTGGGACCTGGGTACATTAAGGACTTCTTTCTTCCGTATATTGGTTTTTAAAATCTGATTATTTATTTGCTAGTTTACTCTGATTTTTTAATAATTATTCTGATGACTATTTTAGAATTTGTATTGTTCTTTTAGGGTTTTTTATGTTAATGCTTTGACTTTCTGATTGAGTTTAGCTCTAGAGATTGCATTTTTATATTGTCAGATTTTGATGAGTAAACTGCCCTGAGTTTCCTCAAAAAATTAGGCAGGATATACATTAAATGAATGAATGAATGAATGACCTTATTCTGTTTCTATCCTATTTCTCTAACATATAACTTATACATTTCATTTCATTTATTTATTTATTTTAAGGTCTGGGTGAAATTGTTTTATTGTGTATTTTAATTATGCATGTTTACCTTGGATCATGAACGCCTTGGTACTCGGACGTTTTGGCTCCTGAACACCGCAAACCCGGAAGTGAGTGTTCCAGTTTGCGAATGTTCTTTGGAACCCGAACATCCAATGGGGCTTCCGATTGGCTGCAGGAGCTTCCTGCAGCCAATCAGAAGCCACACCTTGGTTTCCAAACATTTTGGAAGTCGGACGGACTTCCGGAACGGATTCCATTCATCTTCCAAGGTATGACTGTATATTTTTTTGAAATCTGTTCTGCACGTACAAACTGCTTAGAAACCATATTGGAAATTAGGTGGCATATAAATGTACTGTAATTATAATTGTAATAACTTCATTCGTCAATTATCAGCAGTTATAACATACTGTGCTTTCACCCCCCCCCCCTTGCCAGCGTGTAAGTGTAGCACGGACGGCACTCTGACACCCGGGTGCGATAAAGACACTGGAGCCTGCAACTGCCGTGTTGGGGTCACTGGAAGATTCTGTGACCAATGTGCTCGGGGCTACATGCAGGAATTTCCTTCCTGCCGTCGCTGCCACGTTTGTTTTGATCAGTGGGATAACGCCATTACTTCCCTGTCTCAGAAAACCCAACAATTAATGAGGTTTGCCGCAACGCTGGGAGATAAGAGACAGACAATGCCTGGCTGTGATGTAGACCTCAAAGGCCATGAAGATACAATTTCTGAAATAGAAAGAATCCTAAAAAGCCCCACCCTCTTGCCAGAGGTGCTGTTGAGCATGAAGAAGGAGCATGGCTACATCCGGTGAGATGCGTTTCCTTAGACAGGAGTTGCTCATTTGTTCATCATTTAACAGATATTTATTTAAGCAGGTCACAGGCTGTGGAGAAGCTACTGAAAGCTTGGGGTCCAGATTCAGCTCCCTAAAATGCTGCACATCTTGTTTCTCCTCCAATAATACTCAGTTCAGCTGCTTTCACCCATGCTGAGGCATAAATGGGGCTTCTTAATCCACCCATCCTGTAGCAAGAACAATAACAAAAGTTCCAGCAGGGTCCTTTGCTTGTCTTTTTACATCAGTTGCTCATTCAGTTCAAAAGCTAAGGTACAGGTAAATGGGAATGAACAACTGAGGGACCTAGAGGAAGAACTCTGTCAAAGTTTCTCTTTTTACCAGACCTCAGCACCCAGGGGACGCGGGTGGCGCTGTGGTCTAAACCACTGAGCCTCTTGGGCTTGCTGATCAGATGGTCGGTGGTTTGAATCCCTGCAACAGGGTGAGCTCCCATTCCTCGGTCCCAGCTCCTGCTAACCAAGCAGTTCAAAAGCACGCCAAAAAGTGCAAGTAGATAAATAGGGACCACTCCGGCGGGAAGGTAAACAGCGTTTCCGTGCACTGCTCTGGTTTCGGGGTTCCATTGCGCCAGAAGCGGCTTAGTCATGCTTGGCCACATGACCCAGAAACACTGTCTGCAGACAAACGCCAGCTCCCTTGGCCTGTAAAGCGAGATGAGCGCCGCAACCCTACATTCATTCGCGACTGGACTTAACTGTCAGGTGTCCTTTACCTTTACTTTACCTTTACAGCACCCAGTAAGGTAAAGGTAAAGGAACCCCTGATTGTTAGGTCCAGTTGTGGACGACTCTGGGGTTGCGGCGCTCATCGTTCTTTACTGGCTGAGGGAGCCGGGGTACAGCTTCCGGGTCATGTGGCCAGCATGACTAACTAAGCCACTTCTGGCAAACCAGAGCAGCGCACGGAAACACTGTTTACCTTCCCGCCGGAGCGGTACCTATTTATCCACTTGCAGTTTGACGTGCTTTCGAACTGCTAGGTTGGCAGGAGCAGGGACCGAGCAACGGGAGCTCACCCCGTCACGGGGATTCGAACCGCTGACCTTCTGATCAGCAAGCCCAAGAGGCCCAGTGGTTTAAAAAAACTTCAGGGAAGTTTTTAATGTGTGACATTTTAGTGTATTTTTGGCCTTTGTTGGAAGCTGCCCAGAGTGGACCACAGCGTCACCCGCGTCCCTTATATGGTAGGCTAAAATGCTAGGCCCCATATGGCCCACTGCAGCTGAAAGTGGCCTTTCTTTACATTAATAAAAACTTCTTTGCTGGCCCAGTGCTCTGACGAAAGCAGCCGCAGCACTTGCCATCATCTTTATTTCCCCAGAATGCATCTGGGCCTTGACATGAGCTAAGCATGATAACACATAACCTCAGATGACCTTTTTTCAGGGTCAATTTTGTTTTTTCACTTTCATTGTAACTGGGGTAGAACTGACCCAAAGGCCAGAAGAGTAAAATAAATAAAATCATTATTTTTCACAAAATGAAGGAAAGATGCCCCAGAAATACCAATTCATTTGTGGTCTACCTGGAACATCAAATGATGGAAGACTGACATACAAGTTTTATGGGGTTCCCACACACCCCCAGTGCTGCTTTTAACTCCACCTGTCGTCAGAGGATGTCACACTTCCAGAAACAGACCTATAAATATTTGGGGCTTGCCTCCAATCTTAGGGTAGCTGTGGTACCACAATCTGGCATTTCCTTTACGTTTAGCATGTGCTGCCTTTCCAACTGATGCTATGGATTTTTTTAGTCTGGGATACATCAATTGTAAATATTACCAAAGTGAATTAGACAGCTATTGCTAAATTGAATGTGCAATAGGGATAAAAGAGGAACTCAGTTCAGTTTTTTGCATTTAAAGCTGAATCAATCAAATTTGCAATTCCCAAAACAATACTAGAACCTGAAACACGGCCATCCTTTGAAATTTGCGCTTTCCTGAATTTTGCGGTGCAGTTCTCCAACCAGTGTTAAAAAAAATACATATATTAGGTGAAATTGTGCCTAAAAATGAATATATTCATGAAAATAACATACATGCCCCATATTAGGCGAAATTGCTCAACAAATTTGCACATCTGTCAAAACTGCATACAAGGATGTGTTTATTAGGAGAAATTAACACTAAAATGCTGGATAATTTTCACGAGGATTTATTTTTAAATCGCAGATTGCTGCAGAAATGTAGAGAGCTGAATTTAAGGTAAATGAGAAGATAAGATAAATGAGAAACTGAGAAGACTGAAACCGACAGATGCGTCCATCCCTAATGTCATACCCATATTAATGTAGAATCTGCCTAATACAGAAAGTACAAAAAAGAATGCCATCCTCGTAACAAGCTAAAGTGATGTGCATCTAGATTCAGTAACAGAAAATTTAGAATTTAGGAGTTTGAAGGGAAGTTGGAAACCATCTAGTGCAGCTGCCTCCCTGCTCAAAGCAGGAATCCTGTCCAAAAACTGTTGGGTTCAAGATGCTGTGATTTCCCAGGAATATAGTCAAGACTAGTAAAAACCCATCAGTGTACTAGGTTAGGATGCTAAGTTTAACCCTAAATCTTAGATGGCTGCTGATCTGTTGTTGTTCTTTCTAGACAAAAGGTTTTGGAAATGTATCGGCAACCTGGCTTTCTGGACCAGTTCCCTGACCTCAACAGCATGATAGAAGGCATTAGGAAAGATGCTGACCATCTGTCTGAAACCCTGCAAAAGATGTCTGAGCTGCATCAAAAGAATCATTACATTCACCTCCAAGGTAGGAAGGGCCAATAATTAAACTTTATTAAATTACATGGGGGTGGGGGGAACATCACCACAAGCCCTTGTAGTGCAGAGGTTTCAGACCTTCAGAATTTATATTTAAATTGAAACACTTAATCTATCAAGGTGAAAACTCGGTTGCTAGTCTTCTTGAGCAGCTTGAATGTCCCATAGCGATATAGTTTCAGTCATTCCAAATTTAACGAAGTTGCGTTGTTTCAGAAAGCAAGCTAAATCTGAGAAGTCTGCCTGGGTCCTGCAATCCCAGGAATGCTCAGGCCCTTCTGCAGCTCATGTTTCATTTATTATTATTTTTTAACGTGCATGTTAATTGCACTCATGCAATTAATGTCAATCCAGTTTAGTCCTTTGCAAACCCATTTAACAGAGGAGCAAAGGAGGAACCATGCAATGCAATCATATGCATAATTGCTTAGAAGTAGGACCCACTGTATATGGGGCGCAGGTGGCGCTGTGGGTTAAAGCACAGAGCCTAGGGCTTGCCGATCAGGAGGTCGGCGGTTCGAATCCCCACGACGGGATGAGCTCCCGTTGCTCGGTCCCTGCTCCTGCCAACCTAGCAGTTTGAAAGCACATCAAAGTGCAAGTAGATAAATAGGTACCGCTCCAGCGGGAAGGTAAACGGCGTTTCCGTTCGCTGCTCTGGTTCGCCAGAAGCGGCTTAGTCATGCTGGCCACGACCCAGAAGCTGTACGCTGGCTCCCTCGGCCAATAAAGCGAGATGAGCGCCGCAACCCCAGAGTCGGTCACGACTGGACCTAACAGTCAGGTGTCCCTTTACCTTTTCCTTACGACCCACTGTGTTCAGTGTGGGTTCCTTCTCGGAAACTGGGCACTGGACTGCACCCTTCATTGCAAGTGAATTCCTTTGAAAGCAAAAGAAGTCAGCAGCTCTGAGTGTATTCCACTTGACCACAACTGGAACTGGGGTGTGTGGGTGGGAAACCCATGTAAGCTTCAGTTTCCCCTGAAGAGTTTTGGTCGAGAGCAAAATAATAGTTTCAGATTATTCTGTCATTCCCACAGAAGTGGGAATGACATGTGATGATCATGCACATCAATTTCTGTTTGACCGTGAGAGCAGCACTAGGCATGGACGCAAACACTGCTCTGTGTTTCTATGTTTGACTACTGTATAAACTAAATGCTAAATCAGGGGTCGGCAAACTTTTACAGCAGGGGGCCAGTCCACTGTCCCTCAGACCTTATGGGGGGGCCAGACTATATTTTTTTTGGGGGGGGGATGAACGAATTCCTATGCCCCACAAATAACCCAGAGATACATTTTAAATAAAAGCACACATTCTGGTCATGTAAAAACACCAGGCAGGCCCCACAAATAACCCAGAGATGCATTTTAAATAAAAGGACACATTCTACTCATGTAAAAACATGCTGATTCTTGGACTGTCCGCAGGCCGGATTTAAAAGGTGATTGGGCCGGATCCGGCCATCGGGCCTTAGTTTGCCTACATATGTGTTAAATGCATCTAGTTTAAATGCATCACTTGAAGTTGTGTGTGCAGGGCTGTGTACACACTCCCGTTTACTTTGAATCCACCACCAGTTTCGGAAGCAGTGTACACAATCCACATCTATCCTGTCATTTTTTATTGAAATACTATGTTTTGACGCATTCTTCTCTGAATTGGGGGAGGGGGGGAAGCATGACCTAGCCTATGTTTTAAGCAGATAAAGTGTACAAAAGCGTATGTGTGTGCTTCGCTCTCAATGGCTATTGTAAAGGGTCCAGTTGTGACCGACTCTGGGGTTGCGGCGCTCATCTCGCTTTACTGGCCGAGGAAGCCGGCGTACAGCTTCCGGGTCATGTGGCCAGCATGACTAAGCCGCTTCTGGCGAACCAGAGCAGCGCACGGAAACGCCGTTTACCTTCCCGCTGGAGCGGTACCTATTCATCTACTTGCACTTTGACGTGCTTTCGAACTGCTAGGTTGGCAGGAGCAGGGACTGAGCAATGGGAGCTCACCCCGTTGCGGGGATTCGAACCACTGGCCTTCTGATCGGCAAGCCCTAGGCTCTGTGGTTTAACCCACAGCACCACCTGCATCCCACATGGCTATTGTCGGACCCCTTTTTTGTCAGAACCGTGGTGCAAGGGAAAGTGGATTAACTCTTTCCTCCTCCTGCCACAGAATTGGGGAAATTTTCTTTCTGAAGCTGCTATTACCCCAGGAGTGAGAATTTCCATGAGTGCCAGTGCAAACTTCCATCTCTGGGCTGATAGCAGCTTTGGGTAGGGGCTGGATGATTTTCATCAGATCTGTGATATTATTTTTTTTAATAAAATTTTTATTGGCTTTTCAACATATATTATAAGACACTACAAACAACAAACACAGACAGACAAACATATAAACATGTATAATTTCATAAATTTTTTCATGTACCCAATTTCAACGACTTCCCCATGCCTCCCTTTTCTGCATCCCTATTTTAAACTTTTTCAGCAACCCCTGATCTAAATTACTTATAAATTCCTTTCTTTAACCCTTTTCTTTCCTCTTGTCCAATCATTTATCTCTGCAAATCTGCTATGCTTTACCCATAACATTTTAACACTCACTAATTTTACAAGAATTTTTAAGATAAAATTTGAATTTCTTCCAATCTTCTTCCACCGTCTCTTTCCCTTGGTCACGGATTCTGCCCGTCATCTCTGCCAGTCCCATATAGTCAATCACCTTCGTCTGCCACTCTTCCAGCGTGGGTAGTTCTTGTGTCTTCCAATACTTTGCTAGTAGAGCTCTTGCTGCTGTTGTAGCATACATAAAAAACGTCCTATCTTTCTTTGACACCAATTGGCCTACCATGCCCAGGAGAAAAGCCTCTGGTTTCTTATGAAAGGTACACTTAAGCACCTTCTTAATTTCATTATAAATCATTTCCATCAGATCTGTGATAGAGGAGGAAAGGATTTAAACTCCCTCCTCACATACCATGATCCTGGCAACAGGACACCTCACACACCCTGAGCTGGGATCTCAAAGAGGAGAGCCCATTTATTTCAGTGGGTCCCATCTTCAATATATGAAGTGAAACAAGGCAAAGTAATGTTGTCATTTGATTCAGATTCCCTCAACAAAATAAATAACTATTACCAAATAACGTTGTCGGCCGGAGAGAGGATCAGTGGCTCAAAGTCTGTCCTAACACACGGAGGAAAAACCAGGAGTAATACATTTCGCATGTTAGATGATTTAGTTTCAAAAGAAAGTGCTGCGCTGGGGCAGCTGAAGTTGTTCAACATTTCAGATATTCAACATCTAAATGAAAAGGTAAGTCTTAGTTCCTTGCAGAAGGTATAACTTTACTGCTCATAATGAATAATTCAGCCATCACAGCATGGCTGGTGAGACATCATACGTATTTGTTTTATTGTGTAAATTGCCCTGAAAAAATATATGTTCTTAGGCAGTTTGGAAGGCTTTGACCCGATAGAGAGGGGCATAAATTGTGGAAACGAAGAAAGCCAACCTGTAAACCACAGTGGCAGAACTCTGCATTTTTGGTTGAGAGTGAGCCCCATTAAACCCCAACAAGTCATATTCTGTAGTAAATGTGGTTCATATTGATATGTATAAATAAGAAACATGCTTCTTCACAGTTACTACTGGGAATGCATGTCTGGTGTGGACAGGGTTTAACGTCTGCAAGAGAAGAAAATGCGTTTATCATTGTGTCCAGTGTTCTGGAGTGCCATAAAAACTTTTTTAAGGGTTCCTCATTGGAAACATTAGTAATGCTGTCCTTAGAGACTTTGGGAGGAATTCAACATCACAGTCTTTCCGATTGTTCTGTCAGTGCAAACATTTCTGCTTGCAAAATTGAATTAGCACCCGTCCCCTCTACCAATGCACTCTTCTGTGGATTCTCCTGACCCCCCAGAGCAGAGTGGGGAGAGGTGTGGGGAGAAGCGGAAAGGGAAAGCCCTGTTGCACTGGCTTCCGCTAGCATGCTAGGTTAGTTGAATCTGGGCCTATGGGTTGTATCCAACACTCGTCCTAGAACGATTGAAATGAATGGTCGTAAGTTAGTCATGTCTGTTAACTTCAATGGGTCTACAATGGGCATTTACCACCATACAGCTTCTGCTGCAGAGGAAACTTGATTGTGTTCCAAAGTGTGTTCTCAGGGCCAAGTTAAATGTGACACTTCTTCTCTTTTCTTTTGCAAAATGCAGCTGCACAGCAAATCTCAATTCACATTAGATTACAGTGAGGCACAACAGGCCTAGTTAGTGCCTTGTGCACACCCTGAAAGTTGTTGAGCTTTTTTCTACAAAAACGCAATCTTTGTGGTTGACTTGCCTAAGATCCAGGACAAAGCGCCGCCTTGCGGAACTTCCCACCCAGACGTCAATTCCGCCTTTGAAGTTCCGGGAAAATCCTGACATATGGCAGCCCTCCCTAATCCATAGCTCAGATTGCTTTGCAAATCAATGTGGGGAGGGTTCTCTCAAGGTAGAAAGTTTTTGAAAAACCATTAATTTAAAAGAAGGCTTCATATTTCACCTTTCTGAGGTAGATGAAGAGCATACAAATGTAACATTTTCGAGCTCTCTTCTAGCACATTTCATTAATATCATGTTGTATTATTGCTTCCTTCAACCAGTACATTTGTTTCGATGCAGATATGTGGGTTACCAGGAAACTTCCCTTGTGGTGTATCAGATTGCGGTGGGGCTTTATGCCGAGATAGCAAGGGAAACAGACATTGCGGCGGCCCAAACTGCAATGGAGCACTCCCTCTTTCTACAAATGCTATCAGAGAAGGACGTCAGACAGTCCTGTTGTTAAATAACTTGACCAACCAAATGCAAGGATCTGAAGAGAAGGTACCGCATGTAACAGCAATCTTGTGTGTTTCAATGTAAACTTATTTTTGAGCTACGAAAGGTTTTTACAAAATTCTAATTTTCCCCAAGATATGCCAGTATCTTATTATATCTACAGTATTGAAATGTAGGTTTTTGTATGCTACTACATTTTCGTTTTGCCATCTTATTATGACTTTGTTTTCGTAGTGTTTGAAATGCATCCGTTTCTTTGTTGTAAGCCACTTCTGAGCATGGTTGTTTTTTGTGGGAAAATGGCATACCAATAAAAATGAATGAACGACCCAACCCTTAGGCTCCTTAAGTATGGCTTAGAGAGTTCCAGATTCAGATGGGCCCAGAAGTTACAAAAACAAATAGCGTTATTACACCCAATGGAACCATCTTATCAGTTAGGGATGTGAAATGTAGAAACAGGTTTAGGAAATATGAATTTGCTTTGTCAGGGAAAGTTAAACTTTAAAGAGATCAGTTCATTATTTAAATATCTGTCTACATATCTATCTACACTCACAGATTGAAGGCATAAGGAAAATGACTGGGGATACCAAAAAGAAAGCCTCGCTGATGGCTGAAGAGCTGGAGAAAAATAAAGATCAAATAGAAAGGGAAAGAGAAAGCATCAAATTGCTCATCAAGAGATTGAAGAACTTTCTCGTAGGCAAGTATGCTCAAAACCCATTTTTTGATCCACCTGTCTTAGATATATCTGTTGTTGTTGTTTAGTCGTTTAGTCATGTCCGACTCTTCATGACCCCCTGGACCAGAGCACGCCAGGCACACCTGTCTTCCACTGCCTCCCGCAGTTTGGTCAAACTTATGCTGGTAGCTTCAAGAACACTATCCAACCATCTCGTCCTCTGTCGTCCCCTTCTCCTTGTGCCTTCCATCTTTCCCAACATCAGGGTCTTTTCCAGGGAGTCTTCTCTTCTCATGAGGTGGCCAAAGTATTGGAGCCTCAGCTTCAGGATCTGTCCTTCCAGTGAGCACTCCGGGCTGATTTCCTTCAGAATGGATAGGTTTGATCTTCTTGCAGTCCATGGGACTCTCAAGAGTCTCCTCCAGCACCATAATTCAAAAGCATCAGTTATTCGGCGATCAGCCTTCTTTATGGTCCAGCTCTCACTTCCATACATCACTACTGGGAAAACCATAGCTTAAACTATACGGACCTTTGTTGGCAAGGTGATGTCTCTGCTTTTTAAGATGCTGTCTAGGTTTGTCATTGCTTTTCTCCCAAGATATATCTGTATATTCATATTATATGTTAGACCAAGGATATTGGGGCTTAAACAGTTCTTTCTCCACTTTTCCAAGAGGAGAGTGCCCCACCAGAAGACATAGAGAAAGTTGCAAACTACGTCCTGGGCCTCCAGTTGCCAGGGTCTCCCGAAGAGCTAAGGATGGTGCTCGACAAACTCAAGAGCCTCATGGCACACTGCGAGGTCTCCCCGACAGAGGTGAATGGGTTAAGTGAGCAAATGGAAGAGGCACAGGGACTATTGGCGAAAGCACAAGAAGCTGAGTAAGTACAAGATTGTCTTCCTTTACAGTCCTGCCATTGGGTGGGAGAGATTGGATGCGGCTGAGCAACTGCTATGCAAAGCCATGCTGAATGCAAAGCCATGCTGAATTGGAGATGAAGGAGTAGCTTTTCCTCACTTGTCCCTTTTCCCATTCCACCTCCCCATTGACTGTAAGGGGAGGGAAATTAGCTATGCCATCTCCAGGCCGGACATACATTCAGTTCTGATTCACGGGAATATCAGAGGAACAAGAGTGTTTGGGATCCTGGAAACCCAAGGGAGCCCCATCCTGCACCCTCAACATGCCCATGTACTCCAGTGAGTTTTGCACTGGTATATTGGGTGGACATAAATGCTGCGCTTATGACCCAGTCATAACATGAACAGCATTCATGCCACCCCCAACAATCTCTCAAGTAGCCTTTGGCTAACTTTTGGACCACTGTGTTGTGTCTGTGATTTGGAAACTATCCCTAAATCATAGAAAATTGTTTATCGGTCTGCCTTTGTTTTACATTCTGAAGTGCATTTTCAGCCCCACAATGGGTAGACCGATGTGAACTAAGTCATCTAAACATTCTATAAATGTACTCTTATACTAATGTTCTTGCCTCTTTCTTTCATCCTCTATTTTTATTGTAAGCTCCTTGTGGCAAAAACCTATTGTTTGTTAGAGCTCCGTGTGTGTGTGTGTGTGTGTGTGTGTGTGTGTGTGTGTGTTGCATATCTATATCTAACCGTCTATATCTCAGTGCCGTTTTTATACTTTTGAAGATCTGGGGTTTTTTATTACTTAGGAAAGTAGCAAAAAGTCTCCCAACACCTGATGAATTGATAAGCAGCTTGAAAGACATTGAAAATATTCAACGGCAAACCAGAGATGACTTTGCAAAGTTAAATGGAACAATAGAAGAAACCAAAACAAAAATCGCAAAGGTATCTTCTTTACAGTTAACTTTCATCAGAGACTTGTCAAAAGCGAGTAAGAGAATGTGCCAACAAGAGAATTTCACTAACATTTATTTCAACCCAATATCAAAGCAGTCTGTGGGTTTTTCTTTTTAATGTTATTGATGTCTTGCATCAATATATTCCTGTCAGCTTCTGCAAATAACAAAATTGCTCTTGTTCTTTTTGCTGCGTGTTTTCACATATTTCTGTCTTAAAGGGGGGAGGGCAGAATGAAGCTGCCAAGTATTTTCCGCTTTCAAAAGACTCCCTTTATTACAGTTAATTCTCTTAACTTTGAACTTCAGCATAGTAGTGGGGCGGACCAGGCGCCAACTCCCACATGGCTCCTGTTGATTAAGCCCTACCATTCCCATTTTGGAGCTTATTCCTGTCTCAGCTTTGTGGGCCATATCAGTCAGGTGGGTGGGAATAGCCTGGTGGAATGAGTTGCTTAGATAACAATGTTCCTTCCCAAACTGGTGCTGACAGAGGAAAAGCATTTTTTATACCAGGACAGTTTTATATGTGCCCCTCCATAAGTCTACATAAATTATCCCATTTCTACATAAATCTGTGATTTTTGTATTTTAAAAATCCTTCACCAGCAGGTACCAGGTTGGGTTATAACAATTTTAAAATGCATTTTTTAAAAAGCATGCCAGCTTTTAGGATACCTCCCCCCCATGCCCTGTTGATTTATTTATTAACTTGCTAACTTGATTTGCTATTTAAACAATGTACCTCCCATTCACACTAGATTATAGCTATGGAATCCTTGCTTAGTCTGTTTTGTGCATCTGAAGGAGCCAGGCCCATTGAAATCACTGACCCTAAGTAACTTAAGCCGATTGATTTCACTTGGTCTCCTCCAAAATTGTCTTGTTGGGTAATGAGTTAGAAGTATCCCATTGATTATATGATGATTCTTCTGCAGGCTGAGAACCACATGGACAAGACAGATGATGAATTAGTGGACTTTTCAGAAAAGCAGTCAGAGCTGGAAGATGAAATCGCTTCCTTGAAGACAAAACTGCAGATGAGCAGGGGCCAAGTCACCAATGCTAAATCAGAGGCTGAAAAAGCACAGAATCAAGCTGTAGCAACTAATAAGGTAATGCTGTAAGCTCACAATTTACGCAGGGGTTATGTTCTGAGAGGGACGCGGGTGGGGCTGTGGGTTAAACCACAGAGCCTAGGACTTGTCGATCAGAAGGTCGGCCGTTCGAATCCCGCGGCGGGGTGAGCTCCTGTTGCTCGGTCCCTGCTCCTGCCAACCTAGCAGTTTGAAAGCACGTCAAAGTGCAAGTAGATAAATAGGTACCGCTCCGGCGGAAAGGTAAACAGCGTTTCTGTGAGCTGCTCTGGTACGCCAGAAGCAGCTTAGTCATGCTCGGCCAGTAAAGCGAGATGAGCGCCGCAATCCCAGAGTCATCCGCGACTGGACCTAATGGTCAGGGGTCCCCTTTACCTTTATGTTCTGAGAATCCCACCTAAAGAACACCCAAAATTGTGTTCTTCACACTGGCAACTGTGTAAAAAAAACAGACAAATGCTACAGTTTAAAGGCACTGAATTACTCTACATCCAGATCACTAGCGAACCTAGGCTGAAGGAAATTTAAAAAGTCAATGACCTCAAGCTGTTGCAAATCTCTGATATCACAAGTTCAACACAAGCATAGTCTCAGTATGGGATTGACTAGAGTAAACCATATCATGACATGTCAAATGGAGGGGCTCATTTTGCGGCTAAAATGGGGGTGGGGGTTGACATCTCAGTTGGCCTTAAGCCAATATATTGTCCTATCTCTAACACCATTTTGGTTTGTTGCAAATAAAATATTTTAATCAATTCATGAAGTAGGCAAATATACCATTGGCTCAAGCATCTCTTGTATAATCCCTAGTGGAAAGAAATAAGTGCAAAAGCCGGGATACCATATTTGAGTAGAGTACAACCAATCCCATGCTGTAATAATCTCAACCTGTTATCATCATGGCAGAGGACAGGAAAGGAAGAGAATCTACATCTGTCATGGGCCTTGCAAGCAAGCCAGGACCCCTGCAAGAATAAAATGTTAGCTGTGTGCCATTAATCCACTTTAATTTCATTCAGATTCTGATTGACCTGAGATCTTTACTCTCTTTGTTGGAATTCACAAGAATAAAAGTCAGAAGGGTATTCTGCTTTGTTTTTTGTTTTGAATGTATGTATAATAACAGCATTAATGAAGTCTGAAGGTGAAAGTCAAATAGGATAGTGGGATTCTCCCTCTTTCTGAACATGTTGGATTACTTACTGAGATTTATTTATTTATTTTTACTGCCAGAAATAGTATGTTTATTTTTCTTCCCTAGTGGTATTTTTTCTTCAGTGACAATGTTTATTTTTTGGCCATAAAAATTGTTACTTGATTAAACCTTTAAAAAGCAAGCAAGAAAAACCAGACAACTAAATTTCGTAGCAGAGGTATAAAAAACAACAACACTTTTCATTGGGAAATATTCTCGTTACAGGAATTTGCTAATCTTAAAAAAGAATATGCCAGTTTACAAGAAAAGCTCAAAGCCAAAGGCCTTCCTTTGGAAACCTTAGAGAAACTGAATCGGTTGAGAAATGAGGCTGAGAAACTGGCTAAAGAGACTGAAAAGAAAATGAAAAGAATAGCAGGTATATATATTGAATTTACATATCCACTCAAGGATTCTTGCATGTTCCTCAGTGAATTATCGGGGGTCCCTCAATGAGAATATCAGTAGTGGTGGAAAAACATTCCAGAAATATAGCTTGTCTTCCACCACTGGTCTTTTCCTACAATACACGGCCACAGGGAATGTTCTGAGTCAGGGGTAGGGAGATTCCATGCTTGTGCAATATATTGAGATGCACCAATACAAGCCAGGTACAAAATAGTGGCTCAGTGGAAAAAGCCAATTACAGTGGTACCTTGGTTTAAGAACAGCTTAGTTTATGAACAACTTGGATTAAGTTTGTGAACTTTGCCTTGGAAGCAGAACATGTTCCGCTTCCTGTTGAGTGTGTTCCATTTGTAAATTGAGTCCCCCGCTGCTATGAGAAAGCACACCTTGGTTTAAGAACCCTTTGGTTTAAGAACGGACTTCTGGAACGGATTAAGTTCGTAAACCAAAGTACCACTGTTAGAATTCCTGCTCTGTGATTGCAGTCATGGGATTTTTGTCTATCACATGACGGTGTATGTTTTGACTCCACAGAGTGGGAAGTGACGGAGACAGGATGTTTGTGTTACTGTGTTCCGTGAAGTGAGACTATTGTCCTTTGTTCTTTCTCTCTTTGCTGTCTGATGCTAGAGAGATGTTGCAGTGCTCTGTGTGTGTTTATATGTAAATAAAGTAGATTAGCCAAAATGCTGAGTTGCTGAGGTCTGTTAACACAACTGCGCAAACTCTGCAGATCCCTAAGTGTGCCGATGTCTGTTGGCATTGGTTGCTGTGATGTTTGGGCAGAAGAAAGCTTTTGAAGCTCCCGAACGAAAGACCAGGAGGGAGAGAACATGCCAGTCTTCTTATGTCCTCAGATCAGAGTTTCTGCTAACCAAGGGAGGGAAGCGGGTGTGGAAGACAGGACTGCGAAATGAAAAGGAACTATAGCTGCATTATTCCGCCTCCCTCCTTGCCCCAGGAGATTTAAAGGCCCATATTTGGTGTCTGGGTTGCAAGATGGCAGCCCTAATGCAGAGGTTCCTTGACTGCCAAGCCAATATGAAAAAGAGGTGCTTCAAAAAAGAAAGTTTGGAAACTCAGGTTTTTGGGGGGGGGTGCAGTGATTTACAAGGATTTTATTTACTTAATTATACGTAACCACCTGGTGTTTTCTTTTTTTAATTTCAGATTTAGAAAATAAGATACAGGAGCTGAACCGGATTAAACAAAACAAGGCTGATCAGCTGAGACAACTGGAAGATCAAGTCACAGCTATCAAAGATGAGATTATGCAGCAGTCAAATAAATACGCTATTTGCAAAAGTTAATGAGTCTAATAATCTAACAATATAACTGTAAATGAACAAAGAGCTTTCCACGACCACTTTGTAATGATGAACAGTTTATAAATTGTATAATTATAACATCTAAGGTGATGTTGTGTGGTTTTCTATGCTAGTCCTTGACCTTTATGGGGATCAGTACTTTGCAGGGATGAGGTACACTACAGTATATGGATTGCTTTGCTGCTACACCAGGCACCTCGGCTCTCCAGATATCAAAAATCAAATCAAATATCTTTAATACGGTCAATGACCAGCAAGCAATTTATGAAATAAAATATGACATTATAAGTAATATTGTGCTACAGGTAACAGTGGAAATATGGCCAAATCACAGAATTGGTGCTTATGTTTATGACCAGGTTTCGACTTTTAAGGTTTTCAGGATTCAATTCAAATGTCACTACTGTTTATTGTCGTTCCTTCGATGTTTACAATTTGAACTCCGTTGCTGACATCATTGCTCGTCTTATTCTTGTTGCAATGTAACAGTACTTTGCCACAGGCCTGTTGATTTCGGGCTCTTTGTCAGCTAAGAGGTGTCTGATATAGGTGTCGTCTGTACTACGAGGTATTTTCCTCAGAATCGGCTCGATCAGCTCTTTTCTTGAGTCTCGGTATAATGGGCAATATAATATGACATCCCCGATGGTTTCGATTTCGTTGCTGTTACAGGGACATAATCTTTGTTCGATCGGTATTTTGTTGTATCTTCCTTCTAGAAGAGCTGAAGGGAGAGCGTTGAAGCGGGCCCTGGAAAATGCCCATCGGTGTTTAGCGTTGTGTAGAACTTTGAGATAGTTTGCTAGATTGAATAGGAGTTTATGAGTTATCGGAAGCTGATTAAAGTCATTTTGGGCTTCAGTGTCCCTGAGTCTTTCTTTGATTATGTTCTTGGCCCTTCCCCTTTCTAAACTTAATAGATACTCTGGGGAGAGACCATATGTGGCCAATTTTCTGAGAGTGCCCTTCAACCAGCTAGATTGGAATTTGTCAAGAAGCATCAGGGAAAGTAGTCCAACCGGCGAGTTGTTAAGTCTTAGCCAAGTGCATAAGGTTCTTATCCATACTTTGGTTTTGATGCTGTATAAGCCCGCTTCCAGTCGTAGGGCAGCATTTGGGACGCATTTAGGTGTTTGCAGGAGTGATCTAAGGAAGCCTGATTGTATCTTTTCGTATGGGTCTAGATTGGAGAGGGAGACGAGTGTATGATAGGAATTGTAGTCCAAAACATCTGGAGGGCCGAGTTTGGGGATGCCTGTGCTACACCGTTATTTAGAAACTTAAGGATAGTTTTCTTCTCACACACTAGGTGGCAGCAGGAAACTATTTAAAATTTTCATCTAGGAATGACTTAAAAGCATATCATTATTTCCTTTTTTAAAAAGTAAATTACCACAGAAGAGGAGCCTGGTGTATCAGGCCACTGGCCCATCTAGTACTGCATCTGTTCTCACAGTGGCCAATCAGATGCCCGTGAGATGCCTGCAAGCTGGACATAAGCTCAACAGCATATTAGCAATTTAGGACAATTCACTCTTTTAGCAGAAATTAATGGCATAGTAGGCAAGAAATGAAGCAGAGTGCTACTTGTAAAGGGACGCAGGTGGCGCTGTGGATTAAACCACAGAGCTTAGGGCTTGCCGATCAGAAGGTTGGCGGTTCGAATCCCAGCAACGGGATGAGCGCCCGTTTCTCAGTCCCTGCTCCTGCCAACCTAGCAGTTCGAAAGCATGTCAAAGTGCAAGTAGATAAATAGGTACTGCTCCGGTGGGAAGGTAAACGGCGTTTCCGTGCACTGCTCTGCTTCGCCAGAAGCGGCTTAGTCATGTGGCCACATGACCCAGAAGCTGTACGCCGGCTCCCTCGGCCAGTAAAGCGAGATGAGCGCCGCAACCCCAGAGTCAGCCACGACTGGACCTAATGGTCAGGGGTTCCTTTACCTTTACCTTAGGCAAGAAATGAAGCAGAGTGCTACTTGTAAAAGTATTTTAACTGTTTAAGCCCCACAGCAAGCATGGCAAATCATCCAGATGTTGATGAACTACATATCCCATCATTCCTGGCTATTGGCCATGGTGGAAAAGGCAGATGGGAGTTGGGTCAACCTCTGCCCTACAGCATGTCCAGTTGTGCAATCAGTACCAAGATCAGTTAAGAGCAGAAGCGGAGCAATAGTCATCAAATGGAAACTATAGCAGCATTTTATGAATTGTCAGCTGAACTGAGCTACGTGCAAGGAAATGGCTAATTTGGCCCATCCCAATGGGCTACATTCTCCTGTCCATTTATTCACCCATGTAGGGATGGCCAGACATTCATCAATATTCAAATTCTGATGGCATGTGCTCCATCACCTGTAGGAAGTGGTATGTAACTTGAGCATGCATCTTGCATGCTCGATATTTGCTGATTTCCTTCCATCTATCTTTGTTCTGGTGTGCTTTGATTATGCTAATCTGGTATGTCATACATAAATCGTGCAATGTCATGCATACGAGTGGTAGCCTGTGTGGCGCCCTCTAGAGGCTTTGAACTACAACACTCATTATTCTTGAGCATTGGCCCTGCTACCTGGGGTTGAGGGGGTTGTAGTCCACAATATCTGCTGGGTACCTGATGTAGAAGGGACACAGGTGGCGCTGTGGGTTAAACCACAGAGCCTAGGACTTGCCGATCAGAAGGTCGGCGGTTCGAATCCCTGCGACGGGGTGAGCTCCCGTTGCTCGGTCCCTGCTCCTGCCAACCTAGCAGTTCGAAAGCACTAAGTGCAAGTAGATAAATAGGTACCGCTCTGGCGGGAAGGTAAACGGTGTTTCTGTGCGCTGCTCTGGTTCGCCAGAAGCGGCTTAGTCATGCTGGCCACATGACCCGGAAGCTGTCTGCGGACAAACACCGGCTCCCTCAGCCAATAAAGCGAGATGAGCGCCGCAACCCCAGAGTCGATCATGACTGGACCTAATGGTCAGGGGGTCCCTTTATCTTTACCTGATGTAGACAGATTACACATGCAATCCAAATTATACTTCGCTTCAAATGGCCAGAGTGGGTTATGAGGGTGCCAGGCCTAAACTCCACAACATGTGATTTTTTAAACCACATTGAGTAACATGTAAAACAGCCCATCAGCTCTCATGCTCATACTTAGACAATTATCCTTTCTTTGTTTCCAAATGCCTCATTGCTTGGAACACGGTCAGCCATACTACAAAGGCTACCACTATCTGAAATTCACCCACAACTGAAAACAGATGTATTTCCAGCTCAAGGGATGAGAAAACCCATCTCCACCACATACTAATGCTGACAGCTAGGGCTTCTGTTTAGCTGCACCTAATAGTGACAAATGTTTTTCTAATAAATCTGCAATTTAATCTTGTACAATGTCTTAAATCAATGGCATTTATAAGCACTTAGGAAAGAGTATACAGTATATTTTAAGTTAATACTGTATTGCAGAAGACTCAAAACACCAACAGCGATTGAGTTTCTATTTGAGAGTAAGAAGATACGGTTATGGACTCCTTCCCTGGAGGTTCTTAAGCAGAGGTTGGATAGCCACCTGTCATGGATGCTTTAGCTGAGATTCCTTCATTGCAGGGGGTTGGACTAGATGACCCTTGGGTTCCTTCAATCTCTACGATTCTACAGTACATGTGGCTAAAACATTTGTAGAGTGGGATTTTGTTTGTTTGCATGACAAAATCTCAGTCCATGTTATATCCCTAACTAGTTAGATTAGTTGATTAATCCCATAGGAATTAGATTCATCTTTTCTTTTTTAATTTATTTAATCATTGTTTCTATACAAACAACCACAAAAGACACTACAACAAAAACCATAATAACAATGATAACATAATTTGACAACTCAGATTTAAATATACTGATATACTTATGACTTTTAAAAATATTTTCCCACCTCTCTCTCCTCCCACTTCCCCCCACTTATCGCTTAAATATTCATTCCAGATTTCTTCATATTTATCCATTCTTAATTTATGTCGACATGCAATTCGTTCATATGTAGCTAATCTGTCCATATTATCAATCCATGTGCTCAATGGAATTAGATTCATCTTGTCATTGAGACGTTAATTTTCCCATGGAAGCCAATTTTGCTTTTAATAACTGCACCTGGACCTAACCCAAAACCAATGCACAAATCATGGTTGGGATAGAAACACAGGATACCATGCTATTCCATGTCACGTTTTTTGTACGTATAACCTAATATTGTCTAGTCTGATTTGCAGTGGTCGTCAGGGTCTTATGCAGAGGCTTTTCACATCAGCGGCTTCTACCTTATTCCTTGAGGTGCTAGGGACTGAACCCCAGAGCTCATACAACTCAAGCATGGGTTAGGTAAAGGGACCCCTGACCGTTAGGTCCAGTCGTGGCTGACTCTGGGGTTGCGGTGCTCATCTCGCTTTACAGGCCAAGGGAGCCGGCGTACAGCTTCCGGGTCATGTGGCCAGCATGACTAAGCTGCTTCTGGCGAACCAGAGCAGCGCACGGAAACGCCGTTTACCTTCCCGCCGGAGCGGTACCTATTTATCCACTTGCACTTTGATGTGCTTTCAAACTGCTAGGTTGGCAGGAGCAGGGACCGAGCAACGGGAGCTCACCCCGTCGCGGGGATTCGAACCGTCGACCTTCTGATCAGCAAGTCCTAGGCTCTGTGGTTTAACCCACAGCACCACCTGCATCCCTCAAGCATTGGTTGCCAGTCAGCAAAATGATGCTTCTGTAAGGTAACTGTCTTGTCCTTTGCTATTGTGTAGAAATTCACTACAAATGCACTCTTCTGAATGAGGTCTGGGAATTCTGTACAGAGTAGCAACTAACAGCAGCCACACTACACCACCATGACTGTTCTCCACGAGTCGCCTCTTGTGGCCTTTCATTGCATCTGGAAATGGCATCTTCCAGTTGTTTCTGAAACTATAAGGTAAAGGTAAAGGTACCCCTGCCCGTACGGGCCAGTCTTGACAGACTCTGGGGTTGTGCGCCCATCTCACTCTATAGGCCGGGGGCCAGCGCTGTCCGGAGACACTTCCGGGTCACGTGGCCAGCGTGACATCGCTGCTCTGGCGAGCCAGAGCCGCACACGGAAACGCCGTTTACCTTCCCGCTAGAAAGCGGTCCCTATTTATCTACTTGCACCCGGGGGTGCTTTCGAACTGCTAGGTTGGCAGGCGCTGGGACCGAGCAGCGGGAGCGCACCCCGCCGCGGGGATTCGAACCGCCGACCTTTCGATCGGCAAACCCTAGGCGCTGAGGCTTTTACCCACAGCGCCACCCGCGTCCCCGTTCTGAAACTATATCCTTTAAAAGCCTGATTAAAACCAACCCCAAAGTTAAGCTTTTTTTTCTTCTCAACTCAGAATAATTTATGTCACGGAGAGGTTGGAATTTCTTGTGGATGGGAAATCTGTGTCCTGTTCTGCCTCTTGTTCTGACTTGGCTGATAATTTGAAATCATTACCATAGCTTTAGACTTGTTTAAAAAATTGCCCCATTGACAGTAATGCTTTCCAGCCAACAGATTTTGTTCATAGATTATCAAATCACCAGATGTAGAATTCAGGAGGTTACAACAGTTTCTTTCCTCCAACTACAAGCTATAACACTGGGAATGTTGTCTGAAACATTCCTAAATAGCTAGTAAGCCAAGAGTTTGATCCAGAAAAGATAAAATGCTCACAGCACAGCATGATGGTTTTATGAGCTGAGATAGTATTATTTGTCTCGTCTAAAGTCAGAGAAGGGAATTTATAGCAGGCATGGGCATACATTAAATTAAATGTAAAAGTATTCTAATTATATGTCCCCCAGGGCAATGGACAGACAATATGCATTTGTTGTGAAGGCAGTGGAACAAAAGAATTGATTACATCTAGTAAAGCATTCTCAGCACAGGAATGCAAAATATGTGTGGTTTCAACTTTGCTGCATTTCCCCCTATTTAAAAATATTAGTCTACAAGGATCCCTTACAAGCTACACATTTGGACAGTAATACAAGACCAGCCAAGCTTTGCAGTTCTATCTACATGCAACACATTTACTGACATACCTATTCAGAACTGAGTCTTACTTAATTCAATGGGACTTACTTTCAACTAAATGGGGCTAAGATTGCAGCCTTAAATTACTGATTAAATCAATTAAAGCTATGGTTGATGGACAAATTTGGATCAGTGGGGTTGTGAATTAAGGTCAGATGTTTATTCTGTATGGCTATTTTGTTTCTAGTGTTACTATAATAAACAATACATTTTGAACTTTACAGACACAAACAGAGAGTGCCTAGCACTGCCTAGGAATTTTTAGAACCCCCAAAATATTGAGATGCTTTAAAATGGATAGTGTGCTTTGTGAGTTTGGGCCCATCACACTACATATCACTTGAAGTCACACTAAAATCCCTTTTTGGTCTGCCATCTTGATTCAAAATGGCACCTGGCACCCAAACATCAGTAAAGACCCTCCCACCCCCACATTGGAAACCCTCCTGCTGAGTTTGGGAAAAATATTCAGGAGGTGGCCAAACCTGTGCCAAAAATCAGCTGCAATAAGGCCCAAGTCATGTTTTGGTCAGCCATCTTGATTCAAAATGGTGCCTGGCACCCAAACGTTGATATAGACGTCCACCTCAGGAACTCCTATGCCAATTTTGGTGACAATATGTCAAGAGGCGGCCAAACCTATGTAGAATATTGGTTAAGAGACCTTTAAAAAAGTTTGTATATCTTTCTGTGAGCGAGCAAGTGGAGGAAAAATGTTAACTTGGTCAATTATTTTTAGCTAGAACAAGTTTTTCTTTTGAGATGATGACTTTCACGTTTCCAGTTAATTGGAGTAAAGTGAGATTGAGACACTACTAGTTTTTATGCTCTTTATGAAACTTCTGTATGCTTTGATGGAGTGGCATTTACTCGTATGGAAACAAAAGTAAGTTAACTAGACTAAATGGTAGCAAATAAGGAATACATTGCAACAGAAGAATGAAATTGCCATGGTTGTTTCTTAGGTTTGTTAGGGAAGGGATGCAGAGTCAGGTATAAAATTACAAGCCTAATTTGCCTAAGTCCCAAGGACACTGAATGACAGTTAATAAACCTTGGGGTCTCTGTTTTGTTTTAAAGGATTTTAAAGACTTGAGATGCAATCTTATACATACTTACCTGGAAGTAAGTCCTGTTGATCTAAGCAGCTCTTACTTCTAAAAAGACATGCATAGGATTAAATGTAATTCAACCCATAGTGTCATGCATTCTAAGAACTTATATGCAGGAAAAAATTGACAAGCAGTAAAAGGCTTGTCATGTGAAGTGAATAATGTAATGTCTTCCAAGCACTGGACTGGGGTGCATTGGGTTAGATTATATGCTCTTCATTAGACTGAGTTGATCAGGGAGAAAAATATACTGCGTGGCTCAGCTGTTCGTGTCATGACTGAATTTGCTGTGCTGTGATAGGCAGCCAGATCAGCACCCAGATCTCTTCATGTTGTTTTACCTATCAAACTAGGTTCTTCATATTCCAGCCAATGAAACAAGGAAAATCAGAGTGTTAAGGTAAAGGTAAAGGACCCCTGACAGTTACGTAAGTCCAGTCACGAACGACTCTGGGGTTGCGGTGCTCATCTCGCTTTACTGGCCGAGGGAGCCGACGTTTGTCTGCAGACAGTTTTTCCGGGTCATGTGGCCAGCATGAATAAGCCGCTTCTGGCAAACCAGAGCAGTGCACGAAAACGCTGTTTACCTTCCCGCCGGAGTGGTACCTATTTATCTACTTGCACTTTGATGTTCTTTCGAACTGCTAGGTTGGCAGGAGCTGGGACTAAACAACGGGAGCTCACCCTGTTGCGGGGATTCAAACTGCTGACCTTCCGATCGTCAAGCCTTAGGCTCAGTGGTTTAGACCACAGCACTACCCACGTCCCTTAATATCCCAGCTGATGAAACAAGAAAAATTAGAGTGTTACTTAGAATGCATTCTAAGTATAGTACAGTGGTACCTCGGGTTACAAACGCTTTGGGTTACAAACACTTCAGGTTACAGACTCCGCTAACCTGGTAGTACTTCGGGTTGAGAACTTTACTTCAGGATAAGAACAGAAATCGCACAGCGGCGATGCAGGGGCAGCAGGAGGCCCCATTAGTTAAAGTGGTACCTCAGGTTAAGAACAGTTTCCAGTTAAGAATGGACCTCCGAAACGAATTAAGTTCTTAACCAGAGGTACCACTGTATATTTTTACAGTTATATTATAACCCTAACTCTTAAATAGGGCCAATTTATTCAAGGGCAATGTACTTTTTTGATAGTAGCAGCAGTGATGATGATGACTGTTCCTCCCTTGCCATACTCCTACCATGTTCTGTGGCTAATACGAGTTATGAACCTGCAAAGAGGCAATTCTCACAAGAGCGAAAACAGATTGGTCTCAAAATGTAGGCATGTCCTGGCTTAGTTTCGCCCTGTATGTTCAGACTTTACCTTGGGGCACATAGGCCATTTTCACCACTGATACTACTCCCCTCACAATCGTTTTCTTCCGTTTCCCTGCTGTTTTCCTCCACAGGTCAAGTGCTCTCTTTCTTGAGATCACCTTGTTAAAGAGAGACCAAACAACAGCCTGGCTATCTGCCTCTCCATGGAAGCAAGGCTGTGTGCTGGTTGGATCCAAAGCTATTTCTTCTTTCAGTAAGTGCAGATGGGATATTTTGCCTTTAAATTAGGGCTTTCTGGATCAGGTTAGCCATATTGATTTGTATGCTGTTGGTGGATTATTGTCATTGTCTTGTTGGGCTGTGTATGTGATAAACGGGAGCCATACCGGGGTAAAGGCGTCTTCTTCTTTTTGTCCCGGTGTCAGTTTCAGTTTACAGTGGTGCCTCGGGTTAAGTACTTAATTCGTTCCGGAGGTCCGTACTTAACCTGAAACTGTTCCTAACCTGAAGCACCACTTTAGCTAATGGGGCCTCTTGCTGCTGCCGCGCCGCCGGAGCACGATTTCTGTTCTCATCCTGAAGCAAAGTTCTTAACTCGAGGTACTATTTCTGGGTTAGCGGAGTCTGTAACCTGAAGCGTATGTAACCCGAGGTACCACTGTATTGGTTAATTTTTCTAGTAGGGCTGTTTCCCATACTATTTGGTACCACTGGTCCATGCTTACTCCTGACAGGTCTCTCCAGTGTCTGGTTATGGTGTTTCTGGTTGCTGAGAGCAGGTGGGTTATGAGTGCTTTGTGGTGTAAATGGGCATTGTTGTCTTGGAAGATACTAGTTTGTAAAAATGTTACATGGAAAAAATACGAGAGACATTCCACATACCTCTGTAAAACAAGAAAATCTTTAATAAAATAATAATAATTAGGGCTTTCTGAATTATCCTTCAGAAGCCTAAAATATTGTGAAGGCACACTTTGAACAGATTGTCTGGATAAGCCAAGGTACGTACACGTACGTGTGTGTGTGTGTGTGTGTGTGTGTGTGTGTGTGTGTGTGTGACTGCAAGCTTTGTTCTATAAAACATTCTCATGCCCTTTCAGGTGACCTCATGCTTCTGAGACCTCCTGGACTGTATTTTAAACACCTGGTGTCAGCTATCTTGGAGTTCTTTCACACGCAATAACTCTCAGAATTCACAACCTATATTTATTATTTTCTCAATTATAAATCTTTCCCCTCCCTCTTAATTTCCAGAAAGCCTCAACAGTCACAGCAGGAGGGGAATGCTTTCATCTTGCATAACCCTTTACTTACCAACATTTATTTACCAGCGGACCACTTTTCCCGCGGTAATACCCTAACCTCGCTGCCTAATGATTAAACCCATATGCCTCTTTCTGGAGCCTGGGGAGCTTAATAATTAGGTCAGGGGAGTGGGAGGAAAAGTTGAGGAGTGGTTTGCTAGACCCCACTCCTACCCCTCACCCTACCCCTGCAATGCCGTTCCCAGATTGATTGATGAGGCAGCAAGAACTTTTAAACATTGCGATAATAAATTCCCTCTCCCAATCACGTCTCCTCCTGGTCCCACGCAAAGTGCAGGGAAAAGAAGAAAACATGTGCAATACTCTGGAAGGATTTCCAGCAAGGCTGTTCATGGCAGCTTGTGTTTACATTTAGATCTCTAAAACAGGAATGTTTGGGTATTCAGAAGTGGGTCGATGTCCCCCCTAAACCACCTCAACATCTAAATCTCTCCGCTACCTGTGGCAAACCAGCTGCTATATTTGTCCCGGGCTGCATTATTCGGAGTATATTTCAGACTTTCCTTTGTCACTGGTGTTTATGTATAAATTATTGGGATGCTGTTCAGCGCCAGAGCATATGCTTTGCACCAAAAGGTTCCAAGTTTGTTGCAGGAACCTCCCCCCCCCAATCATTCAGTTTGTAGAAACACGACACACACACACACGACATATGCGACGTTTCTGTTATAAATTCATAGTAAATCAACTGTACATCGGATTTACACCGGTCCACTTTTATTTTGCTCCACGAAGGAAGGACTATCAAAGGGGGATGGTTTGATACAGGACGGCCATAATCCCTTAACCGTACCAACACGTACTCAGGAGCCCTGCCCAGTTGGCATGGCAACCTTGATGGTCCCAGACAGAAGACCATCAAGGACACAACGGACTTGCATATGGGAGTGGATTCAACACGGACTGGAAAAAAAGGACAATGATCAGATCTTCCCTCTGGGGGCAGGAAACTGCCAACTCCCCTTTGTCCTCTGGAAATGACTCGCGGGGAGGGGGAAAGGAGGAACCAGCCAGGTGACAAGATTCTCAGGTTACTTCCACAACCCCTCCCTCAACCCCTCCTTTTTGTGATGTGTCAATGATGTAGTTGTGATGTAGTTCTAGGGGTGTAGCTTGGGGGATTAGTAGCTAATAAAAGTTGGGGTCTTCTTTTGTTCGGGACTTCCATCTTGCTTCATCTTGTTGTGGTTGGGAGTCCTGTCGCGACAGTTTTCAATAAAGGCCAAGCCTACAGGCTGCTGTTTTGCTCCAAATTGTCCTGGTTAGTGTCTTTCTCTTTTTGTCCAAGGGAGCCCTCGGACAAGTTCCATTAACTTGTCCATTAACAAGTTCAATCCCTGACATCTCCAGGCAGGGCAGAGAGAGAATTTTGTCTGACACCCTGGATAGCCACTGCCAGTTGGCTTTGATCAAGGAGAAGTAACCTGTGGTCCTTCGGTTGTGATGGCATTTGACCTCTCAGCAGCCCCAAGCATGGACAATACTTAGGGCTGATGGGGGTTCCACAACATCTGGGAAGCCGGAGCTTCTCCATCGCTGGTGTGGAGGCCATACTGGCTGGACTAGAGGGCCTCTGACTGCATATAAGGCTGCTTTCTATGTTTAGTCTAGCAATCTTTACAGCAGTTGCCTAATTTTGTGAACCCAATTAGTGATAACAGTGTGTAGTTTTGTGAAAATAGACTCTGTGTGTTAACATTTATGCCGTATCTTAAAAACAAAAAAATTATTGTTTTTGTGCAGCCTACTTCATCAGATCATCTGACCAACTGCACTGCCCTCCACAGAAGCTAGTTCTTGTTCTAGTTTTTAATGTGCCACAAGACTTTTACTTTTTCTGCAGACTCTGGAAGCTGCATACCCAGAACTGCTGTGCGTACTAAGCTAGCTGCAACTTTATAGGCTTGACATGTTGCTCCATGCATCATAGCGACTCTTATCTGTGGACTAATATGCAAACTATGCAAGAAAGATATTGGTGGTTGTGACAGACTCCAGTTGGTGGGCCTCATACAACTATGTCTCAGTTGGGGTTTTAAAGATAGGGAGTCCGAAACAGTGTGATTTCAAATCTTGAAGCACCATGTGTCACCCAAAAAGATTACCACCACTCAGGCCCAGTTCCCGGCTGGGAACAGAAAGCTAGATTATTAGGGACACAACTAAGCTGGAAACCTTCTGACTTCCCGCTTTGTATGTACAAGCAGCCTTCACTCATGTGACTGCAATCTGAAGTAGCATTGTCCAGACACATGTTTTCCACCCTAGCTGTTCTTTGTGCAAATAAAGCCTCAGTTAGGTTAGATGTGAGACAAAATGAGGCTGTTCTCTCACCGTTAGAAATGTTTCTAACCCAATTTATACTTCTAATTCATAATTTTATCAAATTTATTTTTATAGTCTGGATATACAGTGGTACCTCAGGTTACATATGCTTCAGATTACATATGCTTCAGGTTACAGACTCTGCTAACCCACAAATAGTACCTCTGGTTAAGAACTTTGCTTCAGGATGAGAACAGAAATCGCGCAGCAGCGGCACGGCGGCAGCGGGAGGCCCCATTAGCTAAAGTGGTGCTTCAGGTTAAGAACAGTTTCAGGTTAAGAATGGACCTCCGGAACGAATTAAGTACTTAACCCGAGGTACCACTGTATAGACACTGACTTCTTGTATCACTGTGTATTTGCATAATCAAATAAAAGTGTTTTTTCCTAGGAGTTCACATATTTTGACTGAGTGACAAGTCATCAGATGCAAACAGTGAGTGGTATATGAGAATTCCAGTACATTTTTTTAAAAAATCCTCTGTGTTAAATCATACTCTAATGCTGCAACCCTATGCAAGTTTACCAAGAAGGCCTCATTGTAGTCAATGGCACTTACTCCCAAGTATAGAATCATAGAATTGTAGAGTCAGAAGGGACCCCAACGGTCATCTGGTCCAACATCCTTCAAATGCAGGAATCTCAACTAAAGCTTCCATGACAAATGGCCATCCAGTCTCTGGATCCTTTTCACATGTACATGTCTCTCACAATTGCACACACATGTAGGACGCGAGTGGTGCTGTGAGTTAAACCTAGGACTTGCCAATCAGAAGGTCGGCGGTTCGAATCCCCACAACGGGGTGAGCTCCTGTTGCTCAGTCTCTGCTCCTGACAACCTTGCAGTTCGAAAGCACAAAGTGCAAGTAGATAAATAGGTACCACTCCGGCGGGAAGGTAAACGGCGTTTCCGTGCGCTGCTCTGGTTCACCAGAAGTGGCTTAGTCATGCTGGCCACATGACCCGGAAGCTGTACGCCGGCTCCCTCGGTCAGTAAAGTGAGATGAGCACCGCAACCCCAGAGTCGTTCACGACTGGACCTAATGGTCAGGGGTCCCTTTACCTTTATTGGACAAGCATGAAATGATTGTTGCTTGTACAATAAAACATAATGTGTTTGCTGCTTTTAATCCTCTTCACAACCCTTTCAAATTGTTTCCAGCCCGTCCCGGAGAAGTCCCAGATTCAGTTGTTCACAGGCACACCCAGGGATCACCTGAATTGAACACAGTGGTTGTGGACCAGTTTGGGAAGCCCTGACTTAAAGGGTTAAGTAGCCTTGGCTCCCTGTGAGTTTTAAGAGCCTCCAGCCGTTTCCTCATGACTCACCTCTCTCAAATGTGGGTGGCCTAATCAGTGGGTGGCTGTCCTTCCCCCCAGGCTATAAACATCTCCAGGACATAAACTGTATCCAACAGGCAGACCCATCTCCCAGTGCTTTGGGGAGGTGGTCTTGTTGCATTCTCTTGCCATGGGCAGAAGGGGGGGGGGCGGGAAGAGATGCTAAATCAGGTTTTCTAAGCAAGATGTTGGCAAGCCTACAAGCTCACACATTGCCTAAACTGTGGTTGCAAATTTCAAGATATTGATCAGCACAATAATCAGTTAAAGATTTAATAAGGAGTACACACCAGCTAAGTGGCCATATCAGTTGATTTCTGGGACGTGGTGTCCCAGGTTGTTTTTCACAAACAGCATTAAAAGTCACACACAGAGTGACGGCAGCTGTGTTGACCCGTAAGCAAGATGCTAAAGGCCATAATAGGGCAATACCTTTGTATGATATTTTGGTTGGCATAATAAAGGTATTTCCCCAGTAATATAGAATTTGGAATATTAAATGCACCTTTCAGACTTTTTTGTCATTTGTGCTTGCATTACTGGGGCACAGTTCTGAATGTGAAAAAATACAGTTTAACTCAATTGAAGGCTGTATAAAAGGTAAGTTTCTACTGACAAGAAGAGAGAAGGGTTGCGTTACCAACAAATTTGTCGAAATACACCTTATTCATGATTAGATAATCTGCCATGTATTCAAGATAAAGATATTAGCTACAACACATTGTGGAATTTTTTTGTGCTGGACAGGACTAGAATACTAGAATCTTATGCCTTTCCTACCTCAGCACCCCACACATCAACCCAATAATCCACAATACTGCCTGTGACAAACACAGAACAGATCATAAACCTTCAGCTTAATGCCTACAGATGGTAAGGTCAATGTTGCACATAATTCTACAAAGCACCCTGTGATTTTAAAAAACAACAACCCATAGTCCTCAGAGACCAAGCCATTCAATCAATGCAACAGATGCTCTTCTTCATCATCAATTTGGCCCAAACTAATTGTGAATGAAAAGTTCAAAAACTCAAACCTTCAGGACAACATAGAGATGGGTAAGATAAGATAAAACTTTATTTGCATTAGCCAATGGCTATAGCAACAGTAAAATATATTTTATAAGGAACAGTTAAAATGTCCGTCTTCAGAACTTCTTCAGGTTGGATGTCAAAAAACAAAACAAAACAAAACATGGATGGCATGATATTGGAGCCCAAAACTCTGCAGTTCGTTACAGACTTGACATGAAGTACATAGGAGGTAATAAGTATACTCAGGCTACAATACACACCTGGAAGTAGGTCCCATTGAATTCAGTGGGACTTACTGTTGAGTAAAGATGGGTAGGTTAGTGCTGTGAGTTATTGTCACTTATAACATACCTCGGGGGTAGCTAGACTTCAGCCTTACAGGAGCAACATTGCCTGAGTTCCACCAACCAGATCCAGGTGCAAAATATTTGGAATTAAAGAATTCTCAGCCTAGAAACTGGTTCTGAGTACCAGAACTAAACTGAATAGCAATTTTCCAATTCTTCCACACAAAAATCCACTCTTTGTTACATCATGCGTTTTCCCCATGCCTGGTCTTCAAATCACCAATGTAACTTGAGATAAGGGTTTGTTTTGTTGTTGCCTTTGTTAAACAGGGTGGAAAATCCTTGTCTACTTCAAATCACCTAGAGATCTACCAGTAGATCACCAGTAGGTCTACTCACCAGTAGATCTACTCACCCCTGCCATTGATAATTACTATAGACAACTATGACTTACATGGAACCCAAAACATTTTGTCTATCAATAGCTTTCACATATATTTGGTAAGAGGAAACAGCTTTTTTCACTTGTCTCAGTAAACTACTACTAACACAGAGGTTTTTTGGGGGAGTGGGAATCAGGGATTGAAACTGCATTGTTTAAGGAAATTTCTGACGGAATTGTTAACATTTTAAAATGCTTCGAGGTCCCAGTCGGTGTGGAATACAAAATCATATTTGATCCAAGTAAATCCAGAAATTTTGTGACTAGTATTTCATTTCGTCACAGCATCCCTGCGAGGTAGGTTAGGCGGAGAGCAGCAACTGACCCAGGGGCGCCAAGTGAGTGGGAATTTGAAACCTGGTCCTCCTAAGTCGTGCTCCCAAACGCTAACTGATAACCCAAAACTGTCATTGCCTTCTAGAGTTCTGGAGGTCCTCTGTTTTAGCTATGAGCATACCAAAGTCAAGTCCCGAGTCTAAATATTTGCAGCAGAAATAACCTGAAGGCGCTAAGCTCTTTGCCCGACTGTAAAGTAAACAACTGTCATAATGGTGCTTCGGCGCGGAAACAAAGGGCAGAAGTTCCTGTGCAACCCTCGAGGGTCTCTTTGCAGGAGCTCTCCCCAAAGTTGCCCTGCCCGGATTGCAGCCTCCCCGACCCTCCCTCTAGCGCCTGCGTAGTGGAACCTCCCTCTCTCTAGGAGATTCCTTTCTCCCAGTGTCAGATTTGCATCCCGGCTGGAAGGAAGGAGCAGAAAAGGGTAAGGAGATAAAACTGCATGCCTTGCTGCCTTTGCTGTGGGAGATTAAAACCCTGCAACTTACTCTTTTTCCTCTCCCTTTTGCAGAAAGGAAGGTGAAATCCGGGTGGCTGTTTTGTTCTCCTCTTTTCTTTTCTGGCAGAAGTAATGAGATGGGGCTTCTCCAGGTGCATCTTCTTTGCTGTTTCCTAGGTAATTAAACATTGTTGTTTAATGTTGTTATGAACTGCCTTCTTGTTTTAAGCGGTCGGTGTGTTCCCTGTTCCCCAAGCTGAGAAGAACTTCTGTTAGTCCTGGAGCAGAACTTTTGTTTTTCATTCAAACCATCCCGTTTTAACAAATTTCAGATGTGCGGCAGCAACAAAAGGGGCTGCAGCACGAACTTTTGCAAGCGATGGCATTTGCCCAAGTAACTTAGAAAACTCCCTTGTTGCAATTTAACCATCACCCCCCTTCTCTCGCTTCTCGCTAGCCTCATCTCTTCCCCTTCCTCTCCCTAGAGATTGCAAGCTCATTGCGGGCTTAGACCGGTTTTCTAGCTACATCCGCCTTATGTTACTCACGTCTTACGAACGATCAAGCGGGCTGTTTCCTCCGAAACTTCCTTGCAGCTGTAAGGATGCGCTGGAAGTTGGGGCATTTGCATGGCTGAGGCTGCAATCCTGCGCCCACTTACATGGGAGCAAGCCAGACTTACTTTCGAGGAAGTGCGCGTGGGATCGGCTGGCAATCAAAGAGTTGGAGAGTTGGAAGGGACCCTAAGGGTCATGTAATCCAACCCCCCTGCAATGCAGGAATGTACGTTGAGGTGAGAGTACTTTTTACGGAACTTCGTGGGTTTACTTCCGCGTAAACCTGCATAGGATGAGGCTGCAAATAGGCTCAGGGTGTAAGGCTGAAGTTCCAACTCCCACCTGGGAGTTTGTCCCATTGAATCCACTAAGGGCAGGCACCCCCAAACTCGGCCCTCCAGATGTTTTGGGACTACAGTTCCCATCATCCCTGACCACTGGTCCTGTTGGGGATGATGGTAGTTGTAGTCCCAAAACATCTGGAGGGCCGAGTTTGGGGTGTGTGCCTGCGCTGGGGCTTACTTCCCATAGGATGGCACTGTATAAGGCTTCGATCCTGTGCGCATTCTTCATGGTGCAAGTCCCATCAAACACAGTGGCATTTACTTCCGAGTAAACGGGCATCGGACTGTCAATACTATGTTACGATTTTTTTTGGCCTGCATTTTCGCAGTGACTCCGTCCTGCAAGATGCTAAGAACCGATTTTTAAAGTAGCCTGTGAACAATTCAGGCAAACTCAGACCTTTAAAAGAATCCCCACAACCCCAACGGACACGCTGATAGAGACAGATCCACACGTCTGGGGAGTGCAGAAAAGTCCCCAGTTGTTTTTATTTTGATTATACATGTTGTGGTTTTATATTTTGATTTTATTCTGTGAACCGGTAAGAGAGAATGTGTGTAACCCAACCCGCTTTATGCCCCGATTCCTATACAGCCCAGGCTGTAAACCCCATTGAAAGCAAATTGGGTCGCGTTCCTTGAGCATCAGCTTGCAGCCGTGTAGACAAGCGCGAAGCCTGGGAATCCAAAACCCCGCGGAACTCAGTATGGAGGACGACGCCCGTGGGCGCGTTCGTGAGAATGGCGCGACACCCGAGTCGCGGGGAAACGCAAGCGCCTCGCCTGCTGCTCAAGCCCCCTGTTAGCAAAGTGAAATGATGCCCTGGTGGTGCTTGGAGCCGCTTCAGCCTCCAGAAACCCTGCGCGTACGCACCCCCACCCCCCGCATAGCGCATTCCTAGTCAGGTCTACTCGGAAGCAAGGCCCGTCGCGGCGTGCTTGCTCCCAGGTAAGCGCCAAGAGGCCTTGGCTTCCGCGCCGCCTTCTTCGCGCTCTTCCTCGCCGCCGCCGCCGCCGCCCCTGGTTTGCGTGCGCTCAGCTCCCCAGAGGGAGAAGCGGCCCGGCGTGGATTTGGGAAGAGTCGTCGCCTGGCTTTCCTTGCCCGCTTGTTCTCCGTCGCGGCCGCGTCGCTGGGCGAGGAGGGAAGGGAATGGCGCCGGCTCCGTGAGGGGGAAATTGGCGGGAACTTGTTCCCCCTCCGCGAGCCGCGCTTTCCCCTCAGCCTCGTGGCTCCCTCCGAAGCCTTCAGACTTGGCCTCCTCTTTGGAGCAAACTTCGCCTCACGACCCTCCAGTTAACATATTTATATTCCTATCCCACGCCAAGGTGGCCTTCCCTGCTCTCCATATCGTCCTCAGGACAACCCTGTGACTTTGGTCATGGTGTGTCCAGAGCAAGGACAAAAATGTGGAGCCCTCCAAATATTTCTGATTTCTTATTCAGGATGGTGCAGGCGGTTTTACGCACACACACACACACAGACAGACAGACACAGACACACACACTGCATTGAGCAGAGGGCACAATATGGAGACGATCCCGTTTGGGGGGGCGCCAAGTTTTGACCTCGCACAGTGTTGCAAAAGATGGCCAAACTTCTTTTCGCACAAGTTCCTTTGGGAATGGAGTTTGTTGAAGCCCCTCGCCTTGTGCACATACTCTCAAAGGTGCTGTTGATGCGCCCCTTTGGCTCACGCCCAGCGCGGGCAAACCACTCTCGCTGTCCTAAAACCAGGGTTGCCTGTGGGGCAGGTTAGGTGGAGAGATGGCGACTGAGCCAAGGCCACCCAGTGAGCTTCGTGACTGAAAGGGGATTTGAACCCTGGTCTCCCAGGTCCTGGTTCGGGTTTTTTTTTTAACAACCACACAGACTCTCAAAAGTTAGTCTCATTGGGACTGCAGCCTTTATGGGTTGCGCATGTGCAAGCTTGGTACAACTGGCCCAGCGGCTAGGATTCAGTCTAAAAACAGAACCCTATGTAGGTTCATGTGGTCCATGGGTTCACGAAGAGTCGGACACGACTAAACAACAAATGTACGTTTACATAGAAGTATATTCATTTCATGTGCATCTCATTGTTCGTCCAAGGCTCAAGGCAGCATACAAGCTTCCTTCTATTTTTCAAACAAGAGATTGAAGAAAGAATCCTTGGTCACATCCACACCAGCCATATTACTTTAACAGGAATGGTTTCCCCCAAAGAATCCTGGGAATTTTGTATTTAACTTCTCACAGAACTGCCATTTTTAGCGCCCTTAACAAACAACAGTTCTCGGGATTATTATTACTTTTTGCGGGGGGAGGGTTATTGGGTTGTTTTTATTTTGATTATATATTTTGTGGTTTTATATTTTGATTATGTTCTGTGAACCCTGAGACCTCTGGGTATAGGGTGGTATATAAATTCAATAATTAATAAGAACAATGCTTTGAATGTGGATGTACCCTGGTCAGCTTCATGGCTACCGTCACATTTGAATCGGGGTCTCATCGGTCCCAGCCTGACGCACTAATCCAATGGTAGCTAATGAGGGATCCACCAGATCCCTTGGACCACAACTCCCATCATCCTGGTGGGAACTGTAATCCACAAATCCAGAGGGCACCTGGTTGGCTGCCCCTTTTGTAACCATTTTTCTACACTGGTATTCTATCATACTGCCTTCTTTGTTCTTATTTCTAGGTAAAAAATGGGGGGCAGTGTAAATTTGTGCCTGCTGTCTTTTTCCCCAGTATCACTGAATGCTTTAAACTGAAGGGGGAAATGGTAGTTAATAACAAATGCTTGTCACCTTTTGCTCATCCTGTACTAAGTTTAAATAACTCAGTGGGTAGATAACCATTCTCCCCTATAAGTGTTTGGGCTCCTTTTCTATTTAATTTTTATGGTGACATGCATGTGTCGTGGATGGAAAATGGAAGGAATTGTGGTCTGGATGCTCCACCACAGATGCATTTCACAAGTTATTGCATCTTGCTCAAATAACTTTCTGAAGGTGCACTCAACTGAGGCCTCACTGTGAAGTGAATCACTTTGATTTCTCTTTCATCACCTGGGTGTCCCATTTGTGGCAACCTAAATGAAAAAAATAAACAAACCTAAACCACAGCTCTCCCCAGACAGGAATGAGACAGAGTTGTGTGATTTGTCCTGTGGTGCTGAGGGGCCCCTATATTTTCAATAAATCTGTTTTGTTTTTTTGCTACTTGCCCAGCTTAAATAACCATAGAATCCAGATTCCTTTTATTCTAATCTGGGACAGGAATCGGTGGCTATCGCCTGCTTACTTGCAAGTTCACAAGAGCATTGACAGAGATTGCTTATTCTTCCGCAAGAAAATGATTTGGCACAACTACGTAGGGTTTAGTGTCTATCCCTTATTATTGTTAGCATCAACACATCTATGAAATTGCCATCTGGCAATTACCGTGTGTGTACGGTGATGCTTACACACGGGGTAATTGCCAGATGGCAATTTTATAAATGTGTTGATTTATGAAATGTGTTGATTTAAGGGATGTGGGTGGCGCTGTGGGTTAAACCACAGAGCCTAGGACTTGCTGATCAGAAGGTCGGCGGTTCAAATCCCCGCAACAGGGTGAGCTCCCGTTGCTCGGTCCCTGCTCCTGCCAACCTAGCAGTTCGAAAGCACGTCAAAGTGCAAGTAGATAAATAGGTACCGCTCTGGCGGGAAGGTAAACGGTGTTTCCGTGCGCTGCTCTGGTTCGCCAGAAGCGGCTTAGTCATGCTGGCCACATGACCCGGAAGCTGTACGCCGGCTCCCTCGGCCAATAAAGCGAGATGAGCGCTGCAACCCCAGAGTCTGTCACGACTGGACCAAATGGTCAGGGGTCCCTTTACCTTTAAGGTGATGCAAATCATGGCATCCACCACTGAAACATCTCCTCTTCCAAATGCTGATCTGCTCCTGGCCCTTGCTTCTCCTTCCCATTTTTAGGCCTTTGGACCATTGTAGTAGCTCAGGAACCAGAATTCAGCTACGGATGTGCAGAGGGGAGCTGCTATCCAGCCACAGGAGACTTGCTGATTGGCCGGGCTGACAAGCTAACGGTCACGTCCACATGTGGGCTTCAAAAGCCTGAACCATACTGCATTGTGAGCCACCTCCAGGTAAGTTTTTGCAGAAGACTGTCTCAGAGCAAAGAGGAATTCAGTTGAGTGTAGTTGAAGGGCAATTGATCATAACAGTCCTGGGTCTTCCTCTCTCTCCCCCCTTAGCTGACCAAGCAGCCCCACACCCTCTCTAGATAAGTAGAAACATCTGGTGCTGTCCAGAGCTTTGAGAGGAAGCAGACACCATCCCCCTGGCTCAGATTTGTTTGTACAGTTGCATGTGTCCTGCTGTTTCCTGCTCTTGTTTGTTTTTGCTCCCTGAATGCACCAAACCACCTTCTCCCAGGATCGTTAGGAGCATGAGCCCTTCTTTCCTGCAGTCCTAGCTGTGACACCAACAAAAATTCTTATCTCAGACTTCTGGGAATTCTGTCCAAAAATGCAGATAAATCCCAGGGCTCTTAGTTTTAACAAAATATCTATGTCATTGGGCATGTCTGCATGGGAAGTTACCCCATTTTTGATTCAGCTTTTTTTAGTGCTGAAGTGAAGTCACATCAGGAAGAAGCAAATTATGTGGGTGGGCTATCCCATTCTTTAATTGTGTTTCAAATCGTTTGGTTAATGCTGGCCTAAGATATTTTGATGCCTGAAAGTTAAGCAAAAAACAAAATACCACCACCAACATCAACAATCTTATACTTAAAAGTCATGTGTGCACTGCAGACAGAGTAGCTACTGTTTGGGAAAGTCAGTTATTGCCTCCTTGAATGGATCTCACTATCTATGGATCAAGACCACAGGTCAGAACTCTGGCTGCGTTCCTATATGCACTTACAAGGGAGTAAATCCCATAGAACACATTAGGATTACTCTTGATTAAATATTCATAGGAGTGTGCTGTCTACTTACACTGAGATTAGTATTGGGACCACACTGATGTTAATGGCTACTAATTTCCCTCAAACTAGCATTTATAGTTCATATTTTGCATACTGATAAGATGGTTCTTATAACTAGCCATTACTTGTGTGTGTGAGGGGGGTGGCATTTCCGCATCAGTGTCAAATTTCTCTTCTGCAGTTCGGGTCACAATTAAGCAGGTCTTAATTCCCAATGCATTATAAGTACATGCAAAATTTCAGCTGAAGTTACTTGTTCTTAAACTGTAATTGTTTATAGACTAGGAATGTTAATGGTTAATGTGATTGTGGTGTAATGTGTCCAGATATATTAATAAAAACATTCTGCTGATTGCACTACCCCCAGCATGATATATGAGAGCTGTCTAGACTACTTCCTTCATTTACAGTCTCTGGAAAGATATATAGCTAAAATTCTAGCAATTTCAGTGTGGTTGTAGATATAGACTAAGGAAATACAATTAAGCAAACAAGGTCTAAGCAATACATTGTTAAATAACCCATTATTTTCCCAGAGCATTTTTCAGATATAAAACAAATTTTGTCAGAAAGAAAATGAAATATGCTTTGAGTAAACAAATAGACAGTTATATGTATATATATATATATATAAACTTAGTAAGTATTTTCTTAAAATAAACAAATAAGAGAAAGTAGCAGAGTAGTTTTCAATCTGAATTATGGGGAAAAGCTATATCCAGTTTTGGAAGACTCAACCCTTAGGGATGATGGTGAAAATGTTTCTGGTTATCCAAGTGAGAACAGGGCAATGAGCATTTGGAAAGTAAAGATATCTACTTGAAGAAATCAATAATTGTAAGAGGAAGTTATAAACAAAAAGGGAGTTGGTGTAATGGTGATTATATGCAATACTAGAAGCCTACAAGCCAGTCTGGGGAAGAGGGAGTGCTCCGGTTGAAAAGAGAACATGGATAATACTGAGCATATGAGAATCATGTTATCGTGAGATAAAGAAAGAAATCGGGAATAATTGAGACAGAAAGGGTTTGCAGTAATGAGGGACTTCAAAAACCTTCACAGTGACCATGCAAAATAGATGTTCATGTTGCAAGAAAAAGGCAAACTTTCTGGATAGCACAAATAGCTGTGCCTTGGAATGTACTGTAATGGCATCTGGTGCTCCCTCAAAGGTTGTCTACAAGTCTACCCACTCTGCCATTCCACTCCCACCAGCAGAATATAGCTAGTCAGGGGGCACAGCCCACAGAAAATACGTTAATCTAAGATTTATAGCTATTGGTCATGCTTATAAATTCCTTGCCATCCACACATGATATTAGGCCACCACAGAGCAACGCAATGCAGGCGGCAGCTGTACCACAATCAGCAAAAAAGGAAATAACTTGTCTTGAGAGCAGATAACTGAAGGAAAAAATGTCACTCAATACAGAAATATATGCACATAGTTAAATATGCAGGATATATCCTAGAAAACATTCACACATTTTAGAGATAGAGAACATCAGATGGAATAGTGTTTTCTTATAACCACCTGGATAAGTTTATGAGAGTGTTGAGACTCATGGGATTTGGCCCATCACTTTTAATAGAGAGTAAGGGACGCGGGTGGCGCTGTGGGTAAAACCTCAGCGCCTAGGACTTGCCGATCGCATGGTCGGCGGTTCGAATCCCTGCAGCGGGGTGCGCTCCCGTCGTTCGGTCCCAGCGCCTGCCAACCTAGCAGTTCAAAAGCACCTCCGGGTGCAAGTAGATAAATAGGGACCGCTTACTGGCGGGAAGGTAAACGGCGTTCCGTGTGCTGCGCTGGCTCGCCAGATGCAGCTTTGTCACACTGGCCACGTAACCCGGAAGTGTCTCCAGACAGCGCTGGCTCCCGGCCTATAGAGTGAGATGAGCGCACAACCCTAGAGTCTGGCAAGACTGGCCTGTACGGGCAGGGGTACCTTTACCTTTACCTTTACCTTTTAATAGAGAGGAGTGCAATTAGGAAACTAACTGGGTCAGATGCATTCTTATGGGTCTGGTTTGTCAACAAAAAGACCAACATGTCCTCTCCTACCCAATCAATACCTTTTTGCTGCCACCCCTGCATTCACTATAAATTTCTGTCTAGGGCATTTATACTGTATTGACAGCACTGCAATGCAATATGCCACATTGGTTTCCATAGCCGATTGTTGACAATGACATCAGTGCTCCTTCAGGAGAAGCCCTCCAAACCATCCTAACATAACTGCAGAGGGAAGGCTAATCATTAATGCAAACCGATTACCCTCCAGTCTCCAGCGAATAACTGGATCATAAAATCTGTCTTGCCGCATAACTAAAACCAGCAGACAGTAATTTGGACAGGACCCATCGGCGCATAGGAAGCACAGCAGTGGCGGACTTGGGCACTAGGACACCCTGCGCAAGGCCAAAATTTGCCCCTCCCCCGTCTTCAGGCTGCCTACCCAAAGGTGGACAAGGAGGCACCTGGCTTTGGGAAGGAGACAGGAGGACCCTAGGACCCTTTCAGAGCCTCACGTCTCCTTCCCAAATATATATATATTTAATATTTAGATTTATTGTGTTTCTAGTTGTATCTCTTTTAATTTATGCTAATGCACTGAGAGAAAGGTGAGACATAAAATAAAATTTAAAAGTAGTGCTTATTCAGAATTACACACTTTTAAATACATTCTAAGATGCTGCTATGGATCTATAACCATGTGCAATTAGGTCATTCTGTAAGAGACAATGAGCCAGACTGACAATGTCAAGGCATCCAGGAATGAAGTCTCACTCTGGTAGACTGCCCAGTATCTTGCAAATGACAGTTTCATGCTAGGCAGAAAAAGCTCGAGCCAGTAAAAGCACTTCAAAGCAAACACAGACTTCAAAGCAATCAAACCATTTAGATTATTCTACAACTTTGTTCTACAATTATTCTACAACTTAGCATGTTTGTTTTTACTTCTGCTCTCTGAGTACATTCACATGTAAAGCTAAACCATGGTTTTCCACTATGCAGACAAACCTTAAAGCTCTGGCAACGTGGCAGAGTACCAACTCACCCCCTTCCCCCTCTCTTCTTCCCACGCGTCTGGGAGAAGGAACATTTCAGTTCCTTTGAATCTCAGCTCAGTGCTATGAATGCAGCATAAATTCTGCTTTAAATTCTGATCAGTTTCAAGATAAGCCAGCTTCAATCCATGTGTTATAAAGCTGATTTATTAAACTAGCCATATTTTGTTTTAAACCGGGATTTCAGTTTCATGCATAATGCTAAGCCAAGATTTAAAGAAACCAAAACTGATAACAATCTCAGCAGAAAGAAGCCAGGCGTTTTGCTTCAAATCACTGAGGCTCATCATTGTAGTGCTAAGCCAGCCAGGTAGCCAACAGGCTGCCCTTCAGATATTTTGGTCTCAAACTCCCACAACAGCCTCAGTCAGCAGCATGGCCAATGGTCAAGGAAGATGGGAGTTGTTGTCCACAACACCTGGAAGTCGGCATGTTGACGACCCCTGCACTAAACTACAGCTTAGCATTACATGTGAACAAGCCCTTTGCCTTCCAAGAGACCCATGTGTTCTAATTAGCATGGCAGCCTGAACCAAGTAACTACTGGATTTTATATTTTCAAAACTGGGGAAACAACCCATTATCTTTTCTTTGTCTCGATGGCCCTTAGTGCCTCCTGTGATCTGTCTTGCACCTGGTGAGGCTAATCTAAAGACATATACGGAACTTATCCTGCAGTACTTCTTTGACTATTAGAAGCTACAAAATTTGGGCCAACGACATGCCCACCTTTTCCTCTGCCCTCCTCCAGCCCCTTTTTAATTAACGTTCTGTTCTTCTCAAAAACTCTCTCATAACTTTATGGTGTTTTTGCTAGACCCTAATAAAGGCAGTTGCATCTTGTGGCTTTTGGATCCCTCCCCCACCTGCAAAGCAATCAATCCCTGGAGTCTCTCAAGTGACTCAGTGATGCTGAACCAGACATTCAGAGATTGCTCCTCCATCACCCCTCCCCCAAGTTAAAGGCACAGATAAGTACAATAGTGTGAAGCAACCATCCATTGTGCTAGAGCATAGTGACTGTCCATGTAAAAGAAAGAGGCATGCAAGGGTATTTATCTTTTGTCCAATGCATATCCTGGCATCAGGCTTAGACAGTAGCAGAAGCGAGATAAGAGAACAATAAAAGACAAATATGTTGGGTCGACTGAATGCCTGTTTCCAGAAATGCTTGCAGGAGTTGCATGGAAATAGCTCAGATAAATATGCTATAAATATTTTTTTATAACCATTTTGAGCCCCCAGCAAGTTGAACTTAATGTGAAGCCTTCCCTTTGATGTGACCCTACACTTTATTCTGAATGGTGCTTAGGATCTGGCACAAGTGTTGTCAGATGGATTTTGAGACGTGACCACAATGCTATCAAATGCAACATATATGTCAGTGACAAAATCTCCAGAGAGTTACAATATTTGATTTCAAAAACAGACATGAGATTAAACGAAAGTCAGAAGCAAGAGTTAGAATGATAAAATATATTCAGGAAACTTGCAGGTTCTTTAAGACTCTAGTAAGAGAAGCTCAGATAGAATTAATACCATCGTTTAGGAAAGGTTCCAAAAAATCCAAGAGCATGTCCAAAGGCGAGATGGGGATTTCCAAAAATGGAAGTCTTGCCCATACAAAACACAAGCTCTGGTTAAACAACTACAAGACAAGATGAAAAATGGCCATAGTTACCCTCTGTCTTTGAATAAGGTATCATATTCAAGTCAGAAGAGGAGTACTACTGCCCCTCCCTTTCATGTGCTGCTGTTGACTGTAAGGATAAGTGCAGCATACTTGTGAATTGGGTGGTCGGTGGAATTTAGGGGAAGACAGTGACTTCCACAAGATTGATCTGTCTTGTTTGTTTCAGGAGGATAAAAAGTGTTTCACCTGCTCTTCACGGGACCCATTCCATGAGACACTCAATCCTGACAGCCATCGTATTGAAAATGTGGTCACTACCTTTGCTCCAAACCGTCTCAAGTTATGGTGGCAGTCAGAAAATGGTAAGCTGTTATGTGGGAAGAACTTCCCCAACACTTAATTGGTTGCCCTCAGTTGATCTTAAAACCTTGCTTTGTATTCATAATCATCTATACAGCTGTTTGCTTTGTAATTACTTCTGCTTCATAGTTTCAGTCTTTTGAACATTTTTTTTTGTATGTGTGTGTGAAAAACTATATCCTTTAATTATAGGTTGTTGTTTTTTCAGGCAACGTCTCAAAATGCTTGGAAGGCAGGAATTAATAGTTCCAATTATCTAGTTATTTTTAAAAGGAGAAATTTTCACATATTGCCCTCAATCTTTTTCTCCTTTAAGATCAGAATGAGGCATATGAGAAAATGTTTCATCAGGAATAATCCTAGGCAATTTCGTGATTGGTTGTGAAACTCCTACAATTTTAGTTTACACAGAGTTTCTTTCATGAACAAATACAAGTGCATTATTGATTTCAGTGAAACTTACTTATAAGTAAGTACTCTTCAGAAAAACTCTTCCTTAGATTACAGAGAAAAAAATCATTAAGAATTAAATAACTTGAGCTCTCTATCTTCAGTATTTTCCATTTGGTATTCTAAACAGCCGTCATGTAATTTTATTGTACTAAACTTGGCAGCAGCAGCAGCGCATAAATGTTTCAGCATAAAGTTCACACAAGTATCCCTCAGAAATAAATAACACATGGTTCTTCTTGCTTGGTTTGTTTGTTGTTGTGTGTTTTTTTTGCATTAGACCAGGCTCCAGTAAGGTCATTTATAATGATTCATAGTTCAATGGAAATTATTGCCGTCTAAAATGTTGAGAGCACAGTTATTTCCTTTCTTCTTGTGTCTGTCTCCTGTACTTAAAAGGATTCACAGGCTTACATTTTATGGCAGAGAGACATCAAACTTATGCCATTGGCTGAGGAAAAACTTGAAACTTATTTAGGCTTAGTAAGCTGCAAGCAGCGGCATCCCCTGACATGGTGTGGCTACATTGGCTGAAGGCGGCACCATAAAGGGGAAGGCAGAGGCAAGTAAATCAGACAAACCAATCCTTCTCAGTGCTATACCCAAGTGGGCATATTATACCCTGTTTTCCCCAGCTGCCTCTATGAAAGAATCCTTTAACATTTCAGACTTTTAACTGGCCTGACCTATTCCATGCAGAAGGGAAGAATGGAATGTCACCTGGGTGCAGGGTGAATGACAGCGCCTCAGACCACAAGGTGTTAACTGGGGTCATCCTCTGTGTGCTGCCTCTGAGAGAGATTTAGAAGGTGGTGATAAGGGAAGAGGGCCTTTTCAGTTGTGACTCCTTGGTTGTCAAATATTCGTCCCAGTGAGACCCACCTGTCCCAGATATTTGACAAGCATAAAGTGATTTGGTTGTGTGTTGATGCTATGTTTTTTTGCTGAAGTTTTTGCACCTGTTTTATTGACCTGTTTTACAGACTGCTTTTTTTTTTATTCCAGCAGGCATTTTAACTGAAATTTGATTTTACAGTTTTAACTAATTTCTGCCTTTTCCATATAGTATTTCTTGTACACTGCTTAGAGACAACTAGAGTTAAGTGGTACTAACTATAGTTAAGTGGTACTTCCTACTAAATAAATAAATAAAGCAAGCAAGCAAGCAAGCCTTTCTGGCCATAGCAATGAACTTTGGTATACCATAGTTAGTTATTGCTGTTTAATCATATAAAGCATTCTATACCAAGTTTAGTATTCTGTGGTATTCAGGCATAGTATTCTAATGTTACTGTGGAAAAGGGCTTCTGAAGTGATGTCTAAAAAGCACATTACATATTCCATTGGTGCTGTGTGAGATTTTTTTTTTAAATGATGGTGTTCTTCACAGTTTTATTCAGGTCTCCCATTGATTTTTATACACCTTGTTTCAAAACAACTGAGCTTAAGGATAAGAACCCTATGTAGAATTTGTCCCTGGTTTCCTTTTGACTCTGTGAATGTTCCCAAATATAAACGCTAGAGATCTTTTAAAAATAAAAACCCTGTGATTTTTAATTTCTACAACAAGTAGCTGATTAGTACTTTGTTGTTATGTTACTCTATATTGCACCCTTTCACAGAGAACAAAAACAAAAAACAAAACTGGCTTTTTTGTAACCAAACACATACCCCCAGGAAAAGAAATGATGAAATTAGACTTTTGACAAATGTTCTTGTTTACTGTGCAACTTCCTCTCCATTTTCTCTTGGTCCTGTAGGAGTAGAAAATGTAACCATCCAGTTGGATCTGGAAGCCGAATTCCATTTCACTCATCTCATTATGACCTTCAAGGTAAAGAATCCATAACATTCTCGCAAACCACAAATGACCCTTGTGTAATCTGGTACTGGTCATGGGAGGCAGTTAGCTAGCTGCTTGAGAATAAAATGCATAGCACCCCATGTTTTGAGGAGATCTTTTAAAAAAAGGATTTTAAAAGCTATTAAAACTGGAATGCAAGAGGTAAGATAAACCACATCAGTTTTACGATGCAGGCTAATTGGCTTCTTCTGCATTCTTAGGTAAGTCTTTAAAGAAATTCCAAACACTCAGAAAGCAGGAAAAACAAAGATTAGGACTGCAATCCTGATTTCAGTAGCCCCACTGAATTTTGTAAAATTTACCACTGAAAGGTCATGGTTAGGATTGCAGTCTTACTGTTGCTTTTTCATCTGTGCCCTCTGCAGCAGTAATCAGTAGCTAGTCTATCACTAAATTTTTGTTGATAAAGTTGAGGGTTCTGTAGGATGTTTTGTCCACATAGCCTTCTCTGTTCTCCTTATAGTTGTATCAGATCCAAAGCCTGGGAATGTGATTCTTTAAGACAACAAAATTATTGGCTTTAGAATTCTCTCAAATTTGGCAGCTGAAATAATCTCCAGGAAAAAAAGAACATCTGTATACAAAGTTCTTTTGTTTCCTTCTGAACAGATGTCTTGGCAGGACAGATGCACCCATATGGTTTAAAATATATTTCATTGGGGAGGTACACAATAGTTTGACTCTCCTGAGATGTGCGTTCAGAAAATCTGTGCTGGGATTACATTTAATACATTGCTTATGTGAAAATAATTTAGACGCTTAATTTCATACCAAGTGAGTAGTACCTAATAATAATCAGTACCTACACCCAAGAAGCACCATATATGTTTGTACAGTATAGCATTTTTAATCAATTGAATACCCGACTTTTAACTGATATAATCAATCTCTTCCATTTAACTTACTTTTCCCCATCTTTATCAAAGCATCAATACAGTTGCCTTTCTATGAACACACAAAACTGCCTAATATTTGGTCAGGCCACTGGACTGTATAAACTAGCAGTCCTCAACCATGGAGCCAAGGGGTACATCAGGAAATCCAAGAAACACTCATGACCATCATAGAACACCTATTTCATAGAAGATAAATTGGCAATGCTCAGAGACCCCCCCCCCAGCAGTCAAAACACTCCCTGAACCAAACAAACTGCAGGCAGGGCTTTTTTCAGCTGGAACTCACCAGAAATGAGGTCCAGCAACTCTTTATTGCATTCTGGCATCTCTTTGGTGCCATTCCCCTGCATGGCACTCTGGGCTGTGTGACAGAGGCAGTGAGCAGCAGGTTGAGATATATTCCTGTTCCTGTGGCGGTAGGGTGAGCGGGTAAAGAAGAAATGTCCCCCCCCCAAAGGCTCAACAACTTATTTGGGTGGGTGCTCCCCCTAAAAAAAAGCTACACAAGTTCCAACACCTGTTTTTCTATAAAAAAAAATGCCCCCTACATCCAAACAACCTCCTCAAAATGCAAAAAGAAAATGAATAAAAACTCTTAGGAGGCGTGGGGGCATTGGTGAGAGCCTTAGGAGGAGGCTTTCTGAAGGCACCACATTGGGGCAATTGGGTCCAAACCAAGTGACTCTTAAGATATGAAGTAGACATATTTCTCAGCCCTGCTACCTGCTATCTAGAAATACCAAAGATTAAATATTGTGCCCACAAAACATTGTTGTACTACTGAGCAATGGTCCTTATTATGTTAGTCTGGTTGATATCCCCCCACAAAGTACTGATCTGTTTGTGGCAAAATAAACTGCAACGCAGCCTTATTGCTACTGATACATTTGCTCGCGCTGTGACTTCATGAGTCCTCCATCCATCAAGCAACACCATTCCTATACAATCTGGGGATTTAGCTGGTGCAGCTGTGCCTTTTTCTGGTACAGCCTGGACGAATGAATGAATATCACTATTAACACGCTCCTTGGCACCATGAGGGGGCCTTGACCTGTTGGAGCACCTGCAATTACAAGAGGCTTATTGTTGTTTAAAAGCATATTCTGTAGACTGACATGCATAGGCCACACAGATCTGAACATAATCATTGCAAGAAGAAGCAGCGGCAGAAAAGTCAAATAAACGTTCAGGAAATCGTAAATGATACTGGAAAATCATTTCAAATATTTGATGAACATTGTTTCAAATAATTTGTAGCTTAACATTCATTAAAATCTATTCCTCTTCTTGATTCTTAGACGTTTCGCCCAGCTGCAATGCTGATTGAAAGATCCTCAGATTTTGGGAAAACTTGGCAAGTATATAGATACTTTGCCTATGACTGTGATACTTCATTCCCAGGTGTTTACAGTGGACCAATGAAGAAAGTAGATGACATAATTTGTGATTCCCGTTACTCTGATATTGAACCTTCAACTGAGGGAGAGGTTTGTAGTTTTATCTACAACTGATCTGCCTTACTAGTGAGGCTGTATCTCTGTGACGCTGATGAATCCTCATGTTTGTTTCAGGTAATTTATCGTGCTCTGGACCCTGCTTTTAGAATAGAGGACCCATATAGCCCAAGAATTCAAAGTAAGTATGCAAGCTTCTTATCTTCCTATACATTTTTAAGATTGCGCTTGAACTGCATTAAATGCTTTACAATAATTACTTCACATGTCAGCCTTGTGTGGTGAAGTCCTCTTCACTTTTTGCAGACAGAGAAAGAAGGGTGAGAAATAGTTACTTATTCAAGGTTATTCAATAATTCTGTCACCAAGCTGGCAGATCGTAGGTTCCTTGCGGACTCATGTTTTAATACTACTTGCACTGATTGCACAACCTCTTAGTCTTGAAAGTTAAAAAGAATTACAAGTTGTTGTTACAGAATATGGAAAAACTTGCATCCTTGTACTGGCTTGTTGGAGCCAGTATGTTTCAACATTTCAGAGCACAGGTTTGTTTCAGATGGATTTCAAGTGAGCTTGGAAATGTATGTGTTTGCAAGACTGGAGTGCCTGAAGAATTTTCATTAACACCAACCTGTGACCCCCACTAGGATCAAAGGCGCTCTTAAACATGCATGCTTAGAAGCTGATGAAAGGGTTAGGCTGAAATGTCCTCAGGTGTCCCATCACAAACAACAGTGGTGATGAACACACGGAAATTTTAAATGACTCAATAGAGCTAAGTCTATTTAAATCAATATTTCAGCTACATAAATTCCTGCTTAATTTCAGCATATGCTATTAATGAGGGACATTTACAAGAAACTTGCTGCTGAACAATCGTCATACATTTAAATGTATTTATTTAATAGAGCATACTTCCTTTCCTATCGCAGAGCTTCAGGTTGATTAAAATCAGGCTAGGCCCAGGGCATGGATTTAAGGTTCATGATACAGTAACTTTGCAAAAGCTGAGCAGGACCAAGTCTGCTCAGCGACTGAATGGAAAACTGGATAAGAACCCTACTTATGCCTCTTTGGTGTCTGTGATGGAAGAAAGGCAGGGTATAGATGTAATAAAATAGATTTAACATGGGAAAACAGTACTTTGAATTTGTATAGTGCTTAAACTTAGTTGCCTTAGCCTAAGTGTATTTTCAGGGAAACGTCTTGCTGGTATATTTATTTTCTTTTAATGAATTTCCACCTCACTATTTAGCCAAAAGAGGCTCCCAGGAAAGCTTATACACTAAAAACAAGATAGACCCCGCATCTAATTGGTACAAAACAAAAGGAAAATGGATTGGGGGTGTGGAGAAAGAAATGAGCAAACACAGGCACCAGATATTCATTGCAGGATCTTCTAGTGATCAGCTGGGATGGAAACAGTTAATTGAGAAGAGGTCCCCAATGGTTGCTGGTGTCTTTAAGTTGCACCAGTTTTTGCATCCCCACCCCCAGCTCATAACTGCTTGGTGGAATGGCTTGCAGTTGATGGGGGAATGGAAAGTGATAAATATGTGCAACTCCCATCATCCCTGACTGCTGGTCCTGCTAGCTAGGGATGATGGGAGTTGTAGTCCAACAACAGCTGGGGACCCAAGTTTGAGAAATGCTTTTTTAGACTCATAAGCTTTTCATAATATATATTCTTAATATGTCTCTTGCAATGAAACTAAATTTCTTTTTTAAAAAAACAACAACACCCTTACTTTATTTATCTTTGGCTTTTCAGATATGTTAAAAATCACAAATTTAAGAATCAAATTTACCAAACTGCACACACTGGGAGACAACCTTCTGGATTCGAGAATGGAAATCAGAGAAAAATATTATTATGCCATTTATGACATGGTGGTCCGTGGAAATTGCTTCTGTTATGGACATGCCAGTGAGTGCGCACCGGTGCATGGATATGATGAAGAGGTGGAAGGAATGGTAAATTTTTATATATTTTTCATAACAAGCAGTTTTAAAATCAGATAAGTTACATTTCTGCCACTCAGACTCTAAGAGGTTCCCTCCTTGAGGAGAGCTACCAACGTAAACAAAGGTAACAAAACTAGATTTTCTGTCAATTTAAATTATTGTTGAAGGTCAAAGTAAATGAGACATCAGTAGCCATGGGTAAGGGGGAGGTTTAGCACAACCATGTCCCAGTCCCTGAACATCTTGGATGTAGAACAGCTCTAAAACTTGTATATAGCTACTTGGTATAAACTCTGGATTAAAAAAACTGAGCTGTCACAATCCAATTTGGCCCTAGAGCCAAATTAGCGTCTCATCTTAAGGGTGTTCTGTAGTTCCTTTTTACATTAGACAGGTCACTGCTGCCCTGGCAGTCAACATCTTCCCAGTCAAAGATGAAGTAACTTGTTCTTCTTGTTGTTCCATTATTTCCAAGCCACTGGATTTTTGTAAAAAAGTCCCTAGAAATTCTCGCAACAATCAATGACTACTATTTCTTTATATGAACCCTTAGTCAATGAGAGGAAATGAGCATTGCTTTTATTTTCAATATATTGTGTCTTTGTATGTATGTTCCAATCTCTCTCTCTTTCTTTAAATGAAAGGTCCATGGTCACTGCATGTGCAGGCACAACACCAAAGGCCTAAACTGTGAACAGTGCTTGGACTTTTACCATGACTTGCCATGGCGACCTGCCGAGGGTCGCAACAGCAATGCATGCAAAAGTAGGTGTGACAAATTTAAATTCTGCTTTATAAAATCTATGGTACTAATGTCTGATGAGCCTTTCATGAGAAACTGTGCTCTCTGTCCTATAAATGGCACAGATTACCCAACTTTTAACCGATTTTGCTAATAAAAATACTCAACTGCTGCTGCACTCTTTTCTAAATAAGTTAATGTAGTTGTTTTATTTTTAAAAATGGATTGTCGCTTAGAATTAGTTTGTTTATTTTTATCCTAGAATGCAATTGCAACGAACACTCTGTACAGTGCCACTTTGACATGGCCGTGTACATGGCAACTGGAAATACCAGCGGTGGAGTGTGTGATGACTGTCAGCACAACACGGTGGGGCGTAATTGTGAGCAGTGCAAACCCTTCTACTTCCAGCATCCAGAGAAAGATATTCGGGACCCCAACATTTGTGAACGTAAGTACATTGTCTTCAAAGTGTAGACAAAGACAAAGTGTAGACAAAGACAGCCTGTTGAGATAAATGAGAATTCCTCTGTCGTTTAATATACAAGTGTGATTCTGAAATAATGAATAAAACTTTGTAGTTCTTTTTTATCCTAAAATGTACAAATGGAAGACTAACTGCATGTTCCAGAAACATTGTGGGTTATATCTGATGTAGGCCACAGTCAGAGTAAATCCACTGAAATCAGTGGGCATGGCATTCATTTCATTGGGTCTACTCTGAATATGACCACTTATGTGTACTGATTTGTAATAGCAGAGGCTCCTGTATTCAAAGTGGTATAGCATAAGATTTTGGCTAAATGGGAAAGCTAGTTGCCATTTGGTGGGGCACAGCAGCTTCAGACAGTGGGAGGCTTTGATGACAGAATTTTCGGGAAATGGAATTGGTGTTGTATTTGGCTATAATATATGCTTCCTGCCTAGTAGCTATGATTACATAGTAAAGAGCTGCTATTTCTTTTAGCATGCAACTGTGATCCAATTGGCTCCCAGGATGGTGGGGTATGTGATCGCTATACTGACTACTCAACTGGCCTTATTGCCGGACAGTGCCGTTGCAAATTATACGTGGAAGGGGAGCGCTGTGATTTCTGCAAGGAAGGATTCTATGGGTTAAGTTCCGATAATCCACTTGGTTGTCTGTGTAAGTAAAACAAAAAGAAACCACTTTGTAGTTTTGAGCAAGGGGAGTGTTTCTAATGCTGCACCTCCCTGATTATGTTAACTGAATCTTACTAAGTTTAGAGCTATATTTTTTATTTGTAAATACATTGCCTGCCCTGCCTTCCATTGTGTGTGTGTGTGTGTTTGTGTGTGTGTGTGTGTTTTACTGACATAGAGGATCAGGAAGTTAAAAATTCATATTATCTTGCATTGTTTACTTTCCTGGCCTTTCCTGTACGTTCAAATTTAATTTTGGTGTGGGGATACAAGGGCTGTTTTCTGTTTTTATTTGTTTTGTTTTCCAAGCAACAGAAGTCTCTTATCCTGTTCCTTGCACACCGGAGGGGGAAACCTATCACCTTTCAGTATTCTGGCCAACAAGTGCAAAGGTGCTGGGATGGTCTATAAGCACTTGAGCATTTGGGGGCAGAGAGTTGTATTAAATTTAAGTGACTCACTTTAAATATATCAGACTTCTTGCAGTTTGCTTATTACTGGGTTATATTTAATTACAATGCCCTTATAAATTATTCCTTAGCAATGCTGGCTCTAGAACTTTGAGGGCCCCACAGGACCCACGTGTGGAGTCCTAACCTGGAAGAGGCAGATGATGCATACCCTCAAACAGGTTGCCACAGAAAATCGGGATGTGTGTCTACTGTAACACACTCCCATGCAAGTCACATGACCTGCATGAGATCACACCCCATGTCTTTTGAGGCTGAGGCCCCTGCAAAACAGGAAATCCCGATTTAATTGGGGCAGTTGAGGGGTATATGCTTGCAGACCAAGAATTCTCATAGGCTGCAGCCAACCATATTGAATACTCTGTGCAAGGTTAACACTGTTAGGGTGATGGGCTGTTTTTCTGGTCCTGGGGACCTGGGAAATTGCCAGTCTTGCCACACTGTGGAGCCAGCTGTGAGCCTTAGAAAACACCACAAAATTTCTAACTGTAGGATTTCAATTTATGGTATACGTTTCTACTTCACAGCTTTTGTTTTGTTGTTTGTGCTATTTTTTATCACTGACTGTAGGTTATGCTGACTGGTTTTTTGTTTTGTATTGTTCAGTATGACCTTTGGTCAACAGGCAATACATCTGTCTCCTTGGCTTTGCTTATACACAGGATGGTGTGTGAATGTGTTTTTGTGAGCTGGGTAAGAGAGAAAAGCCATTTGTCAGTAAGTCTGCAGTGAAAAATGAGGGATAGTGTTGATGTAAATATTTGTATTAAATGCTGTGCAAATTTATAAGTTAAACAACTATATCCTGATTTATTTACTTATACTTCCTAATATAGCTTGTGAATGTAATCCTTTGGGCACAATTCCTGGAGGGAATCCTTGTGACTCAGAGACAGGAAGCTGCTATTGTAAACGTCTTGTTACAGGAAGACGTTGTGATCAATGTCTGGTAAGTCGCCTTGCTTAAAAGAACAGAGCTTTTATTGTGTGTGTGTGCGCGCATGTGTTTTTTTTTTTAAAAAAACCCTTTCCAAATAAGGCGACAAGTGTCATTTGTCTGGTAAGCTTCATTTAAAAACTTCAAAATAATCAAACTGATTTGCAACACCAAGCTCCTCTACTCAAATGCCTGAAGCGCATTCTCGATACTTCATGGTGCAGTATTTAAATTCAAAAAAGTTGCATACATTTGTTTTGGAATGCCAAAATATTAGGCCTGGGACATCCTGCTTTGGTCTCAGCTGCCTGTTATATCACATGGGCAGCCAAAGGTGCTAGGCCTGCCCCGCACGCACAGGCTCTCTGTAACACCAAAACACCAAAGCCAATAACAGTGATTGGGGCTGTGACCCCTCTGCTTGCAGTGTCCCATCCTGATGTCAGAGCTGGTCAGCAGCTTCCTGGCTATGACTACTGCTTCCTGAACTTCCTTCAGGATTGCACACTTGGTTCTCCTCCCCCAGTCATTTATTCTCACAACATCCCTGTGAGGTAGGTTATGGTGAGAGTTTGTGACTTAACAGCTGAGCAGATAGTTGAATCTGGCTCTTGCCAGTCTTAGCCACTACCCCACATAGCTTAAGGAAGCAGATAGTTCTGCCATTACTCATTGGTGTTAGCCTTGGACATGTCCACCTTTTTGCACAACCTTGAGCTTGAACTATGCTTGAGTTTCGCAGCATCCTGTTATACGTAACAGTCTAAATCTTCCCTTGCAGCCTGAGCACTGGGGCTTGAGCAATGATATGGATGGTTGCCGACCGTGTGATTGTGACCAAGGAGGGGCGCTGAACAACAAGTAAGTCTCAAAAGAAGCAATGTGCTGTATTTTTCGCTCCATAAGACGCACCTGACCATAAGACGTACCTAGTTTTTAGAGGAAAACAAGAAAAAAAATTATTCTGAATGAAACAGTGGGTGCATGATTTTTGTGGTTCATGCTGTGGCCACAGACATGTGATTTGATGGTGAGTTTGGGGTAGCCCAATACAAAAATCCTGAGAATCCATGTGATCTGTGCTTTGTAACCACGTTTTTGCACCATTGCGGCCCCACATAACAGTGGGTGCGCGATTTTTTTGATGCAGGCTGTAGCCATGGACATGCTGTGTGATCTGATGGTGAATTTAGGGTGATCCAATGCATGGACTTTTACCTCCCCCCTCCCAGGCAGCTTCCTTTATGGCTAGCGTCCCTTATCTCTCTCCCGATCCTACTGATCAGCTGCTTCCTTTCAACACTCCCTTCCCGCTTGTTTGCCTTAGTGTCTTTTCCTTAGCTGGAGCAGTTTTTTGCTCCTCCTTTTCTTCTAATTTCTCTTCTCATCGATTTAGTCTTCCTGTCTCCTCTCCTTCCAAGTTTGCTGTCTTTACCTCCCCGCTCCCAGGCAGCCTCCTTTATTGCTAGTGTCCCTTATCTCGCTTCTGATCACTTGCGATCAGCGGCTTTGTTTAAATACCCACTTCCCTCTTTCGAAAAAAAAAAAAAAGCATGATCTGCTTTTCGCCACATGGCAATTCAGCTCCAGGGACCACGCATTCATTCCATAAGAGGCACAGACATTTCCCCTTACTTTTTAGGAAGAAAAAAGTGCGTCTTATGGAGTGAAAAATATGGTACTTGGTTTTTCTTTTCTTTTCAGAAGACCTGATTCATCTGTATTTAAAAACAATAATGATAAGAAAAACAACACTTACTGTATACATAGTGAATTTCGAGTATTTAAAGCATTTCACCATTGTTAGCTCAGTAATTCTTACAACAGCCCTGTAAAGTACATCGAAAATTTTATCACTATTTTGCAGATGGGAGAGGGGCAGGGCATGGATCCAAATTTAGTCATATTTTGAGTTGCGTAACTCTTGCCTAGGTCATGGCTAACTTAAATTCCATAAATTTCAGTAGGTCTTCTCTAAGCATGGCTGAATACAATCTGCTGGTGGCCAAGTGGCCTAGCCAGGATGTTTCCCAGCTCCATCTCTAGATAGTTAGATAATCATTTAAAGCTTTCCTGTTTAGTTACTCACTTCTACATGTGTTGAATGGAAGGGAGGAAGAATGCATGAGCCGAAGATCTGATTGCACTTAAATAAACCTCAAGGGCCAAGTAAATGTCCTGTTTTTTTTCTTAATTTTGTTCAGTTAGTTAGTTTACACTTGGGAGATAACTATTGCACAATCAAATTACATCAACACAAATCTTTCTGTCATTTCAAACTTACTTGCCAATCTGTCTGAAGTAATCACGAAGAAGATAATTCCAGCAGGCTCATGTTTGTACCCCTCTTGTTGGCCCCTAGTTATTTGTTTTCCCATGCAAGTATCAGATGTCCTCAGAAGTACTATTAAAATTGTTTGATAGAACCACGAAGCTGCCTACCCTTTGAATGTTAATGACACTGATTGCAAAACCATCTGAAAGTGGGTGTTGCCCACTAGCAGAAGTCAAGCCAATTCGCTTTTCCTTTTTGTCTCCCAAGAGAATGGGCTCATTCATCCTGAAGATTCTCCTTTAAAACTGCTGCAGTTGAGATGCCTATTCTTACAAGCCTGATTTCTATTTTTACAACAGCCTGTCAGGAAGGATAGAGGGTCTTATTCCAAAAAGTTTCTAACTGCAGTTTTATCCAGCATAGATCATGGTGTCTTGATACAGCACCTGAAAGGCACATCTGGGTTGGAATCCTAACTTGTGATTTTGAATGCTGGAAAAACACAAGGGAAGCAAAACAAAGGATGGAGTTGTTGTTCAACCATAGGGTACTTTCCATATTTGTTAAAATATCTGGGATAAATACAGAAATTTCACAGGAAGGAACAATGTTTAATTACAACAGTTTTTTCCCATGGAATTTTCCCCTCTGCCATAATTTGTATTCTGCCCCCTAAGTTTTAAGCTGACTCATATGCAAGAAAATGCACTTGTATTTGAATCTAAACATCTGTGCCAGGGTGTGCCATGCAAACAGTGGTGGGACTTAGCAGTACAATTTGTGGTGGTTTATAGAATCATATAATTGTAAAATTGGAAGGGACTTTGAATGAGGGCCATCTAGTCCAACCCCCAGCAATTCAGGTTGCATTGCTACAGTGTCAGTGGATCCTATTCTCAACCCTAATTTCCTTTTGTGCATTGAATGGTTATAGGTTCTTTTAAATTTGTCTGTCTGTATTTGCTTTTAGAAGATTGCAATATAAATGCATTATCTTTTTCAGCTGCTCGAGTGAATCTGGTCAGTGTCAATGCAGGCCTCATATGATTGGCCGCCAGTGCAACGAAGTGGAACCAGGATATTTTTTCATTTCTTTAGATCATTATGTCTATGAGGCTGAGGAAGGCATCTTTGGCCCAGTGAGTACCTACTCAGTTAAACTTCCACAGGCCCTTTTCTAATGCTCTGATATTTCCATGTACGGTATTCCGTTCTGTTTCTGTCCTGTTGGTTTTACACTATACCTACCGAGGGACGTGGGTGGTCTAAACCACTGAGCCTCTTGGGCTTGCTACTTGGAAGGTCGGTGGTTCGAATCCCCGCAACGGGGTGAGCTCCCGTCGCTTTGTCCCAGCTCCTGCCAACATAGCAGTTTGAAAGCACGCCAGTGCAAGTAGATAAATAGATACTGCTGCGGCGGGAAGGTAAACAGCATTTCCGTGCAGTCTGGCTTCTGTCATGGTTGTGCCAGAAGTGGTTTAGTCATGCTGGCCACATGACCCAGAAAGCTGTCTGTGGGCAAACATTAGTTCCCTCAGCCTGAAAGTGAAATGAGCGCCGCACCCCATAGTCACCTTTGAACTAGACTTAACCGTCCAGGGGTCTTTTACCTTTACTTTTTTTTCAAACATGGTCTGAAATAAACATGAGCTGTCTTAGGTGATCTGTTTAGGAAAGACAATGTGAAAATAAAAGTAAATAAATACAAGTGTGCTAACGGGCCACTAGAGAGTTGGCCACTGGACCTTGATGGTTATGAGTTTTAGCAGTCTACACTGAGAAGGTATATGGGCCATGTACCAGAGCCAGGGTCTGCTTAGAGGCAGGTTCATCTAGAACACTGGCCTTCAGCTGGTAGGTTCTAACTCACAACTGGTTCATACCAGCAGCCATCTTGAATGACCATGTTTTGGACAGAGGGAGAGAAGGAAAAAGGTACAGAGAGCAAGGGTGGAAAGATGGGTCTAAACAGAGTAAAGGTTAATATTAATGGTCTAAGATTTTTTAAAAAGTAAATATTAAAGCATAATTATGTGTCTATTGAAGTTGAAGATCACTTGCTAAGCCTAACTTCTTGTTTAGGAAGCTCATTCCATTTATGTTAGGTAAGGTATCTCCCTGAAACCATCAGCTGAAGATTCCTGCCTTTAGTTATTTCATAAACATTAGGCATTTCTGTTTTCTCTACAGTTATATTATGCCTGATAAAGTGGTTAATAGTACAAGTGATTTTTACACTTCACATCTCATTATGCTAAACGGAAGTGAATTTGTGCAGTATACTTTATCTCAATGAAGTGGCCTATGTAAATGTAGGAGAAGATGTAAACAAAAACATTTGTCAGCAAATAGGAATAGGAAGCAGAAGAAATTAAGGTCAAAATAACCTGTAGTGCTACTCTTCTACTGTGTCTTTCCCTTCAATTCTTTGAAAGTGCATGTGCCAACTTAAAATAATATGTAATAACGCCTGATTCTGTTCCACAGGGAGTGAGCATAGTTGAACGTCAGTATTCCCAGGACCGCATACCTTCATGGACTGGAATAGGATTTGTGAGAGTTCCTGAAGGAGCATTCCTGGAATTCTACATAGACAATATTCCTTACTCTATGGAGTATGAAGTTCTGATTCGCTATGAACCACAGGTAAATACCAACCCTAGACCCATGCTCTTTCATAGTGTTGAATCTGAGTGATGGAGTTTCCAAGAAGGTTTAAAGCCTGCCTATATAGGTTGATGTGGCTTGCTTTTCTTTTGTCTTAAGATCACGCAGATATTCCAGTGGCTATTTTAACAGCACTAGGCATAATAATCTCTCAAGTGTTCACCATTAACAATAGACCTCTGCACACGTGGTGAAAGTGACTGTTCCTCTTGTTCCTATTTTGCATAAACATTCCAAATTTGCATATATTTAGCATTTTTATTTGTATATTCTGCAAGTAGTTGTATGGTGTTATGAGGAGAAAGATGAGTAAATAAACAGCAGTTGTGGTGTATGAGTAAGGGAAAGGAGTCAAGTGCATATAATCATGCAGAGTTCAGAAATGCTGGGGCATAGAATTTATTTTATTTTATTTTTAGATTTATCTAAGAAACTATAAGGGCTGAAACATTATTTTATTCCCCCCCCCCAAGTCTAAGATGTTCCTCCTCCTATTTGCAGAGGTTCAGAAAATGTCCAGACCTATTTATAGATTATTAACTATAGATTATTAATGATAGATTATTAAACATTTAAAGGGGACGCGGGTGGCGCTGTGGTCTAAACCACTGAGCCTCTGGGGCTTGCTGATCAGAAGGTTGGCGGTGATGGGGTGAGCTCCTGTTGCTCGGTCCAAGCTCCTGCCAACCTAGCAGTTCGAAAGCATGCGAAAGTGCAAGTAGATAAATAGATACCGCTCCGGCGGGAAGGTAAACAGCATTTCTGTGCGCTACTCTGGTTTCGCCAGAAGTGGCTTAGTCATGCTGGCCACATGACCCGGGAAAACTGTCTGTGGACAAACGTCAGCTCCCTCAGCCTGTAAAGCAAGATGAGCACTGCAACCCCAGTCGTCTGCGACTGGACTTAACTGTCAGGGGTCCTTTACCGTTTTAACTGCCATTTATACTGGATAAAATCTGGTAATAGGTAGCAGAGATAGCTACAAGTAGCAACCTTGCACATTTACTCAGAAGTGTATTCCACTGTCCAATGAGAATTCCTTCAATGTATTTACAGCAGCTTACCATGGTTGCTAATACAGTCCCAATTCCTGCATCAGGAGAAAAAAATGGTTCAACTCCATGGAGAGAACTTTGATTACTTCTCAGCAAAGAAAATATGTTAATGTGTGCCAATTTTTCCAGTTACCAGATCAATGGGAGAAAGCTGTCATCACTGTATTTCGCCCAGACAAGATTCCAACCAGCAGCAGATGTGGCAATACAGTTCCTGATGATGACAACCAGGACGTATCGTTATCTCCTGGTTCAAGGTGAGTATCACAACAGAAGGATAAACAAAGGAGCAATGAAGACATGATGGGAGGCAGAGGGAGAATCAACAATCTCACTCTAATCATTTGTTGTTTAAACATCCCATTGTTTTATCTCCAATGCACTCTTCTCTATATGAACGTTGTGTCCGTCCTGGTTTTGCAGATATGTAGTCCTTCCACATCCAATATGCTTTGAAAAGGGTCTGAATTACACGGTTCGTCTGGAGCTGCCACAGTACTCCTATGATACGGAAGTGGAAAATCCATACACACTCATAGATTCTGTAAGTGCATGTTTAAATAAAAATCTGTTTACATAGTTTGCAATTTTACCCAGTTAAATAAAACTACATGCATTGTGCTTCCTCTCCATGAGCACAGAATTTTAGCACAAGTAGACTGCAAGCAGGGGCAGCCTTGAGAGAAGCAGTGTGAACGGATTCCTCCCCATGAGAGAAGGAAAGGGTCAGTGGCAATGGCTGTGATTTAATGTGGTGTGCCTGGAACACTGCGTGCCTTGCTGAGTGCCAGCAGGTGAAAGGGGCAGGAGAATGAGTTCCATTTCACTTTACTCAGAAAGCTGTGAGCATAGGAAGGGATGGATTATTCTTTCCCTTCCTCTACCTGTAACTTTCCCCAAGAACAGCCTGTGTGTCAGGGGAAACTTTGGGAACTGTCGCCAACAGTGTTGGTTGAGGGAGGGAAAGCAAAACCCCCTGCTGCTTATGTAGTAGCTCTTTTATGCCCCTAAAGCAGTGGTGGTCAAACTTTGCCCTCCAGCTGTTTTTGGACTACAACTCCCATCATCCCTAGCTAACAGGCCCAGTGGCCAGGGATGATGGGCATTGTAGTCCCAAAGTTTGACCACCACTGCCCTAAACACTCCTTGGAAAGCATTTTTAGGAGACACTGTGCATGTTAATGATCAACCATCTAATATTTTTTAACTATTGTAGATTTCTTTTTCTGACAATATCGCATGGCACTGTATTTTATACAAGGTTCGGCTACAGATCTAAATAGTAATTCTGCCATGTTAAAATCAACCCACAGCTTGTTCTCATGCCTTTTTGCAAATCCCTGGACATATTCTCAGTTGGAGGCAGAGGTGATGATGTGATGACTAACAGTGCCTGGGAAGCCTTTCAGAGATACCGGTGCCTGGAGAACAGCAGGAGTGTTGTTAAAACACCCATGACTGATGTTTGCAGGAATATCATTTTTAGCATCTCAGCCTTGCTGCATGAGACAGCATTAGGTAAGTAGATGTAACTGATTTCACAAAGTGGGATTGGGGCTAACTAGGAGGAAAAGGCAGTGGCCATGTTTACTACCAAAATAAGTAGCCATCCACATGTTGTTGGACTCCATTATTCCAGCTTGCATGTCCAGTGGATGAGGGGAGTTGTAGTCCAACACCACTCGCAGGGCAACAGGTTTCCCAGCCCCTGTTAAACTTAGCATCTGAACAACCCCATTAACAGAAAACAGGACCCTGGGTAAATATATATATACTAGGTATATGTAGCTTCACAAGAAGTGATTCATAAATGAAATTATTATCATCTTAATAAGAAATAATATTTAATATCTGTCCAATCAAGTTTACGCAGATCAGTTCTTTACTAACCCATTGTCACCTTGCACAATACTATTGCTGCCAAGATGGCCCACACTTGTGCATTTGCCACTCCTGCAAAACCCGTGTCTTTCCCTCTTTCAGCTTGCCAGTGTGACCCACAAGGCTCATTAAGTTCTGTTTGTGACCCTAATGGAGGCCATTGCCAGTGTCGGCCAAATGTTGTTGGAAGAAGATGCGACAGATGTGCTGCAGGCACTTTTGGATTCGGACCTAGTGGATGCAAACGTACGTTGCTGCTTTATTCTAATCAAAATGTCATATGTTGCTGCTGTTTAACCCTTACCCAGTAAGTTTGATTGAAAGGAAGAAGGAAAATCCCTTGAGCCCCTTTGTTTCAGTATACATCTGTAAGAATCCTTTAAAAAAATAAAAACTTCTCTCTCCAAATATTTTATTTTTAAGTAATTTGAGGCTTCATGTCCTAGTGTCATTATAACTTCATGAATGTAAGCAGTGTATCCAGTTTCAGTATCTTTCAAGATGGATACCTATGTTCTTTTTAGCTTGTGAGTGTCATGTCCAAGCATCAGTTAATGCTTTCTGCCACCCGGAGACTGGTCAGTGCCACTGTTTCCATGGAATATATGGCCGTCAGTGTGACAGATGCTTGCCTGGTTACTGGGGATTTCCAAGCTGCCAGCCCTGCCAGTGCAATGGTCATGCGGATGATTGTGACCCGTACAGCGGACAGTGTTTTAATTGCCGTGATCATACCTCTGGCCACAACTGTGAAAGGTATGCCTTCTTTTTGGATTAACTGGGATATTCATTACATGATATATTACTTTTCAAGCAAGATTTTATCATGCTGCCCTCTGAAATGCTGAGATCTAACCCATTTACAGTACTTAGGCTGCACTTATTTGCATAGGATATTTTGTAGATCAGATGCACTGATCTCCACTCCTCCTACCACTACTCATTTCAAAATGATTCCTGCCTGTTTAATGGCTCTGAATCTTGAGCATGCACACACTTTAATTGGCACCTGTTGTATAGTTTTCCAGCTTGGCCACTCTGCCTCAATTGCCTCTTCCTTTTTTATTTTTTTACTCACAGAGAACTTAATTTTGCTTACACAGGTCCAAAGACTGCTCTAGGACTAGCACAGTTATTTCCAGAGCCATCTGGAGTTTGGGGAAGGGGGGAAAGACAGCAAAGTAACCTTATTTGCAAGATCTTAGAAATGTAGCTCTTTTTCTAAACTTTCAGCAGTGCACATTAGCTTGTGAACTGAAGTGTGTTTATATGATACCTGAAATAAATAGGTTTGGTTTGACATGCCTTCCACTAACATCAAGGAAGAGCCACTGAAAACATCTGTAAAATTCAGGCTGTGATTATGGAGGGCTGCAAAAAACTTGCTGAACTGTGTGCTATGTACTGTCACCAGTCCATCTCAGATATACAAATATATGTGTGGCAATGAAGGGGAGCTCTCCCAGGGTGAGAGAATGGGAGAAGAGAGAGGTGCTCCCAGGTAAGAGCTGAGAGGGCTCACCTTTTTCTATATGGGATAAAAGTTAAGGTACCGTATTTTTCGCTCTATAACACGCACCCGACCATAACACGCACGTAGTTTTTAGAGGAGGAAAATCCGTAGGCATGCCACCCGTAGGCATTTCCTCCATAACACGCACAGACATTTCCCCTTACTTTCTAGGTGGAAAAAAGTGAGTGTTATGGTGCAAAAAATACGGTATATCTGTGAGAGAGGATCTTGTATTCTTCTTTCTCTTTTCTTCTTTTCAGCCTTTTTATTTTTATTCATGTAGATTAGTTTGTGTGTTTTTTTTGTATTGTGAGAATGTTTAATGAAACTTTACTATAAAAATAATAATAAAAGATATGCAAATATATGTGTTCTATTCCTTGGGCATGCTTAACAGACTTTTATATTGTAAAATTAAGATGCCTTGGTGGTTATTATGGAGATCCTGTCCTGGGATCTGGGGATCACTGCCGTCCTTGTCCTTGCCCAGATGGGCCAGAAAGTGGCCGTCAGTTTGCCTCTGGCTGTTATCAAGAACGTTCTACTCTGCAGGTGGTGTGTGTCTGCGAGACAGGATATAAAGGTAAAATACCTTGTGAAACCAAGTACAGTGAATGCTATTAAATTGAAGCCGTTTCAATGAGCATACATATTTTGATTATCACGAAGTGTCATATTTTATACTTACAATTATTATTATTATTATTATTATTATTATTATTATTATTATTTTATTAAATTAGTTGCTCAATCTTAGGAATGGTTCACATGTTAGTAATAATAATTCTACCATCAACATAAGTGATGCATTATAAAGTCTGCAGTGGCAGACTTTTGGGTCTCAAATTTGAGCAGCACCCTGTGTGACACCAAAATTAGGCAGACCCACCCACTTCATTTCCCTCCATTCTTCATCACAGTTCTTGGTGACTCCGGTGCTCCACCCCCCAGTGCAACCAAATTGGTCATGTTCCCCTAAATCTGCCTCTGTTAAAGAGAAACTTTGAAACATTTTGAATGGAGCACAGACACTGCAACATATTAGGTTTCAAAATCTACACAAAAGCCAGATTCCCAACCAGCCTAAGTAATAACCTCTCTTTTGGCATGTGAATTGATAGTTGCTAATCTATCTGAAATCTTTCTGATGGTTTTCTTGTTTGTTGTGTGTTAAGTTTCTCCAGACAAACTTCCATCCTAGGTCTTAGCACATACCTTGATCTTTTCCTCCCCTTTATCATGCTTTCATTTCTAGCTAATGTTTATGTTTGAGTGAGCTGAAGAGATTTCTTTTTCCTTTGATTGGGCTTGTTGAGCAGGGAGCAGATGTGGCGAGTGTGCTTCTGGTTTCTTTGGAAACCCTGAGGATGTTGGTGGAATTTGCCAGCCCTGCCAGTGCAACAACAACATTGATTCAACTGATCCGGAGGCCTGCGACAAGAAGACTGGATTGTGCCTGAAGTGCTTGTATCACACAGAGGGTGAAAACTGCCAACTGTGTAAACACGGTTATTATGGCCGGGCTGTTCAGCAGGACTGTAGAAGTAAGTAGGGGAAGGTCTCTGCTGCTGACCTTTGCAAGCATCACTTTGTCTTCTTTTAAGCACTAAGGTATTATTTTGGTGCACTGGGAATTTGCAGATTGGGAGCATAATCCTTTATTAAAGGTCAACAGATAACTCAAACCTAGTTTGAATGGGGCACTTAAGTGAAGAAGAACTCCAAGCCTGATCTTGAAAAGAGAGAAGGCTTTCATTGTTTTCTTCTTATCAGGAGAAAAGCCCAGGCCATTTCCTGCAGCCCCTCAGGCTTTGGAGGAAGAAGAGGGGATTGTCTTTTGTTTACAGAGACATTCCTGGTAAAGAGTAGAAGTGGATTTCTCAAAAGTCATAGGGGGCGGGGAGAAAATATGCACCACAACAAGCAACAATATTCAGAAATCCTCTTCTACTCTTTGTTTTTCTATTATATTTTATGCATCAGGCAGTAGTGAATAACCTCAGCTGATAGGTATAGAACTATATGTGTTAAGAAAAATGCTTAAAAGTGTGTGTTTAAAAGTTTTATGCTGTGAAGTGTGACCTAGAAACTAGCAGTGTTTTAATGTTTAGATGTATTGACTGCCCCATCCCAAAGACTTCAGGTATGCTTCCTTATCTATTAATCTTTTCAAAACAATCTCCTGAAATAGATCAGTATCATTCTCATTTTAAACTTTGGGAATATACCATGAGATATTGTTGCTTGCTCTGTGCCTGCTTATGAGTCCATGGTTGATGCAGTATTTTAATGCAAATCTCATAGTTCCTACCAGGTGGATAGTGGTTGTTTTGCTCCCCAAGAATCAAAAGCCTAAAGAGAGTGAGTTTGTTGGATCAGGCGATGTTCACAAATGAGAGAAGCTGAGCTTTTGAATAATGCAGATAGTTGTGAGAATTCATTGAGATAATTAAATTTTGAAACCCGACTTCGGCCCAGCAACTTCATTTTGCTTTGACATGTAGAGAGCAAGTGGGGGATCTGTAGGAAATGACTCACAGATGCTGCTTATATTCTTGTGTCTGGAGCAGGGAAATGGCAGCTGCACATTTCTGGCTCTCTGCTGGAGACATTTATGCTTGGTGGGCCTCTTTTTCTCCACCCCCCATACTAGGACCTCATTTTCACATTTTCACACCATTGTATATACCGGCCCACGAAACTCTCACCCTTCCTATAATCTTTTGGAAATAAGTGGCTATAGAGAAATAAATGTTTATTGGTTTTCCTCTTAGAATGAGCAGTCCTGACTAAAGCCATCCACTTATGCCAGGCATGTCCAAAGTCTGTTGCGGGGGCTTAATTCAGCCTAATTCTGGCCCCTGTGGCAGTTTATTTCCTGGGGTAAAATCCTTAAAAAACCCTCAACAACTTCAATTTTTAAAATAGGTCAACAACTTTGGTTGGCCCTTTGGTCAGCCCTCACGGCCCTTCACTTCATCAAATCTGGCCCTCTTTGAAAGAAGTTTGGACACCACTGACTTATGCCCGTGGGAGCTTTTCTCTAAGCCTAATTGCTGAGGGAAGCGGTTGTTCTTTTTCCGAGATGGTGGCAGGGAAGGATTCATCCTCCCTTCCCTGCACTCAGCAAAATTATGCTTTGGGGGTTGGGATCAGGCAAGATCCCACTGCTGCCAATGGGAGCTTTGTTGCCACACAAGGCACTTTTCATTGGAGTGGAAGCTGATTAGGGAAGTGTTAACTTTTCTCTTTCCATGAACTCTTATTTTGACAAAATACCACCCCCCTGTGAAGGAAAAGCAAAAGAGAGGAGGCAACCTTTTCTACCACTGGCTTTGGCCTTGCCCACCCTGGTTGCGCAGCCTGGAAGAGATTATCCCCAGGGAATGTGACCCTTGATATCTCACAAAGCTTCTCCAAATCTGCTACGATACCTTCTTACATGTCATAGTTTGATAACATATTAATCACCCAAGTGTACTGCAACACGTTACATTCTCTGCTCTTTCACCCCCAGAGTGTGTCTGCAACTACCTGGGAACAGTGCGTGAGCATTGCAACAGCACTGAAGAATGTCAGTGTGAGAAAGAAACTGGCCAATGCCGATGCCTCCCTAATGTGATTGGACAGAACTGTGACCACTGTGCCCCCAATACTTGGAGGTTGGCTAGTGGGACAGGGTGTGAACCATGTGGCTGTGATTCTGAACGTTCCTTTGGCTCATCTTGTAACGAGGTAAGAAAAGCTGATCGCTGTAGAGTCAGACCATTCCAGGCTTGCTCTGCCACCTCTACTACTCCTACCATGACTACTACTCCTACTAATATTTTATTTATACCCTGCCCATCTGGCTGGGTTGCCCCAGCCACTCTGGGTGGCTTCCAACACATAGGTAAAGGTACCCCTGCCCGTACGGGCCAGTCTTGACAGACTCTAGGGTTGTGCGCTCATCTCACTCTATAGGCCGGGAGCCAGCGCTGTCCGCAGACACTTCCGGGTCACGTGGCCAGCGTGACAAGCTGCATCTGGCGAGCCAGCGCAGCACACGGAACGCCGTTTACCTTCCCGCTGGTAAGCGGTCCCTATTTATCTACTTGCACCCGAGGGTGCTTTCGAACTGCTAGGTTGGCAGGCCTGGGACCGAACGACGGGAGCGCACCCCGCCGCGGGGATTCGAACCGCCGACCATGCGATCGGCAAGTCCTAGGCACTGAGGTTTTACCCACAGCGCCACCCGCGTCCCAACACATAAAAACATAATAAAACATCAAACATTAATAGTAACAATCTGATCTGTTATAAAAGTCACAATAACTTTAAAATAAACAACTTATATCAAACAAAGCAAAATTCAACAATACATCAGAATCTAATAGTAAACAGTAAAATTAAACTCAGCACACTCTCACATTTGAGAAGTTTAATAGCAGCAAGAACATACGATGTTGATAATGGTAAGAATATGAGATAACAATAATAGTATGAGATCTAATGGTAGTGTTGGCAGTTTTATCTAATTTTTTATTGTGTTTGCTTAAACTTGTATTCTGCCTTGATATTTCATCTGAATAGAGGGTGTAGAAATGTGTTTAGGAATTAAATAAATTCACATGCCACAGGGATTTTAAATAATCCAACAGAAAGCAACTCTGTGCATACTGAGCTCTGTGAGTTTTGTATGTACCAGTTTTGTTTGTTCTCTTAATATTGAGGAGCATTCAAATGCATGTTCTTGCAAAAGTCACACTATTTGAGTACAGTGGATGACTATTGTATCACAGTGCTTGGCAGTATGACAAATTGCTTTGTATTAGTGTTGAGAGAGAATTTCCAACAGGTTATTTTGGACAGTGGCCCTGTGGGCTGTTTGCTTTAGCTTGACTTGCCTGCTTACATAAATCTATAGCTGCTTGTTCTGCCGGCATCATTTGTACATGGTGCCTGCTGCCTGCAAAATCCTGTTTGGACCTGACTTAATTTACCAGGGGAATCAGGATCTGGTACATAAGATTGTCGTGCTCTGGGACATGGCAATCAGCTGTGAGTGGTGCTGAAAAGTTACATCAAGGATAATGGTTAAAATTTAATATCCCATCAGATGTGATGATGCTTTAGATGTTTCTTGAAGAGCTATTGCTGCAGCAATAGCTACAATGCAGACTAGCTATGACTTGTAGTAAAAACCCATTCATTTCACTAATTCATTCATAATCACCTGATGATTTCCATAGAAGGTTGCATTAACAGTTGAAAACATTTCTCTGCAGAGTTAGTTCTCTACACATTTGCACTTGGTATACAGTACTAGGAAGCGGCTGCCGACTGATCCTCTAACTCATGTTATATGCAGCAAAATACACACGTGTAATTGTCACACATAATGGGTTGCTCCCTAATTCTTAGATGAAACCAAGAAGCTTGCTGATATTTCAAGTTCCTTTTCTCTTTATTAATGTGACATTCAACCTGATTTTTCTATTTACTGAGCCTTTGCAAATATTCAGAGACCACAAAGGGTAATAATGGGAAGAGCATGCGCTCAGCTCTATGTTGGTGTGATATATTATGTATATTTGTGTATTAATTAATATGAACCATTGTAATTCCTTTGAAAATCTGATGAACTGTTAATACTAAAGGCCCTAATACAACTACTTGAAAGTGTTCTTCACCATAAGCTTGAAACCATGCAAGTAACTGATATGAAGTCGGAAACAGTGGAATCTATTGTTTAGCCAACTTCTGTTACAGTGGTGCCTCGCAAGACGAAATTAATTCGTTCCACAAGTTTTTTCTTCTTGCGAGTTTTTCTTCTTGCGAAGCACGGTTTCCCATAGGAATGCATTGAAAATCAATCAATGCGTTCCTATGGAAACTGCCTTCAGACCAGGTCCGGGGACAGTCTGTCCCCCGACCTCTTCTGAAGGCTGGGGGGGGGGGGGCGGACAAGGGCTTTTCTTCCCACCGCCAGCCTTCAGAAGAGTCCCGGGAAGGCAGGCGGGGGGGGGGAGCAAAGACAAAGCTGCTCCGAAGCCTGGCGGTGGGGCGGAGAGACCTCCTCCCGCCGCCAGGCTTCGGAGCATCCCCCCCGAAGCCTGGCGGTGGGGCGGAGAGACCTCCTCCCGCTGCCAGGCTTCGGAGCATCCCCCCGAAGCCTGGCGGTGGGGCGGAGAGACCTCCTCCCGCCGCCAGGCTTCGGAGCATCCTTCCAAAGCCTGGCGGCGGGAGGAGGTCTCTCCGCCCCACCGCCAGCCTTCGGAGGAGGTCCGAGGACAGTGGGGAAGACGCGCTGCGCTTCCCCGCTGTCCCGGAGATTTCCCTATGGGCTTTCGTCTTGCGAAGGAAGCCCATAGGGAAATTCGTTTTGCAAAGCGCCTCCAAAACGGAAAAACCCTTTCGTCTAGCGGGTTTTCCGTCTTGCGAGGCGTTCGTCTTGCGGGGCACCACTGTATTGTAAAGATATGAAAGTTACAAAGAATGCTTGGTGTGGGAGATCCATATTTTCAAAAGGAATTGCAACCGAGGGAGAAGAATTTGAATTGACACTGTGGTGCTGGAAAGGGCTTAATCCTTTCTCCTGTTCCACTTTTCCAGTGGAATATGTCTTTGTATGTGTGTGATCTTTGACCTACAGTCTCAGCTGCAAGGGGAACATCCTTTCTTGGGGAAACAGTGCAAGAAGTATTGGTTATCTGAGTAGCCTTTTCCTGAGCTGCTATTGACTCTTAACAAAACTTACCGAGATCCTATTTAAGGATCTCCAGAGTCATGTGTACTATGTCCATAATTCTGATAGGTGGCCAGTTAACATTTTCAGCTCTTTTGACACTTAATGTATTGTATTGACAGATGGCTCTAGTGGCCCAATAAAGTCCCTGTGGCTTCTTCACTTTGTGAAATGCACCCTGTTCAGCTTATTTTTGTTGCATTTGTTTGAATTAACAGTTTACTGGGCAGTGCCAGTGCATGCCAGGATTTGGAGGGCGCACATGCAACGAGTGCCAGGAGTTTTTCTGGGGTGATCCTGGTGTGGACTGCCAAGGTGAGCACATTACTTTCATTGTTCCGTGTGCATTATTAGCCTTTTGAAGGAGTACTTCTGTATGTGAAATCTGCATGTGTTTCCCATATTGTAGCTTCTGCTGCGGTTGGGAGCCTAGAGATAATTGCTGATAGCTTGACCTGTGCCTATGCGTGTAGAAAGGAAACAAAGCAGCATTCATATTGGCTCCCTCATGCTATGTTGCAATGAATTAGATACACGAGATAACTAAGATTCTATAGTGCATTCATTAGCCTCTTCATGTTGCAATGTTTGTTACTATACAGCACTTAAAAAAGAAGCTCACTGATCTTGGCTGGCTTTTTTAAAAATGCTATTTTTGTGAAGCTAAATTTAATTCTAGTAAGGGTTTGGTTTTGAAGTGGATTTTTGCAGCTTTTTAACAGAAATGGCAGACTGGCTTTAGATGATAGAGATTTAGATGTTCATTTTCTAGTTTATAGTAGTTGGTTTTTTTTCATATTGTTAACAAAAATAATGTGAAGAGTATTTTCAGTTTTTCACACGGGGAGAAAAGTGTCTTCTCGTTTTGGTTCTGCAAGAAAAGCACAGCATAGAATAAAAGGGGAGGAGCACCTAGGTGTATAAATAAATTAAGAACTCATTTACTGAGGCATGTTTTGTAAATATGTCTGGTAGCTTCAATTGCTATCCAAACCAGAACACCATACATTTAGAACACATTTAATGCCACTTAAAGCACATGACTTATGCCAAAGAACTTTGGGCACTGTAGTTCACCCTTAACAGAGCTACAATTCCCAGTACCCTTAACAAAATACAGTTCCCATCATTCTTTGGGGAAAGCCTCTTAGTCTGTCACATTTTGCCGTTAACTATGGTGGTTGCCTCACCTCTAAAAGGGTACTGAAGACCTGGAAAGGGTTCAGGAAAGGGCAGTCAAACTGATCAAGGGGTTGGAAAGGTTCCAACTTTGGGGTCTTTTTTGTTTGCAGAAAAGGTAAGATAATAGAAGTGTATAAAATTATGCACAGTCTTGAGAAAGTGATAGAGAAAAGCTTTTCTGCCTCTCTCATAAAACTTGAACCCTGGAGTACCCAATTAAGCTGAGATTCAGGACAGATAGAATATAGTTCTCCATACAGTATATAGTTAAACTATGGAATTTGCTCTTAGAAGAGGTAGTGATGGCTACCAACTTGAATTACTTTAAGAGGAGGATTAGACAAATTCATGGAGCATAAAGGCTCTGAATGGCTACAAGCCACAACGGCTGTGTTCTGCTTCCACTGTTGGAGGCAATATGCCTCTGCTGATTTAGAGACTGCAAGCCTACTAACTGCAGACTATTGCACTCAGGTCCTTGTCAGCTTCCCATACACATCTGGTTGTTTACTGGGAGAAGAGAGTGCTGAACCAGATGGGCCTCTAGTGTGATTCAACAGGGTGCTTCTTATTTTCTTAATTTCTGAAAAATTCAGATCTAGTTGTATTCACTGGATTTCAAACCAATTCCTGCCTAAGTGTGTATTTGAGAGAAAGGTATCTGGGTATCTAGAAGTTGCATTAAAAAAATTGTTTCCGCTGAATAAAAAGGTGCAAATAACTTCATTTTTTGGCATCAAGTATATAAAGGATTAGCCATTACACAGGGGGGAAATTGTTTTTAATAGATAGGCTGGAATCAGATCAGAATTCTGTTATCTTTCAAGACTAAATGGCTTTGTTATAAGAGTCCAAATCCTACTGAATCCCCCAGATTTCCTCTTTCTGGAAGAGCATGCCTAAGAGACAAAAATACTGGTGAGCTTGGGATTTAGCATTAAAATAGGGCATATTGCCAGGAGCTTTTGTAGTATTGTTTTAAATTAAAATGCAGTTGTGCTTGTTTTAATTCAACACAACTGCTAATATTTGCATTGTATTATTGAATAAAAACCTCAAGAACAGGAAGAAGAGATGGGGAAAGTTTTGTTTTCTAACAATAGTAGTTACTGAAGGTAGGATATCTGAAATTTTCAGTTTCTCAAAGGTGTACTTAGGTAGGTGCAGGTCTGTTTCTATGAAACAGGTTTAGAAAACATGTAAACACTTGCAAAACTCTAAGCATCCCATCAACTGAGACCTGGCTCAAAGGTATTCACAGGCTAGTTCACAGGTATTGTTTCTGTGACCTTCCAAGGTTATCTCAGGTTTCCAAGCCTGGTTTGAAAGGCAAGCACAAACCATAGATTGTTAGTTCAGGTGTAATGACAAACTATGGTTTGCCTGGACTAGGAAGTAACTGACCCTGAACACACAAGGAGGAATACGGCATTTAATTCTAGATTTTATAAGCTATGACTTGAAGGGTAGCAAACATTCAGCATGAACTATATTTTAGCTTGACTGCTGTTCAGAACTGTTTACATGTGAGGATATACAGCATTAGGTAAAAGAAACTGAAGCATACATAGTTTAATTTTACTGATACTTCAGTTCAGACCTATGTTTAAGATAATATGTATACTATCTCAGCCATCACCAACCTGATGTCCTCCAGATGTTTTGGACTACAACTCCCATAAGCCCCAGACAGCCAGATGTCTTTCCAGTGTGTTTTTTGTCCTCCATTGGGAAAATATGATGGACATATTTTTTTATATTAAAAACCCCTAATTATTTTGCATAAATTTCATAGACTACAAGATGTCTGTGTGCTACAGGGGCTGTCATATCTAAATGAGAAAAAACCAAGGGGGGTTTTGCACTTTGGTAGGTAAGATAAGAGACTTCCAATGTCTTCATCATGTTCTATGGAACTTGGGTGTCCTAGAGATCCCGTACAATAAGAGTTTTCTAGCTACATACATTGTAATTGTGGAATGTATGAGATTTGGCTTCTGTACATTTCCTATTAGGATTGTCTACTCCAGGCATCCAGATGTGCTACCTAGGGATTTGCACTGACGTTGGTTTTTTAAAAAAACATTCCTCTATTCCACATGTGTATTGTTCTAATCAAGTACTGGATGATCCAGCAACAGTTAGTGTTCCCAAGTGTGTCCAGCACTAGGAAGTTAGCATGGGAATTTTCCAAGTACATGCTATCCTGATTTGATCCTCTGAAGAAGTTTCTGAGGAGTATGGAATAGCTTCTCGGTGTTTATTCAAAAGTCAAAAATAAAAGCAAGAGAAAAATTGGGGGCCCTGAAGAACTAGCACACAGAAATTAGGTAGGAAATAGGATTGCACTCGATTCACTGCTAGTCATATAGGACTCATTTTTATTTATATATCTACTTAGATTTTATTTATTACATTTATATACCACCTTTCTCTTGCAAGGAGTTCAAAGTAGGGTACATGGTTCTCCTCCTCCCCATCTCATCCTCACAGCAACCCTGGTTGATTTAGGATACAAACCCTGGCCCAACGCTCTAACCATTACACCAGGGAAATGCCATTGTTAGGTTCTTTAGGGGCACTGGATCATTTACAGAGCTCTGCACCAGGCTGATTGGTTATCTTGACAAATTTATTTTGACATATAAGCAGAAGAGGGATCAAATTATTTATCACTTTTAATTCTTCTGTAGTTTTCTTCTCTTGCGAATGCACTTCATATATGTTTAATTTTTTGCAGAATCAAGGAATGCAACATTAGCTTTCAGTAGGTGATTTGAAATGGTTCTGCATTGATTTCCCTCAAAGTCACATTTAAGAAGAGATAACCATGGAAGAACCTGTCCATACATAGCACTAAACTATGGTTTATTCAACTACACACACACACACACACACACACACACACACACACTAAAAGTTCTGTATTATCCTTGTTACAACAGGAACTTGGACTTTTCGTATACCATAAATGAACATGCTATAAATGAACATGCCATAAATGAACAGAACGTGTTCTGTTTATTATATTCATAAAAATGCCTCTGAATCACCGGCATTTGAGGGGAAATCCCAATTCCTTCAAAGAAAAGATAAATATAAATGCCCATTCATTTCAGTGTGATCAGGATCGTGTGCTCAAAAACGAAACAAAAAATAACTTGACATGCTAAAATGGATTGAATGTGTAATGTGATATTATCTTGGGATCTTCAAGAGAAGGGAGCCATATACTGGTGGGCTTCTGTTTTTGTTACACCCATGTAAGGAATCCGAATAATTCACCATTATCCAGATAGTCTAATTTCCCACAAAGTAATAATAGTTTACTGGTGGTGGAAAGGGTTAAGTGCCTCCTTTCCCCTTCAATCTTCAAAGAGGAATGAGTTGCCGGAGGGGGTTTAAGAGGGGGTTTATGTTCCATTGCAATTCACTGTGGGAATGCTGAAGTCTCTTTGATGGAAATAAAACCCCTTGTGTTGGCTTATAATTCTGAGAACAAAAAGGCCATTTTGTTAAATTGCACCAACATAAGTTGAACAGCAGGACAACACATTTTTTTTTTTGTATCCTATGTATTGAATTCCTCTTTACAAGAAAGCTGGTTTTGTTTATGGTAACTTGTTCTTTTAAATGGTTTTTAAGAAACTTGGCCAAGAGATGTGAATATTTAAATAACAGCATGTGCCAAAGTATTACCCTACGTACTCCCTTCCCTTTCTCATATATTCTTATGGGAAGTTTGAATATTTGTGGAAGAAACCTTGACAATAGACCACAACATCCAGACAATACCTTACAGGATTCCTGATTGATGGATCATTTGCATATGTTAAATTTGTGAAGCCTTTTTGAAGGACGTGGCATTTTCCTATGGGCTTTACATTGCTGGGAGTCAAACTCCTGTCATTTTGTTTTTTTTTTATTAAATATTTATTGGCATTTTCAAGAAACACACAACAAACAAGAACAAGAAATAAACAGAACAAAAAAAACACAAAAATACATAATATTCAAAACTAAACAACAAAAAAATAGAAAAAACACATAAAGTTTCTGATACTTATTATTCTTAACCTTATTTCTCAGACCTCCTCACACCTCCCCTTCTTGTATTCCAATTTAAATTGTCAGTTCAGCAAGTCCTTAACTTATTTCTTTACCTTAACTTAAACATTTGTTCTAACATACTATTATTTTACTTTACTTCTTTTTTCCATTTCCTCAATTTATTTTTAACAGTCTTATTTTCAATTAATTTAAAAAGAAAAAACCAATTTTACCTTATTAAAATCACACATCAATACTTATACCTCATTAATTATTCTTAAACCTTTTTCCTAAAGTCGACCGAAATTTCCCTTCCACGATTTACCCAATTTCCTTACCACTAACAAGATATAAAAAGCAAATTATCCTTATGTACCCTTTGGATTCCCAACCTCCACCCACCCTTTTCCCGGTTCCAGTCCCCAACCAATATCCATCAGTCTTTATGTTATTTATTTAGCCTGGAGATCTCACGTCCGAGGCCCTTATATCTCTCTCAGTTCCTTTCTGCCGGTCTCTTTGATGGTCCTTGATGTTAAGCCCCAAGTCTCGGAGGGGCTCCGGCCCAACAGAATCCATGTTGCTTCCAGCCAGTCCTCCATACTTAAAAGCAAAGCCTATGGGGTGCTCCAACTCTTGTTTCAAATTTCTTACAGATCTAAATGTCCCCAAAGCTCCAGCTTTCACCTTCAACAAATTTGTAATCCTCAGGTCTTCAGATCTCCTCCAAAGGAGATCTCTCCATTTTCCAGACTCCCATTCAGACCAGGCTTTCCACATCCAATTTTTATTGTCCTTTTTTATCATCATGTCAGGCCTGATATTGTAACTCTCCTTTGACTCCTGCAAATCTCCTGCTCCTCCTTCATTTTCCTCATAAACAACACATTGCTCCATCGTATCTACACTTTCAGTTTCATTTATTTGTTCAGTTGAATAGGCTTCCTGTTTCAAGTCCTTATCAGGCTCAAAACTGTTGTTTACTGTCCAGTATAGTAGTGATACCTTTGTAGACAAAGCATTGTATTCATCTTTCAAGTTTCCCAAGAGAACGAGTGCTCTGTCCAATTCTGCTTGGAATTTACATGCTCCAGTCATTTTTATAATGTAGTGTCCCTATTACCCCTCTAGGGGGGTTTTTAGTTCCTTAATGTTCCTTTCAGCTCAAAACCAAAAGTCCAGTTATTTTGTATCAGCCCTCCTTGTTTTCAACAAAGTTGTACCAAATAAACCAGCAGAAACAGCAGAAACAATGTTCTCTTTTTCCAGCTGACAACTAGCTGACTAACAGCTCACTTGACAGCTGTCAAAATCTTCCATGCAACAGGCTTTCTCATAGGACGTTCCCGGGTCTCGGGGGGGGGGTGAAATTTCAGCTCCCCAAATTCTTTTTGTCCTCCAGTAAATCTTCTTATAGTGTCAAAACCGTGAAGTCAGAATCTTTTCATTAAAAAACAAGAAGCAGATTCTCTCGACCTTAGCTGCCCAGTCCTTTGCTTTAAATTGTTTACAAAGAGGGGGGGTGACTTCCTTTTTAGCCCCTTCCCGCTCGTTCCAAATCCAAAATTAAATTTTTAAGGTTCCAATCTCCGTATTACTCACGGGTTTATATTTTAGAGTCCAGTCGGTCTTGGAAGAAGTTGGCGCTCTCTGTCAATGGCTTGCGGCTTCACTCCGTAGGCGAGGGAGTACTCTCAGCACCACGCCTCACCCTGCCTCCGTTCCGAAGCCTTTAAGAAGGCTCCGTCGCGGATTGGGGGGGCGCAAATGGTGCCCGCCGAGTCTCTATGTTCACAGGCATCCGCGCCTGTGATTTTAAGGGTCTCCGCTTCGCCGCAGCGGCCAGACCCAGACGCTACGGAGCCGATTCCCTCCGGAGCTCGGAGGGAATCCGCCATTAAACAATGGCGCCAACCCGGAAGTCCTCAAACTCCTGTCATTTTGGATGCTGGCAGCATGTGCCTTTTTAAAATCATTTCATTCCATTTCATTTCACCTGCAGCTGTGATGGAAAGGATTCTTCCAACTGTCTCAACCCTTGTTAAAATGAAGCTTTTCAACACTGATAGCTTCTAGTTTTCTTGTCCTGCCTGGCTATTTGGGGTCAACTAATAGAAAGTGCCAACTATTCAATTTCTGCTACACTAATAAGCGTGATTCAGAGCCATTCATATTCATGGGAGTTTTGCCATTGACCTTAGTCGGATGTAAAGTGCATTCATAGTGCAGACTGTTGGTCTTCAGACTGGTGGGACAGGATTTGCTAATGGGTCATGGGTTGATTTAAAGTGGGTCACAACAGCAGCCATACACCATACCATCATGCAAATATATTTCAATAAATTAAGAAACATGGCTCCAAGGTCTGAAAAGCTTGCAGACTACTGGTTTTTAGACTATAGTACAAATACTTTTGATGAGAAATAAAACAGCTAAACTTAACTAGTACTGCACTTTAAACCCTGTGGATTATCTCTGACCCACGTGTGGGGAGCAGAAGCAAGAAAGGGAGGAGAATTAGGAGTGTCAGGAACAGGGAAGCACTCCCTTGTGTCAATTCACTAATTCACATTTAATTTGCACGCATTTCACTTCTATTCCAACCTTCCTCTAAGGAATTCAGGGCAGCAAACATGAGCCTCACAGCAACTTTCTGGAGCAGGACGGTCTAAGGTGTAAGACAGGCTTCAGTAGGGACATTATGGTTCGATAGGGATTTGAATGCAGATCTTGCTGGCGTTAGCATGCACAGCTATGGAGTGTGATCTGTACATTCGCCCACCAAATAGATGGATAATCCCCAAGCTGCAGGAGTAGCAATTTTTCAGGAGAATTGGCATGGTTTTGTTCATTTGTAAAACCGCCGCCTTATTTGGTGGTTCGCCGCCCCTGGTTTGTGGTGTCTCCATTTATTTTTGTCTCTTTTCAGCTTGTGACTGTGATCAACGTGGCATCCAGACCCCACAATGCAACCGCACGACTGGGCAATGCATCTGTAACGCAGGGGTTGAGGGAACCCGTTGCGATAAGTGCACCCGAGGCTACTCCGGCACCTTCCCAGACTGTGCACCGTGTCACCAGTGTTTTGCGCTTTGGGATGTCATCATTAGCGAGCTGACTAACAGGACACAGAGATTCCTAGAAAGAGCGAAAGCCCTGAAAATCACAGGGCTCAGTGGTCCTTACCGGCAGACACTCAGCTCTGTGGAGGAAAAACTGAATGAGATTAAAAGTATCATTGCTCAAAATCCTGCTGCCGAGCCTCTTAAGAACATTGGAAATCTATTTGAGGAAGCAGAGTAAGTGTGGCATAAAACACAAATAGTGTTCTTTTGCATTTGCTCAGACATGGGGAGTGGGGATCTCGTCATTCTGCAATTTTAATTAGACTTGTAAGCAGAAAGTAAAGAAAAAGAAGGTTGGAAGTGTGCCTTACAGTGATTATGGAAAATTTGAAGGAAACTGTGAAACTGCTTTTCAATTAACAAGGTGGCACACCTGTTCATTCCTTATCTTCTCCCTGAGTATAGGATAGAGACTAACGTTAAAATGAAGGAATGTGGGATGAGAAATGATGTGCTTGAAATGTTCAGCCTCTAGCAAATTGCTGCTTCCTGTCCCTCCTCTCAGTCTAAGGAAGGGAAACTGCAAGACTGATTTGGTTTCTTGATGCCACCAGTTGTTTTTGTAGCCTTAATGACAGTCGAGCAATTAAAAGTAGCTTAACTGTATTAGGCAACTTAATTGGGTACAAATTAGGTGACTTAACTGTACCAACTTCTGTTAATGGATGATCATACAATCTTTTCAGGTTTTTAGTTTAACCTAACAGCTTGTGCACTTTCCCCTGCAGAACTTGGTCCTGCATAAGAAAAACCAAAATACATTACCTGTTTTAGTACTTTGCATGCATTTGGCACCATTTCCCCTGGAGCGCTGTGCAATAATTTCCCCCCACTGCAGATGATAATTTAAGAATTAAGCACTGTTGAACATGTTTAGACATAATTTATACCCACCCTGATTTGTACTTTTATCAGTTGTGAAGACCTGTTGTATATGGATGCCAAAAGAGAGGAACTGCAGTTTCAAAATCTCAGGCTTGGCAGACGACCACAGCACAATCTTGCCCAAGTGTTGTCTCGCAAGGGCTTTCAGTACCTTTTGTTTTCTGGCGCTGTTATTCTTCAGGTGGTGCCAAATTATAAGCAACTCCTGTATGGATTAGCCTGTGTGAATCAACTTTCCCCCAGTATTATCAGTGTGGTCTTGCTTTGGTTTACTCGCCTACCCAGTTTGTGCGTTTTGCTTGCCATAATATAGATCCTACTGCTGGATCTTCTTTATTTTTCAGTTATGCAGTTCTAAGGCACACACAGAGAAATTTCCCAAGAAAATATCCCGGAGTGTTAAAAATGCAAAAACAAAACAATTGCCATGCCCTAACAACTCCTTAATTCATATGCATCTTTGAAGAAAGAGTTCACTACATTCTCCCTTCCTTGCTAAACTGTTGTTGCATTTTTAAAGCTATAATAAGCAGCAGCATTTGAACACTAGTTTTCTACATTCAGTTTTCATTTGCAGAACAAATCAATCTCAAACGATGCATGATGGAGAGAAGTGTTCTTAATTCAGGGCCTAACTCTGACTACTTGCCCTTGTTGGTCCCACCCTAGGAACAAAAGAAGTCATGCTAGATCAGGCCAGAGGGCCATCTGGTCCTAGTTCTCACAATGGCCAACCAGGTGCCTATGGGAAGACTGCAAGTAGGAATTGAGTTGAACAACACTCTCCCCACCTGGTATTACTAGCAATTGGTATATGAAGGCATACTCCCTTGGCCACTGGAAGTACCGTATTTTTCGCTCTATAGGACGCACATGACCATAGGACGCACCTTGTTTTGGAGGGGGAGAACAAGAAAAAAAAAATCTCCCCCTCTCTGCTCAGCGCCCCTTCAGCGAAGCAGCAGGAGAAACAGAGCCCCTTCCATTTCTCCTCCCGCTTTGCTGAAGGGGTGCCACGCAGCTCTCCCTCTCTGCTGAAGCCGGGAGAGTCTTGCTCTCCCGGCTTCAGCAAAAGGAACCTAAAGCCTTTGGAGCGCAGCGCAAGGCCCCACTGCGCTCCAAAGGCTTCAGGCAGCTATCCCTGAAGCCTGGAGAGCAAGAGGGGTCAGTGCGCACCAACCCCTCTCGCTCTCCAGGCTTCAGCGAAAGCAACGCGTAGCCTCCAGAGCGCGGAGGGAGCGCTCCCACTGCGCTTTGGAGGCTTTGCGTTGCTATCGCTGAAGCCAAGGAGCCTGCATTCGCTCCATAGGACGCACACACATTTCCCCTTAATTTTTGGAGGGGAAAAGTGTGCCCTATGGAGCGAAAAATACGGTATAATATAGCCATCATGTTGCCCTACCCTAAAAATTCCTACTGAGCTTTTGCACAAAACATTTTCCACAGGCGAGGGTTAGGGAAAGTGGGTCCTGTTCCCTGCTGTATTTGCATTTGGTGTAACTGAGGACTACAGAAGAAGAACACAAATGCTGGGACAGTCGTTATAGTAGGGTTAAGGAGAATTCCCCCCCTTTAAAAGCAAGATACCTTGCACAAATACATTAATATCTCATTTCATTTGTTCAGAGGTTGAGTCCATGCAGATAATGCACATGCCCAAGGACTGATTCTCTAGGCTTGGCAACTTCCCTCAAAATGTTGTTTATGTTAATTATGATGAGTCCCACTTTGTGTTAAATGTGGAGGAGGTCTACAGCACAGCCAGCTTCCATTTTGTCTCATATTTTACGGAATAAAATAATCTATTATGCATTGACCCTCCCACCCCTTAATCATAACTAGTTCGTCTGTGAAAGAGTCTGTGAAAAATAAATTAACAACCATTTGTTAACTATGTGGGATACAAAAGAAATTATGTATGGATTCTATGAGCCAATGCTATGACCTATGCAGTTGGCAAAGTTCAAGCACATTACAGCAGACTTCTGGAATCCAGATTGAGTTAAATCTCACACAAAACAGCTGTTCTCTGAGCTCTTTGCTGCTTTCTGCTTATAAAATGTGATTTTGTTTTTAAGCCACAAATTCTGATTAATGAGTATTTTGAGTAGGGAAGTTGTAACAAACTCATTAACCACATTCTTGGGGTGAAAAGGAAGGAATTAACCTATCATTTGGATTTATTTATATTTTAAATTCAAGGCCAGTAGGTTTTTGTTTTGTAACAATAAATGTTGGTTCTGTTTGGTTCACAGGAAGTTAACAGCAGATGTTACAGAAAAGATAGCTGAAGTAGAAGTAAAAGTATCCAAGGTGGCCTCTGAAAGCAATACCACAGACACTCAACTGAGCACCCTGGAGGCAGATGCAAAGAGCCTAGACAATGTTGTGAAAGAACTTGCAGAGCAACTAGAATTCATAAAAATATCTGATGTTCGGGGTCAGTGTTTGTATGCTTGTGTTTTGGGAATAAGTTTAATTAGGGGGGAGGAATCCAACCAAAATTAAGTGCTTTGAATTATCATTTATTTCAGAGCAACAAAATTAAGTTTGTGCTTAATATGCCCAGTCAATTATATGTGCTTAACGATGGCTGTAGCATGCCTTTCATTTTCTTGGAAGAGCACGCAGAGATCTTGGGTCTGTTGACTTCCAGGGCAATTACACCCAGTGTATTGTGTACATGCTTCTCATTTCAAATGAGGCCAGCCAGAATACTCAATAATCATCACATTGGATTTTTGCAGGAGCCTTGGACAGCATCACCCAGTATTTCCAGAGGTCCCTGGATGCTGAAAGGAGAGCCAATGCCTCAACTCTTCTTCCTGGTAGTGTAGTAGAGCAGTCAGCTGAAATGCGCCTAGAGGTGGAGAGCTTGATGAATGAGACTGAGGCCAGCTTCAAGGCTAAGCAAGAAGAGCAGTCACGCCTCTTGGATGAACTTGCAGGCAAACTCCAAAGTCTGGATCTTGCAGAAGTGTCTGAGAAGGTAAAGTGCAGAGCCTTTGGGAAAAGGGCCAGAGAATGGTCATAAAACAAGAAGAGCTAAAAGACCGGGGCAGCGTGGAATATGCTGCATGTAAATGGAAAAGTGTGAGAGCTGCAGTTGGGCACATTGCAATGGACTACAGAGGCTAATGTGCTCTTTTACAGATACATTGCAAATGAGGCACATATATAGAAAACTAAAGCCCTATTTAGGCAGTCACCTTCATGTATGGCGTAACAGGGAGAGAGGGGCTATTCTGTGTGGGGTGGTGGGCATTTCAAATTCCTGATCCCATCCACCCATGTATTGGGTGCTGAAGTGTGGAAGGGAGCAATAAAAGCTCTCTTGCATAACAAGAGAACATAAATGAGAAGAGGGTTCTGGAACAAAAAAGAATGAGAATTCACACCTTTGGACCATTCAGTAATGATTGGAACGAAGTTTTAAAAAAGAAGGGACCAATGTTTTCCCCAAGAAGGGAGTTTTGGGTTACAGCCACTGGCTTGAGAATATCTAATAAAAGTTCATTTTTTTTCAGTTACTGGAAATTAGTAAGGACATAAGATGAGTTTGTTGGTTCAGGCCAATGACCCATCTAGGCCAGATCCTGTTCTCAGTGGCTGGCCAGATGCATGTGCAAGTGGAACATGAGTGCAACAGCTGAAATCTGACCACCTGGTAATCAGAAGCACAGGACCTCTAACGATGGAGGTAGAACATGGCTGTTATGGCTGCTAGCAATTGATAGCATTGCCCTCCATGAATTTGCCTGATCCTCTTTTAAAGCCATCCAGTTTGAGGACCATCACTGCCTCCTGTGGCACAAGTTCCACAGTTTAGCTGTGTGTTGAGTGAAGAAGTACTTTCTTTTATCTGTTCTGAATCTTCCCGTGTTCAGCTTCATAGGATGTTCAGTGTTATGAGTGGGCGAGAATGCCTTTGCTTTACTCACTTTCTCCATGCTATGCAGAATTTCTTAAAATTCTCTAAACTCAAAAGTCCGAAGAAGCTGCAACCTTTCCTCATCGTCATTCCACCCCTTAATCATTTTGGTTTCACTTTTCTGAACCATTTGGAACTCTACAATATCATTTTCTTGAGACTGTGCACTGTACCTGACAAGATAGCTAACCTAGGTAAATGGAGAGACACTTACTGCTCTGTCTAGCAACCTCACCCACCCACCCTGGTTTTAAGAAAATGCTAACCTTTCACTTTTGTTCATTTTTTCTTGAGGTTGCCCAAAGGCAACTGCTGTTGTCAACATTCTGCTGTCAGTTGTAATTAAAAGTAACATACTGTAGGCATAAGGTGGGCTAATCACTTCCCTAAAGCAAGCTAGTGTGGCCAAGGAACCGCTCTCCCAAGGTGGAATAATTTCATGCTAACCCCTTCTCCTTTTCGAATGGGAATACTAAACTGTATTGAAATCTGATAGCCATGAAAGAAAACTGCACATTCAAATCCTGGTTACCTGCGTCTCAAAGGTCAATACAAACACTGAGGGGGCATAATTATTCACTGCCCGAGCTGGAGCAGTGCCCCTATGAGGAAAGGTCACCATGCTTGGGGCTTTAGTGTTTAGAAAAACAGGCCAGTATAGAAAGGAGCATCATAGAGAATAGCAGGAGAATAAACATTTTCTAACAGCCTTTGTGTTCTCAATGGGGCTCTGGAAATTTGTCAAGCCGCAACTAATAGGATAGGGCTTTAGGGAGCTGGCTCGGAAATTTGTTTGGAAAGGGTGATAACCTCACCGCCACCCCACTCTTTCCTCTGTCTAATCCTGTCTGCTGCAGACGTGCGGAACTCCCCTCGGGGCTTCCTGTGCTGATTCAGAATGTGGTGGCCTGAGCTGCCGCACAGAAGATGGAAAAAGGAAATGTGGAGGACCAGGCTGTGATGGGTTGGTTACTGTGGCCCACAATACCTGGCAGAAGGCGATGGATTTCGACAGAGACATACTCAGCGCTTTGGCAGAAGTTGAACAGCTCTCCAGAATGGTGATTTTATTATTGACTGTTGTTTTTAAAAGGTAGATCAACCAGAATGAATTTTAGAATAGCAATAAAAAGCTTAATCAGCAGATTGGGCAAGTCTGGACAATTGCAAACAAAACTTCTCCCCAAAATAATTGGTTCTTTACAGTTTGCATGATCCTGCTAAGTACCCTCATTAAAGAAAAAGGTCTGGCTTAAATAGAGATTCCTATGAGTACTACACATAGCATCTTGGGCTGTTTAAAATATTGTTGTGTTTACATCAATTTAAGCGTGTTCTCTGACTTTTATGAGAGTCGCTCTCACACAGCTTCAATGCTGACGAATTTCTTTCTCAATGTCTCTTTTTATCCCTGAGCATTTTTAAAGATGGTCAGAAATAGAAAATAATGGCCCATTTATTTCACTTAGGTCTCAGAGGCAAAACAGAGAGCAGACGAAGCAAAACAGAATGCACAAGAGGTTCTCCTAAAAACCAACGCCACCAAAGAGCAAGTGGACCGGAGCAACAAGGATCTGCGGAATCTTATTAAGCAAATCAGGGAATTTCTGATGAGTAAGTCTTGTTTTAATATGGTTAGCCTGCTGTTTTGGGACTGTTGTGAATAAGCGCTTCCTCTTCTTAACCTAGTATTTTAACTATGCACATTTATTCAATTGCATGTACTTATATGAGACATTCCAAAGTCATGCGTAAACAAAAGGGTTTTCACTTTGTGCCTAGATTAAATCATTGCAACAGTTTTCTGGGGGGAATCCCATAGTATCTTTCCCATTCAAGCACCTCTCTCTTCCTTGGGACCATGTCCTCCTTTCCTAAGTTCCCATGCTTCCCTGTTGCTGTTGGGCAGGCAGACCAAGCCTGCTTTGGGTGTGTTTCTACTTCCTTCATTTATGTCTCTCCTGCCGGTTCTAGCCAATAGCTTTATGACTGCCCCATCCAATTCTGGCATCAGGGCAGCTCAGCTAATCACTGGTAGTGACTTTACTTCTCCCACTCCAACCCTTACTGTTACCATACAAAAGTGTACTGATGATTTGAACATCCTCTGAAGGCAGGAAACTGCGATGGGGCAACACGAAGAACTGCTTTTCCTCACATTCCACGATCAGTACACTTAGTGCTGAAGTGACTTTATTCATGGTACTTTGTGCGCTGAGAACCTGGATCAAAGTATTTGGGTTTTTCTAGGAGGAAAGTAGTTTGCAGAGTACAGATATAAATCCACCCACAAAGATTTAACTAGTGGCAACAAAGAGCAGTAAGATCATTATTCTTTGAAGAAGTTGGAATACGCTGCTCCCTTTTAACAGCATCCAAGATTGCTGGCCCAGAACATGTGGAACAGCTTATATAACTGCTTCAGCTCATCACACCAGCCTGATTAACTGCGTAGCATCACTCCTGTACAGGCAAAAAAATGGCTATGCAACACGATAGACGTTCACTTTTAGTGGATATATATATATATATATATATATATGCATGCAGAAACAGGATTTTTATCTGCTCCATGCACATACACTCTCTCTCTTGACTTCTTCATCCATATAAGTCATAGAATGCATGAGCACCTTTTGTTATATAAGCTACAATGTTATATCAATTGATCAGAGATTGAAGTAAGTTGAATGCAGGATGGAATGACCTGCATAATTTTAACTCTCCATATTACTCAAAAGTAATTTTGTCAATGACAGAAAGTTCATTACATTTGCTATGATACATTATTGATCAAAATCCACCACATGCCTGAGGCCATCATTTATTTTTGATGTTACTTCCATCTGCCATTGCCCTTTGGCAAAAGATGTTGGCTATTTGCAGTTTAGTAGCGCAGAGAGCTTGCTGGGGAGACCATGCATTAAAAAATAAAGGACTCAAAAATAACTTAAACAAGGTTTTAATAAGAAAAACAAAAACTCCTTTTACACTAAATACATTAACAACCAAACCAGACCCAACCACCAACCCATCCCCCAGGGTAATGGGAGAGCTAGGTGCTGCTCCTTATATACTACACCCAAATGCTGACACACCTTAATCAAATACAACTCAGCAGCACCTGCTACATTTCACAGCTGTAAAGCTGGGTCTCGTTATCTTACTCTGGCCCTTGCTCTGGCCCCTTAAAGACATACACATCGGGTGCAACAATGATGAACCTTTACATTTAAATAAACCATTCAACATTTCCCCTGCGGTTCATCATTGTGGAACAAAAACATAAAGCATATTTTGTACATGTCTTTCATGTGTAACCTTTGGAAGTGCTTTAGTAAAAATGTCCGCAATTTGATTGTCACCTGGAACATATTCAAATACAATCATTTCGTCAGCTATTAGTTTCTTTACAAACTGTAAACGTAACCTTAAGACTCTAGTGCGCTGCGTATTGGTCTCTGAACACAGGATGGCAAGTCCGCTCTGGGAATCAAGGTAAACTTTTACTGGTAATGTTACTTGCATCTGTAGGTCTGCAAATACTTGCAGATACCATTCTACATCACGAGTGGCCTGAACGCATGCACATAATTCACTCTCTGTTGTGGAGAGACAAATAATGGTTTGTGTCTGGGACTTCCATTCAAATGGACAACCGTTATAACAAAGCACCATACCAGACACACCCCTGCAATTATTTTGTTCCACTGCATGAGATGCATCGCAGAAAATTTCAAAACCTTTGTCAATACATGTTGTAAACTGCAACCTATAATGTTTGGTATGTTTAAGATACATTACCACTCTCTTAAGAGCAGAGAAACATTGTGTAGTAGGCTTTTCCACAAATTTTGCCAGAAAGTGAAAAGCATAAGTTATATCTGGTCTTGAGATTCTTTGAATGAAATTTAGCTTGCCTATAGCAGAACGATACAAAGTTTTGTTAGGAAATGGCTTATCTTCACCTGTAAAGGTGAAACCACACACCATAGGCGTTTCCTTGCCATTTGCATTTTCTAAACATAGCATTTCAACAAGATCATCAATTTTTGCAGTTTGATGAACCAGAAAAGATCCATTTTTGCCTTTCTCAATTTGCATGGATAAGTAATTTTTAGCTATGCCTAATTCCACCACATCAAATTTCTTCTGTAACTGTGATACTACCAGTTCATATTCCTGTTTAGTTTTTGTAGAAATTAGCACGTCATCTACATACACACATATTTTTGTTACAGTGTTTGCCCTTTCCTTTATAAACACACAGTTGTCTGCCTTTCCTTGTGAAAAACCAATATCCAGCAATTCTTTTGCTAAAGTATGGTGCCAATTCCTTCCACTTTGGTGCAGACCATAAAGGGATTTATTTAATTTGCATACCAAACCTTCAGCGGCGTCTATGCCTTCAGGAACACGCATAAAAATTTGTTCTTTTAAATCTGCAAACAAATATGCAGTTTTTATATCTAGGTGATAAACAGAATGTCCACGTTGTGATGCATCTTTTAACAAAAGCTTAACTGTTTCATATTTTACGCTTGGTGAATAACACAAATCATAATCTTCGCCTGGAATTTGTTGAAAACCCCTAGCAACTAGTCTTGCTTTGTACCTTACAACTTCATTTTTGTCATTCATTTTAACTCTATAAACCCATTTTGAATCAATAAGTCTCATATCTGGGGTTTGTGGTACAAGAGACCAAGTGTTATGCTCTTTTAAAGAAGCTATCTCAGAGTTCATAGCTTTATACCAATTTGCAGCTTGTTGCTTAGGTAATTTCTGAACATCATTGTAGCTTTTTGGCTCAAAAACTGCCTTACTGGCATACACAGTATTAAAATGTTCATCTGCAAAACGTTGTGGCTTCTGTCTCTTTCTATCTGAACGTCTTAGTCCAGAAGGAGAGTCAGACTCCTCAGACTTAATGGGACTAAGTGAACCACTAGTTTCAGGTTGTAAATCATTGTCAGATTGAAGAGATGCCTGTAGGCTAAGCTCACGGTCAGAAAACTCAAGAGAATCTAACCTCCCCTCAGGTGTCTGTGACTTTAAATCATCAAACAAATCAGATTCAACAGACTTTTTGTCTTTTTCCATTAATTCAGAAGCACCATTTCCTGCTGCTGCTGCTGCTGCTTCCTCTTCTTCCTCAGTATTATCTATACCATCAGTATCTTGGAAGACAGCAACTCCATTCCAATTTACAGTTTGTATCATGCTTCTGGTAATATGAAATTTGCCAGTTGCTGGTATGTAAATTCTGTATGCCCCCTGCTGGTAGCCCATTAATTTTCCCTGAACACTGCGTTCACCCAATTTCTGCTTAGCAGGATAATGCATAATTACATCTGAACCCCAAATGCGTAGGTATTTCAGATTAGGGCGTTTTTTAAACAGCTTCTCATAGGGGGTGACATCTAAACCAGAATGATAACTGCGATTTCTAACATAACAAAACGCATTAAGCGCTTCAGCCCAAAAGTCTTTGGGCAGATTAGCATCGTGCAGATACGTTTTAACCCCTGCCTGTAGGTCACGCTGCACAACTTCAACAAGCCCATTTTGCCAGGGACTTCGGGGGCAAGATAACTCATGAGTAGTCCCCTGCGCTTCCAGGAATTTCTCAAAATCCTCAGAAACAAATTCCCCACCCCGGTCAGAAAACAGGTTCTTAATTGGTTTGTTAAAGTGCGTTTTTACCCAGTTGCAAAAAACTTTGTACTTCTCAAATGCTTGGGACTTCTCAGCTATTGCATAAGTCCAACAATATTTACTATACTGGTCTATCAGAGTAAGCCAGTACTTAGAACCTCCTAATGATGGTGGGAGTGGCCCAACTAAATCACAATGTACACGCTCAAATGGCTCTGTTACTTTCCTATCTGAGCACCTACCCTTGCGTGCAACCTTAATCTTATTCTTGCAACAGGATAGACATTGCATAAAGAATTTACATGGTTTTAAGTTGAGGCCATTAACAATATTCTGTGTCTTAATTACATCAGCAAAATTCAGGTGTCCCAGAATTCTGTGTGCCTCATGGACACACCCGGAATGTGGCCTTACATTCCTCAACCCCTGGCTTGACTGTGCTGCTCTGCAGTTTATAGGCGATTGGGAGTAGGTGCAAAAATACAGTCTATATAAACCATCAGATTCCCGGGCATATAATAGACGTTTGTTCCCATCGAAAAACTCACACATTGACTTTAAGAAACGCACAGTTATGCCTTGACGAGCAAAGCACCTTACTGACAATAAATTGTCCACTGACGGGCAGTAAATGCAGTTCGCTATTGTAATGTTTAAAGAGTCAAGTTTAACAGTACCCCTGCCAAGCGACTGCAAGACTTGTGAATTGGCTAAATGTACATTACCAATTTCCTCTTCGAAAGAAATAAACAAGCTTCGATCGTTGCAAATATGCTGAGATGCTCCTGAGTCCACAACAAAAGACTTCCACTTGGCACGTTTAAGTCTTTTACGATCTGTTGTCCTAGCATGGAAAACTCGCGGCTCGTTTCTGTCTCTACTATACGATGTCGGCTGCTGGGCTGACAACCGTGACTGACGAACAGAAACAGGCTTGGGAGTACTTTGCTTTCTTTTGGATCTGCAGTCCTTTGCAAAATGTCCTTGTTTATTGCAGAACCAACAACGCTTTGCAGCTTTAAATACAGTTGTATCACCACAAGTTTGCATATGGCGTTCCTCATTACTTCTGGAAATAGGAGTGCTTATGGCACAAGCCTCCATTCTGTCCAACTCGCCCATTAATCTTGCCGTTACCCCTTCCACAGTTAATTGTGCTGGTGGAACGGCAGATATCTGGCTAGCTATACCATCAAAGTCCTCATTAAGGGAACAAAGAATGATAAAAACATACTGAATATCAGGTATGTCCATGTCCCTTCGAATTAATTCACAGCGTATTGCCTCCAGACGTCTCAAGTGTGCTGCCAAATCACCACCAGGCTGCAACTTCGTCTGGTACAACTGCTTGAAAAACGTCAATGCAGATGCTGACTCTTTTCTAACATGCACTGCTGCAAGACTGTCCCACATTTCTTTGGCAGTTTTCTTATTTCTTATATAGACTACTTGCTGGTCGCTGACTGCCAAATTAATTATCGCCCTGGCTTTTGCATCTCCTTTCGACCAAGCATTAGTCACAGGGTCAGGAGGGTCATCAGTTACATAGGTCCATACTTCTCTAGAGGTCAAAAGCGCCTCCACGCGAAAAGACCATAAACTATAGTTCTCATCTGTTAGCTGTGGGAAGACCAGAGCCTTCTCAGCTTCAGGAACCCGGTCAACCATTCTGGAACTCTTCCAGACCCACAGAACTACACTAACAGGAGAAGGAGTTTTCAAACCTTTCTCAGAGTCCAAAAATATGCAGTCATCCACTCAGCAGCTGGGCCCATAACCAAAGATGTTGGCTATTTGCAGTTTAGTAGCGCAGAGAGCTTGCTGGGGAGACCATGCATTAAAAAATAAAGGACTCAAAAATAACTTAAACAAGGTTTTAATAAGAAAAACAAAAACTCCTTTTACACTAAATACATTAACAACCAAACCAGACCCAACCACCAACCCATCCCCCAGGGTAATGGGAGAGCTAGGTGCTGCTCCTTATATACTACACCCAAATGCTGACACACCTTAATCAAATACAACTCAGCAGCACCTGCTACATTTCACAGCTGTAAAGCTGGGTCTCGTTATCTTACTCTGGCCCTTGCTCTGGCCCCTTAAAGACATACACATCGGGTGCAACAATGATGAACCTTTACATTTAAATAAACCATTCAACAATAATCCCTTCCCAATACTCAACTGCCTGATCAGATGCGAGATTCTTAAGATGTCTTAGAAATTCATCAAAGCTAAAGCACTTCTAAAGAGTGTGGACTTTTATACCTTTTTTTATTATAAAAAAGTGCCACCTGGATCCTGTTTTTTCTTGGCTTTATAGGGAAAAAAACCTGATGAGGAAGGGAGCCATCTCACTCACTGTTTCTGTTTACCATTTCAACAGAAGACAGTGCTGATCTGGACAGCATTGAGGCAGTTGCTAACGAAGTGCTCAACATGGAGATGCCCAGCACACCTGAGCAGTTACAAACACTTGCAGATAATATTCGTGAACGGGTGGAGAGCCTTTCGGATGTTGAGACTGTCCTACAGCAGAGTGCCGGAGACATAGCAAGGGCAAAAACGCTGTTAGATGAAGCTAAAAAAGCCAGGTACCATTTTTTTACTCCCCCTTGCTCTGAAACAGGCTGTCTTTTTTACCTTTCAGCAGAATCCTAGGAGACTATATTTGTGCCCTGAAAAGTGTTCAGTATTTAATAAGCATATTGAGAAACTGGGAGTAAGTTTAGCCTGTTGCATATTCTTTGAAAAGGCCAACCCAAAAGAATCCTTTTTAAGGAGAGCCTGTTTAACACAGTCCTTTTGTAATTAATTTCCATTCCATAGTAAAAGTGCAACAGATGTCAAAGTCACTGCAGACATGGTGAAAGAAGCTCTGGAAGAAGCCGAAAAAGCCCAAGATGCAGCTGAAAAGGCCATCAAACTAGCAGATGAAGACATACAAGGAACACAAGACCTACTTACCTCTGTGAGTTTCAATCAGCTAAATCTGCTTTTGGAAGCAGAGTTATGGCCATGTATGTTCTCGTGCTGTTTTACTTTTGTACAGGATACGCAATAATCTTATCTTCTGGTTCATTCTATTATCACCTAATACTATCTGTTCCTTAAATCAGTGTTTCAATATAGCTAGGCTTTGTCTAGAAAAGTACAGAAACCGAGAAAACAAAAACAGCAGGTGGTTGATGGCTGATTTGGGGTGGGATGGACAAGAAGCGAAAAATCCGTTCACCACCCTTTGTACAAAAGCAGTGGAGGTAGAATGGAAGAAAGCCTTTGTTGCTAATGTACTGTTACATGCTCAGTCAGATACGGTGCCACAAGCATTAATCACTTGCATCCAGGTTGTTGGTCTTGCTGCCTCGATAATCTGATCTTCCTTTTATACCATGGTAGAGGAAATGCAACGCTGGTCAGAAGGGGTTCCAAGGGGCTCCTGTGTCAGTGATCTGTGTTGGCAGTCGGGTCCAGAGACAGAAAAGGCAATCCATAGGAAAGAAATCAGTGAAAAACTCTGGCAACCCATTTAGCGCATTGGTTGAACCATTATGACTAGCCTATCTGCACCCTGAATTAAGATTGCAATTCAGCTTTTTACCCCATATGATGATGGTCTCAACATAGCAAGCAAACTTTCAATACTCCCCTTATATCAGGTTGTACATCACAGCTGTTGGTTTAGGCAGGGAGTTCCTGGAAATATTAGGGATGCGGGTGGCACTGTGGGTTAAACCACAGAGCCTAGGGCTTGCCGATCAGAAGGTCGGCGGTTTGAATCCCCGTGACGGGGTGAGCTCCCGTTGCTCAGTCCCTGCTCCTGCCAACCTAGAAGTTCGAAAGCATGTCAAAGTGCAAGTAGATAAATAGGTACCGCTCCGGCGGGAAGGTAAATGGCGTTTCCGTGCGCTGCTCTGGTTCGCCAGAAACAGCTTAGTCATGCTGGCCACATGACTTGGAAGCTGTATGCCAGCTTCCTCAGCCAGTAAAGCGATATGAGCGCTGCAACCCCAGAGTCATCTGCGACTGGACCTAATGGTCAGGGGTCCCTTTACCTTTTGCTGGAAAGAGGGCATTTTTTAAACCATGACAGCAGCAAAACAACTCTCTGCCCCTTAAATTACACTGCTGAAATAAAGAAAGCTTGGGTAACAAGAGAGTGGATTTTTGTCTGGAAGGATTGGTGAGCTGTGGTCTCAAACATTTTTAATTCTTAGTGTGCCTTTTGCCCAGGCTGATTGAGATACCTTGGGCTTATAGTAAAATAAAAACTGTAGGTCCTGCAAGCGTGGTGCCTGCCCTGCCTAGATGACAATTGCACTTAGGCCTATCTTGGTACTACTTCTTTCATCCAGCTAGGCCAGAGCTTTCCAAACTTTTCATGTTGGTGAGACACTTTTTCGACATGCATCGCTTCTCAACATAGTAATTCAGTTTTACTAGGAAACACAAGCTTAAACTAACCCCTTTCCAGTCCCGGGAGGAGCGTTAATGCGACACACCTACACATTGCAGCCGACACACTAATGTGTTGTGACACAGAGTTTGGAAAGCTCTGAACTAGATAGACCTTGGTGATATATGGCAGATTGGTAGCGATGCCCTTGCTCAAATCATAGGATCTCTCTTTTTTTCTTAGTAAGCTGGATTTAGCAATTAGCCAAATGAGTGAGTTACTACGGAATTTGATTTGGGACACTGTTAACAGGCAGCAAAGCTACCATCTACACTCCCTTCCCCTGAAACCCCTCCTTCCTCCAATTGTTTTGCTCACAATTCAGTGCACCAAAAGGTAGCACAGCAACTTAACTCAATAGGGTTTAAGCATCTAACTGTAGTTAGTTCAAAGACTGTAATGGAGGGGGTCACAGATCAACAGTAGAGCATCTGCTTTGCATGCAGATGATCCCAACTTCTATTCCCCAGCAGTGTCTCATGGAAGTGTACTGTACAGAACAGACATAGGCAAACTCAGCCCTCCATGTTGTGGGACTACAACTCCCATCATCCCTGACCACTAGTCCTGTTAGCTAGGGATTATGGGAGTTGTAGTCCCAAAACATCTGGAGGGCCGAGTTTGCCTAAGCCTGGTATAGAACAACAAAATAATTATTGGACAGGGTACCCTTGTCTTCCATTACTAATCCCTCATTTTTGCAAGAAGACCACAACCACCTCTTCCCACTGGGCCGGAGAAAAACTATCAGCTGTATAGCAGCAACATCCCAAGTCAGTGGAAAGGAAGGGAAGGCAAGTGTCACCTAATGCAGTTGAAGAAAGCTGGGGAAAAGAAGAGAGAAAGCATAAGCCTGCCACAACACAGAGACTTAATGTTTGGAAAACTTTGTAAGAACAAGTATGTCGTTAAAGTACTGTGGTTTGGGAAGAAATTTGTGCATCATGTTCTCATTTGCAATGCTAGATTGAATCTGAAACTGCAGCTTCGGAAGAAACTCTGAACAACGCCACTCTGCGCATTGCTGAGCTAGAGAAGAACGTGGCAGTGCTTCGACAAAAGACTGCTACAAACATAGAGGACATTAGAGCAGCCGAAGAAACTGTTGCGACTGTGAATCAAAGTGCCACAGATATCAAAAGAGTAAGGCTCTCCATTTGAAATTACTTTCTATGTTCTCAAGAAACAAAGGCATTTTCTTAGGTACCAGCTTGTGTTGTCTGGTTTGCCCTTGAATTTGTAAGTAAAATCAGGCCTGGCCAAAGATACTATCAAAGCAGTTTGGCCGTAACACAATGCAAACCATCAGACTGTAAAAAGCATGTGCCATTTTAACTGTTGTGTGAAGTGCATCTCACTATCCCGTGGAACTGAATAAGGTTTTCTTGAGGCAGGAATCTGACATTCCATTTTCAGTGGTGGTTAAAAGTGTTTCACATCTTGAGAGCACACATAACTTTATGCAGTGGTGAGCTATGGATACTTGCTTGCATGGCTATTGGGACTGTGTAGGAGCAATTCCTGGGGCAGGGAACTAGCTAAACCAGGCACAACTCAGTGAGTCCTCTTACTTAGATGGCTGGAAGCTACATCTAGTTACATGCTTCACCTCAAGAGCATAGCAAGAACAGCAAAGAATTGTTCCTTTACGAAGGCTCCAGATTTTCTGGCCATGTGTATGGGTGATGTAAGACAGTAGTAAAGAAGCTTCACTTAGTAGGCTTAATTAGGCCCACTACACCTCACTATTTGACTGAAGCCATGCCCACTGTTCAGCACCTTACTTTCTGTAACATCAGGCTCAGAACTGTGCAATCGCTGGTAACAATTGCATTCGGCACTTTTCTGATGCCCTGCGGCAACAAAGTAAGGTGCTAAATTTGAAAAAGGCATTGAATTAGAGCTACAGAGAAAGTACTGGAACCGTGGAGTACGCTCTTGATTCTTCATTTTAAGTACCACTTGATAAGCCACCCACCTGTCAAGAGTTGACTCTGGAGGTTGGGCAGAGGGCCCGCCCCCCCCCATTTTGGGATCTAAGGCAAAGCACTATATGGTGTTCCCCTTTCCTTGCCAAGGAAGAGGAGGTAATGAAATCTACATCAGGAACAAGGGAATAGATAATGGTAGGATCATCTGCCACTGTGGATCCCGATATCTGAGGCTGTCACCTCTCCTTGCCTCATGGGGGGCTGAGGACGGGGCAGTTGTGGATCAGTCTCACCCGCTGGATCTAGCGCCTCACACCAGTGTAATGCAATGGCTTATGAAAACACCTGCTTGCGGGATTGTAGTTTATTTCTATTTAAAAACAGCTGTGGCAAGCATTGTCTGTTGAAGGAAGTCTTGGTCCATTCTTAAAGGTCCTGCTCCCTTATTGGCAGCAGCTGACTTCCAATTTTACAGTGGTGCCTCGCAAGACGAAATTAATTCGTTCCGCAAGTTTTTTCTTCTTGCGAGTTTTTTGTCTTGCGAAGCACGGTTTCCCATAGGAATGCATTGAAAATCAATTAATGCGTTCCTATGGAGACCGCTTGCCAGGCTGGCAGTGCGGAGAAGGGCTTTTCTCCCCACTGCAAGCCTTCAGGACAGGTACGGGAACAGAGGGGAAGGCGCGCAGCGCTTCTCCTCTGTTCCCGGGGCTTGCGGTGGGAGGAGGGTTTTTCCTCCCCACCGCCAACATTCAGAACAGCATTCTGAATGTTGGCGGTGGGAAGGAAAACCCTCCTCCCACCGCAAGTCTTCAGGACAGCCATCCGAAGGCTGGCGCGGGGAGGTCTCTCCGCCCCACTGCCAGCCTTCAGAGGAGCCTTCCGAAGGCTGGCGGCGGGAGGTCTCTCCGCCCCACCGCCAGCCTTTGGAGGAGGTCCGAGGACAGTGGGGAAGACGCACTGCGCTTCCTCGCTGTCCCGGAGATTTCCCTATGGGCTTTCGTCTTGCGAAGGAAGCCCATAGGGAAATTCGTTTTGCGAAGCGCCTCCAAAACGGAAAACCCTTTCGTCTAGCGGGTTTTCCGTCTTGCGAGGCGTTCGTCTTGCGGGGCACCACTGTATTTTCATTTCCAAAAAGAGTATGGACACTAGTGCAAGTATCTACTCCAGCTGTGACCCATATTTAAAGGCTGGGAACAACAAACCACAGGTTTTTTCTTCTCATGGGGTAAAGAGAGTATAAGGGAAGGGATGCTTTGAACGATACTGAAAGAGAGATCCATTTCCATGGGCTCCACTCAGGATGTGTGTGGCCTCTGCTCAGTAGATCCTTGTTAAGAGTGAAAGTAGGATGTCAAAGAATGTGTTCCATTTCTGTGTTCTGAGTAATACTGCCACCTTATGTCTCAAATCGCAGGTACTAGATAACGATGTGGACGACAAGTATAGGACAGTAGAAAGCTTAATTGCCAAGAAATCAAGCGAGTCTGCAGCTGCCAGGAAGAAAGCAGAGGCACTACAGAATGAAGCTAAAACCCTGCTAGAACAAGCAAACAGCAAACTTCAGCAGCTCAAGGGTAAAGTCCAATATGGAAAAAGGGGTTTAATATTTCTTTAGAACTGCCATATGTTCTCGGTTACAGCTGAGCACTCCTTCCCCACCTCCTAAGCCCATTTCCGCAGCACCATGACGTAAAACACCATCGTCGTCGTCATCAAAGACAGCTGTTTCTCCTTTTTATTAGAAGCCTCTCACATTCTGTAAAGCCAAATAACTCGGTACAATGGGGTTTGACTTCTTTCCAATTCCACCTTTACTTTGGCTTTCAAACTACCCAACATGTAGTGTCTGCTGTTGGAATAACCTGACTCTTCTTCTTCTCTCTCCCCCCCCCCCCTGTTTTTTCTTTCTTTGCAGAATTGGAAAACACATATGAGAAGAATCAAAGAATTCTGGAAGACAAAGCCAAGCAAGTGGTGCAGCTGGAAGAAACAGTCCGCAGCCTCTTGCAGGCCATCAGCCAAAAAGTTGCTGTTTACAGCACTTGCTAGTAACTGATTGGAAAATGGAACCAGAAAAAAAAAACCTTTGGAAGGGGAACATGTAAATCCAAAGAGAGAGAAGTCGTAAACTGAAACTGATATACATTCTTTTCATACCTTAAGACCTGATAATTTGACTAAATACCAGCTTTAATATCTTAAAACCAAAGACTTTCTCTTTTACTTAATAAACAGTACTTTTGTAACAAAGCATATGATTCATTTAACCAGTGTTACATTCATTATCCCGAAATGGTATTTTAACCCTTTTAAGTACTCTGATAATAAAATCTTAAGATGAGAAGTTAATTTCAATTTAAAGAGTTCTGCTTAAGAGTTTATGAATGCAGCTCCAGAACTTCCTCTGCTATGTCAACAGATGTTAGGAAAGTGAAACGCTTAGTTCGTAAAATAAAGCCATAGAGGACCAAACATTTGCAGAATCGGAGTGAGGGAAAAAGATGCCTGAAACAAGACAGAAACATAATTTATTTCATTATGTTTTGACTGTCACTGTATCAGGTGCTTGCTTGCCTTAGCACTCCCTGCAAGGCATGAGTTTTGATATTATGTATTTGTACTCTTTGGAAAACAGTAGAAAATAAAATACCCTTTTTACATTAGCTGAGGTGTCTGCATGAGTTAAAGGGTGTGTGTGAACCCTTAGGACCATAAGATCCCTGAACCAGTGCCATCCAGGAAGCAAATCCTAGTATTCGAGTTTTTTTCTGATCTCCCCCTTGTCTGAACAGATTCATTCCCCCACTATTTCTAACAAAGGAAGTGTTAAGAACGCCACCATATAAATAAGCTGATAATGTACCATGAATTATTTTTATGCAACTCTAGGGATAAGAAAAGTGATCCTCCACCACAATAGAGGTCATGAAATCTAGTATGTGAAGTGCAGGCACAGGGAGAGAAGCAGGGAAACTGCATCATGGATACAAGCAGAAAGGAAGGAGACTGCAGCTTGCACCTCATGTCAGAACATTGTGAGAGGACAATGGCGCTAAAGCCAAAAATGTTGGCCTGCTTGTGCAACAGCTTTGTACGAACTCTTCCACTTACCTTCCACACAGTGTATTTTTTTATACCAATTTTTGTTTCTCCAAAAGAACTTGATTTTCTTTCAATAAGTTTCACAAAAAACAGGTGTTTTTCCATTTTTAAAAAATGTATCGATACAAATGGCTGTTCACAGAGCGAAACCAGCTGTATGCATTTTGTCCTACATATCAAGAAGAGCCAAGACAAAGACTAGCCTTGATTAAAAAATAACTTTAAAAATATTGTGACGCGTTGAAACCTATTGCTATCCCTCTCACTGAAATTACCACGACAGCATTGTGCAAAGGTGACAGTGGCATATTTTAAGTATCATGATATTACAGTATCAGTTCCTCAGCAATGACAGAACAGCAACACTGGATAGTATCAACAATTATATTTTGCCCAAGTACATGATGGACTCTTCTTAAGCACACTACAACCTTAAGCTGTCATTGCTGTAGCTTGTCTTCTGCAGAAACCTAGAATGTACAAACAAGCAAACATACTTAATGTACAGCTGTTGGGTGATTTCCCAACCCCAAATCTGTTTAAATAGCTCATGTTGAAAAGAAAAGTTCACTTAGTTAAGTCCCAGAAGTTTTCAAATGACTCAGCTTTTCACAAAGCCTCCTGTCAGTTTTCAAAGGAAAATATGCTTTGTGCGTTAACTGTATCCTTTTGCTTTAGAAATTGATCGCTTTGCCGAATGACGCTGCTAGGTTAGCTTCCCTGAAGGCTTCAGACACAGTCTGTTGAGAACAAAAGAAAGTAATTAGGAAAAGGTAATGGGGGGTCACGAAGAGTCGGACACAACGAAGGGGGAACCTTGCAATTATCTGGATCTTCAATTAACTCACAGAGACAAAAATGACCAGACAGCTCACACCAACTTACTGGATGTGCGTGGCAAACTCTGGCAACATCTTCACACGATGCTCCATATTCCATTGCAAGAGCAGCTTCATTAATCATTTCTCCAGCACCCTGGAGGGAGAGAAGTTATTATGATGCAAGTAATAAATCTATGAGAAAAAATTAAAAGCAGAGGTACAGAGAACTATAAATAGAGCTCTGTGTATTCTGTATTTTTAAAAAGATTATCAAAATTTGGTGTCAAATCTGATTTGCATTACCCGTATTTTTCGCTCTATAAGACGCACCAGACCACAAGACGCACCTAGTTTTTGGAGGAGGAAGACAAGAAAAAAAATATTCTGAATCTCAGAAGCCAGAACAGCAAGAGGGATCGCTGCACAGTGAAAGCAGCGATCCCTCTTGCTGTTCTGGCTTCTGGGATAGCTGCGCAGCCTGCATTCGCTCCATAAGACGCACACACATTTCCCCTTACTTTTTAGGGGGGGGGGAAGTGAGTCTTATAGAGCAAAAAATACGGTAAATGCTTAAGGTAAGCAACGATACACCTAGCAAAGGCTTAGGGCTACCAATGAAATCTTCATTAAATTATGCAAGTACTGATTAGAAAAAAACCAAGTTTTACATATTATACATATGCATATTTCATCAGCTGCCATCTTTGAAGAGTTATTACCTTGTGAGGGAAAGCAACTGGGGAACACCACTTCTAAGATGCCATTGGCTTCTTATATTTGTATGTAATAGTATCATAAATCTGGGTTTCGATGCCTGTTTGCATGCTTTCAAGCATAACTTCATAGACATAAGGACTAAAAACATGCTATTTAAAAAACACCACCCCCATGAAAGTTGAGGTGCTCAGGATGTTTAAAGTTGTGCATAAGACCAAATTATATGCTTTTATCACTGCACACAGAGTGCTCTGAACGCAGTGTGCATGATGGGTTTTTTCATGTTCTGGTTTGCTTTTGTTGTTCTGTTAAAACCTCGGACTGAGAAGCACGGAGTAAGAGAAAAATCATACAACACAAAACTGTGGCCGAGTCCACTGTGCCGCACTTGGTAATGGCACAACATGACTGGGGATTTAGGAGCCAGCATGTGAAAAGCCTTAAATCTGCAATCCAAAAAAAATTCAAATTCTGCAGTGGACTAAGTTATGCAAGAAGGCATGTGTTTATTTAAAATGCCCATGAATCCATCATTTGTTGTGGAATTCTTAGGTTATCTTCTTGAATTATGGAAGGAAAAGGTACACAGAATACCAAGAGAAATGTAGGAAGAGCAACTGAGCTGTGGTAAACATTTGGGGATATAAACATTTTTCTGAAGTCTTACAAGCCGCCAGCAAATGCTTAAGAGGCCAGAAGTATGCATGCTTGCATATTATAAACGCCTGTCCACCAGAACCAAATACATTCAAGATTCTGAAGCACAACATGCAGATTCCGCATAGTACTCACTGCGCCTAAAATATGCGCTCCCAGCATCCTGTCTGTCGTTTTGTGACTTAGCATCTTCACCAAGCCGTCTGTGTCAGCGTTGGTCTTAGCTCGGCTGTTGGCAGCAAAAGGAAACTTGCCAATCTTGTATTCTACCCCCTAAAAAGTAAAAGACGGTTATGGGAGGCTGGACATTATCTCCTGCACCTGGCAGAAAAACTAAAGTACGACTTCTCTGGCAGTTCACTGCGTCTGTGTTCCAAAAGGCCAAGTTAGGGAGGGGGTGCTCACATCCTGCTCCACACAAAAGTATTTCCTACATAGAAAACTAGGTGTCCGGGAGATGGTTCTACCCAAACACAAATGTTTTGGGTGGAGATGCATTCAGTCCTGGAGTTGCAACCCTACCATCAGATGTGGTGCAGCCCAGTTTACATTTCCGTGAGTTCCAAAGAAGACATGACCATTATAGATCCATGTACAGAAACTGCTGCAATTGCTAAAGAATATTGAGTGGGGAGTGGACGCTTGATTTAAGGCAGTGGCACTCTCAAAACAGCCCCTTTCTCCAAATTGTTTTCTCCTCACTGAGGCTGCTGTAGCAGAACCTTACAGAAAAGCACTTGCTACTTGGGGACAAAAGGCAGGAAAACTGAAGAGCACTCAGAAGACACGTATGACACCACGTATGTAACATTCAGAACTGCAGCAGCATTGTTTCCAACATCCATGGGGTTCTCACTTCCGCAAGTTTTTAACAGTGGTTTGTTTCTGGGAGTGGGACTGAACAACATCTATGATTCCTAGCACCTGGCTTTGTGGACTCATGGCTTCTCTATAGCTATCTAAAACAGTAACTGGGAGGGGGGCACATCATGAAATGCTCCCTTTCCTCTCCGCTATAAACTGAAACACTGATATTCAAGCACATTGTTGCTACTGCCAGCTCCATTATTCTGCCCTTTGCTCCAAAAGAAATGCAGGTCCAGTTTGCACATCACATTTAGCTATCGTTAGCTTAGTGTTAACACACAAGCATTCAGGTACTCACAGTAAAAAAAAAATCACATTGCTCCACTCCTCCCCCCAGCTGTTCTGGTGCAGTGTTACTTGGCACTAAGCCATGGTTGGGTTTAGCTTTATGTCTGGACCCTGGCTGGTGGTTTGCCTCCCCTGAACAAACCATGGTTTAATGCAAAAGTGAAAAATAGATTTGAAAAGAAGACAGCACCACAAATGATCCAAGCAAAAAAGGAGAGCAGTGCCAACTGCTGCTGAATGCCAATGCCCTTTTAAAACATGTTGTAGAAAGGGGGGGGGATTATTGGGTTGTTCTTGTCTTTGTTTTTTATGCTTTTTATGTTTTTATGTTGTGATTTTATGTGGCGAGACCTGGGGGGAGGTATACAAATTTAATAGAGAGATAATAATAATAATTTTTTAGTGAAGTTCAAAGCAGTTGAAAGCAAAAAATACCTTCAAGAGTCTGAAAAGTTCTTAAAATTTATGGGTTGTCTGGAGCAAGAGCCTGGCGTTCGGATGATATTCTAAGCTAAGCTACCGTTTAGCTCTGGGCAGCAGGACTACTGGGTAAGGAGCAAACTGGCTGAGACGTTTGCAGCAAGTACCTGCACAATCATTAAGTTCATGCTTAGCCGTGGTTTGGCTTAGTGATGCATGCAAACCAGGGCATAGACACACTGCTCTACTATGAGCGGACAGAAGAAACTACATATAGTACCTCTTCTTTCAGCTGTTCCTCCGATTTTCCAATCCAGGCAACTTCAGGATGTGTGTAAATGACCGAGGGCACACAGTTGTAGTCAATGTGAACTGCACCTCCAGCGATTCCTTCAACACACAAAATACCTTCATCTTCCGCTTTGTGAGCAAGCATCGGTCCAGCAACTACATCGCCAATAGCATAGATGCTGCCAAGTAAAGAAAAACAAGCAGATAGACATAAAAACATGCACTGTAACAGCAGCGTTTGACCCAGTGTCCTGAATATACATGGAATAGGCTAAAAATAAAATAAAAAATACAACGAAGAGCCAAATCTCTAATCTAATTTGAAACTTTTCATTTTTTAAGGTAAATTGTCTTTGAGCTACAGTCTTGTTTTACCCCAAAGGTAAATGAAGGCCCAAGGTAAACGGGCTTGTTCTTGTCATCCTTTTCTAGCATATATTAATTATGATTGTAGCAAGAGTAACACAAGCCAAAAGAGGAGATTGTAACAATCTGACACACTATAAATCTTCCTCCACTTAACCAATGCTCCCGCGCTGAACTACAACCAGTTTTTATACCCATCTTGCTAATAATAATAATAATAATAATAATAATAATAATAATTTATTATTTGTACCCCGCCCATCTGGCTGGGTTTCCCCAGCCACTCTGGGCAGCTTCCATAGAAACCAAAAAACACTAAAATATCATACATAAAAAACTTCCCTGAATACAACTGAACCTTAAATTTAAAGTCAAAATACCAACTCAGAAAAAAACAATTTCCAACAGCCCAACAACCCATCTGATTACTTCACTTACTTTGGGACTTTGGTTTGGAATCTGTTGTTGATCGGGATTCTTCCCCTATTATCTAGTTCAATACCCACATGTTCCAGGCCAAGATTCTTAGTGAATGGGCGCCGCCCGATACAAACCAGAAGTACGTCACAAGTGATCACTTCTGCCTTGCCACCAGCAGCAGCTTCAATTCTGGGGAGAAAGGAGTAGGAGAGTGCTCATGAATGGAGAAGCAACACACTATTAGTACACGTGCTGTCACTGAATCCTGATCACTCCTTTTTATCTAACAGTTATGGGTCGTTACACGGATAATATGTCAAGGCCCTGCAAAACTACAGCAAATTATAGTTAAGCCATACTAAATTTACACATTTTTACATTCATGTCACAGTAAGTGACTACAGCAGTTCTCCAACAAACAGCTCAAACAAAAGAAATGTTATAATCATCTCATAACTGTCACAACACCAACATGTCTATAATGAATAGGTGGGATTGTCTCTTAAACCCCCCTCTGAATTGTTTTGACTGTGCATTGTCCAGCTCTTTTCTGAATCTTGCCAGCTGTGCCACAAACAATACAATCAAACGGCATAGGAATTTTGTGAAATTAGAGTCTACACATCGAGAGAGTAACAAATGCAAGTTTAAACTTTGTGGTTTTTATCCAGCCACTTTAATTCTGAAGGATAAAACATGCAACTCATGTAAGATTTTGAACAGGATGCCAGTGCCTATTACATTAGAAACATTTCTTTCTAAGATTTCCACCTGGTACCTGGACTTTTTTTCACTCATTCCTATTTTTTTATGATCGTACCATAACACATTAATTTGGTGAAATTGTATCCATCCAGTTAATTTATCCTTTAACTCTTCGTACGGTCTAATTTTCCACCCTCTTTCTGATTTAACTAGGAGATCTTCGTATGTCCATCTTTCACATTCCAGATTTAACTTTTTTGTTGTTAAGATATCAATTGGTGAAAGCCACCAAGGGGTGTCTCTTTCAATCAGCTTTTTGTTCCTGTTCCAAACTTCTAATAACGAGCCTCTAATGATGTGATTAGAGAAGCCTCTGTGGATCTTTCCTTTATCATGCCACAAATAAGCATGCCAGCCGAATCTAATGTTAAATCCCTCTAGATCCAGCAAATCCGTGTTTTTTAAAATGGCCCATTCTTTTATCCAACAAAGGCAAGCGGCCTCATAATAAAGTTTTAAGTTCGGAACTGCAAAACCCCCTCTTTCTCTTAGATCCGTGAGGAGTTTGAATTTAATTCTTGCCCTTTTCCCTTGCCATATAAATTTAGCTAAAGTTCTTTGCCATTAGAAACATTTCAATTTGTGCAGTGTAAGAGGCATAGGTAACTGTCATTATCCAAGATTAGCAGCTCCAAGAGGACTTGTCTGTGTTGTGTGTTTTTTTAAGCATGAACTAATGGATTACATCACCTATGTCAGCGGTAGCTCTGCAGATGTTGGACTCCCAACATCCATCAACCCCATCCAGCCTAGCCAATGGTCAGCAGGGATACAACCCAGTATATTTGATTCTACAATATACACTTTCCATGCCAATAACTACAGTTCTGTGAACATGTTTCCAGAGATGAAAATATATTTGAAGCAGCCTAAGAACCAGTCTCATATACAGTAATACCTCTGTGAACGTCCGCCTTGTCTAGTGTCCATTCCGGCGAATGTCCGCAGCAAACCCGGAAGTACTGAAACAGGTTACTTCCGGGTTTGCTGCCTGCGCATGAGCAGAAGTGCTAAATCGCACTTCGTGCATGCACAGAAGCACAAACCACTCCGCGAACAGACCCCGGCCACAAAACGAGGTACGACTGTATATAGGTAAAGGTAAAGGCACCCCTGCCCATACGGGCCAGTCTTGCCAGACTCTAGGGTTGTGCGCTCATCTCACTCTATAGGCTGGGAGCCAGCGCTGTCCGCAGACACTTCCGGGTCACGTGGCCAGCGTGACAAAGCTGCATCTGGCGAGCCAGCGCAGCACACGGAACGCCGTTTACCTTCCCGCTGGTAAGCGGTCCCTATTTATCTACTTGCACCCGAAGGTGCTTTCGAACTGCTAGGTTGGCAGGCACTGGGACCGAACGACGGGAGCGCACCCCGCCGCGGGGATTCGAACCGCTGACCTTTCGATCGGCAAGTCCTAGGCGCTGAGGCTTTAACCCACAGCGCCACCCGTGTATATAGATGCCAGTAATTCCACCACTCCCTTGACCCCAAGTCTGATCTGGGGCTAATTTAGGTTTTATAAAGAGAAGACAACCCATTTCTTTAAGTTACATATTTACATAGTTGCGTACATACTTACGAAACATCAATCTTTCCATCGGGTCTCTTGGTAGCACCGGTAACTTTAGTATTCAGTTTAAATTTAAACCCTTGCTTCTGGAGAATACGCTGGAAGTTCTTAGATATCTCCATATCAATACCCAATCCACCTACATGGCCCAAGAACTCCACAGCTGTCACATCTGCACCGAGACGCTGCCAGACTGAACCCTGCGATGTAAACAAGCCCATTTTTACTTTATTTTTTAAAAATTCATTTGACTAATGGCAACCATGGAAGATTAAACTCCACCAGAAATCTTTAAACAGCCCGGGAATGTTTTGTAACCTTTTGCACAACGCCTGCTACACTTTCATGACAATTTCACTGACTGATAAATTTCCTTAACTGGGAACACAATAAACTAGGAATGGGGAACCTGTGATCCTCCAGAGGTTATTGGATTGTAACTCCCATCATCTGAGTCCACTGGCCATGCTAGCTGGGCCTGATGGGAGTTGGGCGGGGTACAAATAATAAATCACAATTACAACATCTTCTGGAGGGTAACTTCCCCAATAGGTCTTGGAATAACAGCAGAATTTTTTATCATAATTCAAAGGCTTCCAGTCCTGCAGAACCCTGCTATATATCAGCCCTGTGCAAATATTCACTAAGCTCCACGTGTTCGATCGTGCAAGCATAGAATCATAGAATCATAGAGTTGGAAGAGACCACAAGGGCCATCGAGTCCAACCCCCTGCCAAGCAGGAAACACCATCAGAGCACTCCTGACATATGGTTGTCAAGCCTCTGCTTAAAGACCTCCAAAGAAGGAGATTCCACCACACTCCTTGGCAGCAAATTCCACTGTCGAACAGCTCTTACTGTCAGGAAGTTCTTCCTAATGTTTAGGTGGAATCTTCTTTCTTGTAGTTTGGATCCATTGCTCCGTGTCCGCTTCTCTGGAGCAGCAGAAAACAACCTTTCTCCCTCCTCTATATGACATCCTTTTGGTCATGCAAGGCTGCAAACCAGGACAGCCTGGAAATAAAGCCTGGATGGCGTGGCACCTCCACGTGCCAGTGGATAGAGAGCGGCTGCCATTTGCACAATTGTTCCCATATGGAAAACTATTTCTGCAATTGCAAGAATCGTAACAGCCGTATAAGCAGCCCCCATAGAAGGGCACTGGTTTATTCAACCCATGTTTCCTTAGTACCTTGACTGGTTTGCGTGACTCCCGACAGCCCAATAGACCGCTACAGGCAACTGCATGAGGCCCAGAAATATGTTTTCGCATGTCAACTGGGAATATTGACAGACGCTGAAAAAAATTAAAAGGAGGTAGAGCACTTCTTACCAGTTCCACACCAATGACTCCTGCTCCAATAACCACCATTTTTTCAGGGACTTGCTTCAAAGAAAGAGCCCCCGTGGATGAGACAACCGTATCCTCATCAATCTAAACAAAAGAAAAATAAATTCCCCCAAATATGAGACTTTTGTATAAAAGCATACACTTTGTATAAAATGCCAACATTTTTTCAAGGTAATATGTAATACAACAGCCATACCACCATTAACACACCCAATCTCCTCTGATCTCAGAAGTGAATATCTAACAGCTACCACACCATGGTGTGTTTAGCCTATTTGTATTTGCAAACGGGATTTGTTGCACATTATATATTTGAGCTAGTTTGCATGTTGCAAACACCTCTGGCCATAAGCAAGAAAAGTTTGACCCGGCCTAATTATGGTTCTTCTGAACCTAACCATGGTTTATTTCAGGGCAGCAAACCACCATTTGAAACCATGTTTTGATGCTGGCTTACAAATCTTGGCTTCCTATCAAGTGTGGTTTGCTATTACATTTCAACTTAGGAGCCTGGCTTAATCTTTGTTGTTTCAGTGCATTATTCTTGCCATTCAACCAGTTACATCAGCACAAGACAGAAGCAGCTAGAAAATGAAACCGTTCTCCCGACCAAGCAACTCTTGCTGGTACTTTTCCAGAAATGTTCCTCCTCATTCTGGATTGCATACATTAGTCACACAGAGGAGACCCCCTGAATGGAATGGGCAGAACTAACTTGGGCCTTTTAATTTCAATGGACTTAAGTGGATACAACTCTTTGCCTAGCAACAGGCTCCCTTCATCACACAAGCCCTCCGGTCTACCTTTGCTGTAGCTGTGCAAGGTGAAGGGACCTCAGCCTAATTTGCCAGCACATACAACTCAAGTCCTAGCAAACTAACATGATTCTTACACCTATGGAAGGTAACATAAATAACACTGAAAACAGAAGCAACAAAGAATACTAATGTTTCTATTTGACATCCCTGTCGCTGAAAAATTGTAACTTGTTACTGCAACATATTAAATGACCAAACAATGGCACCTGAGAGCTATCTGCTGCAGGGGTAGAAAAGGGTTAAGAATTTCTGATCCCAATATAATGTTAGGCATGTATCTGATTGAGGGAAGGAGAGGAGGGAAGATTTCTTGACTCAGGGCATGCCAAGCATAGCTGAAAATGTGGGGGTTTTTTGCAGTCAATCAATGGCAAGTAAACAGTGAGCACACTAGTAAAAAAGTTTAAAAATCAAGTCATACCGTAATTCCCGGGAAAGGTGTTACTTCTGAGCCAGTGGCTATGAGGATGTTCTTTGTATTAATGACCTGAGTGCTGCCGTCATCTTTCGTTGCGGTGACCTGGTTTTTGCCAGTTATTTTTCCAAACCCAGAAACATGTGTCACCTTCAAAAAAGAAAGCTCTTGTTAAACAGAATTAACTAAGAAACATTTCAGGTTGCAGCAATGCTATTCTTTACCCTGCTTAAAAGGAGGCACTGAAATCTGATACACAGAGGTTGATGGAGTAAAAAGCTTTTTGTGTTTTTTGTGACACAGGGCACACGTGAGATGTTTCAGTTTTTTATTGTGGCACACACTAGTGTTTTTAATCTAAGCAAACAACTCTTTAAGTTTCCGTGCATTTAACGAGCACAACTTTATCCTATCAGCATGCAGGTCCCAGTGATTCCCAAGAACACTCAAGAGGAGGCCAGCCAGCCACCTGTTTTTTAAAGTGTGAAGAAAGTACTGTATTTTTCGCCCTATAGGACACACTTTTTCCCCTCCAAAAATGAAGGGGAAATCTGTGTGCGTCCTATGGGGCGAATACAGGCTTTCGCTGAAGCTTGGAGAGCGAGAGGGGTCGGTGCCCACCGACCTCTCTCGCTCTCAAGGCTTCAGGAAGCTATCAGCAAGTCTGGGGAGCTCGCGGGAGTTCCCGCAGGGCTCCCCACGCTGCGGATAGCAGCCTGCCGCCCGGCGTGCAGGGCGCCCTGAAGCAGAGCGCCCCGCGCGCCGGGCAGACATCGGCCAGCCCCACAAGCTCAGGGGACAGCGAGGAGGCGCAGCGCCGCCATCCAGCTGTTCCCTGACCTGGTTTTGGGGGGGAAATAAAGGGAAATTTTTTTCCTTTATTTCCCCCCCAAAAAACTAGGTACGTCCTATGGGGCGGAGCGTCCTATGGGACGAAAAATACGGTATATAAACCAATATCTTCACTTTGAAAGGAAGCTTGGCCTACATATGAAGCAGATTAGATGGCTGGCAAGCCTTTAAAGAACAGGGAAAACTGTAAACAGCACACATATTGATGGGGCTTCCACCTTCAGCAGTTGCTAGTGGATATGCAGCCCATGATATCCTAACCAAGTTAAGAAAACTTCATCCTGTGGTTCTTCGGGGATGTATTTGACCATGTTCAGACTATATTTCTGAGCAAAAGGAGTTAATTATTGCTCTGTCTTCTCTCGCCAAGAACTATCGGTTTAGATTTGAAGATGGGATTAAAACCACTAATCTCTGGACAATAGCCAACAATCACCCTCAGGCAACATCCATCGATTTCAATGGGTCCACTCCCCGTATGACTTACTTGGGTATCATCCTCCATGTGATGAATTGCAAATTGGGCTGCCTTCCTGGCAACCACTTATAGAAAAGCGGCAACTTACACCAGCACCAACTTCTAAAGCGACTTGAGAAATGGCCAGGAATAGTGCAAGCAGTAAACTGCTTTTGGTTCAGAGTCCAGACGTACCTTGTTCTGTTTAAACAAGTGAGCAATTCCCCCTGTTAAGGCCTTGACTGCACCACTTTTCTGCTCCATCATCTTCTCCAAATTCAATTTGAGTCCTGTAACTATATAAGTATGTGCAAATGCAACACAGACTTTATTTTTGCAGACTTAAGCACATAGCAAAGTTCTTACAGTTCTATTAGATGCTTCAGTGAAACATCTAGCAAGTTTTATTAACTTAAGACACTAATAACTCCATCCTTCATGTATCTCCATTACCCCCCTGGGTGTACCCTACAATACTGAAGTTGTATCAGAGGATTCCTTTGAGATTTTCCACAAAAGACCCTGCTCTGAGATAAAACGTGGCGGCTGTGGACAAGGACTGGCTTGTGGCTGGGCCTCAGTTCTGCAGATCCTTTCCCAGGAACATTCTCATGGCACCAGAACTGAAAAGTGTGAGGTGCCGTCAGACTCGCACTATATCTTAATTGCTTTTTTATTGATAGACTATTCTGTAACATTTTGGACTTAGTAATTTTAATTTGTTTTAGTTTTCATTTGTTAACTACCTTGAAAGCACTATTAAAAGGGGGGAATACAAATGTCTTGAATAATAAAACAATGTTCAGTCTATTTATCATTTCAATTTATCCATTTAAAAGGTGTCTCTGATTAATCAGGTGTAATACACCAGCACCACTTTTCTTAAATAAAGCCCTCCTCCCCTTTCCTTCACATAGGAGAGCATGCCTCTTCAAAGAAGATGCCTGTCGCAACAAACTTAATCTAAAAATAAAGTCTGCTTCTTGCTTTAAAATGTTAGGGTTATTTCTGTGAATTCAAAAGACAGGTAATACATACAGCATGGGATGGTGACTAAAAGAAAGAGAAGCAGGCCTATAAAAGTGGCTTAAATATATATTTTTCCTAATGATTTAAGTTTGCTTAGATAAGAATCAAGACCATAGCCATGGAATAACCTGACCCTCCAGGTTGCTTCCCTGAATTTTTAGCTTTCATTTAGAACAAAATTGAAAGGCAAGGCTTCAAAGGCCAAAGAACATTCTGCTTTTTCATGCAGAGGGTGGAAGAACATTGCTTTTTCTCCTACCTGCTCTAAATCAAGCAGTGATTTATCAAATCCCACAGGAGCAGCTTGAGGAACGGAACACAGAGCTGCACCAGGAAGCAAGTGAAAGCCCTGCTGTGCACAAGGAATGTTAAGCACAATTCTTTCTATCAAAATTTAAGTCTTTTGCCCTTTCCTCTACAGACAAGAGCAACTCACGGACAATATTCTACCCAGTAGTTTAGACCAAAGTAATGTACAGGATTCCAGCTAAGTATTGGCCTGGCTGGCAAGTTTCTGGGTATATATAATTTTAATTTAATTAACATTATTTAATGCATTGCATCCTGTTAAATATGCAGAGTAGACTCCCTATATTTAGGGCTTTACACTATCTTAAGAGGATGCAGCAGTCTAACTCAATATCCAATCCCATAAATTATCTCACTATGCACTAGCACAGCAGAACTAGGATATTTGGAATGTCAACAGATGGTATTTCATACTTACCCTCGATTCCTCTACTAGCAAAGTCTTTTCCATGGGCCAAATGATACAGGTGTGAATTGTTTAGCAAGGCCTGTAACATAAAACAAAATTAAACTAAGCATGTAATTTCCACAGGGGATATTGTAGTAAAAGATGACTGAAGTTCAGGAGTGGCTAACCTGCAGCCTTCCAGATATCGTTGGCGTGACTGGGGCTGATGGGAGTTGGATGAGCATGGGTTAAGTCACCCTTGCTATAGTATGACATCACTACTATTTATCCTAAGATCTGAATGAAGTAATTTCACCTTGGTTATTAATATGTCTTCAGGAAAACACCGCCATGTTCAGTACTTGATGCCTGAATGAATGAATGGAAGCCTGAATGGACTACATAAGTTTCCACAAAGAACTTCCTTATCAATTCACATTATCTCAAATGCAATGTTCTTCAAGGGAGTCAGTTCACACAATCAGCTGCTTGTCATGAAGTAATCAAGTGACATAGGTGCATGTGTGAACCAATGCTCCATTAGTGATCGGTTTCACTGATACATCTTTGTAACTTTCATGCAGCTGGGCCCTGGGTCGGCAAACTAAGGTCCATGGGCCGGATCAGGCCCAACTGCCTTCTAGATCCGGCCCGTGGATGGTCTGGGAATCCAGGCAGCCGGCATAGCGCGCACACAATGGTTTTTGCAACTCAGCCAGCCTTGGGGGTCAAAAGTGAGGCGGGCAGCTGCTCAAGACAAGCCCCTTCTCCGTTTGTGATGCACACACAGCAATCTTTTCTTCCGGGGTGGGAGATGGGGAAGAGGGAAAAGGAACCACAGTTCGGATTTCCACCATGGTGCTGCCGGTGACTGACTTCAGGAAGGGCAGTTATGGCGGCAGGGGCTCAGAGGTCCCTTGGGAGCGGCACCCACCGGTGTCTGTGGCGGCGGTGCTTCCCGCTGGAAGAAGTGGGGAGAGCCTCGGTGGCTGCACTCAGATCTGCGCTCTGCTGGGGAGGCCGCTCATTAGCTACAGGGCTGACAGGAATGGCGCACTTACCTCAGCCCCCCACTACAAGAGAAATAATAACTGTCAATTGCGGCAGCTAAAAAAGCCAATGCAATTCTGGGCTGCATCAATAGGAGTATAGCATCTAGATCAAGGGAAGTAATAGTGCCACTGTATTCTGCTCTGGTCAGACCTCACCTGGAGTACTGTGTCCAGTTCTGGGCGCCACAGTTCAAGAAGGACACTGACAAACTGGAACGTGTCCAGAGGAGGGCAACCAAAATGGTCAAAGGCCTGGAAACGATGCCTTATGAGGAACGGCTAAGGGAGCTGGGCATGTTTAGCCTGGAGAAGAGGAGGTTAAGGGGTGATATGATAGCCATGTTCAAATATATAAAAGGATGTCATATAGAGGAGGGAGAAAGGTTGTTTTCTGCTGCTCCAGAGAAGCGGACACGGAGCAATGGATCCAAACTACAAGAAAGAAGATTCCACCTAAACATTAGGAAGAACTTCCTGACAGTAAGAGCTGTTCGACAGTGGAATTTGCTGCCAAGGAGTGTGGTGGAGTCTCCTTCTTTGGAGGTCTTTAAGCAGAGGCTTGACAACCATATGTCAGGAGTGCTCTGATGGTGTTTCCTGCTTGGCAGGGGGTTGGACTCGATGGCCCTTGTGGTCTATTCCAACTCTATGATTCTATGATTCTAATGTGTAAAACGCAAAGGAAGCAGCGTGGGTGTATGAGGGAACACCCCCTCCCCCCCAAAAAAAATCACACTTGGGCAATGTTTGGGTTGGTCTCAATAAGGGTTTTTGCCAAAAATGTGGGTCATAATCATGGCAACGTATAGTCCGGCCCCCCACAAGGTCTGAGGGACAGTGGACCGGCCCCCTGCTGAAAAAGTTTGCTGACCCCTCAGCTGGACACTTAAAAGCAAGTCACTTTCACAAAACCACCAGGAATTAAGCAAGAACGCAAAGGAGCAATATCAGCTCAGCGGAAGCATAGGGTTTGTGTTTGGCATTAATTCTACCCAATTAGTTGGGAAGTCACAAAGATTCTCAAAGAAAATGATACTTCAGATTCCAGAATAAAAAGACAACTACTTTCTTTGTTATCATATTTAAAAATAAATTCTTGGATTTAAACCACATGAGATTTATTTGCTCCTGTGGACATTCTATGTCTAATTCCAGAAGTAAAGCTGTATACTTTTTTTTTTTGGCTGGCCGTGGATCACCTAATAAACTTGTTTGGTTCTATAAATAAAAGCACATACAAAACTGAGATTTTAATAACTGTAGTCTTACCCCTACAGGTAAATTTAAAGGGGGGGGGGGAATATTAGGCAGCACCAGTGCCATATTATGAACATTGAAGCCTTAGGAGAAAGCCTCATTAGCCTGCTCTTTAATCTGGCCATGATCAAAACAGCCACACCTCCACTGTCAGAAAAATAATAATCAAGTGTAGGGTCAAGTACAGGTATTCTCAGCTGTTCCACAACCTATCAGGCATGCTGCATGAATGGAACTCACAGACCACCAGTGATCTGCAGACTATAGTGTAAGAACATCTGGTCTAGAGTACACCTGGCTAGATGCATCAAGCACAGCAGCCAAACCCAGCCTCCAAGACAAAGATTAAATAAAGTAGTATTTGTTTATTTTACATATCTGTATTTTATAGTAGTGTTAGCTGCTGCTTGTTAGGCCCCATGATTAAATCCTGATGGCCGGGTTTCACTCATGAGAGTTATAGACACACCAGGTTGACTTAAATAACAAATGTGGTGGCAGCTGACTATCAGATCCTGGCAACAACCAACCATTTAAGGTGAAACCGCTTTTCCTTCTTTTATTAAGAAGGATATAATCCCATTAAAAACTGAATACTAATATAGTGGTACCTCGGGTTAAGTATACTTAATTCGTTCCGGTGGTCTGTTCTTAACCTGAAACTGTTCTTAACCTGAAGCACCACTTTAGCTAATGGGGCCTCCCACTGCTGCCGGAGCACGATTTCTGTTCTCACCCTGAAGCAAAGTTCTTAACCCGAGGTGCTATTTCTGGGTTAGCAGATTCTGTAACCTGAAGTGTATGTAACCCGAGGTACCACTGTATCTGTTATACATTTCCACCCTACCCTTCCTCCAAGGGCTTGAGGTACCTGATTCTCCCACATCCATTTAATCCTCACAGCTACAATTCACGTAAGGTCGCTCTTGAGTTTCCACGTTCAGCCTCTCTGTCCTAATTATGGTCTGACACACTAGCCAACACACCAAAGCTACTGCAAAACGACAATTCATGACTTCTCATACTGTGGGACCATATTGGCTGTGAGTCCTGGAAGACTTGCTCCCTGCCCTTTCCCACTTGGCCTGAGATAGTGGAGGCCTGACGGACTCCAACTACAAAAGCTGAAGCTGCTGAACAGACTCTTGGGTAGGGATACTGTTTAGGAGTTCTTGTTGCTGTTATTGATATTAAATTTTTGGTATCTTTATTTTTAGATCCTCTATTATTTATGTGGAAATTGTTTCAGTTCAGCTGTGTACAGGGTACCAGGTATGCGGTACCAGGGTGCAAAAAACTGCCCAGTGCCCCCATATTTTTTTTGTTGAGCTTTTTTTTCCAGGGGGGGCAGCTCAGAGTTGTTGAGCTTTTGGGGGGCACACAACTCTCTCCCATGCCACTGTGGATGGAGGGAGGAGAGCAATCCCCACAGGGGCTTGGGAGGGAAGCTGCTCGTCTCAATGGCCCGCCAATCCAGGCACGCAGGAGGGCAGAGCCGGCAGGATGCCTCAGTGCCCGCAGTAGAGAAGCCAGCGATGCTCCAATGGGCTCTGCTCTGCAGCGGTTGGCCTGGCTCTTCAATCCCCGGACTCCAAATCTCAGCCCCGGACTCTTGGCCTGTCCCCCCTGAGAGCCTGGTGCCTTGGTGCCCCGCACCCTTAGCGCCTATGGGTAAGCCGGCCCTGGCTGTGTACTTTTTGGAGCGCTTTATTTATTTATGACTACTTCTGCTATGCTTATGATTATGTAAATCTTTTCATGGCTTTAACTATGGAAAGGCAGCATGAAAATAAAATGAGGATGACGATGCAGATTTGATTAAGGATTTTCCCACCATGAAGCTGATGAGCCCCAGTAGTACCTCTGTGCAAAAATGAATGCAGGTGTTCCTCCAATCTAGATACAGCACAAGGCGAGAACTCAAAACTGTACCTACCTTAGAAGGTATGCATCCCACATTCAGACAGGTCCCTCCTAGTGTTGCATTCTTCTCCACACAGACAGTCTAAGAATTAAAAGGGAAAGGAATTTTCATAAAACAGTCTCCCCGCCATAGATCAAATAGGCCACAATGGGTTCCTGCACTTTTATTTTCCAACAATTCATTCTTTTTTTCTTTCTTTCTTTAGAACACTCCTATAAGCATTCTTTTCTAATGGCAAAACATTCATCTTGTTAGACAGCTCCCATCGTTCCTAACCAAGGGATACTCTGACCAGGCCAGGGCTGATCAGAGTTGGATTGCAACAACATCTAGTGAGTCATAAGTTCTCCATCACTGCTAGAGAGAAACAGAGCATCACAGATCTTCTGAAGAAATGTCTGATATAACCTGATCTGCTTCGAAGACACCATTATTGTCTACTACATAATAAAAGCCACATCTCTATATGAAAGAGACAGACTGATGAAGAGTTTATTCTTAAAGCTTTTATTTCAAAATGAACCTGCTATAATGTGTATTCTCTATTTATTAGATGTATCTGGCATATTTAGCCTCCTTCTATCTGTGCCAAGTGAAGCCTGCACATTACCTTTCCAATGTGATGCAGCTTTTGTTCAACAAACAACTCTTTCCCCCAAGTTTGTATAGCAGGTTCTTTAGACTGCAGGCAATTCAGAAGAAAACAAGGGATCCGGCTGGATCAGGCAAATGTCCCATCTAGTTGAGCTTTCTCACAGTGGCCAACCAGATGATGATGGGAAACCCGCAAGACCCAAAAGCGCTCTCCCCCTTCCAGTTTCCAGTAACTGGTATTCAAAAGCATACTGATTCTAACAGGTAGAGCATAGCCATCATGTTTATTAGCCACTGATAGTCTTGCCCTCAATGAAATTGCCTAATCCAGGCATAAGCAAACTCGGCCCTCCAGATGTTTTGGAACTACAACTCCCATCATCCCTAGCTAACAGGACCAGTGGTCAGGGATGATGGGAGTTGTAGTCCCAAAACATCTGGAAGACCAAGTTTGGCTATGCCTGGAATCCTCTTTTAAAGCCATCCAATTTGCATCTTCAAGGTACAGACAGCCAAGCTACAAATGGTCGTCTTCCTTTTGACATAATTGCAAGAACCACAACTGCAAGATTATCTGCACCACGGCTACATTATGTGATTCTTCTCATCCTGTTTCCTTACCTTAAAGCCAAGTTGAGCAGCTTTGATTGCTGCAACATACCCTCCAGGGCCAGATCCAATGACAGTAACATCGGCATCAACTGACAGAAAAAGATGTCAGATGTTTATAAGATGTGGAAGATGTAAGAAAATATTTTACATTTAAAAATTTTCCAGTCAAATATTGCACGGACAGAAAAAGAGAAGCAGATCCACTGAAATCGACAGACATGACTAAGTCCATTTTTTTTCAGTGGGTCTGCGCAGAGTATCTTTCTTGGATACAATCCCTCTACCTATTCTTTAAAATGAGAAGAAAGCAAGAAATGCAATTCTTTCCATTTAAAAAGAAGAAAGTTTCTGAACATGTACAAGTGCTGCATTAATTTTGACTGGAATGCAATCGAAGTCCATTTGCATGTGTTCCAATGCAATTAATTGCACATACTTAAGAGATGTATGAGGACATTTACATTATTACATATTTATTAAAATGATTTATATACTGACTTAAAAGCAAAAGTTACCAAGACAGTGTACAACATAATAATGCAAGATAGTCCACTAAAAGATATTTCAGTAAAAAAAAGCCTACTGGAACAATAACTGATACAACAATCCAAGTAAGCAATCTAACTGATCAGTCTTCCATGGCTACAGAATTGTTATTTATCAACATCTTTTTTATTATAGCTAATATCACAAAAATACATCGGTAAGCTTGAAGTATTGTAACACAATGTTTGTGGTATTTCAGCTGTATTTTCCTTTTAAATACATGGAAAAGGGGCCTGATCCTTTCCAGTCACTACTTCCATGTATCTTGAAGGGGAAAAAATTTTTTTTTCCTCTTCTGGAATCTGCATTGCTGCCACAAAAAATGTGGAGAAGCAATCTTCATGTGTTGGTCAGGCAATGATGCAACTTTTCACAATGTAGTAACATCTTAATAATCCTGAGGAACATCACATAGGCAGAGATGGCGAAACAATGACCCAAAATATTTAAATGTACAGTTTGATGTGACTTTTGAAGTTACATAATATTTACCTTGGTCAGCATAGGTTCTTAAAGGCACTACAGAAATGCCTTGTAAGCCAGGCTGGATCCGGTTAAAATGGCTTCTCTGATTTGAAAAACAAGAAGAAATAAATTTATGTTCTCCAATAAGGATAGTGTATGTATTAAAAAAACACACAAATTGTTACTCACAGGATTAACTAAACTCATTAAAATTCAACATTCATTTTAAAACCTTCACTTGTATTCCTAAGGAGACATAAATTTGTGGGTCATTTTCTTCTTCAGATCCTCAATATCTGTATTTATCATTTGAAACAACTAGGGTGGGGTGGAAATTATCACAGTGTATTGGTAAAAACCCTGCCTCACTTGTGTGATTTCTGCACACTGAGCAACACTTTTGTTTGCTATGCATCATTAGCTGCTGGAGTTAGAAAAATAAATGTTGGGAAAGTTCCATGGAAATCTATTTTAATGAGCACCTATTCTGAACATTGCCTTTCACTGCTGATAGGAAGTGGCAAAGTCTATGTACAGATAAATCCACAAGTCAACACTTCCTCACTTCTTTTTGACCTCTGACTTATTAGAAATACAAAGACTGACAACTTTTGAACACTAAAGGTCTCTGTGAAGAATGCAAAAGGCCTCACAGACCGCCTGGCATCTCTCATCACAAGGCGATACTCTCTAGTGCAGAACAGCTAACAAAATATGTCCTTTATTTCAGAATATGACAGAAGCAGAGCCCCTTCTTTTTGAATTCTCCTCCTGGAAAAGTCAAAGGAATAAGCCTCTCTACCAGGCTCAGACGCAGAAGCCATAAAAAGAAACAAGTAATGCAAAGTAGAATTAAGTAGATCAACGGATTGCCAAGTCAAAGGGGGCTTCTTGTTTGTTTTTTAAAGAGATGGTAATAATAAATTTGCAGGAAGCTGCTGCAACCCTCTCCCTTACCAGCCCATGTTTCTTGCTTAGGTTTGCTGCAACCACATGCAAAGATGCCAAGCCCATTCACCACCCACCAGCGCAGGTAGCATGGCTTGGTGGTCAAAACAGTAGCAGAGTCCTCCTTGCCTCTCTCAGACTACCCTGACACCTTCTCCTCAGCTAAGGGGGAACTTAAAACCCACCCCAGCAGAGAGAGAAGCAGCAGCATATACCGTATTTTTCGCTCTGTAAGACACACTTTTTTCCTCTTAAAAACCAAGGGGAAATGTCTGTGCGTCTTACGGAGCGAATGTGTGGTCCCTGGAGCTAAATTGCCAGAGTGCGGCACGCTCCTGAGCTGCTCTTTGGGGCTGGCGGGGGAAACCCGGGCTTCCCCCGACAGCACTCCCTCTAGCTGTTCTAGCCTCTGCCTTAGCGGCACAAAGCCTCCGCAGGGCAGCGGGGAGCCTTCATCCCACTGCCCTGCGGAGGCTTTGCACGGCTATCTCTGGCTTTTGCGGGAGGCGGGTCCCCAAGAGCCACGCTCCCTTTAAAGAGAGGTGGAGGGAAAGCCAGGAGGCTTGCTTTCACTGAAGCCAGGAGGGCAAGAGGGATCGGTGTGCACTTGCTCTCCTAGCTTCAGGGATAGCCCCGCAAAGCCTCCTGAGCGAAGATGGAGGAGCGCTCCCTCTTAGCTCAGGAGGCTTTGCGTTCCTTTCTTATTTCTTGTTTTCCTCCCCTAAAAACTAGGCGCGTCTTATGGCCCTTTGCGTCTAAGGGAGCGAAAAATACGGTATACTGCAGCCTACACTAGATGCAAGGTGCAATACACCTGCTGGGATAGCTCAATTCCAATGCTGCAATTCTATGAAATGGCTACCACAGCACTAACAGCTGTTGGGCTTTTGAGGTTTTGTGGCCTTATTCCCTCTGGCCTGTCCCAAAGCTCCATGTGCATAACAAGCCGGAGCGGACAGCTTCATCTTCTTGTTGAAATCCATCTGTCTCGGGAGGCAATTGAGTTGTGCGTCTTTGGGGGTGAAATCAACCTGTTGGGACAGTTGCAGCGTTTTGTTGCCGCTCTGGAGCAGATGACATCGTACAGTTGTTGCTGTGCTGCTGCAGCAGCAATAAAAACTTCATAGCGGCGAATAAAATTTCATATTGGTGCCCCAATAAAACAGGTAGCGCTGTTTGCAAAGCTAAGCAGCGTCCAGCATGGTTTCAAACTGGATTTTTTTTTGGGGGGGGCTGCAAGTTGAGACTCCTACATTGCAGAGAATTGGATTTAGATGACTCTCCGGATCCCTTGCAACTCTACAATTCCATGATAAAGGAACACACAAAAATTACCTTACACCAAACAGTGTTTGGTCTGGGATGGCTAAATTGGTAGAGCAAGTGATGCTTCAACTCAGGGCAGTGGGTTCGAGCCCCACATTGGGCAAAAGATTCCTGTAGTGCAGGGGGTTGGACTAGATGCCAGGCCCTTTTAAAATGTGGCTCTCTGTGGGGTGTTACTGGGTTGTTGTTTTTATTTTGATTATATCTGTTGTGGCTTTGTATGTTGACCTTGTTCTGTGAGACCTTCGGGTAGAGGGCGGTATATAAATTCACTGAATAAAATAAAATAAAAATAGATGACCCCCGTGGTCCCTTTTCCAACTCCGCAATTCAGATCATACGGGCTGATGGCCGCCTAAAGCACAGCTCTTTCTTCGGCCCACCGGCCTCGGGGAGACTGTAGCCCCGACGGGACTCCCAAGGGGGGAGCACAGCGGCCTCCTGGGCGGGCGGCCGATTCCCCCTCACAGCCGCAACCTGGAGCGGCTTCCCGCCCGCGAAGCAGGTGCTCCGCCTCGGAGCTTCCCCTGTTGAACAGCTGCCTGCCAGAGGCGCCAAGACCCGACCGGGCCCAAGGTCGGAGCGCGGCCTCGCCGGGGCCTCGCCTGAGCTCCCGCCCGCCCTCTCGCCCGAGGCAGCGGCGAGGCCCGCCACTCCTCCCCGCCCGCCCCCCTCCGGGCCGCTACCTGGGCGAGAGCGCAGTAGACGCGGCTCCAGCTCTGCATGTCGGCCTCGTTCGGGCAGCGTCGCTGCCGCCTCAGCGCCAAGCACCTTCAAGGTTCGCCCTTCTCCGCCCGGCGCTCTCCGAGGCGGCGGCTGCGGCGACGAGTCGCGCAGGCGCGCGGCGGGAAAGCGAAGCCGGCCTCCGCGCGAATGCCAGGTCCCGGAAAAGGGCACGCAGCGTACCCACCCACCCCTAGCGGAGGAGGTCTCTTAGCGCAGGCCCGGCGCGACCATCAGATGCTCGCGCAGGCGCGCGGCGGGGAAGCGAAGCCGGCCTCCGCGCGAATGCCAGGTCCCGGAAAAGGGCACGCAGCGTACCCACCCACCCCTAGCGGAGGAGGTCTCTTAGCGCAGGCCCGGCGCGACCATCAGATGCTCGCGCAGGCGCGCGGCGGGGAAGCGAAGCCGGCCTCTCGCGAACGCTAGGTCCCGGGAAAGGGCACGGCAGCGTGCCCCACCCTCCTAGCAGAGGAGGACGCCTAGCGCGGCAGAGGCTCGCGCAGGCGCAAGGAGGGAATGTGAAGCCGGCCCCGCGCGAAGGGCAGCCCCCGCGGCGATAAGGCGCCTGGGATGCTGAGCGGGCCTTGCGCCTCCGAGGGTCCCAGGGAGCGCCTGGGAAGGCACAATGTGGTTTAAGCGCGAGGCTCTACACTCACATTTCAAGACGGATAGCCGTGTTAGCTTGTTGGCAGCGGGAAGAAAACAAAAGCGAGTCGAGGTTAACACGTGTATTAGTCACTTGTGGAAGGAGTCGACCCATGCTTGCACCCAGCAGCAGGAAACAAGCTAGGGTCCCTGGGCAATTTTTAACATCTATATGAAGCCGCTGGGAGAGATCATCAGGGGGTTTGGACTGGGTGTCCATCAATATGCAGATGATACCCAGCTCTACCTCTCTTTCAAATCAGAACCAGTGAAGGCGGTGAAGGTCCTGTATGCCTGGAGGCGGTTGGAGGATGGATGGCGGCTAATGGATTGAGGTTGAATCCTGACAAGACAGAAGTACTGTTTTTGGGGGACAGGGGGCGGGCAGGTGTGGAGGATTCCCTGGTCCTGAATGGGGTAACTGTGCCCCTGAAGGACCAGGTGCACAGCCTGGGAGTCATTTTGGACTCACAGCTGTCCATGGAGGCACAGGTCAATTCTGTATCCAGGGCAGCTGTCTACCAACTCCATCTGGTACGCAGGCTAAGACCCTACCTGCCCACGAACTGTCTCGCCAGAGTGGTGCATGCTCTAGTTATCTCCCGCTTGGACTACTGCAATGCGCTCTACGTGGGGCTACCTTTGAAGGTGACTCGGAAACTACAACTAATCCAGAATGCGGCAGCTAGACTGGTGACTGGGAGCGGCCGCCGAGACCACATAACACTGGTCTTGAAAGACCTACATTGGCTCCCAGTACGTTTCCGAGCACAATTCAAAGTGCTGGTGTTGACCTTTAAAGCCCTAAATGGCCTCGGCCCAGTATACCTGAAGGAGCGTCTCCACCCCCATCGTTCTGCCCGGACACTAAGGTCCAGCGCCGAGGGCCTTCTGGCGGTTCCCTCATTACGAGAAGCAAAGCTACAGGGAACCAGGCAGAGGGCCTTCTCGGTAGTGGCGCCTGCCCTGTGGAACGCCCTCCCATCAGATGTCAAAGCAATAAATAACTACCTGACATTCAGAAGACATCTTAAGGCATCCCTGTTCAGGGAAGTTTTTAATCTGTGATATTTTACTGTATTTTTGGTTTCTATGGAAGCCGCCCAGAGTGGCTGGGGAAACCCAGCCAGATGGGCGGGATACAAATAATAAATTATTATTATTATTATTATTAAGATACTAATTAAAATCTGCTGTGGTTTCAAGGCTGCAACACTTTCTTCAGGAATATTTCACGTACTGTGCGAGTAATAACTTCCAAGTAAACACAGCTGCCAATGACTAACTGACCACTTAAGATATGAGGGGAAACACATCAAACACTGTACTCCCAATTCATAGTCAAATACCTGAATAAACAGAAATATTTTAGCCTGGCAGCTTAAAGCAAACAATGATGGTATCAGGCATACTGAGGAGAGCATCGCACAAATGGAAAGCCATCTCTGAGGCGGCCCATTCTCATGTTGCCACCCTCTGCACCTCCCTTAGAGAAGGCACACCAAGAAGGACCTCTGATAACAAACAGAGGCTGGATCTACATTGATCTGCTAAACTTTCTTTTTTAAAAAAAAGTTATATAAAGTTTAAAAGGAGTTTCCCATTATCACTGGCTCGCTGCAGAGCTGTCTGGTATCACATTTTAATAACGCATTTATAACGTTTTAAATGGCGAGTGTGGATTAGTCCACAGTGTCCAAGTAGGTTCGTACAAGGAAAGGCAGCCCTTGCAGGATTGAGATCCTGAACATAAAGCTTTATAGGTTAAAATTAACACATCAAACAGAGCAGAAACTAAAGGATAAGCAGACCTCATATCATAGTGTATTACCAACCACACACGTCAAAACTCCAAGTGAACCACTCTGTATAAAAAGCAAGGGGGTTAAAATTATCATGAATACAACAAATGTGATTTTGTAAGAGACCTCAAAATATCCGCCTTTTCATACATGGGGGAACTCTCCTCAAAGAGCGAAATAGATTTTCCGGTACTCATCTTTTAGTTATCTCAACATGACAGAGTCTTCCATAAGGTGGCAGCATATGCCAATTTGCAATATTCTTACTATTCCCTTCCTCAGCTTTTAATAGCCAGAGACAAATTAGAATGCTGTGATTTAGTAGTCGGCAGGATATAAGGAAAAATACATAGGAATGGCAACCCTATTGATTCCAGTAGTTCGTGAAGACACTTTATTAATCAAGAATTAACCCTGACTCAGTTCTGGCATAAGGCTTTATAGGTTAAAACCAGTATTTCGAATTGAACCCAGAAATTAATTGGTAGACAGTACAGTTATACAAGAATCAATGCTATGCATTCAGATCGCCTCACCCCAGTCAGCAATTTCGCCACTCAATTCTACACTACCGACCTTGAATAGGATATGGTATAACTCAACACCAAAACCCAGCGGCGTACCATCCGAGAGAGAGAGACTGCTAGTCTCCATGAGACTATATTTCCTTAGCCCCACGTCATGCATAGTTAATGCTCCCAAGGACGAACTTTGGCGATAGGAAACTAGAGAGAAAAGGCTCTTTACACAGAACAGCCTGGCTTCACGATGTACGTGGCCCGAGTGCACATTGCTAACACTTCTCTGTTTAGAACCCTAATAAGTCCATTGCCTTGAGACCCCAGAGACAAACTAAACAGTTATTTGTGTCCACTGTCAGGTCTATCCCTTGGTGGCTCCCAAATAGGGCTGGCTCCTCGCTTGACTGGCGGTGATGCAGCACTTCAGATATCCAGTCACACAGAGGTGGACTGTTCCCTAGACAACCCACTTGGTCCTTGCCCAGAATCCAAATCTTCGCTGCTCAAGCTGCCAGGGCCTTTCCCAGGATCGGCTCCTCTCGCAGTTCCTGATCCATGCACCCCAGCATGCTAAGACCTTCCCCTGGGTTGGACTACTCCAACTCCCCAAGCTCCTCCATTCCTTGTCTTCTGACCACATCTCTATGGGGCTCCGTACAGATTTCAAACATGCCTCTCAGAATGCTTTTGAGCCTCTTCAGTGCTACTCGAATGCACACGTGGAAGATGGAAATACATTTTTAAAAAGCCGTTGTAATAGGTGTCTTAATTCTATCAGATGACCAGGCATGAAAATTGATTTTTCAACTGCATCACAAACTCCCTCTGTCACTACATGCATTGTAACTGAGGCGCATTTTGAGCTGTGTATAGTTAGGGATGGCTTCCTCCCCGCAGATTTCCTTCGCCTTTCTTCTTCTTCTCTGCTGCCTATTAAAACCGACCCAGCTGTCAGAACTTCGTTCATCCGCTTTCCCATTCTGCTACCGGTATTCCAAGGAGGTGGGTTGGTTGCGGGTTGGGGTTTTTCTTCAAAACAGCATGTGGGTCAGTTGTGGCTTAGCGTTTCCTTCAAAGCAGCATGTACAAGTGTGTATGGCAATTGTGCATCAGTGCAAGTATATATGGCAATACTGGAAAAGGCACTGCTGAGGCTGTTAAGCTTTTCCAATCTCCTTGTGAGTTTTCCTGGAAAGCCACATTTAGGTGAGGGGCACAGTAAGGAAATGCAGTTGGTCAGGTTGATACCTGTGAGGTTGCATCAAAGTAATATGGGCCAACATCCAGTTGGGTAGGTAGGGGAGGACTTTTTATTTAAATTGGGAGGGGGGGTCTCCACGTTAGCTGGAAGAGAGCATGGTGACATTTAAAGTTGCCAAAGTATCATGGTAAACTCTGGTAGTAATCCAGATTCCCAAGCGATCGCTGAAATGTTTTCAAATGCACCTGCAGTTTTTGGATAAAGCATCCTCTTACATCATCATCAAACCTTTTATTGGCATCACATGCAAACATCCAAAACAAATCAATACAGAATTACCACTTCCCCAGTGGCACAAAACATTTGCTAAAAGAAAGGAGGCAGAGCAGTCTATCATCACATCTCTTGGTCTCCAGGGAGATCAGATGTCTGCAGTGTATTTCGACGACAAAAAAACAAATAGAGATATTTAGCCACTAACTTGGTGAGCTCCTGATCATTCCCCAGTAATAAAAAATGTATGACCTCCAGCTCTGGTTTCCATTTGGGGATGCAGAGTTGATCTAGAAATTGCTGTCGGAGACCAGCATATAGTTTACAATTAAGAACTGTATGTGATAGGGTTTCCAGCAGGTGGTCTTCACCTGGGCAAGTTCTTTCTCCTTCCACCCTGCCTGAGAACCTTCCCCAAAGGAGGTTTGATGGATTTGAATTAAACCTGGCCAGCGAAAATGCCCTTCTTTCTTGAGGGTTAAGCAGAAATTCAAGGTAATTGTGGTTAGTTTCATGTGCCCAAGAAAGTTGAAAATAAAGAGGGGAACATGTTTTCTCTGCTGCTACTGTTAGTTCTTGGCGTTCAATATCCCACAACCTAGTTTTTATTATAGCCTTGGCAGATGGTAGGGACATCGCTCGCAAAAAGTTCCACTGACAGCCTGAGTTGCTGTACCTTCTTGTTAAACTGTTGTAGCCCTGGGGAAAGAAAGGGGTCTAACAAAACTTCGCTGAGGAGAGGAACTTTATCTGATGTAAGGCAGATATTTAACCAACATAGAAGAAATCTTGCCCAGGCAACAGTCTCTACCTTGTGTTGACCTCCCTCTAGACACAAGGCTGCATAGGGCACACAGCATGGGACAGTAAAAATCTTGAAGAGGAAAGCTTACTGCACTCGTTCTACCAACTGGGTAAACCCTGGCAGCCAGACTGGAATACCATAGAGCAATTGAGCTATAACTTTGGCATTGAAGACCTTAAGGGCAGAAGTGATATGTGATTTACCTCTTGTTATGAAAAAACGCATTATGGCCTGCATAGACATCTTACTGGCATTCACCGCCGTTGCACAGTGCGTGGACCAGAGAAGCCTATGATGGAATGTAATTACCATATAGTTGAATTTGAATTTCCCACCAAATACCCAGCTATAGCTCTTGCGTGAATTCCCAAAAATCATTATTTTGCTTTTGTCAAAGTTCATGCACAATTTCATTCTGGCCAGATAGTCAATACAGGAGTTTAATCGCTTTAAACCAATTCTTGTCCGTGAAAGCAAAATCATATCATCTGCATATAGGAGGATGAGAATGCTTGATGCTTTGAGTTTGGGGCCAGCGCTGAGTCAGACTTTATGATGCCGAATCACTGCTGTTGAGTCATAAACATACCTTTCATAGAGCAGTGCATACAGGATTTTAGTGCAACAACAGTGGGAACGGTATGGATATAAATGACTTTTCAACTCTGCTGCTCCTAAATTAGATTTTAAGAGCTAGCTCTCCTGGTATAATTCCACTTCCATCCTTCTGCGTAGCCTTAGGTTTATAATTCGTTCCACCACAGATACACACCCATCCTTGAGTGGTTTGTGTAGGCCAAATTGGCATGTAAGAGTAGAGGCTGAGTTGACCTGTGCAAACACTGGCATGCGCTGATGAAATGTTTGTGCAATTGCTTCAGCCACTTTACAGATTCACCCACATTTACCAACCCCACTATTCAACCCACCTTTGGGCACCCTTCGTAGGCAAAGACTCAAACTACCTACATGAGAGCCAGTGTGGTGTGGTGGTTAAGAGCGGTAGACTCGTAATCTGGTGAACTGGGTTCGCATCTCCGCTCCTCCACATGCAGCTGCTGGGTGACCTTGGGCCAGTCACACTTCTCTGAAGTCTCTCAGCTTCACTCACCTCACAGAATGTTTGTTGTGGGGGCGGAAGGGAAAGGAGAATGTTAGCAGCTTTGAGACTCCTTAGGGTAGTGATAAAGCGGGATATCAAATCCAAACTCTTCTTCTTCTTCTTTTACATGTAATTATAGCGCACAGCCCCTTTAGAGGACAAACATCCAGGGCTGTCTTAAGCATATCCGGTGCCGTGGTGCAAAGATCCCTCTGGCGCTGGTTTGGTGTTCCCCGGACTCTTGCCTGGTGTTCTCCAGAACTTGGCGCCCTGCGCCACTAGCCTTTATGGGTAAGACAGGCCTACAAACATCCATTTCAGGGGCAGAAAGCATTCAGGGGAGCATATATATTAATCCAACTGCTGCTTCCTTGCTCCAAGTCTCATCCTCCCCCCAGCAGCTTTCTCCTCCTCTTGTGGGATTTTAAAGTTATGTTTTCCCACGTTAAAAAGCCAGCAGGGAAAACCGTTTGCAGAGTAATTAGGGAAACAGGGACAGGAAAGGCTTAAACACCATCATGTGCCGCCACCAGCTGCCTCTTTCTGATCTCTCTCAACTTAAGTGGTTTGAACAATCTAAATACTCTGTCGTGGAAACCATGTAATAAGTAGCTTGGGCCATGCTAAAGCAATCATATAAGGGATTCCCTACATGCTTAATGTCATGGACTGGCTGGGTGCAGAGAAATGGTTGGAGGAACCAGCTGGGGAACCACCCAGGGAAGAAGAAGGCTCAGAGCCCTGGGAGTGGGACAACAATGAGAGGTCAGAGGGCGAAGACTGGGAAGTGGGGGTGTTGGAAGCTGAAGAGATAACAGGGCTTAAGTGATCTGGGAGAGTCTGTGGCAGAGAGAAGTTCAGAATCAGAGGCAGAAGCTGAAGCAAGTAGGGTGGGAGGAGAGAGACCAAGAAGCAGAGATGAGTCAGGCTGGTGAAGATTCACAGGTGTCTCCCCTTCCTGCTGAGACAAGCTCCCCTCTCTGTTTGTCTCCCAGAACCAGAAGAGGCATGAAAAGGATGGAGGGGAGATTAGCTGTGTGCAGATGCAGTCTCCGATTGCTTGGGGGGAAACCCCTGCAGAGGAGGAGACTTAGGCAGCTGTGGGAAGGCAGGGACCTTCAGTCTCAGCAACTGCTTTTTGAGGACAAGACCTACCAGAGATGAGTTGCTCTGCTCATTCGGCCTGATGCTTCTGTGTCACTCATGTGTTTCCTAATAAAGAGTTAATTCCAACTTGCATGGTGTGATTCATTGCTGGCTCACTTCTGACACTCACTTCTGATATATTTATCCCACATTGTGATCTGGGCAATACCCACTGACCACCACTAAATGGTCAATATTTTATGGGAGGAATTCAAGCACATGCTGGGAAGCTGGGTTTACACAACTGAAGTGGATTAAAGTGCTCTGTTGCCCTAGTGAAACAAATCCATATTTAATTTTATTTAATTTTTTTAAAAATGATTTTTTTGCAGGTAGGAAAGTGACACAGAAATACACTGCAAAGTATGGACAGAGCAAACGATTAACAGGAAGATGAATGAACACCCAGGATGGATGCTCGTTGTCATCAGACAAATCCGAACAAATGCTCAAGAAGGCCTGGGAATGGTCTAACCTGTTGGTTTTTGTCCATAGAGTTTTCTTGGCAGGGATACTGGAGTGGCTTGCCAGTTCCTGCTCTGGGTGGGTCATGTTTAGTCAAAACTCTCCACTATGACCTGTCTGTCTTGGGTGGCCCTGCACGAAAGACCCTGATGTTGGGAAAGATGGAGGGCACAAGGAGAAGGGGACGACAGAGGATGAGATGGTTGGACAGTGTTCTCGAAGCTACTAACATGAGTTTGACCAAACTGGGGGAGGCAGTGGAAGACAGGGGTGCCTGGCGTGCTCTAGTCCATGGGGTCACAAAGAGTCGGACATGACTACATGACTAAACAACAACATGGTCTAACCTCTGTATAAGGTTTGTGCAAATGAAGCTGGAAGAATGCTTAAAAAACAAGTCATCTGAAGGAGCCCAGAGAATAATGCTACCAAGGTTAACACATTCTATCTAGCATAGTCCACAGTGAGGGTACAACTGAATTCCTACGCGGTGTCGTCTGCTTTTCCTTTTCTGTTTGTTCTCCCTTTGAACCTGAGCTGATTTTGAAGTGAAAGACAAGGCACTGTGCAGGAATCCACTGGAATGTAGCCATTGAGGGACATTCCTTTCACCCAAACAATAAGCAGGAAGGGTCACAAACATAATAGCTGCTGTTAACCTTGCAAGCCGTGCTACAGTAACACGCTTGCAAGGTTTACCAGGGAACCGATGTTAATGATTATCTCTCGGCAGGCAGGATCACGGCTGCTCTGTACTTAAGTTGCACCACGGTGCCTACCTTCAACCAGCTTTCCGCAGCCGCCAAGAGCATCATTACGTGACATATTAATGGCGGCGTGGGATGGGAGAGGAATGGAAAGTTTTGGGGCAGCCTGACTTGATCTTTGCAAGTGGGATGCACAGGCCCTGCTTTGGATGAGACATTTGCGTGGGTGGAACCAGCGGGCTGGAAAAGGCAGGTGGGAATTCAGGATCCAAACAGAAACCACATTCTCCATGTACGCATAATGCAGCAGAGGGACTTCTCCTGTAAACAACTTCTGTTATTAGAGTATATTATATTAAATCCGGGTCTCTGCTTACCCGAGCAGTAGGAAGATCCAGGAACAGCTGCCACAGGGTCCGTTTCCTTGGAAATAAAGACTTAGGGTGTCGTATGTATTTATTTACAACTACAGCCATTGAACATGGAGGGGCAGGCAAATATTGAAATCCAGCAGCAATCCACTTCTTCTCCCTCCCTGGCAAAAAAGAACCGTCCCCCACCAGCTGCAATCCAAGGCCCAACTTGTTTTTCTCTACGTGCACCTGCATAGGCCAGGTGTATGTGCCCAGGAAAGAGCAGCTATCACAAGTCACTGAAGAAACACCTTCGAACTCTGGGGTGGATTTCTTTTTTCCACCCAGCTCATGGGCCACATTCCCTCGCGCAACCTTCTGGGAGCAATACAAGCAGGTCCAGAGGATAAGAATGGTCAAGCCTAGAGGCCAAGAGGGAGTGGAGCAATGGAGGAGGTTCTTACATTTGCACAGTAGGCTCCATCAGAAGTTTCCACACAGACAAACACACGAGTTGGTTCTCCATCTAGGCAAGCAAGACATATTATCACAGTTCCAGAAAACATCCCAGCCAAGCAAAAGCAGATCAGGAGGTGCAAAGCACGGCCAGTCAAGATATGGTGTGGCCAGGAAGAATCTTGAAGGTGGATCGAGAGGATCATATTTAGTCATTTGGGTCCACTGAATCTGTTGAGAAAAGTCGGCATTACTTACATCCCAATATAATACACCAGTACTGAATGGAGTGAGGGCACAATTGCATCATCTAACAGGTGATATTGTGCTTTTTTTGGCCCATTTGTGGGTAGCATAGGACCATCAAGATTGGCACAATATCTGATTAGTGGCCACTAATGGGAGTTTCCAGGAATGCTGACGGCATGTCTACTGTTCTCGCACCATTTATATATTTTTCTACTTGTATGTTATTATTCTATTTATTTTTATTTATTAAATTTGTATACTGCCCTCCATCTGAAGGCGATAGGGTGTCAGGATGCTGTCAGCGGCTCCCGGCTGGTTGCCCAGGAAAGTATACAGACAAGGGAAAGTTTCTTACTGTCCTTTTTTATTTCAATATGTACAGAGAGAGGCTATAGAACCCAGCCTCTTGGGTAATGGCGTTGTCTTGAGTGAATCTCCACCCCATCCCCATCTCTCCCAGTTCCTCATTCGTCACTTCTACGGGCGCTGCTACTTGCCCTCTGTCTTTGAGCTCTTTGCTGTCCTACTTTTGAGGCTCGCAGGGTTCTGGGAGACGGAAGGTGTGGAATGCTTTATAATGACAATGTGCCAGCCAGCTGCCGTTCCAGTTCTGCCTCCTCCTCCTCCTCCTCTCCTATTATTTTCCAACTTTTCCCCTTATCTGCCTCTGTGCTGTAACCTCCTGCAAACCACTGTTGTAAATCTATACTGTCTTCCTCTTCCTCCTCTGCCCAGTCCATGACATCGGGCGGCTCACAATATAAAAATATAAAATATATAAAAATATAAAAATGAGAACACAAAAGACACTCATACCTCATGTTACGTCTGCTTCATGTTACGTTCCTTCAGGTTATGTCCCACGGCGACCCAGAAGTACCGGAAAGGGTTGCTTCTGGGTTTCACCGCTCATGCATGCGCAGAAGCGCAAAATGACGTCACACGCGTGCACAGAAGCAGCGAATCGCAACCTGCACGTGCACAGACACACCTCTGCGGGTTGCGCTCTTTTCATGTTGTGAACAGGCCTCCAGAACGGATCCCGTTCGCAACCAGAGGTACCACTGTAGATAATAAAACAAAAGCAAGCCAATAACCCCTGTCCCACATAGAATGGCCAGGTGATAGAGAAATGTTTTCACCTGGTGCCTGAAGAGATGTAATGAAGGCGCCAAGCGAGCCTCCCTTGGGAAATGGGGAGCACCACAAAAAAGGCCCATTCTTGTGTTGCCGCACTCCGGACTTTTGTGAAGGAGGCACATAAAGAAGGGCCTCAGATGATGATCTCAGGGTCCAGATCGGTTAATGTGGGGAGTGTTCCAGTTTAGAGCAGTGCCGGTAGGTACAGAATGCTGGGTGCCATGGGGCAATCATCACAATCTAAAGACCTTTCTTTATATAGGTACCTAAGGAGAGGATCCATAAAAAGGCAACTATATGAAAATGAATTGGCTGTCCTGCTGGTATATCTTTGGGTCAAGCCTAATGTGAGTGTGGGTTGTTTTCTTACTCTGTTTATTCACACACCCCAGTCAGGGACCATCCTTATTATGTCTCCTTCTGCAAAGGAAAGCCAATCACCTTGAGATCATTCCATGACAATTGCTAAAGAAAATGTTGTGACCATTCTTAAGGCTCTAGAAAAAAGCTATTTATTGTGAATCATTAACTGTGGCCTATTGGCACATAAATTTAAATAGTGCCTTAAATTTACCTAGGTAAATGCTGGATTTGCTAAGGAAACCATGCCTGCTGATTCCCAACATTTAATAGTTGCAAGGAGTACAACGGTCTTCTAACACACCTTGTTACAGAGAAACCACATTTTCCCAGCAAAAAAACCCAACATTTTCACCCAAACTCCCAATAGTTTGTCACAGAGGGGGGTAAACAGCTTTACAATTTTATATACTTACTAATCTTTTACCCCATTTTCTTAGCCCAAAGGAATCCCTTCTCTTTTGCACTTTATAGGTGGGAGTGTCACTCACCTGGTCTCTGATCACCTGCATCACTGCCACATACTGGGATGAAGGGAAGGCCAGTTGGTTGGCACAGTGCAAATGCACTGGTGGGTGTGTCAGATTTGCCTCACCCCTTCCTTTCTCCATCCTGGTATGCAGCAACAACGTGAGTGACCAGAGGTCAGCTGAACGCTGCTGTCCCATCTTGCCGTCTCTGCTACGTGATTGTCGTGGGCATCTATTGGCTAGTGCCTATGAGGAGAAGCACACTTGCTCTGCACGAAGAACTCATTTTTCTTGCAATTTTTGTCCCATTATAATGCAACTGTATTCCACACAGCTCCATGCAGTTATGGTAACTGAGAGGGAAAACACAGTTCCCCAAAGTATTGTACTCAGTGCTGGAAAATGTGATTATCCTACAACCTTGGGAGAAAGATACTTACATATGTCCCGATGAAAAGCAAGCAACAACTGATTACTACGCAGAACGCAGCTGGTAAATAGACAGGGAAGGGAGGGAAAGAGTTGGCAGATTATCTTGGAAAGTATTGCTCAGTGTATCAAAGTATATCAGTATTAAAGGTTTATTAACTTTCGTCTAGCTAATAAAAAGATTGCTCTGCTATGTTCTGTCAGATACTACGCAATCTTCAATAATGTTCCTTCCACTTAGAACTGGCTTGTTTCCAAGGATCTATGCAGTCAGTAGTATTACAGGCCCAGGGGAGTTTGGACTTGCATTTCTTGAATGGCAGCACGCTGCAATGCCACACACAGCAATTCTCACCTTATCAGAGGCAGATTGTGGACTGTTTCCTTCCCCAGAAGCTCACACAACATTTACTCGGATCTAGGGATAGACAAATCTAGCCATTTCGGTTCTTCGAGCTTCTGCTTTTCCCAATCTTAAATCCACTTCTTCATATTTCTGCAACAATTTGCTATTTTTAAAATATATTTTTTTAAAAAAGAAATGTCATGAAAATTAATCAGTATTTTTCTGCAAATTTCTCATGATGAAACTTTTTTTATTCAGTTTTGACTTGATTTCGCACATTCTGGAAGCAGTTTCCCCATACCTAATGCATTTCTGCAGATTACTTTCACCTATATATGCATTTATCTGCACCCTTCACAGCATCAGATGCATTTTTGTACACATTATTGGCTGGGAAACTGCGTTGCAAAAATTTGGACATTTCGAAAGGTGGCTGTGCTTCAGTTTGCACGGTGTTCCAAAAAGTATGAATTTGGGAAGTTTCACCTTTCAGTGCAAACTGAACAGAATTTCTTCTCTACCCCTACCTTTCCCTTCAAAATTATTGGAAGGCTTTGAAATATACTCGGAGTCAAGAGTGGATTTCATGTTCTTTATTCAGCTCATAGAGGTGAGGAGGAATGTAAGTTCCCCCACAATATCTGCTTTATAGACATTATTTACACAATGGGCTGCACGTGATTGGCTAATTCCGGGATTCTCCTGTAGGCCAATCAGGTTGTGGATTCACTTCTACCTGGTGCTGGATTGGGTGGCTCCTGCGGACCAATCAGACTGCTGCATTCTGAATCCTATTGTTCTAGGACCAATCAGACTGCTGCATTTTGGATCCTATTCAACTCAGTACATAACAGGCTTTATATGCCAGCTTCACTGTAGCCTTCATTTGCTGCAGGGATTTTACTTTCTAGATAAACAGGACTCATTTTTTGCACCTACACAGACACACACACACCACTTTCAATTGTTCTCCAAGACATGGAGGGGAGGAAAAAGGAAAACCGGGCCATTTCAGGATCGAATCAGAAACCGGGACAGCTTCTGTAATTCCAGGACTGTCCCTCCATACTTCAAGGGTTTTTTTGTTGTTTAGTCGTTTAGTCGTGTCCGACTCTTCATGACCCCATGGACCAGAGCACGGCAGGCACTCCTGTCTTCCACTGCCTCCCGCAGTTTGGTCAGACTCATGTTTGTAGCTTCGAAGACACTATCCAACCATCTTGTCCTCTGTCGTCCCCTTCTCCTTGTGCCCTCCATCTTTCCCAACATCAGGGTCTTTTCCAGGGAGTCTTCTCTTCTCATGAGGTGGCCAAAGTATTGGAGCCTCAGCTTCACGATCTGTCCTTCCAGTGAGCACTCAGGGCTGATTTCATTAAGAATGGATGCGTTTGATCTTCTTGCAGTCCATGGGACTCGGAGTCACAAATAAGGGCCAAACTACAGGTAACATTCCCTTTGCATCTAAGGTAGGGTTGCCATATTTCAAAAGTGACTATCCAGATTTCCCTGGACGGTTCACCTACTTCTGCCTGGACACTGTTTCTGACTGCCAAATTCTGGACCTATGGCAACCCTGATAAGGGCGGCGGGGGGGGGGGGGTTAAGTGCAAAGCTGCAAGGGATGAAGCAACTGATAACTGATGAGATCAGATAAGGAACTAATACATGGTTTGGAGTTGCCAGTGGTGTATTTCCTCCGAATGCAAACCACCTTCCAAACAGGGGTATTTGCCAGTCCTTCCCCACATATATATAACTGATGCAATTTGCACTTTCTTTGTAAAAAAAGTGCATTATCCTACATAGTTTATAGGACAGTGTGACAACAGTTGACTAGTACTTTTACGAAGTATTTCAGCTAAATCACACACAGGGTCACATGCAGCAGCCACGCTTGACAACATGGGTTCGTCTTAGTCTCTGTTTTTACAAGACTTTAACAGTGCATAAACTTCGGATTGCACACGTGTAGCCAGGCCCGTGCAGAGCTTGTCTGAGGTCCGGGGCAAAAGTCTGGTTAGAATAATCTCGAACGAAAAGGTCCTCCTCCCCTGGCCAGCTTAGCTCTCCTAGGCTCCGGGGCAAGTGTCCTTGGCTGCCCCTGCCGCTCTCTGCACGGGCCAGGTGTAGCAATTGAAATTTAAACCCAGAGCATTTTGGGGCAGGATTCAACCACATACCAGCAAATGGAGGTTGCACGATGGAAGTTGATTTGGAGGTCTAACTGATGTGATGACCATGTGTCAAATTTTACACTGAAGAATTTGAAAGAAGAAGAGTTTGGACTTGATATCCCGCCTTTCACTCCCTTTAAGGAGTCTCAAAGCGGCTAACATTCTCCTTTCCCTTCCTCCCCCACAACAAACACTCTGTGAGGTGAGTGGGGCTGAGAGACTTCAGAGAAGTGTGACTAGCCCAAGGTCACCCAGCAGCTGCATGTGGAGGAGTGGGGAAGTGAACCCGGTTCGCCAGATTACAAGTCCACCGCTCTTAACCACTACACCACGCTGGCTCCAACAAAGAACCATAAAAGAGGAGAATAGGGTCCTTAACATTGCCTGCTTAGCACCTGAACAGCAGACTGGGTTGACACGTAGTCAGGTTTCCTGCCTATAGCGAGATGCACAGTATTAAAAATGCAATTAAATTGTAGTAACTGTTTCAAGATTTGCTTCCTTTCTTTTAAAAGTAGAACATATTTAAATATCTGTCCCCATATATATATATATATATATATATATATATATATATATATGGGGTACAGTCCTATCAGTAGTGCAGTGAGTAGGGTGGCAGCAAAAAAGAAGTAATGCTGCCACCCTACTCAACTGCACTACTGATAGGACTGTACCACTTCAGACCGCAGTTGGACAATTCAGTGTCTTAAGGCTCCTTCACATTTTTTTAAAAAAGGCTTATTGCTGATATGGTACTTTGTACTTGCAGGTGAAGGTAAAGGGACCCCTGATCATTAGGTCCAGTCGTGGCCAACTCTGGGGTTGCGGCGCTCATCTTGCTTTATTGGCCAAGAGAGCCGGCGTACAGCTTCCAGGTCATGTGGCCAGCATGACTGAGCCACTTCTGGCAAACCAGAGCAGTGCACAGAAATGCCATTTACCTTCCCTCCGGAGTGGTACCTATTTATCTACTTGCACTTTGACGTGCTTTCGAACTGCTAGGTTGGCAGGAGCAGGGACCGAGCAATGGGAGCTCACCCCATTGCAGGGATTCCAACCGCCAACCTTCTGATCGGCAAGTCCTAGGCTCTGTGGCTTAACCCACAGCGCTACCCGCGTCCCTGTACTTGCAGGTAGTCTTTTCTTACACACACACACACACACACACACACACACACACACACACGAGGGAACATGTCAGGATATGACTATTTTTCTAGAAAAGGGGGTTCTGGAATTCACCATGAATGCCTCCCTTGTTCTTTAAGAATGACAATGGTGTCCACCTGAGAGGGGCCAGAATTGAGTTCCGGCTGAAAAAAAGCCCTGGTCCCACACTTGCATTCTGAAGTATCACCCAATCATGGTTTATGGCACACAGCCAATGCTGATCAAGTGTTTTAGATCTCAGATCCATAGGATTCAAAACAGTGGCAGGAAATCAGAATGCCTGAGACATGCCTTGATGTTAGACAAGTCTAATCCCAGACTTACTCCTCAGCCAAATGCCCACTCATAGTTTCATCCCCTCAGCGGAAACGGTTTTTGGCAAGAGCATCAGTGCTCTGAATGTATGAGGCCAGAAAGAGCTGTGTCCCAATGGTACGTGATCAAAGGCTTCCTCGTTCCCCTATTTCATAGGATGTCACGCAAGGTCACAAAGGTCCCAGAATTCTTGGAGAAATGTTGAGATGCTTCCTTTTGTGTGTGTTGGCGTTTCAAACAACAACCCCAAGGATTATGCCAGTAAAAATAAATGTGACTATGAATTAAGAAAGCAGCTTTGTGATCATCCACTACTACAGAGCAGAGGCCAGGCTACGGTTAGTCCAATGTTATTTCTCTTCGGCGACTCTATCAAAAGTGTGGCTGAGTTGCTAGGAGTCCCGATTTCACGCACAAAAGCCCTCTTTTGTGTTTGGCCATGTAATATAGAAATGCACATAATTCTATGGAACTATGTGATGCTGTGCTTTGGGGCCAACACTATTACGGAATGAAATGCTTCCATACCCTGGGCTGCCTTTTTGGAGAAAAGAGTTATTCCAAGATGAAAAGAGCAGGCTATCTCTGGAATAAAGAATGTGGCCTGCAAGGAATCTCAGGGAGACAGCCTTCCTTTGCTTATGTTGGACTGAAAAGGTCCAAGTCTGATGTGTACCAAGCTGTACAGCCAGCCCCCCTGCCCCTAGATCTGGCGTCACGGAACTGATCTTGGTTTTCATCACTTGGTGCTTTTAACTACCGTATTTTTCGCTCCACAAGACACACTTTTTTCCTCCTAAAAAGTAAGGGGAAATGTGTGTGCGTCTTATGGAGCAAATGGCGCTGCGCAGCTCTCCCTCTCTGCACAGTGCCTCTTCAGCGAAGTGGGAGGAGAAATGGAAGGGGCTTCTCTGGAGAGGTGCTGCGCAGAGAGGGCCACCTTAACCTCACTGGGTTGTTGTGAGGTTGTTGTGTGATAGCCCTTGTTTAGCCCCCTGAGCAACCTGACAAACAGACAGGAGAACATTATTCTTGTTTTCCCTCTTCAGTCAGTCTTGGATTCCATCACTGCCCAAACCATGTGCCTCTGTCTCTCCAAACGGCCAGATGATCCCATTTTTTCCCTGGGGCTTTCTGTGAGAGAATGAAATCCAAGCACTAATGCCTGTTAAAATGCTTCTACTGTTCACTTGCAAAATCAAGATTTTGAAAAGAGGCTCTACAGAAATAAAAGATTCGGAATATTTTTTTTCTTGTTTTCCTCCTCTAAAAACTATGTGCGTCTTATGGTCGGGTGCGTCTTATACAGCGAAAAATACGGTATATCTGTCCGGCTCCTAGAAGAGGATTTTGTGCATTAACAACCTTTATAGGGTTGGGTTGTTATTATTTAAAACACACACACCAATTTTTAAATACAAGATAATATTTTTCTCGATATCTAAGAAGGGCCCCAGATATGCAGCATCCCTTTCTCTGTATATTGATGGAAGGTCCTGTTTCACCATCTTGCTCGCCCGCACATTGCCACCACGTTTGATATCTAACTGGAGAGCCCACAATGAACTATTCCACCTGTATCCTCCGCAGTGTAGAATCATAGAATTGTAGCATTTGAAGGGGCCACGAGGGTCATCTAGTCCAACCCTCTGCAATGCAGGAATCTTTCATCCAATGTAGGGCTCTAGCCTACGACCCTGGAAGTCTCATGCTTCACCGAATGAGCTGTCTAATTTGGCTAAATGTAGCTTGACAGCATTCCTGCTCTGGGGTCTAAATATGGATGGGTGACAGTGAAATCTGTCAATTTCAGTTTCTATTTTTTGCAGTATTAAATCTGATTCCCTACATTTCCACACCAGCTTGCTATGATTGTTTTTTCGAAGTCCTCGTGAAAATTCTAATGTGAATTTCTCCCGAGTACATGAATTTCTGGATGTATTTTTTCCCCCTAACGTGAACATTTTTTGGCAAAGCAGCTTTCTCTACTATGATGCATTTTGTATGTAGTTCTCACGAATATATTTACCCGAGGATATTTTATTTGGCACTGTAAAATTCTTCTTTTTTGCCATTCATCTTTATTGGTTTCTTTTGACAAACATTCACGAAATCACGTTGTAACATCTCAATTCTCCTGTAACTAAACATGTGATTCTAAAACATAATAAAGAAAACGAAATATATACTTATTCATTTGATTCATTTGTACTCCATTTACACTTGACTTCCCTCCTCTTCTTACTTGGGTCCTCAATTTTACTTAGTCAACCTATTTTCCCACTATATTTTAATATTTTTTCTTACAAGAGTTATTCTAAACCAGTCAAAAATTTAATTCTCCATAATGATCTTTCAGATATTGTTTAAATATATTCCAATCATTTTTGAATTTTTGTTTTGGTTGATCTCTTATCTGCCCTGTCAGATAAGACACTAACATTCAGAGGCACGCACATTTTGAAGGATGGCGGTGTTTTGGTTCACATACTGTTTTGGAAACTGGAAGTTAGCCTTTCATGCAAACTGAACTGAATTTGTTGCCCATCTCTATTCCCAGATATTTTGTTTTTTCCTACATACCTGTGAGTTCCTTAGGGATGCGGGTGGCGCTGTGGGTTAAACCACAGAGCCTAGGACTTGCCGATCAGAAGGTCAGCAGTTCGAATCCCCGTGATGGGGCAAGCTCCCGTTGCTCGGTCCCTGCTCCTGCCAACCTAGCAGTTCAAAAGCACGTCAAAGTGCAAGTACAGTGGTACCTCGGGTTAAGTACTTAATTCGTTCCCAAGGTCCGTTCTTAACCTGAAACTGTTCTTAACCTGAAGACCACTTTAGCTAATGGGGCCTCCTGCTGCCGCCGCGCCACCAGAGCACGATTTCTGTTCTCATCCTGAAGCAAAGTTCTTAACCTGAAGCACTATTTCTGGGTTAGCAGAGTCTGTAACCTGAAGTGTATGTAACCCGAGGTACCACTGTAGATAAATAGGGACCGCTCCGGTGGGAAGGTAAACGGCGTTTCTGTGCGCTGCTCTGGTTCGCCAGAAGCGGCTTAGTCATGCTGGTCACATAACTCAGAAGCTGCCTGCAGACAAATGCCAGCTCCCTCGGCCTATAGAGCGAGATGAGCGCGCAACCCCAGAGTCGGTCACGACTGGACCTAATGGTCAGGGGTCCCCTTTACCCTTACCTATGGCTTCCTTTGGGTAGGCAGATTCACCCCATGTTGCTATCCTCCTGGTTAGAATGGATTGGAACCATGAACTATATTATTAGAGGGAATAGTATCTTTTAAAACAAGACCTGGGCACTCGTATGTGGCCCTTTGTTCTTTTCAATGTTTCCCTTCTAATGCTAAATTTAGCTCATGGACTTTCCCCTTATTTTCCTGTACTCTAGCTAATGCACGCCATCATCAAGATAAAGTAAAGTCATGTTGTTTCTCACTTACATTGGCCAGTAAGAAGTGCCTCTGCAGTTTACAATTAGCAGCTGTGGCAATGAAATTCAGCGCTGCTCCAAGGGTTAAACCCACCCGCACCATGAACATTTTGCATAATTCCAGTGCCGTCCATAAGGCTGCGAACAGAAAACAGCAGATACTTAGGGAAGCAGAGATTTCCATGCCATCCCGGCTTGGTCACAATCAGTTGCATTCCTTTTCGGGTATTGTTCAAATTTTGCCGACATTTTTTTGGAAGCGAAACTTAAGTCAGGTTTGGGGTGTGCATCTGTAAACTGACTTTGAAAGAATACGTGAACCAGAATGTGATGTTCAAAGATGTCCCTCTTCTGTTTTCTGCACTTTTTATTCATGCAGCTTGCACATTATTCCCTACTCAGATTAATTCCATCTAGGAATTTTAAAATTGCATCATTGTCCTAGGGAAAACATACTGCATTACTGATACTATTGCTATAAAGTGGGGGCTTTATAACTTATGGAAAAGCATGGTAGTCTTGATGAGCTGTGGGGAATAAAACCCTGTACAACAACGCCATACAAAGCAAACAACATTCACGCTACCTCTCTTTCAAATCGGAACCAGTGAAGGCGGTGGAGGTCCTGTGTGAGTGTCTGGAGGCGGATGGAGGATGGATGGTGGCTAACAGATTGAGGTTGAATCCTGACAAGACAGAAGTACTGTTCTTGGGGGACAGGAGGTGGGCGGGTATGGAGGACTCCCTGGTCCTGAATGGGGTAACTGTGCCCCTGAAGGACCAGATGCACAGTCTGGGAGTCATTCTGGACTCACAGCTGTCCATGGAGGCACAGGTCAAATCTGTGTCCAGGTCATCTGTTTATCAGCTCCATCTGGTACGCAAGACGGAGACCCTACCTGCCCGCAAACTGTCTCGCCAGAATGGTGCATGCTCTCTCGCTTGGACTACTGCAATGCGCTCTACGTGGGGCTACCTTTGAAGGTGACCCGGAAACTACAACTAATCCAGAATGCGGCAACTAGACTGGTGACTGGGGGCGGCCGCTGAGACCATATAACACCGGTCTTGAAAGACCTACATTGGCTCCCAGTACGTATCCGAGCACAATTCAAAGTGTTGGTGCTGACCTTTAAAGCCCTAAACGGCCTCGGTCCAGTATACCTGAAGGAGCGTCTCCACCTCCATCGTTCTGCCCGGACACTGAGGTCCAGCTCTGAGGGCCTTCTGGCGGTTCCCTCGCTGCAAGAAGCCAAGTTACAGGGAACCAGGCAGAGGGCCTTCTCAGTAGTGGCACCCGCCCTGTGGAACGCCCTCCCACCAGATGTCAAAGAGAAAAATAACTACCAAACTTTTAGAAGACATCTGAAGGCAGCCCTGTTCAGGGAAGCTTTTAATGTTTAATAGGTTATTGTATTTTAGTGTTTTGTTGGAAGTCGCCCAGAGTGGCTAGGGAAGCCCAGCCAGATGGGTGGGGTATAAATAATAAATTATCATCATCATCATCATCGTTATATGTCCACATGACTTAAACATTATTCCTCCCCCCCAGGCAATTCAGACTTATGATGATGTCGTGTGAAAGTTCTACGCCAGTCAACCTCATCTGCTTGCAATACATTTTCTTGGAAAAGTCAGACTGAAGCAGCCTTCGAGGAGAGGGAGAAGCAGGCTTTTCATAGCTTTCATTTTGCAAAGCAAGCAGAAACAGACAGGGAAATGAGCGCAGATAAGGCGACTAGTGAGAAGATATTGAGAAATATGTTCACACACCATAAATGACCTCCCAGAGAAACCTTTGGCATAATCTCTCCAGGCCAACAGGTAATTTCCTCTGGATGGCCACTGTTCGATACAGAATCAGATGTGTGTATGCTCACTGAAATCAATAGGATTAAGGGAATCTAAATACATTGGCCAGTAGCCCAAATGCTAATAATAATAAATAAGAATAATAATTGTTCCCTGTGGGTTGCATTGCCCCTAAGTTTATAAACAGTCCTTTGTTAGAAATGCAGTAAATTACACCTGGAAATCTTAACTGTTAATACATGTCATGTTTTATTATAGTAAACACATATCAGTATCCATTATGACATATGTACCTGTGTTTCATTTTAGTAAATAAAAGATACATCAATGTTTCTACTAGAAGAACATCTGAAATCAGGATTCAATAGTGTACTACACTGTCTAGAAGAAACATTCGTTCTTCATTTCAGAATGTACTCACAACACATTCCAGCAACTATCCATTTGCTCAGTCACTGGTGACTATTTAATGAATTGATTTTTTTCTTAATAGGTTTTCTGTTTCCTGTATTATAACAAATGTTTATTTGTCCTTGCTTCAGCTTAAATTACTTACAAAGTGACTATAATAAATGATGATGCCTTTTAACTCGTTATTAATGGGCTGGAACAAGAAATGTCCAGCATTCTGTGAAACATAAAGAAGTCAAATCACAAAGAAACTGTGGTTGCAATGTTGGCAAAACCCAACATGTGAATGCAAGGTTGCCCAGAGGATTCTACTGAATTTGAAAGGTGGGAGCAAAAATAGGATTAGTTTAAAGGATGCTGTAGAACCTTACATTTGTCCCTATTTACATTCATTTTGTTAGCTTGGGCCCAGTTCTCCAATCTGTTAAGGTTATCTTGAATCCCAATTCTGTCTTCAGCGTCATTGGCTATCCCTCCCAGTCTGGCGTCATCTGCAAATTTGATGAGCATCCCCTCATTTCTGTCATCCAAGTTGTTTATATAGATGTTGAACAGGCCTACCCTACCCGTGACCTCCACCCGCTTTCCAACTTTGCAAGCACAAGCTAGATACAACCCGTAGACTCTGTATTGGCAATCAGGAAACCTGTAAAAAAAGTAAGGTTGCTGATCATGCGGAGGCTGCATGCATAGAAGTTGGGTTGTGGGTCTGGCACAGATTCTTCTTCTAAGACTAGTCTGTCAGAGACACAACCCAACTCTCACACACAACCGCTGGGTGGAAACGTAAAGATTTACAAGGAAAGTAAAGAGAAAGGAGCTAAAAACCCTCATCAATAGTAAAATAAACTTGTCTTCTTGATGGTTTTATAATGCAAACACATTATAATCTAAACTCGAACCAAAATTGCAGCCTTCGAGTGTTTATTACATTCCATCATGTTATAAAATGAACTAAAATCCCCGCAAGACAATGGGATGGGCCAGTTTTGTTTCTACTGTTGTCTGGAAATTTCCATGTCAAGAGAGCAGACACTGGAATGTCACGGCTTCATCATATGGCTGCAAAAGGCTCTTCTATTACTGTGTCCCACCCACATATGCCCCTCATATTTCTAAGGAACTGGGCCAGATTTGCAGGTCAAACCGAGGGCAGAAGATGAATAGCAGTGTAGACGGGAACACAGCAATTATTAACCCTGAATCTAGGTATGTGGTTGGGCAGCTTTGGCACACATTGCAGGGGCATGGAAGCTCTCCACAGCATTTGAAGTTGAGAGTGAATCGCTGGTGGAGAAGACAAGCAGGCTCATAGTTATCCTCACATGTTTGCCACTAAGCCAAGGTGCGGTAATGCAGGAGTGAAGAACGTCTGGCCCAACAACAATAACAATAACAATTTGGCCTGCCCTGCTTCTTCTTCTTTTTGGTGATCACTCATAGCCAAGTAAGGTTGTCTTCCATGAACACGGTCTTAACAGTGAGTCGGTAAATGACTGTGGAGGCCAATTCTGGATCCACACATCCTTCCACAGTGGGGACATTGGTTTCCGGGCGGGAGTTGTTCACTGTGTGGATTTGCCAAGCGGGCCTTCCTCTTAGAACGTTTCTTCCTTTCGTCCTGAATTTGAGTGTCTTCAAAGCCCATGACACCTTTGGTCAAGGCTGTTCTCCAACTGGAGCGCTCGCAGGCCAGTGTTTCCCAGCTGTCAGTGTTTATACTGCATTTTTAAAGATTTGCCTTGAGACAGTCTTTAAACCTCTTTTGTTGACCGCCCGCATTACACTTTCCACTTCTAAGTTTGGAATAGCGTGTTGCTTTGGAAGACGATAATGAGGCATTCGCACAACATGACCAGTCCAACAAAGTTGATGTTGAAGAATCATTGCTTTGACATCATTGCCTGCCCTGCTAACCTGCTGCCTTAATGTGCAGTAGCACGACATAGTCTCCAATTGCCACGGAAATGCCAGGACCTTCACAAAAACCCTTCAGCCATCACTGCTTGTCTCTTTGTCACGCAATGTCCCGGATTCCCAATTGCAAGCTTCTTTAAGCTGATTTTAAAAGGGCTATGGGTAAAATTGCAGCTAGCTTGCAAGAGTCTGTAAAAGTGAGGGGAAACGTTCCTGTGTGATATAGGAAAAGTGTTATCCTCTGCCTGCTTTACGTGCCCAGAAGCAATGTGATCGGACATGGGGAGGGAGTCCAGGGAGAGTCCATACTGGGTGGCATGGAAGCCTGTAAGGGACAAAAAATGAAAGGAAAAGAAAAGGCAGCTCTGGCCAGCAGTGTACCTAGCCACTCGGGTGCCCAGTGCGGCGTGTGTGTCCTGCAGCTGGGGGTGCGGCAAGCTGCCCATAGTGGCGGGGTGAGCCAAGGCGTGGTGTGCTGTGTGGAACCTCTCCACAGCCTCTCCCTCAGCTGTACGGCGGCTGAGGCGGTGGGCAGACACAAGCCCCACGCTGCTCAAAAAAGCAGTGTGGAGCTTGTAGGCAGTCCGTCCGCTGCCTCCCCCTCAGGAGAGACGTGTGGCTCAGGCACGCTGCAGGCCCCGCGATGTGGCACCCAGTGCCCCCCCGCCTCACCTAGCTACCAGTGGTGTAGGAAGGGGGGTGCGGTGGATGCGGGAGTTATTCTTTTTTTTAAAAAAGTGTTGTGAGTCCAATTTTTTTTTTAAAAAACACACAAATATTTTTGCCATTTTGTCACCTCCCCTCAGTGATGACACCCGGGGCGGTCGGCACTCACTGCACCCCCTTCCTACGCCACTGGCTCTGGCCAACTTTATGAGTAAAGGTAAAGGGATCCCTGACCATTAGGTCCAGTCGCGGACGACTCTGGGGTTGCGGCGCTCATCTCGCTTTACTGGCCGAGGGAGCCGGCGTACAGCTTCCGGGTCATGTGGCCAGCATGACTAAGCCGCTTCTGGAGAACCAGAAATGCCGTTTACCTTCCCGCCAGAGTGGTACCTATTTATCTACTTGCACTTTGACGTGCTTTCAAACTGCTAGGTTGGCAGGAACAGGGACTGAGCAACAGGAGCTCACCCCGTCGCGGGGATTCAAACCGCCGACCTTCTGATCAGCAAGTCCTAGGCTCTGTGGTTTAACCCACAGTGCCACCCGCATCCAACTTTATGGGTAGAGGTGGCAAAATGCTTTCTGTGACAGTACCCCTGAGAGAAGTGAACCCAAAAAGTTGTGTTTGCACAGTACAACTTGTACCACATTGAAAAGCAGGGACTGCATCTGCTATAGCTTGACCAGAAGTGGTTTTAGGATAACATGACTGGTTTGGCCACACTGGGTGCTGTGCTGCTTGGGGGGGGCGTGGCCACAACAATGATGAGAAATGGAACATGAGAGGCGGGTGGGCACCACATTTTAGTGTCATACAGGGCACCACTGAAATTTGAGAGCCCAAAGTCTGCCACTGGCTTTTTACAAGATACAAAAATATGTGATGGGATTTGAGAATTTAACATATGCACATGAAGAATGGCACTTGTTTCTCTGAATAACTCCACCTTTGCCTTCTGTTTTTATCTATTACCCTGGCACCAAAAAGTTGCATTTATTACATGTGCAATGAATATGCAAGGAAGTAACACATCAAAAAAGTGGTTTTCTGAAGACTATCCAATTGCCCTTGCGAAGAAACAGCCGTTTGTTTCACACTTGGATACCCAACATTCTTATCTGATCTACTACACTGGCTACTGCAAAAGGTAATAAATTACCAGGGGAACCTATGAATCACTTGGTTCATTGGGGTTCAGGGGTCTGTTTCTGCCATGCTTACAAATTGGCAGCATTGTACCTCTGCATATTTGTTGGTGGGAGGAATGGAGGAGCAATTTGATTTAATTTGTGTTTAAAGGCACAGTCTGAAAAAAATGAAAAGATGTGTACTGCCATCTTTCAAAATTCTCACTTATCCAGCCAAGTAAGGAAATACACACACCAAGGTAAAGTGTGCATATAAATGCATATATTAGTGACAATCTCACACAAGCATGCCTTATTTTAAGGGGAAATGTGCACGCAAGTCAAAACTGCATACAGTGGTACCTCAGGTTAAGTACTTAATTCGTTCCGGAGGTCCGTACTTAACCTGAAACTGGTCGTAACCTGAAGCACCACTTTAGCTAATGGGGCCTCCTGCTGCCGCTGCTGGAGCACGATTTCTGTTCTCATCCTGAAGCAAAGTTCTTAACCCAAGGTACTATTTCTGGGTTAGCAGAGTCTGTAACCTGAAGCTGTACAAGGAATTCACACTAAAATGCCGATACATTTTAATTGTTGCAGAACTGAGAGAGAACTGAGTTTATGATTGGGAAAAAAATAAGAAACACAGAGAACTGAAACGAACAGATTCATTCAATGGAAAATAAAATTTAAACAATTTAGAAGGATCTTGCCCAAGTGGCGTGGAGAGAAATCCACAAAAAGAAAAGCTTGGAAACGTTTACATTTGGGCCCTGGACTGGCCAGTCAAGGTTCATTTACTAATTTGGCCACAATTATAAGAGTAGGCAGAACAGAAACATTACATGTTGCCCACAGGCAGGTTTGAATTGCCCCAAACTGAGGCTCCCTTAAGCCTATATCATCTTCTTCATAGAATCAAAGAATTGTGGAGTTGGAAGGAACCATGGCTTGGCCAATAGTTTTCAATGAGGTTAGTGGGTTCGCTGAGTGAATCCCATCTACCCCAAACCCCTTTCCCCTTGTATATGTGCAAAATTCACTACACGGAAATTGGTTCGAAATCAGATAGAATCTCTTAATATAGCTTTAAATAAACATAATTTCAAAACATAGGATTCCTGTCCAACTGAGTTGAAGGGACGCGGGTGGCGCTGTGGGTTAAACCACAGAGCCTAGGAGTTGCCGATCAGAAGGTCAGCTGTTTGAATCCCCGCGACGGGGTGAGCTCCCGTTGCTCGGTCCCTGCTCCTGCCAACCTAGCAGTCTGAAAGCACGAAGTGCAAGTAGATAAATAGGTACCACTCCGGCGGGAAGGTAAACGGCATTTCCGTGCGCTGCTCTGGTTTGCCAGAAGCAGCTTAGTCATGCTGGCCACATGACCCGGAAGCTGTACGCTGGCTCCCTCGGCCAATAAAGCAAGATGAGTGCCGCAACCCCAGAGTCGTCCGCAACTGGACCTAACGGTCAGGGGTCCCTTTACCTTTAAGTTAGTTAAACTCAGATCTTATTTTAATCACGGGGACAAGTTAGCAATGTAAGTCCAAGGGTACCTTTTATCATATGTGGTGGACTTGTAAAAGAATATTGAGAATTGATATATAATGAATTGGAAAAAATGTTTTAAAGTACCTTTCCAAAAAAAAATCCAGAGTCCTTTTTGTTGGGGATAATTCAGAGGGAAATTCCCAGGTGTCAAAAAATATTATTTATATATGCTACTGCTGTGGCCCGTGTTTTGTTAGCCCCAAAATGGAAAAAGAGCGAGGTCTCAACTAAAGAAGAATGGCAACTTCAATTGATTGAATATGCACAGCTTGCAGATTTAACACATATAATAAGAGAACAAGAAGAATGTAGGTTTAAAGAAGAAAATGTTTACTGAATATATGGGTGAAAATTGTGTTTATTTAAAAACGCTGGTGGCATTAAGGTAAATTCAGCAGTATAAATCAGTTTTGCTGGATGTAACAATGGATTACTGAATGGTTTAGTTCATGTAAAATATGCAGGGGTGTATGGTATGCAAAATGAACCATGGAAAGAGCAGAAGGGAAGCAATTGATTTAATGTTGTTTAAATGAGTATTTTGAATTGTAAATTAGAAAAAGTAATAACAATTATATATATAAATAAAAAAGCAATGTAAGTCCAATTTCTTTCAGTGGGAACTAACTGCAATTAATTTAGTCTGGATGTATTATCGTCACTTTGCGTTTGCAGCAATGTGACGTTAAGAAGGACGAAGCCATTGTACTTCGTGTTGGAGAAAACTAATACATGCATTAGGGATGGTCTTCAACAAAGTTTTGCTCAGAACAGACCCACTGAAATTAAAGGACATGGCAAAGTTTAGTTTACTCCTTTCAATAGATCTACTCTCTGTAAATCTTAGTTGAAAACCACCCTCTGTTACTTTCCCAAAGAGTTGACAACTACACTGAAAACAAAAAATCATGGCAAGAATTCGAACAGCTCCAGTTCCTACTGCTGCACCACATTGGTTCACACAAACGGTGAGTGAATTACCAGTCAATTGGTGGTGGTGGTGGGGAATTGGGTGTTAAAGGAAGTCTTATTTCATGCACAGGTGCACAAATTGGCAGCAGGAACTTGTTCTCCATTGCAATTAGATCGTGTCGCTGAATGGTAGTTATTGATGATCTTTGCTAGGTGCCAGAAGCATTCCAGGTAAAGTTGAATGTTCTCCGCTCTACAAATGTTTTTGTACCTGCTGGCTATTTGGGTTTTTTTTAAAGCTGGCACACGGATAAGCCAATTCTATCTGTAGGGATCACGGTGCCTGAAGCCAAAGCAGTTGTTGCTTCCTCTCTTACATAACGTACCCTTCAACCCAAAGATTCCTAGGAGAATGCACAGGATTTTACTCAAGCACCACAGAGCAAACTTTCCATAAAACCATAAAACCAAGAAATGAAAGTTAAAAGAGCAGTAAGAGCCAAGTCATGACTTCTGTCATTTCCAAATGCCCATAAGAAAAAAAATGGCTTAATTCCAGCCAAACTCTACTCAAAGTAGACCTGTTAAAAAAATAATGAACCTAAGTTAGTCTTAAGGAAATCAGCCCTGGGTGCTCACTGGAAGGGCAGATCCTGAAGCTGAGGCTCCAATACTTTGGCCACCTCATGAGAAGAGAAGACTCCCTGGAAAAGACCCTGATGTTGGGAAAGATGGAGGGCACAAGGAGAAGGGGACGACAGAAGACAAGATGGTGGGACAGTGTTCTTGAAGCTACCAGCATGAGTCTGACCAAACTGCAGGAGGCAGTGGAAGACAGGAGTGCCTGGCGTGCTCTTGTCCAGGGGGTCACGAAGAGTCGGACACATCTAAATGACTAAACAACAACAACAAAGTTAGTCATGTCCATTAATTTTAATGTCTTTAGCCTGAGCATGACTAATACTGAATACAACCGAATGGGATTCAGTGCTGTGCCAGGGGGGTTCTCTTGGGGCAATTGGACTTCCTTTCCTCCACCCCGTGCCCCCCCAATCTTCTCCAGATGATTCCCCAACCCTCCAGCGCTGTTTTTGAGTGCGTGAAGGAGGCTGGAGGGGACAGGAAAAGAAGTTCCATTGCACACCAGCTGAGCGTTGGAGACGGCCCCATGTCTTAACTTGATGTTACCAGCTTTTCAACAACAGAGACAACTGCATCTCTGATGGGAGAGAATTCAACATCCAGGTGCCACCACAGAGAAGGCCCTGCTCTACATTGTCATACAATGAACCATGGCTGACCTTGGGCCAATCACTATCTTGTAGCCTAACCTAACTCGCAGTGTTGTGATGATAAAATGGCACCAGCTCCTTGGAGCAAAGGTGGAATAGAAATCTAATAAAAATCAATACGTTTGTCACAGGCAGATGCTGAAATTTTGTAATCTGAATTAACTAACTGTGGACTAGGAAACAAGATTCAGCAATCCATAAACTGGCATCTTTAGTAAAATAATCCCTTTATCCTTACAGGAAGTGAGGCCCTCTTCTTTCACAACATTTATGGTTGTCCCTATTAGTGGCCTTCTGCTCCCTTGTTGTTCTAACGCTACTTAGGCTGGGATAGATCATTACCGCCATTCTTAAGCAGAATTTGTAACCTATGCAAACCAATCCTGCAATGTTAGGCAATCACCAAGAAAACGTGGAAGCAATCAGCAGGAGAGGGTTCCTTATCATCCTTATTGATCACAGGCTCAAAGGTCAAGGCCACAATGAAGTCTTCCTACCCTGTAAAAGTTAATGGAAGTTAGCTATTAAAGTTGTATGTGATTGTGCTTTCCACAGCTATATAAGAGGAGGCATTTTAAATGGACAGTCACCTTTTCTGACTCGTCCTATCTGCATGCTTCTGCCCAGCTTCACTGAAGAATCCCTCAGGTAAGATACAGACAGAGGTCTACTTTACACATATAGAGGTTATGTAAACTTTAGCAGAATCGCAAGTGGCGCATCTAATGTGTTTAAATAATCAGAAGCCTGGGTAAACTGATGCACTGATTTTTTTAGATTTGCATGGGCACCAACCCCCCAGACCACACACAATTAGCTCTGTGCGGCTATTGGGTTTAGACTGCTGCTGCTTTGATTGTGCTGTTGTTTCGATTTGGGGCTTGCATTTCCCAAAGCAGAGCTGTGCCAGCCTTCAAGGCAAACTCAGAATATGCATGGGGTACCCACAATTCAGGGACATGGGCCTCAAAGATGTCAATGGAGAAAGCACTACTGCACTTCTTGGATGAGGTCCACAAAGGTAGCCTGGCCAGTCTTTAGCTGGGTGATATCTATATATCCCCGTATGCCCTGGGAAGCCAACTAAAACTTTCTAATCCCAATCGACCGCCCGGGATATAGGCAAGTTGTAATGGCAGAGGAGATAGTCAAATGAAAATGAGGAAAGGTGGGAAGTAGTGCTGCTATCCTGCATTCGCTTTCCTGGGAATAAGCCCCACTGAACTCTGTTCAAGGTGCCAGGGCTGGCCCAGGATGTTTTGCGTGGACAGGCGGAGTCCCCCAAACCCTGCGCCCCCCCCCCTGCATGTGGAATAATGACTCAAGACAACGTGCTATGGGATTAAAATTGGCCACAACTTTATTATGTTTCAGATGTGGGTAGACCTTGGCTCAGGCGTTGGGCGTTTATCCCTCCCAGTCCCCAGCTGGGGATCTGGAGAACATCAGGGTTATCCAGTGGGGGGGGGGATGGGCCGGCTCTGGAGAACATAAGTTCAAGCAAAGAGAGCCGCCCCCATTACACCGCCGTCGCAGGGGAGAACAATGGTGACCTCTAGGTGTACGGTCAAAGCCTTCCCTCAAAAACCCCTTTAACGGGGAACCCTGGTATCGCTGTCGTGAAGAGGAGGGGGTGTGGGTCACCGCTACATGCCCCCTCCATTCAGGGAAGATAGACTAAAGGATTCTGTCCAAGGCCTGATACCGCCAAAGTTGTGATGCTTTGCTACAGGAAAGGCAAACCTGCCAATGCAGGAGAATTCCTTTCCAGCCCTTCAGCAGTGACCTTGACGTAGCAGCGCCCGCGTACCTGTGGAGAAAAGGTTAACCTGTAAAAGAAGTCTTAACTGAGGGTAGGTAGGGTGGGAGAAGCTCTGGAGCCAACTCACGATTCCCAGGTAGGATCCTCCCCCTATTGTGTGGGCAGGGTGGTCGCTCCCCCTACCTGGCCTGGTCACCTTGGCAACGCTTCCCCAGGTGGGACTGGACAACTGGCTGAGGTAGGCGGAGACCTCGAGGTATCCCACCTGGGGAAGGCGAAGCCAAGCCTGTTCTAACAGAGCCGCACAGGGCCCAGGGGCTGCGTGTGACCACGCAAAGGGTGCCCCCCGTTTAATGTGGGGAGAGGTCATTGCTGCTTGAGGCAAAATGCCTCACCAGCACCATCTCTGCTGTGGCCATGCCATGCCCCTGCTGCCATGGGCATGCCCTACTGCCACTGCGGTCACATCCTGCCGCAGCAGAATCAGGGCAGCTGTGGTGGAAGTGCACATAGGTTGAGGCGGTGGCCACGGGGAGCAGTGTGCTCCTCAGGCCAAGATCGGCCGCCTGAGGTGACCACTTCCCATTGCCTCATGGGTGGGCCAGCCCAGTCAGGTGTTGCTGTTCAACATACTACAAATCAGAAAGGGCAGCAAAACTTTTAACTGGACTGGGGGAGGAGAGAAAGAGAGGAGGAAAAGGCCCTTGAACCAGCCCTGTCTCAAACACAGCCCTGTGGCACAGGTGCATGGCTTCTTTAACTTGAGGGGATTTTCAGAAGTAAAGATGTTCTGATCAAAGCAGTGGGGGCATTAATCCCCACATGTGGTGCCACAGTAGGATGAGGGAGGACAAGTCATCACACTTTCACACACACATCCATCGCTGAACCCCTGCAGTTGTGTGAAGGACCTATGCATACTAATTGTAATTCAATCATACGGCCTCGGTCCAGTATACCTGAAGGAGCGTCTCCACCCCCATCATTCTGCCCGGACACTGAGGTCCAGCGCTGAGGGCCTTCTGGCGGTTCCCTCATTGCGAGAAGCAAAGCTACAGGGAACCAGGCAGAGGGCCTTCTCGGTAGTGGCGCCCGCCCTGTGGAACGCCCTTCCAGTAGATGTCAAAGAGATAAACAACTACCTGACATTCAGAAGACATCTTAAGGCAGCCCTGTTCAGGGAAGTTTTTAACATGTGATATTTTACTGTATTTTTGGTTTTTATGGAAGCCGCCCAGAGTGGCTGGGGAGGCCCAGCCAGATGGGCGGGGTATAAATAATAAATTATTATTATTATTATTATTATTATTATTATTATTATTATTATTATTATTATCATCATCATAAACTGGAAATTGAAATAAGGACATAAGCCTAAGCTTGCTTACTTTTGAGAGTTAGTACCATCAAACTCAATAAGACTTACTTTAGGGGAAATATGTGCAGGACAGGAACATGCTAATAAACAGAATAACTGAAAATAAGTGAGGGAACGGCGGTTTAAAATAATTAACAAACTACAAGGAGCTTTTGTGCTTCTCTCCCCTTTTCAAAGTTGAAACTGGAGCTGAGTAAACAGATACATTGAGCAAAAGTGTTGTGTAAGGACACAGCACTAAATAGTTTCTGGTTACAACATTTTTTTGTTGGGGGGGGGGACAAGGATGCAAGCAGAAAAGAGTAAAGATGTTTAAAGAACTTAGAATTTGTGGGTGAAAATCTAAGGAACGCGTTTCCAAGGCCTAAGTTAAACCAGGATAAGAACAGGGAACAACAACAACAACAATAATAATAATAATAAATTTTATTTATATCCCGCCCTCCCCAGCCGAAGCCGGGCTCAGGGCGGCTAACAACAATAAAACAATACAAAAGTACAACACAAACAACACTCTAAAATCATTCATTATGAAATTAAATGTTCAATGTTTTCAATGCCTTTGTATCAGGTGTAGTAACAATTATTAAACAACCAAACAACAACACCAGAACTGGCTTATGAATATAAAGGACAATTATACTGGAATAAATATATAACCTCATAAACCTACTAGACAATGAACTAACTAAAGCGCAATGTGCATAAGCAAGCCTGGAGATACTCATAAACATAGAATGAACCAGTGCCTCTCTCGTTGCTATATCGATTATATATGTAGTAAGTACCGTATTTTTCGCTCCATAGGGCGCACCTAGTTTTTAGGGGGGGGGGTCAAGAAAAAAAATCTTATTTTCCCCCCAGCCCCAAAGAGCAGCATACAGGCTAAAGAAGCCATAGCCCAGTGCAGCTTCTCCCTGCCAGAGGGGTTGTGCGCAGCTATGGCACAAGCCAAGGCAGCCAGCGGGATCCACCCCGCTGGCTGTTTTGGCTTCCTCTTTAGCCCCATGCAACGGGGCTAAAGAGGAAGCCATAGCCACGTGCAGCCTCTCCCTGCCGGAGGGGCTGTGCGGGGCTTTCCCTGAAGCCTGGAGAGTGAGAGGGGTCTTGCCTCTCACTCTCCAGGCTTCAGCGAAAGCAACACAAAGCCTTTGGAGCACGGAGGGAGTGCTCCGTCTGAGGAGGCTTAGTTCGGAGGCTTAGTGTTGCTATCGCTGAAGCCAAGGAGCCTGCATTCGCTCCATAGGACGCACACACATTTCCCCTCAATTTTTCGAGGGGGAAAAATGCGTCCTATAGAGCGAAAAATACAGTATGTAATAACACGCTGGAACAAATAAGACGTTCTTCAAGTAGTCGTTCACTGGAAGCACAAAGCCATGAACATAGGAGCAGTTGCCAGAAAGCCTTCTTCAAGTAGTCGTTAGCAGGAAGCGCAATGCAAATGATCAGTTGAAGCCAAATTGATGAGACCTGTTCTCCAGATATTATCCAGGTTTCGCAGCAAGCTTCATCAGTTGATAATGCTAAATAATACAGAATGGCATTCCAGTTACAATAAATGAATGACCACAAACTACATGCAATACCCATCTCATGTTGTGTCTTACCTAATCACACAACACGGTTCGCTCAAGACAAAAGGTCACACAAAATGCTCACAGGCGCAGCAATTGTAATACCAAACATTTAAATACATTACAGGTGCATAGAATCAATCATCACATTCATACATAGTTAAAGGTACAGTTATTGCTAAACAAAGGCACAAAAATTGATTATATATAACAACCAAGGTCAAATTCAGTATTCAAGCCTTTTGGAAACAAGGTTCCTAGCTGAAATATTAATTTGTACTCTTTTTGTAGCAAGGCTCTTCGTACATCAACAGATCTAAAAGGTAGTTTTTTTAAAGGTCCACAGAATGAAAAAAAAACCTCAGGTCATTTTCAGTATGAGCCTCTTGCTGGAAATGCTGGACTAACGAGGCGTCTAGACAAGCATTGTGTATTTTGGACCTATGTTCAGAAATTCTAGTCCTGATTGGACGGGTAGTACTACCTACATATAGAAGCCCACAAGCACAACGGATACAGTACACACAGTTTTTTGTAGAACAATTTGTAAACTGTTGCAAAACAATCTTTCGCCCATTTATTGTGTTGGTAAATGATTTCACGGGCAACACAAATCTGCAACATGTGCAATGACCGCATCTATAATGCCCTTTCGGTGTTGTGTGTGGGTCATCATTTTGGTACTCAAGTAGATCAGTGTGGGAAAGAACGTCCCTAAACGATCTAGTACGACTTTGCCTAAAATAGGCACATTTTCACAGCCTGGAATATGGGAAATTGTCCTTTATATTCATAAGCCAGTTCTGGTGTTGTTGTTTTGTTGTTCAATGCCTTTGGGTCATTCCATCTCTCACGCCAAGGGTTCTTGATATTGTGAGATGTTGGGACATGAATAAGGAGACTTGAGTAGCTGACAGTGTGCAGAAAAGTCTCTGCTATGCCCATGAGGATCATGAAAAATCCCACACATTTAGAAAGAGATGCAATGGGATGTGATCCGCCGTCTTGAAAAGTTATTTGTTTTGAACGTTGCCCAGACACACCTCTCGCTCAAAACCCCCAGGGATGCAATTTTAGCTGTTCCACACCGGTTATTGTATAATTGCTTTTCTCTCTCCTCCCAAAGCTCTATCAGTTAATAGAAAGTCAAGAGAAGGACTTTAGTTTAGATCATATTTTGGGTTCCAAATATTTGCCCCATGTTTGTATTTTCTACTTTCCGTCTTGAGGACAAGTCTGAACACACAAAGCTCTCTTATTACAAGTCTCAGGATGAGAACAGCTAATGCTCAGTGTTAGAACAGGTAGGTAGCCGTGTTGGTCTGATGCAGTAGAAATATATATATATATAAATTAAAAAATTGTCCAGTAGCACCCTAGAACCAACTAAGTTTGTTTTTGGTATGAGCTTTCGTGTGCATGCACAGACTGGCAACTGCTCTCCAAGCTCTCAAGATATTTTCCAGCCCAGTGACCCCAAATCCTTAAAAAAAAGCAGCATTAGACACTGAAACTAAACTAGGTGCCTTCTGCATGCAAACAGGATGCTTTTGCTGAGGAGCAGGTCCATCCCCAAACCTAATCGTTCAACAAGCCGTTTTTAAAAGCCAAACCATCTCATTCCTGGAGAAGTTAAAGTGGATGGTATCAAAAAAAGAGACCTAGGATTTATCCTATATAGGTCCTCCATATCAGTTTGGAGAAGGATGCTCTAAAACATCTAACATCATAGAAATAACTTTTTGAAAATCTTTTGATGTTTCCAAAATGTTTTAAACAAAAAAAAATTTTCTTCCAGTAGCACCTTAAAGACCAACTAAGTTAGTTCTTGGTATGAGCTTTTGTGTGCATGCACACTTCTTCAGATACACTGAAGATACACTGAAGATGTATCTGAAGAAGTGTGCATGCACACGAAAGCTCATACCAAGAACTAACTTAGTTGGTCTTTAAGGTGCTACTGGAAGAAAAAAAAATTTTGTTTTGACTATGGCAGACCAACACGGCTACCTATCTGTATCCAAAATGTTTTAGACAGTGTAAGTGCCACATCCTTGATCCTTTATTTTGGAGTAGTCCTGTTGAAGTGACTGTTACGGCTGATGTATGCCTCATGGAGGACCTTAAGGTCCATAAATATCAACACCCTAGAGGTCCTGGGCCCTAAATTGCGGTAGATTAGCCTCCACCAGAACCAGGGCCTTCTCAACACTGGCTCCAGCCTGGTGGAACGCTCTGCCTCATGAGACCAGGGCCCTGCAGGATCTGATTTCTTTCCGCAGGGCCTGTAAGACAGAGTTGTTCCGCCTGGCCTTTGGCTTGGAATCAATTTGATTCCCTCCCTCTCTTTCTTTTTTCCTCCTGTGAAGAGGCTGAATTTTAATGTTTTAATGTTTTAATGGTGTATTTTAATCTTTTTAAAAAAGTTGTATTTTAATCAACTTGTTTTTATTATTGGTTGTTAGCTGTCCTGAGCCCGGTCTTGGCTGGGGAATAAATAAAAATTATTATTATTATTATTATTATTATTATTATTATTATTATTATTATTATTATTATTATGTATTGCAAGGTGCCCTGCATAAGTAGATGGGTCCAGTGCTTTTTTCTGGGGGTACGCATACCCCTAAACATTTTGTGAATCTAAGTTTGGCCTCATTGAGGGACAGTATTTCAATATGAGTAGGAAAATGAAAGTACCCCTAAACATTTTTTTAAAAATAAAAAAAAGCATTGGAGGGTCCCTTCTCTTCATTGGGCATTAATGATTTAGGATAATTTCCTTCTTTCTGCTAATAGTCTCACCAAAGGATGGAATTGCAGGACTGCCGCTTAAGTAATCATGAAACGGTATTTATAACATCCCTTAAATGTTAGTGTTCCATTTCCCCACCATATAAAAGAGCCAGTGTTGTGTAAAACGGTCAAGAAGGTGGCTTCTACATGGGCTGTGGAGAGAAGTGAGGCTCATCCACCTGGGAAGGGAGCCCATCTAGGAGAAGAAAAACTTCTTAACACATCTAAATACATCTAAAAGCTAGGAGCAACACAAATATTTAGAATGATGACTTTAAAACAGCAGCAAATAAGAAGAACTAATAACTATTGTAAAGCCAGAGTATTAAGGACAGGCCATAATAATAAATTACTGGAACAAGTCAAAATCACCCCAATTATAACTAATAGGTTTCTTCCTCATGTTTGGGAATTCTCAGTTTACAGAGAATGAACCTTTGGCTGTTGCTTACTGTAAATCTCAATATGACTCCAAACTCACCCACAAACCAAGTTTCAGGTTCCAAAATTTGCTGAAGTGTAAAAACAATGAAAGCCAATAGTGTTCCCTTTTCTCGTGATTATTACAGGAAACATTAAAGAAACACACACACACACACACACACACACACATCCTGGCCATTTCAAATTCCAAACTTTTGGCTCCTTTATAAGCAGCCTGCCTCCTTTATTCTTGAGCTTTCTTTTTCGGGGCAAGGGGATGCCCCAGAGAGCCACCACTTTGCAGTGTGAAGAGGAAGGAGGAAGCAGGCCATTGAGAAAAATATAACGCCTCAATACTGTTCCGTTTGATCTTCAAAGGTGGTAATGCTTAATTTAGAGTTCACTCATCTGTGGGCTTCGTAATACTAAGCTATTTTAAAAGCACACTCTGTTATTTGATTTCAGGGCTTTACGGGATTAACGCTAAGGAAGACTCCAAAAGCTCGTAGGGGAGTGTTTTCTGGAGACATGGTGGAACCAGTTGGCAACCAGTATGTTGTGGCTCGGCCACTGTACTCAGACCTGGCATTTGATGAGGAGCATCAGAAAGTGCCCAGATACCATAAAAACTTTGTGGACCATCTCAGATTATGCTTTAGGTAAGAGACGTTCTTTTGTAAACATGGATAAAAAAATAAAATGGTGCCATGGGGTAATTCTTCAGGATTTTCTATCCTCTTGGTAAGATTTTCAGCTGGTTTCCGAAAAGATTTCCAATCATTTGTTTCCCACTGGGTCCTGCATATAGCATTCTGGCATGTTAAAGGAGAAAACAAGAAAGAACCACCAGCTTGAAGGACTCGTCTTAATTCTCTGAGTAGTTCAATGCACAAGGGACGCTGGTGGCACTGTGGGTTAAACCACAGAGCCTAGGATTTGCTGATCAGAAAGTCGGCGGTTCGAATCCCCGCGACGGGGTGAACTCCTGTTGCTCAGTCCCTGCTCCTGCCAACCTAGCAGCTCAAAAGCACATCAAAGTGCAAGTAGATAAATAGGTACCGCTCAGGTGGGAAGGTAAATGGCGCTTCCGTGCGCTGCTCTGGTTCGCCAGAAGCGGCTTAGTCATGCTGGCCACATGACCCGGAAGCTGTACTGGCTCCCTCGGCCAATAAAGCGAGATGAGTGCCGCAACCCCAGAGTCGGCCACGACTGGACCTAATGGTCAGGGGTCCCTTTACCTTTACCTAGTTCAATGCACATAACCAAACTGCTACTCAAATCAATCCCGTTCGCGTAATGCTCTGTGACCCATCCAAACAAGGAGGCAAGACCAATCCTGAAGAGTCTGGGAGGCAATACAGTGGTACCTCTGCTTAAGAACTTAATTCGTTCTGGAGATCCATTCTTAACCTGAAACTGTTCTTAACCTGAGGTACCGCTTTAGCTAATGGGGCCTCCCGCTGCCACCACACAATTTCTGCTCTCATCCTGAAGTAAAGTTCTTAACCTGAGGTACTATTCCTGGGTTAGTGGAGTCTGTAACCTGAAGCCTCTGTAACCTGAAGCGTCTATAACCCGAGGTACCACTATATAATATTATCCCTAGACATCAGGGCTGGCCCAGGACTCTTTGCCACCTGAGATGAAAGACAAGAGATTTCCACTACATTTCCTTGTTCAGAAGCTGGCTGGGCTGACGCCCGAATCTTTGGCTGTGTAGACATTGCCAGTTACTCTGGCTGCACTTCTGGTGCATGTACACACGGTGTTGCCCAGAGCTAACCTGTAGTTTCTTAAATGCTGCTGTGTTGCTTGATGCTTATTCTCTCAAACCAGTGTCGGTCTGAAAGGAAACCTCAAGCCACATTCGTTTCACAGCTAAGCGGAGGTGTGTGCGTTTGATTTAGCCATTGCCCAGGGACAGATGGCAATACACAAGGAGCCAACAGAAAACCAAGATCAAGTGAGCTATCGGCCCCTTCTGCGCTATCAGAAGTTTCTGTCCTCCCTGAGCATTCCTTATCATAAACCACTCTGGAAATATTTGAACCGGAGAACAACAAAGGAAGGTTTTAAGAGATCAACAAACAAGCAGGCCCCAGACCTAATGCACTCCAAATGCACTGGTATCGTGTTAAGAATGCATTGCCGAATAATACCACAATAAAACACCAGTCTATGGGGCCATAACAATGCAATTCTAACCATAGTATTTAAGACCTCCTGAATTCAATGAGGCTTACTCCCAGGTAAGTGGGTTTGGGCTTGCAGACCCTCCAAGTGTCCCTATTTTCCAGGGACAGTCCCGGATTTAAAGAAGCTATCCCGGTTTCTGATTTGATCCTGAAATGTCCCACTTTTCCTTAGGACTTTTGTATTTTCATCAGAGAAATGTTTGAGGGTAGGAAGTTATGTGACCCCGGAGCCAAGGGGATAAGTAACTATACAACCTTTTGAAGACATCTGAAGGCAGCCCTGTATGGTTAATGTTTAATGTTTTATCATGTTTTTAAATATGTTGGAAGCCACCCAGAGTGGCTGGGGCAACCCAGTCAGATGGGCAGGGTATAAATAATAAATGTTGTTGTTGTTGTTGTTGAATTAGACGTTCCTATTTTCATCAGATAAATGTTGGAGGGTATGGTTTACTGTCTTCAAAACAAAGTTTGGGTATTTGAAGGTTCTTTGCCTCTGCTTAGAGTTTCCTGATGAAAAAGGTATCGTCGTCTTGGTAGCAAACATTTTTTTCTGTTATATACATTCTCATCCTTTTATTAGACCCAGCTGGGGACATCAGTAGTTTAACTTTTGCATGATTCAATCATTCTCTTTTCAGCTGCACTCCACAAAAAGCAAAGAAAATAGCTTTTAATTTGTTTCCTGTTATCTCCTGGCTACCTGCCTACCGCTTCAAAGACTGGATTCTCAGCGACATTGTTTCGGGAATTAGCACGGGGCTCGTCGCTGTTCTACAAGGTAAATATTTTCAATTCTTTCATAAATGGCACATCAATTCTTTTCATATTAGAGGTTCCTCTATATCATTGGTTGGGAATCCATGGTTCTCCAGATGTTCAGCTCGACTACATCTCCCATCATCCCTGACCATTGACCATACTGGTGAGGGGTTATGGGAGTTGGAGTCCAACTAGTTCTGGAAGGTAGCCAACTGCTCACCTCTCCCCTACATGCAATCAAATTCTCCAAGTTGATGCACTTTTTCTTCTGTCTAATTTTAGGTCTAGCATTTGCTTTGCTGGTAAATATTCCTCCAGGCTACGGACTCTATGCCGCCTTTTTCCCAGTGATTATATATTTTTTCTTCGGCTCTTCCAGACATATATCGGTTGGTAAGTTGAACTGCATTCCAAGGGACCTTGGCACAGTGCCACCTTCTCCAAGATTTTAATTCACCTTACCTAGACTTCTTCCAATAGAACATACAGTGGTGCCCCGCAAGACGAATGCCTCGCAAGACGAAAAACTCGCTAGACGAAAGGGTTTTCCGTTTTTTGAGTCGTTCCGCAAGACGAATTTCCCTATGGGCTTGCTTCGCAAGACAAAACATCTTGCGAGTTCTTGTGAGTTTGTTTCCTTTTTCTTAAAGCCGCTAAGCCGTTAATAGCCGCTAAGCCGCTAAGCCGCTAATAGCCGCTAAGCCGCTAATAGCCGTGCTTCGCAAGACAAAAAAACTGCAAGACGAAGAGACTTGCGGAATGGATTAATTTCGTCTTGCGAGGCACCACTGTACTGTAGCTATGCATCACTTCTAAGAATGGCTGCTCCAGTACATTGTGTGATAGGGAGCGAATAGTCCTACTGGCATAACACCATAAAACAAGATGCTATACCACCATGGTGATATTTTGATAGAATCACATGCAGATATGTCAGCATAAATATTTAGGAACAGGGTGATTTCAGTGGGTTTCGCAGAAAGAAACATGGAACAGGTAAAGAATAGGACCGTAATTCAGAGTTATGTGCAAGGAGCCGATAATGTTCCATCTACTTTCATGATGGGAAATATTCCATGTCTACAAAGCATTTCCTACCACATAAGGGGAGAGCTCCTTTTTCTCATGGAGCATGCGCACCAGAAAGGCGCTCTCATGTACCTTAGATCACTCAGTCAGAGGTGATTTGACTACAGGCCTAGTCATACAGAGGCCTACGTAAGTCAGTCCCATTGATGTGATCTGTCCGCACATCAATGGGACACAGACACACACACACACACACACAGAGAGAGAGAGAGAGAGAGAGAGAGAGAGAGAGAGAGAGAGAGGCATTTGTTTCCAGCCACAATTAAAATGCAGTGGATTTTTATCAACAACCTTGTTATGGAATCACAGAAGTGGAGGGGGCCTCGTGAATCATCTAGTCCAACTTCCCACTTAATGAAAGAAATCTCAAAGCAGAGAATCCTTTAAAAATGGCTGTCCAGCCTCTGTTGGAAGACGTCCAGTGGAGGAGAGCCCACCATTCCTCTGGGTCAGTGTTTCCAAAACTTGGGCCGCCATCTGTTTTTGGACTACAGTCCCCATCATCCCTGACTACTGGTCCTGCTAGCTAGGGATGATGGGAGTTGTAGTCCAAAAACAGATGGAGACCCAAGTTTGGGAAACACTGCTCTAGGTCAAGGGTGGGGAACCTTTGCACTCCAGGTGTTCCTGGACTACAACACACATCATCCCTGACTATTGGCCACGTTGGCTGGGCTTGATGGGAGTTGGAGTCAACAGCACCTTGGTGACCCAACAGCTCCCTATCTCCGTTTGAGGTAATTGGCTTCATTGTTGAACCATCAAGAAGTTACCCAGAAAACAAAATTCAAGATGAAGAACATGGTGTGATCTGAATGGCTGAAGAACTCCTTAACGAATGGAGGGGGATTCTAATCCTATTGACTCTGTGCTCACACACTTAAGAGTGTATGGCGCAAGTTTCTCTTATTGATAGGATCTTTTAAGCTGAAGCTCTTATAATGCTAACAATGTCCACACAGGTCCTTTTCCTGTCCTGAGCTTGATGGTAGGAGGCGCCGTTATAAGAATAGTCCCAGATCCAGTGAGTAACAGCACGCTAGCAAACAGTACATTGATGGAGGAGATAAATCAGAAGAGAGTCGTGGTGGCCGCATCGGTGACTATGCTTGCGGGCATCTTTCAAGTAAGCATTTCCAAGCAATATCTGTAACTCTTGTCTTCATCTGTTTATCCATCCCTGATACTCCAATCCATCGAGGCATTAGATCATGCCCCAAAATCACTCCACAGTGTCCTGCGAGAAGAAAGTAAGCACACTGTTGAAAAGGGCCAGCGACGCAGGTCACTCTAATGCCCAGTCAACTGAGATGCCCCCTTTGCACCTGACACGAGTCAGTTCATGGGCCATTGTTCCAATGGATGGAAAGCCCTATATGGTTATGGACCATAATACTTTAAGGACCACCTCTCCCCATATGAACCAGCCTGAACTCTGAGGTCTTCGTCAGAAGCTCTTCTTCACATGCCTCACCCAAGGGAGGTGCGGAGGGTGACCATATGAGAACAGGTCTTTTCAATGGTGGCCTCTCCATTTGGGGAATGATATCCCCAAGGAGACTCGCCTGGCACCATCCTTGTCAGTCTTTAGGCACCAGGCTAAGATTTTTATTTAAGTTAAGTGATGAATTAATATGTTTAATTTCATAATGTGAAGATCTAAGGCTGTTAATGTTTAAGTTAAATTTTATAAGAACTGTGATTTGGAAAACCGTTAAAAGGTCATGCAATGAAATTCAACCAAGGGGAAGCGGGGAAGTCACTTAACAATGTTAATAAGTGTAATTTTTAATAAGGCTACGATTTATGTTTGTTTGTCTTATGTGTTTGTTTGTTTATAATGGTCTGAAAACTAATAAAAAAATTTTGGGGGGGGAAAGGAAACTAGCAATTGCTGTTTCTTTTCTGTTCTCTCCCTCCCCTCCCCCATTCTTAAGACCTTTATGAAGAAATGCTTGCCGTTTGACTTGAAAAAAATCAGGTGTATATTTCATACAAATTAAAAACGAGGTTCTTAAAAATCCAAACTCACCAGTTATGAAACAATTAAAAAACCTTTAAAGGTGTATTGAGAAAAAACAGGCCTTTAAAAAACATGTTTGTCGCTCCAAAAAGGAGACCACTTTAGGTAGAAATAATAAAAATCCCATAATGTTTCTTTTCTGTTCTGCTCCCATAAAAGCAGCGTTTGTTTCTTTATGTCTCTTCCAGCTGCTGTTGGGTGTGCTGAGAGTCGGCTTCATTGTTATCTATTTATCCCAGTCGTTGATAAGCGGATTCACAACAGCTGCAGCCATCCATGTTGTCGTGTCCCAACTGAAGTTCATCTTTCAGCTGACGGTTCCTGGATATAATATACCTTTGGGAATTATATGGGTGAGTGTTTTTGACCCGCACCCGATTATTCCTTGGGAGCGCCACCACTTTCTCTAGCTATTGTGAGGTATTTGAGAAGTAATCACAAGAAATTCTTTTAAATACCCTGGTGACTTTTTGCAGTTAAAAAACTTGTCTCCAGCCCTTGCAAGCTCCTTTTTGCTTAGCCTGTGGGTTCATAGAATCATAGAATCATAGAGTTGGAAGAGACCACAAGGGCCATCGAGTCCAACCCCCTGCCAAGCAGGAAACACCATCAGAGCACTCCTGACATATGGTTGTCAAACCTCTGCTTAAAGACCTCCAAAGAAGGAGACTCCACCACACTCCTTGGCAGCAAATTCCACTGTCGAACAGCTCTTACTGTCAGGAAGTTCTTCCTAATGTTTAGGTGGAATCTTCTTTCTTCTAGTTTGGATCCATTGCTCCGTGTCCGCTTCTCTGGAGCAGCAGAAAACAACCTTTCTCCCTCCTCTATGTGACATCCTTTTATATATTTGAACATGGCTATCATATCACCCCTTAACCTCCTCTTCTCCAGGCTAAACATGCCCAGCTCCCTTAGCCGTTCCTCATAAGGCATCGTTTCCAGGCCTTTGACCATTTTGGTTGCCCTCCTCTGGACACGTTCCAGTTTGTCAGTGCCCTTCTTGAACTGTGGTGCCCAGAACTGGACACAGTACTCCAGGTGAGGTCTGACCAGAGCAGAATACAGTGGCACTATTACTTCCCTTGATCTAGATGCTATACTCCTATTGATGCAGCCCAGAATTAAACCACAGAGCCTAGGATTTGCCGATCAGAAGGTCGGCGGTTTGAATCCCTGCGACGGGGTGAGCTCCCATTGCCCGGTCCCTGCTCCAGCCAACCTAGCAGTTCGAAAGCACCTCAAAGTGCAAGTAGATAAATAGGTACCACTCCGGCGGGAAGGTAAACGGCATTTCCGTGCGCTGCTCTGGTTCGCCAGAAGCGGCTTAGTCATGCTGGCCACAGCTGTACGCTGGCTCCCTCGGCCAGTAAAGCGAGATGAGCGCCGCAACCCCAGAGTCGTCCGCGACTGGACCTAACGGTCAGGGTCCCCAGCCCAACGTTTGCAGTATCAATTTATATTTTATGTCCAGTTTCTTCCAAGCAGCTCAGTGCAGTGCACATTCTTTATTCCTCCTTCCGCCGCCTATAAGTGATGGACTCTGAGGCATCCAGTATCATTACTACCCCTTAGTAGTGCTTGAAACAAGACATACAATTGCTAAAGTAAATTACCGCAACCCTTTCCTGCATCATGGTTGTTGTTGTTGTTGTTTTTGTGTGTGCAACAGACGCTGAAAGGTATATTCGAGCAGATTACAAAAACGAACATTGCAGACCTTGTCACTTCGCTGATCATCTTGGTCATTGTGTTTTTCGTGAAAGAATTGAATGAACGTTACAAAACCAAGCTCCCAGCTCCTATCCCCATTGAACTTATTGTGGTAATTGTTTTTCTCTCTCTGTTTGTGTTGTTTTTTAAAAGGAGGGGGAACCAAGAGTTATTTATTTGTTTGTTTACACCAGGGGTCAGCAAACTTTTTCAGTCGGGGGCCAGTTCACTGTCCCTCAGACCTTGTGTGTGTGGGGGGGGGAACAAGAACAAATTCCTATGCTCCACAAATAATCCAGAGACGCATTTTAAATAAAAGGACACATTCTACTCATGTAAAAACATGTTGATTCCCGGACCGTCTGTGGGCCAGATTTAGAAGGCAGTTGGGCCAGATCCGGCCCCCAGGCCTTAGTTTGCCTACCCATGGTTTACACAGCTGGTCCTACATACTGATGCAAACCATTACACTTCTGTTCAGCTCGAGGAAAATAATATTGTTATACAAAAAGAAAGAAAGAAAAAGAGAGCCACCTATAATCCTCTTCGGTTGGTGTTTTCCTGGTGTATCAGGTTGTCTTTTATGAGTAAATACAGCTCATTTAAAATTGCATCACACTATAGTTAACAAGATGGGACACGGGTGGCGCTGTGGTCTAAACCACAGAGCCTAGGACTTGCCGATCGGAAGGTCGGCAGTTCAAATCCCCATGACAGGGTGAGCTCCCATTGTTCGGTCCCAGCTCCTGCCCACCTAGCAGTTCAAAAGCACGTCAAGTGCAAGTAGATAAATTGGTACCGCTCTGGCAGGAAGGTAAACGGCGTTTCCATGCACTGCTCTGGTTTCGCCAGAAGCGACTTAGTCATGCTGGCCAGATGACCCGGAAGCTGTCTGCGGACAAACGCCAGCTCCCTCGGCCAGTAAAGTGAGATGAACGCCGCAACCCCAGAGTCTTCTGCGACTGGACCTAACGGTCAGGGGTACCTTTACCTTTATAGTTAACAAGATAGGTTTAGCAAACTATGGGCACAGCAGAAGCCCTGTGCAAGGACTTCTGTTTGTGCAACAAACCTTATCCCACTGTCCCCTCCAAACAACCCAAAATTGCCACAGGGGGCTTGGGATGCACAATGCAGATGGAACATTTGTCATGGTGCGACACTGAATTCCGCCCTGTGTTACAATATTTTTGACAAGGTCATCGCAAAAACTGTTATTATTGTGATGGACTACAACAAGGTGCCAGCCCCCTTCTCCATTTCGATATACTTCAATATAGCCTGGGCTTGTTTGGCCATTTTAATGAACTCTTTATTTCTGGAGCCTCAGGTGTAATCAGCTAATGTAAATGTAAGTAGCTAAGATAAATATGACAATATGGAGGCAAGTATTATGGCAAAGGTTTAGTAAATGGAAGATATGTCCACTCGCTAGCTGAGAAACACCTTGCTGAAATCTTATGTTGGCTACTTTGCTTCTTTCCAGACTGTCATCGCAACTGGGTTATCCTATGGTTTTGATTTCAAAGGGAAATTCCAGGTAGACACTGTTGGAAAGCTTGAAAAGGGGTAAGTACACCCTGTTCTTGAATGGGAATGGTAGTGCCACAAATTTAAGATAAAAAGCTTTTCATCCCAAGTGAAGTTTTGGGGAACGTATTTACCACACCTTGACCCAAATATAGAAGGACAGTTAAATGCTTTGTAAAAGGGTCCTGAGCTATGAGCTATAAGCCATGAGTTTAATGGGAGGTATTAATATGATCAGTCACCTTCAGAACAAAAAATTTCACCATATTCTTCAGAAGGAGCTCTCTGGAGAATTTCTAGTCTTGGGATTTATTTTCAAAGAAACAGACTGAGACAGCCAAAGCCTACTTGCTCCCACACAGGATCTCCAGAGGGTGACAGCCAGCCCCCTCAAATGCATTACAGTGGTACCTTGGTTTGCAAACCTAATGCGTTCCGGAAATCCGTTCCAAAACCAAAGCGTTCCAAAACCAAGGCACACTTCCCTATAGAAAGTAATGCAAAACGGATTAATCCGTTCCAGACGTTTAAAAACAACCCCTAAAACAGCCATTTAACATGAATTTTACTATCTAACGAGACCATTGATCAGTAAACCAAAGCAATAAACAATGTACTGCAGTCACACAATCAATCAGTAGCGGAACTGGGTTCCACACAGTCAGAAAAACGAAACAAAAAAGCCACAAAAACAAAAACGCAAAAGAAATAGCAAAAACAGACAAACCTCAGAGTAACACTCAAAACGGAAGCGTGGCACTCAACTCAGAAGCCTAACACTCAAAATGGAAGCGTGGCACTCAAAATGGAAGTGTAGCACTCAAAACGGAGCACATTCGGCTTCTGAAAAAAGTTCGCAAACGGGAACACTTACTTCCGGGTTTGCAGTGTTTGGGTTCCAAGTTGTTTGAGTACCAAGGCATTTGAGAACCAAGGTACCACTCTATACTGTTATCTCACAGGGCCCGATGCTCTGTTTTCCTCTTCTCTGTTGCTCCCTGAGTCCATCTTGTTTTCTGAGCCAAACTACTGTTTCTATTGTTTCTTTTCGCACAGAGACTGAAGTATATCCTCCTTAGCTGGGGGTGGAAGGAAAGAGACAAAGGGCAGTGTCGTTTCAGGACCTTCCAGTTATTTCTTGAAAAGGCAATAACAAAAGCCAGCCTTGGGGAGGAGGAGAGGGGAGAGCCATTATTATCATAGCGTAGAACGTATCTGCTGCTACTGTTTCCAATCCTGCTGGTGCTGGTTCATGGTGGGGGTGGCTGTGGAAGCTCAGGCTCATTGACCTGCATTAAAAAGGTAAAGGGACCCCTGACCATTAGGTCCAGTCGTGACCGACTCTGGGGTTGCGGCGCTCATCTCGCCTTATTGGCCGAGGGAGCCGGCGTACAGCTTCCGGGTCATGTGGCCAGCATGACTAAGCCGCTTCTGGCGAACCAGAGCAGCGCACGGAAACGCCGTTTACCTTCCTGCCAGAGCGGTACCTATTTATCTACTTGTACTTTGACATGCTTTCGAACTGCTAGGTTGGCAGGAGCAGGGACCGAGCAACGGGAGCTCACCCCGACGCGGGGATTCGAACCGCTGACCTTCTGATCAGCAAGTCCTAGGCTCTGTGGTTTAACCCACAGCGCCACCCGCGTCCCAGCTTGACCTGCATTAAGAGACAGCAAAAGTAGAGTCAATTCACTCTGTCCTGTCCATATTAAAGTCAGTCATACCTGCAAACCCTGTAGATTGTGGTGTGTCTGACACACACACACACACACAGGCAGCACATCACATCTTTCTTAACAAGCTACAAAGGTTATTTATGCCCTGCTTTTTTAAACCCCACCTCTGACCTTTGCTTCCAGGTTTCAGGCTCCTTTTTCACCAGATGTAGGTATCTTTGAAAGCTGTGTGGGTGACGGTTTCGCTATCGCGATCGTTGGCTTTGCTGTGGCCTTTTCCGTGGCGAAGGTATATTCCATAAAGCACGATTACCCCATCGATGCTAACCAGGTAAGTGATCGCTGCAGATGCCAGTTCTACATTTAAAGAACCTAGGACACTGAGAGGAATGTGAATACATTTGAAGAAAATAAATAAATTGCTAGAGAAAGAAGGCTTACGAAATGCCTTGTCTGGTCATAATATATAAATATCCTTTTGGTGTTTTTGAAGGAATTAATCGCCTTTGGAATAGGCAATGTCTTTGGCGGTGCGTTCAAAGGTTTTGCTGCAAGCACTTCGCTGTCCAGATCGGGTGTGCAGGAAAGTACGGGAGGCAAAACCCAGGTAGGTATTGGATAAGACAAGATCCTGAACTAACTGAATTTGAGAAAGCAGTATTCTAGGATGCAGACTGACAACGGGCTTTTCTCATGCAGATTGCTGGACTCCTCTCAGCTGTCATTGTCTTGATTGTCATCTTGGCCATAGGTCATCTTTTGGAACCATTGCAGAAGGTACAGACTTCTATGTGCATAACAGCCATTCAACAAATAATGCCATTCTTTCCAATGGCACAGAACAAAAACTGTAGCATCGCCAGTGGAACCTAACGCCATGCTTGCCTGATATTCCCCAGATTGACATAGAGTAATTTTCTGTGCAAGGAATTACCTGGCAGCCGGAAAGCAAGGCTCCAAAATGGCCCACATTTTTTCACTTCCTGAGCTAGAGAATAAAAACAACGCCCCACTTCCCAATAACAATGGTAATAGTAAAACTAACTGGCAATTTGCTATGTCTCAGTGCCCCAAATCTGCCACCTGGGGCAGCGGCAACTTTGCTCTGCCTAACAGTACAGTGGTACCTCTGGTTACGTACTTAATTTGATCCAGAGGTCCGTTCTTAACCTGAAATTGTTCTTAACCTGAAGCACCACTTTAGCTAATGGGGCCTCCTGCTGCCGCCGCGCCTCCAGAGCACAATTTCTTAACCTGAAGCACTATTTCTGGGTTAGCAGAGTCTGTAACCTGAAGCGTATTTAACCCGAGGTACCACTGTATCTAACCCGAGGTATTTAACCCGACGTATTTAACCCGAGGTACCACTGAAGCGTATTTAACCCGAGGTACCTACCACTGTAGGACGCGGGTGGTGCTGTGGGTAAAACCTCAGCGCCTAGGACTTGCCGATCGTCAGGTCGGCGGTTTGAATCCCCGCGGCGGGGTGCGCTCCCGTCGTTCGGTCCCAGCGCCTGCCAACCTAGCAGTTCGAAAGCACCTCCGGGTGCAAGTAGATAAATAGGGACCGCTCACCAGCGGGAAGGTAAACGGCGTTCCGTGTGCTGCGCTGGCTCGCCAGATGCAGCTTGTCACGCTGGCCACGTGACCCGGAAGTGTCTGCGGACAGCGCTGGCTCCTGGCCTCTTAAGTGAGATGAGCGCACAACCCTAGAGTCTGGCAAGACTGGCCCGTACGGGCAGGGGTACCTTTACCTTTACCTTACCACTGTATAGGTGTTTCTGTTGGGGTCTATATGGTTTACTTGACATCTACACCATACATTTACAGTGGTGCCCCACAAGACGAATGCCTCGCAAGACAAAAAACTCGCTAGACGAAAGGGTTTTCCGTTTTTTGAGTCGTTCTGCAAGATGAATTTCCCTATGGGCTTGCTTCGCAAGACGAAACGTCTTGCGAGTTCTTGCGAGTTTGTTTCCTTTTTCTTAAAGCCGCTAAGCCGTTAATAGCCGCTAAGCCGCTAATAGCCGTGCTTCGCAAGACGAAAAAACCGCAAGACGAAGAGACTCGCGGAACGGATTAATTTCGTCTTGCGAGGCACCACTGTAAATCAAATTTATATCACTTTACAGGTCATGGCTCCCTCCCCACCCACCCCCGTCGGGAATCTTAGAGACTGTAGTTTACTCCTTGCAGAGCTACAAATCCCAGCACCCCAAACAAACTGAAGTTCCCATAATTCTTTGGGGGAATGAACTTTAAATCTCTGGTGTGGATGGAACATCACAGGGTTTTATAGAGAATCAAGGCCCTTCTATAGAATAATTAAGTGTGTAAGAAGGCCTCTCATCTCCAATTTTTTTAAAAAATGTATTGTTGGGTTATTCTGACCTTGCTTAATATTTTAGCACTTTCCTCATCGTGGATTGAGGAAAACAGTGTGGGCAAGTTGAAAAAAAAGGTATATTTTGTGCCACTTTCCCCCCCCCATGGTGAATATTTCATGTTGCAGTCTACGCATTACACACAGCGAAGTTTGACATCATAGTGGTGAAAGGAAGCAAGGAGGAAACAGGGGAAAGAAGCAGTAACAGCATTTTAGTACACACAGTACTATTCCCCCCCCCATCTGACCTTAAACATGGGTCTCAGCTATACAGCTGCAAATAGAACATTTTAAGTGCGTTTTAAGTGCATTACACAAATGTGACACTAGGTGGCGATGGTGAGCTTATGACAAATTCCAAATATTTTTTCAAAAAAGGTGTTTTTTTAAAAAAAAAAGCAATTTCACAGCTTTTTAAAAATATGTGTCTAGATTCCACCATGAAGAGTGATTTGTTTTTTCATTGACAGTCAGTCCTCGCAGCTTTGGCTCTGGGCAATTTAAAAGGAATGCTGATGCAGTTCAAGGAGATCAAGATTTTGTGGGGCAAGGACAGATACGACTGCGTAAGTATCCGTAACAACAGAAACCTCGCTGTGAAAGACTCTTGAAATCCCTCCTTTAAAACTGATTGTGAAAGGTGGTCATTCAGAAAATTGTTGCCTTTTGAGTTTCGCCAGACAGAACAAGGAATTCTGACATGGGGGGGCATAAATGTTGTGAGGATCCTATGCCCTTTTAAAATGTGGGGTTTTGGGTGGGGTTATTGGGTTGTTGTTTTTATTTTGATTATGTATTTTGTGGTTTTATCTTTTGTTTTTATTCTGTGACACGCCATTGAGACCTCCGGGTATAGGGTGGTGTAATAATAATAATAACAATAATAATAATAATAATAATAATAATAATAATAATTTGCACTCATTGGCCCCCTTGTAGCGAGCTTTGTTTTATATTTGTTAGGAGAAATGCTTCACAAATCCATAGCACCCACTTAATGCAATTGCACTTAGTCAATAGAATTGGAATGCATTCATGATATGTACCGTATTTTTCGCTCCATAAGACACACCTGACCATAAGACGCACCTAGTTTTTAGAGGAGGAAAGGGGGAAAGCCCTGCTTTTTTGAGGATCGGCTCACAGTTGTTAAGCTTATTTTGCAAAGGGGAAAAGCCCCTTTTTTTGAGGATCAGCTCAAAGTTGTTGAGCTTACTTTGCAAAGGGAAAAAATCCTGTTTTTATGGGGTTCAACTCACAGTTCTGCAACTTCTTTAGGAAAGGAAAGAGAGCTGTTTCTACAGTTTCCAGACAGATAATCTAATCAGCCAGTCACATGGCGCTGTGGAAACAAACAGCCTCTGTCTGCAGAACATTCAACGATGGAGGCCTGGGCAAGGAGGCGGAGCCAGAAAGGGAGCTAGCGATCGACCACACATTCGCTCCGCAAGACGCACAGACATTTCCCCTTATTTTTTAGGAGAAAAGTGTGTCTTATAGAGTGAAAAATATGGCATTCCACAGTAAGAGCAATAGTTTTCAAAAGGCCTATCTATAAGAAGGCCAAGCTCAGCATGCATATAAAACCTGCACTATCACAGAGGCAGCTCAACAATCCATACGCTCCAAAACCCGAGAAAAGCGTTTTGGTCACATCAACGCCATATATTGGAAGTGTATTTAATGCAGATCTAAAGCACAAAGAATCATGGGAGCTGCAGTTTCTTTAGGATGCTGTCATGTGGTGAGGGGTAAACAACAGTTCCCAGAATGCCTTTGGGGGAAACCATGTGTTTTAAGATGGCGCTGTGGTTTAAACCACTGTGCGGCTTGGATTTGCCAATCGGAAGGTCGGCGGTTCGAATCCCCGCGACGGGGTGAGCTCCCGTTGCTCGGTCCCTGCTCCTGCCAACCTAGCAGTTCGAAAGCATGCAGTGCAAGTAGATAAATGTGCCCATGATACCTGATTGTTCAATAGCTATCTATTTTCTCAGCTTATCTGGATCGTGACCTTCCTTGCTGGCATCTTACTGGGTCTGGATCTCGGGTTGGCAGCTGGAGTAGGATTCGAACTCCTCACTGTTATATTCCGTGCACAATTGTGAGTCCATCTTCCCAACTTGTCAGATTCATGTAATAATTATTAATTTAAAAATAATAATTATAAATGCAATCCATACAGTTAAATGGTTTTAAAAAAAAAAGATTAATGGCCAGAAGACAGAGGCATAGTGTGGGGGGGTGCCATGGCCCCAGGCACAATTTTGAGAGGGGGCGCCTGGCTCCGCGGCAGAAGGAACTGCACCTTAGCTGCAGAGCTTGTGCCAGACACAGCTGCACCCCCCCCCCCGTTTTTTTATACAAGTTGGCACCCCTGCATCACAGCAAACATTTTCATACAGTAAAATGCTGCAGGATGTATTGAATGTCTACCAAACTTCCATAATGCTGCAATCCTATGTACATTAACTTGAGAATATAAGCTCCATTGGACTTTCTGAGCGTTAGGATTGGTCAACACTTAGCAGTTTTATACCAGTATATCCTAGAAGACTCCCCACCCCAGAAAAACCCAGAAATTTATAATTTGATGAGGCTATGGAGAACTTACTGCTAGAAAGAGAACTACATCCCCTTACAGAATTGCAGCTATCAGGGCTTCGTAGGGCAAGGAAATTACTTTGCTAAGTTGGTTTAAACTAAATAATACCGTTCTATACATGAGGAACCTATGGCCCTACAGTTGTTGGAGTACAAGTCCCATCAAAGGCGTGAATCTTTATTGAAATGGAAGTCTGATGAATACCCCTTACAGTGTGTTAGTCAACTCATTTGATTTTTCTATTTGTTTTTCAGTCCAAAATGCACAGTTTTGGCTAATGTTGGAAGAAGTGACATCTACAGAAACAGGAAGGATTATAGAGATGTAAGAACCTGATTCTTGGCTGCAGTAGTTGGTGTCTGCCTGTTGATTGTGAAACGCTGTGCTAAACTAATATGCGTATTTTTGACCTAGATATATGAGCCAGAGGGAGTGAAAATTTTCAGATGCCCATCCCCAATCTTCTTTGCTAATATTGAATTCTTCAAGGACAAATTGATTGCAGCGGTAAGCATATTGTTATAGATTTGGGGAGCGGACCCCCTGAAATTCTAGAAATTAGTAAATGGTAGGATTTTGATTACAGTGGTACCTTGGTTCTTGAACAGCTTGGCTCCCAAATGCCGCAAATCTGGAAGTAAGTGTTCCTGTTTGCGAACATTTTTTGGAAGTCGAACGTCTGACGCGACTTCTGCTTGAGTGCAGAAACTCCTGCAGCCAATCGGAAGTCACGCCTTGGTTTTTTTTAAAAAAATATTTTTTATTAAGTTTTCCATTTTAACAATCCAATCAGATCACATTAAATATTCCAAATTATACAAATACGTATCATAAAGTCCAAATATATTGCCAAATTATAAATTTTTGTTGGGGCTTCCCATGCTTCAAGTTCAGTGGGGTCCAATCATCTTATGTTTCTACTGCCTTGAGTTTCGTAACGCCTTGGTTTTTGAATGGTTTGGGGAGTTGAACGGATTCCCGGAACAGATTAATTTTGAGAACCAAGGTACCACTGTATTTGGGATGTGAAGGGAGAAATACAAGCTGCAGAGGAATTATTGGAATAGCCTATGCAAGACGACCTGGCCATGCTAGGGCCATTAAGAAACAAGACAGGGCCATTGAGGACCATTGGCAATGCAAGAGAACTCTTCCCCCTAGCTCTGAGGTGTGAACAGAGACTGGGAATTCGGAAGGTTGCCAGGATAACTGGGTGAATAAGTAATATTTCTTAAATCTACAATAGTTTCCACTGTGTTTCAATTCTCCAAAAGAACACAGACCCTGGGTGAGTGCCCAGAACCCCTAGGAATCTTAGAGAGAGTGGATGATAATTCCTTAACAGAAATTATTTTTCATGTAATATTGGATATTGGACAGTGAACCAAGGGCTAGATCTACGCAGCTATTTAAAAAAGCTCTGAAAACGCTTTGCAAAAAACGGTTGGAAAGCTCACAACTGAAAATAGCATTGAGTTGCGATTTCAGCTGTACAGTGCCGTCTGGTGTCACAGTGTCATAACGCTGTATTTTGACTAATGTAGCTGCAAGGTGCATGTAACACTTAGGACTTACAAGAGCGGTGAATTTAACAAGCTAAACCAAACTGAATCAATTCAAATGTTTCAGGTTGGGTTTAAGCCACTGAGGGTGCTACGCAAGCGCAACAAAGCTCTGAGGAAAATCAGAAGGATGCTGAAAAAAGGAGAGCTTCAAGTCACACCGGTAAGTATCCTGCATTTATTAAATGGTGCAGACCTCTCACTGAATTTACAAGTGTCTCATCCCAGGTAACAAACTTTGCAGGAGTCTGAAGATCATTTTTTGAAAGTCACTGGGGCTAGTGGGGGCTCCCAAATATTGTTGTTGTTGTTGTTTAGTGGTTTAGTCGTGTCCGACTCTTCGTGACCCCATGGACCGGAGCACGCCAGGCACTCCTGTCTTCCACTGCCTCCTGCAGTTTGGTCAAACTCATGCTGGTAGCTTCGAGAACACTATCCAACCATCTTGTCCTCTGTCGTCCCCTTCTCCTTGTGCCCTCCATCTTTACCAACATCAGGGTCTTTTCCAGGGAGTCTTCTCTTCTCATGAGGTGGCCAAAGTACTGGAGCCTCAGCTTCAGGATCTGTCCTTCCAGTGAGCACTCAGGGCTGATTTCCTTAAAAATGGAGAGGTTTGATCTTCTTGCAGTCCATGGGACTCTCAAGAGTCTCCTCCAGCACCATAATTCAAAAGCATCAATTCTTTAGCGATCAGCCTTCATTATGGTCCAGCTCTCACTTCCATACATCACTACTGGGAAAACAAATATTACATATACTCCCAATATTACATATACTCAAAACAAGTAGGCATTAGCAGTACACTCAGGTGTAAGACACATGCCAGGCTGCCATCAAGTGACACAATGTTCAGCAATGCCATTTTACCATAAGAGATGGAAAGCGGCAGTTTTTAGAGCATTCCTGAGATCATAAAAAGCTGGCAGTTGAAGAAAGTGCCTGTATAAACCTGTACAAATTGACATATTTTTGAATTAAAACTAAGATTTCTTTTAAAAAACAAACAAACCCTAAGATCTCTTGGACTGGGGTGTGCAACATTTTTTGTGTCCAGGATCACGTTCCTTCATGAATAATCTATTTGGGGTTGCTCTAGGTCATGGCTAGGCAAACTAAGGTCCGGGGGCCGGATCTGGCCCAATCGCCTTCTAAATCTGGCCCGCGGATGGTCCGGGAACCAGTGTGTTTTTACATGAGTAGAATGTGTCCTTTTATTTAAAATGCATCTCTGGGTTATTTGTGGGGCATAGAAATTCGTTCACTATTATTTTTCCCCCAAAATATAGTCTGCCCCCCCAAGGTCTGAGGGACAGTGGACTGGCCCCCTACTGAAAAGGTTTGCTGACCCCTGCTCTAGGTTAACTAATCTGGAACGTAGACCAATTGTCTACTACTCTGAAAAAGTATGCCAGTTTGTTCTCGGCTGGTGGGAAAATGTACTTTTACTAAGTCATATGACCAGGAAAAAATGTTTTGCTTATACAATGGTACCTCGGGTTAAGTACTTAATTCGTTCCGGAGGTCCGTTCTTAACCTGAAACTGTTCTGAACCTGAAGCACCACTTTAGCTAATGGGGCCTCCTGCTGCTGCTGCGCCGCCGGAGCCCGATTTCTGTTCTTATCCCAAAGCAAAGTTCTAAACCTGAAGCACTATTTCTGGGTTAGCGGAGTGTGTAACCTGAAGCGTATGTAACCTGAAGCCTATGTAACCTGAAGCCTATGTAACCTGAGGTACCACTCAAATAAAATACTGCCAACTGTTCTGAAACTATGTAGGAAGTTGGTGGAGGGACATTTAAAAAAACCCAGGGAAAACAAGGAGGAAATGAAGAAACAGGGAGGAAGGAACTCTTAGGGGACTGAAGAATAGACCAGCTTTAGGAGGCATTCGGAGCAGCATAAAATGAAGTTTGGGACTTAGAGCCTAGGAATCACACAAAAATAGTGCCTGAAGTAGCCCTATGCTTTCTCTTTCTCACTTAAGTTCTTCTAAGATTTACAAACCGTTACTATCTTAAAGAATTTCTCTCTCATTCCTGTTTCCCCCTGCCCAGCAACTTATAGGTAAACAGGTTACCTGTAGAACCGGCGGTCAAGTGTAATAAGTTATCTTTTTGTTAATAATTGGAATTCTGATAATTTTCTTCCTCTGATACAGAAAGGCTTGATTTGCACTGTTAATGGCATAAGCGACTCTGACGAAGAGCTGGACAACAACCGCATTGAAGAACTGGACCAGCCCACATATACCAAAGACTTGCCAATTCAGATAGACTGGAACTCAGACCTTCCTCCCAACATCATGGTTCCTAAAATCGACACACACAGCGTCATCCTTGATTTCTCGGCAGTGTCGTTTCTTGACGTTTCTGCTTTGAGAGTCCTTGGACAGGTAATGGTCCTCCGTACATCTTCCAGCCAACAAGTGTAAAGCTAATTATTCATTCATTTTATTACATTTGTGTCTCACACTTATTCCAAGAACCCTAAAGTGCAGTGTACATTGCTTTTTTCTGTACACCTTTTTGTAATGCGCACTACAAACCTGTGAGATAAGTTAGACTGATAAGTGGTGAACAACTGAATTTAGTCCAAGTAACAATTTCAACCTGAGCTTCCCAAGTCCTAGTCTGACATAATACCACGCTGGAACAAAATACATGTTTATTCTGCATAGCTCATTCGATGGACAAAAACCTGTAACCCTAAAGAGCCACAGAACAGGCATGTTTTAGAAATCCATTCATTGTTTGCATTCTTCAGGATATGTCATATCGCACCAGGCGGCAAGAGGGGGTGAGAAACCAGGCAAAGTTACCAGCATATGAAAGTGACGGGCAAAAGTTGACTTTACTATGTCAAAAACAAATGTGAAAATCCAACCTAAAATTACTACAGTCGTACCTTGGAAGTCAAGTGGAATCCGTTCCGAAAATCCATTCGACTTCCAAAATGTTCGAAAACCAAAACACAGCTTCTTATTGGCTGCAGGAGCTTCCTGCAGCCAATCGGAAGCCACGGAAGCCCCATCAGATGTTCGGCTTCCGAAAGAACATTCAAAAACTGGAATACTCACTTCTGGGTTTCGATAGTTTGGGAGCCGATTTGTTCGGGAGCCAAGGCGTTTGAGATCCAAGGTACGACTGTATACTGTAGCAATAAGACACAGCATGGATATATTACTTTGGTGTGTTCAAACCACATTGGGCATGTTATTTCATTAATCCTGTATGGAAAGCCAGAATTACCATCCAAATATTGCAGGCAGGAATGGGAGAGTGGGGAGGAACTTTGAAGTTTTGAAGTGGTGACTTGCTTACGGTCACCTAGTAAGCTTGTGACAGAAGCAAGCTTTTAACAGTTCATCCTGCCGTCAACCTATCTGTAAATTTCTCATTTAACAGACTTTGAAAGAATTTGTCCGGATTGATGTGGATGTCTATATTGTGGGAGCACACGGTAAGTTGACCCCGTTCTATTTTTGATTATTTAAAGAACAGCAATGGCATGCTCAAAGTTTCTTTCTTATCTTAAGTCTGTCCCTAAAATGCTAAAAGTACTTACTTACGCATAATTCCCAGAAATTTCAGTGGCACTTTTTCTTCAGTTGTATAAGTGATGAACACAGTGTAGCCTGGCACCCCAATATTAAATATAGTTACCCAGAAATAGATCTCAGCTACTTACAATACCCAGTTAGAACAATTTCCTCAGAGGCTATCTGAGGATGAAGCTATTTGGGAAGCTGGTGGAGCTGTGGTCTAAACCACTGAGCCTAGGGCATGGGGATCAGAAGGTCAGCAGTTCAAATCCCCGTGACGGGATCAGCTCCCGTTACCCGGTCCCAGCTCCTGCCAACCTAGCAGTTCGAAAGCACGTCAATGTGCAAGTAGATCAATAGGTACCGCTCCGGTGGGAAGGTAAACAGCGTTTCCGTGCGCTGCTCTGGTTTCACCAGAAGTGGCTTATTCATGCTGGCCACATGACCCAGAAAAACTCTTTGCGGACAAACATCAGCTCCCTCAGCCAGTAAAGCAAAATGAGCGCCGCAACCCCAGAGTCGTTCGCGACTGGACTTAACTGCCAGGCGTCCTTTACCTTTTTTAATCTATATTTTAAGCTTTAGGGTCACATAGAGTACTCTTGCTTTGTACCAAATGGCATCAATGTTAAACCAAGGTCCTGTGGAGTTTGGGGTGATGTTGACTGACGTAGAAAGGCAGACCACAGCTAACAATGAGCAATTAAAACTGAATCTTCTAGTCGCTCATAGGAGTAAGCCTGACCTTTTGCAATGATGAGAGATACCAGCTGATCTGCTCTGGCCTGTTAGTGTAAAGAGATTTTCTTGCTGTGGAGGCTTATCTACCTAGAGCTTCTTCGGCAGAGCAAGATGGGTGCATCCCTGCCTATCTTCTCTCTGGTTGCCGGTTCCAAAATCTACTGCCATCTTGACTCCTGACAATCGGTGTCAGGTGCTGGGTTTGCCCCTCTGTTTGTTTCAAAGTGAAACATTTCTGAAAGTGAAGAGTTGGGAAGCCCGCGACCAAGTTCCTGAATCTGAAATAAAATATTGAAAGACCTACATTGGCTCCCAGTACATTTCCGAGCACAATTCAAAGTGTTGGTGCTGGCCTTTAAAGCCCTAAACGGCCTCAATCCAGTATATCTGAAGGAGCGTCTCCACCTCCATTGTTCTGCCCGGACACTGAGGTCCAGCACTGAGGGCCTTCTGGTGGTTCCCTCACTGCGAGAAGCCAAGTTACAGGGAACCAGGCAGAGGGCCTTCTCGGTAGTGGCACCTGCCCTGTGGAACTCCCTCCCACCAGATGTCAAAGAGAAAAATAACTACTATTATTATTATTATTATTATTATTATTATTATTATTATTATATGTTAAATAAATTTGAATGTTGTGCTTGAGATTTTTTTCATCATCAACCTTTTTATTCGACCGTCAGTCAGAAAAAAGTACATTTGTCAATACACAGTTAAAACATCCAGGAAGATTTTAGAACTTAGCCAACACTAAAATGGGCTAAACAGATAGCCCCATATCAATACAGTCAATTATAGTCTTGCGACGCTTAAAAGCTAAAAAAAGAAATTTGGCCACCAAGGAAGGTATAGCTCTAGTGACATTATTCAGCAAGTGTAAAACCTGGTTTTCTCCGGGTAGGAAGCTAAATTGGCATAGGAGTGGGTCTATAAAATTTTGTCTAAGCTCTGCATAAGAAGGGCAAGTCAAGAGAATGTGTTCGGTGGACTCAACCACACCCATGGCACAATGACAGGTTCGCTGGGCGTATGGTACTCCCCTGTACCTTCCCCACAATATCACAGAGTCAAGGACATTTAATCTAGCCGCTGTAAGAAGTCTGCGGTATTCCACATAGTGGATTTCTGCAAGGTAGGGGGCTGGTATGGTCCGATAAATCTGGAACATCCCTGGTTTTACCTGGGCTATGTCCTCTTGTCTGGCAATGTCACTCAGTCTCCGGGAGATCACAGCTCTAGCTTGATTGTACGTCATAGACTCAAAGTAAAGGTGAGACAATCCGCAGGATTGAACCTCGTTAATGACCTCCCTTTCCCACGATGATTGGAAATCGTCCCTCAATATCAAGGGGGCAATACACACTGGTTTAAAACAAAGCTTGCGCCATAGCCAGAGCTTCGTCTTCAAGGCCACATACCGTAGAGCTTGCCAGCCGACCTCTAATCTCATAACCGCACCCACTACCAAGGGGGGAATCCTAAGGATGGCTCTAAGGAATCGCGTTTGGATAGAATCCAGTTTCAAAAAATCCCTACGGGAGCCTAAAGGGATGCCCAACAAAAGAAGGGGGAGGAACTTTCATTTGAAAGAGTCTCAAAGCTATCTTCACTGATTGAGCCTGATTCTTGAGATTTTTTACTAACCTTTTTTCCTGGCTTGGAAACCTGTTTTCTTTCCCCCTCCAGATGGCGTTCTGGATAAACTGGAAAGATGTGGATTTTTTGATGATGAAATTAAGCCGTCCATGTTTTTCCTCACCGTCCATGATGCAGTTTTATACATATTGCTAAAAAAGGACCTTGAGCTCAGCGCACCAAAGTACAAACCCAATATGGTAAGAAAAATGCTGCAGTAACTGCTCTTTACTTGGGCAAACGTCTTACCTTTCATTCATATTAGAAACCACAGCTGTACATTTGCATATAGGTAGGTTTTTAAGACCATCCCTCCATCCATAGTAACTTGGCCTGGAAACAGATTTGGTTGAATTAAAAGTAATTCCCGTTGTGAGTAGAATCTCAAACTGAATTACAGTACTGAGGTCAGTTTGGCAAAACTACGAACAAACTGATACTTTAAATGCTGTGTTGGCTAGGGCTGGTAGGGTGAAAAGCAGGGAGTCCAACAGTAGGTGGCGCTGAAGGCAGAGCCAATTCATTCTACATTTTGCCCCCATGTTCCTCCCTGCTGAGTTTTACAAGGGATGGCACAGAGACGGACGAGTTTGAACCTGTGCCATCTCCTGGACCTGATATAAAGAAGGCAGGAAGGGAATGCCTGACTGCAGACTAAAGATGGTGGGCAGTGGCCGACTTGGGCTTTAAAATTTCAGTGATGCCCTGTGCCACACCAAAACTTAGTGCCCCCTCCGCCCCTCACCTTCCACTGTTTGCCATTGTTGAGGTGCCCTCTGTGGCACCCTCTTGGCTTGGCAGGTAAACCAGTTGCGCTCCCTTAAACCCGCCTCTGTGGTGTGGCAGCACCCCACTTGCCCTAATGGACCAGCGCCCACTACTAAGACTGGGCGATATCTGGTTTTCAACATCACGATATATACCACCAGGTAAACATTGCGATATGCCGATATATCGCAATGTCTGAAATAAGGATGGAGCTACGCAGAGCAAGATGGCTTCCTGGTTTTCCCCACATTGTGATTTTTGCATAGCACACAAACGTCATGATTCGCGATATATTGCCAGGTCAGAAATCAAGAATCTGATATCACGATATGGACTTCAAACTGGTTTTTGGATGATATATTGATATATCACTCAACCCTACCAGCTACTTAAAGGAAAGAAGAGAAACCCATATCCTTCACTAACTCTTAACCCGTCTATTCCATCACAGGAAAAAGAAGACAAGGATCATTATGTAATCAATACAAATGGACTACGCAGTCGGGAGCTCATGGTAAGGGACACTTTCCTATCCAATTTTAAAAATCATCAGTAAAGATAGAAGCATGGGGGGGGGCCCTATTGCCCTGAAACAGATCTGCTAAAAGAAAGAAGTGCAGTCCCTTTTACAGGAAGGTAGAACTGAGGCCCCAGTAGGCATGGTCAGTTTAAGTATGCAATGCAAGTAGATAAATAGGTACCGCTCCAGCGGGAAGGTAAACGGCGTTTCCGTGCCTACTCTGGTTCTCCAAAAGCGGCTTAGTCCTGCTGGCCACATAGCTCCCTCGGCCAATAAAGCGAGATGAGCGCCGCAACCCCAGAGTCGGTCACGACTGGACCTAATGCAGACCATTACCTTTACCTTTACCTTATGCCTTCCATTTGACTGGCTCCATCAATATTGCTATACCTTATGGCAGCGACAAATTAAGCAGTGGCTGCGTATCTCGTCAACAGAAGACACAACTGCATAGTGATGGTCAACTCCTAACATAACTTGAAATTTTGGGAGGCTGCTGGGGGAAGGCGTTTTTTACTTTATTTTTGATATTAATATTTATTCGTCTTTTTCTCCCGAAAGGCGAACTCAAAAGCAGCTTACAAAAGCTGAGCCATTTTTAATTTGCTTCTTTCCACCCCACAGGCACCATCAGAAACAAAATTCTAATTGTCGTACCCACTGATGAGCAGGAAACCAAATGTTGGGAGTATAAAACCACTGGAAAACCATCTAGACACTGTCAGTGTTGGGGGAACTAGTTCAATCTTGGAGGAAACCGCTTAATACCATGGGTGTATATCTATATGCCAATATTAATTCTGATTTAACTCTTCCCACCCTTGAGCTAATGTAACCAGAACTGTACCACTGAGACACAAGAGAGAAGGACCGGCTGACAAAGGACACACAGGTACAAAAAGTCTGAAGATAAAAAACAACAGCCCCTTGATGGCTAAGGGGCACAGAAAGTTGAGAGGGGGGAATTGACAACGTAGACAGTCAGGTGGCTGGAACAGGAAGACAGAAAAATGTGGAGTAGAAAGAATCACCTCATGGTCTGCAATATTTTTCTAGAAAAGTGAGGTGCCGGAAATCACCATGAGCACCTCTTCTTCTCTTATGCAGTGGATGCTCAGGTTGCGAACGTGATCCGTGAGGGAAGCACGTTCGTAACCCGCAGCAGCGCATCTGTGCATGCGCGGGTCACGATTCAGCGCTTCTGCGCATGCGCCAAAACCCGGAAGTAACCTGTTCCAGCACTTCCGGGTTCGGAGCAGTGCGCAACCCGAAATGACACAACTTGAAGCGTCTGTAACCTGAGGTATGACTGTAATGGTGCCCATTTGAGACTGGTAATATATTTTTCAGTGTCCCAGTGGACAGAAGAGAGAATTATGCATATAAATCAATGGAGAAACGTTTAAAAATCAACGTAGCTAAGATTGAGCAGTGGTACGTTCACCCAACCCACCCCACAACAAAACCCCACCCCATGCAGGGGAAAGATACTTGAAACAGGGGAACTAAGCATACCCATAGCTGTCAACTTTTCCCTTGTCTTGCGATGAATCCTATTCGGAATAAGGGAATTTCCCTTTAAAAAAGGGAAACGTTTACAGCTCTGAGCATACCCCGTGGGCATGGATGGAGGAGGGGGGCTGCAATTGTTCAGTTTCTGTTAATTGGTTCTCATGGGAAACTTACAGATTCTGGCTTCACACAATTAACTCAAGGCAGTGTCAATTTACTCTTGGCAGAAAGCCAAGGTCAGCTTGACCTAGAAACTACTTACTCTGATTGGTTAACGACCAGCACTCAACTCTGTTATCTAGGAATGCTAGCACAGTTTGGTGTTAGGGGTGTGTTAGGAGTAGGAGTGCTGTGTATGGTTAAGAGAGAGAGAGAAAGAAAGGATTCATTTTGCTTTGTTTTGTATGCAGAAACTCTGCTGGTTTTATTTTACCTTTTAATAAATCCTGTAAATAGTTATTCTGAGTCTAGCTGACTAGTCATTTCCACCTCAACTAGCTTCTTCGCTGTGCAGGAAAACTCTGCTACGTTTGGGCTAAAGCCATTAGAGCTATGCCTGACACTTCAAAGTTCCATGAGCAATAACCAAGGGGGGGTGTTTGTGTGAATGGAGTCATGTAACTGGAACCCTGAACAGAAGCACTCCTCACTGCAACATTTTGTATATGTATACTATAAAAAAAATGCTACACTTGTAAATGTATAAAATGAAAAAGTGGAAGTTTGATATTATAAAATACTGAATTGTCAATCTGCCATCTCAAAAGTTCAATGTAAATTCAGCTCCAGCTCATAGAACATGTATATTTGTAAATAATTCAAAAATAAATTGTACAGTCACAATTGTAAAATTGTTTATGTGACAGTTCAAAATATTTTCCATTTTATACTGTCCTATGTTTTATCTTGTATATATGACCTGCATAAAGGTTTTTTTTTAAAAGGCTTTCAGGACTCTTCATTTTTTATCTATTGCTTTTTCAACTATGTTTAAAATAGTGTGTATTTTTACACTATCGTAGATTAAAGAGCATTTTACAGAGAATGCCATTCCTGTTTTGAATAGTTAACATTTCAAAACTTCTGCAGTCTAATATACAGCATTGGCTACAAATCCAGTTACTTAAGTTTCCAAATGGGGAAAATAAACAAACAATTGACACACCTGTTAGTTAACGAGTGTTCCCAAATCGTAACTCCCCACTGAAAAGGACCGTTGTTTCGATGTAAGTCTTAAAAGAAACTGTGAAAATCATGAGTTCCTACTAAACTTTTAATATGGGGTAGGAACCAAACCAGAAGCACAGTCCTATGAAAAGATTTACCAAAAAAGCCTGGTGTGTAACAAAGTACCGTATTTTTCCACGTATAAGACTACGCCCCCCACAAAATGTCAAAAATTAGGGGGTGTCTTATACACAGGGCCACCTCCCCCCATTTTCTTAAATCTGAGTCCCCCAAAATAGGGGACGTCTTATACATGGGGCGTCTTATAGACAGAAAAATACGGCATATTGGATTGTATGCGTTTAATGCCCTTATTCCACTGCAAAAGCTATTATTCCACGCTGCCTAAAAAATAGCTTCAAAACAGGCAGTAAATATGATGACAGCTTAATGTTGCTATCCCTGCCACATTTTTCTTCCGGGGTGAGGAATTCCAAGAATGTGGAACTTAAGCAAGTGTCGTTTATTTTGTTAGATCACTGGGGTCTTATTAAGCTTTGGAACGGTTGAGCAGAGGTGGAGGCAGAGAGTAGCTCTCCTACTAACAGCCAAACCCACATAAAACCTTAACGAACGTAAGAGGTTGTTGGATTGGACCAATGGCCCATCTTGTCCGGCATCTGCTTTCATGGTAGCCTCCCAGATGCCTGGGATGCGGGTGGCGTTGTGGGTTAAACTACAGAGCTTAGGACTTGCTGATCAGAAGGTCGGCGGTTCGAATCCCCGCGACGGGGTGAGCTCCCGTTGCTCGGTCCCTGCTCCTGCCAACCTAGCAGTTCGAAAGCACCTCAAAGTGCAAGTAGATAAATAGGTACCGCTCCGGCGGGAAGGTAAACGGCATTTTCGTGCGCTGCTCTGGTTCGCCAGAAGTGGCTTAGTCATGCTGGCCACATGACCCGAAAGCTGTACGCCGGCTCCCTTGGCCAGTAAAGCGAGATGAGCGCCGCAGCCCCAGACTCGGTCATGACTGGAACTGATGTTAAGGGGTCCATTTACCTTTACTTTACCAGATGCCTAAGCAAAGGCAAAGACTTTGTCAAACAAAGACATTGTTGTGCAGGCCCTGAGCACAACAGCACTCTCCCAGCTTGTGAGTCGCAGCAACACACATTCAGAGGTATACTGTATCTGACATGGATAGCATCATCAGAAAGAGTCCCCTGCAAAAGGCACTTTCCAGAGCTTGCGGAGTTCCAAACCCAGCTCTCTCTGCATCTTTCTATCCTCAGAAGCTACCTTCCGGAGTGATCCTGTATCAAGGGGCAATTGTCTAACAATCAGGTCCCATGGAAAGCCACCACCCTGAATACTCTGGGCTATTAACTGACCAGGTATTGCCTTAAGCAGGATCTAGCCGCCTGCGGTCTGAAGTGATGCAGCGCAAGGACCGTACCATGTAAAATCATTCATTAAAAGCACACCTCGTTTTTCCAGTTAAATCATTTCCAGTATGAGCAACAAACAGCGCATGAAAAATAACTTCATCGAAACACATCAGCACAAAGGTTTAAAAAAGAATCTGAAAGTAAGGATGAAAACAGAAAGGGAATAAGGGTTTAAACATCATACCCATTTGCAAGCATTCCCCCCTGCCCCACATTATGGTAACTGAGGGAAGGGCAAAGCATGCAAAGGGGATGCAGATGTGTAATTTGAGTTAGGAATAGAACACACAACCGTCAAACACACGCAAGCCAAAAGCAGATGTGCATTTTCGTAATCTGAGCACCACTGAATTTGCTAGTTTTATCTGTTATTATTCGGATGAGAGTACTGTATTTTTCCATGTATAAGATGACCCCTATTTTTTAAAACCCAAAATTAAGAAATTAAGTTGTTTAGCTTTTGGGGGAGGTCACTTCTGCCAATCACTCACCCGATTGCACACCTCGCCACAGCTACCAATTGTCAGCCCGCTCGCCGCCACCAACAGCCCACCCGCCCAATTGCCACAGCCAATCGCAGCCATCAATCGCCTGCCCAATTGCCGCAGCCACAGCCAATCGCCAGCAGGCCTTGCCGCAGCCACCAATCACCCGCCCAATCGCCGCTGCCAATCTCCTGCTTGCTGCTGCCATTAATCACACCCCCACCCCGCTCTGTATTCCCTATCCGTGTATAAGACAACACCCAATTTTTTCCTTTTTAAGAATAATAATAATAATATTAATAATAATAATTTATTATTTGTACCCTGCCCTTCTAGCTGGGCTTCCTCAGCCACTCTGGGCGGCTTCCACAGAGATCAAAAATACACTAAAATGTCACACATTAAAAACTTCCCTAAACAGGGCTGCCTTAAGATGTCTTCTGAATGTCAGGTAGTTGTTTATCGCTTTGACATCTGATGGGAGGGCATTCCACAGGGCGGGCGCCACTACCGAGAAGGCCCTCTGCCTGGTTCCCTGTAGCTTTGCTTCTCGCAATGAGGGAACTGCCAGAAGGCCCTCGGCGCTGGACCTCAGTGTCTGGGCAGAATGATGGGGGTGGAGACGCTCCTTCAGGTATACTGGGCCGAGGCCGTGTAGTATAAAAGCAACAAGCATAGTCTTATTCACAGAAAAATATGGTATGTATCTCCATTCAGGGTCACAATTCATTCCACACACCATAAAAGTTTTAAAAAACTCATACACCTATTATACCATATGCATTTATGAACTAGAGTCATCTTCTAGCCCGAAACAGCTTGTGCCATACTAAAAACACCAGTCTTTTCAAGTGTCACTGCAATCTTGCTGCTGCTACAGCCAACATGGCTATGGAAACTTGTGACAATATTATGGTGCACTCAACTACTTCTGAATCACGATGGATGATTAGAAAAGTGACAGATGCAGTTATGAAAGTTACCCAAAAATTATAGCCTTACAGAAATTATTATCATTAAAAGAGAACAACCACCTGAAATTACGAATGGAAAAAGCAGAACACAGTATTAAATATTTACAGCTACCGTAAAAAACCTACACCACAAAACTGGAATAGGCAAGTATCATTATCTACACGCCAACATGAATTTCTGATCCCCATCCAGTTGAGTAATGCAAACCACTGGGGCACATGGTATATGGCAGGCATAGGCAAACTCGGCCCTCCAGATGCTTTGGGACTACAACTCCCATCACCCCTAGCTAACAGGACCAGTGGTCAGGGATGATGGGAATTGTAACCTCAAAACATCTGGAGGGCCGAGTCTGCCTATGCCTGGTATATGGCAACTGAGCCCACAAGCTATTAAGAGGTCAGTGGAAACATAAGTAGGACAATCGCTTAACTGCAGTTAAGAAATCAAAAGCAGGCTCGCTCCTCTTATTCCACCACTAATCCCACCCATTCATAAAAAGTTGGGTGATGAATTGGCACCAACTGCAGTGAACAGCCAACAAGGTTCTCTCCTGACAAGTTTGTTGAACAGCCTCAAACGCAGCTAAAATCCCGATTACTCTTGAATCACAGGTGATGGTACGCAACGGAGGCTGGTCCACGAGTGTGAATGGGGTGGTGTCCCCTCTGCATCAGCCTGGCCACAGCTAGTCACTTTCTTACTTAGAATCAGTCCAAGGGCGACACCACCCATCAGCTTCCTCTTGCTTAGGCTTGGTGCTGCCCTTGTAGAATTCAGCAGCGAGGAGCATGGCCTCTGCCTGCCGTTGCCTCTGGCTCCACTGACTGCTGGTTTCCTTGCCTTCCGTCCCAAAAGACACCACTGCTGGTGCCTAAGTAACAACTAAGCGTTGTGAAGACAGTCAGGGGAATTTCGTAGTAGATGGGATGGGAGATCCCCTGATTTATAACACCGGTAGACAGATTGCCTGTTTTCTCTGTACATGCCCCAAGTAAATGTGTGAAGTGTGAAACATCTCCAGTCTACCAGAATTCTTTGTATCATTAGCCAAAAGCTCTTTACGGTGCAATCCTGTACTTCTATTCAGAAGTCTAAGGCGTATTCTCAGCTGTGTACAGGATTGCAGCTATGCAGTACAATCCTAGGCATGTTTACACATTAGTAGCACTCCCATTTATTTTTTTAGAAAACCCCCTCCCTCCCTAAAAAATGCATATAGCATCACAGCCTTACAGTGTGGTGTTCCTCATCTCAGCAGAACCGCCTTCCAGTTCCTAAGCACTGTTATTTATCCACATAAACCTTCTTCCATGTTGCGTATTACATGGTGCTAAACGTATTTACCACCACATCAAATATAGCCAATCGCAGTTAACAGTTGCCTCTATGATGCACACAGTGGAAAACACTAGTTTTCTGAACGTGCAATTTACATTTCGGGCAGTATATGAAATATTCTGCATGTTAAAAGTTTAACATAGGAAGTGGCCCTTAGTTTATAAATCTGTCAATCATGTCCATAAGGAATATTCTCCATAAAGCTAAACAATTTTTGATTTCCTTAACATGTAACAAGTGAATTTGTGATTACAACACTAACACGACTTAAACATGAATTACCCATAAATGGCATTGGCACTATGTTTGAGTTTCAAATAAAAAGAAAACCTTATGCTGTAAAGTCATTGCTGTAAGGTCAATGTTATCGTCTGAAAACTGAAGCACTAAAATAGATAAAGGGATGTTTTGGAATATTTAACACCTGAGGTTTTAAAGTGCAAATTTTTAAGACCTTCATGAGACTCAAAATGTCTGTGCCTGCTTAGCAAAAGATATTAACGCAATGAAAGGTCTGTTTTAACTGTTCTTTTTTTCTCACACTTCGAAAAGACTACAAATTTCCTACGTGAAAATGCCATCATGCTTGCATGAAAAACAGTAACGCCAAATTCATTATTTCTTACTCCCCACTCCACCCCAACATTTAAAATTCATGCAAAAAAGCAAACTTTTTTGGACCATATTTTAAATTTAATTATACACAGGTTGACAAAAAAAGGAAACGTATCACAAATAAAACTAACCATCAGATTTAACAAAAATACCTTCAAGTGGTACAGTAAGTGTTCGGTTGTTTGGGAAATATTACAAATGTTCATTTCTGGGGTACTTCAACCGGACTATGCACACAACGTCTGTTAAAATGTCACTGTCAACTACAGAGCCATACAGCACTACAGTCTTCAAAGAGTCCTACGATCAAGGTTTTAAAAATTTACCTTAAGAATTAAGTCCCCAGACTTTTACAGTCACATTTTAAAACTTTTTATTTCTTCAAATAAATGAAGCAGAACAGAAAAAAAAGAGCGCTCTCCATTAAAAGGCTGCTGTTTAGAAAGTTATCCTTCCTAATGTCATACTTCTTAGTTCAAATTACTATTAATATCATTGATAGTATGGCCTGTATCTGGCTTGATCAGGATGGTGTGGTCCGGAAAGCTGGGCTTGAGAAGGCGGGCCTTGCATCCGTGGCGGCGGCGGCGGCCCTCGTGGAGCCGGCCACATGCCTGGACTCATCGCCCCCGGCTGAGTGAACGGAGGGCTGAGAGTTCCTTGGTCTTCACTGAACTTTGGCAAAGCGTTCGGGTTGTAGTGATGGGGAGGGGGAGCGTTTACATTGACAGGGGGGCCGCCGTGCTGAGGAGGGGGCGGTCCCGGTGGTGGGTGATTCATATAGGGTGGCAGCTGGGCAATGATGTGTCCGGGGGGAGGGGTGATGGGTGGAGGAGCGGAGGTCATCGGAGGAGGCGGAGCTTGGCTATACACCAGGTGAGGAGTGCCTCCAGCCTGGGGAGGGTGTTGCATGGGGTGGCTGATTGGCGGCGGAGGGGGAGGGGGAGGGGCGTAATGCTGCTGGGGCGGCATGATATGGTGGGGGTGGGACACCACTTGCTGGCCCTGGTACTCGGGGTGGTGGTGAGAAGGTGTGGGGGCCGGCGGCGGCGGTTCTCGAGCGCCGGAATTCGAATCGTCTTGGATGGGGACCGTGATCAGATTGCTGTGTTTCCTGGTCGAGATGCGGAAGGTGTCCTGGCTGACCGAGCGAGGGGGCGGGGGAGCCATGGACATCTCCGCCGGGGAGGCCCGGATGTCTTCGTGAGGCTGGTTGTAATGCTCGTGAGGGACGTGCTGCAGTGGGGGCGGCATCAGGATGTGTTGCTTTGGTGGGATGTGGCTCAGGTGGTGCTTATCGGGAGGCAGGATGAAGCGCTCGGGGATTTCGGCAGGAGGAGGAGCGATCGGAGGGTGGACCGGTTCCAGCGGGGGCCGCGCGACTGGCTTGCCGGCTCTCATGTGGCGGTGGTTGATGTGAGCCTGCAAGTCCCTCTGGGATAAATAGGTTCTCTTGCAACCTTGCACAATGCTACACATGAAGAGAGACCCCCGGACACACTGCTCAATTCGCTGCACAGATTCGTTACAGCTATATCGGGGGGGAGAAACAAGAAAGCGGTTTGCAAGCATTACTACGAGTTGTACAAGTTCATAAACAAACAATCGTGCGGGACGGGAGGGACAAGATTAGCTGCTTCGTATTATAATATCAATCAATCAATCAATCAATCTTTATTACGGTCCAGAGACCCAACAAATCATTACAAATCAATACACAATTCATACAGGCTACCTCCAGGTTAATCAAGCATTTTGTTTAGAATATAGGGCTCATTTGTTCTTGCAACCACCGATAAAAACTTTGCCACTGCTAACGTTCTAGCATTTGTCCGGTCTTCCAGTAGGAACCTGACATAGTAAGCCTCTGATTTTCCCGGGAAAGATACCAGCAAGGATAGTATCAGTTCAGCCCTGGCCTGCTCATATTTTGCACAATGCAACAAAATATGCTTTATGGAATCGATGTCTTGAGCAAACGTATTATAATAGCTTATGTATACCTTGGGATAATTTTCTGAACATAATCTTTCTCCGTTAATAACAATTTAAAATTTGTGGCAGGGATAGAGCCCTTGATTAGAAAGAAAGCACACTGAATTTTGCAAGGTAAAGTTTAGAACCAAACCCAGCCAGATGGGCGGGGTATAAATAATAATAATAATAATAATAATAATCCCTTAACCTTGTTGCAGACTACTCTGTTGCCTATCTAATATGATTGCTGGATACAACCCCTTTTGTCATGGGCAACTACAGATCCAGTCCAGCATCTTCCTTCCTCTCATCCCCAGTCAAGAGCTGAGTTATATGTTACCTCTTAGTGAGGGAACACATGGAGTAAAGTCACAACTGATCACCAGAAAGTCACAACTGATCACCAGAAAAAAGGAGCAGTGTATTTCCCCAACCCACAAAAACACACTCGTCAGTTTAACTTACCCTGGGCACATCTTGTCACCTTTTTTCTCATGTAAAATAGCACAATCATAGCAGAAAACATGCTTGCAGGGTATCTAAAAAACAGGGAAAGAAAACCACATGAGCAAATCAATGCTTTGCAAACTCTTGACTTTTAAATAGGATACCATCCAATGCTTTGTTCAGAATAGATTCTTACCGAGCTACCAGGACTGTAAGATGTTTTGCACACTAATAAGCAAATAACAGCAAGAACACTCCAAAGCATGTTGCTGAAAACAAAATTCTTACATTTAAAATGTCCACAAAGCTGCAGAGAAATTAGATACCTAGTGGTGCTGTATTTCATACATTTCCTTATTATATAGGCTTCCCTTTCCATCTGCTGGGCACTCTTTGGTTCTGCAAGTGTCTCCCAATTAAAATACATAACCACAACGTTAAGAATCTGGATTGTTCCATGTACAAATGGGTAACAAACTAAAACATCCAATATCCAGTACTAGAATTTAATTTTAACAACCCAGTTCTGAGAGCAATCTGAGCTTCTTCAAAGGTAATGACCAACTTCCATTAACTTGGGTACTCTGTGGTTGGAGGAAACTGTCCACACCTAAACTACAATCCAAAAACCTGATATGTGGGTTCAAATCAACATGAAACTGAGTGCCCTTGGGCCAGTGACTATCTCTCAGCCTAACCTACCTTGCAGTTCTTGTGAGAATAAAACAGAGTGGGGAGGAATAATGTATCCCAGCCTGAACTCCTTAGAGGAAAAGCAGGATACAAATGGAATACAAAATAATAGATGAACGAAACCAACGACAAATCTACATTCAGTTTGCTAAACTGGAAAAGCTTTCACACAAAAAAGCAAACTGAAATCATATATAGGTCAGTGTTTTGGAAAACACACTATTGAAAAAGAACATCAATATATTTTTTCCATGCTATCTTTCAATGCACACCATATCAAATTTGATTTAACAGGGCTGCACGATACAAAAGCAAGAGTGATTTTACAGCTCATCAGACAGGTGACTCGCAACTTACGCTGTGATTACATTCTAGGGATAGCGCCTACAGCCAAAATCACGTATAGTCCAAACACAATGGCTTCAATGGTGGCGGGGATTGTCAACGATTCCCTGCCCCCCCCCACTGTCTGCCCCTTTGCATATTTAAAAAAAATTGCCAGGCACGTAAAGCTGAATGCACACAAGTTAAATGAGCATATATTGTAAGTTGGCTACATTGAGAAGACATGGCTATCCATATGACATAGCTGTATGACATAGTTCTGCTTACCATGCGTCCATACATTTTGATTGGCAGCCCACACTTGTCACAGAAATGGACTGGAGTATCATCCTTTTCTCCTAGTAAATTTATCTGTCAAAACGGCAAGCATCATATTTCATCAGCTGGTTATCACAATACACTTGCATATTTTAAATGCATAGAAATCATCAAAAATCCTGGGTACGTTTTTCTGGAAAAACTTTTGTGAACAGGACTAAAAATTCTATTCAGTTGTATTAAGTACTAGCAACAGGTTAGGCATTATACAGTGGTACCTTGGTTCTCAAACACCTTGGTACTCAAACAACTTGGAACCTGACACTGCAAACCTGGAAGTAAGTGTTCCGGTTTGCGAACATTTTCAGAAGCTGAACATGCTCCGTTTTGAGTGTTATGCTTCCATTTTGAGAGCCGCACTTCCATTTTGAGTGTTACGCTTCCAATTTGAGTGCCACACTTCCATTTTAAGTGTTTTGCTAAGGTCTGTCTGTTTTTGCTATTTATTTTGCGTTTTTGCAGCTTTTTTTTGTTTGTTTTTGTGACTGTGTGGAACCCAGTTCAGCTACTGATTGATTGATTGATTGTGTGACTGCAGTACATTGTTTATTGCTTTCATTTTATGGATCAATGGTCTCGTTAGATAGCAAAATTCATGTTAAATGGCTGTTTTAGGGGTTGTTTTTAAAAGTCTAGAACGGATTAATCCGTTTTGCATTACTTTCTATGGGAAAGCATGCCTTGGTTTTGGAACGCTTTGGTTTTGAAACAGACTTCTGGAACGGATTAAGTTTGAGACCCAAGGTACCACTGTATTACAAAAAACAATCCCTGTTTAAAAACAACATTTTAACTTTATAATTTTTAAATTAGAATGTATTTCAGAACTACGGAATCAATTAGTGAACCTTGAAGTCCCAGAAGAGGTGTCCGGGAAATCTTCTTTGATTACTAAACACATCACCACCTTTGCATTCATATCGTTCTTCTTCGTTGTAGTCAAATTCTTCTGTGGGGGAACAAACCAAAAATTTAGATCAACCTTGCTGGTAACTGGTTGTGGGTGGGGTTTTTTAGCTGCACTCATACTGACACATGATGCCATTTTGTCATATGCTGAAAGGTTTAGGGCAGATAGAAGACAGTGCATCACACAGCACATAGTCAAGCTATGGCTTTCGTTCCCCCAGGAGGCCGTGATGGCCAGCAACATGAATGGCTTTAAAAAGAGCACTGGACAAATTCACGGAGAAGAGGACTATCAATGGCCTCTAGCCATGTTGGCCATGCTCCACCTCCACCATTGGAGGAAGGGATGCTTCTGAATACCAGTCGCTGAAAACCACACAAAGAGAGGATGCTCTGGGGCTCATGTTTTGCTCCCAGGTTTTCCGCAGGCATCTGTTTGGCCACAGTGAGAACAGGATGCTGGACTAGACAGGCCTTTGGTCGGATCCAGAAGGTTGTTCTTTTTGTTGGGAAGGGCACAACAGATTGGATAATGACAAGCAAGCAGGGTGGATAAAAATCAGTATTTTTTTTTGAAAAAAATCGATTTTTAAAAAATTTAAATTGGATTTTTTAAAATTTAAATTGGATTTTTACAATAAAAAGCTTTTGGAGTAAAAATCCTTCTACAGATAGTTTTCTATTTAAGTTACATTATAGTCCAAGGGCTATTCATCCGGAAATAAGGATTTGTTTTAAGTTTTTCATGTGTGCTAAAACTCAGTCTAGGTGGGTTTTTTTAAGTATTGTTTAACCACATCAGTTAACAAACATGGATCCATATGCTTAAATATTATTTTAGTTAAATGAATTGTTTAAATTGTTATTAAGGAAATGATTATTTTTCTCCTTCCAATCAAATACAGCAGAAAAGTTGTCCAAATATAAACAGTTAACTTATTAAACCTCACGATAATTTCATAATAATCTATGTATTTCTAATTGTACAACCAAATCAGTAATTTTTGATATCACTGTAAAAACTACTCTGAAAATTTATTATTCCAAAAATGAAACCTTCATCTGGTTGTAAATATTAAGATTACACAAGCAAGAAAGAGTCTTTCTGTTAAAAAATGATTTAAATCAAGTCTTACTGACTAGTGATTTAAATCATGATTTAAATCGAATTGATTAAATCAAATCCACCCTGCTTTTGCCCCATGGACCCTTCAGCTTATCTTTTGCAAACCGCCAATTCTGAAATACCTTCTATAAATGGCAAAAGCTGCTAAAGCCTTTTGGAATTATGATACAGCTTCTCTCTTACCTTCTTCACCAGCCTTTGATGGCAACCTATTCATACTTCTCGCAGGACGAGGTGGAGTAGGTTTAGCTTTGTTTGTCTGCTTGGAGATTAGCTTTATAGGGATGCGTCGGCGAACATCAAGACCTCCCAATGATCCGGAACTATTTGTACCTTGCAAATCATTGTCTATGTAAAAAAGAAAAAGATATGTATCTGTTTTGATTTATCCAAATGCTAAAAATAATTTTTACCCCTTCAAATTGACCCAATATTCACAGATGAGCACAGTTTTCAAAGAGTTTCTACAGAATAACAGGCTATAAAAACAATGTAAAATTATTATTAACCAGCTCTCTCTGACACTACTCTCTCTCCTGAAGAACGGATTTATGTTTAATAGTACTAAAAAATGTGCTTCTGTGGGAATGATTACAATAGCAAGTGACAAAATCATCCTTTAATAGATTACCTTTTGCAAACAGCAGTCACAATACCTAAGTCAAACTAAAGCATTTATTTGTAATGTGGCATAGCCAAAAAAAGGACCAAATTAGACAAAATTCACCACGTGGCAAACATATTCCTAGAGTGTACTACTTCAGACTACAAAGGGAAAACATTATGTCTGAAAGTTCACACAGACACAACTCCCTACATATTAAAAATGGCAAGGAATAGACTATGTTGTAACTCCACCCTGTAATACAGTTTTCTACTTTTTAAAAAAGTTTCGAAGCATTCCATTCCATTTCCCCAATCGCACACCTCCCCCTGAAGGGGGGGGGGGGAGAGAGACCAGATGGCATAGTGTTAGGCACGTAAGATTGAGAAACAGTGAACATCTGGTTTGTAACTGATCAAAAAAGATTTGCTCAAATACTGTCAATTTAAGGTCAAATTATTATACAGCATTAACTTTACTGGAACAACAGAAAATACCCTTTAATGACTGGCAGATTTAATACTTAGGCTAACTACAAAAACAAAGGGAAGTATTCAAAGGCAGGATTATGCTAACAGAAATAGTTCCGTAAAGCAGGGCAAATCATTTTCACCAATTCCTTCTATTCAATACAGTCTTCCATCACCGCCACCCCCTCCCTACCTAGAATAGTATAGCAGAGGACTGCACTTGATAAGGGTATTGGTCAAAATGGGGTGCCTTGCCTTGTACTAGCATATTTTCTTTTTAAGACAACTATTATGAATTATAGCTTTAAAAAAATATTAGACAAGGTTTCCTTAAAACTTCAACAAATATTTCTCCTTTTTTTTTATCCTGAAATACCAGTGCAAGCTTACAGCCTGAAAATTAAAACAAAATAAAGGAATAGGAACAGTAGCTAGTAAAAGAAAATGTCACTTTCTTTAAAGGCAATTGTGTTAAATAAGACAGTCAATTATTGCAGCACCATCAGCATATCTTGAATGAGTATTTGACAACAGTCAAATACTCAATCAATTAACATTATTTGACTTACTGCGCCAATCATAAAACAATCAGACTTCAAAAATTTTGTAAGACTCTTCCCATCTCAGTATGTACTTTATTTATAACAGTATAATTTTTATCACACAGATTCTATATGTCGAGCATACATTTTTGAAGGGGGGGAGAGTAGTTTTATAATGTTTTAATAGTATTTCTAATTGTTTTAACTTGGAGCTACTTTTGGACCTTACCGCGAAACCATCAGGTGAAGGATACTAAAAGGTAAAATGACGGCGCTGTGGGTTAAACCACAGAGCCTAGGACTTGCCAATCAGAAAGTCGGTGGTTCGAATCCCCGCAACGGGGTGAGCTTCCGTTGCTCAGTCCCAGCTCCTGCCAACCTAGCAGTTTGAAAGCACTTCAAAGTGCAAGTAGATAAATAGGTACCGCTCCAGCGGGAAGGTAAACGGCGTTTCCGTGCGCTGCTCTGGTTCGCCAGAAGCGGCTTAGTCATGCTGGCCACATGACCCAGAAGCTGTACGCCAGCTCCCCCGGCCAATAAAGCGAGATGAGCGCCGCAACCCCAGTCGGTCACAACTGGACCTAATGGCTATAAATTCAAATAAATGAATGAATATAAACAGGTAAATAGAACCATTTCTGAATATCCTCTCATGAAGAACTCTGCATTTTGCAAACCATTGCTTTTAAGAAAAGTTAGCATAACAAATTTGCTAGGTCAGATCTCCTCCTCAAAACTCAAGTTTTCTGTGACACCTTTAGCTTAACAAACCTGGTTCCCTGTCAGATGTTTGCTGTGGCCAATGGGGAGTTGTAATCCAAAACATCTGGAAGGTGCCAGGTTGGTGAAGGCTAGATTAATTCCTTAGTCCTAATTCGCAAATGAGATAAAGCTGAAGTACCGTATTTTTCGCTCTATAAGATGCACCAGACCATAAGACACACCTAGTTTTTGGAGGAGAAAACAAGAAAAAAAATATTCTGAATCTCAGAAGCCAGAACAAGAAGAAGGATCGCTGCGCAGCGAAAGCAGCGATCCCTCTTGCTGTTCTGGCTTCTGGGATAGCTGTGCAGCCTGCATTCGCTCCATAAGACGCACACACATTTCCCCTTACTTTTTAGGAGGGAAAAAGTGAGTCTTATAGAGCAAAAAATATGGTAAATGTAACTGCATTCCTCCCTGGTTACTCTAGCCTCTTATCCCATCTCTCCTTGTTGCCTGCCATACTGTAGAACAGGCTTCCTCAAACTCTGCTCTCCAGATGTTTTGAGACTACAATTCCCATCATCCCTGACCACTGGTCCTGCTAGCTAGGGATCATGGGAGTTGTAGGCAAAAAAAAACATCTGGAGGGCCAAAGTTGAGGAAGCCTGCTGTAGAAATTTTAGACTATGAACTGCTTGGGAAGGGACCAATCTTTTCTTGCACAATACATGACTGATAAAAACTGAAGTGACGCTTTTCATTTTTCCAGTTTCATGAACTTTCATTAGCTGAAAGAACTCTGCAAATTAGTAGAACTGCTTCTCTTCTTCACCCTCTGAAAGATGTAGTCTTACTTTCAAAGAGGATTTCCTGTACTTTTCACATGTACCTCTCTAGACTCAATTCGGAAGCAGCTCAGTGGTTTCAACAGCAAGGAAAATAGGAAGAATCTTTGGAGCAGTTACCGCACCATCACAAATCAAACTAACAGACTTCCTTTTTGTGCCCCATTTCTAGGCCACACTTTAAAGCTCTATGTCTGAGTACTTTCTCCATGAACACCCGCTCTTTGCTGCTACATCAGAGCAAACAGCAATCCACAGAAAATCCAAAATACTCCAATTCAGTGTTAAAGAGTGGGTTTTCCTGGTGGTAATGGCAGGGCAAAAGGTAAATGTGGATAAGCCGAAAGTTATTCAAATCTAGAGTGTATAATGAGGAATCATCTCATCAGACACACAGTCTATTCTGTTCTTAATACAGTCCTGTGTAGTAAAGAAAGCTAAGCTTTGATACTAGAAACTATATATACATGTAAAGGTGTTGAAGAAACTAATTACTGCCTGCAAATTGGGCCACTTACAGTACAATTCTAGCCATGTACGCTCAGAAGTAAATCCTACTTAATTCAAGTGGGATTGCTCCTAGTAGGGGTGAGGATTACCCCTGTGGGTAAAAGCCTCAGCGCCTAGGGCTTGCCGATCGAAAGGTCGGCGGTTCGAATCCCCGCGGCGGGGTGCGCTCCCGTTGCTCGGTCCCAGCGCCTGCCAACCTAGCAGTTCGAAAGCACCCCCAGGTGCAAGTAGATAAATAGGGACCGCTTACTGGCGGGAAGGTAAACGGCGTTTCCGTGTGCTGCGCTGGCTCGCCAGATGCAGCTTTGTCACGCTGGCCACGTGACCCGGAAGTGTCTCCGGACAGCGCTGGCCCCCGGCCTCTTAAGTGAGATGGGCGCACAATCCCAGGGTCTGTCAAGACTGGCCCGTACGGGCAGGGGTACCTTTACCTTTACTTTATTGTTATTATTTGGCTCCAAGTAAAAAGAGCAAAACATACAGAAAAATTCAATGAAGGGTTAGCATTTCTCTTATCTCTTACTGTATAATGAAGTAACTGGAAATCAACCCAAGGTTACACATCTGTTACTATAATTCTATCTAAATTGCACCTGCTTCTAAATAAGGACTTTGTTCCTTGTTCTAATAGATCCTAATCCATATCAGATGTTTCACTGCAAGTGCTTCAAACTAGAACTGATCCATAGTTTAAGCCCACAGCAAATGTGCCTAAAATTAATTTTATTTTATTGCATATTTATTCTGCTCTTCCTCCCAGGAGTTCTGGGTGGCTGTCTACTCCTTTATTACATTCCCACAACAGCTGTGTGAGCTAGGACCATGGGTTGCGGCGCTCATCTCGCTTTATTGGCCGAGGGAGCCGGCATACAGCTTCCGGGTCATGTGGCCAGCATGATTAAGCTGCTTCTGGCGAACCAGAGCAGCGCACAGAAACGCCGTTTACCTTCCCGCCAGAGCGGTACCTATTTATCTACTTGCACTTTGACGTGCTTTCGAACTGCTAGGTTGGCAGGAGCAGGGACCGAGCAACGGGAGCTCACCCCGTCGCAGGGATTTGAACCGCCAACCTTCTGATCGGCAAGTCCTAGGCTCTGGTTTAACCCACAGCGCCACCAGGTACAGGTAAAAGAGAATAGCCAGGAGTCACTCAGTGTGCTTCACAGGTAAAAGGGGATTTGACCAGGGTCTCCCTGGTCCTAGCCCATCTTCTGACACATAAGCTGACAGTGACATTTTCAGAAACACATCTTATAACTCTGTGATGGATTCAGTGTTTGTTCCCAGCCAGCATGACTAATGGTCAGGGATGATAGGAGTTGTAGTACAGCAGCATATGGAGGAGCACAGACTCCTCAGCTGCTTTTAATAAATTCCAGTATGGCAAACAAAATCAGTAGACCTATGAGAAGATGCAGGCTTTAAAAGGGCATGAGCAACCTAACAGGTAAGTGTTTCACAAACTTGATTCTCCAGCTGTTTTTGGATTACAACTCCCAGCATCCCTAGGTAGCAAGACCAGTGGTCAGGGATGATGGGAATTGTAGCCCAAAAGCAGCCGGATAAACGCTGCAGTAGATCAACAGCTACCAATGTTTACACATTTTACTTCATGAGAGATAAAAGGAGTTTCTATCAATACTCTCTATCTAGTAAAGGTGCTTAAACCTTGCCTTTTTTTGTTTTGTTTGTTTGTGTTTTCTGTTTTAAAGCAGCAAGATTTTTTAAAATAATTTTTATTAGCTTTCAATTACAATCCAGTAATAGCCTGATTACAACAATACCAATTTATAATACAATTATTAAGGCGGCGCCTCGCAAAGAAGACGCGAGGCGGGCAGGTCAGAGGACGGCGGCCCGACATGGGCCGCTGAGCGGAGCGGGGCCTACTTGGGAGTAAGGGCTGCGAGCCTTCGCTGCTGAGGGGAGCGGGGCCTACTTGGGAGTAAGGGCTGCGAGCCTTCGCCGCTGAGGGGAGCGGGGCCTACTTGGGAGTAAGGGCTGCGAGCCTTCGCCGCTGAGGGGAGCGGGGCCTACTTGGGAGTAAGGGCTGCGAGCCTTCGCCGCTGAGGGGAGCGGGGCCTACTTGGGAGTAAGGGCTGCGAGCCTTCGCCGCTGAGGGGAGCGGGCGGCCTAGCGCAGCCTGACGGCCCCCCGAGGCCCAGGCCGCGCGTTTCGAACCGCTCCGCCCTCCCGCTCGAAACAAGGCCGCGGCCCTCGAGGCCCCGCCGCCCTCCTCCGGCTACCGGTTCCGCGCCGGGGCGGAGACGGAGCGGGAGGCCGCCGCCGGGCGGGCGGGCAAGCTGCGAGGCTCCCGCTTGGCCCGCCCGGTCCCCCGCCCGCTCCCCAACTCACCATTGTGGTCCATGGTTCGGTGTAAGGTACTCTGGGACAGGAAGTCGCCTCCGGGCCACAGGATGGGCGGGACCGGAAGCGCGGGAGGCGGCGGGGAACGTAGAGGTGCGAAAGTAGAGGCGAAACCGTTCGCCGGAGGGGTCGCTTCCTGGTTCCTTCGGGCGGGAATGTCCATCGGCAGTGCCATATAGGGAGCGAGGGAACGGGATCCTGTGCAGGATTTGAACTCTGAGCAGCGGAAGGAATGAGAGATAGGGTGCTGCAAAAAAATCACCATGGAAAATGGGAAGTCGACAAAACAGAAGGAAGATCTTATTATGGATGGGAATGTATATGTGAAATTTCGGTAAATTTAATAGATATAGCTGATATATCTATATTTTTTTTAGTGCAAACTGTGACTGGGTAGCAGTCGGCCGCCTCCTTCAAGAAGTTTGCTACAGAGGCAGGATGGATGTTTGCGCTCCCTTGGTCATGTGCTGCGCACGAAACTTGAAAAGTATGCGCCGCTGGACAAGCTGCTGTAGTTATATAGTATTTAAATGAAATGAATGAATTGGAAAGTGAAAATAATGCGACAGTGGGCGTTGCTTCTTAAGGAAAACGCGGCTTAAGCCCTTCTCAAAATTGCCCTGCAGATGTTAACAGTGCATCGTTGCCGTGGCTGTGTCTCAGCGAAGGAGGCTTCATCCGTAGCAGCTCCGTCCGACTCTTGAGCAGGATGATCGGTTGAGCATGGCTCGGTTTTTCCAGCCCAGCCTCGCCGCCCTTCAGTCTCGCTCCAAACTCCAGCCTAATAATCCCTGCGGTCTGTTGTGTGCAGAATTCAGATATTTCCAAAAAAATTTTTTGCTTTTTAACCCGAACAGTTTATCAACAAAATGCTTTTACGCCCTCCTTGCTCACCGCCGTACGATGTCCCCGTTTAGACGCGGGCTGCTCTCGCTTCCGAAGGAACCCAGCATTCGCAGACCTTGCGTAACTCTGCTGTATTGGTAAGTCTACGGCCGGCCCCGCTGAGACGCCTCACGTAAGCTCTAACTGGCTCTAAACCGTAGATATACCAAAGTCTAGACGTATATACTACTTCGTCCTGACTTTACTTCGCTTCTTCGTTATATTTAACGCTACCTCCGCCCTAAACCCGATCGCTAACTTTCCGCGGTAACTCCCAATGCAAAAGAGAGAGAGAGAAAAAAAAGTCGCGATAATAAAGGAGCAGCGCCTTAAAAAATAATAATTCGGAAATCGAGGTTGTTTGCTCCCTCTATACTTTTCTTGTTTCTATAGTCTCCCTTTAGTTTCGTTCAGGACGCTCGCCTTCTCTTCCCGCTGAAACCGGCTGCTCTCCGGCCCTACGGAAGGGCGGAAGGGCCAGAAGGGTCGAGGTAGCGTTCCGTAGTGTTCTTCCACGGCTTGGAGGTGCGGGAAGAATCCGCCGTCACATCCCCACAGGAGCCTCTCGTAGGCTTTTTTTTTTTTGCCTGTACTGACGTCCTGGTTCTTCTTCCATCATCTTTCTTTGCTGCTCAGGTCGTTTCTATTATTTGGAGGGGAGAAGCTGTGTTTTGAGCAAGCGTTTGCCCATCATTCTCACCCAGCCCCATGAATGGTTAGGGCTATTGAAAGGCTCGTAAAGGTAAAGGGACCCCTGACCATTAGGTCCCGTCGTGGCCGACTCTGGGGTTGCGGTGCTCATCTTGCTTTATTGGCCGAGGGAGCTGGCGTACAGTCATGTGGCCAGCATGACTAAGCCGCTTCTGGCGAACCAGAGCAGTGCATGGAAACGCCGTTTACCTTCCCGCCGGAGTGGTACCTATTTATCTACTTGCACTTTGATGTGCTTTCGAACTGCTAGGTTGGCAGGAGCTGGGACCGAGCAACGGGAGCTCCCTCCGTTGCGGGGATTCGAACCGCCAACCTTCTGATCGGCAAGCCTTAGGCTCTGTGGTTTAACCCACAGCGCCTAGTCGTCCAATTTGTGGTGATTTCAGAGTCTTGACCATTAAAAGTAGCCTCAGTAAGTTGACAAGGGCATTGTGGCTTCTTAGGGCCGGCCCCACCCTGAGGTGGGGGAAGCACCTCGGGCAGCAGAATCCATGGGGGCAGCAGATCCTGATGTAGATTACAGAATCATAGAGTTGGAAGGGAAACTCAGACAAATGGGTTGGGTGTTGTTGTTGTGGGTTTTGTTTTTATCTTGTCCAACCCCCCTGCAATGCAGGAATCTTTTTTGTCCAGTTGCCCAATATGGGGCTTAAACTCGCAAGCCTGAGATTGAGTCTCAAGCTGTAAAAAGGTAAAGGGACCCCTGACCATTAGCTCCAGTCGTGACCGATTCTGCGGTTGCAGCGTTCATCTCACTTTATTGGCCAGGGGAGCCGGCGTACAGCTTCCGGGTCATATGGCCAGCATGACTAAGCCGCTTCTGGCGAACCAGAGCAGCACACGGAAATGCCGTTTACCTTCCCGCCAGAGCGGTACCTATTTATCTACTTGCACTTTGACGTGCTTTCAAACTGCTAGGTTGGCAGGAGCAGGGACCGAGCAACGGGAGCTCACCCCGTCGTGGGGATTCGAACCGCCAACCTTCTGATCGGCAAGCCTTAGGCTCTGTGGTTTAACCCACAGCGCCTAGTCATCCAATTTGTGGTGATTTCAGAGTCTTGACCATTAAAAGTAGCCTCAGTAAGTTGACAAGGGCATTGTGGCTTCTTAGGGCCGGCCCCACCCTGAGGTGGGGGAAGCACCTCGGGCAGCAGAATCCATGGGGGCAGCAGATCCTGATGTAGATTACAGAATCATAGAGTTGGAAGGGAAACTCAGACAAATGGGTTGGGTGTTGTTGTTGTCGTTGTCGTTGTCGTCTTGTCCAACTCCCCTGCAATGCAGGAATCTTTTTTGTCCAATTGCCGAACGTGGGACTCAAACTCACAAGCCTGAGATTGAGTCTCAAGCTCTACTGACTGATTTATCCCAGGAACCCTTTTTATCCCCCATCCCTTTGTTCCTGGAGTGGATTTTCACTCGCAGCTTCTTCTCTGGCAAGGAGAGGGGGCACTATTTTGTGGTTCGCCTCAGTTGCCAAAATTGTCCTGGGCTGGCCCTGTGTTGCGAACCAATGCTATTTTGGCATGAGCTTTCAAGGAGAGGAGCCCCTCATCAGAATAAAAAGAGTGTGTGGTGCTTGAATTGAGCTGTAGTATGTGAAGGCTTATGTGCAAAAAAAGTATTAGTTTTAAAAAGTATTTTGTTTTTGCTGAAACTGACCAACGTAGTAGGCCCTCTGAAATTTCAGCCATTGAGACTCCAATTCGTTGAAACATGCAACTCTGTTGAATCAGGATGTCAGATTGTCAGTTCTGTTAGCCAGTTTTGGTATTTTTTGGTGAGGGACAACTTCAAATGTGTATGCAAATAGTTAAAAGAAAAAAAAGCTTTGTGGTGAGGCCTCATTGGGGCAAAATCCCTTCTGAATATAGCCTGGCTTATTTTAACACTGCTATGAAGCTGTAAAATATGTTTTAAGTGTTTTATAGAGCTTGAAGTTACTGAAGCTATTGATCAAAGGGGATTTAAAAAAACAACAATTGTTTGCAATTAATAGGGTAATGTTGCAAGCTTAGTAAGATTAAAAGAGTTTGCTTTTTTCTCAGTTGTCTCATGTTTTTTGTTTTGCAGATGTGGCCCGATAACTTTTATGTGAGTAGTCAGTCCAGAGAAATCCTTCAATGTCCACTAAGAAATCCAGTTGATTTGTTTCACTCTGAGACTATTGTGAAAATATGTGCTCCTATGGTTAGATATTCAAAGTAAGTGCCATTTTCAAATTGCTTCCTATTCACATATTTTCGTGGGCTGTAATAAACAATTCTGTCCAAGAAAATTGTACTTAAATTAGCTTAGCTGTGAGTACACACGTAACTTTATTGCAGTCCGTAGTCCCAAAGTACACAGTACAGCAATGGAATATAGCAACAGTTATTGAGGTATAAGAGTTGTCTTGCTAGCCAGCAGAGGAGCTTTAGCTTTCACTTAGCTGTGAGTACTTCGTTCTGTTTGTTAATCACATTTTAATCAAGGCTTTGAGCCAATGGGTCTACTTTGATGTGAATGCTACAGACTACAGCAACTAATTCAAGTAGGTGAGCAGTGACAGCAGCAGCAATGGGTTGCTAGAGTGGCTGAAGCAACTGTCAAAATTGATAATTTCTAAACATTGCTGGAGGCTTCTGTACACATGGAGGCCGATTCACAGTCTCCTCTAGAACTTTATCGACAAAGAAATATGTGTTAAGTATTTTGCAGTTGCCTGCAGGATATTTCCAATTTTGACAGTTTGGTAGGAATGTACTTTTTAATCAGAACTGTGCTGCACTGATGAAACCCATCTAATCTCTCTTTCCTTCAATATGGCAGCAGCTAATGCAGGAAAGACAGCTGAACTTGGTTACCAGCATGATGTCAAATAGTTGCCTCCCTTTCTTAGAAGTACCTTGGTACTCGAACGGCTTGGCTCCCAAACAAATCGGCTCCCAAATGTCGCAAACCCGGAAGTAAGTGTTCCGGTTTGCAAATGCTTTTCGGAAGCCAATGCTCCTGCAGCCAATCAGAAGCCGTGCCTTGTTTTTGAACTGTTTTGGGAGTCAAACGGACTCTCAGAATGGATTAAGTTCGAGAACCAAGGTGTGACTGTGCAGCTTCTGTTATGACAGTTGCTAACCTGGAGGGACTACAGTGGTACCTTGGGTTACAGACACCTCGGGTTACAGACTCCGCTAACCCGGAAGTAGTACCTCAGGTTGAGAACTTTACGTCAATATGAGAATGGAGATCACGTGGCGGCAGCCCCCATTAGCTAAAGTGGTACCTCAGGTTAAAAACAGTTTCAGGTTAAGAACAGACCTCTGGAACGAATTAAGTTCTTAACCCGAGGTACCACTGTATAGTTTTTGGCTGGAGCTGAGTCCAGGCATGATGGATGGGTGCCTAGCTCTTAGATCCTTTTGTGCTATCAGTTCAGCTGGCTGGGCTGGAAGGTACTCAGAACACTTGCCCAGGAATAGCCTAATGAAATTTTTATATTTTTGAGATATCGCATAAAATAAATGTTCCAGTTGTCACACAATGAAACATAATGTGCCTCAGCCTGTTGAATCATTTGAACATATAAACACAACTGCTAACTCCACAATACTATTCGGGGTCAAGATCGACCGGGGGGGTCCGGCACACTTCCCTCTGCGCAGCTCTGGTCTTCCCCCCGGGACCTTTGACTCAGCAGAGCATAAAACACAGCGGAAGTAGAAGCTTGAACGTTCTGTCGTGTGGTAGCAATAACTCAGGCTGACACGCAGCAGTGTCCTTATCTTAAAGTCTTTATTGCTGTACAAATCAACACATCGTAAATCTTCCCGGTGAGACGCAACTCATGTTGCTCCTTTCTCCATGGAGCATAACACGCAGACTGAAAAACACACAGAGAAATCCACGCCCCTTCCGTGTTCTCTGCCCGCCCTCAGAATGTGAGGCGTCATCACTCAGAACTCTTAACCCTGTAAGTTCTGAGCCCCCTCAACACCCCCTCTCGAATCACGTTCTGAGAGGACTTCTGAGTGTTCAACACCTTCCCCATTGCCTTCCGCCCCTTCCTGGCATCGTTGTTAGGCACCTGTTGAACCTCACAAATCTCAGGTTCGCACTGTGCGAAACCAACCCACGCATTTGTGACCTGAAACCTCTCAGGTGGAATTCCCTTTGTAGCCCTTGAAGACCGCCTGGGCACAAACTGGGGTTCTTCTCCTGACCCACTGGGGCCAGCATGTGCGTCTTCCTCATCAGAAGACTCCCCCTCTGACTTGACACGTCTGTGAGCTTTCTCCATTATGCGCACAGGAGATGAGGGCTCACTCTTGGACACTCCCTTAACAACCTGTGGAGACACCCTACTCTGTTCAGGGACCTGGTCTCCACCAGCAGGTTCAGGCTCTGGCTCTCTTTCCTCCTCAGAGTCGGACAGACAATCTGAGTGAACGTCAGAGCGCACTTTGCGCCTAGCCCAGCCATCCTGCTCAAAGAACTCAGCCTGTTTACTGACCAGAAGCTTGGTCTGATCACCTTCTGGGTATGCGAATCTCCACCCCTTGGTCGCGGGTTCGTACCCACAGAAGATCATTTCCTGGTACTTTGGACCACCTTCTTGCTGCAACCACTTTGGTACAGGCACCATGGCCCTGCAACCAAAAGTGCGAAAGAAATGCACAAGCGGCTTCTGTCGATGAAGCAGGAAATACGGGGTGTCACCTACCACTGAATTGTAGCACCTGTTCATCGTGAAATTGGCCGTTTTTACCGCCTCCCCCCAAAAACTGTGAGGCAAACCAGAGTCATCCAGTAGGATTTCGGATGCTCGAACCAGGGCTTTACTCCTCAGCTCTGCCACGCCACTCTCCTGAGGAGAAGTCACCTTGTGACGTATCCCCCTCTGGCGAAAGAAACCCTTTAGAGCAGACCCAGTGACCTCAGAACCACGGTCAAACTGGAAACCTTGCACCTTGGTGGAGAACCTCTGTTCCACCTCTGCAACCCAATCTTTGATCAGTTGCGCTGCTTCCTCCTTCGTTCTCAGCGTGAACGCCCATGCGTTCCTTGTAAAATCATCGGTCAGCACCATCAGCCACTTGGCCTTGCCCAGACTTGGCTGTGGCATACTTAAAAGGTCTGCATGCACAAGCTCAAAAGGCTTTGTGGTGACCCTCTCCACCCTGGGATGGCTAAATCCCTTGTTTCTGGCTTTCCTGCAAGCCTTGCACTTCAAAGGTTTACCACATTCTTTTACCTTGCAACCTTTGGTGCACTCTGATAACATCTGGACGTCCTCACAGGACCCATGTGACATCCTCTTGTGCCACACGCAAGCACACGACACATGAGTGTGGTCAGTGGCTTTCCCCTCACCCTCGAGAGGTGATTCCAGAACAAAGAGGTTGTTCTGATTTTTTCCAACACGTACCAGTTGCTCTCCACCTCTGGAAATTGTACAAACACCTTTTTCGAAACTCACAGAATATCCCTCCTGTAAAAGAGAAGGTACAGACAGCAAGCAATGCTTTATCTCAGGGAGAACATAAACCTTCAATTCAGCCTGTAAAAAAGAGACAAACAAGTTAGAAATATGGGTTACACGGCCCTGTGCACCTGTAGCAAATCTAACAGTTTTCTCAGTTGAAACAGCTTTGCAGTTCCACATTTGTCCATCAGGTGGCGCTGTTACCAAATGGGCATTCGCAGCTGAGTCAACAACCCAACGTAGGACCCTCCCCCCACCGGAGTTGTCCTTCTTTGTTGCCTTAGCAACTGACTTCCTGCTCCTCCTGACCTTGGAGCTCTCGCTGCAGGTGGTGTTGTCCAAAACCGCCATCGCCGCAGACAGTTTAAAAACGCTCTCCTCCCCTTCCGGCCGACCCTGGGACTTTCCACGCTGGCCTCTTCTCCCGGGCTGGTTCCCATGGGAAACGACCTTGGGCGCATCCTGCCTTGGCTCTCTCGCTCTCTGTGGGCAATTGCGACGCAGGTGTCCAGCCGAGGCACAAACAAAACATCGCCTAGTGCCTTTGGTCTTCTCTGCCCTCCCAACCTCTCCAGCAGCAATCCTCCTTGAGGCTTTTCTGCCGTTGGGAAAATGGCCTTTGGCTTCTGCTGTGGTTTCTCTGCAAACCCCTCTCAGCTCCTGCCAAACAGCCTGGGCACTCTCAAGACTCTTGGACTGGCCTTCCTGGCCTGCATCCCCAAACTTGGATGCACAGCCTCCAGAGGAACAGCTTGCCTCTGCTTTCCTCTTCCCAGCTTCCAGCAGCTTTCCAGCACGCAGCTGCCTGTCTCTCTGGCGTGTCAAAGCATCGCAGCAGCTTTTAGACACGGCTCCAGCCCACTTTGGACTTCCAGGGCGTCCCCCAGCTTCTGTGCAGCTCTTGGCCCCTGCTGGGCGTCCCTCAGGCTGGCGTCTAGCCCCCTCTGGTGTGGCTCCCACTCTCATCAGTGCCTGCCGACCGACCCAGGGCTCCTTCCCGTCTGCCTCTTCAAAAGGGACTGCACGCGATTCATGGCTGTCTGCCATCTCTCCCCGGGGGCCCAGCTTACTTACAGGTACCTCCCGGTCCGGCAGATCCTTCCCAGCGGGCTCCTCCCGGCTGGCTCCAGCTACTCCTTAGCTGGCCTTTGGCTGCTGGCCTCTTTGCCTGCAGTCTCTCATTCCCAGCGTCTCATCAGCTGGCCTCCTCACACGCACGAACGTTGCTTATCTTTATTGCTGATCTCCATAACCTATTCGGGGTCAAGATCGACCGGGGGGGTCCGGCACACTTCCCTCTGCGCAGCTCTGGTCTTCCCCCCGGGACCTTTGACTCAGCAGAGCATAAAACACAGCGGAAGTAGAAGCTTGAACGTTCTGTCGTGTGGTAGCAATAACTCAGGCTGACACGCAGCAGTGTCCTTATCTTAAAGTCTTTATTGCTGTACAAATCAACACATCGTAAATCTTCCCGGTGAGACGCAACTCATGTTGCTCCTTTCTCCATGGAGCATAACACGCAGACTGAAAAACACACAGAGAAATCCACGCCCCTTCCGTGTTCTCTGCCCGCCCTCAGAATGTGAGGCGTCATCACTCAGAACTCTTAACCCTGTAAGTTCTGAGCCCCCTCAACAAATACATGGTTTGAGAATGGCATTATCTTAGCTCCCCCCCCCCCTTTGGCCACTTATGGAAGAAGAGCATTTGAAAGCCATTTTAAAAATTCATTCTCTTTATACGAGAAGTGATTCTCGTATACAGTGGTACCTCGCAAGTCGAAATTAATTCGTTCCGCGAGTTTTTTCTTCTTGCGAGTTTTTTGTCTTGCGAAGCACCGTTTCCCATAGGAATGCATTGAAAATCAATCAATGCGTTCCTATGGAAACCGCCTTCAGACCAGGTCCGGGGACAGTCTGTCCCCCGACCTCTTCTGAAGGCTGGGGGGGGGGACAAGGGCTTTTCTTCCCAACGCCAGCCTTCAGAAGAAAAGCCCTTCTCCCCACCTCCCGCCCCGCAAGCTCCGGGGACAGGAGGGCTTTGCTGCCAACCGCCAGCATTTTAAAAGCCCCCGGGACAGTGGAGACTTCTCCGCTGCCCCGGGGCGATTTTAAAATGCTGGCGGGCGGCAGCGAAGCCTTCGCTGCCGACCCCCAGCATTTTAAAAGCCCCCAGGACAGCAAAGACTTCTCCGCTGTCCCGGGGTGATTTTAAAATGCTGGCGGGCAGCAGCGAAGTCTCCGCTGTCCCAGGGGCTTTTAAAATGCTGGGGGTCAGCAGCGAAGGCTTCGCTGCCGCCCGCCAGCATTTTAAGATCGCCCCGGGACAGCAGAGAAGTCTCCGCTGTCCCGGGAAGGCAGGCGGGGGGGGAGCAAAGACTTTTGCCCCCCGCCGGCCTTCAGAAGAGGTCCAGGACCTCTTCTGAAGGCCGGCGGGGGGCGAAAGTCTTTGCTCCCGACCGCCAGCATTTTAAAAGAGGTCCCCGGAGATTTCCCTATGGGCTTTCTTCTTGTGAAGCAAGCCCATAGGGAAATTCGTCTGGCGAAGCACCTCGAAAAACGGAAAACTCTTTCTTCTTGCAAGTTTTCCGTCTTGCAAGGCATTCGTCTTGCGAGGTACCACTGTAGTGTTGTTCAGAACAAAACACCAAAATGACATACATTTTGTTTACCCAAAAAGTGTTTTCGTTAAAATTAGTACTATTTGTTTCTCAGATCTTTCCGTGTTTTTCAGATTGCCTTTCAGAACGTTAGTCCGGAAATACGACTGTGATTTATGCTACACTCCAATGATTGTTGCAGCCGATTTTGTCAGATCTGTAAAAGCTAGACACAGTGAATTTACTACAAACCAAGGTATTGTGTTTGCATTTCTTCAGATTTCATTAGATAAAATGCAAGGGCCACTTTGGGCCCTTTTTTGATCCTCCTTTCGCTAAGGGTTTGTATAAAGTCCTACGAAATTACTTTTATTTAAGCTAAAGTCCTGTATACAATGAGTACTAAGACTTATAGTTCTGAGTAAACATGCATAGGATTGCAGCATCACCAGAACAGCTGGATTCCCACCTTAGTTCCGTCAAACTCCAGACATAACTATGTTTTGGAGATCACAAATTCTAGCTGCCGTGCAATAATTGATAAAACACATTTTACTACCACACACATGGTGCTCCAGCCCATGGCATGCTGTTCCTCTCTGTACCCTACATATGTCTGCATTTTTGTGAGGCTTGACTGCTTGAGTAAGGACATGGAATTATAGATGGTTGTTCTGGCATAGCAGGGAACTTTTGTGGATAATGTCCCCAGCTTCCCCCTCCCCACTTTCTTCACTTATTTATTATTATTAGCAACATTATTATTATTCAATTTATTATTTACCTGCAGGGTCTATGTATTGATGTAGTATAACAGCTAACAGTACAGTCCTATGCATGTCTACTCAGAAGTAAGTCTCATTAAATGAGTTGGGACTTATTCCCAGGGAAATGTGCAGGGAACCTTTGGCTCTCCAGATGTACAACTCCTACCATTCCTGGCCATTGGCCATCCTTGTGGGGGCGGATGAGAGCTGTAGTTCAACAACATCTGGACGGCCAGAGGTTCTCCACACCTGGTGCATAGGGTGGTAGCCTAAGAGACTGTGCCTGAAATCCGGCCATTCCTGAATCGAATCTCGCACAAAATCAGTAAGCGACGTTAAGCAAGCCTCCGTCTTGCACCCTCAGCCATCCATCTGCAGCATCCTATTTTGAAACGTTATCAAGACTTCATGATTTACATCCTAAGATAATTGAAATAAATTTGTGGAAGGAAAGTTTTCCATTTTCTCCCCCTCTTACAGCCACCTGCACCCCCTGAACACGTTCCCAGAGGGTCGTCCTGACCAATGTAGCATTTGGGGGGTGGGCCCCATTCCTGCAGAAGGGACGAATTGCCCAATTTTTACCCGAACCCTGCCCACTTTTGAGTGATTTCTCCCTCTCTCAGCAGATCCCCATCCCATATTGTTCAAGACCGTCTCTGACCTTTTGGTGGCTGGCAGAGCTGGGGTGTGTGAGAAAAGTTTTCCTCCCATGAATATCCTTAAATTAACCCTTGAATCTTAGAATCAGACCCAATACATTGTTTGCGTATACATGGTGTATTTTTTCATGATTATGAAATGTCATTTTATCAGGTGATCGCCCTCTGATTGTTCAGTTTGCCGCTAAAGATGCACATGTTCTAGCCGATGCTGCTTGTATCATCAGTCCTTTTGCCGATGGCGTAGATGTAAATTGTGGCTGTCCACAGAGGTAAAATTTTAAGAAACTCAGTGAGCAATAAGTAAAGTGCACATTGTAACTTTTTTTTATTTCAAGTATTTATATCCTGCATTTCTGGACGTAAACAATTAAAGTATAAAACACAAGAAAAAACATCTCATTGCTATTACAAAATGTTAAAAGAGCAGTCCAAAAACAATATACAGCCTAGCATCATTTGCATAAAATGGATTAAAATGCAGATTTGAACAATAAAGGTACAGTTTAAAGCAGTAGAGCTGCAAAAATAGAGCTACCACTGAACAGACCTGCCAGCCTAATAGATCTTAATTGTGCACCTACAAGCAGGGTCTCTGTGGCCAACAGGTTTGCATAGGTGCAGGCAAGCCTCTGAATAATCTGTCTTCAAATTATATAACTTCTTATGAATTCACAATTAACGTAATTGGCTGATAATGATTTAACTTCAGGAAGAGCATTTCTGTGTCAATGTTTGACTGAAACCAACCATTAAATAGAGTCTAACTATAAACTTATGAGGGGACGTGGGTGGCGCTGTGGGTTAAACCACAGAGCCTAGGGCTTGCCGATCAGAAGGTCGGCGGTTCGAATCCCCGCGACGGGGTGAGCTCCCGTTGCTTGGTCCCTGCTCCTGCCAACCTAGCAGTTCGAAAGCACGTCAGAGTGCAAGTAGATAAATAGGGAAATTACCTTCCAGCGGGAAGGTAAACGGCGTTTCCGTGCACTGCTCTGGTTCGCCAGAAGCGGCTTAGTCATGCTGGTCATATGATCCGGAAGTTGTACGCCGGCTCCCTCGGCCAATAAAGTGAGATGAGCACCGCAACCCTAGAGTCGGCCACGACTGGACCTAATGGTCAGGGGTCCCTTTACCTTTTATAAACTTATGAGGTTGTATCCAACATGCCACTCAGCTTGACAGTAAGGTTCCCTACCAGCAAAGCAGGTAGGGAAGCAATTTTTGGTGATTCCCCCCCATAATATCCCTAACCCCTAAATCTGCTCCAGATGGTTGAAGGTCACTTCTGAGCTGATAGGTGAAGCTGTAAAGGGGAATCACTGGAGATAGCTTTGCTGCCCATCCTGTAACAGAAGCCTTACTGTAAGCCAAGCAACACTGTTAGATATAACTACTGAATATGTGCAGAATCCTGCCTGCTTTCCATGGGTGTTTGCAGACTGGATTTTTTCCCAGAGAAGGCAAAGTCAAATACTTCCGATAAATAAACATAGCATGGTAACTAGTGTTAGAGACCATTTCTGAAGCTCTACTGACTGACATGAGGTCTGGGTAGATTTGACCTCTGAGAAACTTGTATTTCTCGGTGGGTAGATAAGCAGCCCATTTATAGCTGGACCTGGTGTGTAGATAATGTTTTTCAGGCAATGCTGGAATCTTCAGGTCTTTCTCTGTCTCTGTTCAACTCCTCCAGCCTTCAAGGTTTGGTTGCATCAGAATCTCAAAAGATATCTTACTAAATATACAGAATATGGCGAGTGCTTTGTATTAATATAGGGTTTAAACTAGTGTTGCCATATTTCAAAAAGTAAAAACCAGGACAAGTGAAAAGGTGTTGAGCTTTGAGGTTTTTTTAGGAGGACCTCAGAATTGTTGAGCTCCAAGAAATAATAAAAATTGTTGAGCTTGTTTTAGGAAACCTCCAAAATCGCTGAGCTTTTTTAAGGGAAACCCAAAATTTGTTAAACGAACCACAAAGTTGTTGAGCTTTCTTTTACAAAAGCACCAAAAAACAACAATTTTTCAATTGACTTGTCTAAGATCCAGGACAAAGCACTGCCTTTTGGAAATTCCCCCGGACGTCAATTCTGCCTCTGAAATCCCAGTAATGTCCAAGAGTATCCAGACGTATGGCAGCCCCAGTTTAATCCTTCTATAATAAAGGAAACTTGTCAGAAAATTAGTCTGAATTTCCTGAAACCCTCATGTCATTATTTTGCTTCCTTACAAGAATGATAAAAGGGAAAAATTAAGCCATCTATTCTAATACGCAAACATTATTTTGTTATTTCAATTCAAGGTGGGCTATGGCAGAAGGTTTTGGTGCTTGCTTAATAAACAAACCAGAACTGGTGCAAGAGATGGTGAGGCTGGTAAGAAATCAAGTGGAAAACCCCATGTTTTCAGTATCTATTAAGATAAGGTAAGTTTTGATACTACCTACATAAAAAATACACTAAAGGTGTAATTAACCAAGTGTAGAGGACGTTCATTACTTGTCACTCAGCCAAACCTGCCTTACAGGACTTTTGTGAGGATAAAATGAAAAGGGGGGGGGGTTATTTCATTAATTTATTAATTACCTTTCACATAAGTCTCAAGGCACTCTAAAACCAAACAATAACAACTAAAATAGGTTAACAACATTTAATTAATGAGTTGAAATATAATTCTTAAATTTTTGAACATTCCCCATTTTTTCCTTGGTTCTTAACTCTGTGCCATTTTTTCATGCCATTCAGATAATACATGCTGAATTTTGATGTTTTTGTTACTTGTAATGCTAGGATTCATGATGACCTAAAGAGAACTGTAGACCTGTGTCAAAAAGCGGAAGCAGCCGGAGTATCCTGGATTACAGTCCATGGGAGAAATGTAGAAGAAAGACACCAGCCAGTACACTATGATGCAATTAAAATAATTAAACAAAGTATGTCTATACCGGTTATAGCTAATGGTGACATTAAATCTTTAAAAGATGTGAAGGACGTTCATCAAAAAACAGGAACAGATGGTAAGAACAACTTGTGGCTCATTTGGGCTCTGCCCTCTCAATAAATGGGAAATATATGTGTACATTTTATCACTTGCATTAAACTTGAATTGTTTGCAAGAAATGAGTTATGATGGAAGGTAGTTTTAATGGATTGGTTCACTTAGTATCTATTAAGCAATGTTTCTAAAGCTACAGTCCTACGCCCACTTACCTGGGAGGAAGTCCCATTGAAAACTGCGGAATTTACTTGCAAGTAAACAGGTGTAGGATGGCACTGTTAAACTACAATTCTGAGCAGAGTTACTGAGGAGTAAACGCCATTGAACTTGGGAGCAGTTACTTGGGAGTAAACATGCATAAGATTTCACTGTAAGACAAGTGTTTTCTGCTGCTCCAGAGAAGCGGACATGGAGCAATGGATCCAAACTACAAGAAAGAAGATTCCACCTAAACATTAGGAAGAACTTCCTGACAGTAAGAGCTGTTCGATAGTGGAATTTGCTGCCAAGGAGTGTGGTGGAGTCTCCTTCTTTGGAGGTCTTTAAGCAGAGGCTTGACAACCATATGTCAGGAGTGCTCTGATGGTGTTTCCTGCGTGGCAGGGGGTTGGACTCGATGGCCCTTGTGGTCTATTCCAACTCTATGATTCTAAGTAAATGTGCAAATACAAAAAAGTGTAGCATACAGGGAGGTCAAAAAGTAAATCTGTGAACTAGAACAGAGTGACTAAACATAAAATATGCATATATCAACTGTAGCAGATGGAAAGGTTATCTGGCAGCCATGCGGGAAAGTGATCTTGCAACAGAGATTATCACTTTATTTTTCACTGCGAAAGAACTGAGGTCAAAATTAACTTTAGGTCAGAGTTATAAGTATGTTAATAAGTGCGGTTGTAATTGAAAGCAAAAAAAATCTGTGTTCGCAGTATTTCTAAATTGGACCGATGTGGGGCTGAAATATATTTAGATGACCTAGGACTTAATTTGGCACTGTACAGAGTTAGTACATGCTGGAGACTCAAAGTGCCTTACAAAAATTTCCACTGTGTTGCAATACAGTCTTATGCATGTTTACTTAGAAGTAACTCCCACTGTTTTCAATAGAAATTGCTCACAGGTAAGTGTTCAAAGGGAGTGCAGTTGTAATATCCGAAGAGGCAGTCCTTTTTACTACTTCATCTCCCAAATTACATTCTCTCTTCCCATTTCCAGTCTGTTCCATCTTTCCTTTGTTCTTTCTTTCTTTCTTTCTTTTCTTTCTCTCCCTCCCTCCCATTTAGATGTATAACCAAAGCCTTTGGTTAAGCCCTGCTGACAAAAATGCCACTGTCATATTATTAGATTTGCAACTTCTAAGGGTATCTGATTTAACTAAACTCCCATGGTAATGTGTCCAACACAAGGCCTTAAAACAAATAAGAGAAATCATGTGCAGTTTTATTTTATTGTTTGTATTCCTTTCCCTGCTAGGTATCATGGTTGCTAGGGGGCTTTTAGCCAATCCTGCCATGTTTGCAGGATATGAAGAAACGCCTCTGCGGTGCCTGCAAGACTGGGTCGATATTGCTCTTGAACATGGAACTCCTTTTGCATGCTTTCACCACCATTTAATGTACATGCTGGAAAGGATTACTTCAAAGCAAGAAAAGAAAGTTTTCAATGTTTTATCAAGTACATCGGCTGTTTTAGACTACCTTAGAAATAACTACGGTGTGCACTAACTTTAAAATATAAAGACTTCGATTTCATTGTTCTACAATGGGACGTTAAACTCAGAATATTTTATTTTCTATATGAAAAATGTTTTTGTCTCTGAATTGTTCTTACCGGAGTCCCTCAGATGAATGTATTTACAATGTTTTAACATGTTCTTAATAATAAAGCTGTACAAATGTCACATAGGACACAGCCGTGCCTGAAATTATTAAGGTCCATGCAATATCACTTCATGTCGACATTCGTTTCAATAGGGTGTACTTGAGACCTGATAGCCAGTTTATTATTACCAATAATAAAACCATTATTATTATTGAATAGGACACCCCTATTTTCACCGGAGAAATGTTGGGAGTGTATGCTAGCCATCTATTTATTTTTATTATTGCTTGTTAGCCGCCCTGAGCCCAACATTTGAGACTACAACTCCCATCATCCCGCTTGTTGGATTTCAGGAAGCTCTGTGAAAAGAATAGATAGGAATGTCGCTTAAAGGAAAAGATAAAATAAGGATTGTTAAAGTGCAACATAAATTTAAGGAATGTGAAAAGTTGTGATAAATATGGAAATTGTCAGATAGGCTGATGGAAGTCTACAAGATGTATAAGTTAAATTGGATGTTAAATTGTAATTGGAATGGTTATTGGAAATTTGAATAAAAATTAATTATTCAACTCCCATCATCCCTGACCACTGGTCCTGTTAGCTAGGGGTGATGGGAGTTGTAGTCCCAAAACATCTGGAGGGCCGAGTTTGGGGGTGCCTGTTTTAAACTGTGCCTCCCTTGCACGAAGAAAACTAGCAGGCCAGGGAGGAAGAGAGGGGGCTTCTGCCATCTCTCTGGGCCTGTTGCTTTTCTCCTGACAAGGGAGGCCCGCTCGCTTTTCCCCACGGAGCGGGAAGCCGTGTTCCCCACACGCCACACCGAGCGGGGTCCGCCTCGGTCCCCTCACACACAGCCCGCCTTCCCCGCCGGCTTCGGGCCTCCTCTCGAGCGAAAGCGCCGCCGGGGCTTCGAGCGTCGGCGAGGCCTCCCATTCGCCGCCCGGCCCGCGCTCCCCGCCTTCTCCCCAGCCGCCTGTTGGGGCTCCGCCGCTCGGCCCGCCCGGCCTCCTGCAGCCGCGGCTCCCTTTCCCCTCCCTTCGCACCGCAGCTTCCGCCGCCGTCGACGACTCGCGTGTGGCGGCCCTGAAAAAGCTCGCGGAGCTGCGGGTCGAGGCCGCAGGACCCCGGAGGACGCCTCTCTCCCTTCGGGTGATGAAGGCAGGAGGGAAAAGGCCGCAGCAGCAGCAGCAGCGCCTCTTTGGAAAGCGGGGTAAAAGAGAGGAAAGTTAACCCGGGGTCGGTCTTTCCCCCCCGTCCCCACAAGGGCTGCAGAGGCTTCCCCTCAGAATTGGTCGCTGAGGGGAACTTTGAAGCGTGAAAGGGCCATTAGTATTGTGTACCCCGGGGTGGGGAAGGGGCGTGTTGTACCCCGGGGTGCGTGTGAGGAGAACGAAATCTCTTCCCGACACGTATCTGTGGCAGTTACGGCGTGACAGAATCGGGTTCATCCCTTGTACTCCGGCCGACAAACTCGGGGGCGGCAATGGGGTCGTTTGAACGCGGACTGCAGGGCTTCCCCATATCCCATAGATCGCTCTCTTTGGGGAGAGGGGGCCGGGTCCCTATTTTATTTTATTTTATTATTTTATTTATTATTATTATTATTATTATTATTATTATTATTATTATTATTATTATTTTATTTTGCCCAGTGTTGAACTGTCACGCTGGAAGCCCTTGTTTGTGTTGGGGGGGTCACATTAATCAGAAGCTCTTTCAGCCTGCCTTGTCTGTTTTGAAACCATGGTGATCTCTAACCGGGGCTTTTCCATCTCTGCAGATCCCTCACAGATAAGATGACTTTTCAGTGGACAGCTGTTGCAGCCTTTCTCTATGCCGAAATAGCAATATTACTCTTGCTCTGCCTCCCGATTATTTCTCCTCTGAGGTAAGGATATTGCCGCAGGGGAAATGACCGCCGCTTCATCAGAAAATAAGTGGAAATGGAAAGAGAAAGTACAGATCGGATTGCAACATTGGCAGCAGGGTTTAGGACTGCCTTTTGCAAATTATTTTGTGCCATAAGCCCACAGGTTCCATTCTTCGGTATTTATAAGAGCGTTTAAAAAGCTGACTTGATACTTATGTTGTTTGCTCCAGGGGCCAATATGTATTCACAGGTTGGGCCCCCTCTTTCAGCTTTGTGTAACAGACAAAATAGCTGTGCTGAATCTCCCCAAAGCAATAAATAAAATAAGCTGAATTACTTCCAGTGAGATGAATGCCTGCTGGTGATAAGACAATCAAAATGGCAACTTTAAAAACTCTTATTTATTGTTTGTATGTATTACCTTTGTTAAATCCCCCCCCCTATTTTTTTTGGTGTGTGGTTTTTTGCTTATTTGTTTATTTTTTTATTCTACCTCTTTAAAGTCTGATGCAGCCCCCACAATAATCTTAACAAAAGCATATAGTAGGCATTGAAAATTTTTAAGATTTACAACTCCATCTGTCACATGGTAGTAATGGTAACACCATTGTTTTGCTGATGATGCTCAGAGAAGCTTCTTAGAAGTGTGGTCCTTGATCAGAATTAATGTTGCATTGACAACAGTAATTGATAGTGGTCCATTGCCATTAGTGACGTATTAGAATCTTTGGTCATGGTAGCAGTGTTCTTCTTTGTATCACAATAATTAGAATACAAATACCTTGCTGTTTGCTTGTATATATTTTCTGAAGAGAACCTATATAATAGTAACATAATAACATTATTTTTTAAATACCTCGCCCATCTGGCTGGGTTGCCCCAGCCGCTCTGGGCAGCTTACAACACATAAAAATGTAATAAAGCATCAAACATTAATAGTAACAATCTGATCCAATATAAAAGTCACAATAACTTTAAAATAAACAACTTATATCAAACAAAGCAACATTCAGCAATACATCAGAATCTAATAGTAAACAGTAAAATTAAACACAAATAAATAATAATTAAACAGTTCACAGTTATCAACCACAATAAAGAATTACCAATCTATAATCAATAAAAATAACAGCAAATCACAATGCATAAAATACCACAAAATGTACAAAACCGTGTAAAAGGATCAAATTGGGAAAGAAAGACACACAACTTTGGGCTGCCGCAAATTCTTAGCACAGGCGGAACTTTCTTAACTCTCCTTGACAAGTTGCCAGCCGACCAAACACTATAATCATCTTAGATTCCCTAAGTAAGTTACATCATCAACATTAGTAAAGGGTTGTGTATATGAAACCTAAGATAAAGCAAAAATAATTCACATGGACTTTTGACTATGCCTCATAGTCAAAAGCAGGATCAGAAGTGGCCTCATTAAGTTTAATGGGGCTTATTCCTAGGAGAAATTGCAACCTCAGATTTCTAAAGGGGTTTTCAAAACTCAGCAGCTGCTCTTTTTGCCACCAGTATCCTAAGACTTAGGAAGGAACACTGATTGGGATTTGAAGATCAGTGTTATTTATTTATATTATTAGCATTTATCAGTCGCTTTATACAAAAGAAAAGTGTCAAAGTGACTTGACAGGATAAATAAAACAAATAAAAGCAATTTTTTAAAAGCCAAGAAAAGAGCCATTACATGCATCCTAACCTAATCAGACTATCTAGAAAATGTTGGTATGTTCACAGCAGTGGTCATCAACCTTCATTCTTAACTGCTTGTTGCTGATTAAGAGACCTTTGTCCTTTTCCGGGGACTGTAGTTTCAGAGCTGCTTTTCCTGCTAGTCATCCAGAGTTAGGCAATATAAAGCCTACTTCTCAGATTCTTTCCTTTAGTATAATTTTAGCTTTATTTAAAAAATAGTTTTTACTAAAAGTGACTAGATGCAATAAAGGACAAGGGCACTGTACCTATATCAATGCCACCAGTTGAAGGTTTGATTATGCATGTTACTGTGATAGTTTTACTAACAAGATAATTGAAGGTGTGATTTAAATACACACATCAAGGGATTTTCGTCTTCAGAATAAGGCTTTAAGAGGATCTGAAAGCAGCAAATTAGTCTCATTAAACCTGGATGCTAAAGATACCTAGTATATCTCATTAGAAACAGGCAGCCTTGGCAGGTCTAGACTGTGAATTCCATAAGTTATACCTGTTACCATCATTGTAGCTGTAATGTGATGAACAAGGGGATTTTCTATCTGTCAGTTCTTGGAGATACAGGAACCTCCTCAGGGTTTGGGCCCAGTAATACTGTCTGTACTATATTGCAGAGTTTTCGTGTACTGTATACTTACAACTACAGAGAAATTGCATTTTCATTTCAAGCTGTACAGTACTATTGCGTATTGTGTGCAATTAACTTGCACAATTTCAGCCTTATGCAGTTGAAAGCTGGCCAGCTGAAATCCCACAAATTAATTACACAGAAGGCGGACATCTTAAAACGCCTTTGCACTGGGTTTTCTCAGCACGGAAAGAGCTTTTAAGCTTTCTGTCTTGCTTACCGGGTTCTGTAATGCTCTCATGAAATCCTGGACAGTCCTGCAAGATCTTGTATGAATACCCCAGAATCTCTGTGAGAGCATCCCAAAGCCTGGGAAGCAAGGCAGAGAGATTATGAGGATAATGTTTTATTAACTTTTTATACCACCCTTCATCCAACAATCACAGGGCAGTTTACAATATAAAATACATGCTACAATAACAAACAAAAACAACACCCCACACCCAGTTTAAAAGTTCTCTGTCTTGCTTGGAAGGTGAGGATGGTCATGTGGGGGCGGTTCCAAGGGGGTGGTTTAAGTATACAGTACATATTTTTGCATATTTGTGCCCCCTTAAGCATAATCCCCATGCAAGATGCCATTGTACTGTACTTTAATTTTAGAAGGTGCTGAAAAATTATTCAGTGGATTATAGTGTGCACTTTAAAAATGCTTACATAGTCGTCTTTTTACAAATGAAGCTTCTTTGAAACACTGCAATTTTGTTTTACAGATGGGAGAAGGTTTTTATGATCTCTGTGTGGAGCAGAATTAAAAACTATTGGAACAAGGGGTTCCTTACAATTATAGTTCTGTTAATTGTTTTATTTCTGGGTGAGTTGGAAATCTCTCTTGTTTGTATTAGTATTCATATGCATGTAAGTGAACCAACAAAGTTAATGTGTTTGAGGGATTATTATATTTACTGTGAGTTATCTTTGCTGTGAATAGTTTGAGAAACCAAACAAAGAAGTTAGTGTTACACTTTTTGAACCTGAGGATGTAACAAGAAGCCATGTTCTGCTAGTATGTTAGCAGATAACAAAACAGAATTCAGATTTGCTATGGGAAACCCAGTGAACACTTGTGGCAGGAAGTGATTTTGAAGTTATCAGTAGGCGGCGCTATTTCTCTTTGGACTAATGCTTGAACTAAGAGGAAAACAGTTGTGCAGTGAGGTTTCTGGGAATTTTACTGAGCTCTGTCATCACTGACTTTGTTTTTTTGGAGGAAGGGAAATAGCATTGCATTTTTAAGCTACTGCTAAATATGGAATTGAATGTGTTCCCTGATGATTACAAGTAGTTTATCTTGTAGTTTATCTTGTAGTTTGTGGTTTTTAAGTGCTATATATTAAACATCTGTTAAGAGAAGCCATTCTTTTTAAAATATAAGGAACATTACTATTTTATAAAATTGCCTAATCATAAAGCTTGCTTTGGTTATAGATTATTTCCGTGGTCATTACTTGTTAAACAGTCAAAGTCTTTGCTTTGTGCCCACAGAAAGTACAAATCTACTGCCAGAGGGATTTTCACTGCCAGTAGCCAGAACAGGGCAGCTATACTAATAAAAGTTAAAGAAGTTTTATGAGGGGAAAAAATCAAAAGCTTTTTGATGCAGAAGCATTGTGTACAAAAATTGATAAAAGAAGGCAATGGAAAACAAATGCAAGTAATTCTCTCTTTTTTACTCGTAGATGCTGTAAGAGAGGTGAGGAAATACTCAAATGTTAACTTAAGTGATAAAAGTGCACATACAAGTGCCAATGCATTGGATCACATTCAAATGAAACTTTTTCGGTCACAACGAAATCTTTATATCTCAGGATTCTCTCTATTTCTTTGGCTGTAAGTATAGTTATGTACTACTTACTATTTAGTAATTCTGTTTGTGCCTCTTGTAAGAAACTTGGTCCAAAATGGAAAAAAAGCATGACTCAAACCCCAAGTGTGTAAAAATAATAATGATATGCAAGTTGGGTGAGCGAAAATGGAGGGTAATGGTAATTTATGCATGTTTGAAAGAGACAGATTTACTAATGGAAGCAAATAATTAAAAAAGATATATTAAAGTGAAAAGGGGAAAATGAATATGACTCCCCCAAATGCTGTATTCTGAATTAATACAGCCCTCTCACTGAATTGTACTACAGTGGTACCTCAGGTTACATACGCTTCAGGTTACATACACTTCAGGTTACAGACTCTGCTAACCCAGAAATAGTACCTCCAGTTAAGAACTTTGCTTCAGGATGAGAACAGAAATCGTGCTCCGGCAGCACAACGGCAGCAGGAGGCCCCATTAGCTAAAATGGTGCTTCAGGTTAAGAACAGTTTCAGGCTAAGAACGGACCTCTGGAACGAATTAAGTACATAACCAGAGGTACCACTGTATTTCAGAAGACAGATGGTAGTATCGGTTGTTTCAAAACTCTGCCTCTTGCATCATTTTTCTGCAGATGAAAGGCTTGCTAGTAAGGTTCTCATACGTACCTCCCATGGTACTGTGATCCTGTTTGTTTGAATAGGATTGTATTCTAAAGCTCCTATTCTGAAGCTGGATGACTCTAGGATTTAACACAACAGATATTCTGATAGAATACCCCAAATGCACAGGTAGAGCATTAGCAAAGCAGCCAATATTGGTTAGAGTCTCGGGTTGGACATGGGCAGTATAGAAGTTTAGGGCTGCCATATGTTCTGGACCAGGGGTCAGCAAGGTTTATCTCGCCCGGGCCCGATCGGTCCCGTTGAGATCCCTCCATGGGCCGGATTGCACGCGCGCCCAAGATTCTCTGCGCATGCTCAGACGTGATTTTCAGTGCCGTGGAAGCAAGTTCAGGGGTGGCTCATGGGCTGGTCAAACGACCTCCGTGGGCTGCATCCAGCCCATTGGCCTTTGGTTGCTGATCCCTGTCCTGGACATTACCGGGATTTCAAAGGATGTGATGCCTGGGGGGGATTTCCGGAAGGCAGCGGTTTGTCCTGGATCTTTGGCAAGTAAACTGAGAAATCGACACTATATTGTATGTCGCAAGCATGGGAAACCCATAGGTTGAATGTGGGCCACAGGCAGATTTCATCTGGCCTCCAGTTCTTGCAGTCATAACCTGATGGTTCAGTAGGGAGGAGAAAGGGTTTTGCCTTTGTGCAATTGCAGTTCGTTCCTCCGCAAGTAGATCAAAGCAATGTCTCTGCAGACATTGCATTCCTCACAAGTATAGGAAAAGTAGTACAGAAAAAGTAGTACATGCATTTTGCAATTTCATGCAATTTTCAGGCTGCAATTGCATTTTAAATAGCTATAAAACAGGGCTTGGAGTTCAGCAGTACATTGACCTTATTTGTACTCTTCTGGGATTACTGTTGAGATTCTACCTTGCGCACAGTCAGGCCCAAGAAAGGTTGTCATTGTCGGAGAACTTTGTTTTCTTTCAAACTTCACTTTTTAAGCCTGTGAGGAAAGTAAAAGGTGAAACTCTAGTGGAACTACTAAGAATTAAATGTATGCATCTATTGTAATGAAAAAATAGCTTTTTTTGCATGTGATTTTGTGTGGGTGGAATAGTTACTGATAGTTTTTCTCTGGGGTAAGGTGGCGCTCCTCCTGAAAAAGGTTCCTCACTCATTCTGTACTCCTGCAGTCTATGGACATGCTATGTCAGTTCTGGGCTGTTCTGGCATTTCATAGAATCATAGAATCATAGAGTTGGAAGAGACCATCGAGTCCAACCCCCTGCCAAGCAGGAAACACCATCAGAGCACTCCTGACGTATGGTTGTCAAGCCTCTGCTTAAAGACCTCCAAAGAAGGAGACTCCACCACACTCCTTGGCAGCAAATTCCACTGTCAAACAGCTCTTACTGTCAGGAAGTTCTTCCTAATGTTTAGGTGGAATCTTCTTTCTTGTAGTTTGGATCCATTGCTCCGTGTCCGCTTCTCTGGAGCAGCAGAAAACAACCTTTCTCCCTCCTCTGTATGACATCCTTTAATATATTTGAACATGGCTATCATATCACCCCTTAACCTCCTCTTCTCCAGGCTAAACATGCCCAGCTCCCTTAGCCGTTCCTCATAAGGCATCGTTTCCAGGCCTTTGACCATTTTGGTTGCCCTCCTCTGGACACGTTCCAGTTTGTCAGTGTCCTTCTTGAACTGTGGTGCCCAGAACTGGACACAGTACTCCAGGTGAGGTCTGACCAGAGCACAATACAGTGGCACTATTACTTCCCTTGATCTAGATGCTATACTCCTATTGATGCAGCCCAGAATTGCATTGGCTTTTTTGTTTGCTTCTCCTTTCTCCACATGCTAAGTTCATTCCGTTGACATAACTGGCGTATCTCTTTCCCCGAGCACAATGTGAGTACGTATAGGATTTCTATGCTCTCTGATTTAACTGCAACTAGCGAAACTGAAACTACCTTTACTGCTGCGGAGTTCAGACAATAAACCAGGGGAAAGAGTGGTGGCTAATGAGATGTATTTTTAACATTGTCAGAAAGTATTTTTATTTTCTGAATAGCGATGGCTATGTGGCAATAACTGGGGCTTACATCTAGTGTTTAGATAAAATGGCTTCAAAGCACCTGGCCAATCTAGGTCCTGGTTCAGCTGTAAGTTGTAGTAAAATGTAAAATAAATGTAAAAAATAAAGCAGTTCATGTTTCACATAAAAGAGCATCTTTTCTCAGCATTTAAAGTAAAAAGTTATTGAAGGCTTAAAAAAAATTATAACACAACTTATCCATTGATATTGTATTCTTTTCTAATGGGTTCATGGCTTTTCTGGTTTCCACAGTGTACTGAGACGTACCATTTCCCTTATAACGTCATTGGCAAAAAAGATGGGAGACCAGAAAGCTCTAGAAATGGAAGTAGAAAATATCAACAAAGTTGCCAAGAAGTGCTTGGAAGAGAATGAAAAACTTCAAGTATGTTTCACAGTTGAATGGGTTGTGTCTTGTTTTTAAGTGCATTTTATTGCTTTGACCTGGTTCGCATGCTGCTCTAAGCTAAGCGTGAATGCGTGAGTATGAGGGTTCCTGGAGAGGAGAAAGGGACTGCGTTGATCCATCTGCAGTGTTGCTGATGTGAGCTAAGCCATGGTTTGGCTTAGCATGTCACCTGACTGCAGGTTGTGGTTTGTCCCACTTCAGACAAGCCACTTCAGGTAAACCAATGACAACTCGTAGTTGGGCCATCTTATTAAGCGTGTGTGTCTGTGTTTTAAAGAAAGTCATACTAGCCTTGTGAATTAGACCTGGGTGCTATCCAGTCCCCCCCCCCCCCCCGACAATAACAATTTGTCCTAAAGCCATAAAGCAAACATTTTGCAATACAGTGGTGCCTCGCAAGACGAACGCCTCGCAAAACGAAAAACTCACAAGACGAAAGAGTTTTCCGCTTTTGAGTCGTTCCGCAAGACGAATTTCCCTATGGGCTTGCTTCGCAAGAAGAAAGCCCATAGGGAAATCTCCGGGGACCTCTTTTAAATGCTGGCGGTGGGGAGCAAAGACTTTCGCCCACCGCCGGCCTTCAGAAGAGGTCCTGGACCTCTTCTGAAGGCCGGCGGGGGCAAAAGTCTTTGCTCCCCCCCGCTGCCTGCCTTCCCGGGATAGCGGAGAAGCGCAGCGCGTTTCTCCGCTATCCCGGACGGCTTTTGAAGGCAGGCGGGGGGGAGCAAAGACTTTCGCCCAGCGCGTGCCTTCAGAAGACCTCCGCTGTCCCGGGGGCTTTTAAAATGCTGGGGGTCGGCAGCGAAGGCTTCGCTGCCGCCCGCCAGCATTTTAAAATCTCCCCGGGACAGCGGAGAAGTCTCCGCTGTCCTGGGGGCTTTTAAAATGCTGGCGGTCGGGAGGAAAGCCCTCCTGTCCCCGGAGCTTGCGGGGCGGGAGGTGGGGAGCAGGGCTTTTCTTCCCACCGCCAGCCTTCAGAACAGCCTTCTGAAGGCTGGCGGTGGGAAGAAAAGCCCTTGTCCCCCCCCCCCCCCAGCCTTCAGAAGAGGTCGGGGGACAGACTGTCCCCGGACCTGGTCTGAAGGCGGTTTCCATAGGAACGCATTGATTGATTTTCAATGCATTCCTATGGGAAACCGTGCTTCGCAAGACAAAAAACTCGCAAGAAGAAAAAACTTGCGGAACGAATTAATTTCGTCTTGCGAGGCACCACTGTATTGAGGTGATACTGTTTAATCATTCGTCACCTTTCTGTATAGATACTGCAAGGCTTGCTTGGAATTTTTGTAATATATTTTGCACAGTAATTTACAAGACCCTCAGACCTCATGGATTTTTTTTTAGAGAGCTCACACTAAAATCCATTAACAATTTTACACAAAACATTAGTCATACCTTCATATCTCTATCACTTTTCAAGCAATATAAAAGTGGAACAAAGTTTTTTTAGTTCCCTCAGTAGCTCAGAATCTGTTTGGCGCTGCTTCCTCATAGGCCTAGTCTAGAGGAACATGATGCTAGAATACAGAGTCACTTCTGGGGAGGGACTCCAGTTCTGTGCTTGTTTTCTTTGTACAGAGACTTCTTAATACAGTGGTGCCTCACAAGACGAAATTAATTCGTTCTGCGAGTTTCTTCGTCTTGCGGATTTTTCATCTTGAGAAGCACGGCTATTAACGGTACTTAGCGGCTTTATGAAAAAGCGGCTTTAAGAAAAAGGAAACAAACTCGCAATTAAGAAAAAGGAAACAAACTCGCTATTAACTTAGCGGCTTTAAGAAAAAGGAAACAAACTCGCAAGAACTCGCAAGACGTTTTCGTCTTGCGCAGCAAGCCCATAGGGAAATTCGTCTTGCGAAGCGACTCAAAAAATGGAAAACTCTTTCGTCTTGCGAGTTTTTCGTCTTGCGAGGCATTCGTCTTGCGAGGTACCACTGTAGAGGGAATCATTTAAAAATATCTGATCTTCAGAATTTGATCAACTCATTCTTTCCCCCCCTCTCCTCAGTGTGTCTCATATTCTGAGGTGGTCACGTTCATTCTGCTGCATGTGTAAACCAAGAGTGATTCTACACTAGGTGTTTGTTGTGGAATTCCTTTGTTTGCTTGCTGTTTATGGGTCATATGCATGTTGTTCCCATCAAAATCATCCTCCAGTGTTTCCTCTATGCTGCTTCTGTCTTTTTCAACCTGCACAAAATCAGTTTGGGGTGGGGGAGAGACAGCACAACAGTAGCTAAATCTGCAGCTAATAGATTGTCTTAGCATTGGTTTTGAGATTTGCTGGGTTAAGATTAGGGTTAGTGTGATTAAGTGAGTTGTTCCACCCCTTATTCCGACCAGTAGAGTGGATGGACACACACAGTGCTATAACCTTCTGAAGTATAGAAAGTCAGTTGTAATTCTTCATCTAGTTTACAGTGGAATTATGACAAGTGGGTGCCACTAGGAACTGCTAATCTGGAAGCACCCCAAGCCTTAATTTCACATGGGTAAAGACACATTGTCACTGTCATCGCTATAATCTTGTTTCATTTTGGTAGCACAGAAAATATTAACAAACAGATGGCAGGAATATTGTTACATACTTGGGCTGTGAGCCTGTTCACCTCATCCTACACATGATCTGTCTTCATACACACAGATTAAACATGGAGATAGAAACTTTGATGGTCAGTTGTGGAATGGAGGGAGGAAAGAAGGCTCTTGATTCAGATCCCCATCACCATAAAATGTAGCTGTCAAAGTCAGCCATTGAATCAGCTCTGCTTGCACAGTCTCATTCCATCAAGCAAAAATATAAGTTGGAAACACAAATGCAACCACCCAGAGTGGCTGGGGAAACCGAGCCAGATGGGTGGGGTATGAATAATAAAATTATTATGATGATTATTGTTGTGTGTGCAGTATCCAGTTTTGCAGGAGAAACACATTTATGAAATGCATATGAATCCTCATGGCTTTTTACAGCATATGTAAAATAGTCCAGGGGTGTGATCCAACATAGTGCAAATGAATGTCCCGTCATGCAGTAGGGCATATCCTTCTTCTTCACTCCCTATGCACAGCCAAAACTTGCACTGGAAGGTTGGGGGACCTTCCAGTTTAGATTGGGGGGAATGGGGTGTGTGTGGAGAAGCCAAAAGTCCTATTACTCAAGCAGCTGAACATCTTTGCATGTTGTCCAGATTCCCTGCTTGAGAGCCAGTGTGGTGTAGTGGTTAAGAGCGGTAGTCTCGTAATCTGGGGAACCGGGTTCGAGTCTCCGCTCCTCCACATGCAGCTGCTGGGTGACCTTGGGCCAGTCACACTTCTTTGAAGCCTCTCAGCCCCACTCACCTCACAGAGTGTTTGTTGTGGGGGAGGAAGGGAAAGGAGAATGTTAGCCGCTTTGAGACTCCTTCGGGTAGTGATAAAGTGGAATATCAAATCCAAACTCTTCTTCCTCTTCTTCTTGAAAGAGCTCTTAATTGAAAGTTACAGTGGCAATTAAATGGCGGTTCAAAAAGGCAAGGCCAAGAAGAGATGAATGTGTCAAATATAGTTAAAGTGTCAAACTTGAACAAAATGAAGAAGACCCCAAACATTTTGACTTACTAATTATAAAGATTTTAACATATCATATCTGTAACTGTAAGTGAGTAATTAATGCTTTTCTTCATGTATTTTTTGTTAAGGCATGTGTAAATACGTTATTCAAGAAATTGAGTTGGTCTCTAATATTTTGAATTGATAGGAAGTCCATAGCAGCAAAGGCCTTTATTCGGTATCAGGGAAAGGTTAATACCTAGTGCATTCATAGCACTAGGGAAAATCAAATGAGAACCTTTGTTTATAAAATGATGGTTCTAGGGGAGCAGAGAGTGTGTTATGCAAATTACTGTGTTTCTTCCAAATCACCATTGAAGAAAAAAAGCAAAAAGTAGGTTTGGCTCTGATTTTTATTTCACCTGTTTCCCTTTTTCTTATTGTTACAATTACTTTGAAACAGTAATTGTAATCAGGAAAAGTAACTAATATTTTTTCCTTTTACCAGTCAATGAAAGCTAAATGTGACATGGGAGAAGTGTCCGATGAAGAGCTACAGGAAGAAGTGAAAAAGCTGAAAGACGAATTAAAGAAAACTTCACATGGTACTTTTTGTCATTTCACACTGCTTTATCTTGTGGTTTTCTGTGTTGAAAGCCCCCAAAAGGGGGTTTTGACCATAAAAGATGGTATAAAAGGTTCTTTGTCAGTAAAGTGCTGGGTGATGGCCCAGATCTGTGCCATGCAGGAGCAGAAGAAAACCAATAACAGAAAAACCAAAGACATAAAGATTGGGCCTGAGGTCAGGTCTTTGTGCTAGTATGAAGAAATTACTTTTAAAATGTACAACATAAGAAACTGTCTGAAGTTATGAACTGAAACAGGAACAGAAGAGACACAAAATTGTTCTCCTCCTCTTGTAACAAGACCCCCCCTCACTTATTGTTTGCTTCTGTGTTTGACTTGGGCTGTCTTGATGAAACAACACTGAGATAAGGCAGATTTTTTCCTGGTCGTGTGTGTTAGTTCTGGATCTTGCAAGATCTGTTACCCTTCTGTATATTTACTAGGCTGAAATGAAGGTCTTGTATAGCATTCCTCCTGACCTTGTGAAGCCCAGACAACTAAAATGTACTTCTTTGGCTGTGTGTAGAACATTGCATAACCATTATGTATTTTAAAGCAAACTTACAAATGCATCCATTTCAAAATCCTAGCTGGAACAACTCTCTGTCCTAGTTTATACTGACTTTAGTGAACACTTTTCAAACCCACCGAGAATTTTTGCTAGTTAGCATGAGTGATTCCAAATATTTAATTGTGAGGTTGATTAGAAATAAGAACACATGAACATTTGTATTCTGGCTTTCATTCAGGAAGCTCAAAATGTGTTTTTTTTAATACTACCAGCCCTGCAAGTTATAAATACATAGTGAATCTCTCACCTGAATACAGATTATTGTATCCAGATTTTGGAGGCTTTTAAAATAATGCTGCCATCACATTTTTATTCTATGCAGAAAGAGTTTCCAAGTGAAACTAAAGCTACAATTCCATCCATAGAATTCTGAAAGTGCTCAAGAGCACTATCGAAATTCAGTGGACCCATGGCCAGGAATCTCAGTTAAACAAAGCATTTTCTTTTTGAGAAATTGTGCATCTTCTGTGGATTTTATATCCAGAACTACAATTTTGTGCTTTAAACATTAAAGCCTTAGTAAGTAAAACGGTTTATTGATTGTGCAGAGAGGAGTGCAATATAGTTTAAAATGCATAAGAATTCCATTAGAATTAAAGGGAGGGTAACCCATCTTTAAAATTATAATCCATAAAACCCATGGAGCCACCCACAGACTGTCTAATTGCAGCAGCACACCATTGAGAGCATCCAGCAAAAGCTCAGGCAAACAGATCAGTCTTTATCTGGCCCTGTAATAATAAAAGCATCAATACCAAGTGTACTTCTAGGGGGAGGGCATTCCGAATGGGGTGCCCCCATGAATCACCTCTTAGTATACTATTCCAAAAGGTGTGACAACAACCACATCTTCCCCTGAAACTAAGGAAATATGGGTAGGCTGATACAGGGAGAAGAATGGCTTCAGATATTTGGGCCTTAAGTTGTTAAAGGTAGTTATTGTCAGTACCCTGAATTCAGCCTTGAAATACATGGGTAGCCAATGCAGATCTTTCAGAATCAGTGTGAAAGTGATTCTAGCTACCTGCTCTGGTCAGCATTCTGGCAGGCATGTTCTGTACTAAATGTGGCTTCTGAATCATTTTCAAGGAGAATTAGAGCTGGGTGTCACCAGTGGCACATTTCTTCCAATCTCCTGACGGCATCCCATAGTAGCTTTTATAGACGTTGATCATGGGGGACAAGATGGAACCTTATGGGACCCCAAACTACAACTGCCTTAGAGGATCCACAGGTCACCCACTGCTAATTTCTGAAATCTGTCCTGTAGGTAGAAATGGAACCACTGTATCACTGCACCCTCAGCTTCTAACCCATAGAGCCAATCCAGTAAGATACCATGGTTGATGGTAACAAAAGCCACTGAGGAAGATCAAGGAAAAGCGACAGGGATATCTTCCCTCTGTCCCAACGAAAAGTGCCTGTCAGGGTGACCAAGGTCCTCTCAGGGCTAGAAGTGAGCCTAACCCAGATTGAAATAGGTCTAGTTATTTCACTTCTTCTGAGGGCACCTGGAGCTGTCTGCCTGCCACCCTCTTAAGCATATTACCCAAGAAGGGGGTGTTAAAAAGAGCCAAAAACAGATTAAAACTTGCATCTACTATCTAAAAATATGACTAAAAAGGTAAAGGGATCCCTGACCATTAGGTTCAGTCGTGACCGACTCTGGGGTTGTGGCGCTCATCTCGCTTTATTGGCCAAGGGAGCCGGCGTTTGTCCTCAGACAGGTTCCGGGTCATGTGGCCAGCATGACTAAGCCGCTTCTGGCGAACCAGAGCAGCGCACGGAAACGCCGTTTACCTTCCCACTGGAGTGGTACCTATTTATCTACTTGCACTTTGTGCTTTCGAACTGCTAGGTTGGCAGGAGCTGGGACCGAGCAACGGGAGCTCACCCCATCGCAGGGATTCGAACTGCCGACCTTCTGATCGGCAAGTCCTAGGCTCTGTGGTTTAACCCACAGCGCCACCTGCGTCCCGTAAAACATATGACTAGACTTGTATAAATAAATAAATAAACAACATGCAGGAGGCAAAAAGAGTATGGTGAAGTCTCCTGTCTCATATAAATAGGCAGGGAGTTCCAAAGTATAGTTGCTGCCACTAAAAGATCAAGTTCTTACAAATGCAGAACAGGTATTATGTGGCACTTGTAACTCTGCCAGCTCCTCCGGTCAAGGTGGTCAGACGATGTTGTCCCTCCCTGATATACACGCAAACTTAATTACTAGATAATCATGTAAGCATGAGAGCTGTTATGATTTGTTATGATTAGGAACTCAATCTGCACTTTAGACAATTCTGAATTCAGACACCTTTGGCAAGTCATTGTTCTCTCAGTTCATCTTCTGTATCTGCAATATGGGAATAATGTTGGCCCATTGGGATTTTATAAAGGTCGCTGATGTGTGCATTTAAGCCCCTGAAATATGTGATAAAAATGCTTAATAGCAGCAGTATTGATGCCTGTGTTCATTTATAAATATTTGCAACACACAATGGTATACCTGTTTAATTATGAGTTTTAATTACATGCCTCTATGTATCGGGTGTTCTCAAAAAAAGATGACATTTCAGATGAGGAGGGAAAAGTAACGTTTACACAATGTTTGCTGGCTCTTATAAACAGACATAGCTTGTATACAAAATAAATGTAATAACATTGTTCTCCTTGATTAACTCTTTGCTATAGAGTTTTTCTCTGTTCATTCAGACAGCTATGCAGCAAGTTAACCTATAATGTTGCAACAACAAAGTCATTTTTATGATCAAAATTGAAAGTAGCTTTGTAAAATTCGACACTAGAACTGACACAAGAGAGGGAAAATATTGATGTTCCTGAATGTGTTCAGTTTTTTAACTGACATTTTCCTAAAGAACCAATGGCAGGCAGTTGTCTTATTTGAAGTTTAAAAACGGGCTCTTAAGTTCAGATTTAAAGGATTGAATTATGTTCTGCTGGCACAACAAGACCTTTATCTTCTCTCTGCCCCAATCCCTCCAACTGCTCTCTAAATGTGCACCTAACCATTTCCAGCTGATTTTGAGGGTACGCAGGTGGGTTGCACAGTTATGTTGCAGAGTTTCAGCATCAGTGATGGCCCAAATAATTTAAAGTCATTTTATAAAAGTTGACAAACTTGCTTATTTACTTTATGAATGGGGGCATAGAAAGGTTACATATGGATTGTGGTTTGTTCTTTCTCACTGGGCCGATGATGAAGAATCATGTAAAACATGTGTTCCAGACTTCTCCAGTAGCTCTAAATCATCTAGGAGTGTCCCATATATAGCAGCAGGTATAATAATAATAATAATAATAATAATAATAATAATAATAATAATATGTTGCCCATCTGTGATTGGGTTACCCCAGCCACTCTGGGCGGCTTCCAACAAATTAAAACACAATACGACATCAAACATTAGCTTCACCAGACAGGTGTCTTCTAAAAGTCAGATATTTATTTCCTTTACTTCTGAGGGAAGGGAGTTGCACTACCGAGAAGGCCCTCTGCCTGGTTCACTGTAACCTCATTTCTCTCAGTGAGGGAATTTCCAGAAGGCCCTTGGAGCTGGACCTCAGTGTCCGGGCTGAATGATGGGTATCAAGCCCTATTCTCAAATGACTGGGAATTAACCTAAAGCTACCCATAAGGCTTCTGTTTGTCATATAAACATGCCATGGGAATATATAACCATATCTTACATTTTACTGAGCTGGCAACCATGAACCTCTCAGCAGGCAATAAATCCATGAAAGAGGATGGACAGACATTGAAACAGCATGTGCCTCAGGGAAGGGCAAGTGTCAGATAGGGGATCTTGTTAAAGCTCGGGGTGGAAAGTGTGTGGTTGGGGTGAGTAGAAACTGGCAGAAGACAGGAGAAAAGCGTGGGCTGGAGGTTGGAACGCGCCTGAGGAGAAAGAGGGGGGCAAGCAGAAGACAGCTTGGGCAGAGGAGATTTTCCCACAGTCTATTGATGGCCCATTTAGTGCATAGGGAATTTGTTCCTTACAGGGTCCTCGCTGCGAGATCACATTCACCCGGTGCTAGACCAGCTGCACTGGCTCCTGGTGGGGTACAGGATCAGGTTTAAGGTGCTGGTTTAAACCTTTAAAGCCCTATTCAGTCTAGGACCCTCGTACCTACGGGACCGCCTCTCCTGGTATGTCCCACAGAGGAACTTACGGTCCTCAAACAAAAACATCCTGAAGGTCCCAGGCCACAGAGAGGTTAGGCTGGCCTCAACTAGAGCCAGGGCTTTTTCGGCTGTGGCTCCAATCTGGTGGAACGCTCTGTCACAAGAGACTAGGGCCCTGCGGGATTTGACATCTTTCCACAGGGCTTGCAAGACAGAGCTGTTCCACCAGGCCTTTGGTCAGGGCACAGCCTGACTCCCTCCTTTGGCAATCTTCACAGAACTTTAGCCTAATGGTTGCCATCAATTTGAGTTGAATTAATTTTATAGTGAAATGATTTTAGAATGTTGTACTATTTTATTGTTGTTAGCTGCCCTGAGCCCGGCTTCGGCTGGAGAGGGCGGGATATAAATAAATTATTATTATTATTATTATTATTATTATTATTATTATTATTATTATTATTATTAACTAAAGCCTGGGCTGTGGGCCTCTGGTTTCTCTGTAGTGTGTTAGGTTATGCATTCTTTCATGAATGTGTATTATATGTAAACCCAGCGTTACATGTAAAATGCAAAATCCATTCACTCTTTATATATAAGCAGAATTTTGTATCAGATATTGTGCTCTGGCATCCTAAAGATTCATGTTAGTGTCTTAATAGTCTTACAGTGGTTGGCAACTAAGTTGCCAACATTGCCTCTGCATCAGATAGCCGAAACATTTTTATTCATTCCTTTTATGCCAAAGGAGCTTGGGGCAATGTACAAAATACATACAATAAAAAGGTACAATAGCCAACATACTTGAAAATATTTATAAAATTCAGAACCGTTAAAACACAGCAAAACCATCTGTTGCTGTTCAGTATTGAAATAATCTAGCCTGTACAGTATTTGTAAAATGCCAGAGTAAGAAAATCCACCAACTGACATCTGATCGTAATAAAGCAAACAACACAAACGTATCCCAGGAGAAGGGGCCTCCAGAATTGGAAGGCCTTGTTGTGCATCCCTGTATGGTGAATCCTTGGGGGTTAGGGCATAAGCAGAGCCCCCTGCTGATTTTAATGCTTGACTTGGCTTATTTTATAGAAGTCGATTCTGTAGATATATAAGCCCTATAATATATACAATTTAGAAGCCTTCACCAGCACCTTGAACCAGCCCCAGTAGCACACAGATGGCCATTGCAGTGCTTCTCAGATTGGTGTTACATGTTCCCATCTGACTGAGCAGCTTCATTCTGCAACTTCCAGGCAGTCTTCAAGGGCAGCCCCAGATACAACGCATTACAGTAACCCAAATGTAAGATTGCTAGAGCTTGGGTTACTGATTCCAGACTATCCCAGTCCAGGAATGGCCCATAGCTGGTGAACTAACACTAGCAAGCAGTAGGCTTGAAAATAAGTTTTTCCTAAACCCGGGTAAAATCCTTAGATGTTCGCCTGGGCTATTCGTACAGCTCACATGCATTTGTAACGCATGTTTGCCTTTTGAACTACATTGGCAAATGCTTATTTAGGGTATATGTGGTAATAAGCACTCTGTTACAGGTAGCAAAAATATTTCACCTTCAAGGGACCTACAACTCACTGCTGACTTTAGGGTGCAGTGTTCCAGGCACTGCTGAACAACTTCCTTTTGTTTCGACTGAAGCTTGATGCAAGTTCTACTGAAGTGCATCTATTTTACTCTGCTAAATGTGGCTTGGGACAAATAACCTTTTCATAGCATGTAAAAAGCTGTTCAAATACTCCACTCAGATGCAGTAAAATGAAAACCCAGCCTTCTGGCAACTTCAGAGCAATTCTACCCCATTTCAGTGAGTAGGTCCGCAGAAGGTTGCTTCCTATTTCTAAGGACATTGAGAACAGAAAAATCTAACTGAAATGGTGTCATTATGTTGCCCGTGGTATATTTGAAGAGAACGGAATGCCAGTATTAAATTTGTTGTATTTCTGTGTGTTTAACCATTTTGTACACTTAAACACTATTTTATGTTATGTTTCATTGGAATATTAGGATATAGGGTGAAGTGAGCCTAGCATGATGCCATGGGCTGGCTAGATGCTGGTGGGAGGCACCAGCTGGGGAACCCCAAAGGGGCACCCCAGGGGAAGAAGGCTCAGAGCCAGGGAAATGGCGGTGGGACAATGAGGAGTAGTTAAGAGGGAGCAGACCGGGAGGTGTTGGAAGCTGTAGAGGTAACAGGGTGAAGCGGAAATTGGAGTGGAATGGGGCCAGGAGACAGACAGGCAGGCTACTGAAGAAGCTAGGAAATCTGATCTTCTCACTATCTGGTATCATTGGAAAGCAGCCCCTGGAAAAAAATATTCCATGCAATTTTATATAGGCGCTGTAGTGCTTACCTGCCCACCCACATCCCGCTAACTCCCCCAGAATGTCACCTTACAGCTCTAAGTCTAGACTGAGGAAGGTTTTTCGTATGCTGGACCTTGACATTCTTCTGCTAAGAAGACCTCACCCATCCTGTCACAAGTGTATTTTTGTCAAAACATAGCAACAATGCAATAAATGTTTTTCTGTGCTCACCTTCAACTATCTCCAGATACCTTGGTTATGATTAAAGACAGGATTGTTTTTAGTTACAACTAGAGCACCTTGCCAGTCCTTCGTAAAACACTCAGTAATTAGTTACTGTTGGATCAAGTTACCAAAAAATGGATTTTGCAATCTAATATAATGGCAACTTCTTTAACATGAATAAATGCTATAGAGCCAATTACTTTTATTATTTTTTTAACCCTCAGTTGCTTCTAAGATTTACACCACCTTGTGATATATTCTAAAAATAGGAGGATAATGTTCTTAATAGTACTTTTTATAATGTATTATAAAATAGGAAGGCTTTGATTTATTAAATCATATATAGTAGTCTTGCACCACCAAAACCATACTATGATAACAGAACTTACAGCAATGCTTCACTGTCTCATCTGTTCCCTACGCCACTTTCCTTTCAGCACCTGAAGCTCCTTTTTCCTTCCATCAGCACACAGGTCTCTAGACGTGATGTTTTTCACATTTTTCACACAAACTTCAGCATTCTGCTGTATCCCCCTTATGCAGTTAATATGTGTTGAACATCAGTTGTGTAAAAGCAGCTCATCCATTGCCAAGGATTTCCTGGCATGCGGCAGTCATTTGTTATCCTGTTATATAGCACTGTAATCTTTTTTATAAAAAAAAACCAAACCAGGTATCATATAATGCACAAGTATTTTGTCCAAATGCTGTTATTCATGTGTTGAATAATACTACTCCTGTGTTGTACAGCTCTCAGCAAGGCCAAAGATGATTTTTCTACAACTCAGAAGCGGTGTGAAGGCCTTAGAAAAGAATATGACCAACTTACAAAAGAATACAACAGAATGCAGGTAAGGTGGTAGAAGCAGTTGATTTGCTCGAGCAAGACTTCCTGGAATTAGACTAGCGGTGTTGTGTGTGTTGGATCCAAAAGAAAATTTATCAGACAACAATCTTTAATTCTGTGTACGTCTGGACAATGTTCTTTCAGAATAATGAGAATACTTAACTCTTAAGTTTTCCCAGAACAGTTGTTGAACTGGAACCTACTTTGTTTTAAAACAAACGTGAATTATTTCATCAATAATATTGTATGTTCCTTGAATAGTAGCACAGAGGAAGAGGAAGACACTCAAAAAGGGGGTTTCCCCTTCTTTAAAAAGATTCTGAATTTGGTTCACATGTCACAGTAAACCATAAACCATCATGGTTTATAATACGCAAGTATGTCACCCCTTCTTTTCACTCACTTCACTCACATGGGGAGGAAACAAGCAACAGTATGCCTAAATCATTTCTTTATTTTGTTAATTTATAATTTGCCTTTCACATGTGTCTCAAGACAGTTTAGAAACATACCATGAAAACTGCTGAAAATAGTTTTGAAATCAGTACAAAAGTCAACTAGAGATAGGTTTAAACCTCAAGATCATGGTTTGCTTCACTCCCAGCAAGCCATGATCTTTGCCAAGGTTTGCTCTCAGCTTACTAATCATGCTTTGATCCCTGGTTCCAACATAATGTTAAACCTGGGATTGTGTTTTGTTTCTTCTGCCCGCTAGCTGGGAGGAACAAAACAGCCCAGATAGGAATATTCACAATAAACAAGTTAGAGTTGAGCAAAGCCATCAATTGTAGCTATTAGGGTACTTTTTACAAGGCTAATTGCACTGGCAGAGAGGCAATTTTGTGACACCTTTATGCTGACAATGCTCCATACTGCAATAAGACTTGAAAAAGCCTTCTATTGGAGCCAGTAGAAGGCTTCTTTGAAGCTTAATTGTTGAGGAGACAACTTTCAGAGGGGATGGTCACAGCTGGAGAGCTTAGCCTTCCCTTCTTCATTGCAAACCCCCTGCCCTGCCACACTTAGGCTTGAATGAAATATTTTATTGGCTACAGTAGAGAGCTTTTCCTATCCCAAGCCATTGTTGGGAGTTCATATCTTCCTCAAGATTGCAGCCTTTTTCAAACCTTTTTTTAAGGTGGGGAGATGGAGAGGGGGACTGTGCATGTGTGAGGGGTTTCGTGTGTGTGTGTGTGTGTGTGTGTGTGTGTGTGTGTTTGTTTGTGTGTTTGCAGTGGAGGATGAGTGGTGCCCACAATAGTTTCTCAGGTTTCCCAACATGCCAGGGTTTGGCAGCCCATAGTGTACACATTAACTCTGTGGTCATCCTGATGCACAAGTTACCCTGTATAAAGATAGCTTCACTCCTTTTCTCACATGTGTCTCCTTACCTTTACAGTGTTCTTCAGGTGGAAAACATGATAAGAAAGGCCAGTAAATGCAGCACAAGGACATCATTAATACACGTGCATCAACATGAATCGTCTCTTGTTCCCGTCTTTACTCTCCTAAGCTTTGTAAAAACAAGGTCTATTTTCTTTAAAGGGAAATGCTCTGCGTTCGTAGCTAAAACGCTAGGTTGCCAAACATATTTTATTTTGCAATGGAAATAGTGGCTAGGATCCAAAGACCTACTTTACTTGTGTCAAAGGCGCAGTGGAAGTTTTGCTTTGATTTTTGTTCTTGTTCTTATTTGAATGGCAGATTCCCATGGCATGTCACACAAACTCCATTAAGCTGCAAAAGAGATTTGCCATGTCTCATGGAGGGCCGTTGTTCAAGAAATACAAGTCCATACCTCCTTTGAGCACACAGCTTTATTTGTGCGGTTATTTGGATGCAGACCAGTAAGTGGTGTGCTGTCAGTGTACTGTGAAGAATCTTTTTAAGCCTATAAGGAAAATGTAAAGCAGTTTAGAATGGAAATTTCCATTAACCACTGTTCAGCTTCTATCCACTGTTTTACACTGAAACTGAAAAAGGTAGGGGATTGTACAACCGCCAGCTATAGTAATGTAGAAGAGGATTTTTAAACTACATCAAACCTTGATGCTAGAAGAATAAGCATAGTGAAACATTCTACATCCAGTTAACTTGACAAACAGTAAAAAGCATTAAAATAAATTTTAAAGGACTTCACATTTAATTGCATAGTTATTTATAGTTGAGAGTTTCTTCTTTCCCCATCTTTAGATTTTTACTATAGTATACTTTACTTCATGTATTCAAGAATTTGAATATGTTGTATTTTCTTTCTGCAGTGGGCGATACCCCTGAAAAACACATATATGTAACTTACAAAACAGGCTTTTTATGGTGATTAGTTATTTGTGACATGGTTTCTTTCTTAAAACCTTCATTATCTGCAACTGAAAGGTTTTATTTTTATTTTTTTACATTGGTTCCAGTATGCTGCTTGGATGTTGATTTGTTAATAAAAGAGATTGTTTAAGCTTGGTTTATCTTCCTACGTGTCTTAATTTGGAATTCATAAACAACAAACTGCTGTGTTTACTTTGCTCCTGCGACAGTGAAATAATTCCATAAGAATTTATTTGGGCAAAACTAGCCCAAATAAATACCATAGTACACCCTGTAAGGGAGGAACTGGTATTTTTAATTTTAAAAAATCAAAGATTTAGAATGGTGCTTTTGTATACTAATACCAAAAAGTGCAATGAGTATGCAGAGTTTCATGTTAATATACATCTGAGCTTGTTGAGGAGAATGTTGTTTGTGTAAGTAAATTTTGTGTTTTGGGTTTCTCTAGTTGCTTCAACATATGAGAGAAAATTGAAATCTGTTGCATTTGAGTCTGCTGATTCTGTCTTGAAACCTGCACCCAAATGTTTGCTGTTCAAATACCATTACAATGCACTCCAGTAAGCTGATCTTGCAAATTCTGGGGACTGTACTGAACACCAATTTTTTTATTGCAAAACTTAGTAAAGGCACTGCCAAGTTATGACAATACGTTTGTTGAGTTCTTGCATTAAAGATATATTGCTGTGACAATATATATTTTCTGTGACAACTGCTAGTCTGAAGGATGAGGATACAACCTGAGGATCTGGTTAGATATAACCCCCCTCACAATGAAATTTGCCTACCACTGTGTTTTTATGTGCAATACTTGAAATCTCAACCAGTGGAAAGTGCATTTGTTTGGGATTTTATGGAACTTCCGTTTGCGCTAGCTCTTGTCCTTTCCCCACCAATTCCCTGTGCTACTCTTTGAAGTAATATGGAACAACACAATCCCACTGTGTCTTGCACACCTGAAATCAGGGGAGCAAGGGATTATCTACAAGGTCTTGTCCATGGGTGCAAACATCAATGAGTGAAGGCCAAGCAAACTGATATGATGAGACAAGATGGTCCAGACAAGAAGAGTGACCACAAACGCAAGATACTAGTTTATCCAAATACTTTGCCTTTAGCGGTTTTAATGTATGCACAATGGCACAGACTCCATTTAAGTTAACTGCAACTGCACAAGTAATTCCAATAAATATAAAAGAAAATGTCTTATAAAAAGTTCCTGGTCAATTGTTTTGTGCATACACACACACACACACACATATATGTTAGTTGCTCTCCCATTCATCTGTCTGTCGCAAAGGGATTGGTTTCTTTAAAAGTCAGTTTTCTCCTCCCAATAGGCATATGAATTGCTGTACTGATACTGCATTTCTCTCTCTTATGGGGCCATCAGTAGTTATATCACATGAATACAGTGGTTTAAAAACCTCTCAGGAATTGTACAAAAATGTACAAACTGAGATGGATGTACACCAGAAGGATAGTTTACATATATGTGGCTATGGAGTTGTTTATTTGACTCAGCAGGAGTTCTTAAAACTTTACATCCAGTTCTTTTCTATTCACAGTTTACTTTTATTTTTAAATAAAAGCATTTCTATTCACAGTTGAAAGACCAGCCTTTTATCTTTTTCTGGTTTCCTTCATCTCTGGCCCTTTTCTCTTAGGGAAGGGAGATCTCTATTCCTCACCTGAACCTCTGCCTCAGCCCCAAGGCTGCAGCATGCCTAGGTGACAGGGCAGATGAGGCACTGGGTGGACTGTGTGACTAAGGACTACTGGTGGTCCTCAGTCTACTGCTTGAGAAATGCTGTCCCATCTCCCGAAAAATCTACTATTCTGATGTTAGCAGCAGGTAATACAAAAGTTGGCCGTGGTGATAAATAGGTAGTAGCTTTCCTATCCATATGAAGGACATCGTACAAATGTGCTAGTAAACATCGTAGTTGATCACATATTTGAAACAAACAAAAAAACACAGCACCACAAACAATACCTTCTGTAGGTGAACACGCAGAAAAAAACTGAAAAAAATGTCATAATGGAAAAACAGACTATTAGAAGAAGAGAGAAGAGAATGACAAGCTTAAGTTTATGACAATTCGCTCTATTTTTATTGAATACAGTAAGAACCTGCTATTTAAAAAAACACAAAGTTTTACATAAGTTGTGAATTGAAGTAATGAGTAAATTCTCTCATCTATAAATGAATCGCAGGATCTAATTTAGAATCAAATTATTATATATTTGTACACATGGAAGTATGTTGATATCTTTGTCTACGTATAATCAGTTTATGCTCTGCACAGTATGCAGCTGACACCCGACCTTATTTCTCCATGTCAACCAAACTAATATAAACAAAAACAAAAAAGAGGGAGGGAGAATAATACAAAGTCCTCTTTCACAGGTTTATTTTAACTTGTCCCACACAGAGAAAGGTGAACCCTCCCAGCTCTCACCTGGGAGCTTCCCTTTCTTCTCCCACCTTCCCACCCTGGGAGATCTTCCTTGTCTCTTACACAGGGTCCTTTATCAACTAACCATCACCTGCATGTTAACTCTTGAGTAGAGGACCATTCAAAATGCAAAAGTCTGAAGCAGAACAGGAAAAAAATATGCCAGAATGAAGAAACAGAAAAGGAAAAAGCAAGAGAGCAAAGAAATAAGAACATTAAAGGAAATAGTAAAGGAATTAAAAGGAAAATAAATATTAAAAATGAGTAAAAAGGACTTCCCACTATCTGCCAGCTATATCTACAAGGATTCTTCCAAATAGATGTTAAATCCAGAGTAAACTCCAGCTTTTCCTCCCTCTGCTAGGTGGTGTTTTTTCCAGGGTTCAAGTCTGGGCATCTCAACTCATTTTTCCTTCCAAACAGAAAGTCCAAAAGAGGTTATCCGGTTATTATAAACATGAACAACAGTCCAATATTAAGAAACATCCTCTGTTCTTGATGTTGTTGCACTCCTCTGGAAGAAGCATGTGTGTAGCAAAGGTTCTCCTGAATTCCACCTTGTCACTAGAGACTCAAGAATCTCCAGTGACATAGAGTGCCTTTTCCTGGTTTTCAAGCCACACCTGTTCCTAGACAGGGATAGCTTGGCCACAGTAATTCGTACTCTGATAACGTCCCATTCTTGTAATGTTCTGTATGTATATATTTATTACAACAAAACTCAAATTCTGTTACTTGTTTTGTATTGGGACAGTTCCTATCTATATTTACATTTATCCACCTGGTTCAGCCAGCAGATTTGTTAATATACTATATAAGGAACAAATAAAGTAAAGATGCAGAGTGTCCACTTATTTTCACTAATGGGGTCACTGCCAACTGAAAAGAAGCATTGACAACCCTGGGAAATTGCAAGAGCTGGGGAAATATTATTTCCATAAACAATTTGTGCAGAGGACTTTGTGAGTCCCTTTCCGCCAAGGATCTGTTAAGCATGCAACTATGAAATGGCTCAACTTTGTGCTCTAACTTCCATACTAATTAAGAATACTAGTTCAAACACATGGAAGAATTGTTAAATTTGGGCTTTGAGTCATAGTCGAGTGTGGAGAGCCAAACTGGAAAGGCTACCATAACAGAAAATACACAGGAGCAGAAGTGGTGACTGTTTTGGGACCAAATGTAGGGTTGGGATTTTCCAGTTTCAAATGCCACAGTTCCAGTAACTACAAGCCTACCTTCTACAGTATTTCTGCAATGACAAAGCGTGGTGTCTCCTTGATACACAGTAAAACACTGACTGCAATGTGCAATTTACTTATATATTGCTAACACATAAAACTGCTGATTTGTACAACTGGTATCCAGTTTTTCCTTTAGCAAAAGTTTAAGTAACTAATAGCTATTAGAGTTCCTGTTATCATATGCCTTGTATCAGGACAAAGAGAAGGAAAAGGAGCCCGTACGCTTGAAGAAAAATATAAACAAACATGAGGACAAGGATACATTAGCATACACAAAATATTGGTGTTTTGAAGGCAACAACCTCCTGATTCTCTCAGCATATTAATTAGGGTATGCATGCATCCCAGTTCCTTATTCCTTTCTATATACATTGGCAATTATTGGCACAAAGGCAGTAGGCTAGTGTTTTCTGGGTGAAACTGAAGATTTTGGGCTGGATGCATTGCTAGGGTTTTTCATAGAGGAAACACATTCGCCGGTGCCAGTGTATAATGTGAAGCACTTGAAAGCTTAATTTGGGGGTGCACCCTCAGTTCCTTGTTATTCCCCCCTATATGTTGACTATTACTGAATGGGGTAATATACTTGACCATGTCATGCACCCAAAGCAAGCACTGGGCCAGTTGTGATGCTAGGGTACCCCAAAGCTACAATCTCCTCCTTGTTGCATCCGTGATATGAGCTGGCCAAAAAGGTTTTTGTGGCATGCCCCCTTCTCCTCGTTCTTTTCTCAATTCTACATGGTCACTAGGAGAGGTTGTTTGGCCAAAATGAAGTGGCGCAGGGATTTTCATAGAGGACTCCCTCCTAGACTTGCGGGTGTCTGATTTGCGGTGGCTCAAAACTTAAGGTGGGGTGTGCACCCACTTCTTAGTGGCAAAGCAGATTTTGGATTTTGACTGAAGATCCTTATTGTGGACCTCAAAGGAGACCTGGATATATATGGCACTACTAAGAGTATCTTGAGATGTTCCTGAGCTCCACATTATGCCTGCTAAGGCCAGGGCCTTTATAGAATTGACATTCAGGTTCCTGCTTAAAACTCCCCAATTCACTCACGCTTTCTATAAGGAGGTGATCCCAGAGGTGCCACATTGAATAAAATATGGGGCCTTAGGTAATCCACACAATCAGCCTCCTGGTGTGTCACACATATACTGTACCAATGTCCATCAACTTTGGGCATAGCTGTCAACCTTCCATTTTTTTGCAGGAAATCCCGTAGACTGTCCCTGGGACAGGTGAGGCTGCTGATCCCTTATTTTCGAGGCTGCTGATCCCTTATTTTCAAATCTGAAAGTTGACAGCTATGACTTTGGGGGCCCCGATCCCCTCAGTTTTTTGGGGGGGGCAAAGGAACTTTGGCCGCTAGGAGTTGGTTCCTATGGATCCAGCTATCTCAATATATTAATCCGACCTAGTGATCTGTGATGTGTTTTGTTCTTATTTTATGAACACACTTTTGTTGTTGATTTTACGCTGTTCGCTGCCTTGGTTTTTTTAAACTTGGTGGCACAGCTTTTTTTACTTTTGCAAACGAATGAATGAATGAAATGGGCCAGCCCAGAGCTTAGCTTTGGAACGCACCAGGGGCAGAGAAAGTCATGTCCCTGAAGCTGCTCCTTCAGCTCCGCTTCAAAGGTTCATGGGGTTGAGAATGGGAAACAGGTAACGGGAGGCAGGCAGGGAGGGAGGCGGCCAGCGAGGCAACCTGTCACATCGCCTCTGTTTGCCTGTAAATAAAGGCTAAGCGGCTGAGGCTGGGCTGGCTGTATAAATGCTGCGGGCGGGTCCCACGCCTTGGCCAAAGCTGGGGCTCTGGGGGCGAGCGCAGGTGAGGAGAAGGAGGTGCGCTCGCATATTTCTTTCAAAGGCAAGAAGGAGAAGGAGAAGGAGAAGGAGAAGGAGAAGGAGAAAGTTATTCTGAGGTTCTTCGGCGCTTCAGGACCCGGACAGCGGCGCTGCCTTGGCGCGCAAAAGCGGGCTGAGGCGAAGAGGCAGCAATCTGTGGCGAGCGGTGGGAACGGAGCGCGCGGGAGCAGCTGACGCGGTTAGCGCGGGTTTGGCGGGACGCGAAGGGGAGCGAAGGGAGCGCGCGGGGCGGAGGTGGTCTGCGGTTGGACTACAACTCCCGTCATACCCTGCTAGCGAAAGAAGCGGTCGGGGATGATGGGAACTGTAGTCCCAAAGCAGCTGGAGACTCCAGTTAGGGGGAGACGGGTCTAGGCTAGACTGTGGCGCAAGGAGAGGGGGGGGGAGGCTAGCGCAGGTTGACACGCAAGAAAGGGGCAGGGGAGATGAAAGAGAGAAAGAAAGATAGATAGATAGAAAGCAAGATAGATAGATTGGGGGGAGCTTATATCCTAAGTAGACAAAACATAATTTGCTTTCCCCCCCCCCCCCCGGCCCTTTCCTTAAAGGAAGAGGCGTCAGAATATCGTCAGAATGGCTCACCCGTGTCTCTCCATGTGGGGAAGTTCCTCAGGCTGTTCTCCACCCCCCCCCCATGTGCATAATGTTCTGGCTTTTAGGAAAGAAAATAAAAAGAAGCAGAGGCCTTAGTGATCAGATTGAGGAGTTTGGGGGTGTCTTTTTTGGGGAGTGGGTGTCAGACGGCCTTCAGAGCAAAATAATGGGGCTCCCTTGCCCAGAAGGGAGAAGCTGGCTGGAGGGTCCCTGAAGAGGAGCAGGAGCCGGCCGTCTCTGAAGCTCCATCCCCTGGGAAGATGCTTGTGTTGCCAGAGGCCGGCTTCACCTGGCTCTCCCAGGTGTGGGCGAAGTTCGCAGGGCATGCTGTCCTTGATGGCTGGCTGCCTCTGGAGACCGTGTGCTTAGGGGACGCTGTCCTTCTCCTTCATTGTTTCCACCTGCAGGCAGGGCAGGGACATGGCCGCAGGTGGTGGCGGTGGCGGCGATGGAGCCCTCCCGGATCTCAGTCGCTATGTGGTGTCCCGGCCCGTGTACAATGAGCCTACCTTTCAAGAGGAGAATGAGAGGAAATTGGTGGTGCCCAAAACACTCCGGGAACGAGTCCAGAAAACTTGCAGGTGACTGATCGGCTGGCCATACATCACGGTTTGGTGGCGGGGGGCAGGTGACACCTAAGAAATTAAAGAATCCTGGATCGAAGGAGGGTGGGCCATGGCAGGGGAGCAGGTGCATTTCACAGTACGACTCGAGCAATTTAACATTTTGTCCTTGGCAGCTGTTCAAGAAGAAAAGCCATTCAGGTAACCAAGACCTTGTTCCCTATTTTGGAATGGCTGCCTAAGTACAGAGTGAAGGAATGGCTCATCAGCGATATAATTTCCGGTGTCAGTACTGGACTTGTGGCTACTTTACAAGGTAAGAGAGATCCAGTCTTTCTCCTACTATTATTATGGGATGGGGGTGGGGATTAGAATGTAATGAAGTTGCCTAAACTCTGTCTTGCAGTTGTGGGTCACTGCCCTTATTTACTTAACCATTTTTTAAAAGACTCGTCAGCAATCTGAAAAAGTTCAGGGCTGCAACTTCATTTGGAGCAAAATAAGCTAGGATCCAGCTGAAAATCTGGCTAACTTGCAAAACATGAACAGCTCCTATTTGTACATGGAACTTTGTTTAAGATGTGGAATACAGACGTCAATAATACCTGTGTAGAAAGGTACTACTTGATGTAGATATCAAAAGAGTCTATTGTAACATTAGTCAATACAATACTTTATTTTCTATCATTTCAGGTTTGGCATATGCACTACTGGTTGCAGTTCCTGTCGGATATGGTCTCTACTCTGCTTTTTTCCCCATCCTGACATACTTCTTCTTGGGAACATCAAGACACATCTCAGTTGGTAATTATATATTTCTCATGTTACTATCGGCCAACTATTAATTACAGAATGCTAAACTTATTCAAAGGTATTGGAATATCTCAGACAGTAGTTTTAGTGGAACCAATTTACTAATATACTTTTATGGTGGCATCTTCTTATTGTGTTTGAGTAGACCTTTATACTTATCCATATTTTTCCACAAAGTGTAGAATTGTAGAATTGCAAGGGACCACAAGGGTCATCTAGTCCAACCCCCAAAATGCAGAAATATTTTTGCCCAATGTGGGGCTCAAACCTACAAACCTGAGATTGAGAGTCTCATGTGCTACCAACTGAGCTATCTTTCTGCCACAACTACTGGAAATTGCTTTGATGCCTACATTATATGTATGTAATCTCTTATTTCGTTAGTACTGTTCCTTAGCAGAGCTCTTTACAAGACATCAGGTTCAATGCCAGTTTTGATTCACTTAGGTTCACACAGGTCCAAATGTAATAGTTAAGCACTTTAAACTCAGCATGATGACTTCAATGTATTAATTGCTAATTCTATATGACAGACAGCTGTCACAATAATGCAGAAAATATACACTCTCAAGGACTCTAGTTTATGATGTGTATGACAAGATGGATCTTAAATCATTTTTTTCTGTGGAAGCTTTGGGTGATAGACAATGTTAGCCATTCTCCGAGTAATAATAATAATAATAAATTTATTATTTGTACCCCACCCATCTGGCTGGGTTTCCCCAGCCACTCTGGGCGGCTTCCAACAAAGATTAGAAATACATTAAAATGTCACACATTAAAAACTTCCCTGAACAGGGCTGCCTTCAGATGTCTTCTGAATGTCAGGTAGTTGTTTATCTCTTTGACATCTGATGGGAGGGCGTTCAACAGGGTGGGTGCCACTACCGAGAAGGCCCTCTGCCTGGTTCCCTGTAGCTTTGCTTCTCGCAATGAGGGAACTGCCAGAAGGCCCTTGGCACTGGACCTCAGTGTCTGGGCAGAACGATGGGGATAGAGACGTTCCTTCAGGTATACTGAGTAGACCCATTGAAATCAACTGACAACTTGAGTCTATTAATTTCAATGGGTCTGCACTGTGTGTGGCTAACACTGAGCAGCACCCTGATTGTTTAAACTGACAAAACATCATCATCATCATCATCATTTATTATTTATACCCTGCCCATCTGGCTGGGTTTCCCCAGCCATTCTGGGCCACTCCCAATTGAACATTAAAAACACATACAGCATTAAGCATTAAAAACTTCCCTAAACAGGGCTGCCTTCAGATGTCTTTTAAAAGTAGGATAGTTGCTTATTTCCTTGGCATCTGATGGGAGGGTGTTCCACAGGGCAGGTGCCACTACTGAGAAGGCCCTCTGCCTGGCTCCCTGCAACCTTGCATCTCACAGTGAGGGAACCGCCAGAAGGCCCTTGGTGCTGGATCTCATGAAACACTGGTTTTATTATTGCTTTGGATGTTTAGTATAATTTAGTGTTTCTACATTTTAAGCTAATTTTGTTGTTTTATTGTTAGCCGTTTGAAGCACACTGTGAAGAAATGCTATGTAAAATATATAAAATTATTCCCAACAGGACCTTTCCCAGTGGTCAGTTTGATGGTGGGCTCAGTAGTACTGAGCATGGCGCCTGATGAAAAATTCCACATGGTCAGCAGCAACATGACAGGGCTGAACCAAACAGTTATAGATATCGCATCAAGAGATGCCGAGAGAGTGATAATTGCCAGCACCATCACATTTTTGGTTGGCATTCTCCAGGTAATGCGGATTGGATAAAACTGTCTCAAATGTTGCTGCTTTTATACTTTATGAAAGAACTGGTGAAATAATAGAAGAATCAGCTTCATGCTAAACACTCACTATCTTCCTCAACTAGAGCCAAAATGTACTCAAATAATAAAATAGAATGCAAGTTTGCTTGCCTCACATTTATTGTTCTGCACAGTTTGGGAATACCAAGCATTTGTATCCTTTTATGTCATGGGATGCGCGGGTGGTGCTGTGGGTTAAACCACAGAGCCTAGGACTTGCCAATCAGAAGGTCGGCGGTTCGAATCCCTGCGACGGGGTGAGCTCCTGTTGCTCGGTCCCTGCTCCTACCAACCTAGCAGTTCGAAAGCACACAGTGCAAGTAGATAAATAGGTACTGCTCCAGCGGGAAGGTAAACGGCGTTTCCATGCGCTGCTCTGGTTTGCCAGAAGCAGCTTAGTCATGCTGGCCACATGACCCGGAAGCTGTACGCCAGCTCCCTCAGCCAATAAAGCAAGATGAGTGCCGCAACCCCAGAGTTGGTCACGACTGGACCTAATGGTCAGGGATCCCTTTACCTTTACCTATGTCATGGGATTAAAGCCTTGCATTTTGTATCTTGTTTCCTGCAGCCAGAAAAAAAATGGCTTTTTAGTCTTCTTGCATTTCATTACGATCATTTTAAAGGTGGGAAAGCCAGACCATTAAAAGAGAAAAGAACTATTGAAAATCTATTTAAAAACAACAAGCAAGGCCTTCATGTAAATCCATACAGCTGGTCATCCTGGTACTTACTCTTAAGTCCTACACAAGTTGCGACCAGGATACGTGGAGGAATCTTTTCACCAGCTTGCCCATCTACTGAGATGATAATTGGAGGCTCTCCTCTGGGTGACCCAATAGGCAGAGGTGCAGTGGGTTAAAACTGGGAGCAGGGCCTTCTCAGTTGTAGCACCCCATTTTGGGGAGTCTTTCTGCCTGGCACCCACTTGATTGTCTTGGGTGCCACATGAAAACCTTGATATTTTCCTAGACTTTCAATTTTTAAATGGTGAGAACATTCCATGCTGCTAGTTTTATTTATTGTTTGAAATTTTTTTTGCTGTTTATTTAGTACTCGTTCTTACTGTTTTTATACAACAGAATACAAATAAATAAATAAATTGCATAAATTGGAGCTAAGAGACTCAAACAGACAAAAGAAGAGTCTTGATCACTCTATGTTAGGTGGCTAAATCTTGAATTTTGTTTAAATCGTGGGCTATTCTAATACTTTCTAACTGTTCATAAAACTATTCCGTGCTTCTTCTTTTTCCAGCTAGTGTTTGGATTTCTTCAGATTGGTTTTATCGTGAGATATCTTGCTGATCCACTGGTTGGGGGTTTTACAACAGCTGCAGCATTTCAAGTGTTCGTTTCACAGCTGAAGATAGTCTTAAATGTCCCAACCCAAAACTACAATGGGGTCCTTTCCATAATCTATGTAAGTGTGTCTTGCTGAGCTGGGGGTTGCGCTTGGCTTGATGGAACGGCTGCTATAGATGACAGTTGAGGGAGGAGACTGTTGGAGCTAGTGTTTCAGCCAAGTGCATGTTAATTTAGCTATTAGATCACTGTATGCATTTATAAACAAGTGGAGCCAGCAACAAAATGCTGCAGCGTGGAGTTCTTCAGCCAGCCATATCTTCTTTCAGGGTGCTCCACTACATTCCCCCTTCCTCCCGTTTTCTATGCCTCCTGCAACAGTTAGTCATCATTCTGTGGCCAGTGAGCATACTCAGTCCTCCTTGGCTGTTTTGGGTTTAGTTTTGGTTTTGTTCCCTTGAGTATTTTTTTCTTCAGACTTTAGGATTTCCCAAACATGTTGATATGTTTTCGGCTACACAGCCATCTGTTTTTTTGAACCTGAGTTTGCTGTTACCTGATACAAGTGGGACATGCAGCACAATGTTGCATTTTGGAGCACTTGTCTTCGGGATTCTGGTCAACCTGTCATGCCCACTTTGCCCCCTGCCAGCTGAGCATGCTCAGTCCTCATTGAACAGTTTTATGGGGTTCTCCATCTTACATCCCCCCCCTCCTAATTTGTACTTCTGCAAGCCTTGGGCTTCCCCGCAATACAGTGGTACCTCGGGTTAAGTACTTAATTTGTTCCGGAGGTCCATTCTTAACCTGAAACTGTTCTTAACCTGAAGACCACTTTAGCTAATGGGGCCTCCTGCTGCCGCCGTGCCGCCGGAGCCCGATTTCTGTTCTTATCCTGAAACAAAGTTCTTAACCTGAAGCACTATTTCTGGCTTAGTGGAGTGTGTAACCTGAAGCGTATGTAACCTGAAGCGTATGTAACCTGAGGTACCACTGTACTGTGATACCACTTGCTTGTCCTTTGGTCTCTCCCATACACAAAGAATGAGTTTGCTATTAGTATATAAGGTGATGAACACACTCATACAAACACAAAAGATTCACAGCACAATCACATACTTGTCTTCTAAGAAGGACGTCTAACTGAGTTCAAGGAGTCTTACTCCCAGGTATAGGGTTGCAGCCTTGGCTCTTAAGTATTTGCAGCTGTAGATATTAGTAGCTGACAGATATTAGTTTCTGAGCTTTCCTGAACCTGTAATCGTTATTGTGTCTTGGGTCCCATCTGCACTATTTGATTTAGGGTGGTATAATACCATAGTCAAGGGACGCGGGTGGCGCTGTGGGTAAAACCTCAGTGCCTAGGGCTTGCCGATCGCATGGTTGGCAGTTCGAATCCCCGCGGCGGGGTGCGCTCCCATCGTTCGGTCCCAGCGCCTGCCAACCTAGCAGTTCGAAAGCACCCCCGGGTGCAAGTAGATAAATAGGGACCGCTTACCAGCGGGAAGGTAAACGGCGTTCCGTGTGCTGCGCTGGCTCGCCAGATGCAGCTTGTCATGCTGGCCACGTGACCCGGAAGTGTCTGCGGACAGCGCTGGCCCCCGGCCTCTTAAGTGAGATGAGCACACAACCCTAGAGTCTGGCAAGACTGGCCCATATGGGAAGGGGTACCTTTACCTTAATACCACAGTCATGGCTTTCCCTTCAAAAAATATTGGGGGCCCTAGTTTATTCAGGATACTGAGAATTAGGAGATCCCTGTTTCTCTTACAGAGTTCACAGAGTGGTTTGACAACCAATCCCTCTTCCCAGTGAAGTCATAACTGGTAATATGCAGCTTTAAGTGAGTAGTGCAGATGGGACCTTAGATGAGAATGTGGTTGATTCAAAATGAATGGTAGCATTTCACATTGTCTTTTTTTTATTTTTAGACCCTTATTGATATATTTAAAAATATTGGACAAACCAACATTGCCGATCTCATTGCTGGCCTGCTGACCATCGTTATTTGTATGGTAGTCAAGGAAATAAACGATCGATTCAGACACAAGATCCCTGTTCCTATTCCTATAGAAGTGATTGTGGTAAGCCAACTATTTCAAGCTCAAGGGATTTGATTGACAGGAGAAGAATATCTGTTTTCTCTGTTCGTAGTGTCGCAATCCACCCCAATCTCCAAGCAGTGCGAGATTCCAAGGGTCCCAAGTGCTTACCCAAGGTTTGTGTTTCCTTCGGGAATGAGGCACAGTGGAGACTGCGGTGTCTTTATGATATATGGTTTATTTGCACATTAACACCCCAAAAGGGTCTTGGTTCTCCCATAGCTACAGCCTTGGATTCAAAGAGAAATCAGACATTGCTCTCAAACATTTCTCTGGCTCTCTCTCCAGCTCACAGAGGGGGCCCCAACCATTTGCCATCTCGCACCGTAATCCCCTTAATCCACTGTAATGGCTCATCACCCAGCCTTGTCAGGAAGCTAGCTAGGCTATTCCAAGAATTAGAAGCCTTGATTAACACTTGCTGGATCCAGGGATGAGAGGGGTCTGGCAGTCAGTGTAACACCCTGAACTCATAACAACAACATGATGTTATTTCTTTTTATTCTAGACAATAGTCGCCGCTGGCATTTCGTATGGTGTTGACCTGGAGAAAAAGTACAATGCAGGCATTGTTAAATCTATTCCTAGCGGGTGAGTGCAGATTGTTCATATATGTCAGTGGGCAGCTACATTTCAAGGACACATTAATGGCTCAGCTTTTAATAGAAACTGTTTAGCCACTTCATACATAATTTTTTATCTACATAGAACCATGGAATTGTAGAGTTGGAAGGGACCCTGCAGATCATCTAGCCCAGGCATCCCCAAACTCGACCCTCCAGATGTTTTGGGACTACAATTCCCACCATCCCTGACCACAGGTCCTGTTAGCTAGGGATGATGAGAGTTGTAGTCCCAAAACATCTGGAGGGCCGAGTTGAGAGATGCCTGATCTAGCCCTTGCAATGCAGGAACATGCAGCTGTCCCAGACAGGGATCAAACCTGCAAACTTGGCATTATCAGCACCACACCCAAACCATCTGACACAGATGTACTCGAATGTAGGGGGGGGGGGAACAGCTCAGTCATGTACCAAGTGAAAGTGGAGTCAATTTGACTATACATCATGTCCCTGTGCTAAACTCCAGCTGGTAGACTTGCACAATGAATATATACATATGGTGAAACAAAACCAGGTCCAATCTTCACATCCCCTCCCCTGCTCTGTGTATGGTAAAATATTAGAATTGGCTGTAAGAGAAAACGCAGAGGCTGGGGTGTTGGGGCGGGAAAAGGAGCAGCTTGGCAAATTAATTGTTAAGGTTTCCACCCAACGTGAATCCAAGACATGTTTGGTGTATTTGGCTGGCTGGCTGGATGGAGAGAATAACATTATTAGATAGTTGTGCACGTTGGACTACACAGGTGCATATAATTCAGGTAGTAGGATAAACACATGGAGGCAGGGCTGTGGGACAGACAAGTGCCATGACTGCAAGCACATTTACTATGAACAGTTGGTAATGCATTTTATCCAAAGGACTTTCATGTTACAAGTGGCTATTGCCTTTTGGGGCTCTCCAACTAAATGAGGAATATACAATGTATTTTGCAACAAATAATTTTGCAAGTAAATCTTGCCTGTTTACTGCAGGGAGAAGCACCAATGCGTTACATCCCCACCTCCCCAAATTGTTTCATTATAGAGTCGAAAAATGCCATCATAATAATTTGTTAGTCATAGTTGTCATAGTATTTGTAGAAAAACACACAAATGCACACACATATATATTTTTCTCCTTTTTTATATATAGGTTTTTGCCTCCCGAACCTCCAGTGGTCAACATGTTTGGAGACATGATAGCATCTGCCTTTTCTATTGCCATTGTTGCTTATGCAATAGCTGTGTCCGTGGGCAAAGTCTATGCAACCAAATACGACTATGCCATTGATGGAAATCAGGTATGTGAAACCAAAATACTTTTTTATAAACTGTGAAGTGAAATCTGAATCTTATTTATGGAGAGGAGCACGCTTGTTTTTCAGCCATTGTGGAGGTGATTATAGGTGAAGTTACTTAGTGGTTATATTAGGAAAATAAGTAATTCAGTTGTCAGATTTAAATGAGCAATAGACTATTTCCCATAAGGCGTGCCGGATTCTGCCTCACTTTGTGGGTGCCTGGCACGTACCTATGACATCACGTGCATGGCATGTGTGTGATGTCACGCGGCAGGAAGAGGCCCAATGGGACCCACAGCAGCCTCTGGAAGGCCCAATGGGACCCATCCATAGCTGTCAACCGTCCCTTATTTGGTGGGAAAGTCCCTTATCCCAGCGCCTTGTCCCGCTGCTGTCCCTTATTGATGATGTCCCTTAAATTTCCCGGGTTTCAAAGGAAGCAGCTCCTCTCCCTCCCTCCCTGCTGGCCAGGGAGGAGGGAGGCTCCAACTGTGTTGCTTGGCTGCGTTGCTCACCCAATAAGGAGTCTAAGAACGACTGGGGGGTGGAGCTTGCATGCCTTGTGCCGATCAAATCGGCCGCATTGCCTGGGGACTCGGCGTTGCTCAGCGCTTCCCAGCGGAGAGGTGACGGTGGTTTTCCTTGCTGCATCCCCTTTGCCGGGTTGCTGCGCTGTCGGAACCACTGCTTGAGGCTTCGTTTGGCTGCTGGCTGGGCTTTCTGCCTTTGGCTCGGAGAGGCTCAGAAGTTGAACCTACCTGTGCTTGGAAAATCCCTTATTTTGGCTGCTGATCCCTTATTTTCGAGGCTGCTGGTCTCTTATTTTCAAATCTGTAAGTTGACAGCTATGGACCCATCGCAGGTTTAGGAAGGTCCCAAAAAAATTTTGTGTATGCCCAGGCACCCAGGACTCCCCCACAGATGGCACCAGTGTTTCTCAGCAAGGGTGTAACTAGATCTGAGAGCAACATGGAACTGGTGCCAATAACAGACCCATGTTGAACCCTCCCCCAACTCTGTATTATTTGTCCAATCGTCTTTAGAAGTCAGCCAAGTCCGTGACCATCTCTGTCTCCTGTGGGAGAGAGTTCCACAGTATAACTATTTGCTGCATGATGAAGTACATTATTTTGCCTGCCCCCAAATCTTCCAACATTCAGCTTCATTCAATATCCATGAATTCTAGTGCCATGAAGGAGGGACAACCTTTTCTTCTATCCACTATCCCATGCCATGTATAACTTCACAAAATTCAGTCATGTCACCTCTTAGTCGTATTTTCTCTAAAGTAAAAAAACAAACAAACGCTGCATCGTTTCCTCACAGGAGAATTGCTCCACCCATTGATCATTTTGGTTGCCTTGTCATTTTATGCAATTCACTTTCACATTAGCTGCTAGGAAGAAGTATTTCCTTCTCCATTTTTTAAGATGATTCTGCTTGAACCAGATTTCTAATGGAGCATTTATCTTTGCTATCTTTTTTGAGTAGTATGTAAGAATGCATATCTGAGATGGTATGAAGGCTATTTCTATGGCAATATTCAATATATTGTATCTGGAACTAGGGCAAGTACAAATTAAACAATCGGAATTGCCAAGCATATTTTTTTTCCTTAAAGCAATTAGGGTTTTTTTTAATTCTTCTTCCCATTGTTTCTTTTTTAACAGCTGTGTCTTTACATTTATATGTCTGTTTCCAGGAACAGCTATGCACAAGCCTACAGAGCTCTGCCATTGGTCAAGTCCTAAAAAGGAACTTGTTCCATAATTCCACACTATTTTATTTTATTTTATTAAAGATTTTCTTGATTTACAAAAGTGTGTGTAATGTCTCTCTCTCATATTCCCACCCCCCATATAACATTTTTACAAATCATTTTCATTTGTTGAGACATTAGGAAGAAAAGGGGAAAGAGTTGGAGGGGGGGAAGATAGGAGGTTGTGGGGTCGGGTGGCGATGTTTCTATTTTACTTACTATATGTAGGGTTTGGGGTCAGCGTTGCTTGTGCAGGTTCTCTGTTGTTCACTTGTGTTCCTTCGGTGGTGAGAGAGGTTGGGGTTGGCCTAGGGTGTGGTTGTTCATTTGTGGTTGGCTGTGGTGGTCTTTGTTTTCATGTGTGAGTGGGTTGGTTGGTGGGTTAGCCATATTGATTTGTATGCTGTTGGATAATTCCACACTATTAAGAAAAATTACTGCGCCTCAAATGTACCATAAAAGTTCAGCTACAACTTCATTTGATTCAGTTTTGGAATTGGATCTAGTCCTTCCCAATTTACAGTTCAAAATAATATTTATGTGTAGGAGCACTGGCAGAGGAAGAGGAGTGCAGGGGGAGCACACCGCCCCCGCCTGTTCTCTGCCCCCGGTGCCGGAGTATGAAGCTCTGCCACTGTGCAGGAGAAAGCTTTTTTTTTAAGGAAAAAAATTGTATTAACACCAAGATCTTCTAACCTTCTAGGAATTTATTGCCTTTGGGATCAGCAATATTTTTTCAGGGGCCTTCTCTTGCTTCGTCGCCACCACTGCTCTGTCCCGCACAGCAGTCCAAGAAAGCACTGGTGGGAAAACCCAGGTAATTCCGATTGATCATAATAAACCATAAAGACAATTCTAATACCTGTATTGCTTAGCGCACAGTGATTCTTCAAAATCTCACTGTTACCGATTGTGTGGGTGCGTTTCTGAACAGAAAGCCAAACGTTTCATTGACTTCCTGGACACCAGCTTCCCTGACATAAGACGAAGGGGGCACATTAAGAGAAGACTATAGCACCTGAATGAGGGACGCGGGTGGCGCTGTGGGTAAAAGCCTCAGCGCCTAGAGCTTGCCGATCGAAAGGTCGGCGGTTCGAATCCCCACGGCGGGGTGCGCTCCCGTTGTTCGGTCCCAGCACCTGCCAACCTAGCAGTTCGAAAGCACTCCCTGGTGCAAGTAGATAAATAGGGACTGCTTACTAGCAGGAAGGTAAACGGCGTTTCCGTGTGCGGCTCTGGCTTGCCAGAGCAGCGATGTCACGCTGGCCACGTGACCTGGAAGTGTCTCCGGACAGCGCTGGCCCCCGGCCTCTTGAGTGAGATGGGCGCACAACCCTAGAGTCTGTCAAGACTTGCCCGTACGGGCAGGGGTACCTTTACCTTTTATAGCACCTGAATGGTATTACCTTAACTTGCATGCAATAGGAACTCCATAAATAGATAAATAAATAAATAATATCCTTGAGCCCAGATTAAATACAGTGATGTTGGGGGTGGGGGCAGTCATCTGAATGCTTCGTTGATCACTCAGGTATTAAGTGAGTATGTAGCTTAAGGGGGTTTCAAATGAAAGTTTGTGGGGCCCGTCTCAAGTAGGAACCTGGGTTTTTTGGAGGACACTGGTGGCGCTGTGGGTTAAACCACAGAGCCTAGGACTTGCCGATCAGAAGGTCGGCAGTTCGAATCTCCGTGACGGGGTGAGCTCCCATTGCTCGGTCCCTGCTCCTGCCCACCTAGCAGTTCAAAAGCATGTCAAAGTGCAAGTAGATAAATAGGTACCACTCTGGTGGGAAGGTAAACGGCGTTTTCGTGCGCTGCTCTGGTTCGCCAGAAGTGGCTTAGTCATGCTGGCCGCATGACCCGGAAGCTGTACGCCGGCTCCCTCGGCCAACAAAGCGAGATGAGCTCTGCAACCCCAAAGTCGGCCACGACTGGACCTAACGGTCAGGGGTCCCTTTACCTTTACCTAATCAGATGACCGCAAGTTCACATTCACAGTCAGTCAGTAGTACTTTAAAAAGAAAGCAGCTGCAGCTAGGAAGGACATTAAAATGCATACAAGACTCTGCTGTGTGCATTTGGCATATCCCTATGAAAGAAAGTTTAAAAACATCCACTTTTTAAAAAAATTACCACTATACCACTTAGGTAAAAACTTGCTTATGGTAACTGAATTGCTTTTGAACTTGTCCCTGTGCTCCCCCACCAAACAACAACAACCCACAATCTATAATAAGAATAAATAGCCTACTAAAGCCTGTTATACAAAAAACATACATTATAGAAACTCTATTTCCTTATTATCTAAAACATCTTTTTCAGATTGCTGGAATAATCTCAGCTGGAATCGTACTGATTGCCATTGTAGCCTTGGGGAAACTGCTTGAACCTTTGCAGAAGGTATTTTATTATTGCACTTGTCATCACACCGTTTTTGGGTGCATAAACTTAAGTAATGTTTTAGTCCGCTTCCTGATAAACAGAAAGCATTCCCCTGTTATCCTCCTGTTCCTGCTCACACACAAAGACTAACATGCAAATACACATACTGCCCGTGTTTTCCTTGAACAATACAGGTTAATGTGTCTTTCTTTCTTTGCAGTCTGTGTTGGCAGCTGTGGTCATTGCCAACTTGAAAGGGATGTTCATGCAAATATTTGATGTACCCCGTCTGTGGAGGCAGAGCAAGGCAGATGCTGTGAGTTCTTTAACGTGTGAACCGTCAACTCATATTTTGAATTAAATGCTTACCCTTTGCTTTTCATTTTAATTCACAATAAATAAATAATTGAGAATCTCAAGTCATTGGGGTGGGGGAGGGTGGGAATAATGTCCTGCATAGAACAAATGCACCAATGTACAGTGCTGGATTCCCTGGTTACTATGTCAGGTTTCCAAATCATTGAGGGTTCAGGAGACAAACAATTCCCTGTGGCTTCTTCTTCTGATGTTCATACATAGACCTAGTTCTCACTGGTGTGTTACAGCAGTACTTGAGCTGCATCCACCTCAGGAAGCAGCAGTGGGGCGTTCTGCCTCAGGTGTCAAAATACCTTGGACCACCCTCAGTGTTTAGGCCCCAATCCACTGAAGCAAAGGCCTCCCCTATGAGATTGCCAAGACAATGATAGTCTAAGCCAAGCATGCAGCGCCAATGGCTGTACACATGCCATGCATTTAAAGCACTTCCCTCTCCTGCAAAGAATGATGGAAACTGTAGTTCATCTCTCAAAGAGCTACAATTCCCAATTATCCTTAACAAAATACAGTTCACAGGATTATTTCGTGGGGGCAGTGCTGTGCTTTAAATGTATGGTGTGTAAACAGCTAAAGACAAAACCAGCGTTAGGGACAAGCAATCGGTTTGAGTAAAACAAAAACAAAACTCATCCAGTGTAGACAAGGTAAGTTTCAGCAACTGGTGTTGCTCTAGCAACTGGGAAGCTCAATGTACAGGCTGATATAGCCTGACCTCCCACTGCTGCTGGAGCTTAAGGGTGTTCTGAAATCTGTTCCTCTTAGAGAGCACCCTTCTTCATAAGGAGACCTTAGCTGCACAGTGACTTTTGACAGTGGCTTGAATGCTTGGATTTCTGTGCTCTAAAGGGTTGTGAGGGGTGGCTTGACCTCTCCCTCAGACCCCACCGGGGACATTTCTGCACTTGGGTAGAACTGCCATATGTCCGGAATTTCCCGGACATAGCTGGGATTCATCTGTCCAAAACGGTGCCCTGGAGGAATTTTCAAAAAACAACTAAAATGTCCAGGAAACCCCAGGTATATGGCAGTTCATATTGGAAGTGTTGATTTTTTGGCGATTTCCCTAAAAAAATAGGGGGGAGATTTTGCAAAAAAAAATCTGACAAAGTGAGGGTGCATTACCGGATTGTCACTACAGTATTTGAAATATGGCAACCCTACACTTGGGTTGGAATCCATCCTGAGGGTCTGTCAAGAAGATCCTTTAAAGGAAGTTCCGGACAGATTCCTTCAGGACTGGTGATGGCAGACTCTGTTAGATCCCTCAAGTATTCAGTCAATTGAAGGTCAAATTTATCCTCCAATGAGTCACTGTCTGGCTACAAGTCAAGACTGGGCATGGCACTGGGAGATTCACATGACTCCTTTTTATAAAACAAAATTCACTATACACAGAAAAACAACCAATTAGTAAGAAGGCTAGATTAGAATCCTTTCTGCATGGTTGATTTCTGTATGGAGGGATATATTATTACTATTATTATTATTATTATTATTATTATTATTATTTGCATATTCCCTCTGAAATAACACTCCCTGCCATGCCTGTGGGATTTCCTCCCATGTGAGATTTCCTCCCCCAGCTGCTTCTTCACATCTTCACATTTCTCTGCTCTACAAAAGTCTACTTTCGGTGGTTGGCTGAAATCACCCTGTCTACTAATGGGATATGGTCTGACTTTTCTCGTGTTTTCTTTTCCAGATGATCTGGGTTTTCACATGTATAGCGTCCATCATTCTGGGACTAGATTTGGGTTTACTTGCTGGTCTGGTGTTTGCACTGCTGACGGTTGTCCTGAGAGTTCAATTGTAAGTAACTATTATATAGGCAGGGGCAGTTTCTGCCATTGCACTCCCAAGAAGACAAGTAAATAAATGAATGCAAAAGAAGAAGAAGAGTGACACAAGTTACTATTGTTCTGCTATTGCAAGCGAACAGTGTCACTAGTTTTAAAATTGGAAAATGAAATACAAATCACGCCGCACACAGCTGAAATTACTTCCCCATAGCCCGTTACGAATGAGAAAATAGAAAATGCATAAATAGATATGATAATTTGGAATAGTGCAGACAGAACTAGGCCAACAGGCTGTAAATAGTTTGAGTCAAAACCACAGTAAGCTCCTGAAAGAAAGCATAGACAGATCTGTTCTGTTCTGGTACCGCTGTTGACATTTGGTCTTCTTTGAAGTGCTCCTAGAGGCTACAATGATAATCGTAGAGAAAAACGCCGAAGAACTTTTACATTCTAAAGAGATGACCCACTGTGATGCACAACAGATTCATTTTAGTACCAGAAATCTTTGTATCAGGGCAAGGCAGTGTGGTGGTGAGGTTGGGGCAGCACAGCTGCATTGGCAAAGCCATTTCAGAACTTCAGCGGTGTTGCACAGCTCTGTCCTTGCTGCCATCCTGCCTCATCCTGGTAGTTGGTGATGCTACTGCTGTTGAGAGGGCAGCAGCCCTGCACTGTTCCATTGCATTGGCTGCTCTTGTTTAAGAATTCCTGTTGTTAACATATTCTGCTTATGACATAGAGCAGGTGTTGTGGCTCAAACTCCTATCACCCCTCATTGTTGACTGTGCTGCCTGGAAACTCGAGTCCAGCAACACCTGTTAGGACCGCAAGTTCCCCATCTCCAATGTAAATGAATGAAGATTAGGTGGAGTATTTGGGGGAGTGAACTGAATTTAAATCAGTTCATGCTTAGGCTAGCTCAAAGAAAGTTCAGGGGGTGTCAAAGGAATGGAAGTCAACAAATAGTTCAATTGCTTTGACACACACTTTAGAAACTTGAAGTGGCTCTATTGTTGTGGAGGATGCTGGGGAAAGTATTATTTGAGATAAAGACTGAGAATTATGGTAAAATTAATAGTTAATTGTTAAAGGATGCTGAACTTGGATGTCTGAGTTGTCAGTGTGGATCGTGTTGGATCCCATACTTCCTTCATGGCAAAAATTATACTGTCCGGTTAATTGATAACTTAATATTATGTAAATACCAGTGGTTTAATGTTCTCCTAAGGGGCACAGAAACATGACACCACTTCTCATTTTAGAATTACAAGTTGCATATTTTTCAGCCAGGCAGGTGGCTGTAATGGACGCTTTAAACCAGGCTTCTCAATGTGGTGCTTCCAGGTACTGTTGGACTACAACTCCCATCATCCCAGACCATTGGCTTGCACTGGTTTGGACTGGGCAGGTTGGAGTTCAAGCTGGAGGGTACCAGGTTGTAGGGAACTGTTTTGAAGAAACTCTGAGCTGTGCAAATAAAGCAGAGTATTAGGGCACAGTTTATGCATTTTGCAGAATCAAAGTCACCTTTCTGTATCTTTGGGAAGATTTTTCTGTTTTTCTACTTTTAGATGATGTTGAGGATTTTTGTTTTTCAATACTTCTCTACTGCAACAAATTGCATTTTAAGTTGTTTCAAACTGTTTTAATATTGACTTTTATTTGTTGCAACCTGACCTGGGATCTTGGGGTGAATCATTTGTAAAAATAATAACAACAAAGAAAATTTCTGTGTCTGTGAGAAGGGTATAAATCCTTTTTTTTATGGGTTAGCATTCAAACACCTATCCAAAGTGGAAGAATCTAGGGAAAGTGTTACCACTTGATTTCGCTGGAGGTGTAAACTGGGGCAAAAAAAAAAAAAGACTCAAGAAACATGGGTGCTGCTCTACGTGTTTTGTGCAAAGAAATTGGATCATGATCACAGAAGATCAATGCCCCGGTTGAGCTTTAATTCTAAAGTATTTCATGATCCTCCCTCATAGCTGGCTGTAAAGTAAGACAACGTGGTAGTCCACAAACAACAAGGAAGCCAGAATAGTTGTCCTCATAAAATCAGGTTTAAGAACCATTCCACTACTAAAATAAGTAAGTCCTTGTCAATTCACATGTAAGGAGTTTCTTTTTAATACTTTCCATGTCTTGCTATCTAGTTTACAGATTAAGTAATTAATAGCAGTTCAGCCAATGTCTACTTGCAGCAAACTGTTCTGTATAATACATTAATTTAACATTAGGTTATGTACTTTGATCAATGTTTTGTTTTGCTTTTGTCAGTCCTTCCTGGGGTAGCCTTGGCAACATTCCTGGCACAGACCTATATAAGAACATCAAAGAATACAAAAATGTAAGACTTTCTAAGAAGTTAATATTTCATCAGATTATTATTTTTTTAGAGTTGCTTGGAGGTTTACTAGTCTTTATCCTGCAGTGATAGGATGGCAATTGTTCGATTGTTCAAATATTATAGTGAGGAAGGGAAGTCTTGCTGGATGGGGTAGGAATGCAGTGATCCATCTAGCTAGCTGAAGTAAGGGCATTGTTGCAAAAGATGAAGTGGTATTGCTTGCATCAACTTTTTTTTGCACCATGATTTGTGATTTGAGTGGAGAAACGTCTATATTCCCTGCATAAAGAGTTGCGGGGGGTGCCCTCATTCTTCAAATATTTAGAATCCTTCTTCTGCAATAAAGTACACTTTTTTGTACGAGCAACTGTGATGGAATGGCCAACCCATTCCCTAAATGGACCCATCCCCCAAGTTTCTGGTAACCTTTCAGTGGTTAAAACTGCGCCTGATGACTTTGCAACAGACCTCGGAGAAGAGATCTGTGGTATTCCAGGAGCCCATGTAGACAGAGGTGAAAGGTAGGCTGTCAGGGAAGTAATAATGTTAACAGAGTGGTTAAAAGGGATCAAAAGTGGAAAGGAGTCAATTTAGCAGCCCGGCACTAGCAGAGTGGCAGAAAAACCCACACAAATCCATGCTCATTTCAACTGAAAAATGGTTTCTGTAACAGGTTGTTGAACCAGAAGGAGTGAAGATTCTCAAATTTTCAAGTCCAATCTTTTATGCTAACATTGATGGCTTGAGAAGCAGCATCAAATCCACTGTGAGTAGCCTGTCATATTTCTGAACGCTTCCTATGTGCAGGAGCCACAATCCAAGCATGGATGGAGGAGAATTTCATTTGGCCTGCATCTTAAGCAAAGTGACCTAATTCACACATCTCAGACTAATGTAGCGATTAACACTTAATTATCCTTCAAACTTCACGCATCTGTGAAAAGTAATACATACATAGAGATAAAATACATATTTTATTGTGTATTTTGTTATAAAATATATATTTACCGTATTTTTCTGTGTATAAGACGTCCCCATGTATAAGACAACCCTTATTTTTTGTTGAGCTTTTTTTTTTGGCGATTGCCCCATTTATAAGATGAGCCCTTGTATTTATTATTTATTGTTGGTTTTTTGTATCTTTACTATAGATCTCATTGTGACTACCTTTGTTTATGTATGTATGTATGTATAAGACAACCCCCCCATTTTTTATTCAAAAAATATAATTTCTTACTCCTTTTTTACTCAAATACATGGAAAAATATGGTGTGTATTATTTAAATATGAACTTCCATACAGATTTCTTTTTTTAAAAAAATCCACAGTTTAATGTGGAAGTGAATTGACTTTTGAATAACTACTTGCAAAACTGACACAGACCAGAAATAGTGATTTGTCCATCTCTAAAAACAAGACAGGGCAGAATCGCCAGGGACAGTCTGAAGAAACAGGATGTGTTAAATTTGCTGAAGCTAAGCAGGTCTGATCTAGTCAGTGTCTTGATTATGCATACTGCTTTGAATTCCATAATGGAAGAAAGGTGGGATAGCAATGGAATTTTTTCAAAGACAATGCACTTAAGCCCATTGATTTCAGTGGATTGTGGCCAGTGTTTTTCCCCCCTCTCAGCTTACCATTAACACAAATAATAGAATATATTTGTTCAATTCTGCTTTCTGCAGGTGGGATTTGATGCCATGCGGGTATATAACAAGAGGCTAAAGGCTCTGAGGAAGATACAGAAGCTAATCAAGAAGGGAAAATTGAAAGCGACCAAAGTAAAGTATCATTATTCCCTCTTTACTCCATGGTTCAAACATAAACAACGGGCCTGAAACATAAGCGCTGGTTTTGTATCTGCCTCCCTATTTTGTTTATGCAGCAAGAAATTACTAATATTTGTAACAGGAAGCAGGAAATCTAAATGGGAGGTGATGGATCAGAAATTTGATCTTGCCAGGAAGATGCTCTGTGACTAGCATAACCTATGCTAGTGTTTTCTGTTGGTATAAAAATGGAGTGTCGTCTGAGAGAGACCAACTCTGTTACCAAATACATTTTCTGGACAACATCTACTGCATCTATCACTACGCTTTTCTTGAGCAGGGAGTTCTGGCGGAGTGAACAGAGACAGAGGGGCAGACAGACAGACAGAGAGCATTGCTACAGTGCTACAAGAGCTGGAGCAAGCAAGTCAGGCAACCAGGTTAAATTAGAGATCCTAGGATCAGAGCTAGAAGGTAACTCGGCCTATGCATGTCTGCTCCTAGATATGTGAGCATAGGATAACAGTGTTAGACACATATGTAGGTAGCCTGGATCCTCAGGATCCAACTAACAGAGCTGTGGATAGAGTTCAAATAGAAGAGTGGAATCTGGTCAATAAATAAAAATAAACAAATAAACCTTTATTGTCACTACACCACCTGTGTACAGTGAAATTAAACGAGCCCCCCCCCCAATACAATGCAATGGGTCTGTAGTCATTTAGGCAGTTAATTGCTGTTTTCTTTGGAACTGGGACAATGGAGGCTGCTTTCAAACACGATGGTACACAAGCAGTCTGCAGGGAGATTGCTAATTGATCAGCGCAGTTTTTTATCACTATCCCCAGCACCCCACCTGCACCAGTAGCTTTACTGGGATTCACCGCCCGCAATGCAGCTTTCACTTGATGGTCATATAGAATAAATGGCTGAGAGTTTATAGGCTGGCAGGCAGGAGCCGTGATACTTGATCTTTCTACCACATAGCGGGCGAAGAAGATGTTCATCATCAGCCTTAATCGTGTTCCTTGTATTGCCCTTGTAGTTGGTTAGGTGCTGCAGTCCCTGCCACACTTGTTTTGTGTTGTAATTGGCTGGGCAATTCTCCACTTTAAGCTTATATTGTTGTTTTGCTGCCTTAATGCCTTTCCTGAGCTTTGTTCTTGCCTCTCTGTATATGTTCAATGGCAATTTGTTAACTGATGGAATAGAGGCAGGATTGTGCTCATCTACCTGTGCACATAGCATAGTGGAGACTGGAATACAGTGAAGGATCTACGTTCCTGAGAATTTAAACATTTATATCTCCATATTTTTTTTCTGGGCACAGAATTTGATGTTAGCTTGTTTGTGTAAACAACAGGTTGTTTCTGACTCTGTCATGCTTAGAGGAGGCCCACTGGAATCAATGAATTTAAGTCAATGAAGACTGACTTATGCTGGAAACAGCCCAATGATTTGTTTTCCTTTTTTTCTGGCATGCAGTATAGCAAATGTAATTCTTTTATGCAATTGTGTGTATGATGTGTGCCTATACGCATAAACACAATATGACAGTTAAATAATTGTGGCTTCAATATTGAGTCCCAATGCCCATTCGGGTCATATATAAAGAAAACCTGAAAGACAGTTTAAAATATTTTATTAGGGTGGGGGGAGTCTACAGTTTTGTTTGTTAATCAAAATTTTGCTGAATATACTATGATTTTTTTAAAATCAGAATGGTATCATCAGCGATTCTGGTAGGACTAATGAAGCATTTGAATTTGATGAGGACCCAGAAGATCCTGAAGACCTTGATGTTCCAACTAGAGAAGTAGAAATCCAGGTGGACTGGAATGCAGAACTCCCCGTCAAAGTCAATGTTCCCAAAGTGTCTCTTCATAGTTTGATTTTCGACTTTGGAGCTGTGTCTTTCATGGATGTAGTAGCAGTGAGAGTTATGAAAACAGTAAGAATATTTTATCACCTTACTAAAAAAAAAAAAAAAGTTTTAAAGAACATAATAATTTGAATTTATGGGATTGCTAGACCATTCTGTGATTCATGTGCAATATGTGGGTTTTTCTGGCTGAAATGGTTAGTGCTCCTGTTGACCTGTGGAATGGTGAGATGCGCTAATAGCGCAATTGCTCCTGAGTGCCCTTTCTGTTGCTGTGGAGTATTTAGTTGCCTTAATCCCTGCATGGGATGAAACAGATAGTGGTGGTGATGGTGTCAAAGAAAGCAATCATACATTTTATAAAAATTGTAAATAGCAGGTGTGTGGGGACTGAACCTCAATTTGTAACTATGAGAAGGAGTGAGGGGCTTAAACTCTTTGTTCCCCACTCTAAAGTTGATCCACAGTAACTGTCTCCTTCCACCTGCAATTTGCAATGGAGGAAAAGCTCTCCTTTCCAGTTGAGGTATGGTCCCCACACCTGCTGTTTACTTTTTGAAAGACCATTCATACAGTTGTGAATTGGGCACACAATTGAACAAGTCCTAATTGCCTGCATGGCCCTAATAGAGCCATATTTTGTTCTACACTAACTGTGGGCTGAAATGTGGTGTCAATCAGTTCTAGAAACAGGCTACTTATTGAAAATGTCCTTGAGAATACATTTAAGATAACCCCAACCTTTTTCTTTTCAGATTGTCAAAGAATTTGAAAGGATTGATGTGAGAGTGTACATCGCATCACATTTAGGTAAACAGATATCAATCCATTTGCTAATAATGGACTGCATTCATTCAGAGTAGCAAACAAAGTGCAGAGGCTGCATAGCAGAGTGCATGCTTTGCATGCACCATCATTGGCCTAGCAATTCCTGGTAGAAAGGACTGGTTTAGACAGGACTCATATGGCAAGGCTGGGAAGGTTCTCTGCCTGAGACCACTGAATACTTCTGACAGTTGGAGTAAGTAGTGGACTAGTTGGGCCAAAAGCTTGACTTGGTTGAAGGCAGATTCACATTCATATAATAGAGAGGTGTGGGTTTCTTCATGATTCTGCATACCGTATTTTTCTATCTATAAGACGCCCGCATGTATAAGACGCCCTATTTTTGCAGCAACAACCAACCGCCAGCCCACCCTCGGCACTATCCGTGTATAAGACGGCCCCTAATTTTTGACATTATTTTTAAGGGAAAAACCCCTAGTCTTATACACGGAAAAATACGGTAATTACTGAGTATCTTGCAGACCTAGTTGGAGTGAACAGCATATTAATGATAAACAAACAGAAGGGAAACAAAGAGACAGCCTCTACTAGGGAGTGGTGCATTGCTAGCTTGGAAAGGGATATTTTCGTTCTCAGAACCAAATTAGACATGAAGTCAGGACATCTGTGACTGGATCTCCTGTTGTTTTGAAAAGATTGCTAGCAGCCACCAGTTTGTGGGGAGAGGCAGAATCCAACCAGGACCATGGCAGTGAGAAATGACCAGGGATACTTCTGATGTTTTCCCGATTAAAATAATCTTCAAGCTGCTATTTACCAAAGGGTACTCACCATGGGACAAATAGCAGATACACTGACTGTCGTACAAGGGGATCTGCAGCCCCATGCAGATCTTGCACACAATGTCTGCAGCCTATCGTGACTGTTGGAAAGGGAGCAGTGTCAGAGGCACATACATGCACCTTTGGTGGCAATGCCTGATACTAACTGAATTTTGGAACTTAATAACTAAGCTCATTGGGGAAATAATCATTGAGGAGATAGAACCTGCAATACAAATGGGATTGCCAAAGTTTTTCCCCTGGGCGCCTACCCTTTTAAAAAAAAATTTTTATTTTTTATTTACAGTTGTGTAAAACTGAATGTGCACAAGTTAAATGCATGTAAATTGTGAGTGTACTCTATATGCTTATTTTTCTATGGAAAGATTTGTATAAGGGTCCTGTAAAGACCGACTTATTTACTAATCCGTATGTATTGTTGTATGCTGTAGAATAACATTTCTTTTTGGTCTTTGATTGTGGCTTTTGTGTGGGTTTAATAAAATACAGTAAAACAGCTTGATGCATATAGGATGAGGAGACACTGAAAATACTATGAGAGCTATTATTTATCATTTTCACCATACAGGGCTATGTTTATTTATTGTTTGTTTGTTTGGTTATTTATTTATTTTTGCGGGAGGAGGTTGGCTGTGAACTTACAATTTTGCTAAAAAGGGGAAAAAATTGAATAGGTTCTGCACACAGTGATGTTGGGGTAGATCTGAGTATGCAATTTGCTTTTTATTTGGTTGTTGTTGCTGTTTTCAACTCTTCAGAGCACATTATCAAAACACTGGACCACTGTGCATTTTTTGATGATGCCATTCAAAAGGATATGTTTTTCCTGACCGTACATGATGCCGTACTCCACATACAGAATCAGAGCATGCAGAGAGACATCCAGGATCCTATATTTGAAAAGGTAGGGAGCAAACGTAACTTTGTTTTCATTAATTTATTTGTACTGGCTTGGAGCCTAACTTTTGTGAGTGGAGAGCTCCATTCATAGAACAAAGCTTTCTTACCTCCTCCTTGAATTGTAGCCCCTCACCCCAATGCCCCTCTAAACCTTGTCCTTTGAATCGGAGGACCCTTCAGGGCAGCAAGGGGTCTGGCCAGGACTCCCACCAGTGTGGTGTAGTGGTTAAGAGCGGTAGTCACCTAATCTGGGGAACCGGGTTCGCGTCTCCGCTCCTCCACATGCAGCTGCTGGGTGACCTTGGGCCAGTCACACTTCTTTGAAGTCTCTCAGCCCCACTTACCTCACAGAGTGTTTGTTGTGGGGGAGGAAGGGAGAGGAGATTGTTAGCCGCTTTGAGACTCCTGAAGGGGAGTGAAAGGCGGGATATCAAATCCAAACTCTTCTTCTTCTTCTTCGTGAGTGCAAATGTATTTTTATTCATACCTTTGAATCCAAGCCACTTTAAATAAACCTCGTTTTATAGGAAAGGCCAAAATCCACAAGGAACTAGGCTTGTTCAACAAAGAAAACATTAGTTATTATTTATTTTCAAAACCTATACCTGGCTTACCTAAAAATGTGCAAAGTGTTTGTATGATAAATGTGTGCTTTGTATAAGAATGCCATAAAACTTATCTATCTACTCCAGATGGTACGTTGCAAACCTTTATGAGGAACCCTTCCTCGTTCTGTAATATTTTCTTCTAGTTGGCCTCTAAGGACCAGTTCAATTACAATCTTGTGGACATACCATTGATAGGATTGTCATCACAAGCTACTTCAATATTGTTTGTTATTGCTGTCTCCAAAACCTTGGATTCAACATGGTTTGTTTGTTTTTTAAATAAATGAATCCCTTAGACTTCACCCATAGCTCACCGATATTTTTAGAAATCATGAAAATGGATTCAGCATTTGGCATTATTGATCTTGTGCAAACTTAACCAGGTCAGCAAAGTCATATTTAGGGAATAAAAAGATATGACATCAGAGCTCCTAATAACTCCATCTGAAGGCTTCAGTGATTGCTTTTTGTTCTTTTTCTTTGGATGAACCCTTTCACTATTTTATGTTTGTATTGTTTTACTGAAATTCTTCTGTATTTTGTGTTTTTCTTGCAAATCATTCAGGATGCCTCTGGATTTGTGATGCAATATATTCATACGATTAAATAACTAACAAAAAGTATATCAAAGATTTATATTTAGTCCCTTAATCAACTGCATTGTGGTACATTTCCTGACTACACATTCATAACAACTCTTAACATTTTATTCCAGATTTCACTAATGCAGGAGTCAAAGGAACCAATAGAATTTACAGAAACAAACCAGAATGAAGAGCTTGATGTTCAGGAAGAGGTATGTTTTACTTTAGTACAAAGCATACGTATTCCCCCCCCCCCTTTCATAAAATGGTGATAAAACATACAGGGCCTGTTTAGTAAACACACCAGATGGCTTTATATCTAGATACCTGTGTACCAAGGGGATGTTAGCTGGTTGCAATATTGCTTTGGTCATACATGATGACCTTGCGGTTTAATTTTGTCAACTGGGTTGGGGAAATGGCTCTGCCTTTATAGCTTGTCTAAAATAGCTCATTCATCTCAGAGGCCATGATCTTCCAGGAGCTTCTACATATCTTCTGTTCACTTCTATGGAACTCCTTACAGGGATGTTTCTGGAGATTACATTCAAAGAGTAATTAAAGGCTAATGTATACCACAAGCCTAAGCAGGTTTAATAGGAATATCTAACAGAGACTTTTTACGGGATTCTTTGGGGGAAATCATATATTTGTATGTTTGGAATATAGTACAAGTATACAATATAGTGTAAGTGTGTAATATTGTAAGAGTTTTGAAAATCAGAAGGTCATTTCGGAAATAATGTTTCTCTCATTCTTTTTTTTAAAAAATCTCACCAGGCTATGCGCAGGCTTGCTTCATGAAGGAAGGATATTGAATTTATCATATCTGTGAACTCTGGCAAACCGGAAGCAATATTCAAAGCATATTTATCATTGAAACAATTAACTTTGCACTAGAAGAAAATATTTATCTTATGCTACAGGTGTCTCGGACTCTAATTTGTCTTTTTACATAGTATTCTTCATTAACATTATTTGGTAAATTTGTATCTAAATTACTTGGGATATGGAAAGATCATTATAGATATAGCAAAACTGGCTCCCAGCTTCTAAGTGAGGACACACACATCTATATTTGTGTCCTAATTTTATTCCAATGTACGTAACCGAAAACAAGAAAGAAAGAAAGAAAAAAGAAAGAAAGAAAGAAAGAAAACAAGAAAACAAGAAAACAACTTGATATGAATTTGGAAGACATCATCATCATAGACTTTTATTGCGCTAGCCATAGGCCATGGCATCATTCAGAAAAATAACAAAAGGAAAAACAGCAATAACCATAAAAATCATCAGGCACCACACATACAAAATAAACCTCGGTCACAACTACTAAGATTGTTTGTTGCATAAAATAGAATAGCAGAAGATTCTCTAGTAAAATGTGCCAAATTAAATATCCGAATCCCCTTTGCAGTTGACCGCTATTTTATCTAGTTCTTCCTTCTGATCTTCTTGGCTGCCAATGCAGAGAGTGCTCCTTTATAAGTTACAAAGTCATCAGTATCGCTCAGCAGCCATTTCACCCTTTCCACCCTATTCAAGTGAGTTCCATTTGGAAACAGGGGTTTTATGAATCGGTCTCTTGGGTCTATATATAAAGGGCACTGCAATAAATAGTGGCGCAGGTCTTCTACACAGGGTTGCCCACACAGACAAAGTCTCTCTTCATAATGTACTTTGTCGTAGCGTCCATCCGAGGGCATTGATTGGAATCATAATTCTGTGAAAGTGATTCTAAGCACGGCAAGTGAGAGTTTTGACAGGTAATTGGCCAGGGTATGCTCCGTTTTAATAAGTGGGAACCATGGTGAACTCTTGGTAGAAGCCATCATGGTTAGATCCCTTTCTGCATTGGACCTAAAGAGACAATCTAAATCTCTTAAGACAATCTCTTAAGTGCCTCTTGTCCATCTTCATAGGATTTGGAAGACAATTATGGCTGCAATCCTAAACTTATTTACATGAGAGTAAACATCACTGAGTGCAATGGGACTCCTTCTGAGCACACATTTGTTTAGGATTACGTTCCAAGGTTCTGTTTGTAGAATACAAAGCAGACTGTGATGTCTCTATTTCTCAGGGCTACCTTTAGGTGCTACTGCCATGAAGGCAACACTATTTATGACAAATAAATAATGCAATAATAAATACTAGGAACCTTTTTCCTGGAGAGCAACAGTGGGCTCTAAGTTGCTAACACAAAAGTATGCATAAAAATGCTTGGGATACACCAATCATTTATTTCTGAGCTGGTGATCTGATGCCTTTAACTCATTAGTTCAGGATATGCCTTGCAGTCTCAGGTGATGTTCAAATCATTTATTTTCTTGGATGGTTTAAACCAGCAGTGGCGAATCTTTTTGGAAAGTGTGTTCTAAGTCAAATCCAAATTATAAGGCAGTTCCATTTCTAGTTTGTACTGTTATGGTACATACCTAGTGTTCCCATTGCCCTGCTCCAAGCGTTGGTGTATTTTTGCCCCTTGTGTACCAAATCATGGAGGGCAATTGCACATATTTGGAAGGACAGGCCTGGAGCCCAGGTTTTGCTTTGTGCCATACTAGACTCGGTGCCTTTATTTACTTGCTCAGGTGTGCCACAAACTCTTGGTTCCTGTGGCACCTGTGGCTACCCGTGGCTTCAGTCTTGTAATCAGCCCTGCCTCTTTTAACCATTAATCAATACAATATTCCAGCAAATAACAAATATTCATTCTGCTATTTAAAAAATCATTTATGATATATCTGGAATGAAATACTACTTTCCTACATGTCCCTAAATGGAGCTACATGAGCAAATAAGCATTTAGGGTGAAGTCTGTTGTAAAGGGCATATAATGATGGTGTTATATTAGTTCTCGGTACAATTATTCCAACTTAAAATGTCGGATTAAAATTTTGATTTGGTAATACTTTTTTAAAAAAATGTACAGCTAGTAAAAATAACTGGAGATAAACAAAAGAGCAACTAATCACCAGAGCATTCTAACAGCATGTATTTTGTGTTAGTGAATAGTGGGTTTTTTGTGTGTGGTTTGAGGATCAAAATCCAAGATTTATTAGGCCACCTATCACATGTGTATTTTTAAAAAGTGCCACTCTTACAAGTGCCTTATTATGTGAAAACAAATTCCAATTAATGGTTCTGCTGAATTCATTTAACAGCCTGAAGGAAGAAAGCTGTCAGTATATTTCTCAACAGACCACCATTTCATTAATAAATATGTATAATGTATATGTCTATATTAAAAATAATAAAAGTTTTACACAATATATTTCTGAGCTCCTGTTTTTTGCTCTTCCCACTCCCAAGCAATGAAACATGAAACATAGCAGGGAATTGGAAAAATTATAGAATGAAAAAAATATACTTATAGATGTTCCATTTATAAATAAATAAATATAAAATTTTCAACATGATATGCTCAAGCAAGTGCAAAAGCATATTTATTCTTGCTTACTATTGTGTTTTCATTTTATTGGAAACTGTTTATTAGGAAAGTGTGATCTGCCTACGTGTCACTAAAATGGAGTTAACTTGGAAAGAGCTTATTTGAATAGACGAGATTTCACCTTTGCTATTTGCTTTATCCATATAGCCCTTTAGCTAAGCTGTAAGAACTACCAGAATACTACAGGTTGTTAAGGTAGGAAGGTGTCTAAATTCAATTTATATGAAGTTGATGTAGCCTGGGTTATACAAAATAGCACTAATTATTATGAAACTTTGACCAATGATTACTAGTAAGGCTTCAGGTTATAAAATCAATTTTACAAAATATGGATGGTTTAGCTTTAATAATAATAATTCTATGCAAACAAACATAACCAAGCATTATAAATTCCATGGATAAACACACAATCAGATTCTGGGTATATGGGTAATGCAAAATTTATAAACATTATCAGAATATAATCATAATAAATGAATGACTTAAAATTATGTAAGAACTCAGTTGATGAAACAAACTGAAAATATTATGGATGGGAAGGATGTCAGTGTTAAAAATTATAATACTCCCCAAAATCCTATTTTTGTTTTTAAATATACCATTACAGGTCCTACCAAAGGCACTGAACAATGAGCAAAAAATGTTTAAAAATTTTGTCTGGGACAGAAAAAAGCCAAGGGTTACTAAGAAAATGTTGATTAAACCTGTGTATAAAATTTCATTCATAAAAGATTTTTATGAAGTAGCCATGATATTACAATTACAGCATTTCAACAGGAGCAACGTATTTCCACAAACTTGAAAAATATCCTTTAGCATTCTAGCAGATTTGATAAAGATATAATTAAGGCAAAGTCCAATATTATCTCCACTCACTGCAATTATTTATAATGAGGAAATAGAATGAAGCCTTATTAGAGAATCTCTCTGTGAAAACTGTGGGCTAATTGAACTGGGCAAACTTATTAGAGTTAGGAATCTAAAATGGTTGATGAGATAAGAGAAGAATATTCATAGGAAACTGCCTTGGACAGAGTCAGACCCCTCCACCTCAGCATCGTCTACACTGACCGGCAGCATCTCTCCCGGGTTTCAGACAGGGAACATTCTCTGCCCCACCTGGAGATGTCATCCAGGATTATGTGTGAGGATGGGGATAATGCAAAGCAGATTGTCTAATCCTGTGCTATGGACACCCCTAGACTTGGGAGTCTTCTACTGCATTTCAAGGGACGCTGGGATTGTCTCCCTTTGCAAATGGGGCTGAATGAAGAATGATCTGATATAAAAACATGAACTCCAAAAGAGAAGATTCACCTGCAGATGGAACAACAGGTGCTTCAAAGTTCTGAAGAAACATCGGGGGGGGCAAGTTTGGCCCGGGGTCCAGGTGGGTGGGTTGCCATGGGAACAATGACCTGCCCTCCTTTGTGACATGTCTTGCTTCCCCTTTAAAAGCCACCAACTACAGGTGTCCATTGTGGGATAGTGAGGAGAGGTAGAGAGAGAGGTGGGAGTGCAGAAGGAGATTTAGGAGAGGCTTTGGTTTAGGAGAGGCAGGGACTGTTTTAACAGGAGGCGGAGGCAGCAGCAACAATGAGGTCAATTCCAGAAATCCAGGAGGAAGGCAGGATCAGCCGACTTGTCCTTCGTGGGACAGAATGGTAAGTTTGTGGGGCCCCATCCTATTCTTTGCCCCATCTCCTTCTCCCCAGAACGATTCCCGTAGGTTCATTATCACGTGGTGCTGATAATGCCAAGGTTGCAGGCTCGGTCCCTGCATGGGATAGCTGCTCTGCCTGCAGAATCCTTTAGTCTATCTTCCCTAAATTGGGGGGGGGGGCTGAAATAGTGACTCACCCCCCCCCCCGCGGTGGCGATTCCAGGGTCCCCTCTTAAAGGGGTTTGTATATGGGAGTTACTGGCCATACACTGAAAGGTTGTCAGTGAAGCAGTTTACAAGGTAAAACAACGTATGTCGACAAGGCCTTGCTCCTGTCAGCACTCACGCTGCAGCGTCCTGCACTAACTGCAGCTTCCAAGCACAAGGGAAGCCCCACGTACAGTGCATGGCAGCAATCCAGTCTTGAAGCAATCAGGGCCTGAACTATGGTAGCCAGGCTCTCTCGGTCCTGGAATGGCAGGACCTCCTTTCTCTCCAAGCCCTGAAAGCTCTTGGCTGCCTCTTTGCAGCTGTTATGAAGTCCTACAGTTCATTCAACTGCAGAAAGAGGGAAGGAATTGGGAGGGACGTGCTGGCAATTCTCTATTAGGCTCAACGCATTTCTGTTCTGCGTCACCTCTTCTAGGCTCAGGAGAACGAGAAGCTTCATGCAGCTCAAAAAGAGCAATAAAGTGGCCTTCTGCAGAACAAGAAGGAACCTGTGACACCAGGTGAGGAAGTACCTCCCCCACAGGCACCATTTTGGGAAGATCAGGGCAGGAATAGGCTAGGGGGCAGCTCAGGGTATAGGATTTGGGGGGTAATAATAATAATAATAATAATTTATTATTTATACCCCGCCCATCTGGCTGGGCCTCCCCAGCCACTCTGGGCGGCTTCCATAAAAACAAAAAATACAGTAAAATATCACACGTTAAAAACTTCCCTGAACAGGGCTGCCTTAAGATGTCTTCTGAATGTCAGGTAGTTGTTTATCGCTTTGACATCTGATGGGAGGGCGTTCCACAGGGTGGGTGCCACTACCGAGAAGGCCCTCTGCCTGGTTCCCTGCAGCTTTGCTTCTCGCAATGAGGGAACCGCCAGAAGGCCCTCGGCGCTGGACCTCAGTGTCGGGGCAGAACGATGGGGGTGGAGACGCTCCTTCAGGTATACTGGACCGAGGCCGTTTAGGGCTTTAAAGGTCAGCACCAACACTTTGAATTGTGCTCGGAAACGTACTGGGAGCCAATGTAGGTCTTTCAAGACCGGTGTTATATGGTCTCGGCGGCCGCCCCCAGTCACCAGTCTAGGGGAAGCTAGTAAGAAAAAAACCAAAAGAGCCAGACTGCTGGCTCTGACCCAAGGCTAGAGGGCCACATTCTCTTATGAGCCTCATTTGGGGGGCTGTAGGACAAGACTGGCCCCCAAGGCCTGGGCTTTGCCATCCCTGTAGGAGGAGTGTAGAAGCAGGGGAATCAAGGAGAAGATTCTTGCAACAATCTTGGAAGCTGCAAAGGGACGAACTAACCTGTCCCCATGTCCTTCTCTTGTTACAGTTGTTATAAAGCTATCCCAGATCTTCCCGGAACTTGAGGTTAGTACTGGGGGAAACAAAAGAGGAGGGAGTGGATCCCCCAGACCCTCTGCCCGCTGACTGTGGTCTTTGCCCCCAATTCTGCAGTGGCGTGTGTCCCTGGGGTGTCAGGATGATGCCAGAGGCATGTCCTGCCCTCTTCCCTGGTGCTGCCCTTCCACCTCTGCCCAGGAGGCTGCAGGGCCCATGGAGGTCCTCTGGGGCAAGGGATTGGGCCCAAGCCTGAGGGAGGCCACTCTTTCCTGGCTTGGGCCTCCTTGTGGGCTCCCTTGCACCTGTCAATGGTGGGTTTTGTAGTTTCACCAAAGGCGTCTCATCCAGCTTTCTCTTTCCTCTGCAGAAGGCAATGGCCCGACACCGGTCCCGTATTCAGCCAGCTCCTGAAGAAAGTAAACAAATCTCCACACCCGGGGACTTTTCACTTAGTAGCCTTATGGTTCATGCCCGAGAAAGACCTCCCAGGCCTTCTTGCTGTGTTTGCTGTGCCTTGCTGGCCCTTTTAACTTTGCCTCAGTAGGCAGGGCCCTGACTGACTCCAGCTACAAAAGTTGAGGTGGCTGAACCCTTGGATTTGGGTATTGTTTAGAGGGCTTTCTTGAGAGAGGCTGTTAATTCAGCCTCTCATTTCCGTTCTCTTCCAGAGGACATCATTATTGAAGATCTGTAGGGTTTCCGGTTCTGGTCTCTGCCATGGCAACGTCTCTCCCTTCTGGGACCAGACTCAGACGGAGGGGAGGGGGTTACCTGAGGTTGTAAAACCCTCTAAAAACCCCTGGAGGCAGTCGGGGGACAAGGCACCTGTGGACGTCTTTGTGCCTGCTCCTGCTGGTCTCAAGCCCTGCGCCGCTGAGGCAGGCTCCACGGCTGCCATTGCAAGAGGCAAAACTCCTTCACCTCTTGATATATTGGATCAAAATTAAAGGCGCCTCCAGAGGAAATGGACTATCGAGATGGAGGGATGAAATTTGAATGTCCTGCCGTGATTAAAAATGGAGAGAAGAGGGGAGGGGAACTTCGTATTATTAATATTTTTATTTTTATTATTTAAAGTCTGCAAGGACTTAACACGTACCCCATCTGTTTAAAGAAATAAAAGGATCACAAATGGACGTGTGTGGCGGCTATCAGCTTTCCTGTGCGCCAGCTACGCCGCGATTGAGGCGATCAGAAGCGCGCCCCCTTCGTCGCCTTGACTGTGCTGTGGGCAGGGAGCGATGGCTGATGCCCATTTTACGCCCCCCCCTCGCCCGTGCCCCTGGCAGGGGCCCACCTCACCACCCCATAGCTACAGCCCTGGTTGTTGATATTTTCTTTTTCTTTCATTAATTTTTTATTATAAATTTAAATAAAAAATATTATCCAAAAGCATGTCATCCTTAGTTTTGACAGGTGCATCCCTTGCACCTGTCAATGGTGGGTTTTGTAGTTTCAAAAAAGGCGTCTCATCCAGCTTTTTCTTTCCTCTGCAGAAGGCAATAGCCCGACACCAGTCCCGTGTTCGTCCAGCACCTGAGAAAGGTAAATGAATCTCCACACCCTGGGGACTTTTCACTTAGTAGTGTTATGGTTCATTCCTGAGAAAGATCTCCCAGGCCTTCTTGCTGTGCCTTGCAGGCCTTTTTCACTTCGCCACAGTAGGCAGGGCCCTGACTGACTCCAGCTACAAAAGTTGAGGTGGTTGAACCCTTGGATTTGGGTATTGTTTGGCTGTTAATTCAATCTCTCTTTTTCATTCTCTTCCAGAGGACATAATTATAGAAGACCTTGAATGAGGGTGGAAAAAAATCTGTTGAAGAAAGACAGCACCCAGTTTTTGGGAGGCATATAAGTGGAGCAAGCAGGAGAACTCTCTCAGTATTTTGAGGGGGAAATCCCCAAAGCAGAAGAGATCCTTGGACAGCTTCAGAACCAGCCTCAGTGCCACCTGCCTAGAAAGACTTTAGGACTGGAACTCCAGCATATTTGGGACTTAACTTTCAAACCATTTGGATTACAAAAACTAACAAGCTGAAATAGGGACTTTGGAACTATTCTCAATTACCACTGTATGGAGAAGACAAGTATAATTTTGTTTTACAGAAATAAAGTTTGACTTGCATTTTTATTTCTCTCTGTTTTTCCCCTCTCTCTTCTTTTTGTTGTGGTTGTAACAAAATTTAATTCTGTATTTTACTTGAGTTATTTTTGAAGTTTCTTATTTGTTTATTTGTTTTCTTTTTCCTTTTAATTTTTTGTTACTGTACTTTGATTTGCTGTATAGGGGAAGGGGAAGGTTGACAAAAGGGAAAGGGAAATTGGATGCTCAATCTGGGAGAGAGGAAATAGTCTCACTCTTGGGCTGAGCTGAGAATTGCAGGTGTGACCTTGAGCAATTTAAAAATAGTTCTGGGAAGCCGCTAAAGTAGAGATGGCAAGTAAACAGGAAGGAGCAATTACCAGGAAAGCAGGTAATTACCAGGTTTTAAGCAGAGGTTGGATAGCCATCTCTCATGAATGATCTAGTTGTGATTCCTGCATTGGAGGAGGCTGCACTAGATGACCCTCGGGGTCCCCTTACAACTCTATAAACCTCAGAATGTATCCTAAGTTGGCATCATATTGGCTTTGTGATGTAAAGAGGGTCTTAGTATCTCACTGCCTAATTTCACCCACCATATAAACAAGCAGGGAAGGAATCTGCAGTCCAGGGATAGCACGACACCTCTTCTTCTTTGGTGATCACTTGTAGCCGAGTAAGATTGCCTTCCATAAACACAGTTTTAACAATGAGTCCGTAAGTGATGGTGGAGGCCAATTCTGGACCCACATGTCCTTCCACAGTGGGGACATTGGTTCCCAGGTGGGAGCTGATCACGGTGTGGATTTGCCAAGCGTGCCTTCCTCTTAGCACATTTATCCCTTCTGTCCTGAGTTCGAGTGTCTTCAAAGCCCATGACACCTTTGGTAAAGGATGTTCTCCAATTGGAGCGCTCGCAGGCCAGTGTTTCCAAATTGTTGGTGTTTATACTACAGAGCCAAGGACTTGCCGATCAGAAGGTCGGCGGTTCAAATCCCCGCGACGGGGTGAGCTCCTGTTGCTCGGTCCCTGCTCTTGCCAACCTAGCAGTTTGAAAGCACGTCAAAGTGCAAGTAGATAAATAAGTACCACTCCGCGGGAAGGTAAACGGCGTTTCTGTGCGCTGTTCTGGTTTGCCAAAAGCGACTTAGTCATGCTGGCCACATGACCTGGAAGTTGTACGCTGGCTCCACCAGCCAATAAAGCAAGATGAGCGTCGCAACCCCAGAGTCGGCCACGACTGGACTTAATGGTCAGGGGTCCCTTTACCTTTATACTACATTTTTAAAGATTTGCCTTGAGACAGTCTTTAAACCTCTTTTGTTGACCACCATATTTATCACCATATTTATTCTTGCCATCTCATTTTTTACCACATCCAACTTACCAAGGTTCATGGTTCTTACATTCCAGGTTCCTATGCAATATTTTTCTTTACAGCATTGGACTTTCCTTTCGCTTCCAGGCATATCCGCAACTGAGCGACCTTTCGGCTTTGGCCCAGCCGCTTCATCAGCTCTGAATCTACTTGTACTTGTCCTTCCTCAGTAGCATGTTGGACGCCTTCTGACCTGAGGGGCTCATCTTCCAGCGTCTTAACTTTTATACGCCTGTTGTCTTTGTCCATGGAGTTTTCTTGGCAAGGATACTGGAGTGGCTTGCTGGAGGTGGTTCATGTTTACTCAAAACTCTTCAATATGACCTGCCCATCTTGGGTGGCCCTGCACGCCATAGCTCCTCGCTTCTCTGAGTTCTTCAAGCCCCTTTGCCACGGCAAGGCAGTGATCCATGAAGGGGCATGTGAGCTAAGCTTTGCTAAATTTAAGTTTGGAATAGAGTAGTTGCTTTGCTTTTTAAGACGCACACACATTTCCCCTTACTTTTTAGGAGGGAAAAAGTGTGACTTATAGAGCGAAAAATACAGTACATCTTGCCTCAGCACTATACCCTTTTGAGAGGCAGTTGAAGACATACCTCCTCAGTCAGGCCTTTGGAGGTTAGGACATGGAATTGATTCAGGTTAGGGTATGGTACCCGTTTATCTTACAAAATTAAATTCAGCATAAACTAAAATAATAGAAGATAGTGTATAAGTGCTTTAGTTGGTTTTAGACATATGTACTGCTGTCTTTTTAATGAGTTGCACGCTGCCCTTAGGGTATGACTGCTGAACTAATCTTGGAGTTCTTTGAACCTTACCCTCTGTTTTGGAAGTTTTAATGCAACAAAGTTGATCAGCAGGGGGGGGAAATGGAAGATGCTGACTTGCTTGCTTGCTTGACATAGCATCCCTCTCTGGTGTTATATCTGCTCAAATTGTGGTTTGTGCCACCTTGGTAAAGTAGTTTAGATTGCAGTGAACTGATCAACATGAAGAAGCATCTGTGGGCGGGAAGGTAAACGGCATTTCCGTGCGCTGCTCTGGTTCGCCAGAAGCGGCTTAGTCATGCTGGCCACATGACCCAGAAGCTGTACGCCGGCTCCCTCGGCCAGTAAAGCGAGATGAGCGCCGCAACCCCAGAGTCGGCCACGACTGGACCTAATGGTCAGGGATCCCTTTACCTTTATACTACATTTTTAAAGATTTGCCTTCAGACAGTCTTTAAACCTCTTTTGTTGACCACCACGCTTTCCCTTTTTAAGTTTGGAATAGAGTAGTCCAACGATGTTGATGTTGAAGAATCATTGCTTCAACACTGGTGATCTTTAGCGATGACCCATAACGGCTATAACTGAAATCAGGCCGGCCTGAGCCCTCAAACTCCGCGCGCGTGAGGGTGGCATCGCTCTATCCTTTAGCACCTCTATGTTGACAATCCCATACGGTTCGCCTTGGAGACTGAAGCGTTCGATTCCAGGCCGGGAAAGCCCGATGCAGAGACTCCCCCGCTGCTCCCGGCGCCTCTTTGCCCTTCCCACTCGCCCACCTGCGGCGGAAGGGAGGGAAAGAGGCCGTGCGAGAGATGCCCGGAGAAGAAAGGCTTTGTTGCGACTCTAGACTTTCCTATTTCTAGGGTTACCCCGTCAGGGCGGCCGAAGGACAGGGCTGCCGTCGCGGCTTGAGTGCGTCACGGCGGAGACGCTCACCCACCTGTGCCAGCATGGAAGGGAAGAGAGGCGCCGCTGAGGTGGCGGCGGCTGAAGCCCCGGACCCGGCGGCCGGGGAGTTGCTAGGAGACGGTGAGGGGGCGAGTGGGGCGAGAGAAGGAAGGAGGAGGCGGCCGGGGCGGAGGGGGACCCCCCTTGGCCTCCCCTGGGGTGAACTTCCTGCTGCGCGCGCTTTAGGATTGCCTTGCGCGGCTCTGCGCCCAGTCCCTGGCGCTGCTCTCTCGGAGCTTTGCCTCCTTTCCTACCCTGAAGGGATGCCACCGAGAAAAGCAGCCCTTGACTGGACAAATCAGGGGTCCAGGGTATTTTACTGAGGGCTCATTTTTAGGTGGGGACCTGAGTTCCTGGCAACTTTGCAAAAAGTTAACAGAGTGCAGCTGATGGACTGGGCAGAAAGGACCCCCCCCCATGGAACTACTTGATTATTATTGTTTTTTTCTTTTTCGGTGGAGGTTTCCACCTGCTCAAGAGCGAAACGATAATAAAAAAGAGCGTGGACTATCAGGAAAAGAAGATGCCAAGCTTCTCCCCTTGCGTCTTTTTCAGAATGCTACGCGGACTTCTTGAAGGAAGATTTTGACGTGAAGGCGTACACCTCGCAATCGATTCATCAAGCTGTGATAGCCGAACAGTTAGCGAAACTTGCTCAAGGGATTAGTCAGCTGGATAAAGAGCTGCACTTGCAAGTAAGTGCCACGCGTATCACCCAAATCTATACATAAAGGCAGCTGAGATTCTGAAACGGCATTGAATTGTTTGTTTGACTCTACAGCTTTTACAGGTATCACATATCATTTGTTCCAAATTTGTAAGAAATTGAGCTTTTAGGGTGGCAGCACCCACACTCTGAAACTTTCTGCCTATGAACATCAGGCCTTCACTATGCCTTTGGGTGCCTGATAAAAACATTTCTGTTTAGGCAAGCCTATTTAAACATTTAAAAGGAATGTCATACTTAACTAATTGAAGATGCTTTCTGGCAATGAATGTATATATGGGAAAGTGATGGTTAAATTTTGCCTCCTACAGAAAGTATTCAAATAAACATGCACAGGCAACATTAATATGGTTGGCTCATAGCCAGTGTTATTATGATAATTGTCAGTGTGTAAGCTCTCCAAAATGGCTGTAACTATTGTAAGTGTATAGTAATGTATATCTATGCATGTTTGTGTGTTGGTAGTGGAGAAATAAATGCAAAGTTAAGCTGTGAATGTAAGATGCCCAACCACACAATGTGAATAGTGATAATTGGTTTGCCTTATATACATTGGGATGATCCAAGTGGTTTATTCAGCCTTGAAGAGAGGCTTCAGAGCTCACTTAACTTTATTGGGCACACAAAACTTTTCCAAGATATGCAATTATATTTGTACTTGCTACATAAACTCCTGAGCCTTTCTGGGACCTTCCTTGAGCACAGAGCGGGGAGCCTGTGCCAGTGCTGGAAAACAGAATTTCTTCTTATGACCCAGCATGCAATCCACAACACCAATTGTATTTCCTTATTAGTATTCTTTTTTTAAGAATGTGGTTTGTCCTCTTACATGTAAATGAATCCTTGGAATGTTGTTAACAGAATGCCCAAGTCCTGATGTAAGAGCTGTGCAATGCAATTTGGAATAGGAGAAATATGCTTTGTGATGGTAGAACGTGTGATTTAATTGTGGCTATTGTTTGAAGAGAGGAGAGTTCAGGATTAGTTAGAATTGCCTTTATAGGCAAAATATTGTTATCCTTGTTAAAATATTTGCCAGCATCTTAGCAAGTAAACATGAGTAGATTCTGTTGAGGAAATTCTGTATTGAATGGGAGAATTGAACTTCACTTTGGTATTCACACTTAATCAATCAGTCAATCAATAGATTTTTATTGTTTATAGCCAATAGCCATCACAATACAATATAGGCACAAATCACACAACTAACAGAAATTGAATCACATAGGTTAAATTTTTGGGTTAACAGTTTATTGCTGGTGACTAGAAACTTATAGTAGGCAATAATCACTCTTTGATTTTGATATAAAATGTCAGTTTTCAATCAGTTTATAACAACTGCCAGAGGTTAACCTTTAACCAATGTGCAGGTGCATTTCTCATAACTGAATATATTTACTCTGAGTCTAGCCAAGGTTGAGTGCTTCTGGTTTAGAATGGAAGCTGCCAGTAAGCAGTGCGGTGCAATATTGATTTCCTGCCAGCTCTAACATATGTCCTTTAAATAGTTATTACGGAAAAGGTAGGCAGTGATCCTTTGTGTGCCGCAAACCAAGTTTGTTTGCCTTTCTGTGGAGTTTGTAAGGTGGGGCTTCATTGGAAGCCAGTTACTCTTATGACTCTTTTCACATGCAATATCAAACCGTACACTAGTAGTTACGTGCACTAGTAGCAGCAGGCCATGAATTTGGGCGCTTTCCTCCTGCTGCCCCTTGGTCATGGCAAGGAGATTGAGTGCATCTGCTTCTGTTTTACATTTTTAATCAGAATTTCTTGCTATATCTAAATTGGTGTGAGGGAACTCTGCTTTATATTATTTATTCGTTCCACAAAACTAAAAGGCAAACCTCAAAGCATTTTACAAAAAAGAATAAAACATGACATTATTAGTTTAAAAACCAGTTACGTTATTAGTTTAAAAACCAGTTACGAAATATCTTCAGAAATAATTAAAATCAACAATAAGCTAAAAGCCAGATTAAAACGTACGTTTAAATAGGCTTGCCTAAACAGAAATGTTTTCATCAGGCACCCAAAGGCATAGTGAAGGCCTGATGTTCATAGGCAGAAAGTTTCAGAGTGTGGGTGCTGCCACCCTAAAAGCTCAATTTCTTACAAATTTGGAACAAATGATATGTGATACCTGTAATAGATTAGAGCTGCCGAATGGCCTTATATGGGGTAAGGCAATTTTGCAGGTAAACTGTGTATTATATGATGATTTGTTCAAACAAGCCAGGATCAAACCATGGTTTATAAGCCTCATTTGTTAATTAAACATAGTTTAAAACGAAACCTCTTGGTTTGTAACAGATTGAGATTGAATCCTGACAAGACAGAAGTACTGTTTCTGGGGGACAGGAGGCGGGCAGGTGTGGAGGATTCCCTGGTCCTGAATGGGGTAACTGTGCCCCTGAAGGACCAGGTGCGCAGCCTGAGAGTCATTTTGGACTCACAGCTGTCCATGGAGGCACAAGTTAAATCCGTGTCCAGGGCAGCTGTGTACCAGCTCCATCTGGTACGCAGGCTGAGACCCTATCTGCCTGTGGACTGTCTCGCCAGAGTGGTGCATGCTCTGGTTATCTCCCGCTTGGACTACTGCAATGCGCTCTACGTGGGGCTACCTTTGAAGGTGACCCGGAAACTACAACTAATCCAGAACGCAGCAGCCAGACTGGTGACTGGCAGCGGCCGCCGAGACCATATAACACCGGTCTTGAAAGACCTACATTGGCTCCCAGTACGTTTCTGAGCACAATTCAAAGTGTTGGTGCTGACCTTTAAAGCCCTAAATGGGCTCGGTCCAGTATACCTGAAGGAGCGTCTCCACCCCCATTGTTCTACCCGGACACTGAGGTCGAGCACCGAGGGCCTTCTGGCGGTTCCCTCACTGTGAGAAGCCAAGTTACAGGGAACCAGGCAGAGGGCCTTCTCGGTAGTGGCACCCTCCCTGTGGAACGCCCTCCCACCAGATGTCAAAGAGAAAAATAACTACCAGACTTTTAGGAGACATCTGAAGGCAGCCCTGTTTAGGGAAGCTTTTAATGTTTGATGTATCACAGTATTTTAATATTCTTTTGGAAGCCGCCCAGAGTGGCTGGGGAAACCCAGCCAGATGGGCGGGGTATAAATAAATAATAATAATAATTATTATTATTGTATGTAACAATAAACTCTGGTTAGTATAAAACTGGAAATGGAAGTCTCAGATCTCCTTCTTTGCGATTGTGTTCAAGTCTGAGGCTTGCTGCTGCTTGTATGTTTAATGCTAGTGGTTTAGTGCTCTGTTGTTATATAATGAGTGAAATATTATCAGGGCTGCCCTAAAATTTTATGTCATGCTACTTGAATCAGAAATGTGAATTAGAAAGGCCAAGATCCAGACAACCATGCAACAAATTCAGCAAACTGAAGGGCAGTTTGAACTTGCATTTCTGAGACAGCATGCTCAATGCCGCATGGCAAACCAGTGTTGTTTTTTTTGTATTATTCTTCTGATAATAGTTGATAGTCTTATTTTATAGGTAGTTGCAAGGCATGAGGACTTGCTAGCACAAGCAACTGGCATCGAATCTCTGGAAGGTAAGCATGGTTTATTAACTTTATAATATTTACAAAGAATCTCTTATCCTAGGAGTGGGTTTCTTATCCATTTGCATAGGGGTGGGGCCTTGGAAGAGGAACCAAAATTATGTGGTTTGCATCTGTTCTAATGAATCTCAAAGCTATGCCAATTTTCCGGAAACGATGGTCAGGTTTCATAACTTCTCAAAGTCCCTTATAATATATGCTTATTTATTAGCATGCTATACCAAAACTTCCTTTGCCACTCTTCCAGTGAGTTCTTGTTGTTTCCAGTACTTTCTGATTACTATCTGAGTGTTTATTTAATATTTTTCTAGTTAGCTCTTGCTAGTTTTTCCTAATTGTGTTCTTAATGTAGCTTAGAAAAACAAGTAAATCAGCCTATGATATCATTTAAATTAATAATAATTTATATAGTTTACATATGTCAAATGCACTTAAAACTCAATTTAAGTTGATTATATCATTAATCATTGGAATTAACAGCTGTACATTTTTAGGATCTTAAGGTGGATATAATACCGAAGATAAAACATTTTTGAAAAGGTTTTTTTCTTCCATTTATCCTTAATGTTTTAATCCAGAGTCTGAACTGCCCTGGGATTTTCAGGTGCAGGGCAGTAAACAAATTTGATTAATAAAAATAATACTAAAAGACTGGGAATGTTTAAACACTGAACTCTGACACAGAACGTAACTAATGAGCAGAACTTAGTTGAACAATAGTTCAGGTAAATCACTATCCCTTTGTTATAATGCTGCACAACTACATTTTTAAAAAATCACAAAACTGGAAAACCTTGAAAGGCCTGAAGTCATAGTGCAGTGGACTTACGGAAAAAGTTCATCAAACTGTTGGAGTTTTAATTGCATCATTTTGCTACCAGCTGTTAACATACTGCCAGTTTCCTTTTGTCAGGTTACAGTATACTTCCTTAACTCGTCAGCAGGTGGAGCTGTTCATATAATGCTGTCTAATAGTCACTTCTGGCTAAATAGAAGCGTTGTTTACATCGAAAACCATTGAGAACCTGAATGAACTGCAGATTTGGGTAATTAAGCAGCTTTTCAATCGAAAGAATTAATGGAGTAAAGAAATAGAATAAATGGAGTAAATAATAACATACACTACAAGCACACACACACAGAGATTTAAAAAAAAATCTATTAAAAAACTTTCTTTAAAAAATCTTTTTTTAATAAAAAAATTCAAATTTCTTAAAAATCCCTTAAATAACTCTGAAGTATCTGAAATATGTGCATGCACACAAAAGCATATACCTAGAACAAACTTAGTTGGTCTCTAAGGTGCTACTGGACAACTTTTTAATTTTTTTAGAAGGATCTTTTTAAGGGATTTTTAAAAGAAAGTTTTTTAATTTTTTTTAAAAAATATTTGTATTTATTTCGACTACGTTAGACTAACATGGCTACCCACCTGAATCTACACACACACACACACACACACACACACATTGATATTTTACCTTTTGGAAAAAAATATTGTACTACATCTCCTTTTATTTCAGTTACTCACATTTGCAGTTCATTTGAGTCACTGAATTCACTGAAGCTGCAAACCTAGATTCACCTTTCTGGGAGTGAGGCCCATTGAACTCAGTGAGACTTATTTGGAGTAGGATTTCACTATGCCATCACTTGCATATAAACAGCACTTCCATTTCCTGGGCCTTATTATGTGAACGCTTTAATGTTGATTTCCCTATGCAAGTTTTTAAAAGTGCGCTTTAGCAGGCGCTGATATTTATGGTAGTACACCGGACTGCAGATCTGTGAAAAAGATTTGCCTCTTTATGAAGAAACAGAAACGGACAGGGATAGCTTAGAAAAAGCGACTGATTAAATGTCATGTAGCATTCACTGAGTTTTCTTCTCCCTCCTCTCTTTTTTTCCTCAGCTATTTATGGAAACGAGTGCTTTATGTTTGCTTGACGCTGTGGAGGAATAAATGATAATATGTTTTACTATAATGTTGATTGCTTCTGTTTTTATTCTTTTTTGCCTGCTCCCCTCCCATTAACTGGAAAAACCCAAGAGATGCCAGGTTATTTATAGTTGAGCAACTTATAGCACCATTTATAACAAAAACTAAATTTTCAGTTTGCTGTTATAGTCTGAATAAAGGTAAAGGGACCCCTGACCGTTAGGTCCAGTCGTGGCCGACTCTGGGGTTTCCGTGCTCATCTCGCTCTATAGGCCGAGGGAACCGGTGTACAGCTTCCGGGTCATGTGGCCAGCATGACTAAGCCGCTTCTGGCGAACCAGAGCAGGGCACGGAAACGCCGTTTACCTTCCCGCCAGAGCGGTACCTATTTATCTACTTGTACTTTTTGGGGTGCTTTCGAACTGCTAGGCTAGCAGGAGCAGGGACCGAGCAACAGGAGCTCACCCCGTCGCGGGCATTCGAACCGCCGACCTTCTGATCGGCAACCCTAAGCTCTGTGGTTTAACCCACAGCCCCACCCGCGTCCCTATAGTCTGAATAAGCTACTTTTTATATATCAGATGTGATAATTTTGTGGGAAACCCAAGTTTTACAGGGAACCGGCTCACCTATGAAGAGGGGGGAGTACCTGCCTCAGGCGGTGGAAGGACAAGAGACGGGCTCTCCGGCTGCCTCGCTGCTTCTGCTGCCACTAGAACACCCCCTTCTCCCTGGGCGGAAAACCCAAGCGGTGTTGCTTTGCAGAACTCCCTGGCTCCTGCTGAGTTTGGCGAAAGCCAGGGCATTTGGGTGGTGAAAGGGGAGGGCAGCATTGGGGAGTTGGAGGTGGCTGCCTCTGGTTATACCGTATTTTTTGCTCTATAAGACGCACCAGACCATAAGACGCACCTAGTTTTTGGAGGAGGAAAACAAGAAAAAAAATATTCTGAATCTCAGAAGCCAGAACAACAAGAGGGATCGCTGCGCAGCGAAAGCAGCGATCCCTCTTGCTGTTCTGACTTCTGGGATAGCTGCGCAGCCTGCATTCGCTCCATAAGACGCACACACATTTCCCCTTACTTTTTAGGAGGGAAAAAGTGAGTCTTATAGAGCAAAAAATACGGTACATGATGCCTTTTATGTTCCAAAAATAAGAAAGTGATTTTCAAGTTGTAAAACATGAAAAGAATATTACAGTATTGCATCCCCCCCTTTTAAAAATAACCCCTTTCCTTGAAAAAAAACACAGCTTCAATATTTCTGGAAATGATTCCTTAGCCACACAAGAAAATACGGGCAAATTGTGTGGTTTTGGGCATAGAGGAGGGAGATCTGTGGTCAAATGCCAGTTTGCTGAGGGACCTTGTACCAGATCCTTGCTTCCATCACCAGAAGAAGTTCTTGGAGGGAACTTAAGATAGGACCGCCTTTGTGGCAGTGTCCTGCTTATTGAGTTCTCTCCTGAAAGAAACTAGCTCCATCCCTGATGGTTTTTAAATGGGATTTCATTTCAGTTTGCAAAACGAAAATGAAAAAGACAAGCAAAAAAAGAGAAACCAGTTGTTTCAATGTCTCCAATCTGCTTTTTAATCTTTTGGATTATATTTAGTTCCTTGTTTTCAGTGCTTTTCAATGAGTATGGCTCATGCTGGATGTAAGATGTTTATTACAGCATTTTAAATGGTTCAGTGGGGCCCTAGGCAGTCTAGAAGTGTTAAATAAAGAATCTGCCATACAGTGTGGATACTTTTTGACCACAAGAAAGATTGATGTGTGGATAGAAGGATGTTGGGTCATGTGTTGTTCCTCATGCTCCTTGGGGGAGAAGGTAGCTTAAAAAAAAAAAAATTAAAACTTTCATACTTTTTATGGACACAGCTCTTGAAGCCTGAACACTCCTTGAAGATTCTGAGATTATGAGCAGAGAGCAACCCTAATTTGATTATGCCCCCTGTCTAATGAAATAATGCATAATATTTTATCTGAATCCTAACTCCTTGATGTATAGATGACTAAGCCTTGACAAATGTGTGGGATGACAAATTCTTGTTGAGACACCCTGGCATGCTGAGCCTACAGAGTTACATATATAGAACTGGACTCCTACATGAGATGGAACTGATAATGTAACGTTCTGAGTTGCAGCATGTACTTTTACAACAAAAGATCAGCACTGCTTCACATATGCCGAAATTTGGCTGTTCTGTTTGGGAGAAAATTGTGATGCCCCCTTTGATAACATAACTCCACAGGAACATAACTGCCCTAAATATGAAAAGGATTGGTCTGCTAGGCTGTAATCCTAAGACTATACTGAATTCAGTAGAACTTCCCAAGTTAAAAAAAGAATCAGCTGGTAAGGTTAAAAAAAAAGTTGATTTTCTGGCATATTAGCAATGTCATCTTCTCAAAAATTCTGGGATTTCTGGAGTGAGAAAATATTCTTAGTGATGTTGAATACAAATATATTGAGTCGTGGTGGTAGGGAGTTCAGTATACTCTGTATGTCTTTAATCAGTTCTCAGATTTTCTCCTAGTACTTATTGTGTAATAGCCTTGATTGATTTTCTAGGAAGTAATGAATTCTAGGCAATAATGGATTCTAAACAGATTCTAAATGTAGCACAATACTATTAGTAGCTATAGAGATGTCAAGAGAACTTGGCACTTTTGAGTAACTGGCCTCAGATTTCAGCCTGCCAAGCTTCAGCTTGGATTACTAGAGTAATTGCTAGGCTTGTTTTATAGATGATATATGAGAGTCCTGGGTTCAAATTCAGACTTGGCCATAAAGCTCATTGTGTAGTGTTTGGTGACTTGTCATTTGTTTGCTTGACCTCCTTCACAACAGTAGTTTGAGTGATTAAGGGTGAGAGACCTTCTGTTGGTCATCAGGCAATGGCTTTTTCCACCTGCCTTGCTCCACCCTCCAGCCCTGACAGCCTTTCCTAGACCATGGCTTTAGAAGCAGCCTGAGTTCAGGGATATGTATTTAAAAATTGTAAGTTGTGTGTCCTTATTTCTCAATTTGATCCTTTTTCATGGTTTTGTGGTGTTTTGTGCATTGTGATTTGCTGTTATTTTTATTGATTATGAATTAGTAATTCTTTATTGTAACTGATAGGTGTAAACTGTTTATTTTTTGCTGATGTTTAATTTTACTGTTTACTATTGGATTCTAATGGATTATTGAATATTGCTTCATTTGATATGTTTATTTTAAAGTGATTGTGACTTTTATATTGGATCAGATAGTTGTTACTAATATTTGATGTTTTATTATTTTTATATGTGTTGGAAGCCACCCAGAGTGGCTGGGGCAACCCAGCCAGATGGGCAGCGTATAAATAAAAAAAATTGTTGTTGCTGCCATTGCCGTTATTAAGGCTACAATCCTTAATGTACTTGGCAGAAAGTACATCCCATTGAGTGGTACTTTCACTTGTGTATAAATGGTTAGGATGAGGCTGTAAATGTGTTAAGAACAATACCTTTTATTTTATTTATTGTCTTCATTAGTTGTCCCGCCCCCCCCCCCCCCCGGAAGATGAACCTCAGAGAGACTTACAAAAATGAACATTAAAAGCAAGGGTAAAAAGAAGCATAAAACAACTTTAAAATATACAAGAAATAGAAATAGAAAACAGATCCAGCTCTACCTCACCCCACTAAATTATAAATAGAAAATTGAAATCCAAAGGTCTGGGTGAATAGTAATGTTTTTACCTGGTGCCCAAGAACAAGTAGTGCACCTCCCTCAGAGATGAATAACACAGGGTCTGGGTTGGTTCATATGGAGAGAGGGGGTCCTTGAAGTATTAGGGTCAAAGCCAACTCTTTGAATTGTACGCAGAAACTAATTGGTAACCAGTTTAGTTGGGCCAGAATTGGTGCTGTGTACTCAGACTATCTTGCCTCGGTGAGCAATATGTCCGCTGAATTCTGCCCTTAGTAACGCCGTTTCTAAGCCATCTTCAAAAGCGCTCCTACTCATTGCAATAATAAAGCACTTTGTATGCTGAAAAACGGTATAGGAAGGATTAAAGATCAAAGTTGCCACTACCATTTTGAGTTCCCCGCTTGGTTTTAAAATGTGGCGTTTCATTGGGAAAAGGTGCGTTCTCTCTGTCAGCTGTGTGCTTTTGAAATACTGCTTTTGCTCTCTTATTCAGGTGTTCTTCAAATGATGCAGACCAGAATCAGTGCATTGCAAAGTACTGTTGACAGGTATGCCATCTCTATAACAATGATTTAGTCGTTTTAAGTCCTTCTGCACTCCCGCGGTTTCTAAAACATATTTCGTTTTTCATCAGAATCAGAGCCAAAATAATCGATCCTTACAACAAAATCGTGTCCCGTACGGCACAGTTAGCAAGGCTTCAGGTAAGTTGACAAGCATCTTTCTTCCCTTACTCTCCCGGAATAACATAGCTTTTGATTGGAGAGGGGGAAAGCAGTTCAAAGAACTATCTACCGATTCTGTCAAAAGGACGGTTTTCTTCTTGTAGACAGGAATGCAACACTTTTGAGAATAGTAGATGCATTGTTCAGAAGCGTTTCAGGCACTGTTTCTTTGCAACTTTGCAACCATCGAGCCGATATATGAACAAGATTTAATGGTGGCCAGAGAGAACTCTGTAGTTTTTTTCTGACTGAGTGTTGCTATGGTTACTGGTTGGAAGTGGGGGGGGGGACTCCAAAGGCAACACTCCCAGAATAAATAATTGAAACCACTGAATACGTGCACTTTACAAATCCTTGTGGAAAGGAAAAATAAGTTCTCACAAAGCAAATTTGTGCTTGGCACAAACTTTCTTCCATATCTGTAATTGCTCATTTCAACTGAGGTAATTTATATGGGGTTATGTCCTCTTGTGTCTCCCGGGTAGCATCCTTTGTCTAGGCTTATGTAGCTGCCTTCTCATGCCCGGAGCAGTCCTTATTTTTTTCTTTACTTGGCAAAATGTTTTAAAAATTGATTGGCAAACCAGCAATGAACTTGGACAGATTCCTCAGTTGCTGCTGTTTTTCAAGTCTTCGATAGTTCAAAACAAATTTTCAAGCTTTCCCCAGCTTCATATGCTTTTCACCAAGTTGTTTTTTTTTACCGCAACTTGTGGACACAGTTCCGACTATTTCAACCAAAGCTCTAGTCGGTGCTTTTCTGTCCCTCATGCACAAAACCATCTGTTGTTGTTTAGTCATGTCCGACTCTTTGTGACCCCATGGACCAGAGCACGCCAGGCACTCCTGTCTTCCACTGCCTCCCGCAGTTTGGTCAGACTCATGTTTGTAGCTTCGAGAACACTGTCCAACCATCTCGTCCTCTGTCGTCCCCTTCTCCTTGTGCCCTCCATCTTTCCCAACATCAGGGTCTTTTCCAGGGAGTCTTCTCTTCTCATGAGGTGGCCAAAGTATTGGAGCCTCAGCTTCACGATCTGTCCTTCCAGTGATCACTCAGGGCTAATTTCCTTAAGAATGGATGCATTTGATCTTCTTGCAGACCATGGGACTCTCAAGAGTCTCCTCCAGCACCATAATTCAAAAGCATCAATTCTTCGGCGATCAGCCTTCTTTATGGTCCAGCTCTCATTTCCATACATCACTACTGGGAAAACCATGGCACAAAACCATAGTTACTTTCATAGAGCAGAATGTTTCCTGTTCGCTTTAAAAATAAATAAATTACAGGCCTCTTGAGCATTGAACCCAATAGATATTGTGCTGAGTTGACATTGATAGATGCCCATTGGTGGTGCAGAGGTAGCAAAGCTTGACCATATGCTTATTTGGATTTAACAGAATAATTCACAGCTTGTATAACAAGCATAACACACACTCTGTTTTAATTTAGCCACTCAGCTGTAACAGCCCCCAAATCTCTTCTCTAGACAATTGCCCTAACATTTAGGTTTTGCTTGATCTACTCTTTGACATGTTTTGGCACTTCTAGAACTCCTGAAAATTGTAATACGTATTTTCCCCTGAAATTGCAGGCGTTTTACTGTGCTCGAACTGTGTAGTGATTAAGAGCTTATGTCAGTTAACCATATTCCAGGCTGTGTCTATAATGAGTTAAAATAACATTTTGAGTTGTGTGAAAATATATTAAAAAGTCTGCATATGCCTCTTTTTTCCCCATCTTCCAGCAGCATAGATAGTGCTCTCAACAGATTACATTAACAGTCAAAATGTCGGAAGTGCATGTTATATAATATAGAACTGTTATGAAATTGAAGGGAATATTTGTCACTAGGCAACTTTAGATGAAGCACAGAGCTCAGATGTAATTTCAGGTTTTTTAAGAAAAACATATGAGACTTGTGCTTTACCGAAAGTTGCCTCGTCTAGACCACAAATCCTACCAAGGCATCAGATTTCTAATCACTTGTTCACCTTTGAATGTTTTAGGACCATGATTGTACAGTGGTACCTCTGGTTACGAACTTAATTCGTTCCAGAGGTCCGTTCTTAACCTGAAACCGTTCTTAACCTGAGGTACCACTTTAGCTAATGGGGCCTCCTGCTGCTGCCACACCACTGGCACGCGATTTCTGTTCTCGTCCCAAGGTAAAGTTCTTAACCCGAGGTACTACTACCGGGTTAGTGGAGTCTGTAACCCGAAGTGTCTGTAACCCGAGGTACTTTTGTAGTTTGTTAAAGACTGCTGGTGTTCCTTAATTCAATGCACAAAAATACTGCATATCGTGGAATATCTAATGTAGAATCTGAAACCAGCAGAGTTTTGCTGTGATCAGCACTCTGTAGGTCCAGTTGCAGACGTATCTTTCAGTATACAGTCATATCTCGGGTTACAGCTGCTTCAGGTTGCGTTTTTTTGGGTTACGGACCGCCGAAACCTGGAAGCACCGTAACGGGTTACTTCCTGGTTATGGCGGTCACGCATGCGCAGAACCGCTAAATCACACTTTGCGCATGCGCAGAACCACCAAATCGCAACCCGCGCGTGCGCAGACACAGGTTGCAAATGCTGTAGGTTGTGAACGTGCATGCCGCACGGATCACGTTCGCAACCTGAGCGACCACTGTATTAGATAGCTGAAAATACACATTAAACATCGGTAGAGCATTTAAGCACTTGTGCACACTCCCACACCAAGCTCTCTGGGTGCTTCTTCTCCATAGTTCTGTCTCAAACAACTGAAGGATGTGTGAATCCTGAGGGTGGGGCAATTGCACCAGAAGTAAGCATAGTGATTTTATAGGAAACACTCACACAATCAGCCTGGCCCACATGACTGCAGTATTCATGCATCTTCTGTGGCAATTTGGGACAGTGTTAACAGAGATGTCATTTGTTTGTTTGTTTATTATTTATTTATTAAATAATTGGTATACCACCTTTCATCCGCAGATCTCAGGGCAGTTCCCAAATGGCTCAGTGTGCTTATAAACGGGGAAGGGGTGCTATTGGGTTGTTGTTTTTATATTGGTTATAAATTTTGCGGTTTTATATTTTGATTTTGTTCTGTGAACCATCCTGAGACCTCTGGGATAGGGCGGTATATAAATTCAATAAATAATATAAAGGGACCTTGGAGGAGAGAAGTGCTCTTTCCTTGTGGCTTCACACTTTTTCTCCATATATCTCTGCTGCATAGAGCCTGTCCATATCTGTAGCGTGCAGAAACTCAGCTGCCGAATTAAATGTTCCCCAATTTGCATATTTTTATGTGACGCAGAGTGGATTGATATAAATAATTGGTTTAAATCGTGACTTAAATCGCCCACAAAAAGGGTTACTTTAAATAGCTTTCTGCCAATTAGTTCATTTACCAAACAAGTATGCATAGTACTAATTGGATGCAGTAACCATTGGAATAGATACTCTTTGAAACTAGATCTAATCTTTATGATACTCCATTAACCAGTGGTCATGTCACTCACATATCATAGAATAGATATTGGTAGAATAGCAGTTGTGGATTTATGTTTGGTTCTCTTTCTACACATTTTAGGTCACCAAGTAACTTGCATTAATTCAGGTTTGGGGAACCTAAACCAAAAAAATGTTGTTGCTCTCATCAGCCGCAGCCAGCTGGCTAAGGGATGATGGCTATTGTATTCTAATGGCATCTGGAGAGTCATGGGTTCCCCATCCCTGAATTAGTTCTAATTTCATTTGAACTGTGAGAAACCTGTGGCCCTCTAGATTTTGTTGGACTCCATTTCCCATTAGACCCAGCCAGCATTAGGAATGATGGGAGTTATAATCTAATAACGTCTGGAAGCTGCCATGTTGGCTGGCCCTGGAATAAACCTAGCTGAAACTTAACATAGTTTCTGGTTTGGGGTGGAATTGGATGTGCTAGGGAGGAGATGGGAAGCAAAAGTAAAACTAAACTATGGTTTAGCATTCCATCCAAACCAGATATAAATGTCCATGCCATTGAGTTCCCAGTTTAGGTAAAATTTATGATCTATTTTGTCATATTTATGAACTTGGACGTCAAAAGCCACACATTTATACCCCTGGTTTATTCTTATAAACCTGCGGAAAGTTGGCTATAACTCAGTATGTTTGATGGAGAAATAAGTAAATTTTGTTTTGAGAGATTTTGAGTAGGGACTTTATTAGCACTGCATTCAGATATCATTTTAAACCAGGCACTTACAATAATTGGTTTTAGGAAATAAACCAAGACTGAATTTAAATTTGATTACTGTCATTTTAAAGTTTGTATATATGTATACTTCAGGCTCCTGCATAAAAGGATGGATAATGTGTTTGTTGTGCTGATTTGTGAAAATTTGCATGCAGAATTAGATCCCGCTCCCCAGAATTGGTTTGGGTTGGGCTTTTTTGAAGAGAGACTTGCACATTTTAAGCCTTCGCCTGCTTCTTTTTGAAGTCTGTAGCAAGACTCTCCATGGTTTTAATACAACAGAACTGCAGTCTTTATCTGTAGAATTCCCTCACTGTGCATTTGTGACTAAATGTCCTTCCATCCCTGCAGAGCAGCTTGCAGTTACAACCCTCTGTGGGGTGTTTTTATGATAGTGTATTCCAGATGATATCAAACCATGAACGGAACCATAATGTGATCATACACGCCTATTGTCAGGCCAGAAATGTGTACTGTGTTTCCACAGCTGGTACTTAACAACTGTATAATAATGTAACATATTGAATATATTCCTAAACTGTGTTTCCTATCAAGGCTTCCTGTGACTTGCTGCGGAGAATAATGCGCATCTTGTATGTCAGCAAGAGACTTCAAGGCCAGCTACAGGGAGGAAGCAGAGAGATAACAAAAGCTGCTCAGAGCCTCAATGAGCTTGGTGAGTTGACTTGGTCATTTTTAGTGGTGTTCTATTTGCTAATGTGAAATGCTTTTTCCTTTAAAAAAAAATGGTATGGGAAATGTACCATATTTTTCCGTTTATAAGATGCCACCATGTATAAGACGTCCCCTATTTTGGGGGACTCAGATTTAAGAAAATGGGGGGAGATGTATCTGTGTATAAGACATCCCCTAATTTTTGACATTATTTTTAAGGTAAAAATACCTAGTGTTATACACGGAAAAATACGGTAGTTTCCTTATTTCTTACAGGGGTAATGTACTATGTGGAAAATACAATTCTTAAGTTGGGTTTATTCAGCAAGAATGAAAACACCTATGGTGGTGACATTCTCAGTTTTCTAGAGGTGATAATTTGATTGATGCAGACTGGTTTCAGATATTTTGGAGCTGCCTTTATACGTTTTAAGCTCTGTTTTTATAAGTTACATTCAGAGACTGTTGTCCGCAGTCAGCATGATGAGTTTTTCAATGACTGTTGCCTCAGCACTGACTAGATCATGGCTGAGGTCTGGAAAACTTCATGTGCATGTACGTAAAGCACTTCTGTCTGAACACACAGGGATTTGCTTTTTTTTCTGGCTGCAGACCAGGGGCAGAGGAAGGTGAGTGCGGTGGGGGTGACAAAATGGCGGGCAGCACTCACTGTGGGGCCTGCAGCGTGCCTGAGCCACGCGTCTCTCCTGGAAGTGATGCAGTGACTTGGGCGCCCGCAGCCTCCGCGCTGCCCCAAACGGTCCGCCCTCTACCTCCCCCTCAGTTGTAGGGCAGATGAGTGGGAGGGGGCAGGCAGACTCCTCAGAGGCCCCATGGAGTGTCCTGCCCCGGCTCGCCTCGTCCTGCAGGTGGCTGGCTCCACCCCTGGGGGCAGGGAATGTGTGCCGCCCCAGGCGCCTGATCTGCTTGCTGCAGACTCCTGTTTTGTGTTGGGTGCTGCCCAGTATGGGTGCTTGGGATATGGGTGGGGGACCTACTGTGAGGAGCAGGCACACAGGGCTTTCTCAGTAGCTGCTCCAAAACCATCCTCTCACTAAGATACCATATTTTTCGCTCCATAAGACGCACCTGATCATAAGACGCACCTAGTTTTTAGAGGAGGAATGCAAGAAAAAAAAATTCTTTAAAGGGAGCGCTGAGCAGAGCCTGTATGCATCCCAGGCTCTGCTCAGCGCTCCCTTTCACGAGCCGCATGGAGCATGTGTGCGGCGCTTCCCCCACCTCCCGCAAAAGCCCCCAAGAGCCGCACTCACGCTCTGCGCGGCTCTTTAAAGGGAGCGCGGCTGTTGGGGGCTTTTGCAGGAGGTGGGGGAAGGGACTGAGGGGCTAAGCCAGAAGCTGGAACAGCGAGAGGGAGCACTGCGCAGCGATCCCTCTTGCTCTTCTGGATTCTGGGATAGCTGCGCAGCCTGCATTCGCTCCATAAGACGCACACACATTTCCCCTTACTTTTTAGGAGGGAAAAGGTGCGTCTTATAGAGCAAAAAATACGGTACATCTTGCCTCAGCACTATACTCTTTTGAGAGGCAGTTGAAGACATACCTCCTCAGTCAGGCCTTCGGAAGTTAGGACATGGAATTGGTTGAGGTTAGTGTATGGTACCCGTTTATCTTACAAAATTAAATTCAGCATAAACTAAAATAACAGACGATAGTGTATCCGTGCTTTAGTTGGTTTTAGACATATGCACTGCTGTCTTTTTAATGAGTTGCACGCTGCCCTTAGGGTATGACTGCTGAACTAATCTTGGAGTTCTTTAAACCTTACCCTCTGTTTTGGAGGTTTTAATGCCACAAAGTTGATCAGCAGGTGGGAAAATGGAAGATACTGACTTGCTTGCTTGCCTGCCTGACATAGCATCCCTCTCTGGTGTTATATCTGCTCAAATTGTGGTTTGTGCCACCTTAGTAAAGTAGTTTAGATTGGAGTGAACTGACCAATTTGAAGAAGCATCTGTGGGCAATTTCTTTTTTGTCTTTAATCACCTTTATCTGTTATACTTACAATGCAATAATGTGTGCTGTGTGAGTTGGATCTAAATGGGCCTTCTGTAAAACAGAAAGATACTTCTGCATGTGTAAGGTAGCCCTCTCCCCGAGTTTTGCCAGTTCTCCCAGTCCTGCTGCACCCCATATCACATCAAAGGTGGTGCTGGAGGGTCTCTCAGTTCTGAAGAGTCGATTTTGAGGAACCACAGGTGGTTGAAATGAAGAGGAAGGCATGGTAAAGTACTTGAGTAGAACTCACTTTAATATATTTCTAGCACCAAACAACCCTTTATCTCTTCAGAGCCATCATATAACTTGCCTCTATCAAGTGATGCACAAGGGTGCACTCTTGACGTAATAATCGCCTTGCTTTATTAGATGAAGGTTCAGGATTTTGTTTTCTACCATGGTCAAACCCAATGCTTTCAGAAAGTCCATACAGAAGGCATAATGCGGCTGGCCACTTCCCATGGTTTGTTTCTGGTCTTTGACAATCGCAAGGTGTATTACCTCTAAACAAGCAAGTTCAATGTCTTCCTTGAAATTGGCCAATATTTGGTTCTTTTTCAGCTCTCCTAGTGCTGGAAAGCTCCTTCCGTTTGATCTGAAAGCACCAGGTTCACGTGATTAAAGGGATGGTGCCCCTAGTGTCTCATGGCCTCTCCAACCCTTATGTGTGGATGTGTGTAGTGGGGAAGACTATGAATGTAAACTCTTCGTTATCAGGCTTTCGGGATGCCTGGAAAGCCTACATAGAAAGGCTTTGCTGAAGTAGAAGTCATTGTGTAGATTTTGAGTGGTGGTTGAAGTAAGTTGTGTAGCATCGGAGGCAGCAGTGCAGCCCAGCTCCTCCTTAATTGCAGCAAACCCCCTTCAAGCGATTATAAAGTGTGAAGGGGGCAAATGCTTATACTGTTACTATGCCTCATAAAACTATTTGAAGTGTGAAGGGGGCAAATGCTTATACTGTTACTATGCCTCATAAAGCTGAGGCTCCAATACTTTGGCCACCTCATGAGAAGAGAAGACTCCCTGGAAAAGACCCTGATGTTGGGAAAGATGGAGGGCACAAGGAGAAGGGGACGACAGAGGATGAGATGTTTGGACAGTGTTCTCGAAGCTACAAACATGAGTCTGACCAAACTGTGAGAGGCAGTGGAAGACGGGAGTGCCTGGCGTGCTCTGGTCCATGGGGTCACGAAGAGTCGGACATGACTAAACGACTAAACAACAACATGCCTCATATGACCAATGGTTCTGACCTGCTGCATAAGTATCCTACTTAAAATTAGCAGGTAGGGAGTTTCTGGTTAGCACGCAGCAGTGCCAGGATCAAACCCTTTCTGCATTGCTGTGCAAGAATCACAGCAGATAGGTAAAGGGTACAGTTGTGACCGACTCTTGGGTTGCAGCGCTCATCTCGCTTTATTGGCCGAGGGAGCCACCATACAGCTTCCAGGTCATGTGGCCAGCATGACTAAGCCACTTCTGGCGAACCAGAGCAGCGCACGGAAACGCCATTTACCTTCCTGCCGGAGCGGTACCTATTTATCTGCTAACACTTCGTGCTTTTGAACTGCTAGGTTGGCAGGAGCAGGGACCAAGCAACAGGAGCTCACCCCGTCATTGGGATTCGAACCACTGACCTTCTGATCGGCAAGTCCTAGGCTCTGTGGTTTAAACCCACAACGCCACCTTTATCACAGCAGGTACTAGGTAGCAAAACAGAAATCGGCTAATGGTTCTCAAGGTGCCTAACTGATTGAATTCCTTTTCCGTTGGGTCAAGGTTGTACAATAACTAACATCACAATCCTAACCGTGTCTACTCAGAAGTAGGCCCCAATGATTCAGTGGGGTTTATTTCAAGGTAAGCGGGGTAGGATTGCAACCTCCAAGGCAGTGTTTTCAAACTGTGATGTTCTGTATAAGCTGGGGATCTTTTCCATAGCACTCCATAACTTTCTTACTTTTCTTTCCTTCCCTTCTGCTCAAAATACCACATCCTTCTCGCCATTCAGATGTTTCACATTCACAAAACTCCTTAGGATGGATTGTAAACAAAAACAAGAGGGTTACTCATCTAGCTGTACAGTAAAATGTTCATTATAGTTTTGTTAGATTGTAGGAAATAACAGCAAGCATACCATGTAATTATCGCAGCGTTGTGCAAAAATTAAGCTTATGCTACTAGCTGTTCAATGAACCGAAACTACGGCGATGCCTGTAATGTGCAATGATTATCACATGAATAATATTTGCTGGCTTAGCTAGTGTATTCTTTGTGCAGCTGAATTTTGGATATGATTGGTATAATGACCCAAAGGGATTTATTGCCAATTAATGCATTTGGTGGAATGTGAGTGTTCCGTTCAGCCTAACTATAGAAAGATGTTTAACCAGAGGATGGGGGTGGGAGAACCAAGCCTGAGTTACTAAATGAATCATATTGGTGTTATATTTCATTATCAAGCAGAATTTTTGCTTTCCTGGCAGAATTCATATTTATTACTAATAAAATAATGAATCCAGGGTTCCTGAATATTTTTGTGTGGGGGTGGGGGAGAAGGTGAGCATCTTAGTAAAAAAATAATAATCCAGCCTCAGCTTTAGTCATTCAAAATTAGTATCCCTTTTCTGGATTCCAAATCAGTGATTGCATTATGTGTGTGTGCATCCGTACTTTTGCCGTTTCTCTTTGAGAGAAGGTTTTGTGTGGGCGAACTTCAAGAAGTCAAGAACGTGCATTCTTGGGTCTGCACTCCAACCAGTTTCCAAATGATATACATGTACCTATAAATGTTTGTGCGTTGTTTTTAAAAATTTGTGAAGGTCATTGTGTGCCATGTTTTCCCTTTTAATTGAGAGTAATGACGGAATCCCAATCACGTCCACTCAGAAGTACCGTATTTTTTGCACCATAACACTCACTTTTTTCCTCCCAGAAAGTAAGGGGAAATGTCTGTGCGTGTTATGGAGCGAATGCCTACGGATGGCGGGGGGGGGGGGGGATCTGCTACAGTTGTGAGCAGAGGATCCATGGTTCCCCTTCCTTCCCTCCTCCGTGGCTCGCTTTGAAACAGCAAAGCGGGAGAAGAGCCACTGAGTGGGGAGGAGAGAGGGACAGAGAGCCTGCTTCTTTAAAGGAGCAAAGCGGGAGAGGAGAGGAGCCGCTTACACGAGTGTAAGCGGCTCCTGTCCAGTTGGTTCCTTTAAAGCAAGCAGGCTCTCTGTCCCTCTCTCCTCCCCACTCAGCTCGCTACATAGCAGCAAAGTTTTTCAGCTCGCTAAGCCAGGGATGAGCGGGGAGGAGGGAGAAAAGCAGAGCCTGCTTGCTTTAAAGGGGCAAAGTGGGAGAGGAGAGGAGCCTTCTCCCCTTATACCTCTCTTCTTCATTATTAGCAGCATCCTTCTCCACACACCCCACACGTGCTTCTTCTCCCCTTAAACCCCTCTTCTGCATTATTAGCAGCATCCTTCTCCACACACCCCACGCGTGCTCCTTGTCCCTTGAGTGCTTTTCCTTCCCTCCCCACTTAAAACGTGGTTACAAAGCACGGATCCACAAGGATCCTCAGGATTTTTGCACTGGGTCACCCCAAATTCACCATCAGATCACATAGCATGTCCATGGCTACATCTTGCGCCAAAAAAATCATGCACCCACTTGCCTGGGGCCGCAGTGGTGCAAAAACGTGGTTACAAAGCACGGATCCACATGGATCCTCAGGATTTTTGCATTGTGCTACCCCAAACTCACTGTCAGAGCACATGTCTGTGGCCACAGCATGAACCACAAAAATCATACATCCACTGTTTCGTTTAGAATTTTTTTTCTTGTTTTCCACCTCTAAAAACTACGTGCGTTTTATGGTCGGGTGCGTGTTATAGAGCGAAAAATACGGAAAGTTTTATTGGATTCAATGGGGCTTACTGCCAGGTAAGAGGGGAAGTTAGGGTTGCAGTCTTAAGCAGCTTATGTTCAAAAGGAAACATACATCCTTTGTGTGATCCGTGGAGTAGTTGCTAAGCTGTCCTTAGTGCTCAGGTTAGTTGTAGCATACTTAAGGAAAGTTTTGAAACAGTGCCAAGCTGCAGGTGAACCATCTTTGGCCTCTGTGATGAGAAAATACACTGACGAGAATTGAAAGTACATTGAGGATAAACAGTGGTCTGAGAAATTTAACAGGACAATGCAAGCCTATGCATATCTACTCAGAAGTAAGTCCCGTTGAATTTAATGAGGCTTACTCCTGGGTAAGTTAAATGTGTTTGTAGGAGTGGGGTTATTGCCTTGTTTTTGTTTGTATTACGTATTTTGTGTTCTCATTTTGTATTTTGTGAACTGCCCTGTGATCTTTGGATGAATTGTGGTATGCAGATTTAATAATTAACAATAAATATAATAATAAGTTGGCTGACATCCCATGTATGTTTTTATAAGGGTATACAGTGGTACCTTGGTTCTCAAACTTAATCCGTTCCGGAAGTCTGTTCCAAAACCAAAGCATTCCAAAACCAAAGCAGCTTTCCCATAGAAAGTAATGCAAAATGGATTAATCCGTTCCAGACTTTTAAAAAGAAACCCCTAAAACAGCAAGTTAACATGAATTTTGCTATCTAACAAGACCGTTGATCCATAAAATGAAAGCAATAAACAATGTTCTGCAGTCACACAATCAATCAGTCAATCAATCAATCAATCAATCAATCAGTAGCTGAACTGGGTTCCACACAGTCACAAAAACAAAACAAAAAACCACAAAAACAAAAATGCAGAAGAAAGAGCAAAAACAGACAAATCTCAGCGTAACACTCAAATCGGAAGTGAAACACTCAAAACGGAGCATGTTTGGCTTCCGAAAAGAGTTCGCAAACCGGAACACTTACTTCCGGGTTTGCAGCATTCTGGTTCCAAGTTGTTCAAGTACCAAGGCGTTTGAGAACCAAGGTACCACTGTATCTCATTAGACTTACTTCAGAGCAGAAATGCTTAGGATTGCCCTGTAAGACCTCCCCCCCCCAAAAAAAGACATAATAGTGCCCCCACATTGGGAATCTAAAAGGAAGCTAAAACTGTGTGAACTGGAGTCCAAAGTGCTTATTGACATCAGATACACTTTATAGCATGGGACGCGGGTGGCGCTGTGGGTTAAACCACAGAGCCTAGGACTTGCCAATCAGAAGGTCAGCGGTTCGAATCCCCGCAACAGGGTGAGCTCCCGTTGCTCAATCCCTGCTCCTGCCAACCTAGCAGTTCGAAAGCATGTCAAAGTGAAAGTAGATAAATAGGTACCTCCGGCTGGAAGGTAAACGGCGTTTCCATGCGCTGCTCTGGTTTGCCAGAAGCGGCTTAGTCATGCTGGCCACATGACCCGGAAGCTGTATGCCGGCTCCCTTGGCCAATAAAGCGAGATGAGCGCTGCAACCCCAGAGTCGGCCATGACTGGACCAAATGGTCAGGGGTCCCTTTACCTTTTTACACTTTATAGCAGGGGTAGTCAACGTTCCAAATGTTGAACTACTGTTCCCCTCATCTCTGACCATTGGCTATATTGATTGAGGCTGCGGGCAATTGGGAGTCCCAACAACATCTGGAAGGTCCCCTGTTGGTTAGCCCTACTCTATCGCCAGTGTGCAACAAGGAAAAACAGATGTGGTTTAGGAGAATCTTATGCTCCAAGATTACACATCCTTCCCCACTTGTGTATGGCCACTGCCGGCCTGAGATAAAATGAATGCAAGTATGCGCCTAAGCTGTGGATTTGAGAACCATGGTTATGTCCAGGTTCCTGCAGTGAAATTGAAATTTGAAATGGAAACGGCTTCCAGCATAATTCAGTGTTAGTATTTATTAGCTAAGTGCATGTACTTGGCGCTACTGTATAAGATATAAAATAAAAGGCCCACTGAGTCTAAAAATAACCCCTATAATTTAATTAAGAGAACACAAAGAAAGGAAAGGGAAAGGGGGAGGAAATCATGGAGAAGGATTTGAATAAAGTAATCAAGAGAATGCAAATTGGAGCAATTATGTGTTTGAGAAATTTCTTTTAAAAACGAGGGATATATCAATTACTAGCAGGTAATGTGTTTTCAGCATGTATGGCTAAAGAGGATTTTTCAACATCAATTCAAAACTTAAAAATTGTGGCTTGAAGAGGGGAATAGGGAGGAGAGTAACAGCAACAATTATTCTTTATTATTTATTACTGTTGTTGGCACTTATTAGTTGCTTTCCTTTTACCAAAAGTAATCCAAAGCAAGTTATAGAATAATACAAAGATTAAAAGCTAAAAACAGAACCTTACATAAAAGGCAGGTCTGATGCATGCCGCTCACAGGATGAGGCCGCAGATATCAAAGAACCTCCAAATGAAGGGCTCAAAACACTATGGTGTGTTGTAGGATCTTCAACAATAAATGGAGCCAAATGCATTTGGTATATTCCTTGAATAAAATCTGGTGGCTTGCTAGTATTTGACAGGCCTGGGCATAACTTGTTTAATTCATGGTCGACTTATTGACAAAAAGCTCTGTACCATGTGCACAGTAGCACATTGGCAGCATTGTTTAGGCACAGGCGTCTCCCCAGTTGCATGCAACCAGCACACTCCTGCTGACGCATGCGCCATTTTCCTTGCCGAAAGGGGGTAGAACAGAATGGGGGAATCCCCGCTTGCTCTTGTCCCGGGAACAGAACCCCTGAGTAAGAGGGGATTCCCCTGTGTCACGGTCCGGTTCACGGGCGAATGAAGTCCTGGCTGGGGACATCGGGACTGGGGCCAAGATGGCAAGGTGGGAGCAGGAACGGGAGTCCGGAAGCCAAGAGTCCGAGGGTCACAGAGCCGGGAGTCAAGATGCCACGGGTCTGAGGATCAAGAAGCAAGGAGTCACAAAGTCAGGGGTCCGAGGATCAAGAAGCAAGGGGTCAAGGAGCCAAATGCAGCAAGGCAGAAAACGTGTTGCTGTGGCAAAGAGCCGAAGGGAAATGCTGACCTTATATCCATTCCTGGCTCTTGCCACCAGGTGCTGTGAGTTACCAATCGGCCTCACCTGTGCAGCCGCGCCTTGCCTCTTCAGAACAAACTTAGGAAGGCCCCAGTCCTGCGAAGTCCTGCTGGTCACAGGGCCTGGCTCCTGCACGCACTCCTGACACCCTGTCTTGATGCCATGAATGTAGCACAGCCCCTGAGATTCCCCCTAAGAGCATTACAATGCCGGCTAACTTTGATCTTTGACTAGCCTTGATATAATCTTCTGGCGCCCTTTCAACAAGCAAGAGCAGTGTCCTCAGACCTCGTCTGACTTACTTGGACTACTGCAATGCGCTCTACGTGGGGCTACCTTTGAAGGTGACTCGGAAACTACAACTAATCCAGAATGCGGCAGCTAGACTGGTGACTGGGGGCGGCCGCCGAGACCACATAACACCGGTCTTGAAAGGCCTGCATTGGCTCCCAGTACGTTTCCGAGCACAATTCAAAGTGCTGGTGTTGACCTTTAAAGCCCTAAACGGCCTCGGCCCAGTATACCCAGCCAGATGGGCGGGGTACAAATAATAAATTATTATTATTATTATTATTATTATTATTATTATTATTATTATTACTGGGGCCAGACCTGTTTGAATACAGGTCTGTGTCCTGGCACCAGACTTGCAAGGAAGCCCACAATATGTACTAGATCACAAGCGTTATGGCTAGATCCCCTCACACTTGCCCATATCAGTCTAGTGTGCTTAGCTGTAGTGGGGGAGAAGAATGTTCAGCTATTATTACAATTCCCTGCTGGTTCATCTAAAGGTGAATTTGATTTGTTGCAAGGGGTGGGAGGTGTGATTACTAGTGAACCATACATCTTAAAGACACCACAGTCTCCACTGACCTTCATTACAAGAAAACCGAATCCTGGGTAAGTCCTGGAATTTCTGAAGTCTCTTGCTGCTTCGACATTGGGGTATAAATGCTATATATCACCCCATGCGCTAAGCAGTCAAATGTTATGGTATCATTAATTACAGATAGTTGTTTGTCTGTTTAATTATTGTACAGTCATACCTTGGGTTGAAGTAGCTTCAAGTTAAGTATTTTCGGGTTGCGCTCCACGGCGACCCAGAAGTAACAGAGTGCGTTACTTCCGGGTTTCGCCACTCGCACATGCGCAGGCGCTCAAAATGACGTCACACGCATGCGTGGAAGCGGCGAAACACGACCTGAGCACGCGCAGATGCGCAGTCGCGTGTTACGTTTACTTCAGGATGTGAACGGGGCTCCGGAACGGATCCTGTTCGTATCCAGAGGTACCACTGTATTTTTAATATGTTCTGTATTGTTTTCAAAGGGCTACATGTTGAGGTTTTATTTTAAACCGTCTCAAAATTCCACACATCCAGAAAACCTTTGGGATTCTATTTCTCAAAGACATGCTCAAAATAATAATAATAATAATAATAATAAGAAGAAGAAGAAGAAGAAGAAGAAGAAGTTGAAGTTCACATGTTCCAGGCAGGTTTTATTTGGCGCTGTGGGTTAAACCACAGAGCCTAGGACTTGCCGATCAGAAGGTCGGTGGTTCGAATCCCCGCGACGGGGTGAGCTCCCGTTGCTCGGTCCCTGCTCCTGCCAACCTAGCAGTTCGAAAGCACTCCAAAGTGCAAGTAGATAAATAGGTACCGCTCCGGTGGAAGGTAAACAGCGTTTCTGTGCGCTGCTCTGGTTCACCAGAAGCGGCTTAGTCATGCTGGCCACATGACCCGGAAGCTGTACGCCGGTTCCCTCGGCCAATAAAGCGAGTTGAGCACCACAACCCCAGAGTCGGCAACAACTGGACCTAATGGTCAGGGGTCCCTTTACCTTTACTTTATGTACAACCTGAGCGTAAGATGGAAGGGCTCATAGCATTAACACTCCAATAAATCTTGGTTCCCCATCAGGTTTAGGGCAAGTTTCCCAAAGCCATCATTTTTGGTTTCAGCACAGAGAAAGCCCCAGCTCCCAGGTCGCCTCATACACAGACTAACCCAGGCTATTGTTCTATTTGCCAGATGATGGCACTTTCAACCAGGCAAGGGACTGGGGTAATGTCTACCCACTCCCGGAGAGCATCATTGCCCTGTTGTTCCTATGGCAACATTCAAGCTCTTCCCTCAGGCAGGTGGAGGTGCTTAACTGAGCCAGCCCAAAGTGAGCCCAAAGTATGGTTTTCCTTAATTGGATTACCAGGATCCCTGGAAGCTGGGAAGCAAATAGAAGTACCCTAAATAGTTTTCCCTGTCCCACTGACACTTTCTATCAATGATGTTATGGAAAGCTGCAGTTGTCGGATCAAAATACCTGTGCACTTATCAGTGTAGTAAAGCACCAGAAATTCATAGATCCTTTTTAGCCCTTTAAATTTTAGGTAATGGGAGAGAAAGTAGCTTCTGCGTTTTTCAGTTAGTGAATTTAGTTTAATCCAGGACTGTGCCAGTGTAGCTTGTTAGTTCATTTCGATTAAAGTAGAACAGTATTTAAGACCAAAGTCATATCACTCCAGTGTTAGTCCTTCACACAAGCTACATGAAATCACTCAGAATATAATCCATAATAGAATTTTGAGGGAAGTGCCTCCTTGTGTAATTTTGTATGATATGAACTATCTAATTTTCCCTTTAATGCACAAAAAAAACCCAAGCATTTATAACCATCACTAAAAAAAAAAAAGGTTGTTGAATAATGGTTCTGTGCTGGAGAACAACTGGGGCCTGGGGTTGTGTGTGTTTGCTAGATTATTTTTTTAGCTTTCATGCTTGCTTAAAAATGTGTTTATTAGAATAGGGTTTATTCACTCCTCTGAAGAGCCTGTTTGAAATGGTGGAATGGAATCTTACAGGCTATTGCTCATATGCTGAGATGTCACAACTGAAGATTTTAAATTGCTCTGTGTAAGCAAACATTTTGTCTTTTTAGTGGCTTAACAATATTTAATCATTTGAAATTGCCTTGAATCCAAATGAGATGTATTACCCAAGTGTGTGTGTGTGTTGTCTCATGCGATAGGTGCTAAAGCATATTGTATGAGACATATCTTTGCTAAGATAATTGCAAGAATAGTATTCTTTCAAATCCCTTATTCTCTCTGGGGGAACATATACTCAGCTGACTAACATGAAAGGAAACTTGTTTATCTGTCACTGTTCTTGAATTCTTCTGTCATTGCAACCCATGGCATACAAGATTGGTTTTGGGTTTAGTTTCATCCTTAAACCATTCCAAAACAGTTTCTGATCTGATAGTGTTTCTGTGCTTGACTGCTGGAAAGTCCATTTTCACACCAGAGAGTGTCAAAGGATTTGAAAGAAGCATCATTATAAATGTTCCCTAAGGTATGGATGCCTGTGTTTAACGACACATAGCAGCTGAATAGCTCTGTAGGGAATAGTCAAGGTAGTGTTTGAGTCAGAATGCTTTTGTTATATTTGAAGATCTGTGCAGGATGATTTTAGCTTGTTGGCAAAATATATTGATCCTGGATAGTCACATCTTTTAAAAATTGATCTGCCCCACTTCTGTAAGGCAATCTTTGTGTGAGTCTTGAGGAGATAATCAATAGCTACCCTGAGTTTAATGTGCTTAAACTCAGAGGTATAGACCTAAATGGACAGGGAGCATCTTTCTGTAAGCCAGCCTTGCAGATGAACCCAGCAAGAGTTACTAGCTTACACAAGAAACAACAGCTTGCACAAGCTGCCCTTTCAACATGGTGAACCTGGCTACTTAGACTGTTTGGCTTCTTAGAAAGAAGACTGTAAAAAAATGACTCCATTTTCCCCACCACCTCTGCTAGCCCAGTGCAATTCCATGGTTGTTGTGGAGGAAGTTAGAGACTTTCCTTCCTCTGTGGCTGGCATGGAAACTAAGCAGGCTGGCAGAAGAGGGGTAGAGCAGGTTGTGTCTCCTCTGCCAGCCTGCTTACTTTCCTGCATGGAAGTTGTAGTTGGTTCTGGCTACCAGGCAAGTTGTTAAACGCAAGACAAACTCTCAATGCAAGAAACCCACCTTGTGCTTGGAGGACGAAAGGTTTGCGATCTCCGTAGATTCTGCTGTGAAGGCTGATGAAGCTATAGTGGACAGATCTTCTGAAGGGCATTCTTCTGAAGTTTGTGGCTCTCTGCACTGTTCGTAACCTTGACTGTGAAGGGTACAAAATGGTACAGGGATGCTCCGGAAGTTTGTGAGGCTTGTTCAGGTGGCAAACTATGGTTTTCCAAAACCCAGGAATTTGCTAGTCAAGTGAATTTGGTGCTGTGGTGTGTGCAAGCGCCGAGCTCATTCCAGAAATGCCGAACTGGTTTGGCGTTGCAGCTGAAGCAACCTGCCCTGTGAAGGAAAGCGGAACCTTTGGGACACTGTTTGGATGATCCTAACTCTGTTTAATAAGCTGAGACATGAATGAGTCTTTTGGCTACTCATGTAGCTCTTGGGGTGAACAAAGAACAAACTGAGAAATTATGAAGTCTTCAGTTAAGTACAGTTTCCTATTTTGTTCAAATAGGGAAACTACTTCCTGATCTTCTACTTATTACAGTGGTACCTCTGGTTGCGAACGGGATCCGTTCTGGAGGCCCATTCACAACATGAACAGAATGCAACCCACGTCTGCACACGCTCAGGTTGCGATTTACCGCTTCTGCGCATGACGTCATTTTGCGCGTCTGCGCAAGTGGTGAAACCCGGAAGTAACCCTTTCCGGTACTTTTGGGTTGCCGCAGGACATATCCTGAAAGAACGTAATATGAAGCGGACGTAACGTGAGGTATGACTATTTTGCTCCCATTGTGAAGAAAGGAGTGAAAGGGCTGCCTACAAGAGCAAGATACAGTGGTACCTCGGGATGTGAACGGGATCCGTTCCGGAGCCCTGTTCTCATCCTGAAGCGAACGTAACCCGTGTCTGTGTGTGCGTGGATCACGTTTCGGCGCTCCTGCACATGCACGTGACGTCATTTTGACTGTGCATGAGTGCGTGGTGAAACCCAGAAGTAACACGCTCCGTTACTTCCAGGTTGCTGCGGAGCGCAACCCGAATTTGCCTAACCCGAAGCATATTCATCCCGAGGTATGACTGTACTTGTTCATATCTTTAGCTAATTAGATAAAATATGATCAGCTGAACAGTCTTATGCAACTCACAATTTGCCGTGTGTAACACACTACCTTGGAGTAAATCCCACTGAACTCAATGCAATTTACTTATTAGTAGGCATACTGTACCTAGGCTAACATTGTTACAGCAGGCGCTTGGAACAACCCAATGCAACTCTAGAACACTTTAAAAAAATGTTGTTTGGTAGTAAAATATGGCACTATTATTGGCTGTACACTGTCGAGTTAAAACTATCTGTCAGAGGAGGACAGGAAATTTGAATTAAAGATGGTAGTCCGATAACTAAAGAGCAATCAACTATTTTCCTTCATCTGACTGATAAGAGGAACAAGGACGTACTATCTGATATGACCAATGTTCCCTTTCACCGTGAGCGATTGCAGAGTTGTTGAGGCAAAAGCAGTGCTGGTGAAAAATGATATTGCAAACACAACACATTTATCAAACATTTAAGGAGGCCGTCCGCCTAAAAATCTAGTGTTTTAGTACATACAATCTAATGTCAGATCCGGTAGCTGCCTCTTTTTAGGTGTCTGTTTCAGATTATAACCCTTGTACAGTCGTATCTTGGTTCGCGAGTCGAACATTTTGGCTCCTGAACGCCGCAAACCCAGAAGTGAGTGTTCCGGTTTGCTAATGTTCTTTGGAACCTGAATATGTGACGCGGCTTCTGCAGGAACTTCCTGCAGCCAATCGGAAGCCGCGCTTTGGTTTTAGAATGTTTTGGAAGTTGAACGGACTTCCGGAATGAATACTGTTCGACTTCAAGGTACAGCTGTGCAACATTTAATTTCCTTCCATTGTAGAGATGGGAAAGGCTGTTTTAGAAAGAGGTTGTTTTACCACCACATACATGATGATGGAATCACATGCAAAATCCAAACAGTTGCTTATAGGAAGCCTAGTCTTGTTGAATTGGTATCGTTGGCTTAGACCGTAAGAGGAATTAATGCAGGCGAGTTGTTGAAAGTATATATCCTGTCTCCCTTTGCACTTCCCTGTTCACCCTCAGAAGCCTCTCTGGAAGGTCTGCGACCTCCCTGAACATTGTAGGCTGGGACAGGGCCAACCTTTCCTAGCCCCTCCAAGCCCAGCTCCGCATTTTCACGGGAACCCGTGAGAGCATTTGGTGGGTTGTAGGTGGCTGTGGGGGAAAAGAGAAGATAGTTCCGTTTCTTTGTTGTAAAATAAAAAAAAATACAACATACAGTATACAGTGGCAGTGAATGAACCCGTCACCAGAAAGGTATATTCACCAGGAAGACCTGTTTAGTTATCTGATACTTGGTATGTACAGTACTGGCTAATTGTGATATAAAGGTAAAGGTAAAGGGACCCCTGACCATCAGGTCCAGTCGTGACCGACTCTGGGGTTGCGCGCTCATCTCGCTCAAGAGGCCGGGAGCCAGCGCTTGTCCGCAGACAGCTTCCGGGTCATGTGGCCAGCATGACTAAGCCACTTCTGGCGAACCAGAGCAGCGCACGGAAACGCCATTTACCTTCCCGCCAGAACTGCTAGGTTGGCAGGAGCTGGGACCGAGCAACGGGAGCTCACCCCGTCACGGGGATTCGAACCGCCGACCTTCTGATTGGCAAGTCCTAGGCTCTGTGGTTTAACCCACAGCACCACCCGCGTCCCTTAATTGTGATATAGTCCTTACCAAAACCTGCTCCGGTTCCCTATTCTCAGTACATCTAATTACACATATTGCTTCTTGACTAAATTATTGGAAAGGGGTGCTAGCGAATTCTGTGAATTCTGTCCGTCGCTTTTAAAAGCTAACTTACACTTGCTTGTGTTACAAATCTGTGCCTGTCATTGTAAGGTGGGTATTATCTCTTGTGTGAGAAGCCATAGAATTGTAAGTTGACAGTAGCTGTACCTCAGTCTCCCTTAAAGACAAGACAGGGATAAGATTTAAAGTGATTGAGAATCTTTTGCATTGATGTGGAGCCTTGCTTTCTAGATAACTGAGAACTGGTGCTGTCGTCCTTCTGTCAGATGAAAGATTTAGAGTTGCTCCAAAGAAGGTTATGACGAACGCTTGATGAATGCTGAGCCATTGTTATTACTTTAATCTGTTTTGTTTGCCATGAGAAGAACCAGTTCTCCCTAATCTTCCTGGGGTTATAGGAGCTACCATTATGGTTGATAAGTTTTAGTTAGCATTAGCATTTAGTTAGTTTAGGTTATTGTAACACTTGAGACTCTGATACATTGATTCCTCCCACTTCTACCATCACGTCGTCTTTAATGCTAGCTTGCCTGCCAAATATTCTTAATAATAATTTCTGCTGCAATTGCTCAGTAACTGTATTGTCTTTTAAAAGATCTGCCTTTTGCTGCATAAGTAGTTTTTATGCAGGGCTTTTAAAGGCCGTCTTGTGCGATTAACTTGTGACCAAAGTGAATTCATCTTGCCATCCATGCATGATGGCCCATCGCTGATTGACAATTTGTAGGTAGGCAGCGAAAACAGATAGTTAAATCACTTGCTAAGCCACAGGATGTGGCCAGTGGGTTGTGTTAGGCTTGGCAAGCTGCAACCTGTGTGTGTGTGTGCTTTGCGTGGTGCCACCTGTTGTTCAGAACGCTTGGAAGTTGTGCTTAATATTTATTCAATACATTTATGCACTGTTTGTGTTTTGCGGGTCTCCAGATACACCATAACAGCAAAGAATAGCAACGTCTTACAAAGAGATAGCTTGGTCATCTTTCCGTGTTGAAAACCTTGGGTGGATTCAGAGCAGATCCGCAGCATACATTGGAAGCACACCCAAAACACATTTAAAGCACATAACTTAGAATCATAGAACCGTAGAGTTGGAAGGGACTACGAGGGTCATCTAGTCCAACCCGCCTGCAGTGTGGGAATTCGTCCAACATGGGGCTTGAACCCACAACCCTGAGATCAAGAGTCTCATACTCTACCTACTGAGCCATGAATGAAATTGCTTCCACCACTGGGAAATGTCGTTTGTTAAGGCTGCTGGGAATTGTAGCTCTGAAGGGGAAACTACAATTCCCAAGATTCTTTGGGGCACATTGTGTGCTTTAAATGTGCACTGGCTGTGCTTTATATGGATGGGGTAGATCTTCCCTTGGGTGACTTCTTGAAAGCTGGCATTTGTGAAGGCTGCAATTCCATGTACATATTGACTACCTTGTTAAGTCCAGTATCCCCAACTTTCAGAAGCTGCCTGGGCAGCCAGAGAAGCAGAACGTAGCTGAAGCTGGGCTTAAGCAGGGGGTCAGAGGCTACATCATACGCCTTCCCTTGTTTACAGGGCCAAGCAAGGAACCTTTAAGAAGACTCTGCATCTAAATGTGCCAGTACGGTGGTGACACCATTCCATAGCATCCCTATTAAATTGAAAGTGACTGTGTGTGGGTGTTTGCAGTATGCATCTCAGTATCTTGGTTTTGCCATACACCGTATTTTTCCGTGTATAAGACTAGGCCCCCCCCCCAAAAAAAATAATGTCAAAAACTAGGAGGCGTCTTATACACGGATAGTGCCGAGGGTGGACTGGCGATTGGTTGTTGCCCTGAAAATAGGGGGCGTCTTATAGATGGAAAAATACATGTCACATCTACTACCCTGCCTTGATACCCTTGATAAGACTTTTAAGAACTCTTGACTGATCTGTACCTTTTGGGTGTCCTTTGAAAACCCGTGACAAAGGGGGGGGGAAGCTTAATTTAAGGTGGTCATTGAAATTCAACCCCCCCCCATTTCACAAAGCATCACGTTGACTGGTGCTAGGCTTTTTAGTCTCTTGGTGAGATCAGAGCAGTGCCAGGTCGGGACATATTGGTTGACAACTTGGGTCTGCATCAGGACTTCTGATGCAATCAGACCTAACACCAGGTAGTTGATTCATTTGCAAGATTATCCTAAGTCCAGTCTAGACTCAGTGCACAAAGATCATTGGAATGAAATGGGCAGTGGGTTGGATTTTTTCCTTCCAATGTCCACATGAAGGCTGCCCCTGACCCATGACCAAGTCATATTTCAAATTGGTTAAGCAGAGAAAACTGTCTTAATCTGGAAATGCGTGGAGTTCTTACACCATCACTAGTTCAGTTTCACTCCTGCTGCCCAGGGGAAAGTATCCTAGATTGGTCACCCAATCATCTTGAGGAAGAAATATAAGAAACCCCTCTTTAAAAGAGGTCTGTGTTCACCTCTCTCCCAAAAGCATTGCTGGGCCTGATCAGAAGTTGGTCTGAAGGGACAAGGATCCAAATTACTGTACCCCAAGTGCAGTGTTGGGTTCTACACCTCGCAGTTGGTCTAAGCCAGGGTTTTCCTAAGTCCCATCTCCAGCTGTTTTGGGACTGCAGTACCCCTCACCCCTGACCAGTGGTCCTGCTAGCTAGGGATGATGGGAGTTGTAGTCCAAAAACAGTGGAGACCCAAGTTTGGAAAACCCTGGCCTAAGCGACGATGACAGCTGGATGCGCCCAGTGTTGATCAGTGAGGTAACTGGCAGAAATGTAGCAATATCACATCTGGTTTAAGATTAAGGGATCACTGCAAGTTTACCATTTCAAATGTCTATTCTACACAGTACCGTATTTTTTGCTCTATAAGACTCACTTTTTTCCTCCTAAAAAGTAAGGGGAAATTTGTGTGCGTCTTATGGAGCGAATGCAGGCGGCGCAGCTATCCCAGAAGCCAGAACAGCAAGAGGGATCACTGCTTTTGCTGCGCAGCGATCCCTCTTGCTGTTCTGGCTTCTGGGATTCAGAATATCTTTTTTCTTGTTTTCCTTCTCCAAAAACTAGGTGCATCTTATGGTCTGGTGCGTCTTATAGAGCGAAAAATACGGTACTTTAAGAGTTAGAGTTAACTAGCGGTAGTAAGAACAGAATGATAAAGGATCAGTTCGGGTTCCTATGCAATTCCTTTCTTTTCAGGCTGAGTGGGGGAGAGTTGAAATCACGCAGCTAACTATGATTCTGATAGCCTTCCAAATTGCAATTACCCTGTTAGTTATTGGACAGGATGCAGTGCTAGTTTGAGTGGTAGGAAAACGCAATATCCTGCCTTCCTTGAGGGCAGATATCTGGATCCTACAAATCAAATGAAGTAATGCTGTACTACAAATTTAATGTCTGGATGGGCTCATAATAACAGTTGTGTTGCTGCCCTGTGATGCATTTGTGGAAAGTAACTGTTGGAGATTTGGCATTTTGATTGCAATGCTACACTTAGTAGAAAGTGCTGGAAGGAAAAAAATATTGTTTTAAAATCAGAATAGCACAATTAGGGCTGGTTTATGTGGCTAGTAAACATGGGAAGAACATTCCTTATTTCATCCATTTTACTTCACACTTAAGTGCATTATCGTATAACCATTTCTGTAACAGATTAACATTATGTTATGAGAGAGGCTGTCTATTTTTTCTGTGAAAACTAATTGTAAGGGCAGGTTGTTTCGGCTTTAAAGAAACTTAAAATTTAATAATTCCTTAGGTTAGGTCAGAGATGTGGTGTGTGATGAACACGTGTGGGATGTATTGGACACATAATTATAATTTCTGGCTCTGATAAAAAAATTGGTGTTCATTAATATAGTTTGATATATCAGAAGAGATTTAAAAACCTTAATGTCACACAAGTTATGTCAAGCCAATAAACTCTTTTGGTGGCAGAAAGCTTAAAAACAAAGCTTTATATATTTACAGCAACTCAAATATATATATATGTTTAAAAGTGTACACCTTTTAAGGCTATTTTTATATAAAATATTTACGTAGATGTATATTGGAGGACAGCATATTGACAAAATATTTCCATGGTATTACTCTTAACAAACTGCCATGCAACACACACCTTGACTAATGAAGAAATAGAATATACAGGCCTTATCTATTTAGCACATGTCAAACATTTACAGTCTACCCAATTCTATCGTCCATTTTTTTTTATAAAAAAAAGATCCTTATTTGGCAGTATTTACTTCAGCTTCTTCTTAACATTTCCTATTAAATGATTCAGTGCATACTGAAATCTAATCTGTGACAACCTGAGGCACTAGGCATTTTTGTCTTACTTCATGGTCTTCAAAAGTAATTGTCTTGTTCCTCTTAGGTTCTATCCACGAGTTGTGTATAACAGCATTATTTGGAATGGGGTCAGCTTCCACTATTGAAACAACGCGTTTTTTCATTTTGCTTTTCAGAACTTTCTGAAATTTCTGTCTGGTGAATGCGTATAGTAGAGGATGGAAAATGGTAGTTCCGTATGCCATGACTAGAAAACATAACCTCAGTTTTACCAAAAGGTCACTTGGGCCCAAACATAAAATGGTAGTGTTTAAAACTGTAATTGGCGTCCAGCAGAGAAGAAAAGTTGAAATGATCAACAGTGACATCCTGAAGACTCTCTTCTGTCTTTCCCGCCTTTCGCGATGTCTCTTTACAGCCCTCCGTAGGGCAATTATAACAGAAACAGAAGTCCTCACGCCAAAGACGACGTTTCTCCCTCCACTGCTTTGGGATACTTCAGTAGTTTCATGTTGCGTGGACAAAGAAATGGTTTTTTTCTTCCTTGCTTTTTTCTTCTGTGCCGTGGAGAACCTTGTGCCTATTCGGATATTGAGTGCCTGGAGGATTTTGCTGTATGTAATTAACATTACTATAACAGTGAAAAAAAATATAGGAATCTGCACTAAAAGGTGGTAGTACATTCCCAGCTCTGTGTAGTATTCATTGGTGCTGACGCACAAGAGCGTCTTATTCTCCCAAGTATTGGCACTTTGAAGACTGAAGAAATTCACTTCGATGAATGGAATTAAGAAGGCGAAGAAAGAGACGATCCATATTGATGTCATGAGCGTCACAGCCCTTCCCATTGTCAAGATCCGATTTGCAGGCTTCACAGAGATATCGTATCGGTCCAAAGTGATAGCAAAGACGTTGATTGCAGTGGAGACACTTGCGAAGGAGACACAAGCCTCGTGGAAGCAGCAGATCAGTGCTGTGTTGCTCTCCAGAGAAAGCAGAAGAATAACTATAGTTAGAGGGATACACCCCACACAAATTATTACATCAAGGACGTGCAGGTTCATTGTAATAATGTTACTGACCGAGTTGATTAAGTTGGATTTCATGCAGTAAAGTACCAAGACAGTGAGGTTGCTGCCAAGTCCCAATACAATTTCTAGCATCAGAAATCCAGTAAGAGAAACTTGAAAGCTTAATGGATAAGACAGTGGTTGGTACATATTTGTGTCGATGTCGTCAATGGCATCTCGAACTGTAATGTTGGATTCAGACTGCATGTTGACTTCTAGAATGGAAGAGAAACACATTCTTTGGTTGGAAGTTTGTTTTGCCCTGAAAGATGAGAGAGAACATATAAAGCTGTTTGGTTTTTGGATGCTCGTCATAATTTACATGTCTACAGAAAAGCAGGTTTTGGTTTTTATTAGCTTTTAATTAACACACGGTGACTTTGGAATTGTACTTAGCTTGCAGGAATTGAAGGCAGTAAAAAAAGAATTTTTTTTTTAACAAGGCTGTAACATTTGCAATGCAAACTGCATGCATAGCTTTGACCTTTGTACTTGTTGGAAACTAAGCCATATTATTTTATATGAAGCTTTTGTGGGGAAAGGGAGGTGGCTATATTTCAAAGAAACATGCATTTTGCATTTCTTCCTCTGGATGATAACTCCACCTTGAAACATTTATTTAGATTACAGTCATGTTATTGGAATGGTCTATTGCTATCTCTTTGGAAGTGTCTTGTATCGAGTGATTGATGTATCAATACGTGTAAAATGTTGTGGGTGCATATAAATTGATTGTGCAGTTATAAGTGAATGTTTGCACATATGCGCAAAGATTTGCAAATGTATGCACAGTCTCTTGCACTGGTTTCATAAACTATTGATACATATTTTTTATGTGCCCAGCATGTTCCATGCAAGGAAATTCAAGCTGCTAGCAGAGAGATTGGCTTCATAGTGTTGAGTTGTTGAGCTGCATGAAGCAGGAAAATTTAATCACAACATCTTTGTCATCTTGTTAGACAAGAATACATATTTTGTCATGGTGGGGTTACGTAGGCAGGCTCAAGTGGGTGGTGCATTTGTGTGTGTTTTCTGCACAAAATACTGTAAAAGTCGTCTTCCGTCCCATGTTGAAGATTTACAGTTTACTGAAATAGCATTAATTGTGGCAACATGACTTCTGCTATGACCACACCCTGGGCAGTTTATGATTCCAGTGTCACATATTTAATAATAATAATTTTAGGTGCTTGCTAATTGACTGCTTCTGAAAGGTGAACCACTTTCTGTGCCTTAGGCCTTCTGACAGTGCTATTTACTCAAAAGTAAGTCCCATTGTGGTCACTGGGGCTTACTCCTAGGTAAACGTGCATAGAGTTGCTGTGCAAGATATTTTGGCAATAACCGATTTGTCTTGGTTGTTTCATATCTGTGTTTACACCCTTGTAAAATAAACATTTTAAAAATAAAATGACAGTTATTAATCCTTTCACTCGGAAATTTCAATAATAGGTTGGGGTTTTGGTTAATTATTAGCTGGCATATTTATTGAAGAAGGGCAATGATTTTTATACTATAAGAGTTTTGGTTAGGAAATAAAGCAGAAAACCCTTTAAAAAATACTAGCTGTTACTCTTATCACCAGATGCAAGTTTTGAATGTCTTAGATGGCAATTTCTTCTGTTTATGAGGTCTTAGCCATAGGAACATGTTTACAGCTATTCTAAATGTATTGTAAATTATATACCCTTTGCAGTGGTTAACAAAAAACTCAGAAAGATTAGAGGTAGTTTAGCTGAAGCAAAGCACACTGTATAACCTAGCTTGTTTTACTAGGCTAAGCTGCAGGAACATGCAAACTGAAATCTTACAAAAATGGAAAAATTCCCCATGTGCCAACTTTTAGACAGACAGATTAAACATTAGGTCTTTGTCGCACCAGTCAGTTAGATAGATGTTCAATTAAATGAAAGCAGAGATGTCAAGATGGGAAGGTAATTAAAATGAAACGCATACCCAGAGCTGTGCTCTTTTCTTCTGCAAACGTTAAAACAGAGGTTGGGTGCATGCAGCATCTGACCTACCTGTTTTCTGTTGCCTCAGGGGCCTTTCAGCTCACTATAGCAGCTTCTCATAAATTCATACATGGTGTCACTGACAGATTTTGACATGCGTTTTCACCTGGCAACAGAAAGATGGCTGCGATCTGTTTCCAGCCTTGCAGAATATTTTAGTTTTTCTTTTTGTTTTCAGCACATCAGCAGCAGGTGAAAAAAAAAAAAGCACAACTGAACAAAAAGGCTTAATTATAGGTTCCTACAGACCAGAGCCTGGTGTATATGAGTTGTCTCTCCCTTTTAAAAGCCACCAGTGGACAGCAACTCTTTTGTGACTGATTCATAATTTCTAGCCTCTTCTCCATTGTTTGGCACCACTTTTTAATTTCATTTCTAAAAATGTAAGCTGCAGAATAGAAATTAACACTGGACTTCAAAAATGCCTTTTTGTTAGAGTTGTACAATGGCTTGTGTGGTACTTTTGTTCGTTAGTGTGGAGTCCTGGGTTTGCCACAAAAATTGCTGTGTGTTGCATTAATCCAGTTACTGTGTGCTCATTTGCAGCTACTGTAACTCGGGTCATAAACTACATCAGCTGGTTAGGATAGTTCCCTTAAACTTTAGTCACTGTACTAAGTGCTACAAATGGCATCTTATTGTTGTATATGACATACTTGGAGCCAAATTTTAGCATGCTGGTATTTATATAGATATTCCTTCAGGGAAAATTTGTGTTACCGTTTCTTCATTCATCAGCCAAATCCACAATTCTGGTTTTATGTTATAAATCCATTTGCAAGAGGTGCTCACCATTTTGCTTCAGCAATAAGCCACTGAATTAATCTTCTCTCCTTGAGTATTTGAGCAGGTGCCTTTGTTAGTCCATATATGCATCACACGCCATTCAAGGGGGAATGTAGATCCATAACTTTCTTGTAAATCCTTGGGTTTAAAAACATATATTATAATAAGTACATCCCGATAGCTGTTGTGAAGATCTGTGGGCGACTGTGTTTTTCTTGTCGTTGGTAATAAAACCGAATCAGATTATATGCTCCCTTGAAAAGGAAGATGAAACATGATAAAAGCAGAGATTCTATAATAATTTTAATACAATTATGACTGAATACATGCTTCTAGTTTCATCTGATTGCACACTATGAAAGATGGCTTCTGTCAGACAGTGTGAAATTGTTTTCTGTAGGAGTATATAACATTAACAAAATTATTTAAGTACTTCCGAATATGGTAGTTCTCTTCTGTTCTTCCCCATCCTGAAATACCTTTCTATTTGGATCCATTTAGACTGGATATATTTTAAGATTACGTTAAAGCCAAGGATACAGTAGTAGTTAGGGGAGGAATGTTTCTACAATTAAAAAAACAATAATTCATAAGTACTGTGGAATGCAGCTTTAACAATAGACTAGTTTACATACTAATGTATTGGCTTCATGTGACCATGTAAAAGTCTCCACTGCTTCGTAGGAATTATAAGTAGCATTTTGATTTCCTTACTTTGTGTAAGCTTATTTGCATTACACTTCTTCAGACATACCTTTAGTAGCAAAGCATTTAACAGAAACACACACACACACACAATTTCCCCATAGGCAACCTGGGATTAGTCATATAACCCATCCCCCACAAAAAAGCATTTATGATCCTTTATGGGATATTTGAATTTGTTGGTGACATATGCAGCTGCCTAATATATTTTTTTTTAAATGGCCTTGACAGAAGAAAGCATTTTAACTGCATTAAGAACTATTTAGCAGCCGAAACCTAAGCTGTGCCATCCCTTAAGAGGTACAAACACTGTAATCTTCCAGATCGCATGAATTTACAGGCAAAACACTGTTGAAGGATTTCATCCTTTTAAATGGAAGAAGGCATATTTGAATGCTGTGTGTCCTCAAAAATAAAAGCAGGAAGCCAAATCAGAATTTTAAGCTGAACCTCCTGTCATCTCTCTCCCCTTCACAAACATTGTTTCTTAGCTACTGCTGAGGCTCTGTATTGTAAAAAGGAATGTGCCTTACCTCTATTGAGGATAGAATAAATTCCCGAAGCCGGTGGAACAGTTGCAGTTTGGAGGGATTCATAGTTTGTTTGTTTTTTGGTGGTTGTTGTTTTTTTTCACTTGTTAGCAGAGTACAGGGGGAAGAGGGTGAATAGCATTTCTCCGAAAAAGGACCTTAATGAAAATTTGCGCTTGTGCTGTGCCATTGTTTCCGCGCTGTTTGTTCACATGCACACAGCATGCAGTGCTGCTTTCTGAGCCTGCTGCAGTCTCCCGCTTCCCACCGTAGAATCAAAAAGCATCTGAAAATGCATAATGAAAGTCATTTAACATACTGAAGGCTTCTTCTCTCCAGAGGCAGCGCAGGCTTTCGGAAGAGGAGCCGCTTTGGCTGCCTAGGAAAGCTTGTTCCGGGCAGCCTGAGCAGAATGACAGCCTACCTTGTCGCTTCCCTTCACTGCAGAGAGATGCAGTGCATTCACTAATTTTGATTGGTCAGTGATGTTCGGCTTAAACTGTGCTTCATGCATATGGGAGTGAATTTTCTTTTTCTCTTTTTAGAGGAAGCTTCTGTTTAAAGGGCTATTTTTTAAAGTGATGCCTTGAATATATTAAAGAATAATAGTTTTAGTATCCCCATTTTGCACAGTGTGTGTGTGTGTGGTGCAGAATAGTGGATGTGCTACATGAGACCACACAAGTAGGGGAAAGCAGGTATATATCATATTGCATATATTATATTTAGACGAATGTGTTGTTTGCACATGCTTTAGGGTCTGCTTTACATCTACCTCTCAGGTGCAAATCTATTCTCTTCAGTTAATGGCACTAAATCTTAGCCAATATCGTATATTTATGGGAAGTAGGAACTGAAAAAGTAGAGTTTGGCATGGAATCACTTGGGGTATTTAGGATATTAGTAGACAAAATGAATTTCATTTAGTTTTGATTTTATATAGTCTGTCAACTGTGGTTTCCAGAAGTTCTGGCATATTGCAGTTTGATAGATTTCACTGAGAAATGTATTGAATGTGAAAGCTGTGAATATTACTTCTCCTTCAGTGCAGGACATTGAATATTGTTCTTATGCATGATTCTGTTAAATTCTATTTTCTTTGGCACATCTTTCTTATCTGTCTTACAGCTTCATGTTCATTTAACTTAATATTTAATCTTTGCTCAGTTATGAGTAGGAACTTGAGTAGTGGTAGCTATATGATGAGCAATTAAACCAGAGAGTCAGGATGTTCCGTTAGGACCATCTTGAATGAGTCAGGATGTGCTATTAAATCTAGAATGTGGATAAGACACACCTGGAAAATGCCTTTTATTAGGTTTAAGAATAGATTAGTCTAAAATTATGTTCTGTTAGTGGGTATGTAGATGTGGGTTGCAATTCTTTGCAGGCATAAAAAAAACCCAGGGACCTGTTATCTGTTTTTAATGGTTGGCTTGATTCCTTAGGTGTAGGTACTGCAACTGGAAGAACTGCAGAGGCACAGGAGTTCTTTCTTTGGATCACAGCTGTAAACTGCTGGAAAAACCGAAAAATGCACAATAGACAGCACATTTGTAAGGAGGCTAGTTTTTAAATTTTAAAAAATAAATACTCTGTAAAGAGAAAAGGAGTGCTAATGGAAGATGTCTATACATACGACAATGTATGTATAATGGAAGATGTCTTTAAATACTACAATGGTAGTTTTCTTTTAAATGGCCATCAAATTGGTGGGGCCAGGTTTTCTTGAACATCCATTTTTTCATGAGGTTGGAAAGGTGGTAATCAGCTAAAACATGTCATTTCCACATCTCTTGTGCCACCCCCAGCTACGATTGGGACATATGGCACAAATGGAGAAGGATAAGTGGCCATCCCAGATTTTGGCTTACTGTCAAAGCTTTTGCCAGTATGTTGTTGTACTTGGCCGCTGGAGCGCTTGGTGGAAGCAGCAAGACCTCTTGCTGCTTCTGAGAACCTCCAAAGCCTAGTGTGATTGCAAGGATGAGTCCCTTCCCCTTATAAAGAGGAAGCCTCCTAAGAGTCTTGTGAATTAAGATCTTTAGACGTTGGCAATAGTGCATCTTGGCAGGTTTACCTAGTAAGTTACACTTGCAGAAGTCACAATTCTTGACCAAAAACTCTTAGTTTTAATGTATGCTGATGACCTAGTACTTGTATCTAGAACCCAGGTGGGCCTGAGACGGCTGCTTGCAAAATTAAGTTCATATTGCATGAGGAATGCTTTATCTGTGTCTCTTGTGATTTATCCACCTGATAGTTCAAAGACGGGAAAATAAAATGTCTTATGAATTCCCTTTATTTTCCTTCTGACCATCATCATGTATTTCACTGTATTTGCCAGGAGATTTTTCTTTTTTGCTGGAAGCATTTTGACTAGATTTCTACATTTGACAGGGTAGTTCTATGGCTTAAAACAATTAAGAAATGTCCATAATCTCATACCTTTTCCCTTTATCGCTTTTAATTTAACAGATATCACTTTGTTTTAATTGTTGGATATAGCGGGATATGTGGTTATATGGACTAGAAACTAAGTTCATTATATTATTTTCATAATATTCTTGTTACTGTTTGCAGAGATCATCATTTGTATTAAGATAAATCTCTCCAGCATTAGATGGGTGATGGGAGATCATTTTTGGTTATGATCTCTTAACCAGCTTGTTCATGAAAGGTAATTGGAAACCTCTCCACAAATTTTGTTTCATCTCTGGCTAAAATGGAGCTACAGTGGTGCCTCGCAAGACGAAATTAATCCGTTCCGCGAGTCTCTTCGTCTTGCGGTTTTTTCGTCTTGCGAAGCACGGCTATTAGCGGCTTAGCGGCTATTAACGGCTTAGCGGCTTTAAGAAAAAGGAAACAAACTCGCAAGAACTCGCAAGACGAAGCAAGCCCATAGGGAAATTCGTCTTGCGGAACGACTCAAAAAACGGAAAACTCTTTCGTCTTGCGCGTTTTTCGTCTTGCGAGGCATTCGTCTTGCGAGGTACCACTGTAGTCACAGCAGTGGTGGACTTTGGGCTTTAAAATTTCAGCAGCATTCTGTGCGAAGCCAAAATTCAGTGCCTCCCCCCTTCACCTCTTGACTTCCCTTGTTCCATTTTTGTTGTGGTGCCCCCTTGAGGCGCCTCTTGGCTCAGCACCCTATGCGGTTGAACCTGTCACGTTCCCCTAAATCTGCCTCTGGTCACAGCTAGTCATCTTTGAAGGGCACTCGCCCATTGAGTGAGGGTCTTGTATTTGGTCAGTGTAGGCCATGGGTAGGCAAACTAAAGCCCGGGGGCCGGATCTGGCCCAATCGCCTTCTAAATCTGGCCTGCAGATGGTTGGGGAATCAGCATGTTTTTACATGAGTAGAATGTTTCCTTTTATTTAAAATGCATCTCTGGGTTATTTGTGGGCCATAGGAATTCGTTACTATTTTTTCAAAATATAGTCTGGCCCCCCACAAGGTCTGAGGGACAGTGGACCGGCTCCCTGCTGAAAAGGTTTGCTGACCCCTGGTGTAGCCATTGCATTGAACTATGGTAGTGTAGTGGACGCTCGGGTTGCGAACGTGATCCGTGCGGGAAGCATGTTCGCAACCCGCAGCACCGCGTCTGCGCACGTGCGGGTTGTGATTCGGTGCTTCTGTGCATGTGCAAAGCGCGATTTAGTGCTTCTGCGCTTGCGCAAGCGCCAAAACCCACAAGTAACCCGTTCCAGTACTTCTGGGTTCGGCGCAGTGCGCAACTAGGAATCGCACAACCCGAAGCGTCTGTAACCCGACTGTAAATAGGTATGTCACTACAGTGGTATCTTGGTTTAACGGTTAAGAATGATTTGGGTTACAAACTCCACAAAACCAGAAATAGTGTCTTGGTTTGAAAACTTTACCTTGGTCTAAGAATGGAATCCGAACGGTGGAAGGTCACCAGCGGCAGGAGGCCTCGTTAGGAAAAGCGCACCTTGGTTTAAGAACGGTTTTGGTTTAAGAACGGACTTCCGGAACGGATTAAGTTCGTAAATAATAATAATAATAATAATAATAATAATAATAATAATAATAAATTTTATTTATATCCCGCCCTCCCCAGCCGAAGCCGGGCTCAGGGCGGCTAACAACAATCAAATAATCAAACAATCAAATAAACCAACATTCTAAAAATATTTCATTATAAAAATTAATTAAAATCAAGTTAATGGCAACCATTAAGCAAAACTCTGTGCAGGTTGCCAGAGGAGGGAGTCAGGCTGCGCCCTGACCAAAGGCCTGGTGGAACAACTCTGTCTTGCAGGCCCTGCGGAAAGATGTCAAGTCCCGCAGGGCCCTAGTCTCTTGTGACAGAGCGTTCCACCAGATTGGAGCCGCAGCCGAGAAGGCCCTGGCTCTAGTTGAGGCCAGCCTAACCTCTCTGAGGCCTGGGACCTTCAGGATGTTTTTATTTGCAGACCGTAGGTTTCGTTGTGGGGCATACCATAAACCGAGGTACCACTGTGTTGTTGTTGTTGTTTAGTCGTTTAGTCGTGTCCGACTCTTCGTGACCCCATGGACCAGAGCACGCCAGGCACTTCTGTCTTCTACTACCTCCCGTAGTTTGGTCAGACTCATGTTTGTAGCTTCGAAGACACTATCCAACCATCTTGTCCTCTGTCGTCCCCTTCTCCTTGTACCCTCCATCTTTCCCAGCATCAGGGTCTTTTCCAGGGAGTCTTCTCTTCTCATGAGGTGGCCAAAGTATTGGAGCCTCAGCTTCACGATCTGTCCTTCCAGTGAGCACTCAGGGCTGATTTCCTTAAGAATGGAGAGGTTTGATCTTCTTGCAGTCCATGGGACTCTCAAGAGTCTCCTCCAGCACCATAATTCAAAAGCATCAATTCTTCGGCGATCAGCCTTCTTTATGGTCCAGCTCTCACTTCCATACATCACTACTGGGAAAACCATAGCTTTTACTATACGGACCTTTGTTGGCAAGGTGATGTCTCTACTTTTAAGAACGGACTTCCGGAACGGATTAAGTTCGTAAACTGAGGTACCACTGTATATGAACATAAAAATAATCCAAGAGGCAGAGCATGAGAACAGCAGTCATCCCCAGCAACTGGAATTCATGGCAAGCTGCCGCTGTACTGGAAGGCTCCAGGTAGCCATCCTTACTAATAGCCATTGATTTTCCTCTATGGTTTTGTCTAATCCTCTTTTAAAGCGCCCTTTTCGAAGAAATCTAACATAAGGACACCACCACATCTTACAGGGGTAAATTGCATAAAGTATATTCTTGGTGAAGTAGTACCTCATTTTGTCTGACCTAACTCTACTACCAAAACATTTCAGAAGATTACAATGAGTTCTACTGTTATAACAGAGACATTTCTGTCTTTTTACTTCCATAAATTTCCATGCTATTTGTAATTTTTAAAACCTGTGTCATGTCCTACTTTCACTACCTTTTCTAAACTGAAAAGCCCCCCAAACCTTAGTATGTAAGGTGCTCCAGACCCTTGATCATTTTGTTTCCTTTTCTAGCTCTGCAGTATCCTTTTTGAGATAAGTGACCAGAATTATACAATATTCCAAGTATAGCTACACCACAGGTTTGGTTTTTTTTTAAGAGCAATAGGTCACTAGCAGTAATATTTTCAACCCCAATTTCTCCCTAGTGTAGAATTTGCCTTCTTAAAACTGCTCCTGCACATTGAATTGCAGTTTCACCATGATTTCTAGGGTTGCTTGGCATCTGAATTAGTAGCAACTAACTATCTGTGTAGATAAGTAATAAATGAGAAGTTGATTTTTAGAGTCTAGGTTGGCACATAGGCTAGGATAAAAACCCTTTCTGTTGTGATTTTATGCTGCGGACCACCCTGAGATCTACGGTATAAGGTGGTGTACAAATTTTATTATTATTATTATTATTATTAATAATAATAATAATAATAATAATAATAATAATTTCTATACCCATATACAAACACACACATATTAGTGCTTCACCTCTTGACTCTGTAATCATTTTCTGGTTCAAAGTGGAGATTTTGTGGTAGGAGGGCAATTTAGCCAGGAAATTTTATGTTATTGAGTAAATCATTCAATTGTTATGCTCAATTGTTATGCTGGAAAAGCTGGGGGTGGGGGTGGGGAAACCACAAGAATCACATGCATTTCAACAAGTTTCTTCCTCTCGTCAAATTGTCACAGTTCTGTTTTGCTGGTGCTTGACATACTTTATGAATTATACTGATTTTTTCAGTGTAAATGGTAGATGGATTGTATGATGACGAGGTGATGTAAAGTGTTATTGAGCATTGTTCCTGAAAGAATACTCCCCCATGAGTAAATTTGTGACCTCTCATGAAACACATAAACATTTTAGATGCATGCTGTTTTACATATAATAGCCACTAGGCTATTAGTATGCATATATATGTAGAGTAGAGGGTTTAGTCCATGTTCTCTGTACAGTCTTATATTGAATGTTCTGCTATTATTGATCACTGCTGTTCTAGAAAACAGGACTCATGCAACATTGTGCTTGGGCCTTCTAGTAAACAATGTTCTCTGTGCAGAGTGCTTTTGACCTTGTGTTAAGGGCTCTACAGACTCTCCCAACAACCTTAATCTAATTAGTGTGGGTTTTCTAATAATGGTTATGAAACCAATTTGAGTGTTGGGTGGGTGCTTCAGAAATCTAAATAAAAATAAAAATAGAGCTGAAATAGTCTATTACCCTGTGGTTACATGAATAGGATCCTTCACCTTCCATATCAGGAAGCATGGTGGCTGTAGTTTTGCGTGTTAACCACAATCTTAAACCCCTCAAACTTTAGGTGGTTTGGGGACACGGTGGCACAAAACATTTCTGTTTAGTACACGTTAAGCATGGCTATTCATGCTGTATAAAACTGGTGCTGGCTCTAACGGTCTTACCCACGTGTCAATTTTCAGAGCTCAAAAAAGTAAAGATCACTTTCATTACAGTGGTACCTCTGGTTACGTACTTAATTCGTTCTGGAGGTCCGTTCTTAACCTGAAACTGTTCTTAACCTGAAGCACCACTTTAGCTAATGGGGCCTCCCGCCACCGCCGCTGCCACGCGATTTCTGTTCTCATCCTGAAGCAAAGTTCTTAACCCAAGGTACTATTTTTGGGTTAGCGGAGTTTGTAACCTGAAGCGTATGTAACCCGAGGTACCACTGTACAAGTAATGTGCGTTTGGGAATATGGTGCAATTGCAACACACACATTTTATTGGTGCAAATTCAATGATAGGTGCTTGCAACGGCTTTCCCAGAGACAGTGGCAGAAGAGGAGGCTCCAAAATGAGTGGGGAAGCAGCCAGTCGTGTAGGGTGTCATCACTGAGGGGGGGTGACAAAATGGCAAAAATATGTTTTGTTTTTTTAAAAAATGGGCTCATGATACTATTTTGGGGGGAAAATAACTTCCGCACCCACCACCCACCCCTTCCTACGCCACTGGTAGCTAAGTGAGGCAGGGGGCACTGGGTGCCACACCGTGGGGCCTGCAGCGTGCCTGAGCCACACGTCTCTCCTGAGGGGCAGGAGGCGGGCGGGCTGCCTGCAAGCTCCGCGCTGCTTTTTTGAGCAACGCGGGGCTTGCGTCTGCCCACCGCCTCAGCCCCCCTACAGCTGAGGGGGAGGCTGCAGAGATGCTCCAAGATGCTCCCTGCCTTGGCTCGCCCACCCCCGGCTGCAGGACGCGTGGGCCGCACTGGGCACGCAAGCGGCTATCTACGCCACTGGAAGCAGCTAAGGAAGAAGAAAGTGGAAAGAGCCTGACAGAGAGGGCTGCAGGGAAAGAAAAAGCTGGAATGAATATGGAATGGAGCCTCAGCTTCTCTCCCTGTCTGTCTGTCTGTCTGTCTGCCTTCCTCCTTCTTTCCTCCTCCTCCTTTCCTCCTCCTTTCCACAGCAGAGAAAACCTTCCTCTTTCTGGCTGCACCACTTCCCGCTCGTCTCACAACATAGGGAGGTCCTCTGCGTGGGGCTTCCCCTGCTTTTAGCAGGCAGTTTTGGGCTAGGCATGGTTTTGCGTATGCGCACTGCCTCTGGAACGTGGCCCTCATATGAGTTGCCATCGCACTGCATATCATTTGGTTTCTTCTAGGAATGAAAGTATTTTGATAGAAACCTAGAGTTTCTCCACTGAAAAACGTCACACCAGTCCTTCAAGTCAACACAAAGCTTGCAAAACATTCTGTGAATGTTTCTTTTTTGAGAAGTACTGATCACATGTGATGGCTGCTTTCAAGCGTGATAAGAAAATCTTCATATTTGAAGCTTTTGTACCAAATGGTCATATTTGGTGGACCCTTGTATTGGCTACTGTCATACTAAAATAATATAGAGCCACAAACCAGCGTGGGGACACACTGTTTGTGTTTGCCTTATCCTGTCTCCTGGTCACATACTAGTGTGACCCATATAGACCACCCAGTAACTGGTGGATAACGGAGAAATGGAGAGCTCATCCTACTCAAGTGTGACATGGGGACGTTATGGAGATCTTTTTTTTTTAAAAATATATTTTATTAATTTTCCATACACTTATGCCACATTAACATTTTGCATTAAACTTTTCGGTTTTTTGACTTCCATCGGCTTCTCTGCCAATCATTCAAATTCTGATTTTTTTAAATACACATTTCCAAATTTCAATATTGCCTTTATACCGTCCCCCCTCTCATATTTTGCTTTTTTACAATGTTTCTTATTCTGTTACAGAGCTTCTTTAAATGCCACTAACGTTATTCCGTGATCACTTATACATTCCCAGTATTCCACTAATTTTCTCCAGTCCTCGATGAATTTTTGATCTCGTTGATATCTAATCTTCCCAGTCAGTTTATCAAGTTCCGCATAGTCCATCAGCTTCATTCTCCATTCCTCCAACGTTGGTATTTGTTCTTGTTTCCATTTCTGGGCCAGTAGTATTCTTGCCGCTGTCACTGCATATTGGAAAATTTTATGATCCTTTCTATTTATTTCATCACCAACAATTTATTTCATCTTTGGAGATCTTGGGCAACAACCTCAACTGTCCACAGGTGGCCTTTAGGCAACAGCGTACGCTAACATACATGTAAAGGATATAGATTTATCCTTTAATTTGACCCAGTTTGCAAATAGTGAACCACAATCTCCAACTTCCCATCACAATGTGTTGAAGTATAGATGGCAGAACTCATGTCTATACATCTTTCCATTTTCCCCTGGAGTATATGAGGAAAAATAAATGAAATTTAAAAGTAACTCTTAAAATGGGATTCACTGACTAACCCATGTTACTGCATGTGTCTGTCTGTGACAAATGTGTACTTTGTTTTACTTTAGGCAACCAAATAAAATGTATCGGTGGCAATAATTTTCTCTTGTTAACTGATGAGTAAAAGTAATTAAAACCATCCATCAGATCTTGTGTTCAGTTTCAATCTATGAGCTTGTCCATCCATATTTATTACTAGTATTCTCACACTTTGTTCCTGGAATGGCAGTAACAGCACATTTATACTGAGTGCTCTGTGTCTACTGCCTCGTTTACTTTGTTTTAATATAAAGTCAATTGTCTTCAATATACATTCTGTACAAGAAACATCATCCATGTCCATAAGGCTTTTAAGGAAAATAGATGACACTACATTTGCCGGGTGCTAGAGTCAAAACAGACGGATTTGAGGAATTAAGCAGTAATTAATCTAGTTTTGACAAATGTAACCAAGGGAAGCTGAATCTGGGACTGCTGCTGGATCTCTCTCTGCAGTTATTCACATGGTTGCATACAGGAGGAAAACATCTGTTTAGAACTGCTCTAGTTCTAATTCTGGGTTTTTAGAAGAGCAGCAGAGTAGGTCTCTGATCGTCCCTGATAATTCTCCCATCAGATTTAGTGAGCATCTTAACCTTGTTGCTGTGCGAAACACTTGGGCTTCAAGGATCATGATGTCAAAAACATAGCCATAACTTGAATCTCTTTGCCTTTTGGAAATACGTTCAAATGCTGTACATTAATGGTCTTCTTTAAATCAGAATCTTGACAAATGCAATTGTTGCCTGAGTAAAGTGAAATCGCTGACAGTTTGTGTGGCCATCTTGTTTGCTTTACCTGTTTATAAAGTTGGTGGTTTCCCCTTTCTTCAACATGCTTTTATCGGCTGTTGACAAAGCAAGATAATCAATACGGCTTCTCTGGACTGTGTGGATTCATAGGTTGGTCTATGTTCTGAACTTCAGGTGCTTCCAGAAAAATGATGGACCAAAACCATGGAGGGCAGTCAAAAGCTGTCCTTTTATGGATCCCAGGCTTTGGATTGGATATAGATGGAAGCGTACACCTTGTGATCAGATAACACTGCCCCTACAAAGATTGCCTCAAACCGCTTGGTTTATTTGGGGCACCAAGCCTCCATGTTGCTGTGTCAATTTGCTTCCTCTTCTGTTTCACTTTAACCCAATTTGGCAATAGGCAATAGGTGGATGGATTCAGGCATTAGCGAAGGAAAAAGGGAGGGTGTCATCACAGTTCCCCTTCTGATACCTTATACTCTACTTTCAGTTGCTGGTTTCAACCATACACTTCCTAGATTGCAAGTCCTTTGAGGCAGGGACCTGCTTGCTCATTCTTTGTAAAGTACCATGTACATGGCTAGAACTATGCACACTTGGGCAAATGAACTTTTGTGCTACAATTGACCCAGTCTTGGAACAATACAACGTATAAGCTGTCATGTATGAGTTGTCACAACTGGCACTGTTACTGGCTCCACACAGTACTACTTTTTCTATATCATGCATTATTATTATTATTTATACCTCTGTCGTGCCTCTCTTTCTCACTTTTTTCTTACCTAAAAAGCCCAGACACTGTAACTTTTATCTATAGGGAACTTAAAATATATAAATTTATTGCTTTTCATGTAAATGCAAGAACAACACATAACTGCAGTTTCATATGCAGCACACAGCACATGAACAATACATTTATTTGTGCATTTTCAAGAGCTGTAAACGACACAGACCATAGGGTGAATTCATGGCTGAGATTCTCTCTTATCTGTTGATATAAGCCAGCTATGAAATAGTGATGGTAAGCACCAGATGATCAGATCTTGTCTTTAGGATATTGTAGAAGGGAGGCAAGTCCACTGGCAGCTTCTCAGCGGCAGCACATTGATTATTTGCTCAGGAGCTTTTTTGCCAATAGCTCAGCCAGCAGGAACATCAGATTTTCCTCTTAAGCCTCTGAGTCTAGAGATGGGCAGGTATATAAGGTGGCAGATATCATCTTCAGGCAAGTTTATTGATTTCTAGACACCATTCACATGTATAAAAACAAACTGTGCTAGGGACTCCAACAGGTGTTAGGAAAACATACCTTGAATCTCTGTTTGCTCATCCTTTATTGAGTACGTTTTCCGCCTTCCCCTTATGAAGATGCTCATACTCTGTGAAGTCATTTTGAGGAAAGAGGTTTCTCCTCTCTTCTGCTTTCCCTGCATCGGGAATTTTTTTATGTCTAATGTTTTGCAATTGTTTATGTGCTGTAAGCCACCCAGACCCAGCCAGATGGGTGGGGAATAAATAATAAAATTATTATTTATTATCCTAGAAAGTTAGTATTTCTTTTTTTCTGGAGGAGTTGTAGTACCTGGGCTGTCCAGCTGTCACTGGATTCTCTCTCTAGCATGGTCAGCCACCTGGAGGGAGTGAGTTAAATATTCATCAATATTCATTTTAATTTATTTATTTAAACAATGTATAGGTTGCTTAACTGCAATTCAGAGGGGCCCCACCTCTCCTTTGTGGTGCAAAAAGATAGTGGCAGGTCCTTCCCAACCCCATTCATGTGATCAAACATTTGGGAAGGAAGGAATAGCACTGGGCAATGTCTGGTTTTCAACATAACGATATATCACCAGCTAAACATCGCGATATACCGATATATCTCAATGTCTGGAATAAGGATGGAGCTATTTAGAGGCATTGGCCGGCTTCATGGTTTCCCCCAAAGTGTGGTTTTTGCATAGCGCGCACACACATACAATGATTTGTGAAGTATTGCCAGGTCAGAAATTATGAAACAAATATCACGGTATGGACTTAAAGCCGGTTTGGGGCAATATATCTCCCAGCCCTAACAGACATTATGATTCACAGTATATCGCCAGGTCAAAAATTATGAAACTGATACAACAATATGAACGTCAAACCCATTTTGGATGATACATCAATATATCACCTAGCCCTAGTAGGGAATGTATATGCCCTCTTTGAATAACATGCACATTTGGCCACTTCTGGCTTGAATTGTGCTTTCATAGCCAGTTCAGATACATGGATACCAGTGTGAGTGCTCCAGAAAACCCCCCCATCACAGATAAAGAATTTTTCTTTGATTTTCCTCTTCCTGTTTCAAAAGGAAATGGTTACACTATTCCACATTCAGGAGCCAAAGTTAGATTTATAGAACAGCTAGCGGCCTTTATCTATTGTTGCACAGGAATGATAAGGAGAAAAAAAAGGTGAACTTTTATAATCAATGGTTAAAATCTCTGTAGTTTTCAAAGGCCATCTTAATTCAAAGTGGCAACAACTGAAAACCTGTTCCTTGATCTCAGGAACTATCATGCAAGATTTTGTTATGGAATGTCCAAATACTTGGTGAACAACCAACTTTCCAAAATATATAATAGGTAATATATAATAGGTAATTGTCTACTTAAAATGACAACCCAAAACATTATAATTTGTATAGGTAATGTTCTTTGTAAATTATCTCCCCCAATAACATTTCACATGAATCTAGCCAAGGAGATGAAATCTTTTCTGAAGAAGAAAAGGCTGCACAGATGGAAGATGAGTACTAGTGGGTATTACCATTGCAGCCTTCACAATATTTTATTTTATTACAAATCTGTTGTGTGGGGTGGTGGTGGAGGAGTAACTGGGTTAGAGATAGAAAAGAATGGTGCAACTGTTTAAAGCGCATCCAGTTTTCTCTTTAAATTCTCCCCTCACAATTTTCTTTTCCTCTATTTCCCCCCAGAGTTTTAAGTTTATCTTCACACTATTTTGAAATGGCGCTTAGCAGGACACGGCAGATTCATTAAACTCAGCGTGACTAATAAAAGACTGCGTATCTGGAAACATACGGAAAAATAGAGACGGATCAGCCTCTGTCAGTAGAGATTGGGCAGAAGCAATGGCAGGAATAGCGGCCCAGATTGAATTCTTATTTTTATTTTTATTTTGCTTTTATTTAATAAATTTTTTATTGATTTTCCAACATAAATTATAACACATTACAACTTACAATACAAAGACAAACAAACATATAAACATGTATAATTTCATAACCTTTTTTTCTTAAACCCAATTTCAACGACTTCCCCATGCCTCCCTTTTCTGCATCCCTGTTTTAAACTTTTTCCAGCAACCCCTGATCTCAATTACTTATAATTCACTTTCTTTAACCTTTTTCTCTTACCCAATCATTTGTCGCTGCAAATCTGCTTTGCCTTACCCATGACATTTTAACACTCAATAATTTTACAGCAGTTCTTAAGGTAAAGTTTAAATTTCTTCCAATCTTCTTCCACCGTCTCTTTTCCTTGGTCACGGATTCTGCCCGTCATCTCAGCCAGTCCCATATAGTCAGTCACCTTCGTCTGCCACTCTTCCAGCGTGGGTAGTTCTTGTGTCTTCCAATACTTTGCTAGAAGAACTCTTGCTGCTGTTGTAGCGTACATAAAAAACGTCCTATCTTTCCTTGACACCAATTGGCCTACCATGCCCAGGAGAAAAGCCTCTGGTTTCTTATGAAAGGTACACTTAAGAACCTTCTTAATTTCATTATAGATCATCTCCCAGAAGACCTTAATCCTTGGGCACGTCCACCAAAGGTGATAGAAAGTACCTTCCGTTTCATTACATTTCCAGCATTTGTTGTTGGGCAAATGATAAATTTTTGCAAGCTTGACTGGGGTCATGTACCACCTATAAATCATTTTCATAATATTCTCTCTTAAGGCATTACATGCCGTGAACTTTATACTGGTGGTCCATAACTGCTCCCAGTCAGCAAACATAATGTCATGACCAATGTCTTGTGCCCATTTAATCATAGCTGATTTAACCGTTTCATCCTGTGTATTCCATTTCAACAGCAAGTTATACATTCTTGACAAATTCTTAGTATTGGGTTCTAACAATTCTGTTTCTAATTTTGATCTTTCCACCTGGAAGCCAATTTTCCTGTCCTGTTTGAATACTTCATTTATCTGGTAATAGTGAAGCCAATCTCTTACTTAAGACTTCAGTTTCTCATAACTCTGTAATTTCACTTTCCCCCCCTCTTGTTCTATAATTTCCCAATATTTTGGCCATTTGGATTCCATATTAAGTTTTTTCACTTCCTTTGCTTCCATTGGTGACAACCACCTGGGGGTTTTATTTTCCAGCAAGTCTTTATACCGAATCCAGACATTATATAGTGCCGGCTCAGATTGAATTCTTGCTGGTAGAACTTTGAACTGAATTTTGCAACACGTACGCTAGGAACATAAGAAGAGTCTGCTGCTACAAGTCAGTGGACCATCTAGTCTAGCATCCTGAACTCACAGTGGCCGACCAAATGCCTGTGGGAAGCCCATAAGCAAGATGTGAGCATAATAATAATAATAATAATAATAATAATAATAATAATAATTTATTATTTATACCCCACCCACTCTGGGCGGCTTCCAACACAATATTAAAATACAGTAATGCATCAAACATTAAAAGCTTCCCTAAAGAGGGCTGCCTTCAGATGTCTTCTAAAAGTTTGGTGGTGGTTGTTCTCTTTGACATCTGGTGGGAGGGCGTTCCACAGGGCGGGTGCCACTACTGAAAAGGACCTCTGCCTGGTTTCCTGTAACTTGGCTTCTCGCAGTGAAGGAACCGCCAGAAGGCCCTTGGCGCTGGACCTCAGTGTCCGGGTAGAACGATGGGGGTGGAGACGCTCCTTCAGATATACTGGACTGAGGCCGTTTAGGGCTTTAAAGGTCAGCACCAACACTTTGAATTGTGCTCGGAAACGTGCAACAGTACTCTGTCCATTTGTGACTGGTTTTTGTGACTGCCTCTTGAGAGTGGAGGTAAAGGTAAAGGGACCCCTGACCGTTAGGTCCAGTCGTGGCCGACTCTGGGGTTGCCGGCGTACAGTTCCGGGTCATGTGGCCTGCATGACTAAGCCACTTCTGGCGAACCAGAGCAGCGTACGGAAACACCTTTTACCTTCCCACCGGAGCGGTACCTATTTATCTACTTGCACTTTGACGTGCTTTTGAGCTGCTAGGTTGGCAGGAGCAGGGACTGAGCAACGCGAGCTCACCCCATCGCGGGGATTCAAACCGCCGACCTTCTGATCGGCAAGCCCAAGGCTCAGTGGTTTAACCCGCAGCGCCACTCGTGTCCCTTGACATTGGAGGTAGAACATGTCTAATCCTCTTTTAAAGACATCCAAGATAGTGGCCATCACTGCCACCCATGGGAGCAAGCTTCATCGTTCAACTGTGTACTGTGTGAATCAGGGTGCATTGATTTAAATCAAATCGATTTAAATCACTAATCAGTAAGACTTGATTTAAATCATTTTTTTTAACAGAAAGACTAATTATTGCTGGTGTAATCTTAATATTTACAACCAGATGAAGGTTTCATTTTTGGAATAATAAATTTTCAGAGTAGTTTTTGCAGTTATATCAAAATTTTCTGATTTGGTTATACTATTAGAAATACATAGACAGATAATTATGAAATTATTGCGAGGTTTAATAAGTTAACTGTTTATATTTAGACAACTTTTCTGCTGTACTTTATTGGAAGGAGGAAAGTAATCATTTGTAACAATTGAAACAATTTATTTAACTAAATCAATAACGTTATAGCATATGTATCCATGTTTGTTAACTGATGTGGTTAAACAATTAAAAAAAAACTTAGGCTGAGTTTTAGTACATATGAAAAACTTAAAACAAATCTTTATTTCCTGATGAATAGCCTTTGGACTATAATGTAACTTAAATAGAAAACTATATTTAGAAAGGTTTTTTCCTTCAAAAGCATTTTATTTAAAAATCTGATTTAAATTTTTAAAATCCGATTTAATTTTTTTAAAAAATCTGATTTTTTGTTAGTTTTTTTTTTTAAAATCATTGATTTTTATTCACCCTGGTGTGAATAGGTTTTTTTCTTTTTGTCTGTTTTAAGGCTTCCAACATTCAGCTTCATTGAATGTCCTCAAGTGCTAATATCTTTTTTTAAAAGAATTTTTTAGTTTTCAATTACAATCCAATAATAGCCTCATTATAACAGTACCAATTTATAATACAATTAGTAATATCAATTGTTCAAATACTGAATTATATAATTTAGATAAATCCCACCCCGCATGATAGAATTGATGATTTTATCTTTTGCTTCATTTCTGTTTTCCAAAATCTTATTAATTTCCATTACATTCTGGTCATAATAATAATCCCTTATACAACAACTGCAGTATTAATAACTTCTACACATTAAATGATGTATAAGCTACCAGTGAGGAACTCAAACTATATCCTTGTTCTTCCTGGGTGTGGCAATTATTCTGTCCGTGGTGTTTCTTCCTGTCCTTGTAAGATGTTATGTCTTTCTTCCACCCAGTTGTTGCTGTTATCCATCATGCCTTGGGCGGAGCGGATATCCCATTGTTGTTCTGGAAATATCTCCATCGCCCCCTCCCATGCTTCATTGTTTTGCCACTTTAACAACAGCTGCAAATGTCACTCTGTCTCAATAAATAACCTGTTTTCATCATTTTCCCTCAAGACATTCCTGCTAATGTCTTGAGAGAAAACAGAAAAAAATTCCTCCACTTTCTCCATGCCATTCATATTATTTAAAACTTCTATTATGTCACCTCTTGCTCGCCTTTTTTTCTAAACTAAAAAGGCCTAAATGCTGCAATTGTTCCTGATAGGGGAGCCATCCTATCTCTTTGATCATTTTGCTTTTGCTTTTCTGAATTTTTCCCAATTCCAGTGGATATTGTATCCATTATGTGTTCCATTTTGTGGATTTATTTCATTTTTTGCAGTCATCTTTCATATTCTAGAGTTTAACGAGGTACGTGTGGCTTTTCCTTAAAAAAAATCTCCCAAACAAACAAAAAACCGTTCAGGCAGATTGGGCTGTGAGACAGTGACTGCCCAACATTATCCAGTGAGATTTATGCCTGAGCATGTTGAACCCTTGTTTTCCCCTTCAAAGTCTACTGTATCCTGTATTTATTTTTATTTGAGCCCCTCTAATACTCTGGAATGCAAACATTGAGTATGCTGACTTCATGATATTTCTTCCTAGCATGAGCAAACTTAACTCATAAATGTTTGCTTCACATTGAAGGTTTTCAATAAATAAGTTTTTGAGTCTGCTTTATCTCCTGGAAAAACCTATCCTTTAAAAATCTCTTACCATTTTACTCCGCAAATCTTGGGGAGGCAATAGTCAGCATCATACAGCCATTTCCCTTCCCCGGGGAAATGGAGTTGCGGACAGGTCATGAGCCCGCCCCGTGCATGGAGTGGGGCTGCCCCACGCATCATAGGGAGTCCCTGGCCGCGTTCATTCCTTGGGCCGACCAATCCAGTCGGCCGGGGGGCATTGTTTATACCATTTAAGCTGCTCGCGGCGGGAACTCGCCCTTTTTGGTTCCCGCTGGCACAGTTCTCCCACCCTCCCTATAGTTAGGCTTTTAATCCTTTGACCTTGCTATGGACCTCAGTTGGTCGCCTGTTGAAGGGGCCTGATAGGATTTTTTTCCACTTGGCAAATTGACACCAGCCACTTGGTTTTTTTGCCTATCTCGTAGCAAATGGTCACAACTTTGTAAGGTTTGGCAGTTAGGCCCATGGGGGTCGTTTAACCAGCCCATGGACCCCTGCCGCCCGCTTGGTCGGCTCCCATGCGCCGCGCTAAACAGGAGCGGAGCAGAGTGGGGACCGCCTTCCGCGACGCTGGCTGGCTTCCCATTGGCTGCAGGAAGCTCCTGCAGCCAATGGGAAGCTGTGCACGCCTCCTCCGTGCCGGAAGGAGTGCCGGAAATGGCATTTGCGCATGCACGCGTGTGCACTCCAGTCCACTGGAGGACCAGTGAACTGGCCCAAGCCACAAAAACTTTTGCCGCCCCCTGTGTTAAATGAATCCGTGGCCGAGGCCCCGTCCGAAGCCTAGGCAGGGGCTAGGGCCATGGCACGACCCCTATCGGTGACCCCGGGGGAGATCCTAGATGATGTGCATCACAGGGCTCCCCCTACTGGTGGTTAACCCTTCAGAGACTTCCTGCAGGCAGACAGGAGTCAGATATAGTCAGTTTGGTTCCAGTACCTAAGCCAGTACCACTCACATTCTGTAACCAATAAAGTTGTGGCCGTTTTTAGCCCATTAACATAAAATACTGTCTAGTATGTTTATTCCAACAATGGGGCAGGGGCAGGGCCTTGCCACGCAACTTGCCATACCCAGACAATATGGCGAATTATATTGCTCTAGTAATTAATCAAAACTTTGCCTGCTAGTCATTCACTCAGGAGAATATGGGGGGAATCCTGTTTTAATATATGACCACAGCAAAGAGACTTCCGTGGAAATAAAGATCAATGATTTATTGTTTATTAGTATTGGAGGTAAATTTGTTATGTCTGGAAGACTACTGTTGAGCTTTATTGATAATAGGTGATTTGACCTTCATTATTTAAAGAACTGGAAAAGTTTGTTTTTCTTGCCAAAAATGGGAACATAATTCATGTTTCTGAATTGGATTGTGCCAGATAAAGGAGTCTCCAACCTTCTGAGCAGTTCTGTTTGTCCTACTTTTTTTTTTTTTTACTTTTCTTGAAATGAAATCAAGCTGAATGGGAAAATGCCCAGAGTTGGAGAAGTAGGGGAATCTTTCTTTTTGATGGATGGGTCTCACTCTTAATCACAGATAATTATGTTTTCAGTGTACTCCATTTTAGGAGGAGGGATGTTGAATTAAATAAATTTGAACGGCCTGTGTCCCTCCCATCATTATTTGTCCTAACAAAAATAAAATTTGTAATGTGTTTTTTTAAAAAAAACAAACAGGAGTGTACTTCTAGAGAAGGGTGGAAACAGCAAGGAAAAAACCCAAACTTTTCCAATCTTTTAAATAATGAAGGTCAAATCACCTAGTGGAATAACCTCTGGACCTATTTGTCTGAACTTTAGTAGGTTCCTTCCCCTCTGTTTTCAAACTGATTGTCTAAAACAAACCTAGAAGAGGGAACAGGTTTTCTATTTTCCTAACCAAAAATGGTGAAGTCTGCCCTTGTGAGAGAACTACTGCCTCTACCTTTCTGGAATCTAGCAGGCTTCGTTTCTTCAGACCATGCTTACAATTCACATCCAATTCTCGAAGAATTTTTCCTTCCTTTCTTTTAATTTTGTTAAGGTCCCCTGCATGAAAGCCCCATATGCCTTATTTCCTGTGGAATTCAGTTTAAAAAGCTAATTATATCTGATGTTCTACCCTTATCAAGAACTCAGGAAAATCTGCCCTTCCTTTACCTATTTCTCTGTCTATAAAATATATACTTCATGCTGTGCCCATACAACATTTTGTACTGCAGGGTTTGAAACACTTTGGTAATGCAATCCATGGCATTATTTTATCTCTTGTTTCTGTTTACATGTCTTTATACAAGCTTCTGGTATTCCCAGCAAAAATAAAATCAAATCATTATTTGTCCCTCAATACTCTTCTTCACCACCTGCTTTCTGAAGCATCCATTGAATGAATAAGCTCGTCCCCCACAATCAGTCATCAAAACAGCAGAATAGCTTTCATTGCCCGTGTCATACTAAAATTAGACCACAGCACTTGGAATTGCTTATGATTTGCTCTTAAGTCTCAGTAGTACTAATTTGATTTTGTTATTTGTACCAGATCCTTTGATATACCGTATTTTTCTGTCTATAAGACGCCCCCATGTATAAGACACCCCCTATTTTTGGAGACTCAGATTTAAGAAAATGGGGGGAGATGTATCCGTGTATAAGACACCCCCTAATTTTTGACATTATTTTTTAGGGGGGAAACCTAGTCTTGTACATGGAAAAATACAGTAATTGGAATCTTACGGCACAAAATGCTGAACACATATATTGTCCCACAAGGCTTCATGGTAGTTTCCCATATAAATAGGTTTTCCAGTGTTGCATTTTAAATAAATCGTCACTATTATTTATTTATTTCGCATGAATGATTCAAAACATTCCGTATTTGAGGGTATCGGAGATTGATTATGACAGTTTTCAAATCTTCTTTCCGTCAGGGAATCATTTCACGCTGATGTTCCTGTCATGGGGCCCTTCTGTGTTGCGTAGAACTGTGGGATACACTCAGATTCCACACAAAATTCGGGTCATAATGTTTATTACATCTCAGTCACCTACAATGGGGATGGCAGTGAAGGGTAACAAATGCTCTCCTAAAATGTTTCCTGCTTCCCCCATCCACTCCCCAAGCGTTCAGTCACCTAATTGTGCGAAATATATTTCTGAAACCTAGTCCACCTCTTTTCGATCTCATCATCTTGTTTTCCAGTGTTATCTACAAGATGTATCCCCAAATCCCCCCAACAGATTGTGCATTGTTAATTGACATTGACAATATTTCTTTTAATACCAGGAACCAGTGCTATTTTTCTAGTTGATGGGAGCAGGATAGGTTGGTAGCTTCCTGGCCTGTTGGCCGGATGAACCATAGTTTTGTGAGAGATAGGGCTGGGTGATGTTAGGTGTTCAACATCATGATGTATCACCAGCCAAATATTGCAACCCGGCGATATATCACGATGTTGAAAGGGAGGAACAATCCCTGGCATCTTGCAGAAAGGGCTGGGAAAGATTCCTGGCTGAAACCCTGGAGAGCTATTTCCTGTCAGTCAGTCGAGGCAATGCTAAGCTTGATGGACAGGTGGGCTGACTCTGAGGCAGTTTCTGTTGCTGCAAATTCTATTCAGAATATGTTGTCCTCTTGGCGTTTTTTCACTTCCATCAAGCAGATGTGAATAACACATTGGTTTCCCATTGCTGCACTTTCTTTTGCTTTTTGGAAAGCAAAAGGTTGTCCAGTTATGTTCTAAAATTTAAGTTCTGTTATTTAAGTCTGATTGCAGGTTATTCGTGGCTTTTATATAGTTAGAAACAATGTGACTGCATGTAAGAATATGATTTATTAGGGGAGTGATTTGATGCTCTCTGTCCTCCTTTCTTCTTATCCTATCTGTGCTTGGAATATATTTTATCTAACATTCCGTGGTACATAGCTACAGATGCTTTGGCTGTCAACTAGCAATCACTCCAGAGAATTATGTCTGGATGCAGTTCGTACTTTCTGTTTTTAAATTGTTGTGGCTGTACGCGGCTCAGTTTTAGGTACTGCCAAGCAGTGACTGAATAATCTTTGTGGCTCTGTATTATTTTATCATGCATTAGCAAACTGGTCATGGCTAGTTATAGTGCAATCCTATATATGACTGGCCAGAAGTATGCACCACTCAATTAAATGAGACTTATTGCCAGGAAAATGTGTGTAGTAAGCTTAACTAGCTTCTCTGGAAGATCCTACTGACAGCTAATGATGATGGTAGGAATATACTGTGATCAACGCATCTAGTACACTCATAATGAGAGATTCTGGAGGTAGAAAATGAATCCATTGTCGTCTTCTACTACTTGATTGCCTTCCGTCAGTTGTACATGTTTCTAGTAAAGCCTGTTAAAATATTAAATACTGCTTACTTTGTTTAAAAAAACATTTTAATGGGTTCTTTAGAGCAATTCTGTTTTAATTACTGTTTTAATTAAACAGTACTGAACTGGGGGAAGATGGGAGGCTTTAAATAGAAATTAAATTAGAGTAACCAAAACAAATGTGTAAATTATTACTCTCTCTACTCATTGCGTCTAAGGAAATCTTAACTGGGAGGTTTTCCTGATTTTACACAAGTGCTGTATAGTACAAATCGCAAATAATGTCCCCAAAGTTGCATTCTGTAAAACTTGCAGAGTTTTGGATCCAGCCATATGTATCTTTTGTAGAAGATTGCCTGTTCAGTTTATAAATCTTGGCATGTGCATGGATCCATTCCCAATCTTTGTCTAGTTCCTGGAAAAATTGGTATTAGCCTTAAGCCAAACTGAAGCATTGGATTACACAGATTTTCATATTTTCTGTTTATAGTTTTATGGATAGATGGTACATAGCAATCTGTCTTACAGGTGTAGTGTCTTCACTTTAATGTTTATATGAATCATTTTAGGAAGAATGCCTCTGTAGTGGAGTTGAACAAATATTTCTGCTCCATAAGGACCTTTGTTAAGTCCCGAGTAATATCTATTTGCAACCTGTAGTTTTATATAAAAGCTTTGTTGAGATGCTTAAAGCATTCTTTAGATGTTCTTCAGAAGTTTGAGTGGGAACTTAGTGGGCATGGGATATTAACAAGTAATAGAGACTGCTAGAATATCTGGAGGAGGGAATATTTGAAGTGGAAAATGACACGTTATGTATGACTCTTGTTTGATGAGTCCAGGCTGTGCATACACGTACTCATTTTTGTTTTGTGTTATTTGATTATCTCAGCCTGTTGTTCTCTTCCTTGTTCCATTGCCCTGTCTTCCTTTTCCTTCCCATGTTTCCAAAAAACATGTATATCTACTTTCTCAGCTACCAGCTTCTCAGCTCCATTTCTTCCCTTATTATTTCCAGAATTTAATATCTGTTAGCCATCAAACAGGCATTACTTATAGCAGTGATTTATAGGGGAGCGGGTGGCGCTGTGGTCTAAACCTCTGAGCCTCTTGGGCTTGCTGATCAGAGGATCAGCAGTTCGAATCCCTGTAACGGGGTGAGCTCCTGTTGCTCTGTCCCAGCTCCTGCCAATGTAGCATTTCGAAAGCACGCCAGTGCAAGTAGATAAATAGGTACTGTGGCAGGAAGGTACATGGCGTTTCTGTGCACTCTGACTTCCGTCATGGTGTTCTGTTGTGCCAGAAGCAGTTTAGTCATGCTGGCCACATAACCCAGAAAGCTGTCTGTAGACAAACGCTGGCTCCCTTGGCCTGAAAAGCGAGATGAGTGCCGCACCCCCAAAGTTGTCTTTGACTGGACTTAACCGTCCAGGGGTCCTTTACCTTTACCTTTTTACCTTATAGTCTCAAAAGATTTTCAGTTTTGAGGCAGGGTGGTGGAGAGGAATCAGCGATTGATAATGTCCGGTGACAAAAATGTCTACAAGGGAGAAGGTCTTCTGGGCTGCTTGTATGTGAAACACTGTCTGCAGATAAGCATATTTGCCACCTATATCAGTGTCTTGCTAGCAGCCAGGCAAGGATTTTAGTACAGTGGTACCTCAGGTTACATATGCTTCAGGTTACAGATTCCGCTAACCCAGAAATAGTGCTTCAGGTTAAGAACTTTGCTTCAGGATGAGAACAGAGATCGGGCTCCGGTGGTGCGGCGGCAGCAGGAGGCCCCATTAGCTAAAGTAGTGCTTCAGGTTAAGAACAGTTTCAGGTTAAGTACAGACCTCCGGAATGAATTAAGTACTTAACCTGAGGTACCACTGTATTATCTTAGTCCTTTTCACTTGCGAGGTGCTTTTGCCTCTTGTATGTATTAAATGATATGTTGCTGGTGCAATTCTTTTTATGTTGGGTTTGGATCCTGTTTTTCAACGGCTTTTGTGTTTTTAATCTTGTTTTATATTCAGTGTATTCATATGTTGCCTAGAGAATGCTGTTTATGAAGTCACTAATAAATATCAACAAAATGTGCCTCAACCCGCTTTATACTGAGTCAACCCATAGCTCCATCTAGCTCAGTATTTTCTGCTCAGACAGGCAATGGCTTTTCAAGGTCTTAAGAAGAGGATTATATCAGCCCTACTACACCAGGTACGTTAGGTGTGCAAAGCATGTTCTCCACACTGGGCATTGCAGACCTAGTCCCGAATCCTTGCTGCTGCAGCAGGTAAGGATATAGCAGGTGTACCTGTCTCCTGACCTCTTTCTGCCTCCACCAATGAGTGGCTTCCTCGCTGCAGCCATGGAAAGGGGAAAAGATCAAATGTTACCACTGCCAGCAGTAGCCAGAATAGGGCCTTGAATTATGATCTGCTGGATCCTAATTCATTTCAATTCCCAGAGAAGAGCCTGGAGCTCCCACAGAGAAAGAAAGGAAGAAAGACTATACCCTACCTTGCACCTTGGCTGGATGCAGTAGTTGACCTACTAGTCTACTCTACTGTAGTTATGGGAAATTGAATCTTTGAAATTCAACAAGAGAAACATGTGACTCAGCCAATCACAATAGATTTCCACAAAAAATTCAAGAGTACCTCCTTTTTTAAAAAAGATACTTGTATTTTTTAGTATCAGGACTGCTCTGTAATCATAAAGAATATGCACTTTATATGGAGCATGTCACAGTAAGACTGATTGGGCTCTTGTTGGTCCATAGTGCCAAAGATCCCACACAAATCAAGTAGCTTTTGAGGTGGGGAGAGAAAGAGAGAAACATACTATGTCTGGCACTGTGAGAAATGATAGCTCCATGAACTTTGAAGCCCCAGCTGGCCAGAAGCGGCAATCTTTATTTTTCCTTTACCCAAACTGCAACCCGCACCCAGAAGGAAGGAAGGAATTGGGGAGTTGCAAGTAAGAGCTACTTCCCCAGGGCTCTGTCTAGTCACCTTACTGATTTAACCCATGATTCAATGTGTCATCACCTGAGAGCAGAAGTAAATTGTGATGCACCAGCTCAAAGACAGGCTTCAAAAACCTGAATCTTCTTCTAAGTAAGCTAAGCTGTAAAGTGTGAAGCTCTTACAGTTCCAATCAGCCCATTGTTTGTGGAAAATTCCACAGTGGATAACAGATTGGAATAAGTTCAGTAATTAGTGACTTTTATCTTATTTTAAGCCATTTTCATATTAATGGAATCGTAGCATTAGTTTGATTTTCATGGTTTCCTCTTAGGCTAGTGGTAGCCTTGACTAGGTGGCAATTTAGACAGTCTCCATAACCTTCCTAGGGGAAATAATATGCACCCTTCTTCTTGTCATGAAAGCTCCTGCAGGGTCAGTTTGCAAGATAGAGAGATTTTTCAAAAGCACACTAGCGGGATGAAGTCCACGGCATTGTTTAAATAAATAAAACAGACCAAAAACTGGGCAACATTTGGGATGTTGGTTTTGTAGCCCATCATTAAGTGGACATCAGCCAAAAGGTGTCATCATCATCATCAACAACATAAAATCACAATATAAAAACACATTATAGAAGGGCATTGGATGTTCTTTCTTTCTCATATTTCCAACAGACACTATACACTTTCTGAAGCAAAGGTCTTATTGAGGTAGGGAAGGGCACAGTACTGCACTTCGTGTACAAATCCCAAACTGCTGGGAACCCTTAGCAACAATAACAACCCTCCAAATGAAAGAACACTCTCATCTGGAAATACCCAGAATTTTGGCAACCTGTCGCTAGTAAGATCTCAGAATAATGCAGTTATCTATTAGAAGCGGCACTGCTCATGGAAATGTAAGCTTGTGCACAATGGATTGTATCCAATGGTCCTTTTTGCGTAGTGAGTTCCCGACCCCCCCAGGTAGAAATAATGACACATGACACAACTATTAAGGTTAATGGGCTAAAAAATGTCACAACTTTATTGGTTACAGGTGATGAACGGTATTGGCTTAGGCATTGGTCCTAGCCGACTATATCTGACTCCAGCCCGTCTGCTTGAAGTCCGAGAAGGGTTAACCTCCAGTAGGGGGAGTCCTGCTGATGCACATCAACTAGGAGCTCCCCTGGGGTCACCGATAGGGGGTATGCCTTAGGCCCTAACCTCTCTAGGCTTCGGACAGGGCCACGCTCCCTGGAATCCTTTATCGGACTACCCTTCAATATGCGGGGCAGGTGATGGCACTGCCTCCCCTCTTCCATCTACAGAACTATTCCAATGCCTAACCGCCAATACCAAGAAAGTTGTGACGATTTGCTATGAGGTAGGCGAAAACCAAGTGGCTGGTGCCAATCTGCCAAGTGGACAAATTCCTACCAGGCCCCTCAACGGCAACCAACCAAGGTCCATAGCAAGGTCAGAGAAAGCAAACCATAGAGGATGGGAGGGTGGGAAAACAGGAGCAGTTGGCGGGCAGACAAAGAGGGAGATCCCCGGCTATGTCCTGCCTTTAAGGGACAAGCCACACACCCCGAGCAACCCAATTGGGCGGCCAGGGGGTGACGCATCCGGGAATCCCCAGTAGTGCAGGGGCTGGCCTCCCACCCCCTGGGCACATGGAGGGGCCGTGGAGCCCGCAACCCTACCTCCTCCTTAAGGCGGAAGTGGCTTAGCAGAAAGCTTTTCCACTCAGGGGGCCCACTCAGCCCACATGTGGTCCTCCAGGCCAGAGAGCCAGTGTGGTCTAGTGGTTAAGAGCGGTGGACTCGTAATCTGGGGAACTGGGTTCGCTTCCCCGCTCCTCCACATGCAGCTGCTGGCTGACCTTGGGCCAGTCGCACTTCTTTGAAGTCTCTCAGCCTCACTCACCTCACAGAGTGTTTGTTTTGGGGGAGGAAGGGAAAGGAGAATGTTAGCCGCTTTGAGACTCCTGAAGGGGAGTGAAAGGCGGGATATCAAATCCAAACTCTTCTTCTCTTGCATCCATCGATCTCTCCTGCCACTTTTGCCCTTGGCGCTGCTCTCCCCTGGCCAGAAGGGAATGCCACCCTTAGACTTTAAACAGATCCCCACTTGTGTCATATCCCATTCTGTTCTGGAATAGCTTTATGGGGTGCACGGATGGCTGCAGTTGGGGGAATTGTAGAAAATTGGGTGCCCTTGCCTCACACAGGCAGAAGTATTTCCTACCACTAGTTCAAAACTGAAATTTAATACAGTTTGTTGCTAGTAGATTATTTTTCAGTGTCATCTTTTTGTTTTTCTCTTAACCTCCCCACCCCTTCCACTGCAGTCTTCAAAAGTGTCACTGTGTAGAATTTGAGGCTATGACTGTGGTAAGTGGAAGGACAAAGTGGCAAGTTGTTTTTTTTTTGGGGGGGGGATAATTGCCAACTCAGAAAACTGTTTTTTGCTGCACAACCTGCTGTGTGGATGTTGGTTTTATCTCCTCCGGCTAAGCCTGTTATGTAACTACCTTTTTGAAATGTTGCTTTAAAATGTATAGATCATTAAGCAGCAACTCCGCTGTTGGGTTTAAAAAGCTGTTTAGTGTTAGCACATCAAGAAATTTGTAATTTTAATTACCAAAATACCTTTCCCCTAAGAGACCTAAAGTCTTGTCCCTTTCCCAGACTGTAGATTATGAATGCTGCTAACTCTAGAGTTTGCTACATCTTGCTTTAAGCCCAGGCTTCCTCAACCTCGGCCCTCCAGATGTTTTTGGCCTACAACTCCCATGATCTCTAGCTAGCAGGACCAGTGCTCAGGGATTATGGGAATTGTAGTCTCAAAACATCTGGAGGGCCAAGCTTGAGGAAGCCTGCTTTAGCCTATAATATTCATGCACGTAAAAAGGAATGTAATGTAAATGTGAAAATGCTGTTTTCAGCAATGTAAGACATTACTTGCAGATTAGTATGATAGCATGTGAGTGTTCCTTCTGACTTTTCTCTTGCAATCTAAGGGTTAGATCTGGTATCTGATACAGATGCTTGACAGAAGGGTTGGAGAGTGAGGTCGGGCAGCTATCCATCTTTGCTTTTCCCTTCCCCATTCCCCATGTCTTGTTGAGAGCATTATGATACTAATAGGTTGTAATGCACTGATTCTTTGGTGCCCGCTGGAACCTTCTATGTAGAAGTAAGCAATGCTATTATAGGGGAGGATCTCAGGCGAGACTTTTCCATGAGGCCAACCTGTGTCATAGGAGAGTGAATGGGACCCTCAGTTCCGGAGGTGTTTTTACTCTGAGTTTTGTTTTAATTTTTGTTTTCTTTTTCAATCTTTGGTTTTGTACTTTCATATAAATTTAGATTTCAGGTTTCTTTTCTTTTGCAGAGAATCAGAAGAGTCACTGGGTAATAAAGAATTGCACTTGGATGCATGCTACAGAATAAAATTGGATGAGTAAACATCCTGGGCCCATAATGTTCTGATACAGCATTTAACCCTCTTGCAACATAAGAAGGCTCCTCCTTAAAAATTTAACAAGGAACGTGAAAGCTTTTTCCAGCCTACAAGCAGCTACTAAGATATCCATAAAAAGAGAGTTGACATTGATTCCGTACACACAACAAGTGCCAAAACCAAATGTAAATTGGTTGCAAAAGATTTAGGCCAAGTTTTTGGTGCCGATGTCTAGCCAAGTAAGAGAGGATACCATACTTTCCTATAAGTATCAAAATATTACAGTCTCAAAAGAGAGATGATTAAGTTATGGATTTACTCCTCAACAAAGATGTGCTGGATAGAACCCGATCCATTACATGGGCTATCGTGCACTTGTCCATGTGACACCTGGGCCCTTAGGTTGTCTGAGTTGCTTCTTATTAATAGAGACTGCAACTTTTTGTCACAGTGCCTGGAAAACTGTCTCCAGATTCCCATTGGCAGGCAGACTCTGCAAGCATCTGTAAGGCCCATTCTAATTTCTGCCTGTGTTCTGATGCTTCTATCTGTTGACCTGGGAAGCATTGCTGTGGAGCCAAAAAAACCTCTATGACACATCAATGCATCATTGCTGCATGTCTTCATACTGTGATGTTGTGCGTTCAGGAATTTCCAGTGCTGAATGACTGGTTCCCTGGCTATTACCAGATGCGGCCCAATTGCCCCCTCAACCTGGCCCGCAGACCGTGTGTTTTTGCATGAGTAGAATGTGTCCTTTTATTTAAAATGCATCTCTGGGTTATTTGTGGGGCATAGGAACTCGTTCATCCCCCCCCCCAATATAGTCCGGTCCACAACATGGTCTGAGGGACGGTGGACCGGCCCATGGCTGAAAAAGGTTGCTGACGCCTGGCCTAGGTGAATACCATTGACCCAAAAATGAACTGTTTCCAAGTAAGTTTGCCGTAAACAAACTGACTGCAGGGCAAGCTAACGTCCTCGTCAATATTATCAGCAGCCAACTTTTATACTAGAAATTGCCTTGGTAACTTTCAAGTGGCTTCTGTATGCAATTTCTGTTAAACAAATTACAGTGAAATAAAATAATGCCATTTTAAAAAGTATCGCAATACAACAAAATCCCTAAAAGTTCTATTATCAGTTTAAGAAGCTCCCTCCTAGCCCTTTTTCCCCACCCAGTTTTTCCTTGCAGCTAAAGCAGGCAGAGCTGTTTTATGGGTCACAAAAAGGTGAAGATCTTCTGATAAAAAACTAATGATGGTTTTGGTCAGAATAGGTTGTTAATTTAGACTGAATATTTCCCAATACTTTTGTTTTTTCTTGGCCCGTCATATAAGGGACATTTCAATACATATTGAATTGAATTGCAGAATTAGACAAACTAACAGGAAGGATCCGAAACCGGCAGGACCAGAAATTTACCGAAGACTGGAGTAAACTTATGAGCTATATGAAAAGTATTTGTGATGATCAGACGACGTTTGTAGGTTTGCGAGAAGTTCTGTGAGGAGTATTGTTGGAAATATTGTAAAAATGGAAAAGGGGAGATGATACGTTAAGAGAGGTAAAGACAATATAAAATTAAGTAATGCATAAAAAGAGATTAAGACGGAAGATCATCGGAGGTGCTGATGGAAGTCCAAAAAGAGTGTATTTGTAATAATGTGTGTGGTACGTTTTATAATTTGTATGCTAAAATTAATAAAAATGTATTTTTTTAAAAAAAGAATTGAACCTACCAAATTACAAATACAGAACTGTTGGGAAACAGGAACTCATTTTTATCCGCCGTCCAACACAGAGGAAGACGTAATCTCTAAGTATAGTTAAGGTTCTGCAGGGGAACCTGCCTAATTAAACACACCTGGCACTTGTTCTGGGAGTCTGGGGATCATGCTGTCAGGCACTTAGCTTATAGGTTAAAAAAAACCCCCAAAACCCTGAAAATATAAATGGACTGTTTAAGCAGTTTTATTCAGACCCATACAAAGGGGACAATATCTTAAAAGAAGGGACAACAATGGCTTTTCTTCCAAGGAAATTCTCCTTGTCAGTCTGAACTATCTCATCTGTCTGAAGTGCAGCGCAGTTTCTTTTGAGATCTTCCTTAACACATCTAAAAATAGAACAGAGCATAAAGCTAATAGGGCTGGGGAAAACCTTGGTACTGGTAGCTATTGTACAGAATGTAAAAAAAAGAAGAAGTCTTGTCCCTATTGCTGGGAGATTTGACAATTTCTGAGAGCCCAAGAGAATGAATGAGGCATGTATCTCTGCTCTGGAAACCATATGGGGGTGCAAGTTAGAGTTGAATTACCTCCTCTGTTTAGGTGTCAAGCAATTCCATGTAGCAATTTTTTTTAAGGATATGAACCACTATCATGCTGCACCCTGCTTGGGTAGGACTTAGGTGTGGAGTGTCAAAGGGCAAACAGTCATATAGGCTTCTTCTGAATATGACAGCAGTGGCAGAACAAGAGGTTTCTCCACAGGTACCATTGCTGGGTTCGTAAAGGTAAAGGGACCCCTGACCATTAGGTCCAGTTGTGCCCAACTCTGGGGTTGCGGTGCTCATCTCGCTTTATTGGCCGAGGGAGCCGGCGTACAGCTTCCGGGTCATGTGGCCAGCATGAGTAAGCCGCTTCTGGTGAACCAGAGCAGCGCATGGAAACGCCATTTACCTTCCCGCAGGAGTGGTACCTATTTATCTACTTGTACTTGTGCTTTCGAACTGCTAGGTGGGCAGGAACAGGGACCGAGCAACGGGAGCTCACCCCGTTGCGGGGATTCGAACTGCCGACCTTCTGATCGGCAAGTCCTAGGCTCTGTAGTTTAACCCACAGCACCACCCGCGTTCCCGCTGGGTTCATAGAAGGCTTTTAATAGATTCTGTTGCGAATTCCTTCACAGATACCATCTACAGTTTTGGCTTACCAGCAGAGTGAATCCTCCCCGGTACACTTACTCTACACATGGCTAGGTGTTCCACACCTTCCCCAGTCAACCATAGATGGTATTTGGCAGTGTTGCTGGTATTCATCTGCATCACCAGGCAGCCCTCCAAATACATGACCAGAAAAATTTGGCAATCCATTTTTTAAAATTGCCCTTATATGTTGCTGATGCCCTCTTTTTTTCAGGAAACTTCCCCTAAATTACTGCTCGATAACTTGGAGCTTTCAGGCCGCAAAGGCCACTGGAATAAATCTCAGGCAGTGTCTTACTGGATGTCTTCCTTTAGGAATGAATTTAGATTAGATGTCCCTTTCATTAGAAAGCTGATTGTTTTAAACATTCCTGAAAATGTTTCAAGGTCAGTTAAACCGAAGCTGGATACTTTTATTTGTGCATACCAAAATAGAATTAAACAAAAGGGGGGATTTTATTACTCAGCTTGCAGGACAAAGTGAATGTTCTACAACAAATGTGATGCCATGCCTTATTTACGTTTTAAGAGAACTGCTTCTTTTCAACCTCCAGTACTACTTCTCGAGGATTGGCGAGGTGTTTTGGAAATTTTGAGGGGCAGCTGAAGAGAGGCCACACGCAACCTTTAGAAGTTACCTGTTGAACAGGGTATTTTTCCTTGATCCTTTTTCTGGCCTACCTTGACACATACATGATGGTCCAGGTTGGGCTTTAGAAGATGAGTAGTCTAAGAGGCCTCCTGGTCTATGCAGACCTGGAGACGCAACCTCTGACGCTCTTAAATGGTGGCTGCTGCTAGGACCAGCACACTTACAGCATCCTGAAAGCTGTACCTTCACAGTAGCATCCATTAGGCAATACTGGAAATTCCCTAATTCTGCAATTCATCTTTCTCCTGAATTCCCACCTGATTTGAACCTCAAGGAGTGTGGGATTCCAAAGTTGGGAAGAAACCATCAAGGCTGAGGCTCTATGGGTTTGTCCTTACTGTTCACATTTTGCTTTAATCTCTAGCCCAGAACATCCTTCTTATTTGTTCGATGTAGTGCACCATAGGCCCTTCCTGTTTTAAAGACAGAACACCTTCAACAACCAAGGAGGAGAGGAGTGACATGCCAAGGCCACAGAATGAGTTGGTGGGAAGGGAGAGCTGGTATTAGAATGCCCTTATTTCCAGTGAAATGTTCAGTCATGGAAACCAGAACTATTTCAAAAGCATTAGCTGCTTTTATTGATAATGCTTTCCTGTTCTGTGAGTATCATAAAAAGTACGGTATTTTATGATGAAACGGCATTTGACGACCTAATGCATAAATAATAAATCATTAACTTACTAGCTATAATTCAAATTCTCCATATAATTAGATGCCTGTATTAATGAAAGCTATTATGCTTTCCAATCTGGTCTTCATAATACTGCTCGCATGTGCATTTGACTTTCAACATGCAATACAGTGGTACCTCTGGTTATAAACGCTTCAGGTTACGAGGTCCGCTAACCCGGAAGTAGCTGCTCCTGGTTGCGAACTTTGCCCCAGGATGCGAATGGAAATCACATACAGTGGGAAGCCCCATTAGCAAAGGATAAGAACGGTTTCAGCTTAAGAACGGACCTCTGGAACGAATTAAGTTTGTAACCAGAGGGACACAGGTTAGAGCAGAACCCAGTCATAGACCCCCTGGACCCGAAGCTGGTCCATCTCCCTAAGATGGGCCTCTCTTTTGTGCCAGCCTGGAGTTCAAACAACAAAATAACGTCTTCTCACCTTAGCTGGTGTAAGCACCAGGATGGTGGCAGCTCAATGGCTCTGTTCTGCCATGCTTCACCCTGGCCCCATTTAAACAGGTTGGTCTGTTCGTCACTTCATACCGTAAGAATACAAGATGTATGACAATTTGATTTTGTCAGTGAGAGATGAGAAGTTGATTTCCTTGTGCTTATGAAACAAGGAATTTGTGCCGACAAGTTTTGTCGGAGCGCAACCTCCGTCCCCGAAGTGCAAAAGAAATGTCAGTTGTCACAGTTTTAAGCTCGCACCCGTGATTTCAGTGAAAATCAGCATTCACAATGCAAGCCGGGCAGAATGCAAGATGTGCAGTGTGGAATCTAGTATGGGATACTTCAGGTCATTGTTTTTAGTCATTTATTTTACTTTTCTCATCTTCAGTTCATCAGAAGATTTTGAAGTGGAACCCTAAATAAACTGCACTGAAAAAAAAATAAACGAACCAGGAGTTTGGTGTTGTATTCTGTTTTTATATGTGTTGGAAACTGCCCAGAGTGGCTGGGGCAACCCAGCCAGATGCGTGGGATATAAATAATAAAACGATGATGATGTCCAACATGCAGGCTTCTCGCAGGCATCTGGGTGGCTGCTTTGAGACCAGAATGCTGGACTAAGTGGGCCCCTGGCCTGATCCAGCAAGCTTTTCTTACGTTCCTATTAGGTCTTCAGAAAGGAAGACAGAAATCTTAGATCTTTGCTTTCTCGCTTTGCCGAGGAGTGTCTGGCAGAGGTTGCATGGCCAGATGCTGACCGAGGGGATAGGGGCAGTGATTTATGGGGCAGAAGCCAGGGCTGGACGAAGGGAGTAGTATGGGCAGGAGGAGATGGCGTGGGGGGCAGGACGTGGGGCAGGAGCTGAGACTGGAGGAAGGGCAGGACTTGTCAGAAGTGGAGGAGAAGGAGGAGGCAGTGCCCGAGAAGAGTTGGGGCAGCATCCCCTCTGTCCCGTCCCCCCATTGTCCCCCAGAATCAGGAGGGGCTTGAAGAGACAGGCACAGTGGCAACTTCTGTCATAGCCGTCAACTTTTCCCTTTTCTTGCGAGGAATCCTATTCGGAATAAGGGAATTTCCCTTAATAAAAGGGAAACATTGACAGCCATGACTTCTGTGTAGGAGAAGTTGCAGGTTGCTTGTGCAGGCCATCATCAGAGGAGGGTACTTAAGTTTGGATGGAAGCTTGGTTATACTGTTGCGCCAACAACCCAGCTCGGATCGCAAGCCTGGCTAGGGGCTGCCGGCTACTTAGTCGCCAAAAGTGTGTGCGCGTATTCTGTGCACCTTAGGAGCTCCCATAAGTGTGTGCTTTGTCAATAAACCACCCTCGCCGCATCAAGCAGTTGGTCCCTTATCTTTCCTGCCCCGACCTGGCCACAGTGATCCATGCGACGGTCACCTGCATGCTTGACTACTGTAATTCGCTCTACGCGGGGCTGCCCTTGAAGCTGTCCCAGAAACTCCAGCGGGTGCAGAATGCTGCAGCGAGGCTCCTTACGGGATCTCTGCCATGGGAGCATATTCACCCAGTGTTTTTCCAGCTGCACTGGCTGACAGAGTCAGATTTAAGGTGCTGCTTTTGACCTTTAAAGCCCTTCACGGCCTAGGACCCTCGTACCTACGGGACCACCTCTCCCGGTATGCCCCACGTAGGATCTTAAGGTCCATATATAGCAACACCCTAGAGGTCCCGGGCCCAAAGGGAGTCAGATTAGCCTCAACCAGAGCCCAGGGCCTTTTCAACGCTGGCTCCGGCCTGGTGGAACGCTCTGTCTCCTGAGACCAGGGCCTTGCAGGATCTGATTTCTTTTCTGCAGGGCCTGTAAGACAGAGTTGTTCCGCCTGGCCTTTGGCTTGGAGCCAATTTGATTCCCTCCGCCTCTTTCTTTTTTTCTTTCTCCTCCTGTGATGAGGCTGCATTTTAATGTTTTAATGTTGTATTTTAATCTTGTTTTTTAAGTTGTATTTCAATCAACTTGTTTTTATTATTGGTTGTTAGCCGGCCTGAGCCCGGTCGTAGCTGGGGAGGGCGGGGTATAAATAACATTTATTATTAATAATAATAATAATAATAATAATAATAAAGAATTAAATTATCAGACATTTCTCCTCCTGGGGCTGGATGTACTCAGGACAGATACGCACTCACATTATACTTCCTTTAATACTGAAAATATATGGTGACTGGTGTCTACCCCACCCCCAGTAGAAGGCATTGATTGGGAGGCAGATTATGGTTTTGTTGTGGTTGTAGAGGCACACTATCTATTTGCAGAAGGTGACACAAATTTTGAAGTTTATTCCGTCTGGTGAAGTACACAGTTTTAATATGCGGGGAAGGCACAGATGGAGTGACTAATATATTTTTAATGGCATATTATGGTGTGAAGAATATTATCTGCAGTATGAAGAAATGTAGCTGTAACATGTTTCTGCAGAGAGGTGCTACTCACTGTCTTCAGTGTAAAGGCTATTTACTCTATCTTCCATGATGCACTTCAGTGCCTTCAGAGCAACAGGCAATATTCAGTTATCGTCCATTTAAGCAGTGTTGAGCAAGAGGAAATTATTTTCACGCTCCAAATGCTGGATCGTAATATTTCCATCTAGAATCAAAGTGGAGAATTGGGTATGGAATTTCTCACGGTGCGTTATATTAAACTGTGGAAAGAGGTTAAGAAGGAGTTGGAGATATGGGGGAGAATGAATCTCTCCCTGTTAGGCAGAATTTCAGGTAGAATATGCTGTTTTTATTCCAATCAATCCTAGTTGTAAATAATTTAAGCTGCTTCAGAGGATGGGAAAAATATCTCTAAATTCATCTGGCAGGTGAAAAAGCCAACAATTAAATAGATACAAAAGAAAGAGGAGGCTTTGCCTTGCCACATTTGCAATTGTGTGAGTGTCTGGAAGCGGTTGGAGGATGGATGGCGGCTAACAGATTGAGGTTGAATCCTGACAAGACAGAAGTACTGTTTTTGGGGGACAGGAGGCGGGCAGGTGTGGAGGATTCCCTGGTCCTGAATGGGGTAACTGTGCCCCTGAAGGACCAGGTGCACAGCCTGGGAGTCATTTTGGACTCACAGCTGTCCATGGAGGCACAGGTCAAATCTGTATCCAGGGCAGCTGTTTACCAGCTCCATCTGGTACGTAGGCTGAGACCCTATCTGCCTGCAGACTGTCTCGCCAGAGTGGTGCATGCTCTGGTTATCTCCCGCTTGGATTACTGCAATGCGCTCTACGTGGGGCTATCTTTGAAGGTGACCCGGAAACTACAACTAATCCAGAATGCGTTAGCTAGACTGGTGACTGGGAGCGGCCGCCGAGACCATATAACACCGGTCTTGAAAGACCTACATTGGCTCCCAGTACGTTTCTGAGCACAATTCAAAGTGTTGGTGCTGACCTTTAAAGCCCTAAACGGCCTCGGTCCAGTATATCTGAAGGAGCGTCTCCTCCCCCATCGTTCTGCCCGGACACTGAGGTCCAGTGCCGAGGGCCTTCTGGCGGTTCCCTCACTGCAAGAGGCCAAGTTACAGGGAACAAGGCAGAGGGCCTTCTCGGTAGTGGCGCCCGCCCTGTGGAACGCCCTCCCATCAGATGTCAAAGCGATAAACATCTACTTGACATTCAGAAGACATCTGAAGGCAGCCCTGTTCAGGGAAGTTTTTAATATGTGACATTTTAGTGTATCTTTCATCTTTGTTGGAAGCCGCCCAGAGTGGCTGGGGAAACCCAGCCAGATGGGCGGGGTACAAATAATAAATTATTATTATTATTATTATTATTATTATTATTATTATTATTATTATTGTATTATGAGGCAACTTGTTTCTGTCGGTTAAAAGAATGGATTGTATTGGGCAATGCGGACATTTTAGACTTTTGTTGTTGTTGTTTAGTCGTTTAGTCGTGTCCGACTCTTCGTGACCCCATGGACCAGAGCACGCCAGGCACCTCTGTCCTCCGCTACCTCCCGCAGTTTGGTCAAACTCATGCTGGCAACCTCGAAAACACTATCCAACCATCTTGTGCTCTGTCGCCCCCTTCTCCTTGTGCCCTCCATCTTTCCCAGCATCAGTGTCTTCTCCAGGGAGTCTTCTCTTCTCATGAGGTGGCCAAAGTACTGGAGCCTCAGCTTCAGGATCTGTCCTTCCAGTGAGCACTCAGGGCTGATTTCCTTCAGAATGGAGAGGTTTGATCTTCTTGCAGTCCATGGGACTCTCAAGAGTCTTCTCCAGCACCATAATTCAAAAGCAATTCTTCGGCGATCAGCTCTCACTTCCATACATCACTACTGGGAAAACCATGGCTTTAACTATACGGACCTTTGTTGGCAAGGTGATGTCTCTACTTCTCAAGATGCTGTCTAGGCCTGTCATTTTAGACTTAGAAAGATCATAATTTAAAATTTGGCTGGCATGCATGTCTTTGGTATTGGAAGGCTAAAACCCATAAGAGTTTTATGAACCACGTTTGTAGGAATAATCTGTATAGAGCCTGGGAGAAATATAAAAATCTGCTGGAAAGAAAAACACCTTTGTGGCTATCTCCCATTGAAGCAATTACAATTAAGAGAGTTAATATGGATAGACATTGGGAACTGCTGGATTTTATGGAGGGGGGGGGGGAAACCAGACTGAAATCAATGGAAAACTTAAGGAGTCAAGTTACGGATTGGTTGCAATATCACCAGATATACAACATGTTTAAATTAGATAGAAAGAATGGATTTCTGTACTAAAACTTACAATTTGAAAAAACTTACAAAATAAGGATAAACGTCTTTCTAAAATGTATTATTGTTTATTAGAATGGGAAAGAAAAGACGAGCTTGTTAAAGCTTCAGTAACACATTGGGCAATAGATATAGGACACAATATGGATCTTAACCTCTGGGAGAAACTTTGGAAACGCGACCTGAAATTTGCTTCATGTTATTCATTGAAAAAGAACTATTTGAAAATGATTTATAAATGGTATTTAACTCTGAGTAGGTTGGCTAAGATTTATAAAACAGAATCAGATACGTGTTGGAAGTGTAAAGAAGTAGATGGAGCCTTTTTTCACATGTGGTGGACATGTAAAAAAGTAAAGGTATATTGGGAAATGATTTATTATGAATTGAAAAAAATGTTTAAAACTACTTTAAACAAAACACCAGAGTCTTTTTTTTTTTTTTTTTTGAGGAATAACCCAGACTGAAATTCCTAGGTGTCAGAAAAGGTTATTTATGTATGCAACAACCGTGGCCCGTGTTCTGTTATCCCCCAAAGAGGTTTGGCAACTTAAGTTGACAGAATATGCAGAACTTGAATATTTAACACCCAGAATAAGAGAGCAAGAAGAACATGTATTTAAAGAGTGGAAAACATTTATTGAATATATGGAAAATAACTGTATACAGCTGAAAACACTAGCAGCACTAAGATAAATTCAACAGATTAAATAATTTTTGATAGATGTAAAAGTGGAAAACTGATTTGAATGGTTACAGTAAAATATGCAGGAAAGTATGATATGTAAAATGAACCATAAAGGAGAAGAAGGGAGGTCACTGGATATCTTAACGTTTGTAAAATGTTTATTTTGAAATGTAAAATTGGAAACTTTATACAAATTATTATTAAAAAAAGAATTTTCTCAAGGTACAACTCTGAATCTTTTTGCATTTATGGCCATTTATTTTTCTGGACAAAAGCAAGCCCTGATGCATCAAAACAAATTAAATCTTGTGGGACCTTAGCGGATGAGGCTGTGCTGTTTTTACGAGAGACCTTTTAAAACATGAATATGGAATTGTTTATTGAAGGAAGCTTTTTTTTAAAATGGCTCTAACAATGAAACTTGGCATGTACAAGGTGCTAGTAACATTTACGATGATTCAGCCAAAGATAAGGATGTTGCTGTTTTTCTTTATAGAACATAGATTGCAGTTGTGTGACAGTTTAACGTGTGTAAGGCAAGGTGGTTTTTCAGTGGGATTTGCGCATGCATTACAACAGCTGCAAGACTGCAGGTCAAGTCAACATGCATCATGATTTGCACCTGCCAGGATGCTTCTGATTCATATTGCTGCATGGACATTTAAATTAAAATTGTTTTCATTTCCCATATACTGGGGCGAGGAACCTTTTCCATCCACTTTGAATTTGTGTAGGGTTTACTCCGTAGCCTTTCTTCTCTCGAAGATGTCCCGCAAGGCCAGGCGTAGGCAAACTCGGCCCTCCAGATGTTTTGGGACTACAATTCCCATCATCCCGGACCACTGGTTCTGTTAGCTAGGGATAAAATAGCAGTCAATTGCAAAGGTGATTCGGACGTTTAAGCTGGCACATTCTACCTGAGAACCTCTTGCTATTCTATCATATGCAACAAATAATTTTTAGGAGAGTGGTCGTGGATATTGTGTCTGCAGTGCCTGATGTTTTTATGGTTATTGTTGCTTTATTTTTTGCTCCCTTTGTGAATGATGCCATGGCCTTTGGCTAGTGCAGTAAAGCTTATGATGATGATGTTAGCTAGGGATCATGGGACTTGTAGTCCCCAAACATCTGGAGGGCCGAGTTTGCCTATGCCTGCACAAGGCAATGGATAAACTAGTGTGGCTGGTTAAATCATCCCTTCTGTGAATGGATCCAGCCCACTTTTACTGTACTACCATTGGAACACTTACTTACAGTTCCTTTTCTTAGTGAAAAGCTGATAAATAAGTGCACAGTTTTTGCACTTCACATACTGATGAGCGGCTTTTCTTCCATTCCTTGCAGAATAAACCCTGGCAATGCATACTGATGTCAGGTTCTATGCAGGAAAATGCAACAGGAAACAATACATAGCAGATTTAATGTTTCTCATTATCGTTGCTGTTTGAATTTTCTAATAATATGTAAAAATGCTATTGCTTTTATAGATTACCTCTCCCAAGGAGTGGATCTCTCTGGAATAGAAGTAATTGAAAACGAACTGCTTTTTATGGCAAGAGCTCGACTGGAGGTCGAAAACCAGGCTAAGCGGTTGCTGGAGCAAGGGACGGAGACTCAGGTAAAAATACATTTTGCTTTCTTTCAAAAGCAGATGAATAAAAGTTTGCTCTTTAAGTATGGTGAAATGGAACTCATTGAACAGGGCTTCACCAGTTCACTTTGCCTGCATTAGTATGACTATATTGAATCATAACATGGGAACTGATTGTTACGCTTTCAGACTGGAAGCTGTGTCCTTATCGCTGCCCCTTTGCTTCTAAGAGAATGACTGACAAGGGCTGGAGCACAGAAGCTTTTCTTAGCGCTGGTCTGATGTTTGGCATGTTGAGGGCTAGGAATGTTCTGTCTTTTTCCACACTAGTCTTAAATCCACAGCAATGTTGGTTACTTGTCGAATGGGAAAGATGGGGGCATACATGCTTGAGTCCAACCACCCTCTTGGTCTCCCTCCTCGTAGATGATTAATGTTTTAGAACGAACCCTTTTAGAAAGACCATCTGTTGCCTATGCAGAGTGCTGGTTTTGACCTAAGGTAAAGGTACCCCTGCCCGTATGGGCCAGTCTTGCCAGACTCTAGGGTTGTGCGCTCATCTCACTCTATAGGCCGGGAGCCAGCGCTGTCCGCAGACACTTCCGGGTCACGTGGCCAGCGTGACAAGCTGCATCTGGCAAGCCAGCGCAGCACACGGAACGCCGTTTACCTTCCTGCTGGTAAGCGGTCCCTATTTATCTACTTGCACCCGGGGGTGCTTTCGAACTGCTAGGTTGGCAGGCGCTGGGACCGAACGACGGGAGCGCACCCCGTCACGGGGATTCGAACCGCCGACCATGCGATCGGCAAGTCCTAGGCGCTGAGGTTTTACCCACAGCGCCACCTGCGTCCCTGCGTAGGTTTTGACCTACGAAGCCTTAAACAGCTCAGGACCGCAATATTTCAAGGACTTCCTCTCTCCATATGAACCGATCCGGACCATGCAATCAACACTAGAGACCTTTCTTTGTGTGCCTTCTTCATGAGAGGTCCGGAGGGTGGCAACACAAGAATAGGCCTTTATTATTATTTTTTTGCAGTGGCTCCCTGCTTGTGGAATGCTCTCCCCAAGGAGACTTGCCTGGGACCTTCATTGCATATCTTGAGGCAGCAGGCAAAAACATTTCTCTTCTCCCAGGCTCTAGGCTAATTAAACCATCTTATGGCCTTCTAAACTTTGTGTGGGGTTGTTGTTTTTGTTTATCACTATGGCATTTTTGTTTGTTTTTGTTGGTTACTATGGCATTTTTGTATTTTTATATTTCAAACCACCCTATGGTATGAGGATGAAGGGCGGTATAGAAGTTAACAACAACAACAACAGCAACAGACTCTTCCCTGTTGACTGCCTTGCCACCTGCTGCTGCTTTTATCACGGTGCCCATATAAATTCACAAGAGAACAGATTAGAACAGAAAACTTTTTCTGAGATTTATATTTTGCTGCTTAAGGTAAAGGGACCCCTGACCCCGTGTCCGACTCTGGGGTTGCGGCACTCATCTCGCTTCACTGGCCGAGGGAGCTTCCGGGTCATGTGGCCAGCATGACTAAGCCGCTTCTGGCGAACCAGAGCAGCCGTTTACCTTCCCTCTGGAGCGGTACCCGTTTATCTCCTTGCACTTTGACGTGCTTTCGAACTGCTGGGTTGGCAGGAGCAGGGACTGAGCAATGGGAGCTCACCCCGTCGCGGGGATTTGAACCGCCAACCTTCTAATTGGCAAGTCCTAGGCTCCTAGCGCCACCCGCGTCCCATTTTGCTGCTTACTTGCCGTAATTATGCTTACGTGTCAGAAAATGTCCTCTCATCCCTTGCTTTGCCTAACATCCTCCGCGATGAAGAGTTGTGGAGAGCTCAAAGGTTTTTCACATTTTTTGTAAAGTTGGTAGGACTTGGCTTTGTTTTTAAATTAAAGCTTGGAATGCAAGCTATTGAGTACAATACATGCAAACAGCTTTTAAAGATCCCAGATAAGGCCTTCAGATGTTCTTCTATCAAATTTGTTTAATCTGTGAATGATTTCTTTATTTTTCAATAATTTTCTCTTAGCATGTGATGTTTGCAGCTTATAAGGGATAGTGATATTTGTATTTTTTTTAAAAAAAATATTAAGTGAACTTTCTAGCTATATAAGACATGCACTGACTGTTGCTGATGGGACTTCAAAACATCTGAAGCCTATCAGGCTGGCAAGGGTGTATATAAAAACAGGGTAGGACAAAAAAGGAGATTGATAAAATACACCAGTAATATTTGCATTCAAGGCTTAGGTTCTGGCTAATCAAATTGATGCTATATTTTTATACTACCTTTTATTAACCTTGCAGACGTGAAATATTTTCACCTTAAAACTTCTGAAACGCGCTGTGTTTCATGGCCCGCTCATTATTCTACAATCCCGGCAAGGGGTTGTACCACAAAATGTGTGTTAAACTTGCCCTCACATCATTAGCGATCAATATAATTGGACTCAAGCCCAGTTCAGACATGTAAGGGCTGAGGTGAGCCAGAATAGCACTTGGCCTATTATCAATAAAGCACTTTTCTGTCTTTGCAACATTATGGCTATTATACTCCATTCCCTTTGCTGTACAATAGAAGACTCTTAATTTGGGCCCACTGCTAAGCAGCTTATTGTCCTCCCAGAGAGAATGGAACACTTAATAAAGTCTAAAAAGACTTGGACTAAAATAGGTAGCAGTGCTGAATAGAGACTCGACGTGGCACTCATTAACATCCATCATTGCCACTTTCTTTATTTTAAAGATGGAGGGCTCAGAGCATTACACCTTTTAAACACCTGGTTAAGTGCCACTTAACTCCGTGGCACCATCAGAAAGTTTGGCGATGGTTTGCTTGTTAAGCAGCGCTGTCTGAAACTTACTGTTATTTGCCTAACAATTCTCAATGGGATCCTTGTAATCAAATAGCTGTCTCCATTTAGCACCAGTAGCTAGACAAATTATTTAGATAGGCCTATCTGGCAAGAATTTATGAAGCCAGTTGTTTGAACCTGCTGGAAAGGGTCCTTGTTGCATTTTAGTCTTGCAAGCAAAGGACCGCGTTCCGCGTGACATTTTCCTTCCGGAGACTCTTCTGCGCAAGAACAAGCACCTCCCCCCCCCCCGGAAAAAGCCCCATGTAAAAAAACACTGTGCTGTAAGTTTTCATATGATAGGGAGCCACTTATGTGTAATTGTAGCTAACGAAATCTTCATGTATGCATTGTACTGTACATTATTATTTGTTTGAGATGGCAGAGAAAGAGAGAATAAAATGTGCTGAATTGGACTTTATTAGATTCTGAAATGGCAAGGTTCAGCTACAGCTCTAACTAAGCATAGGGAGAAAAGTTTAAGTTTTAAGATTATTACTTTTAAAGTACCGTATTTTTTGCACCATAACACTCACTTTTTTCCTCCTAGAAAGTAAGGGGAAATGTCTGTGCGTGTTATGGAGCGAATGCCTACGGATGGAGGGATCTGCTGCAGTCGTGAGCAGAGGATCCATGGTTCCCCTTCCTTCCCTCCTCCGTGGCTCGCTTTGAAACAGCAAAGCGGGAGAAGAGCCGCTGAGTGGGGAGGAGAGAGGGACAGAGAGCCTGCTTGCTTTAAAGGAGCAAAGCGGGAGAGGAGAGGAGCCTTCTCCTCTTATACCCCTCTTCTGCATTATTAACAGCATCCTTCTCCACCCACCCCACACGTGTCCCTTGTCCCTTGAGTGCTTTTCCTTCCCTCCCCACTCAAAACGTGGTTACAAAGCATGGGTTCAGATGGATCCTCAGGATTTTTGCATTGGGCTACCCCAAACTCACCGTCAGATCACATGTCTGTGGCCACAGCATGAACCACAAAAATCATACATCCGCTGTTTCGTTAGAATGTTTTTTTTCTTGTTTTCTTCCTCTAAAAACTATGTGCGTGTTATGGTCAGGTGCGTGTTATAGAGTGAAAAATACGGTAATTTGCCTTCCTCAAATGTTTTCAGGGTGAAATAGGCAGAGCAACCCATTTTGTCCTCTGAACCCAATGAAAGAGGTGAAGCTGAGATTGTAAGTTTTATGGCTCAGCCGGCATTTGAACACCAGTCTCCCTGATGAATATTGAGTTCTGCCCACTACACTAAACTGATTTTACTTAGTAATGGTATTCCTGCATTCCAGAAGAATGTTTTAAGTTTAGCCTCTTAGTACATGGTTCCTTTTTCAAAAAACAACAACAGCCACTGTGGGATAATTATTCTAAATGGCATTTTGAACCTTCCTATGTCAAGGGGGGAAAGAACTGTGCAAACTTCCATTCATGAAACAGTGCTGCAGTTGTAGACAAGCTCCAGTCGCTGTCTCCTTGCTTCTGGTGTCAAAAAAGAGAATAATCTGAGGAGCAGGCCTGCTCATTCCTTTCCATCAAATCAGAATCTGTATCCCTGTGGGGGGTACTGTGTATATGGCAGCAAGCATTGCACATTACAGTGCAAATGAGCTGGACTGCACACACAAACATGGATGAGCAGCTTTTGGGGAGTGTATGCACCATGTCCAGAAAGTTAAGCATTCTACACATAGCTTAAGTTGTATGTGTAACCTGATGCTAGCCATATCTATTTGTAAAGCAATCTCATTGGTTTCAATGAGAATTCCTAGCAAGAACGTATACTTTGGTCTCTGTCCGTACTCTTTGACAGAGGGATTTAATTGTGTTATTCATAGGACCTGATTAGATGTAAAATTTTGTTTGTTGCTAGTTATAATCTGAAAATTGTAAAGCTCGTTTTGAAGTTCCATCCTAATGAATCTGAGATGCTAAGTATGGGAGTTAAAAACCAGACTAACATTATGTACTGAAAATACATCTCTTTCCAAACCAGGGCTTAAAATAAACCACAGATTTCTCTGCAGTATAATCAGCTGATAGTGATATAACCTAGAATATCTTTTTAGTTTCCATAGGAACAGATGATAGAATGTTTGAGTCTAGGTTGAATAAATTTTTTTTTTGGGGGGGGATCCTTGCTTATCCATGTTTCTGTATTGTTGAAATCTAAAAAAAAATGTGCCCTGTTTGCAGACCAGACAGAGGTCCTGAATTTTAGCTTGGGGAGAATAGGGCTTCAAAAACTACAAATCATTTTCCTTTAGAAACTGCTTTTTCATATTAACTTAGCACACATTACTTGTAGATCATCTGTGAAGGCTGGTGTAGATTTGGCTATACTGTCACATCAAACTGCATTTGAAACTCAATGAAACACATGGTTCTGTGATACGAGGAATTTAATTAATTGAACGGTCATTATTTAGGACTTTTTAGGGAGAATCAAATAGATAAGGGGTGTTTAGGAAGGCCTTTATGATTGCCCTTTCTCAGCTTCTCCACATGCCTTTTCACTATCTGTAGCTCCATCAAAATTCTAGACTAAAATCAGAGCCCATGGTCTTTTAAACAGTTTCCAGTTATTTCTGAGGGAAGGGAAGAAAATGTTCCACATGTAAACCAACCAAAGGCATGCTTTGAATGCATATTATGCAGCAAGCCTGTGAACGCCAAGCAAGTTTGGATGTGGACATTGCTTAGATGAGAATCCTCATGTTTTGCCTTGCAGTTCCTGGAGGAAGGGCAGGTAACAAATTCAAGTAATACATAAAAAAGTGCCCTGTTTTAACAGAGCAAGATCCAGTGGACTCCTGCAGGACTTTGGAATAATTCTTAGTTTTGTTTTGGTGTGTGCAGTAATGTAACTGAAAAACACAGCAACGGGGGAAATCTACTCCAGTACTCTTGAAGTAATATAAATATGAAACAGAGAATATATGATACAGGCAAAATAATAAGCGGTTATTTTCCCCACTCTATTTTTGAGAATTTTCTGGGAATCCCAGTTCTTTTTAAGTTTTTGGTACTTTCCATTTCCCATTCAATTTGAATTGGATAAATTTAACCCTTGACAGCTTAGGAAGTTTAAAAAATAAAAATTGAAGTGGGGGTGAGCAGTGTGATGAAACAATATAGGACAACTAACTCATAATGGTTGAGAAACATATAAAGTGTGGTTTAGGTTGGCTAAGAAGTTTTATGAATATTTCAAGCAGCTGCTACAGTTGACAGCAACCACAGCTCATGAGAGTTAAAAACCTTTTAAGTATGATCAGCATTATTTTATCGTAGTTAGCTATACGTTCCTGTATGGATAATCCGTATTACAAAAAATATATATTTAACTTTTAAAACTCAGAATACCACATTTTAATATATTTATACCACTGACGTTTACTGCTAGTTCTTTCTAGTACTAGCATTTAAGAAGAGCAGTGATTTCTCACGTTTCTCTATAGCCACGTGTATTAAACTGCATCATGCAGCTCTAACAACCAAATATTTTCAGTGATTAAAAGACAAAATGTGTTTGGTCCCATGAGTCACAACAGGCTTCCTTAATGTCCACCTCTGCATAATCACCAGACAAGGCTTAAAACCTTGTCTGGTTAAAATAAAATATGATCCCCTGTTAATAGCAATTGCATTACAATGAACCAGTTAAAAACCTTGTTAAATATCTGAATTATATATTCCCTAGAAGCAAATGGTGACAGGACATTTCGGGCAGAAAAAGAGTAAGCTACCTGCAAGCATTAATAACCATGCCTTTTATTGGAAGATGCCAACCTTAACAAACATTAACCTTTGTGCTCTTGAAAAATCGTTACTCACTTACAAGTTGGTTATACTTAAGGGGAAAGTAAATTGCCTACAGTAGTTATTAAATGAGACATGAGACAAGCGGGTGTTTATCGCTCTCCTTTAAGTATTGGGACTGTACTTCTTGGAAAACGTTGTAAAAGAGCTGTGCCATAGAAGAAGAACCAAAGATAAAAATAGTTCCTGATATATACCGTATTTTTTGCTCTATAAGACTCACTTTTCCCCTCCTAAAAAGTAAGGGGAAATGTGTGTGCGTCTTATGGAGTGAATGCAGGCTGCGCAGCTATCCCAGAAGCCAGAACAGCAAGAGGGATCGCTGCTTTCGCTGCGCAGCGATCCCTCTTGCTGTTCTGGCTTCTGAGATTCAGAATATTTTTTTTCTTGTTTTCCTCCTCCAAAAACTAGGTGCGTCTTGTGATCTGGTGCGTCTTATAGAGCGAAAAATACGGTATATATTAGATTCTTTTCATTATTGCGTAGTTTAAAGGCACTTTAGCCTTAGCCACACTGACTGACTCATTTGTGGGTGCCTCAACATTGTGAGGGTAACTCTGCATCACTTAGAAACATGAAATTGGGTGTGTACATCACCCCAAATGCCCTTGTTGATATAGAAGTATCAAAAGGTAGGGACTTCCGGTCGGCGCCAGCGTTTAATGGCGGTCTCCTGCTGAGCTCTGCTCAGGGAGGCTGCTCCGTGAGTTCGGGTCTGACCGCTACGGCGAAGCGGGGACCCCTAAAATCACAGGCGCGGAAGCCTGTGAACAAGGAGACTCGGTGGGCACCTGAAGCGCCCCCCCTTACTGCGAAGGAGCCTTTTTAAAGGCTCCGGAGCGGCATCGGGTGAGAGCGCGGTGCTGAGAGTCGCAACCCAGCTCGCGGAGCGAAGCCGCGTCGCCATAACGGAGAGCGCCGATTCCTTCCTGGCATTCGGATTTGGATTTACAACTACCCGTGAGTAAGATTGGGAAATCTCCGGGATTTAAAGCAAAACGGTTTGAAAATTTGGCTGAAAACGGGAAAGAGTTAAAATAAGGAAGTCTGCCTTTCCCGGACTGCATGACAGTTAAAGCAACGATAAACAAGCTGCAATTTGACGGAAGATTGCTCTATTTATACTTAACCTAGACATTGAATCTGAACCTTCCCCCCTAGCAGCAGGAGCGGGGGGGATGAACCTGAACTAGCATTACCTGCTGGAAAGAGATGAAAGGGAAAATTACCCGCTGTTTTAAACCCTTGGGAAAGGACTGCTTTAAAAAGGACTAATTCACCGGGATTGGATACTGTCATTTGAGATTGGATACAAAGTTGGTGTATTGCAAGTTGGATACAAAGTTGAGACCTTATCTGCTACTGTTGGTGGCTGAGGATACAAAGTAACAGCTTTCTAACTGGAAAATTATTTGAAATTATTTGAAAAGTTGTGGCCATTTTTCGCTTTCTTTTTCTTTGTTTCCCTGTACTTTGAACTGTGAATTGCTCCCTCTAGAGGGCTGAGGGAAAATTTAACAGCGCAAGGAAAAAGTTAGTGGAGTTTTCCATTTGGAAACAATTCTTGTGGGAACGACCTTGGGACATGAGAGGCCAAGAGGATGAGATAAAAACAAGAGCAAAAACAAAAATTGCACAAAGGAGAAGAGGCTCTATATCAGGCCTAGCCCTTGCAGGTGTAGAAGGGCAGGAAAGAGGGATGGATACAGTGACACAAGCATTAATAAAAATTAATGAATCATTAGAGGCATTGACCAAACAAGGTACAGAAAATTCTAAACAATTAACAGAGCTATCGGAGAAGCTTGATTTGAACACTAAAAGTGTTGCATCTAATACAGAGACTATAAATAAATTAATTGAAGAAAATGTTGCAATTCGTAAGACTGCTGAAGAGGCAAAAACTATAGCCGAATCAACGCAAGTTAAATTAGAACCTATTTGCAAAAAGCTAGAGGAACATGAGGCTGCCCTGTCCTTAATAGATCTTCAGAGAAAGGAGAGGAACTTGAGACTGAGAGCCGTGCCAGAAAGTGAGCAGGACAGTTTGGCAGAGTACCTCACCAAAGAATTCTCGGATTTTTGGCAAGTGAATTTGAAAGAGGAGGAATTTAAGATAGTTACGGCCTTTAGACTGGGAAGAAGACAGAATAAAAAGAAGCCAAGGGATTGCCTGATAACTTTGAGATCTAAGGAGGAGAGAGACAAAATATTGAATTTACAATATCAAAGATCTCTGGAGATTGAAGACTCCTTTGTTCAGATTTATAAGGATATTCCTAAATATATTTTGGAAGTAAGAACCTATTATAGGGATTTGACCACCTTGTTGATGAAGAACAACATAATATACAGATGGGTGTACCCTCAAGGCCTGTCTTTCAATTATAAAGGGAAAAAAATCAAAATAAGAACAGTGCAAGATAAAGAACAGTTTCTGGAAAAAAAATCAAGAAGACCTGGTGAAGGGAGTGGTGGACCTGACTACTGAGGCTAAGGACTTAGCGGACATATCGAACTTGACATTTGGACTTCAGACCCCAACAAAGGAAGAACAACTGTTGGGGGCAGTTGGAGGAGCAACAAAGTAAGTAACAACATGGCTCTACAATTTTTAAGCTGGAATTGTAACGGTTTGAACCTTCCCAGAAAAAGACGTGAGGTTTTCCATATTTTAAAAAAGGAACAATTGGATTTGATTTGTTTGCAAGAAACCCACGTGACCAGAACACATAGAAAATTACTTGTTAATAAAAGACTGGGACAGGAATTCATTTCATCAGATAAGGTGAAAAAAAGAGGAGTGGTGATTTATGCTAAGGAAAAATTGGCCCCGAAGCTGATGTTTAAAGATGAACAAGGAAGATATTTGGCAATAGAAATACAGGTCCAAGGAGAAAAATTATTGATAATTGGGATTTATGCTCCGAACGAAGGGAAGTCAGAGTTCTTTAAGAAACTACATGAGACATTAATGGACTATTTGGATTATAATATAATCATGATGGGAGATATGAATGGAGTGGTCTCTACAAATATGGATAAAGCACTAAGACAGGTGGTTTCCAAGGATGGGAGGCTACCTAAGACTTTTTTTGAAATGACAGATAACATGGACTTGATTGACATTTGGAGAACAAGAAACCCTCTGGAGAGAGAGGGAACTTTTTTCTCCGAAGCAAAATTGACCTGGACCAGAATCGATCAAATCTGGGTAACTAGTGGAATGGCACCTAAGATAAAGAAAGTGGAAATCTGCCCAAAAACTTGCTCCGACCATAACGCTGTAAAGATGGAAATGAACACAACAACGGCTGGCTCCTTCAGATGGAGGATGAATGACTCCCTATTTAGAGATGAAGAGGTGTACAGAAAGGCCCAGAAATCTATTAAGGACTACTTTGAGATAAATCTGAAAACAGAGGTGGAAAAAAGAACAATTTGGGACGCAAGTAAAGCGGTTATGAGAGGATTTTTGATACAGCAGAATACCCTGAAAAAGAAGAGACAGAATGAAAAGAAAAACAAAATTTTGGAAAAAATAAAAGAAGGTGAAAAGAAATTGAGATCAAAGCCAAAGTCTCATGAAATTTTAAGAGAAATAAAGTTTTACCAGAGACAGTATATGGAATTGATGAACCAGGAGATAGAATGGAAAATAAAGCAAATGAGACAAAAGACATTTGAATCGGCAGATAAATGTGGGAAACTTCTGGCATGGCAACTGAAGAAGAGACAAAAGTTAAACACGGTTACAAGCCTAGAGGTTGAAGGAAAGAACATTTGTAGGCCAAATGAGATTAGAAACTGTTTTCAGAGTTATTTCAGGAAACTTTATGCACAAGGGCCGGTGGAGGAAAAAGAGATGGAAGAATTTCTTAAAAAGTATGGACTACAAAAAATATCTGATCAAAGTAGAATGATTTTGAACCAGAAAATAACTGAGCAAGAAATAGAGGGAGCCATTCAAAACATGAAATTGGGAAAATCTCCAGGACCAGATGGCCTGACTTCCAGATATTACAAAGCTTTGAAAGACTGGTTGATTCAACCGTTTAAGGAAGTCTGCAATGAAATCTTAGAGGGGAAGAAGGCACCTGAATCGTGGAAAGAAGCTTATATTACACTTATACCAAAATCTGAGAAGGAAAAGAATCAGATTAAGAACTACCGCCCTATATCATTGCTTAACGTGGATTACAAAATTTTTGCAGACATTTTGGCAAAAAGATTGAAGAGGGTTTTGGTGGGTGAGATTCATAAGGACCAGGCTGGCTTTCTCCCAGGAAGACACTTATCTGACAATGTGAGGAATATAATAGACATTATGGAACTACTTGAGAATAATATTAACACTAAGGCAGTATTAATATTTGTGGATGCTGAGAAAGCCTTTGACAATATCTCTTGGAGCTTTATGAAAAAGAATCTCAAAGGAATGGGGGTGGGTCAAGGTTTTGAGAATGGTATAGGTGCAATTTATTCTGAACAAAAAGCAAAACTAATTGTAAATAACGTGGTTACTGAACAAATTGCTGTTGAAAAAGGGACACGACAGGGGTGCCCAATATCCCCACTACTTTTTATAACTGTTCTGGAGGTTTTACTAAATATGATCAGGGGTGACCAGCTGGTTAAAGGGATTCAGGTCGGAGCCAAACAATACAAGTTGAAAGCGTTCGCAGATGATCTAGTTTTAACTTTGCAAGAGCCAGACACTAGTACAAAAAAAGTTTTGGAGACAATACAAGCCTTTGGTCGAGTGGCAGGTTTTAAGTTAAATAAACAAAAAACAAAGGTATTGGGAAAGAACCTAACAGTGGAGGAAAGAGAGAAGTTTCAGAGTGAAACTGGACTAATGGTAGCAAATAAGGTGAAATATCTAGGGGTTAATTTAACAACTAAGAATGTGAATCTATTTAAAGACAATTATGAGAAATGCTGGACAGAAATTAAGAAAGATTTGGAAATATGGTCAAATTTGAGACTCTCCTTGTTAGGCCGAATTGCTGTTATTAAGATGAATGTTTTGCCAAGAATGCTGTTTTTGTTCCAAACATTGCAGATTGTGGACAGAATGGATTGTTTCAAGAAGTGGCAGAAAGATATATCGAAATTTGTCTGGCAGGGCAAAAAGCCCAGAATAAAATTTAAAATATTAACTGATGCAAAAGAAAGAGGGGGGTTTGCCCTGCCGGACTTAAAGCTTTACTATGAAGCAGCAGCTTTTTGCTGGCTGAAAGATTGGCTACTTCTTGAGAACACAGACATTTTGGATCTAGAAGGGTTCAATAATAGATTTGGTTGGCATGCATATATATGGTATGACAAGGTAAAAATCCATAAAAGCTTCAAAAACCATATTGTAAGGAAAGCATTATATAATGTTTGGAGTCGGTATAAAGACTTATTGGAAAATAAAACCCCTAGGTGGTTGTCACCAATGGAGGCTAAGGAAGTTAAAAAACTTAATATGGAATCTAAATGGCCAAAATATTGGGAAATTGTAGAACAAGAAGGTGGAAATGTGAAATTACAGAGTTATGAGAAATTGAAGTTTAAAGTAAGAGACTGGTTACATTATTATCAGATAAATGAAGTTTTTAAACAGGACAGGAAAATCGGCTTCCAGGTGGAGAAGTCAAAATTAGAAACAGAATTGTTAGAACCCAATACGAAGAATCTGTCTAGAATGTACAACTTGCTGCTGAAATGGAATACACAGGATGAAATGGTTAAATCAGCTATGATTAAATGGGCACAGGACATTGGTCATGACATTATGTTTGCTGACTGGGAACAGTTATGGACCACCGGTATAAAATTTACGGCATGTAATGCCTTAAGAGAGAACATTATGAAAATGATTTATAGGTGGTACATGACCCCAGTCAAGCTTGCAAAAATTTACCACTTGCCCAATAATAAATGTTGGAAATGCAAGGAAACTGAAGGTACTTTCTACCACCTTTGGTGGACGTGCCCAAGGATTAAGGCCTTCTGGGAAATGATTTATAATGAAATTAAGAAGGTGCTTAAGTGTACCTTTCATAAAAAACCAGAGGCTTTTCTCCTGGGCATGGTAGGCCAATTGGTGTCAAAGAAAGATAGGATGTTTTTTATGTATGCTACAACAGCAGCGAGAGTTCTACTAGCAAAGTATTGGAAGACACAAGAACTACCCACACTGGAAGAGTGGCAGACGAAGGTGATCGATTACATGGGACTAGCAGAGATGACGAGCAGAATCCGTGACCAAGGGAAAGAGACGGCGGAAGAAGATTGGAAGAAATTTAAACTTTATCTTAAAAATACTTGCAAAACTATTGAGTGTTAAAATGTCATGGGTAAAGCATAACAGATTTGCAGCGATAAATGATTGGATAAGAGTTAAAGATAGGAATTAATAATAATTTGGACCAGGGGTTGCTGGAAAAAAAAAAGTTTAAAATAGAGATGTAGAAAAGGGGGGCATGGGGAAGTCGCTGAAATTGGGTATATGAAAAAATCTATGAAATTTTACATGTTTATATGTGTGTATGTTTGTGTCTGTCTTTTGTATTGTCTTATATTATATGTGGAAAAACCAATAAAAAATTTTATATATAAAAAAAAAAAAGTATCAAAAGGTGTTTTGCATCTCACATTTGGAATGAGAAATGCACAGTTGTATCCCAGAATGGTTAAGGTATTTCTATACCAGCTGGGGGGGAAAAAGAAAATGAAAAAAGACGGTATGCCGTCATGGAGCAAACCCAACTTGTAGAAAATGGAATTTCCATGAAATCACCACCCTGAGAATTTGTTAGCTGCCTCTGGGCTAGAAAACATACCAACCCTGAACGTTTCCTCAAAGCCATGGAACCAGCTATTGAGCCATGTACAGGCGGAAGGCTTTGGTGCTTATAGTGTCAGATGTGTGTGGCATGACTATGAAAAGACCCTTTTAAATAAATTTCCATGCAGTTGTGTCTTGAGGCTTCCTGAAGACAAATTAGGAATTATTGTTGTTGTTGTTGACGTCATCATCATCATCATCATATTTATTTATTCCCTGCCTTTTCCCCTGATGGGACTCAAAGCTAAACCACTAGTGATTTTTAAAATCCACCATGAAAATGCAATTAAATATTGATAGGATTATTATTATTTATTAAATTTATATACCGCCCTTCATATATAGATTTCTGGGCATAAAAGTACAAGATTAAAACGCAAAATACATAATAAAACAAAAACAAACCAATAAACCCCCCTTCCACATACGATATACATATATGAAAATCTGTTTAAAACATACCAAAAATTACAATACAGTATGGCAGCACCCTTTCATTAAAAGCAGTCAGTTTCCAAAAGCCTGTTGGGACAAGAAGGTCTTCACCTGCCCAAAGAAGGACAACAAGGAGGGAGCCGGTCTAGCTTCTCCATGAAGGGAGTTCTAGAGTTTGGGAGCAGCCACCAATAAGGCCCTCTCCTGCGTCTCTACCAAGCATGCCTTAGTGGGACTAAGAGAAGGGTCTTCCCCGAAGATATCAAAACCCGAGCAGATTCATTTGAGCCACTACAGTCTTTCATATAGCTTGGGCCTAAGCAGAGGATATTTTCCATTAGCTGAGCTGTATTTATTTCTTGTAAGGCAAAACTCTGAAAGTGTGCAGACTTTCATATCAGCTTACAGCATTGTCTAGTTCATGGGTAGGCAGACTAAGGCCCGGGGGCTGGATCTGGCCCAATCGCCTTCTAAATCCGGCCTGCGGACGGTTCAGGAGTCAGTGTGTTTTTACCTGAGTAGAATGTGTGCTTTTATTTAAAATGCATCTCTTGGTTATTTGTGGGGCATAGGAATTCATTCATTTTTTTATTTTTTTCAAAATATAGTCTGGCCCACCACAAGGTCTGAGGGACGGACAGTGGAATAGATTGCTGACCCCTGATCTAGTTCAACGTTTTGGCATGAAAATAGGGGCTTTTAGTCTAAAGTATTTCCCCCCAAGACCCCCTGGGGTTGCACCCCTCGCTTTCTTCCTAGTGACAGTGATATTGTCATGCGGCAATGCAACTGTTACATTGCCAGAACTGCTTATGTGACGGTGCCCCTGTTGCTAGGAAAAAAAGATTGATTTGAAGTGAGCAAGTGCCGCTGGAACTGTGAAGAGCAGGCTGTCTGAATGACAGGTGGAGGGACATGGGTCGTTCAGGGAGCTTCTCTCTGCAGTTGCCATGTCCACTATGGGGGGAAAAACCAGCCTCCCTCCAGGTTGCCGAAAAGGGGAGAAAATCAGTTTGCAAACTACCCTTCCCTAATTTGGCTCAGCTCTAGAGAAAACATAGTTTGAAGCACTCTTATTTCAGGAGTAAGTTGTCCATACTCATTGCTAAAATTCCTAGTGAGTCAGACTCTGCCTCTGGCTATGCTGTCTGCTAAGCTTCATAGCCTTTGGTGCAAAAGATCTTTTGAGTTTCAACTGTGAACCATCTGAAAGGGAAATCCTTAAGGTGATCATCTTTGAAGATGTGAGGCAGACTTCACTTTAATTACTGAAGCTATGAAGCATGCCAGGTGTTACAGTGACACCTCGGGTTAAGTACTTAATTTGTTCCGGAGGTTCGTTCTTAACCTGAAACTGTTCTTAACCTGAAGCACCACTTTAGCTATTGGGGCCTCCTGCTGCCGCCGCGCTGCCGGAGCACAATTTCTGTTCTCATCCTGAAGCAAAGTTCTTAACCTGAGGTACTATTTCTGGGTTAGCGGAGTCTGTAACCTGAAGCGTATGTAACCTGAAGCGTATGTAACCCGAGGTACCACTGTACTCACAAGTACCAGGCTTCTCCAGCTCAACAGCTTCCCTTCTAAATAAGCTTGGGTGTGAGAAATGGATGCCCCATACATTTGGTTTTGCACAAGAGCTGCTCAGCTTCAGCTTCCTGGCACTCTGATTCTTCAGTTGCTTTTCTCTCAGCTGCTGCTGCTGCTGCTGTCCAAGTTTTGCCTTGGGCCTCTTTGAAAAATGGCAGCAAATCTTTTTGATATTTGGGTTATAACTGGCATCTTCCTAGCGAGATGAGGATGGTGGGAAGTCTTATTGGGCCCTGGGGGGCCATAAATGAGAAAGAGCTTTCTCCCTTTCCTAGGTTTTATTGTTTCTGTTGATTTGGGGATATTGAGCCATGCAGGTAATGAACATGATGGGAAGGGAATGTCCCTGCCATATTGGTCACAGGGTGGGAGAGATGGAATTGCGGGGTGTAACAACATCGGTAAGAGGAAGATTGATTATGCCTTTTGGGCCTTCGTTGAGTTTCCAAACTGTCCTTCACCTACTGGTGCTAATCTTGAGTGCCAGATCAGTTTAAAAAATCTCCCTTATCCATGATTTGATTCTCAATGAGGGAGCTGGTCTGATATGAATTACTGGAACCTGGGTGGGTGGTATCAGGCTTTTCAACTATGCTGTCCTGGGTACGAGTCAATAATAGCAAAGACTTGAGGGTCAGGGAGGGGGCTGCTGTGGACTACAGGAAGTCCCTCTTCAGGCTTCCTGTCCATTTGAGTGCCGGTGCTGAGCGCCAGCAGGAGTGCTGGGAAGCAAAGTTCTCTCCAACGGCTCTGCTGTGAAAGGCCAGCCCCCCCAACTGTCATCTGGGGGCAGCTATTCCATCAGATGTAGCCCTGAGCCAACAACTGCTGATTCCTAATCCAAGATGCCAACAGTTTTCGCATTGCTGGTTTTTTTTTTAAATTTAATTCATGTAGCCAGGGGGTTCTGTTAATCCTAAGAGTTTTGTGAAAGGTGGCAAATGTTTCAAGATAGGGTATGGAATTTACTTTACCGAGAACAGATTGCAGTGCCCGTGGCAGAACTGGCATTGGTTAACCACAGCTGCCCATATTATTATATGAGGGGATTCACATTGAGCTGGTAGGCTTTTTGTGTTCCCTTACATTAGGGGAAAGAAATCACTGTTTCAGACATCGCATGCAGTAGATTGACAGCATCCTGGCACTGACTTGTCATTGCATACTGTTCTCTGCTCCCCCCCGATCTGTTCTGACTTTGCACTTAAAAACATCTGTCAGAAGAAAAACATTATTTGGCATGGGCGCATCAACTGTTTGTCCACGTATTCCCTGGACATGAAAAATGTATTACCACTTCAGATCCCTCATTGCTATATATTCCAAGCATGTCTCCAAATCAGATAAATGCTGCCACAACTGAAATCTTAAAAATTGTGGGATTGGAGAAATTGGGCTTTCTTGCAGAGGGGCTCAGAAATTATAACTCTGTGCTCTGATCAGTGGGGGCCTGGGGCTTCTTTCAATTGCTGTAGGTCTGTTGTTGTTTAGTCGTGTCCGACTCTTCGTGACCCCCTGGCGCTCCTGTCTTCCACTACCTCCTGCAGTTTGGTCAAACTCATGTTCGTTGCTTTGAGAACACTGTCCAACCATCTCGTCCTCCGTTCTCCCCTTCTCCTTGTGCCCTCAGTCTTTCCCAACATCTGGGTCTTTTCCAGGGAGTCTTCTCTTCTCATGAGGTGACCAAAGTATTGGTCACCTGTCCTTCCAGTGAGCACTCAGGGCTGATTTCCTTCAGAATGGAGAGGTTTGATCTTCTTGTAGTCCATGGGACTCTCAAGAGTCTCCTCCAGCACCATAATTCGAAAGCATCAATTCTTTGGTGATCAGCCTTCTTTATGGTCCAGCTCTCACTTCCATACATCACTACTGGGAAAACCATAGCTTTAACTATACGGACCTTTGTCAGAAAGCTGATGTCTCTGCTTTTTAAGATGCTGTCTAGGTTAGAGTCAGGTAATGGGAGGAGGGCAGATCTCATCTCCCTACTTGCTTGTTTTGTTTGTTTCATCACTTCATATACCTAACATTGTGGTTTCTAAATAAAGTACAATGACGTTGCAAAAAAATGAAAACATTAAATTAAATTAGCTTAACATCAGAAAAGCTTGCTCTAAATGCCTGCTAAAATAAGTGTCTTCGCTAAACACCGGAAACTCAACAGGAAGTGGGCATCTTCTGGAACAGGCCCATTAACAACCATGCTGTGCCAGACAATTTTAATCAAGCCTTGGGTTCATTTCCCAGTGACTTCAGAAATTATAACCATAAGCATATTATATGATGGATGTCAGGGTATTCCATGAAATGGTCCACTATGTCGGGGTGGCCAACTCCCAAGAGACTGCGATCTACTCACAGAGTTAAAAACTGGCAGTGGTCTACCCCATTTTGGGGGGTTCAGGTCAAAGTTGTTGAGTTTTTTTTAGGAAGGACGAAGGCCTATTTTCTAGGGATCTGGGCCAAAGTTATTAGGCTTTTGTTAGGGAGGAGGAAGGTCCATTTTTAGGGGTTCAGGTCATACTTAGCGAGCTTTTTTTTTACAGAAAAAGAAAAGCGCGCTTTTTTGGGGGGTGCAGGGCTAAAATGTTTAGCTTTTTTAGGGGAGCCAAAGTTGTTGAGCTTCTTTGGTGGGAGCCAGTGATCTACCAGTGATCTACCACAGACGTCCAGTGATCTACCGGTAGATCTACCTGTTGGACGTGCCTGCACTATGTGATACCAATTTTATCCTATGCGTCACAAAGAGAACCTTCTAAGCCAAAATAAGGTATGATGGTTTGGAATTAGTTTCTGGTTCAGAGGACGCAAACAAACCATCATTTTTCATTTGGATTTAGCAGCAAATTTTGCCAAGTGCTAAACAACAAACTAAGAAGGAGGTCACTTGTACATACAAGGACAAGAAAGGGACAACTGTAGCTTATTTCCAGTCTTCCAAATGATGGTTCAGCAGATTGTCTGAAGTGAACATACTTACCTTAGAATTTACACCCTTCTGTGTTCCATTAGGTAAATCTCTCACTGAGTTATCAAAAGCAACAGTTTCTTATAGCACTCTATAAAGAGTAAAAATTCATAAAGTTATAAGCTGATCGATCGGTCATCCTTTTCCTATGCTCCACCATGTACACTGAAGAACATTCCAGGTAATAACCTCTAAAAACATTAAACAAAGACCTAAAACCATGGAAAAGAAAGTGTGTGTGTGTGTGTGTGTGTGTGTGTGTGTGATATCATACAGTTAAAAACCAGTTTGTATTCTATTTAATACAACAAATACCACAGGTACTGATATACCATATTTTTTGCCCTATAGGACGCACTTTTCCCCCTCCAAAAATGAAGGGGAAATGTGTGTGCGTCCTATGGGGCGAATGCAGGCTTTCGCTGAAGCCTGGAGAGCGAGAGGGGTTGGTGCTTCAGGAAGCTATCCGCAAGCCGTGGGAGAGCTGTGCGAAGTCCCGCAACTCTCCCACGGCTTTTGGAGAGCTGCCTGTTCTGGGGGCTGGGGTCGGGAGAAGCTCAGGCTTCCCCAGCCCCGCTCCAGGGGGGAAATATATATTTTTTCTTTATTCCCCCCCCCCAAAAAAAACCTAGGTGCGCCCTATGGGCCAAAAAATACGGTAAATAAAATAAAATAAAATTGTAAGTAAGCAAAATTGAAGGCTTGGTGATTTAAAAGAGAGATAAAAAGTCTATGTACATCCAGTAGTTAAGAATAACTGCCATGTTTTGTAGGCTGTTGTGCAAAATTTTGCAACTAGTTTTGCAGCCTCTGGTTTTCAATCTTCTAGAATTTTGGACATTCTTCTATTATTATTTTTTAAAGATATTTATTAGGGTTTTACAAAATAGAAAAAGAAAAAAGAAAACATACAAATAAAAAACAATTCCATCTTTCCATCACATTCTTTCATTTGCTTGATTCCCGGACCTCCTCAAACCTCCCTTTTTGTATTCCAGTTTAATTTGTTAGTTCAGCAAATCCTTCCCCTCTTTACTTATCCTAATCTTTAATCTTAAAATAATGTAACATTAGATTTTTGTCTATTAATAGTCCAATTTTTTCATACTCCTTATAGCATTATAGCTAAAAACCACATAACTTTTCATCCAACATCATTCTAACATTCATTAATTTTACAGTATTTCTGTAAATAGTCTTTAAATTTCTTCCAATCTTCTTCCACCGACTCTTCTCCCTGGTCTCGGATTCTGCCGGTCATTTCTGCCAATTCCATGTAGTCCATCACCTTCATCTGCCATTCTTCCAGGGTGGGTAGATCTTGAGTCTTCCAATACTTTGTGATAAGTATTCTTGCTGCTGTCGTAGCATACATAAAGAAAGTTCTATCCTTCTTTGGCACCAATTGGCCGACAATGCCCAGGAGAAAGGCCTCTGGTTTCTTCAGGAAGGTATATTTAAATACCTTTTTCATTTCATTATATCATCTCCCAGAAAACCTTAATCCTTGGGCATGTCCACCAAAGGTGAAAGAATGTACCTTCTGTTTCTTTACATTTCCAACATTTGTTATCGGGCAAATGATAAATTTTTGCCAGCTTGTCTGGGGTCATGTACCACCTGTATATCATTTTCATAATATTCTCTCTTAAGGCATTGCATGCCGTAAAGTTCATACCTGTGGTCCATAACTGTTCCCAGTCAGCAAACATAATATTATGTCCAACATCTTGTGCCCACTTAATCATAGCAGATTTCACCGTTTCATCCTGTGTATTCCATTTCAACAGCAAGTTATACATCCTTGTCAAAATCTTAGTTTTGGGCTCTAACAGTTCTGTTTCCAATTTTGATTTTTCCACCTGGAATCCAATTTTTTTGTCCTGATTATATGCCTCCATTATTTGATAATAATGAAGCCAATCTCGCACTTTATTCTTTAGTTTTTCATAACTCTGCAATTTCAATTTGTCTCCTGCTTGTTCCAAAATTTCCCAATATTTCGGCCATTTGGCCTCCATATTGAGCTTTTTCTGAGCCTTCGCTTCCATCGGTGACAGCCACCTTGGGGTTTTATTTTCAAGTAAATCTTTATATCTTATCCAGACATTAAATAGTGCTTTCCTGACAATATGTTTTTTAAATGCTTTATGTGCTTTGACCTTATCATACCACAGATATGCATGCCAACCAAATACATTGTTAAAGCCTTCCAAATCCAAAATGTCTGGCAGGGCAAATCCACCTCTTTCCTTTGCATCCGTTAAAATTTTAAAATTTATTCTGGGCTTCTTGCCCTGCCAGACAAATCTAGAAATATCTCTCTGCCACTTCTTGAAACAACCCATTTAGAATTTTGGACATTCTTCTAAGCCATGGGTAGGCAAACTAAGGCCCAGGGGCTGGATCCGGCCCAATCGCCTTCTAAATCCGGCCCGCGGACGGTCTGGGAATCAGCGTGTTTTTACATGAGTAGAATGTGTGCTTTTATTTAAAATGCATCTCTGGGTTATTTGTTTTTGGGTTTTTTTCCATTTCAAAATATAGTCCGGCCCCCCACAAGGTCTGAGGTACAGTGGACCGGCCCCTGCTGAAAAAGTTTGCTGTTCTAATCAATGGGGCAAATTATTAATAGAAACCGCATCTCTTTTCCTCTTTTAATCTAGTAGCCATCTAATAAAGCAAAACAAATATATCTGAGTTCCTCTACAAAGATGCACAAGTTTGACGGCCAAATATTTCTGTGAGTGTTAGCCTTAAATGTCCAGGTTGCACTAAGTGGATTCTAAACATTGTCTTAAGTAGTGTTCTGATCATTCCCAAATGTATGAACTATTCCATATCTAGAAAGGTGAAGCCCGGGGGGGTGGGGGAGGCTGGGGAATTTTCAGGTCCCCCTCCGCTGCCCTTACAACCCTTCTCTATCCTCATCTATGTTAGATAGATGTCTGTCCTTATCTATCTTTAAATTACTCCATATTCCTTTGCAGTCACAGGCTTCAGTGAATGCTTTTCTGTTCTAAGGTAAAGGTAAAGGGACCCCTGACCATTAGGTCCAGTCGTGACCGACTCTGGGGTTGCGGCCCTCATCTCGCTTTATTGGCCGAGGGAGGCGGCGTACAGCCAGCATGACTAAGCCGCTTCTGGCGAACCAGAGCAACGCACGGAAACGCCGTTTACCTTCCCGCCGAAGCGGTACCTATTTATCTACTTGCACTGGCATGTTTTTGAACTGCTAGGTTGGCAGGAGCAGGGACTGAGCAATGGGAGCTCACCCCGTCGCGGGGATTCGAACCGCCGACCTTCTGATCAGCAAGTCCTAGGCTCTGTTTAACCCACAGCACCACCCGCGTCCCTTTGCGATGTTCTACTAGAGTCTTGGGGGAAATCTGGGACTTGGAAATTACTCGAGTTCTTTATAAGTTGCAATAGGAGAGGAGTGGACTGCATGTGAACAGCTCACCCGCTGGCATTTTTTGAAGTAATTCCCCCCTGTTTCCCTGCTGATCTTTCGGTGCTTCTGTAGCCACACGCCCCAATTAGGTTTTTCTGTTGTCGTTGCTACAAGTTACATTTTTAAAATAGAAATGGAGAAGGCGAAAGTAGCGACTGTTGCAAGCAAGTACCGCAGAAACCTGTCACGACAACAGCATTTCAAACGAAAGAGAATCATGAGCTGTTTAAAAAGTAATGTTGCTTGCCAGATTTTCAGCATCTACTCTGACGGTAGAGCTAGGGGAGGAGGACTGGGATAGGCAGATACTCAGTGAGTACAGTACTTGATCTCACCCCTCCCTCTTTTTCAGCATAATTAAACAAAGAAGTTGGGATTCTGTTTTAACTATGTTAAATTGTCCATATGGCATGTTACAAGTTGGACTTAAATAACTCACTCGGGGGAAACAGGTCATTGACAGCACCATAACTTGTGGCCCCGAGGGCTAGAGATCCGTGAGTTCAGTACTGGAATTAATCTTCGGTGCATTTGTGTGATCTTTCCAGTGTGTTTTACTGGCTCATATACAAAGCATAGAAAATCCAACACGTAGAAGAATGGTGTTCACAAATGTCTGAAAATGCTTTCACGCTCAGCTTCTCTCAAAGCCGTAACCTCCCATATAGTCTTAAGAGCCCAGGTTGTACTATCATAATGCACAAAAGGGTTCGTGATCTAGGCATCTTACAAAGGTTATGGCATTTCCCAAACTACCAGTCTTATGAGCAACTGTTGGGGTTCTTAAGGGGTGGCAGGCCACCAAAATTCCTTTCTGGAGCTAGATATTACCTCATAAGGCAGTGATGGCCAAACTTGGCCTTCCAGCTGTTTTGGGACTACAACTCCCAAGATCCCTAGCTAACAGGACCAGTGGTCAGGGATGATGGGAATTGTAGTCCCAAAACAGCTGGAGGGCCAAGTTTGGCCATCACTGTCATAAGGTATATGAATGAAACAAGAATATCTGTTGGAGCCTAGGGTGCATAATTCCCAACTACCCAATCTGGCAGACTTTGAGGGGCCTAAAACCCTTTCTGACCATCCCAGAAAAAGTGTTTAAAATGGGTCACTTAAATACATCATAAGGCATGTCGTTAAAACTGTTAATACGTAACAGGGGCCATCTTCCTACATTTTGAGTTGTTTAATCTGACTCGTCTTGGCCAACTGGGGGGTCCAATTTCCCCCCTATCATGCTCGCCTGCCCATCAGCTCATGCAACCGCACTTGGATCATGTAGCCAATGTAGCAGGATTGGTCTTGGAGGTGTGAGAGAGCTTTCTGCAGGGAACTTTGTTTCACAACAATACTCAGTGCTGAGCAGGACCCCGATTATTATTTTTTTAATAAGACATTTTTGGGAACAGTTTATTAAAGCAACCAAGAGGAAATAAGCTGAACTCTTCTGGAAATAAAGTGATGCAAGACAAGCCAGCAGTTTGCTTCCCTGCCCTTCAGGAACACCCCCTTCAGACAAATGCTTTTTTCCTCCTTTCCTTAGCCCTCGCCTCAAGGACTAAACCAAGAGGTTGGAGAAAGGGGAAACCAAAAGTAGTTTCAGACACAGATAAAAAGGCACAAACATTTTAAGGATAAACTGGAAGAGGTTCTCGGGAGAAGCTAGAGGTGTTCTTCAGCCACTCAGAACCATCTGCACCAACACTTCATAGTTAATGCAGCCATTGCTGTCTTCATGGCTGGCCACAAGCATCTCTACTTCTTCCTCAGTCATCTTCGCCCCTAGGGTGACAAGCACATGGCGTATCTCTGCTCCCATGACCGTCCCATTGCCCTCCGTCTCAAAGACCCTCAGGCCCTCCACATAATCCTCAAAGCAGCCTTGATCCTTGTTCTTGGCAGTGGTCCACATCATGGGCAGGAACTGCTCAAAGCTCAGTGTCTTTGCATTCATTTCATCACTCTTGGGGTTCCCCAGAACTTTCATGACTTCAGCATTGGTAGGATTGTGGCCAAGGGCTCTCATGATATCGCCACACTGGCTGTACAGGATCTTTCCATCTCCAGTTCTGTCAAAGAGCTGTAAAGCCTCCTTGAAGTCAGCGGTCTGGTCTTCCGAGAAGTCACACATAATTCCGGCTGCTCACAGTTCCTCTTGCCTGGCGCGAGCAGGACCCCTGATACGATGTGAGGGTGATGCTGTGCAGCCTAGGTACATGTGAGAGCTCTCTTGCACCTAAACCTGCTTCGTTTGGCCCCACATGTAGCAGTCAGCAGTGCACTGCTAACTAGAAGGGTATTTTTTCCTTCAGAAGGAAGAAGGAGCAGAAATGTTCTCTTTAGCAGCACCTTCTATCTTCTACTTGCTTTGAGGTCCCAACTAAAGGACTTCAAAGCACCAAATCTCCCATGTCCCCGGTGGGAGATCCCATGCACCCTGGAAGGTTCCCCATCTTTGATTTATCCTGACCGTTTAAGCAATCAGAAGTTTTGAAATATGTAAATACTTCAGCAAACTATTAAAACACAGCTCCTAGAAAGCCTGCCGAAATAGAAAAATGTAAATTTCCCACCAGAAGGCAAGCCAGGCAGCCCTCCACACGAAAGATGGCCTGGTCCAGTGGTGGGGAACCTATGGCCCTGCAGATGTTGATGGATCTTCCCCAGCCAATGGTCAAGGATGAATGGCCAATGGTCAAGGGTGAAGAGAGTTGGAGTTTAGCAACATCTGCAGGGCCACATGTTCCTCATGCTTGGCTTAGTCCTTCATGGTGGTAGAGCAGAGGTCGGCAGCCTAAGCCCCATGGCCGGATCCGTGGATTGGCGTGGGGATTCTGTGGTTGTTGTTTTTCAGGCACGGGCGCCACCCCCCCGCTGACATTTCCCCCCCTCTCCCTCACCGCGGTGGAACCTCCTCCTTCCTCCTGGTGTAGCCAATCACTAGCCAATCGCCCTGGCCAATGGGCAAGCAGCGGCTGCGCGTGGCCGAGAGGAGGAAGGGGGCACATTTCCAGCAGCCCCTTATTGGAGCAAGTTGTTTGCTGCCACTGCTCGTGCCGCCGCCACCACAGCTCCTGTGCCTGCCCTTGCGAGCGGCAGAGGCTGTCGGCAGCGGCGGAGGAACGAGTAGCCTGAAAGTAGTCCTTTCGGGCTGCTGTTCCTCTGCCACCGCCTCTGCCGCTGTCGTCGCTGGAGGAGGAGGAACGAACAGCCTGAAAGCAGCCCCTTTTTTTGCCCACCAGACGGTTTGTGGTGTGGTGAACCAGCCCACCCCCCAGAAAGCTTGCTGACCCCTGTGGTAGAGGGACAGAGCCTCAGGAGCTAACCTCCATGTTTACACGGACTTGTATAGGAGGAGACAGCTCTTAAGATACTTTGCCAAAACCTGTAGTTCAAGCTATATACTGTTTGTTCAACGTTTTCATCCCACCCAAATAAATAAAACAGAAATGAATAAGACCAGTTCCTACACCCCAGTTTGAGTGGGAATGTCAGCTTGTGTGGGACAGTGAATTGAGAACGATCACGCAGTCATGTGTCGGCCTTCAGTCAACAGCCCAACTGTAAAAGTGCATTTTCATTTGCTTTCATGAATTGATAAGGCCATTTTGCCCTATGTATGTTGGTTAGTGTAATCTAAATGAACAATGAGGATTTCATTTGTTTTCCAGTGTTTTTCATTTCTTCTCAGGCTAGTGAGATTCTCCATCCTATTACTCCCAAGCCTTTATGTCACTTTTTCAACAAAAATGGAGAGGCATGGTTTGTATGTCTGTGTAGTAGGTGTCTGTGACTCATAAATTCAAATTTAGAACGAAAGGTTTAGGGAGTGGATAATGGGGCATTTGCAAATACTGGTCTGTTCTTTTCCATGCTGCTTAGCAAATACCTCTTCGTGCTTCAGTATTCATGTGTAAGAATTCATTGTTCCCAAAACTCCTTCCATTTCCCCCACTCTACTTTTGTGATACCTTCCTTTCCTCCCCCACCTGCAAAATAGGTAAGCCTCTCTAGTTTAATCATAACAACATTCATCTGTTTTTGTGATTAAAAATATCAGAGAAATCACTGATTTTAAAAAATAATTGTTTTAACTATAGTAACTTTTAAAAAACTTTTTATTCAATTTAGCAGTTGATTTTCTTGGAGAACTTGTTGGGAAATGCTTGCATATATATTCCATGTCCTAGTCTTGCCCAGATTTGCTTTCCTTTTTGCCCAGGGGTTAATCTGCACTGCCCCGGGCACACTGCCTGAAAAATGTTAAGAATGAGACAGCTTCCCTAAGAAATATTGGCTTACAGTCTGCTTTAGAGATATTGCTTTAGAGAGTATTAAAAGTAGGATCCCGTTCTGATCTAAAAGCTACACAAAACCTTTCCTGACATGAGCAGTGTCTATTTATAGATAGATGAACAAACACATTTTTTCAGCTTATTCATGAAGGCAAGTTTGTGTAATCATCTTAGCATTACATGAAATACAAATATGCAGCTGGATGTTCAATGAAATGAGATTTTTATTAACACTCCTCACCCCAATTCCAAAGAGAAATATAATTAGTAACTCTCTTAGCATCCCACATGAGGCAAGCAGGCAGGTCTGTCTGCTGTGCTTCATGTTGATTTATCATCCTAACTAATTAATTTATACCTTGTCTCATCTCTGCAGTCAAGGTGGTATAAATACAGCAAAAACAAATCGCCAAATATTATGTGCTTGGGTCTGCATGGGCATAGCTGGTTCTTTAGTGGCTGCTTTTAAGATGTGTTTCATCTCCAGTCATTTAGTTACCAGTCATAGCTTGGAATGACATTGTAAAGGTAAAGGTAAAGGTACCCCTGCCCGTACGGGCCAGTCTTGACAGACTCTAGGGTTGTGCGCTCATCTCACTCTATAGGCCGGGAGCCAGCGCTGTCCGCAGACACTTCTGGGTCACGTGGCCAGCGTGACAAGCTGCATCTGGCGAGCCAGCGCAGCACACGGAACGCTGTTTACCTTCCCGCTGGTAAGCGGTCCCTATTTATCTACTTGCACCTGGGGGTGCTTTCGAACTGCTAGGTTGGCAGGCGCTGGGACCGCACGACGGGAGCGCACCCCGCCGCGGGGATTCGAACCGCCGACCATGCGATTGGCAAGTCCTAGGCGCTGAGGTTTTACCCACAGCGCCACCCGCGTCCCTAGATGTGTTTCATCTCCAATCATTTAGTTACTAGTCATAGCTTGGAATGACATTGTAGTTCTGTGTTTTAGCAATGGTGTCCCTTTCTTGTATAATTGCACTAGACCCTGGAACTGCTTTCGAAAGCAGCTCAGTGCTATGAGTTGTGATGTTATGCAGTAGCTGCTGCTACCCAAGTTCTGACCAATACTTCCTGACCTTGCACCTCACCAAAGATGAAGCACATCCTCAAATTCTCCCCGCTTTTACATGAAATACACACACTCCTACCAGGCATAAAGAGTAGAGCTTTGTTTGCCTCGTCCATTGATTTATATTCCTGTGTAGTTTACTCCAGTAATTTAATCTGGCAACCTCTGTATTTCTCTGGCTCATTTCAAAAATAAGGTTTATAATTGTTAAAGCTCATCCCTTCCTGATAAGATGTATTGTGTTAAATTATTTTCTCCCCCAGTCTATGTAATTCCATTTGTGTCTTGGGCTGTTGACTGTTTGATTGTTAACAGGTTCTGAAGTAATTAAATTAGGTGAGCTATGATTACATGTGCAGCATTAGTAGACCACATCTGTGTACAGCAGAGTCAAAACTCTGTCAGATGACCCTTGAGGTCCCGCAAAGGGAAAATAATATAATTCTTCTTCCTTTTTCTCCTTGGGTTGATAATCTGATTTCACTTATTTATTCTACTGCATGATCCCCTTTAGACCTATACATTCTCCATCTTGTTTTCTCTCCAGGCTCCTCATTAAATTCTGAATAATTGCATATTGAGGCAGAAGTGCTCTTGGTGAAATTTATGCCACATGCACAAGATTACATCTTTGTACTCCATATTAATCTTTGCTCAAATCATTAATGTAAATGAGAACCCTAAGTTTGTCTTTCTCCCTATGTGTGAATAGAATTGGTTGGGAGGGGGGTGGGAATGCTCCTGTATTATTTCTTTGACTTTTTGACAAAGTAGGTAAAGAGCTTGAATGCTACGAATCAGCTGTTAGTAAACTTTTGGTTACCCATAGGGATCAATATATTAAAATTGCATATAGTGTAGATTGTAGGTGGATTGCAATCTACAAACATTTATAAGGTTAATAACCTTTACCTATCACACTTTTAAAATGTCCTTTCATCAATAACCTGCCTTGCTGTGGAGATGTAATTGTTTTCTTGCTAGAAGTCATCAAATGATGAGAGTGGTACGTGATTAGGCCATCATATAATAACTGCAGTTTTCTTTTTAATGGAATGCTGGAATCAAGCTTTCAAGTCACACAGGACTTTTTCTAAGGCTGGAATTTCAGGGGGAAATGAGAGCTTTTGCCAGAACAACGCATACTCAATTTAACAAATTTAACAAATTCAATAGGATTTCAAAAGGAAGCCTGCTTGTTAGATACCACTTTTTAAAAAATACTTGCGATTCCGGATAGAGGGGACAGTTGCTTTTCATAGAGTGTGCCCACAGCTCCCACTTTAGTTCAATTTAATTAGCACATGATTTAGTTCAGGTGTAAGGGGGCCGGATGCGGCCCAATTGCCTTCTGAATCCGGCCTGCGGACGGTCCGGGAATCAGCATGTTTTTACATGAGTAGAATGTGTCCTTTTATTTAAAATGCATCTCTGGGTCATTTGTGGGGCATAGGAATTCGTTCATTATTTTTTTCAAAATATAGTCTGGCCCCCCCCACAAGGTCTGAGGGACGGTGGACCAGCCCCAGCTGGAAAAGGTTGCTGACCCCTGATTTAGTTATTGCATGTTGTGGGCCTTCTTTCATTTCCTTCATTCTTTTCATTTCTTGAGAACCAGGGAAATGTTTCATTTCTGTTAGTCAGGTGTTGGTAAAGGTAAAGGTACCCCTGCCCGTACGGGCCAGTCTTGACAGACTCTAGGGTTGTGCGCTCATCTCACTTAAGAGGCCGGGAGCCAGCGCTGTCCGCAGACACTTCCGGGTCACGTGGCCAGCGTGACGAAGCTGCTCTGGCGAGCCAGCACCAGAGCAGCACACGGAAACGCCGTTTACCTTCCCGCTATAAAGCGGTCCCTATTTATCTACTTGCACCCGGGGGTGCTTTCGAACTGCTAGGTTGGCAGGCGCTGGGGCCGAACGACGGGAGCGCACCCCGCCGCGGGGATTCGAACCGCCGACCATACGATCGGCAAGTCCTAGGCGCTGAGGTTTTACCCACAGCGCCACCCGCGTCCCGCAGGTGCTGGTGGTACATGTTAAACTAGTGGCGGGGAACCTCATGTCCATGGGCCAGACCCAAACTGCCAGGCCTTCCCATCCAGCCCACCACGTCTCTCCCAGTATCCCGAACCCACTTCCAGTCGCTGTCTAACATCTCACTGCTACCCCCCTCTTTCTCCACATTACTGCTGCCTCCTCTCATTTCTTTCCTCTTTCTCGGTGCTGCATGTGAAAGTGGTGGACTGAGGGTAACGTTGGCCGTGGAACGCTGTTCTGGCAGTTTCAGGGCCTCGTGGCTCTTCCAGATTCTTCCTCTGTGCTTAGGAGATGTGGAAGCACTCAGCTGGGTGACCTGCTGCTGCTCTTGCGGGTTTTTGGAAGCCATTTTTGGTGCTCCAGAAACTCCTGAGCTGCCTGGAGCCACCGCAGCTGCCGGTAAAGTGCTCTGCTTTTTAACGTTGCTATGAAGAACCCCCTGCTCACATTTGAAGAGTGTGTGTGTTTAGTCCCTGAAAAGGTTTCTAAAGTAAATAATCGAGCTCCTAGGGAAAGAAGGGCCTCCGCACAGACCAGCTGAGGAGTGCATGGCAGAAGTTCGGACTATATGACCCTTTGGGTCCCTTCAAACTCTGCAGTTCTGTTATTCTAACGGGGGATGAGAAAGTCCGTATGTGATACTTCTGCATGCGCAGGTATGTGTGCATGTGAAATCGACTGTAGCTCTGCTCCCTTTGTGCTTTGGCCCCGCTGAGGCACTGGATGTGTGTTATTTCAGTGATCTCTTGAAAGAGGGTCCCCCCCCCCCGAAACTGCTGCTGCTGCTTTTACTAAGCGACACAGGAGGCATTTTGGTTTTAGTCACAACAGCATGATCATTAAAGCTTTTTGTCCCCAGCAAGAGATTCCAAAAAAAGTGAGACCTGTGAAGAATTCCTGGAGAGGGTTTTGTCAGATAGAGCCAGCCTTTTCGTCAGGGTGGCTGCAAATACAGTGGTACATCGGGTTAAGAACTTAATTCGTTCCGGAGGTCCGTTCTTAACCTGAAATTGTTCTTCACCTGAAGCACCACTTTAGCTAATGAGGCCTCCCGCTGCCGCCATGCCGCCAGAGCACGATTTCTGTTCTCATCCTGAAGCAAAGTTCTTAACCCGAGGTACTATTTCTGGGTTAGCGGAGTCGGTAACCTGAAGAGTCTGTAACCTGAAGTGTCTGTAACCAAAGGTACCACTGTACCATATTGGCCTTAATATAAGCCTCACTTTTTCTCCCAAATTCCGACCATGAAAAGTTAAAGCACAGCTTATATTCTCAACCTTACAGTATGCAGCCAGGAGCATGGGGCAAACAGTGCCAGGAGCGTAGCAAAGTGGCACATGCCCCGTGTGTAGTCCCCGTCCTCTCCCCAAGGCTGGGAAGGGAGAGAGCGAGAAAGGGGAAAGTTTGCTGGCAATGCAGTGCAGTTCCCCCGCCCTCAGTATGCAGCCAGGAACAGCGAGGAATGGAGTGGCTTATATTCGGGTATATTCTCCTTTTTTGTCCTCCCCCCATCAATTTTAAAGATGCGGCTTATATTCAGGTGTGGCTTATATTCGGGTCAATACGGTAAAAAGATTACGGTAAAAAGATTAGCTCTGAGTTTTTCAGGAATGAAGACTGCCAAGGAACCCCAAGTTGTGCTCTCATGAATGCAGTACCTGTGGCATTGTTGTGAAGGACTGCAAAGCATCAATCCAAGGATTTTTTTTCATTCAATAAGTTGCACTGAAATAAATAAGCATTTGCTGCCACATGCAAAACAGCTCAGTTCAAATGTATGGCAGTGATCTCACTTACCAGCATGAGAGAGAATGAACGCGAACTCCGTTTTAAAAATAGCCTGTAAGTCTGAGGATTACGGGAACCAGTCTTTCATTTGGCGGCAGATGTGTTTAGGATCAGGATGCCAGTTATTAAGTTACTGAGGTAACAGTCTAGCTGCTTTATTTGCCATTGAGAAAAGAGTCCACATGTTCAGAAATGTCATTTTAGAATGAAATGGCTGTAGGAGAGTTCTGAATCATCTCTTTCTTAGTAGAAACCAATGGGTCTATTGGAGCCAATATCAGGGTTGTGTTGTGATCTTGTGAATTGGTCACTGTAATTCCTTTACTTTTAGGTGCTTGGGGCTATTGTCCTGTTTGCATTTCCCCAAGGCCTTGGGACCGGTTTACTTGGAGTATTGGCTTACGCTATTTATCCCATCTCAACTGCTCTTTTTTGTGTGTTTTTTTGGCGGAATTACAACTTTTGCAAGTGCCTTATACAGTGGTACCTCGGGTTAAGTACTTAATTCGTTCCGGAGGTCCGTACTTAACCTGAAACTGTTCTTAACCTGAAGCACCACTTTAGCTAATGGGGCCTGCTGCTGCTGCCACGCCGCCAGAGCACGATTTCTGTTCTCATCCTGAAGCAAAGTTCTTAACCTGAAGCACTATTTCTGGGTTAGTGGAGTCTGTAACCTGAAGCGTATGTAACCTGAAGCATATGTAACCCCAGGTACCACTGTAGTGTTCATTCCCCATACACAAGGAATCAATCTTTTAACTGTAAAGTTGGTGTGTCTTTTAATCTGCAATTTTAGTTTATAATGTACATTTTACAGGTTTATTTTATTTATATTTGGGGGCTTAAAACTTGCTTTTAACTTTGTTTTTTTTATTGACAGTTTGAATGTATATTTTATATCCTTTGTAAACCACTTCAAGGTTTTATTTACATTTAAGTGGTACGCAAATTCTGTACGTACGAATGAATGAATGGTTAACGTACTGACACTTTCTGCTTTCTGTGGCTCTTTCCATCTCCTGTCTAGAATCCTACCCAAGTTGGAACGGCTCTTCAGGTTTTCTATAACCTTGGCACTTTGAAAGTCACCGTCACTAACGTTGTGGATGGTTACTGCACGTCCTTGGAGGAGAACATCAACAATGCCTTGGATATTAAGGTTTTGACTCAGCCCTCTCAGACAGCGGTTAGAGGTACTATGCCTTCTCCCTTCTGTATTAATACAGTGCCTGGTAATTGGACATTATATTCCCATAAGCAGAATCTAATACAGTTCTTCATGTTCATATTAGTCTTCATCACACTTTACTGTTTGGTAAGCTGTTTCTTTTCTTTGGATGTGATAATACTGCAAGCTGCGAAGTGGAAAAGTCACATTGAGGTAAATGAATTGGCCCATTTCCAAGTCATTCTCACTTCAAACGTGTTGTACTTAATATTGCAGCACGGTATTCTCCTTCCCTCCAGATTTCAAGTAATGTCAACAGCTGGTGCAGCATAGCAACTACAACAGCACAATGTTTACTCAGATGTACGTCCCCCAATTGAGAAACACACACACACACACACACACACACACACACATATAGCGCAACATCGCTTTCAGCTGGCATTTTTAGCACTTAGACTTGTGACCCTCATCATAGCTAATATGACATTTGCTTTAGGTCTTGGAATTTCTCTTGGCATGTGCCAAAAAGGCTTATAATTCTTCCCCATTAAAAATAAAATACAATGGAAGGAGGCAATAGATCCTCTACCATTCTATACTACGGAGTTTGGAGCTCCTTTTGTGAAACTGTTTAAATAACAGTGTAATATTGACTTTCTGTTCTACTTCTGAACATATCAAATATATAACTTTATTTATTCATGACACTTCTATATTGCATATCAGGCAGATCCTCTGGGTGGTTTATGAACTTCAAAATTAAATAAAATCCAAAATAATAAAAAATGCACTGGAATATGGACACACTTCAGAAATGGTTACCGTATTTTTCGCCCTATAGGACGCACTTTTTCCCCTCCAAAAATGAAGGGGAAATCTGGGTGCGTCCTATGGGGCGAATGCAGGCTTTCGCTGAAGCTTGGAGAGCGAGAGGGGTCGGTGCGCACCGACCCCTCTCGCTCTCCAGGCTTCAGGAAGACATCCGCAGCCTGCTTCCCGGAGCGTCGGGCGCCCTGAAAGCAGAGCGCCCGGCGCTTCGGGAACGCATCCGCAGCCTAGGCAGCCCTGCGGGAGGTCCCGCAGGGCTGTCTAGGCTGCGGATAGCAGCCTGCCGCCCGGCGGGCGGGGCGCCCTAAAGCAGAGCGCCCCTCGTGCCGGGCATACTTCCGCAGCGTGGGGAGCCCTGCAGGAGTTCCCTGCAGGGCTCCCCACTCTGCGGATATCAGCCTGCCGCCAGCTGGACAGACATCCGCAGCATGGGGAGCCCTGTGGGAGTTCCCCGCAGGGCTGTCTAGGCTGCGGATAGCAGCCTGCCGCCTGGCGGGTGGGCGGGGCACCCTGAAGCAGAGCGCCCCGCCCGCCGGACAGACATCCGCAGCGTGGGGAGCCCTGCAGGAGTTCCCCGCAGGGCTTCCCATGCTGCGGATAGCAGCCTGCCGCCCAGCGGGCGCGGCGCCCTGAAGCAGGGCGCCCCTCGCGCCAGGCAGACATCGGCCAGCCCCACAAGCTCGGGGGACAGCGGGGAGGCGCAGCGCCGCCATCCCGCTGTTCCCCGACCTGGTTCGGTTTCCCCGACCTGCTTTTTGGGGGGGAAATAAAGGGGAAAAAATTTTCCTTTATTTCCCCCCAACAAAACTAGGTGCGTCCTATGGGACGGAGCGTCCTATGGGACGAAAAATACGGTACCTTTAGTTAACATACATGGGGAAAACGTGGCTATTTAGCTGTTCACTGTGTGCTGGCTGAGATTTATTGAGGCCTCCATGTCTGAAGAAGGAGCTGTTACTTACTTTGGCCACATTTATATTCCGCTGTTGCCCCAAGAACCTCAGGGTAGTATATATGAGAGTTACCCTGTTTTGTCCTTGCAACATCCCCACGAGGTCCAAAGACTGTTAACTTGCCCAGGGCCATCCAGTGAGCTCATGGCTCACTGGAGATCTGTGCCCCAAACTCCTAGGTATAAATCCAAGACTTTTATGCAGTCATCGAGTTGGGAGTTCAGCCCAGAACCTGTGGCCCTCCAGATGTCATTGAACTCCAACTCTCAACAGCCCCTGCCAGCATGGCTAGCCATCAGGGAATGATGGGAGCTGGTGTTCAACAACGTTGGAGGCCCTCAGGCTTCCCATTTCTGCTCTAGCACCATGCTGAACCAAGACCTCTTTCTTTCCATTTCTCTAACAGTTCCAGTATGTCCCTTCTTGTGCATCCAGATATTTAAAATCCTAATTGTAGCAATTCCCCAAGCTGAGCTGTTGTCGTTTAGGTTTTTTGAAACAGGTTGTTCTTAAAACAGGTGGCCCTGGAAGAGCATCTATGCCAACACCAGGAAACACGGCGGCCTTTAGAGCAGCTCTGTGGACCAATATGGAAAAGCTGATGGATCAAATCTGTGCAGCTTGTGGGCAGGTATTTGGCTATTTAAACATCCTCTTCTGGCTTGGCACGGTTTGGAGGGCACCGTGAAATGCAGAAGCGAGTTGGGCTGAAAATGACATCTTTCCTTTTCAGGTGCAGCATCTGCAGAAAGTACTGTCCATGAAAAGAGATCCAGTTACACAGGTGTGCTTCATTGAAGAATTAGCAAAGGTAACGCTTCTCTCCTGGCCCCTTCCCCCGCACCACATCTCTTCCTTCTAACTAAGTGCATTCTTGCAAAGGTAACTTGCCTTTTTTAATTATGTCAGCAGAAAGGGAGTGTTCACTTTTTGGTATTTCAGTGTGTAATGAAATACAGTGGTACCTTGGGTTACATACGCTTCAGGTTACAGACGCTTCAGGTTATAGACTCCGCTAACCCAGAAATAGTACCTCGGGTTAAGAACTTTGCTTCAGGATGAGAACAGAAATTGAACTCCGGTGGCGCGGCGGCAGCAGGAGGCCCCATTAGCTAAAGTAGTGCTTCAGGTTAAGAACAGTTTCAGGTTAAGAATGGACCTCCGGAATGAATTAAGTACTTAACCCGGAGTACCACTGTAGTGCTGACACACAGACTAGCCCGAACGGTGTGCATTGATGGATGATTCAAGATCTATAGCAGCCGTAGGCAAACTCAGCCCTCCAGATGTTTTGGGACTACAGTTCCCATAATCCCTGACCACTGGTCCTGTTAGCTAGGGATGATGGGAGTTGTAGTCCCAAAACATCTGGAGGGTTGAATTTGCCTATGCCTGATCTATAGTCTCTTGGGCATAGACACAAGGCTAGCTTGTATGTGTATCTTTCAGGCAAGTAGAACTTAACCATTTGATGTTTTGTGGGACTGGCGTCTGGTTTAAACCAGGACCTCTGTTGCTTTGTGTAAAGTGTTAGCCTGCCAGCGCAGGGATGGCCTGGTCTATAAATCCCTTTTGTGCAGTTGTAGATGAAGTGGCCCAGTTTCAGCAAAGCAGCAGGAATATCTTGCTTGCTTGTTCTCCTTGCCTTGGATGCAAACTAGTGTAATTTGCTCTGAACTTTTTTTGGGGGGGAACCACCTCTTGAAGATGGGGAACTCTGTAGAATGGCTTTTTAGGGAATGCAAGAGACTGAAGTATGGGAGGAATTGATAACCCAACAAGAGATGTGCATAAACACTGCCCCATCCCCACATGGCAGCATTTGGGCCCAATCCCTTGGGATAACTGCTTTTTTGTCATATTTGAAAGAATAATAAAATATCATTACGTGCCTTTATTAATGATCAGTGTTATCTTTCACCGTAATACTGTGTGCATTGGCTAATTAATCTTATGTATTAGTAAGATAACGTGTCTTTGTATGGTTTGTCACATGATCCAGCCATCTGCTTCTCTCCTTTTGGCAATTCCCTCTTTGATAAACAATCCACGGCTGTCCTTTGCCTACAGTAGCTCCCCTCTGAATACCTATTCTTATCCATTCACTTGTATTGTGCTGTATTCTTATTTAGACAAATTTGATGAATGATGTTCCCAAGGGCCAATAACAGTGCTAGCCAATCAGTTCATCTATCATAATTTGTGAAGGAGAGCCCCTTCCTCTCTTCATGTTCAAGTTTAAATTTTATGCAAAGGGAGAGAGAAAATGTTCCAATTCCATGTGCTGGACTATAAATTCCAACAGATTCAATTTTTTTAATGGAGAGGAGAGACCGTTTATGCAAATAGTTTGCAATATGAATATTAAACAGAGAAACAAAAACTTTTTTCTTGCGGCTGCATGCTCTTTGCAGTTTCTCTTATGAATCGACGTAAAAGAAAAACCCTAGGAAACATACCCTCTTTATATGAGAAGCTTCTCACAGCTACATGGTCTTTGTTAGGAGTTACAGCCTGCCCTTCCCAAGGCATTGGGCTGAGTAATAGTAATTTATCTTACACACTGATGCCAGGAAATTATAGGCCAGGGACCTGCCTTGGGTAAACTAGTGGAAAGCATGATCAAGGGTAGAATGGCAAGGCAAAGGGAAGCATAAGCCTTGCTCTGCAATAATGAGCATTGCTTCTGCAAAGGGCTCTTGTGCCCTACTCATTTTCTGGAGTTCTGGGAGATGCCCCCCCCCCCAAATGTCTCTGTGTTTGACATTGTAAGTTTATTTTTGGCATATAGAGGAAGAAGTTTCATAGCTCAGTGACACGTGCTCATTCTCCCTCTTCAAAAAGGTGTCATCCTAGATCTCTCTGGCTGCTCAGTATACTCAAATCATTTATGTGTGAAAATCTAAGTGATGAGGAATAGGGTTGGCTTTTTTTCATGGCTGGTCACTATGGACACCGCATTTCTAAAAATATTATTTGCTCGGTTTGGTTGTATGTCCAAAGATGTGTCTTTGGGATGGGACCAGAGGGTGGTTGGGTGATTTAATAGACTGATACACCCCCCTTTTTAAATCTTCCCTAACCCCACTTTTGATGGCTTGAAGGGAGATGCCCTTAAAAATTCCTGCTCTTCCCTAGCAAACATTGTGCTAGAGAGGACCACTGTAAATCCTAGTTTAAGTAATTGAACAATATTTTGTTTTATTGTGAATTCATGCTCATGTGGAACGTAGAGTGTATAATATTAGTCAAGAGAACTCAATAGAAGAAAGAGTGTTGATCATTCAAATGGACATGTTTGCATTTGCATGTCTATTTTGATAACATTATTTGGCATTTATTTGGCTGAGGGGCGGGTCTTTAGTCCATTGTATTCTGTCTCAGTGCTTATTTCTCTGAACTTCTAACGGAATGCAGTTTTATTTGAACCCCAAGCCAAATGTGCACTGGCCTTAACATTCATAGACGGCATTGCTATTGTGTGCTGAAAACCTGCCTTTTGCTGCTGCTACTGAAATAAGGCTATCGTGTATTTTCTTAAGTCCCCTAGTTATCTAACATACAGTGGTACCTCGGGTTACAAACACTTCAGGTTACAGACTCCGCTAACCGAGAAATAGTACTTCAGGTTAAGAACTTTGCTTCAGGATGAGAACAGAAATTGCGCAGCAGTGGCGGTGGGAGGCCCCATTAGCTAAAGTGGTACCTCAGGTTAAGAACAGTGTCAGGTTAAGAACGGACCTCCAGAATGAATTAAGTTCTTAACCCGAGGTCCCACTGCATTGTCACAAGCTGCTAGGTAGGACTTTTGGAACTGCCTAACAAGCCCTTAAATCTAGAAATGCAAGCATACCCTCAGTGTCTGTTGAGCAATAGGGACAGCCAGATGGGAGTGCAGGATCTGTTGAGTCTGCTGCCAGTAGTTAAAAATAAGCTGATAAATCATGGAAATTCTAATACTCATTTAAAAAGCCAAAGCAATTTCACATATGATACTATCCGTTTCCACTCTACATAAAGTGTCTGGGAGAGGAGAGAAGGTTGGATTTTTGTGTGTCCACATTAGAAAGTTGATCTAACAACAAAACACATTGGAACTTGCCCATTTTTAAAGGGCTGTATGCCCATTCTCACAGGACATGCTAACATAAACCCTGCATTTTACATTCTGTTTGCTAATTACTGGTGGTGAGGTCAACTCTAGCATTATATCTATCTTCCTCAACAGCTGCGATTCCACTTTAGATGCCCATCTGTCTCCTTGGAGACTCTGCAATGCAAGTCAATGGCCATAGCTCCACCTACATTGGTCACTGGCCACCCCCACTTCTGGCTCTGATCCTTCCCATCACTGTCATGTGCTCACCAGAACGTTGCCAAGGAGCAGGCGGGAAAGTGTTCCCCATCCCTGATTTAGACATTAAAGGTAAAGGTACCCCTGCCCGTACGGGCCAGTCTTGACAGACTCTGGGGTTGTGCGCCCATCTCACTCAAGAGGCCAGGGGCCAGCGCTGTCCGCAGACACTTCCGGGTCACGTGGCCAGCGTGACAAGCTGCATCTGGCGAGCCAGTGCAGCACACGGAACGCCGTTTACCTTCCCGCTGGTAAGCGGTCCCTATTTATCTACTTGCACCCGGGGGTGCTTTCGAACTGCTAGGTTGGCAGGCGCTGGGACCGCACGATGGGAGCGCACCCCGCCACGGGGATTCGAACCGCCGACCTTTCGATCAGCAAGCCCTAGGCGCTGAGGCTTTTACCCACAGTGCCATTATTGCCGTATAAAAATAATATTTCCCTGGAATCATCTGTACGCAGATTAAAAAGCAAAGACACACTTTTTTGTTTTAGTTTGAAAAGCAATATTCAAAAATATATAAACTATGTTCTCCCTGGTACCTACATAAAGAGATTACCTTTTAAAATGTTATTTTGCCACTGGAAAGCACTGAATATAATGAAATGTAGCCTGCAGTGAAACAAAACACAAGACCCTCTTCAAAACTGTGGTGATGTTTATTGATTGTGTGACCACCACACTATATATCATATACACAATAGCATAAATATACAGGCATTATATATATATATATATTATATATATAATCTGATTCAAAACACCACAAACAGAAATAAAGGGTGGATTGAGGTGATTGGAGACTTGACAGTTCCTCTACTGACATTTTTTTTTACTACTGCAAATGATATCTTTTGCTCGGAGTCTCACATTTGGAAGTCACGTTGCTATAGAAATAGCGTGTACGGATCTTCCTTCGTTCAGTCCCACGAGGCCTGCAATACAGAATTGTTAAATCTTTTGCAGTCCTATGTTATAGCTTACAAATATTCATGGGGTAACTTCCAAGGTCTTTTGTCTCCAAGATGCTTTTTCCAAACCTGCCTTTGGGGCCTTGATGATTAGAAAAACCCTGTCCACATTAGTATTAAGAGCTTTGTTTTGGGACCCTGTAGCAGATGAACTGCACAGTAATATTCTCTGTGTAGCTTTACATTTCAAAGGGGCTTGAGAATAAATGTTTTTCATTGTTTTAATCAAACTGCTCCTGGAGGCTGTGTTTTGTGCTGTATAAAAAGGAGGACTGAAATTAGTGTGTAAGGGTTGGTATTTTTCATATATAAATAACACTGTTGAGCACTTGCAAGTAGTCATCTACTGTAATAATGCACAGGTGGAATGTCATTTTAATTTTACATTTTAAACCTTGCCCAGGATGTAATGGTAGCTGTTGGTTATCTGTATTTTTAACTATTGATCTGTCACAATGCTCACCAGAGGGTCTATTTATCAAGCATGTTCTCCACGACAATCACAACCCAAGTAGTCACTTGGCACAAAATGGAAGAACTTAGCCACAGGATTTTTTTCCTACCCAGTGCTAAGTAATTTGAGTTTTGCTGTTTCTGTTTATGGAGAGGATGACGACCAAGATGATCAAGGGGGACAGGAAGCCAAGCCTTAGGAGGAACGGTTGAGAGAACTGGATATGTTTAGCCTGAAAAACAGGAAACTGGGAGGAAGATAAGATGGCCATCTACAAATATCTAAAGCAGAGCTTTCCAAACTTTTCATGTTGGCAACACACTTTTTAGACAGCAAACCAGAGGTCAAACTAACCCCTTTCCAGCTCTGGGAGGAGCGCAGGGAGCGTTTGCGTGACACACTGCAACCGACACACTAACGTGTCGCGACACACAGTTAGAGAAAGCTCTGATCTAAAGAGCTACCACATGGAAGATATAGTGGTACCTCGGGTTAAGTACTTAATTCGTTCCGGAGGTCCGTTCTTAACCTGAAACTGTTCTTAACCTGAAGCACCACTTTAGCTAATGGGGCCTCCCGCTGCTGCCACACCGCTGGAGCACGATTTCTGTTCTCAACCTGAAGCACAGTTCTTAACCCGAGGTACTATTTCTGGGTTAGCAGAGTCTGTAACCTGAAGCGTCTGTAACCTGAAGCATATGTAACCTGGGGTACTACTGTAGATCGAGCTTGTTCTCTCCTGCTCCAGAGGATAGAACCTGAAGCAATGGATTGAAGTTACAAGAAAGGAGATTCCGGCCTAACATCAGGAAGATCTTTCTGACAATAAGGGCTATTCGACAGTAGAACAGACTCCCATGAGAGGTTGTGAACTCTCCTTCCTTGAAGGTTTTTAAGCAGAGGTTGGATGGCCATCTGCCATGCATGATCTAGTTGAGATTTCTGCATTTGGACTTGATAACGTTTGAAGTCCCTCCCAACTCTACAACCCTCCCAACTCTATGATTCTGTTTCAATTCCCAATAGTAAATTTCCACCATCAGCTGGAGGGAGTTAAAAAAGCTGGAAGGCTTTTGATTTTTCTCCTGTTTGGGAGCTACTTGTAGTGTTCAAGTCTCCTTACGTTGCAGCTGGTTCTCTTCCTTCCCCATCCCCTCGAAGGCGGAGGGCAGTCGTATCTTGCTTCTGCAATTAAACCTCTTCCTGCTCTTATTGAGAAATGGACTCAACGAGTAATGAGATTGTCTGGTGAGCCCTGTTCACACCGCTGATGTAATTTCCCCCAGAAAGGGTATCCATCTTTGTCATTTTCAGCAGAAACAGCACCAGAGTCTTGTGACACCTTAATAGAATTAACACATCTATTATGGCCTAAGCTTTGGTGGGCCACAATCTGCTTCATCAGGTGGTTTGCCTCTTTTCTACCCTACCTGAGAAAGGGGGTGTGGCATTTCACACTTACTGTAACCTGATCATCTGGACTATCCCACCTCCTTAAGGGATGGGTCCTAAAAGGTGATGTGTTAGATAAATAGTCCTGGAGGATTCCATATCTGTTGCAGATTTGTTGTTGTACAAGCAGCAACTTTCTGTAACTAAAGAAGAAGGGGAGACCACTGTGAATATTTGCATTGTCAATCCACGTTGCTTAGCGTTCCAGTAGACTAGCAATAGGCACCACCCGCCTGTTTGAAGAGGACTGATAGATAGAAATTCACTAGTAATACTAGGTTTTCCTTTCAAATATAGATTAATTGCAAAAGATAGACAGCAAGCTTGTGAATTTTCTAAATGAGCAGATAAATATGTTTTGTCTAAAAATAGGATACTTGTTCTGTCTTAATGTTGAAGAAATAATTTGAAATGAGACTTTTAGATTGCAGCTGTAGTGTCATTGCTTGTTATCACAGATGACACAGTATGCCAGGTTTTTGGCTGGTTCTGAGGAATTCATTGATTCTTTGGTAGTAATTGACTGGAACATTCAGTTATACTTTAGAGCAGTGGCATCAGGATAGATTAATGTGAACAAGTAGGTTCACATTTCTGTCACTACCAGCCGTTTTTGCCTTCAGGAATAATCTTATAATCCTGTGACTAGGCAGCAGTACGCTAAATTTGGAGCCTGTTCTGTTGATGTGAGCATCTGCAGATGCATGTGATACAATGCTTGCAGCAGATGTAGTACTTCTGGTTTGCTTGGAACCTCCAGCTGGAAATTTATTGGGCATAACCGTCAACATTGCATAATGTTGCATAATGCAGAAATGTGTAACGTTGAACCTTTGTTCCTATGGCTTTCCTTTGTTCTGTGATTTATCAGAATAGTGAGAGAGAATTTTAGTTTCACAAGTGAATATGTGGCAGTGGATTAGGAACCTCTCTATCATTGCCACACATTGCATATCTGTAGTTATTTAAGAGCACATTTGGATTACAGTTGGGACTTTCAATGAGTCAGTGAGCTAAAGGAGACTTGTAGTCCACTCTTGGGGTTATCTGCTGGTTGCAAGCCATCAAAGTGTTGTCATACCTGAAAGATCACCTCACCCCCTACATCAGGGGCAGGCAACCTAAGCCCCATGGGCCACAAGCGGCCTATGGGGGTCATTTAACTGGCCCACGAGCTGCCCCCGAACCAAGCCCCCGCGTGCTGTGCTGAACCGGCGCGGCACAGCGCGGGGACTCACTTCCGCAGCGCTGGAAATTGCGGGCGCATGAGCAATCCAGCTCACGGAAGGATCTCCACTGGAGTGGCCCGGCCCAGGTGAGGTAAAGCCTGCCAACCCCTGCCCTACATACCTAAATTATATCTCTGTTTTATGGGAGATGGCACCCTGCAGATACCATCCCAAGAAATATCTATAGTGTGCCAGCACCTACACTTTGGAACTCCCACTCCTTGCATTGCAGACAAATGCCTTCACCATTGGCTTTTGGGCACATGCTAAAGACATTCCTCTTTCAATAAGGCTTCTAAATTCTTTATCGCAGCTGATATCTTCCCTGGATCTAAATTGATTTTATGTACGGGTTATTGTGTTGAACCATTCTTATATTTATAGTTATTGCTTTTTGAAAAGGTTGGGCATCTGATTCAGTCAATCAATGTGCATTATGTAGCATTATGCAGACATAAGCTTCTGTGTAAGCATCTTCTGTTGTGGGAAACAAGATACTGGACTAGAAAGACCCTGATCCACCAGTCTCTTCTTGTATTCTTACAGTGAAATACAGGAAAAATATGGACTCATTCAACTATAAAATAGGATAGCGGTCCAGTCCGTAAAAACAGAAGGATAAAAATGTACAAAGTGGAATAAAACTGGGTGGTCATAAGCATAAATCAAAAGATAAATATAGATTCAATTGATGTGTGAATACTAACCTTAATAACCTCTAAGTGCACATAAGTGTCTCAAGACAACTTACCGTATTTTTTGCTCCATAGGGCGCACCTAGTTTTTAGGGGGGGAAATAAAGGGAAAAAAATATTCCCCCCCCCAGGTCCAGGAGCGGCAGCAAGATTGCGCACAACCTTGCCACCTCTCCCGGAGCTTGCAGGACTAGGGGCTGGAGGCAGGGAAGCCCGAGCTTCGCCCGACCCCAGCCCCCAGAACAGGCAGCTATCCGCAAGCCTTTCGAAGCGCGGCGGGAACTGGTGCAGCGCTCGCCGGGCTTCAGGCTGCAGGCTGCTGTCCGCAAGCCTTTGGAGCACTCCGAAGGCTTGCGGATAGCTGCCTGAAGCCTGGAGAGCGAGAGGGGTCGGTGCGCACCGACCCCTCTCGCTCTCCAGGCTTCAGCGAAAGCCTGCATTCACTCCATAGGATGCACACACATCTCCCCTTCGTTTTTGGAGGGGGAAAAGTGCGTCCTATAGAGCGAAAAATATGGTAATTGGGAGCATAGCCATGGAAAGGAGCAAAACATCACCTGCAGAGCAGAAGACTCAAGGAAGAGGACATCTAAAAGCACACAAATAAGATTGCACCCGTGTGTGTGTGTGTGTGTGTGTTGAAACTACATTTATATATGCACCTGTGTGTGCTGCTGGTGGAAGGGAGAACTCATTGTGTTGCTCTGAGGGAAATGGGTTACCAGACTCGGCAAAAAGCCTCCCGTGCTCTTGAAATACACTTACAGGTCACAAGAGGCTGATGCCCTTCGTCCTGTATTGCTCTTTAAAAGAGTAGGAGTTTGATTGAAACGATTTCCACTGAGCTGAAAAGTTAATCGGATGCAGTCCATTACTCATCTTGTCAGCAGCTTCCACTATAGCGGATTGTATTACAAGATGATAATCTGTCTGTTACTTGAGTTCACAGACAGCATTACAAATGTTTCTTCCTCGCCCGCCCGCCCAATCGCTGTTTGTGTGACTTAACGTTCTTTGTGTGTGCGTAATTTTCACCTGGTTTCCAAGCTTAATGAAACAATTCCCCCCTGGAAATAAGGCCTGTGCTGGCGATGGTGTGTTTTTGGTGCATGCTAAAAACCTTTCTACCCATCCATGCTCTCGCTGAGGAGTGCTGTTGGTCAAGTGCACTGCTGGTTACAGTCAATATGCCGAATCCTTAGATTGTGTTTTTATACTGCTTGGATGGACCGATGGTCTGAACTCGGTTTAAGACAGCTTCTGGTGGTCCTTCCCTGGGAGGCATGAAGAGTACAGTATCCCTAGTTGTAAATTTGGGGCATTTCTGACTTATCTCTCTCATCGTCTTTTTCTCCCAGGATGGCCTGTCAGACATTTTGTGCACGTTTTGGACGGCAGTGACTCAGACTCTTGCCTCCCAGTTTCAGAAGGCAACCGACTGTAAGTATTGAGTCCGGCCTGTGCGATTCTTTTGTTTTCTACATTTATTCTGAAAATATGTTAATTCTGTAGAATTCGCCACTGCTGCCGCCCCCGCTACCCAGCCAAATAGTGCTCAATAAAATACCAGTGTGGGTTGGTAGGAATCAACCCTCCCCCCCTTAAAAAAAATATGTAACTGTCTCCTGCAATTCCTTCATAGCAATATATCCACTCCTTCGGTTCAGCGTGGGGAATGAATGCCTGTCTTCAGAGTTTCTGACAACTTCCCATGTGCCAGCAAAAGCAGGAAGTGGCTTTTTCACTGGCATGCAGGCAAGATGTCGCCTAATCTGCTGAAGTAGCAGAGTATGTAGCTTTCACAAATTAAGTTTTAAAAAAAATATATTAAAAAATGTCCACTAGCACCTTAGAGACCAACTACAGTGGTACCTCGGGTTACATACGCTTAAGGTTACATACGCTTCAGGTTACAGACTCCGCTAACCCAGAAATAGTTTTTTTTAAAAAAAAGATATTTATTAAAATTTTCCATTATAATACATTAAAAAATCAAAAAAGAAGAAACAAAAAAGTTTAAAAACACATAGAATTCAGAATCCTTATTTTCAATAACATATTTCCCTGACTTCCCCACACCTCCCCCTCTTGTATTCCAATTCAAATTGTTGGTTCAACAAGTTCTTGTCCCTAATTTTTAACCTTTTTATATTTTATATTTAGTTCATTTTGAAAAACCCATTTTGCCTTGTAGACATCAATGATTATACATCAGTGCTTATTCTTAAAGCCTTTTTCTAAAGTCGGCCTAAATTCCCTTCCACGATTTCCTCAATTCTCATACAAATAACAAAACAAAATAAAAGCAAAACAGATTATAATTATACACCCTTTGGATTCCTAAACTCCACCCCCCCCTTTCCCGGTTCCAATCCCCAATAAGCGTCCATCAGTCAATCTACTAGAAATAGTACCTCAGGTTAAGAACTTTGCTTCAGGATGAGAACAGAAATCGTGCTCTGGCGGCGCAGTGGCAGCGGGAGGCCCTATTAGCTAAAGTGGTGCTTCAGGTTAAGAACAGTTTCAGGTTAAGAACGGACCTCCGGAACGAATTAAGTAATTAAGAATTAAGAAGTGTGTGTGCACACGAAAGCTTATACCAAGAACAAACTTAGTTGGTCTCTAAGGTGCTACTGGACAGGTTTTTTAAATATCTTTCGACTGCGTCAGACCAACACGGCTACCTACCTGTTTAAAAAACAAATACCTGTGGAAATGTAATAGGGAGGAGGTGGTTCTGTGGTGTTTTAGCTGTAAGCCACCTTGAGCTTCGGGGGAAAGGTGGGATATAAATTAATATAGTGATAATAATAACAGTAATACTAATAGGCTGCCTTTTTTGCTTGCTTGCTTGGAAATCTGCACAAAATAATGCAGATAGGGAAGAGTTGCATTGCTGATCTACTAGGTGCCCATTATATCCACGCAGCAGTAACCGGCACAGCATTCATGATGGCACTAGGTGGAAAGAGAAAACGTATTTTTTCAACATTAAAATGCTGCACTTTCAGTGCTCAGGAAATCACGTTTCCTACAACAGAAGCGCTATCTTGAGGAAATTGGGTTTTGCACAGTCCTGAGTACCAGCTATACTACGTTGAAGAAATGCGCAGGACACACTGCAATAACTGAATAATGGCAGTTTACTCTCCCCCCCCCCTTTTATACTAAAACATTTGTCTGGGCCCTCTGTGGTATATGCAATTAAAAAAAATTTCTTGGAAAATTAGTGATAAGTATTTGTTATTGAATATGTATCAATATTTCTGAACACCCATTTAGAGATCATTGCTCACATGTCAAGAATCAAAGAACATTAGAAAAGTGTGAGAGCTGATGTTGTGTAACTAGGGGGATACGGGTTCAAAGCACTACTTGGACATGCTTGACTTCCCCCCCAGTTATTTCACCATTACTTTCTGCCACAGAGGTTGCCAGCCTTTTGCCCATCGATGCCATGGTGCCGTGAAGGCTTTCATTGGCTAAGTTCCCCAGATTCTGAGCTTTCATTAAAATAAATAAGCCTCTAGAAAGAAAGTTACGAGGCAAAACGTTCAGGTACCTTGAAATGAGAAGTGTGCATGCACACGAAAGAAGAAGTGTGCATGCACACGAAAGCTCATACCAAGAACTAACTTAGTTGGTCTTTAAGGTGCTACTGGAAGGAAAAAAATTTTTTGTTTTGACTATGGCAGACCAACACGGCTACCTTTCTGTAACTTGAAATGAGAGTGAGTGTCATATGGCCACCATGTGTATTTTTCATGGTACTGAAGAACACTGTTGTTATTAGACAGCAGCACTATCAGTCTATGCAGTATTGTGTGAGCTCCACAATCGGGACATTCCTGTAGCAAGCACAAGGTTGTCATGGGTGGTTGTCTCAACCATGGGTGGTTGCTATGACACGTTCCACGTGGCAGCCATTTTGTGACTGGCACCCCCTGCACTCTCCCAAAATTTGAAACACGGCCCAAAAAAGGTTGGCAACCCCTGACCTACTGTGTAGGCTGTTCTGAAATCCTTCGGAGAAGAACAGGACAAAAAGGCAACCTGGAAAGGTTTTTTTGTTTTGTTTTGTATTGCTCCACATTAGTCAAAGAATATCAAAGACTGTGCATCTTTTCTTCAGGTGAAACAGATACTGAAGCCGCACAACAATAGTTTTGTGAATTTACTAGCATTTTCCCTTCGTGCTTATGGATAAATCTTAACTTTGTGCATGTGCACAGCATCTCTGTAACCATCTTTGAAGTTTATAGCCCCTCTTTTAAAAACGGTGAAAGTTGCCTATTGCTCTATTTGTACGCAGTTGTTTTGTATAGTTGCTAAGTAACCAAGTGATCTAATTTAATTTGAGTGACTGCCTAATGCTGTCAAATATACTTCGCCATTACTAAATAAAAAATACGCTGTCAGGCTGGAAAGAAATTGGAATCTCCGAGGACTCCTCATAGCTGCCGGGTCCTGGACTCAGGCTGCATCAGTTCCCTGCTCAGGGTCAAACTACATGTCATGAGGGAGATGTGTGAATTTTTCGATATCAGTAGCAGCCACAGGGCCTCCAGTCTAAATTGGGGCCATGGGTGTGGGTGTTAACCTCCCCCCCACCAAAAAAAAACCCCACCACAGTTCTCACGAATTACTCCCCACTCCAGAAATTCTGCCTGTAAAGTGTTCCAGGCCAGCACAAATAGCAAATTCAGAGAGGGGGAGATTTTTATGATTGGGACAGTGAACTCATATCTTTCTGTGGTTCCAATTATTATTCCTTCTCCCCACCCCCACCCCCCAATGTGGCTGTAAAATCATAAGAAGAGGCTTGCTGGATGAGACCGATGACCCATTTGGTCCAGCATTCTGTTCTCACAATGGCTAAACTGTTGCTTGTGGGAAAAGAGCAAGCAGGATTCGAATCCAGGGCCACTCCTCTGCTTTCCAGCAACAGATATTCAGAAGTATTACTGCCTCCAGCAGTAGAGGGAGTGCATAACCATTTGTCTAATCTTCCTTTAAAGGGTTGTAAGGTAAATTATAAAGAAACGTAAAAACTGTCCATCCTTACTTGGCCCACAAATGTTTCAGGCCTAAGCTGTGTCTGTACATCCTATGTCTTTTGCAATAATATTTCGTTTCCTTGTTACTCTCTCACTTTGAGTATTTTAACTTGTTTATTATACATATATCCAGTGAAGCTTCTGGGCTCTTTTTAGTAATTTTAAGAGCGTTTAGTCAGCAACAAACACAATAGGCATGCATACAGAAAAGCCCACTTTCAGACACTCCTAACTTTAGCGTGGGCTTGGCAAAATCCAAATCGAAAAGGTATGAAATCTAAACCTTGGAAATAAATCTGTAGGGTTTAGCAAAATAAGTACAGTAGCTCTATTCATAATCAGAAAAATATAACAAATTGTAAATCAGCCTCTCTTGTGAAGAGAGGTACATGTCTATATATTTTGATGAATGATATTTTAAATAATATGTGGAAATTCTGCTGGTGACTGAGAAGGGACACAGTGTTTAATTTGCAGGAAAAAACCTATCTAGAAATCCTTCCATCTGATTTCAGAGACTTTACCTCTTAGCTGTATGTGTTGGGTCTCTATAGTTACACAGTAGTGGAAGGGACATTTGCTCAGGGACACTTTAATCTTTTCTTGTGTTTCAGAGTTGAGTCATTATATTGAAAATAGATCCTTAGTCAAATTATGCCCTGAGAGAAGGTAGTGATACTGGCCTAGTTACCACAAAATGCTAAGCAATGGTTTATTCAACTATAGTTTATTGAACCATGACTTAGTAGTATGTGGGAACTCTGTCCATTGACTTCACTATTTGTTTACTGGCAACAAACTCTGATGTGAAGTCATGGCACGTTGTTGGCTTTCAGATTTTGTTTTGTTTAACATGTGTGTCAAGCACTCTTCCTTAACCATAGTTTTTTGGTTACCACCCCTTCCCCAGGACACTCACCAAGTTGAAGCCATTTTTTAATCATCTGTGAGATGATCATTGTTAACACATGGTTTGTTAAACAAACTATGGTTTAGCATTATATGCAAACCATCCAATAGTTAGAAGACAAGAAGTTTTATTTTCCTTTGCTAATGTTAATGAAAATTATTTCTCATTGAGAGATTGGTAACTATTTTATAAAGAAGCATATTTAAGCCTAAAGAAGGAATGAAGATCAGGATGGAACATTGTATTAGGACTGCCAAAAAACTCTGAATAGTGTTTTGTAAAGCAATCCTGTAAGGTTGTGAGGGACACCCAATTTCCTCTTGAAAATAATTCTGGGATGCAATTTCACCCATACAGGCCTTGTAACAAGGACAGCATTTATTTAAATATTATGTGTCTGTATTATGTTGAATTTAAATGACAAGAATTGTTGGTATTACAGAAACTGATATGGTGTTCCAAGTAATATTTATGGATTTGTTTGGTTTTTGTGTGTTGTAGCTTCCATGTTTTTGAAACAAGCTTTTGAAGGCGAATACCCTAAATTACTGAGGCTCTATAATGATTTCTGGAAGCGTATTCAACAATATAGCAAAAATATTCAAAGAAATTTCATTACAAATGGCACTGCCGAGCACTTTGCAGAAATTCAACAGATAGAAGATGATACACAGGACATTTTCATGCAAAAGAAACAGGATTATGAGTATGTATATTGTGTATATATAATTAGAAAATAGAAAATTCTAGCCTCTGAAGCTTTTTATTCCCTACAACATAGAGCATTTCGTTTTAACATTTTAATTAACAACAATGTACTATTTCATTCTACCAGTTTGGGCATTGTTTTTTTACAGTGTACATGATTTTTAACCACAGCTAGAATCAACCAGAGTTAATGATTTGCGCAAACGAGTAAATGATTTACCTTGAATGCTCAACACCACAATGCACTGAGGAAACAAACCATGAGCATGGCTTAGCATTATGTCAGAACTGGGGATTGTTTCACTTCCAATGAATCTCAGTCTATAGCCAAAGTTTGTTGTTGGCTCACTGATTGTGGCTTGTTGGAGCAAAACAAACCACAATACGTGGCTCGGACATAACACTAAGCTAGGGGGTTTTGTTTGTTTCCGTTTGTGTGGTAGCAAGTAGGAGCACAACAGCCCTGCTCAGCACATTCATGGTAAACCATTAACTGAGATATATTGTGATGTGCAAACTAGGCCACTGAATCTGCTCCTCCTGGCATGTACTGTACAGTGTTGATTGGCTTGGACAGAAGTAGACAAACATTTTATGGGTTTCTGATCTCCCACCTGTCTAGTTTGTGAGATATTTCATATGTGAGGCTCTGAATCAGTGGGCTGTCTCTGACACACTCTATTCCTGGAGTTCTCAAACTGTGTCACACTAAGGCTCCCCAAAGCAACATCTCTTTGGGACTGAATGTGTCCACTGGCTTGACTGTGTCAAACGTCGATCTCATTCCAGGGGGGGGGACCATTTAGACCATTGTAGATATTGGAGCAGAGTTGGGGAACCCGTGGCCTTTCAGATGTTGCTGAACATCAACTCCCATGATCCCTGATCATTGATCATACTGACTGAGACTAATGGGCTACAGGTTCTCTGCATTAGTGTCCCCAGAGAATTTTAAAAAACCTTATTAAAATTCTGATAGAGATTGCAGTGCTATATTGTTTTCTGTCTCATGGTGCGTGCAAGACACCCGCTGAAGTGTCTTGGGAAATCTCTAAAATTCCTGACAACAGTTTGCTGTTATACAGTGCTTCCTGAAAGTACAGGTTGAGGGGTCCTTATGGGTGGGTCAGTAATAAAAGACAGGGGGTAATGTATTCAATGGGTTTTCACTTCTGGGTTAGAAGCTGGTATGAGTTGGGGTCAGGGACTCAAATTTGCCTCTTATACTAAAAAACAGAACAATATAATGTATATTATATATGTGACTACAGCAAACTTTATTTTAAGTTAGGAAATGTTCCATTTTTAACATTGAATGTCTCAAAGAAAGACCTTGATTTAGAAAAATTGCTTGCTAATTGAACATTTCATGCATTTCGAAGGAGAAGATTAATTCCTAGAGCTACACACAACTCTGCCAATTAACGCTTTAGTATGTGTAGCTGCTCCTAAAGTCAGGATACTTGCTTTATAGGCTTTTGCATACTTTCCCACTAGAAATTACTCTAAAGGATCTGCATGCCTTCAGAATAATTTGAGTAAGAGCTGAGAAAGTAGGGATGGTGTTCCTTTAAGGTAGACTTTAGTCCAACCCCAAATTGGTTGTTTTTTGTTGTTGTTGCTTTGTTTGAAAAAAGGAAATATATTTTATCTTAACCCGTTTTCCCCACTACTCAGCCCAGAAATAGCCCTGAAAGACTCTTTGCAACCTTATGAAGCTGCCTACTTGTCAAAGTCATTATCGCGGCTCTTTGACCCCATCAACCTCGTCTTTCCCCCTGGAGGTCGCAACCCTCCTTCAGCTGACGAGCTTGACAGCATCATCAAAACCATTGCAAGGTAAAGTGTTGGTAATAAATTTTGGGACGTAACATGCAGTGTGATTTTCCTTTCTCCCTAAATTATAGTTTAGGAAATGGAAGCTCATTACTGCTAAATGATTGATTCCTCATTAATTATCCAAGCAATTAGCAGTGAAATTAAATCAGAGCTTATCTCGTGCATTTTTATTGTGCAAACTGGAGAAACCCACATAGTTCTGTTGGACCTCTTTCTGTGTTTGCACACGTTACATTCTACTTCCTGGAGATGTTGTTCTGGACATTTCTGCTGCTGTTCTGAATGTGAAGGTAGTTTAAAAAGAAAAGGTGTCTAAGCCCTAGCTGGCCTGGGAGTGGACATAAACGTTCCAGCCACATTGTTAGAGGCCAGCCCTACATTGTATGTTTCACCATGTGTTGCTGTGTGATAGTAATTGTGAGGTAACAGTTGAGGGAGAGGTCTGGAGAAAAACGTCTTTGGAAGAATTAAAACTTTTCATAATATGAACATTATCCCTCCCTTCAGGATATGCCACATTGTTCCAAGGGAGATGAAAGTAGAGACATAATCATGATCTGAGAAGAGTCTAGAATATCCTTACTCAATCTGATGCCCTCCAGATGTTTTGGACTGCGAGACTCATCAGCCCCGGACAGCGTGTCCAGTGGTCAGGGATAATGGGAATTGTAGTTCAGTAACACCTGGATAGGGAACTAGGTTGGGAAAGGCTGATCTAGAGTGACACAGAGTTTTGAACTTATGGCATTAAATTTTAAAAAGCCATGTGGGTGGGAAGACCAGGAAGCAGAACAGAAGAATTATTTGACCCCTGCATCTCTATATCATAACCTCTCTTTGGTCACGTGGGTGGCTGTGCTGCAATTTTGAACATGAAGTGCTGGTCAAACTGTTTTGAAAGCATGAAGCTGTTCTTTAAAAAAAAGAATATTTCCTTTCATAGATTGATTTCAGACCTGATGAAGAAGTATATCCATATTTGCTCTTGCGACCTATAGAATGCCAACATAGATGCATTGGTGGTATTCCATTATGATCTGTGGAGAGCGTTGTATGAAAGATACCTTAGAGTTCTCTTGCACACAAGAAACAAATCTGTGATCAAATTTTACTGTCCATTTACCAAGTTTGGAAAGATCCTTTCAGAACTCTTCGCAATTCATTTTGTGTTTTAGCCACCCTGACGTTTTGGTGTCATCAGCAAATCTGGCTGCCTGACTGCTCACCCCTAACTCTAAATCATTTATGAACAAGTTTTAAAGCACACTTTATTTGTGAACAAGTAAAGAAGTACAAAAGAAAGTCACTATGTGAATGGTGCATAACCTCATTCAGAATTAGATGAATTAAATTCATTATCCTAACATAGTGTGTGTAGAAGATGTTATTCCCTCTTGTTTGGTTGAAGAAAACAGTTGAAGAATCGTGATTAAACAGTCATATTTTTTTTTTTTGCCTTTTGTTTCTAGTGAGCTGAATGTGGCTGCTGTAGATCCAAATCTCACCTTGGCGGTATCAAAAAATGTGGCAAAGACCATACAGCTCTTTAGTGTGAAGTCTGAACAGCTTGTAAGTAATTCTCAGTTGTGAAATCATTTTAGGTTTAAAAATGTGTTTCTTTCTGTCATCAGTGCTCCTCAAAAACAGCAGTGCAGTTGGAACAGCTGAAATGTTTAAATACTTCCAGTTATACGTTTTCAAATTTTGTGAATCAGAATTACTCGGGGCACAATCTAATTCCCAGGATTGAGTGGTGTTTTTCCTTCACCACATACAGAAAGGGAGGTTTGTGGACAGAGAAGGTCTCCTCTCACAAGCTTCTCTGTTGCAGGCATGGAAAACTCTCCCCACCCAAAATGGTGGACCATGAACGATTTTGCTAGAAAGAGTGGCGTGGCGTTAGGTAAACTTGCAATGCCTCTCACCAGTCCTGCAGATGTAGTGATAATGGAGGCTGTGACTCAGAACACACAGACCTGCAACTGCATTTTGTAGGATTGCTGGGGAACCTGTGTTCCTCCCGATGTTGCTGGACTCCAACTTCCATCACCCCCAGTCAGCATGGTCAGGGATGATGGGACTTGTAATCCAAATAGTATTATGAGCCTGGCTAGCTCAGTTGGTTAGAGCGTGGGGATGGAAACACCAAGGTTGCAGGTTCGACTCCCATATGGGACAGTTGCATATCCCTGCAACTTGGACTAGGTTGGACTAGATCAGGGGTCGGCAACCTAAGGCCCATGGGCCACAAGCAGCCCACAGGGATCATTTAACTGGCCCCCAAGCCGCCCCCAAACCAAGCTGTCTGCTTGGCAAGCCCCCGCGCACTGTGCTAAACCAGTGCGGCATGGGAACCTGCTTCTGTGGTGCAGGAAATTGCGGGCGCACACAATCCAGCCCACAGAGGGGTCTCCGCTGGAGTAAACCGGCCCAGGCGAGGTAAACCTTGCCGATCCCTGGACTAGATGATCCACAGAGTCCCTTCCAACTCTACAATTTGATGATTCTATGGTTTGGAGGATGCCATGTTGGCGAACAGTGTTTTAAACCTGAAAAATTAGAATAGTACAAAACTAGTTTCCTGCAAATAAATAAACGGCCTTCAGTTTCTGTAATGCATAATATTTCTAAGGACAAGCCAAGACGATTTTGTCAGTGAATTGTAAAAGCAGGCATGGCAGCCATAAATGCTAAGAAGGCCTCAGGGCCCGTGGAGTTTCGTATTGCATGTGTCATTCAGTCTTCAGAGCCATGTTGAGGGTGATTCAGAAAGAAGCGTGCTTTCAAAAGAGGCAAGTGGTTTCAGAATAAAAATAAATTGTAAAAAAACGCTGACAGGAATGTGGGGCTGCTGCTGCTTTTGTTTCACATCAGTTGTTCTGAAGACCCCGTTCTTCAGGGCTACCTTTGATGAAGTATGAAGCCTTCAAAGCTGTTGTGACTCTCAGCTGCCAAACGCCCATCACTGAAAGATGACTTTGAGGGATTTGGGGTGAGAAATCCTGATAACCTTGGTAGGGAAAACACCATACAATTTAAACTCATCTTCAGACTAGGAACACTAATACATCTATCCTATGTTCCTGCAATGTTCCAATGTGCCACTGAGAGGGAATTAACGCCTATAACAGTCAGTGCTAGTGTAACATGACTCCCTTAACCATCAATTCTCTCCCAATATGCACCCTGCACCCCTTCCCCATCCGCTCTAGAAGGTTGGACAAAAACCTGGAATATACAGTCGTACCTTGGTTGTCAAACGGAATCCGTTCCAGAAGCCCATTCGACTTCCAAAAACGTTCAGCAACCAAGGCGCGGCTTCCAGTTGGCTGCAGGAGCTTCCTGCACTCAGTCGGAAGCCGGATTGGACGTTCAGCTTCCAAAGAACGTTCGCAAACTGGAACACTCACTTTGTGGTGTTCAGGAGCCAAAACGTTCAAGTTGCAAGGCGTTTGGGGTCCAAGGTACGCCCGTATGGTGGGGGGGGGTGCAGAGAGGGAAAGAACATTCTGTTCTGTGCGGAGAAATCCTTGGGCTGGTGGGACGTTTCTTAGTGCTGCATAGAATACAACCTTCCGTTTTGCTTTGTATTAGTGATATTTTTGCAGGATGTGACAGTAGCAGCCTTCGAAATCCAGGAAACTGGGCTTGTACAGGGGATACATATGTAGAAGCGCCTCTGGTTGCGTGAAAGAAATGCTTGTGCATGCCCCCATCCTTCCTGGTTGTACTACACAGTCACTGACAAGCCAGTTCCTCTGTCTCCTATGCTTTTATTTTTAAAATGTATTAGCTGCCTTTCTGTTGCGAGAGACTCGTGGTCATGTGCCATTCAGACACAGTAAAAAATCCTAAACAAATGCAGAAAACGAAAAGCCTGTCTTGGTCAGAACAGTGCAGGTGCATCCAAACTAGCAGAATTTTCATAGTGCCTCGAGCATTACCTGCTAAAATCTGAACCCTACCCCTGAGGTTGAACAGGTTCTGTTGTGGTAGAAAGGTTTGCCGTTTTGCACGATTGCCATGTTTTCCTGTGCGTGTTGCAGCACTCAGAGCGGTAAGGGACCGCACTGTCAAATCCCCACGGTGCCGCAAAGCTTAGGCCACTTGTTACGATACGATACGATAAGCTTTATTGTCATTGTCCCATACAGAACAACAAAATTGAAAAAAATCTACATCAGACATTCAAAAACCTAAGAGCTCTGATAACCCATAATTAAATACAGTATACTCCCTAACCTACCCTGGTGATTTAGAAGCATGCCACGTAAACCACACTGAGTCCTTTAGAGGAAAAGTAGGATAAAATGCAATCAAATGAATCAACCGCGAGTGATTGGCTTTTGAAGAAGTTTCTCGCTGGAACACCCTGAACACTGTGACTGTGTCAGCTGGCAGAGACAGAGGGAGCGAGATGAGAGAAATAGGTAGGGAAAGAGTTAAGGATAAAAGCTCGGTTATATTAAGATAGGATAGGAGCCTTCTGCATTAAATGGCTCCTTGTTCTGGCTGCTCCCCCCCCCCCCTTAAGTCTGTATATGTTTGCATTTGGTTCTCAAGTGTTCTGGTCTGAGCGTATTCTCAAGTTTATGTATCTAACCCTACATGTCTGGTGGGTAGATGTACCTGTATAAGAATATACAGGGAGAATCCGTAAATGGTGTCAGGAGATATTTTAATAGAAGTATGGATTCAGTGGAGTAGCTGAGGAACTGACCCTAGTGAACACTTGGGGACCTAGGACCTCTTGTAAACGGTCTCTTAACTATTTCAATATGATAACCTATAGGAAAAAAGGCAACATGGATTTTTGTCCCTGTAGGGTTAGAATGGTAGAAATTCATAGCAGCTCATGGAGGGATGCATTTTCTTAACCTTTCCCTCTCCTCAACCCATCTTATTGGTGCTGTGATCTCACTGTAGGCTTAAGGGAATAATGTGGCTTAAGGAAATAATAGTGGCTGTAAAAGCTGTAAGAGTTTGCGTTCAACAAGTAGATGTGCTTCATTATGTAGCCTCCAGTAGGTTTCTTCTTACAGGTCCGTAGAAAACCGTGTTGCTTTTTGCCAAGGGTGTGGAAAGCAAGGAAATGCTTATTTAAAGCACGGTCAGTGAGAACACAAATAATGCGAAGAAAATGTCTAGGAAGCGAGGTGCTAATATGTCACCATCATCAATCAAGTTGGTGTGCCTAATCTGATTTTCAAGATTAGCCTGAGCTAATTGCTTCAAAGTCAAGTTGTAGCCTGGAGGAAATTATGTTTGTTGTAAATTACCATATATTATTTTTTGCCTTGCAGCCTGCTTTGATAATACACACACACACACACTTTGTCACAAATGAAATCTGTGATAGATTTACACGAGAATTTATAGGTAACACCAATCCGTCCAGGCTTCTCTTCCCCATGAGCAGTCAGCAAAGTGCCTCAAAGATGCTTATAAGCAAGGCATGGTGTTGGCAACCTTCAAAATTTCCCAACAGCTAGTAGTCAGTTGTACAGTCCTTGTACATGTAAGCTCTGTTTGGCAATCACAGCAATTGATAGACCCATCCTCCATAAATATAGCCAATTCCTTGCAAAACAAAAAACGAAACCCTCCCACCATTCTTTATTGTGTATATTGAAATAGACTACCATTTTGAAATACATTCTTTTTTAAAAAAATAAATAAATTACACTTAGGCAAAATGATCTGAATTCAATTTCTAGCATTTCCAAGTAGGTCTGGGAAGTCCTATGTAGCTGCTGCCTGTCAGTGTTGATAGAACAAGACTAGATGGGCCAATGGCCTGACTCAGCATAAGACAGCTTTCTATGTTCCTAAACAATGTGCCTCTTTGTGTTATCAGAATGCACACAAAAGTGCCATTTTTTTGTCTGGGCTATTCATTAGTTGTGTGTACAGAGTGTGCCGGCAACGTAGTAACGAGTATGCAATTTTTCAAATTAAAATATTAATGCTTGCTCTACTTGTTATTTGTGCATCCTAATATATTATTTTCTTTGAGCACAGTCGCTCATTGATCTTCTTTTATTTTATTTTTTTTTAAGAAATTTATTGAGTTTTTCCACCTTTATACATTAAAAAATCAAAAAGAAAAAAGAAAAAAGTTAAAAACACATAAAGTTTACAATCCTTATTTTCAATAACATATTTCCCTGACTTCCCCACACCTCCCCTTCTTATATTCCAATTCAAATTGTTAATTCAACAAGTTCTTGTCCCCAATTTTTGACCTTTTTATATTTAATTCATTTTAAAAAAAACAATTTTAACTTATAAACATCAGTATTTAAACATCAGTGCTCATTCTTAAAACTTTTTTCTAAAGTTGACCCAAATTCCCTTCCACAAATTCCCCAATTTTCATACTAATAAAATAAATAAACAAAATAAAAAACAAAATAAACAAAATAAACAAAACAAAAAAAACAGATTATAATTCTGCACCCTTTGGATTCCCAAACCCCACCCCCCCTTTCCTGGTTTCAATCCCCAACAAATGTCCATCAATCTTAATCTACTATCAGCCTGGAGACCTCACGTCCGAGGCTCTTAATTCTCTCTCAATTCCTCTCTGCCGGTTTTTTTGGTAGTCCTTAATATTAAACACCAGATCTCGGAGAAGCTCTGTCCCGATAGGGTCCATATTTCTTCCAGCCAGACCTCCATACTTAAAAGTGGAGCCTGAATCTTGTTTCTTACTCCTTTTAAGTCCAAATGTCCCAAAAGCTCCAACTTTCACCTTAATCAAATTTGTAATCCATAGGTCTTCAGATCTCCACATAAGGAGATCTCTCCATTCTTCAATCTTCAATTCAAAACAGATTTTCATCATCCAGTACTTATTTTCCTTTGTATCCATCATGTCAGGCCTCTGGCTCTCCTTTGTCATCTGCAACATTACATCTCCTCCTTCCTTTTCCTCAGAAACAACATATATCTCTTTCTCCACACTCTCAAATCTTTCAAGTTCCTCTTCTTGTCCAGCTGCATAGACTTCATGAGTCAAGTCCTTATCAAATTCAATGAATTTGTTTACTGTTAAGTCCAGAGTTGCAACATTTGTAGCCAAAACATCAATTTGGCCTTGTAACTTTCCCAAGAGAAGAAACACTCTGTCCAATTTAGCTTGAATTTTTCCTCCTTCAGCCATTCTTGTAATGTCCCAAAATCCCCTCTAGAGGGATTTTGGTTTCTTTATCTTCCTTCCAGTTCAAATCCAAAAATCAAATTAGTTTGTATCAGTTCTTCCTTGTTTTCAACAAAATATAACCAAATTGTAGCAAATATATCCAGCAGAGATAGCAGAAACCAGGTCTCTTTTTCCTTCTTGACAGCTAATTTGACAGCTGTCAAACTCTTCTATATCTCCTCAACAGGCTCTCTCGCGGATCACTCCTGGGTCCGGGGTGGCGGCACTTCAGCTCTCAAAATTAGCTCTTATCCTCCAGTGAAATTACTTATACTGCCAAATCGTGAAATTAATGTCTTTTACCCAATAAAGAAGAAGAAATTCTCTCGACCTTAGTTAGCTAGTCCTTGCTTTAGATTATTTATAAGACGGGGAGACGGACTTCCTGTTTGCGCCTTCCCCGATCGTGCCTAATTCAAAAAAAAAAAAAAAATCTTAACAAATCCAATTTCCGTATTACTCACGGGTTGTTGCTTTTAGAGTCCAATTGTTCACAAGAAGAAGTCAGCGCTCTCCGACCATGGCATGCGGCTTCACTCCGCAGGAGAAGCAGTCGACTCTCCGCACCGCGCCGCTCACCCCATCCCCCGTTCCGAAGCCTTTAAAAAGGCTCCTTCGCGGGTTGGGGGGGCACAAATGGTGCCCGCCGAGTCACCAAGTTCACAGGCTTCAGCGCCTGTGATTTCTGAGGGTCCCCGCGTCGCCGCAGCGGCAAGACCCAGATCCTGCGGAGCCGATTCCCTCCGGAGCTCGGAGGGAATCCGCCATTAGCCGATGGCGCTAACCCGGAAGTCTCATTGATCTTCTTTTAATTAAGCCTGTTGCTTACATTCTGAGTGTGCACACTTAATTAAGAACCCAGCCTTTTTTGTCACTGCTTTTGCTTAGGATTATTTTCTGACAAATGTATGCTATCAACACCATGCGGTTGTTGAGCTGTACTGTAATTCAGCACGGGGAAAGAAATCGGCATGTGAAGACGCCTCTGCGCCCCTAGCCATGGGTTGAAAGCGACTGGGAAATGCTGTATGTGTAGGTCGTGGTTGCCATGACAGAAGGGAGACGATAAAAAGTGTTACCACCCAAACTATTAGATGCCTCCTGATTTGTAAATTGGCGGCTGTCATGTAGCTTTATTGGGAGGTGCTGCCAATAGAAACATGGCTGGCGGTGTCCGTTCCAAAGTCCCTACTGATTTGGCTCATTTCCTACTTACATCATGGAGTCGCTGAGTTGGGCTCTGGCTCCACCCTGATGACAAAGCGGGGGGGGAAAGATTCAGGAAACGGGCGGCTCCCAATCAGTTTTCTTGCTCTTGGCTCTCGCTTTCCTTCTCTTTCGGGCTTTAAATTTGTTTTTCCTCTTCTCATTTCTGGCCTTATTCTCCTCTTTCTGTCATCACAGTGTGGTGTAGTGGTTAAGAGTGGTAGATTCATAATCTGGGGAACCGGGTTCGAGTCTCCGCTCCTCCACATGCAGCTGCTGGGTGACCTTGGGCTAGTCACACTTCTCTGAAGTCTCTCAGCCCCACTCACCTCACAGAGTGTTTGTTGTGGGGGAGGAAGGGAAAGGAGATTGTTAGCCGCTTTGAGACTCCTTTGGGTAGTGATAAAGCGGGATATCAAATCCAAACTCTTCTTCTTCTTCTTCTTCTTCTCTGTTTCCCCCTTCATCTGAAGCCTCGCCCTTGGAGTGGCAGCCTTCAATCACCCTTCCTACCTTCCCACCTCCCTCCCTTCCTTTCTTCTAAAACTAAAACAAAAAAGCCCCCCTCTTTCTTCTTTGTTGCCCGGCGGTCTGCCTTCATTGGAAGGTATTGCATTTGGTCCACCTGCGGCCACCCCCTCAACTCACGCCCTTCCAGAGACTACAACCTCACGTACGTTTCTGAGCACAATTCAAAGTGTTGGTGTTGACCTTTGAAGCTCTAAACAGCCTCAGATCAGTATACCTGAAGGAGCGTCTCCACCTCCATCGTTCTGCCCGGATGCTGAGGTCCAGCGCTGAGGGCCTTCTGGCGGTTCCCTCATTACAAGAAGCAAAGCTACAGGGAACCAGGCAGAGGGCCTTCTCGGTAGTGGCGCCCGCCCTGTGGAACGCCCTCCCATCAGATGTCAAAGAGATAAACAACTACCTAACATTTAGAAGACATCTGGGAAGTTTTTAATGTGTGACATTTTAATGTATTTTTCATCTTTGGATGCCGCCCAGAGTGGCTGGGGAAACCCAGCCAGAGGGGTGGGATACAAATAATAAATTATTATTATTATTATTATTAGCCAATACTTGGGTCCTTACACCCAGACAGAGCTTGTAGGCCACACCCAGATGGCCTCGCCAAAACGTGTCCTTCTTTGTCCACCGTGTCCTTCCCTGGGTACATGGATGTTCACCCTCCACCCACCACCACATCTAGCTGCTCATGAATTTGATGGTGTCTTTGGGTCAGTAGGTGTCTGAAGCCTCTGGTAGCCGACAAGGCCAAACAAAAGGCAAGATGGCAGGATGGCTGCTGGACTTTGCCCCAAGATGGTCTCATGTTGCCAATGCACTTGCCATCTTGCCATCTGTGTGGGCTCACACTGCTTCTGGATTTTCAAGAGCATCCACCACGTGGGTCAGGGGTCTCCTGAGCGCACCCCACAGCAGGGCCCAAATCAGGCCCGCAAAGCACTTCTTAAACTTTCCAGAGCAGCAGTGTTTGTAGCCGATGCCACCCAGATTGCGCTGGGCTCCTTGGCAGTGGGAGTGCCTTCGTGGCAAAATCTCCCTCCTGATGGAAAGCATTAATCAGGAAAATGCTTGCATAATATGGCAAAAATGGCAAGCAAGCTTACAGAGTCAGAATGGACAAAGTAAGTAATCCAATTTCTCTTTGTCAATGAAGGATTGTTCCCCAAATGACTACCCTTAAAAAAAAAGAAATCATTTCTCCTTCATTTTGAGTTATGTCTGCAGTTAGCTTGCAGTATGTGAGTGGTATTATAAGTACTGTATGTTCTTTTACTTTGATGCTATTTCTGTTAAGCTTCCCATGTGGGTGGATTGAAATACACTAACATGCCCACCTGCTGCACATAGATAAAAAATGTGTTGTGCTGGGAACACGAAAATTCAGATGTCTAGAAATGAGGAACGCTTTCCTTAGAGTCTAAGAAACCGTTCCCCATTTTCCCTAAGGATACAAAAATAAACAAAAATAATTATTGCCACGTTGCTTTTTAGGTACTCGTTACTCGTGTATTTTCTTTAGCTTCTTTCTATCCTTCTGTAAGAGATAAATATCTGCCCAACATCACAAGTGAGCAAAAAAATAAAAAACAGAATATTTTGAAGAATATATGAATATATTTTTTTCTATAAGCATATGTGAACATTTTCCAAGAAAGCAGGGACAAGATGGCTATTGAATTATTGTCGTGTCTGCAGTAAAAGGGAAATTCCTTCTGTCAATTAAGTTATTTCTCTCTCTTAAGCTTAGCCTCCACAGAGAGTGCTCCACAAAGCTGTCTTTTTGCCTTGTCTGCATGCTGTTCTAGTTGCCCTTTTTTCAAAAACAGTCAGTACTATTTCTCTTACATATATAACTCTGTGGTGTTCACTTTATATAAGGGGAACATTGCAAAGAGAGGCCAAAAGCAGCTTTGGAATTAATGAATCGTGCAGAGGCAGTTTAATGTGAGAGAGAACAGATAACTCACTTGTTCCTTCTCAGATTCACTTTTCCTTCATCTTCATCAGTTGGTGGTGATTTTGCACGCAACCAGGCCAGATTAGATTTCCAACTCAAAATGGTTTGTTGGGTAAAGGCATAACTTTGCTTTGACATGAAACCATGTCCCACTCAATTAAGACCTTCCTAAATAATGAGCTAGGGACGCGGGTGGCGCTGTGGGTTAAACCACAGAGCCTAGGACTTGCCGATCAGAAGGTCGGCGGTTCGAATCCCCGCAACGGGGTGAGCTCCCGTTGCTCGGTCCCTGCTCCTGCCAACCTAGCAGTTCAAAAGCACATCAAAGTGCAAGTAGATAAATAGGTACCGCTCCAGCGGGAAGGTAAACGGTGTTTCCGTGTGCTGCTCTGGTTCACCAGAAGCAGCTTAGTCATGCTGGCCACATGACCCGGAAGCTGTACGCCAGCTCCCTTGGCCAATAAAGAGAGATGAGCGCCGAAACCCCAGAGTCGGTCACGACTGGACCTAATGGTCAGGGGTCCCTTTACCTTTACCTTTAAATAATGAGCTATGAGGTGCAGGGAGCTAATGGAGGAGGGCAGAAATTGCCCAATTTGAGGCAACCCCCTACATTTTCCTGCAGCCCCCTGTGCCCCATCCCACATTGTTCAAATCGGAATCCCCAACTCTTCTCAGGTTTTCACATTTGCAATTTGCTGAGGCCAGCGGTTTTCTTACTGTGTGGCAATATCGACAGAAAAACTTTTAGGGAGTACCTGATCTCAGAGGAGCCCATCGCAAGAAATATGCATCCTAGTTGCTAGGAAGGAAAAAAGGTCAAACTGCAGAGATTCCAAGAACAGAGAAATTACTGTAAATTGAGGCAGTCAAAGTACAGTAAACAGGAGGTGGAAACTGCAGCTCTTTGGGACATCAGGGATTCCTATTGCCTGGTGTCCAGCAACTCGCTTGTCAGCCACAGCTCTGTTTTCACTCATTGGCTAAAAGCACTGAAAGGTGGAAGCAGGCAGGCTGGTTCATCTCACAGAAATGGCTTCGAATGATACCTGCACATTTTGTTTCATAACTTTATTTCTATGAGAACTAGAGACTTGCTCTTTTCTTCTTTCAATGAAAGTTCAGATTTAGGGGCCCTTCCTGATTACGGGCTGGATATATTGGTATCTCTTGTACCCACTTGTCTGAAACCACGTCTGGAGCTGCCCTCAGTATGTGCATTAGGAAAACTATTCTCTTGGTTCAGTGTTTCCCTTAGTCCTACACCTGGATTAATTTCAGGAGTATTTGTCTCAAGTGCCATCCATGACTTATTTGGAATGGAGCTCTATCTGGTATAATTTTGTTGCAGTTATGGAATGTTATTTTATGGTGCAGGAAAGAACGCTGGAAGAATTGCTTTTGTCTGCCAAGTTTCAGCTTTTTATTTTATAAGGAAATTACAGCCTGGAATTTTTAGTGGTGAATTAGACAGAAATAATGTCTAAATTAGGAGGCATCACATATAGGATACATTACTAAAAGTTACCTTTATTATTTGGTGTTGTTTTTTTTTTTAAATTAAAGTGCTACATTAAGCTATATGCAGATCAAAAATGAATCATTATGCAGGTTGTATTTTAGCCGTGGGATTTGTCTGACAGCTCGAGGAAAATGAATCTAATCCTCTTGTCTAATTGCTCAATGTTGCAAGTTGCTAGAAAGAATAAAATTGAGCAAGCTTGCAAAGGGCAAAAAAATAAAAATAAAATAAAAATCCCTGAAGTGACATTTTCAGAAAATATGTACATAAGCAGCAGGGCAGCAACTGAGCCACAAGTCAGTGCCACCAACTCATTAGTTCTTTCCTTTGGGTGACACATCTGTCATTGTCCATATCATATACTGTATTTAATTTGAAGACCTGGCATGCTTAAGGTGGCAAAATATGCCATTATGCAGACTGAGAGGTATCCCTTATCAAAATAGGATCTGTGTATGCTCTCAGGACATTGACTGCATGAGGCATATTTTATTGCATTGCGGACAATATGACCAAGCTAGGGAACTATTGATTAAACCACTATTGGCAAATCGGCCGGGTCAATCTACTATACCGAATACCTTCTGGACGACAAGTCCAATGATATCACAGTGGCCGTGGCAAAGTTTCTTTCAGTTGTCATACAAATTAAAGATCAACATACCCATGACTAAACAAATAACGCTTCGGTCTCCCTTCCCTGGGGGGTTGTCTGTATGAATCTGTATTTTATTCTGAATCCATGTTATGGGTTGTTGGACCACAATAAAGATTATTATTAATATGCCATTATGAGTGGTAAACAATTGTAGTGTGAATTGGAGTTCTGCATTTGACACGTTAAAATGAATCCATAATACTATTTTTATGTCATATGAAGTTACATCATTGTGATTTAATCATAGACATAGGAGTGTATGGACTTGAAAAACTGCAAACATTGTGGATTGCCAAAGGCTGGTTTTATGAGTTATCAAAATAATTTTCACACAGTCAAGGGCTGTATTTTTTTAACTCCAGAAGGGTCACAAGGAAGAACTTTCGGGGAAGCACCATCAGGAGATAAACTGATCAATTGTTTATTTAAACATATATATATATATATATATATATTCAACCTAATATTCCCTAATATAGTGGTGAGGCAATAGAATAATAATAATTTAACAATTTATTATTTGTACCCCGCCCATCTGGCCGGGCCTCCCCAGCCACTGTGGTCGGCTACAAGGCTTGTTCTGCAAAACCTAAAAGCAGAGTGGGTCACATCTTTCAGAAGCCCCACCTTAAAGGTAGAAACTTCCACTTTCTGCATGGTCTGTTCTGTTCGGAACATCTAAGTCCCTTTAAATGCCCCATAAACATCAATGCTGGGTCTCTTGCAGAACAATCTTAATCAGCAGCACAGCTCTTAATTTGGCCATTGTACCATTTTCAGTTTAAATAAACCTCCAAATTTCAAAGTGATCTGTTGATTCTTAAATTCTACAGCATTTTCTTATGACAGATATTCTTAAGACAATAAAGTCATGTTTATTTATGTACCTTGTTTTCTGAAATCCTGCACTCAAAGCGGTTTGCAGCCGATACAACTATATCAGCAATATCATCACTCTGAACAAGTCCATTACAAAACTTGATTAATTGATCCAGACTTACAGGAAACAGTCAATATGTTCCAGTAATCAGTACAAACTCAAGTTTGTTTTACTAGAAACAGTGCAAAAGCAACATTTCCATAAAATCTATTTTATTTAAATTCACTGTGACTCATTGGAGTTCAGCTCACATGAAAGAAGCCTTTGTTGATCTGCTCTAAGCACTGAGCTAGTGTAATATCATTGAAAGGAATGACCTGTGAGATTGAACGCCCCAGGTTAAAATATCACCTCAGCCATTTTCTCCCTATCTCAGGCAGCCTGCCTCAACCTCTCAGCTGTAATGTTGAATAAATGCATTAGCCTACTCTGTGGGTTTCTTGAACTGTTAATGTGCATGAAATACCCTGAACACTTCAGAAATATGGCATGCACTACTATTATTATGAATAATACGTGTAAATCTTGCTCTTTCCACTTAGAAATGTAAGTCACTGGTGTGTTTTTTAAAACTGTTCCTACTCTTTTAAATGGGAAAAAAATGGGAAATTTGAATTGATTCATGCCAGTGTAAACCATTCTCTTTAGAGCCTTAGAACCAGAACCATGAAAAAAGGTTCACGATCAAGATTTACAGTTCCCCGAAATGTGAGAATACGGTTGGGTAGAAACAAAACTCTCTGAGGGTGCCTATGAAATTGAGTCTCTATTTGAAGATTTCGCTTGGCTTAATTAACGGCATGGGGCTCTTATTCTGCTGTGCACGTCTCAGACATTTAGCATCTGACACAGTCAAGGATGTGTTTCTCTCCTGTATCTGTTTATCTAGCCAGGGCCGGCCCACCAATGAATGGGGTGAGTTAGCTGCTTCGGGCAACACCCAAGAAACGCAGCATCGAGGTGGAAGAGGAAGGAAGCTGCTGCCTCACTGCTGCTTTACATTGTGAGCGAATAGACTTCCTCTTCTCCTAGCCTGTGTATGAGAGCAGCAAGCCTATTGGAGAGCCGCAAGCTATTGCTCCTCTGCTGCCACCGCTTTGCCGAAGGGCCACATTGACCCTGCCTTGTAAAACTGCACCGCCTTTCCCCTTGATTTTTGCTCCTCCTCCACTCGGCTTCATATTTCAAACGTTCCTGGATTGCGAATTATTTATTGCGCAGATACTCCACCTTTTAACCCCAGAAACTCAAGTTGATGCACATGGGTTCAACCACTCATCATTTAAAGTAAAGGTAAAGGGACCCCTGACCATTAGGTCCAGTCATGACCGACTCTGGGGTTGTGGCGCTCATCTCGCTCTATAGTCCGAGGGAGCTGGCGTTTGTCCGCAGACAGCTTCCGGGTCATGTGGCCAGCATGACTAAGCTTCTGGCAAACCAGAGCAGCGCACAGAAACGCCATTTACCTTCCCGCAGGAGCGGTACCTATTTATCTACTTGCACTTTGACATGCTTTCGAACTGCTAGGTTGGCAGTTGCAGGGACAGAGCAACGGGAGCTCACCCCGTCACAGGGATTCGAACCGCCGACCTTCTGATCGGCAAGTCCTAGGCTCTGTGGTTTAACTCACAGCGCCACCTGTGTCCCACTCACCATTTAATTCCCCACAAAAATCCTGTGAGGTGGATTTAAGCAGAGAGAAATACTGGCCAAGGTCTTCCAATGAGCTTCTGACTGGGGATTTGAACTTGGGTCTTTCAGGCCCTAGCCCAGGGCCAGAGTTAACCCTGTGGAGGCCTCTAAGGCAGTCAAAATCTTGCAGGGTCAGGAGCCTAGCAAATTATCTTCTAATACATTTTTTATTTTACCGACCAACAAGATCAAGATGAAATCAATATTATTTTGATGTTTTGTCGTGGGGCCCCTGAAAGGCGTGGGGTCGTTAGATAGCTACTCTGCCTATTTGGCACTTCAGCACTGCCCTAACCCATCATAATTTAAGACCAAACTTACATTTACCAACAGTTTCATGAAAACCATTTATAAAATATTGAAATTTTACCTAGTTCCTGGTGGCCTAAGCATCCTGAAAGCAGAGTTCATTTGAATAATAATAATAATAATAATAATAATAATAATAATAATAATAATAATTTATTTATACCCCGCCCATCTGACTGGTTTTCCTATATAGTCCCCTATTTCCCCTGCAAGCTGTTTCACCTCCCTCCCAAAAGCTGCTCCAGCATTTCTCTCTTCAACATTTGAGCAACTACTATTTTACTCAAAATATGCAGAGCTGGAAACAGATGAAAAGAAAGCATTTGCCTTTGAAACCAGCTTGACTGCTACTGCAAACGATTTTGCCCGTTCCCTAGGCCAGGAGTCTACAGCGCCTGGACCTCCTATCGCTTGCATTCCCCACGAAGTCCGTCTCTGCTTCTCAGACTCTTGTCATGAAGAGATTTAACGGTAGAAGATTACTGGAAGAGACGTTAATGAATTTCAGGGTACTGAAATTAGTACCTAGTCTAAGGAATGGTTCTGTTTTGATGCATTGTCTGAGATGCTTAATGGCATTAAATGACTGGCAAATTTAGTGAACTTCCTTTTTTCTTCCTCCCTTTTAAAAACTTCTGCCCCACCTAATTTTCATTGCAAAACTCATTGCAGCCTTCAATTCAGACCGCAAAACAACATCAAAGTCTGCCTAAATCAGATTGAGGTTAGCAATGGTCCCTGAAAGGATAATGCTACTGGAAACTATAGAGCCCTATTTATGGATGAGTGGATTTTCTTCTTTTTTATCTGACAGAGGTCCTGAGGCTTCTAGCTCTTTTTTTTTTTAATAAGATATTTTTCAAAGTTAATACAGTAAAAATATAAAAAGTCAAAAAGAAAAAGGGAAAAAATACGAAAAAACAGAAAAAATACATAAAAATTAAAAACACATTAAGTTCACCATAATTTACTTTCATTGACATATTTTCCCGACCTCCTCATACCTCCCCTTTTTGTATTCCAATTCAAATTATTGATTCAGCAAATCCTTAACCATAATTCTTAACCTAATAAATTAACATGTTATTATTTTACTTTTACTCTTTCATCCATTTCCTCAATTTATTTTTGCTAACCTTATTTTCCTTTAATTTAGTTCATTTTTTTAAAAAACCAATTTTACCTTATCCAAGCTTAAACATCAATACTTATACATCAATACATATTCTTAAAACATTCTTTCTAAAGTCGACCCAAATTCCCTTCCACGAATTTCCCAAATTTCATAAACATTACAAAAACAAAAATAAAAACAAAACACATTATACTTATGTACCCTTTGGATTCCCAACCCCCCCCTTTCCCGGTTCCAGTCCCCATCAAATGTCCATCAGTCTTAATCTAATATTTAGCCTGGAGATCTCACATCCGAGGCTCTTAATTCTCTCTCAATTCCTCTCTGCTGGTTTTTTTGATAGTCCTTAAAATTAAACACCAACTCTCGGAGAAGCTCTGGCCCTTCAGGATCCATGTTTCTTTCAACCAGTCCTCCATACTTAAAGGTGGAACCCAAATCTTGTTTCTTACTCCTTTCAAGTCCAAATGTCCCCGAGGCTCCAACCTCCACCTTAAGCAAATTTGTAATCCTTAGGTCTTCGGATCTCCACATAAGGAGATCTTTCCTTTCTTCAATCTCCAATTCAGGCCAGATTTTCCACATCAAATTCTTATTTTCCTTCATTACCATCATGTCAGGCCTCAAGTCCTCCTTCATCATCTGCAGCTCTTCAGGGACAACATATGTCTCCTTCTCCAAATTCTCAAAGTTGTCAAGTTTCTCTTTCTGTTCAGTTGAATAAACTTCCTGATTCAACTCCTTATCAGATTCAATGATATTGTTTACAGTTGAGTCCAGAGTTGTAACATTTGTAGCCAAAACATCAATTTGGCCTTGCAACTTTCCCAAGAGAACAAAGACTCTGTCCAATTCAGCCTGAATTCTCCCTTCTCCAGCCATTCTTGTAATGTCCCAAATCCCCCTCTAGAGGGATTTTGGTTTCTTAGTGTTCATTCCAATCCAAGTCCAAAAATCCAGCTAGTTTGTATCAGTTCTTCCTTGTTTTCAACAAATTGTAACAAAAATTGTAACAGATATAACCAGCAGAAGCAACAGAAACAAAGTTCTCTTTTTCCATTTTGACAGCTACTTTGACAGCTGTCAAACTCTTTAGTACCTCATCGACAGGCTCTCTCGCGGAACACTCCCGGGTCCGGGAGGGTGGCACTTCGGCTCCCAAAATTAGCTCTTTATCCTCCAGCAAAATTTCTTATACTGCCAAACCGTGAAATTAAAGTCTTTTACCAAAGAAGGAAAAAAGAAAAGGTTCTCTCGACCTTAGTTAGCAGGTCTTTGCTTTAACTTGTTTACAAGACGGGGAGGCAGACTTCCTTTTTACACCTTCCCCGATCGTGCCTAATTCTTAAAAGAAAAATTTTCTTTACAGTACCAATTTCCGTAGTACTCACGGGTTGTTACTTTTAGAGTCCAATTGTTCAAAAGAAGAAGTCAGCGCTCTCCGACCATGGCAATGTGGCTTCACTCTTCAGGAGAAGCAGTCGACTCTCCGCACCACGCCGCTCACCCCGTCCCCCGTTCTGAAGCCTTTAAAAAGGCTCCTTCGCAGGTCGGGGGGCGCAAATGGTGCCCGCCGAGTCACCAGGTTCACAGGCTTCACCGCCTGTGATTTTTATGGGTCCCTGCGTCGCCGCAGCGGCAAGACCCGATCCTGCAGAGCCGATTCCCTCCGGAGCTCAGAGGGAATCCGCCTTTAGTCGATGGCGCTAACCCGGAAGTCCCCTGAAGCTTCTAGCTCTTAACTGTGCTACGTGCCATCTGCATCACAGTATGCTCTGCTAAAATGTGTTTTCTGCTGAAGCAATGTGGAGAATAGAATGAATCAACATTCCTGAAGGTGAAATACCTCCGAGGGAGATTTGTGCATGTCTATTTAGATAATTTCTGTCAGAATTTAATTCCCACCTGAAGGAACGTGTTGGTGTTAGTAAGCCCCTGACAACCATTTTGGAAATGAGACATGGGGGTTGCAGTATTGAGAGAGCAATATTTTTATTCACTACAGGTACATTTTTTGTTTTGGAACATTATTTGACAACTGAAAAATTGCTGTGAAATAATATTAAATAATGCTTTTATTTGCTAAAGCTTAATTCAGGATTTCCCCTGATGTTTCAATGTTGCTAGGTTGGGTTTTTGTACTGGTGACCTTTTAGGAGGTTGGAACAATGAGTGTATCTGTCGCCCATGGTGCGGAATGCTTGAGTCTATTTTTTAATTGTACCAGCCTGGCTGTTTCTCAACTTAACGTTTCCTGGTTGACTGGGTAAGTTCCCTGTGGCATATATAATTGGGTGGCCTCACGCCCTTGATAGATTGTAGATGCTATTTTTCTTCCTGCTGGAAATATTATGCAGAGACGGTTCTGCCTGAAGTGTGTCATCGTTCTGCATTCTTCCTGTTCCTGTGTAACATCGGAAAAATAAAGTCCTCCGGCTCTTGGGTGTGTCCCTGTGAGGCTTTCAAAGTGCTGCAGGTCCTGAATCTGCTGGGAGAACCCGTCACTTGCTTTCATTGTTTAGATAATAATTTCATGCGCCTGTACAGCTCGTGAGACTAATCCCATGTTAAGAAAATGTGCAGCAAGAGGCAACCCTAAAGGTTGAAATTCAGGAAGTTATTTTCCATAGAAGTAAAAAACCCAAACAGTTTCAGGAAACTTTTGTTGGGTTTGTACTGAGATTGTACTGACACACTGCCCAGTGGTGTTCACAAAAAGGGGGAGGATGTTGGTTTCTATGTGTTGCCACTGTGCAGTCCTTGGAGTCACAAGACTCTGTTTTGCATTCCAGAGATTCCATACTGTTGGAAGTCTCACGGAAGACAGGAGACGGATGTGACGTTACTGGTTTCCTGTTCCTTTGTTTTCCAGCTGCTCTCTGCTTTCACAGAGAGAGCATGTATATTTCTTTTCTGTCTGCGTAGTTAGCAATAAAAGTCTTAGCATGTAGCTCAAACTTCTCGTCTCTTCCCTGTGCTGGATACTCTGGGTAATGGGAACGTGCTTGGATCCTTATCAAAGGCTCAGGTCGTTAATCACGTCGGAAGAGCTCGGTCGAGCAAAGATTCCAACAACCTTTTCTGTGCTGGGAATTAAGATGGTGTTAAATGCAACCCGATTTTCCCATTCCATTTTAAGGGGAAGAATTGTATTTATTTGGATTAGTGTACTTAAAAGGAAATAGTTTGCATGACTTGTATGCTTTACTTGCAGCTGTCGACGCAAGGAGAAGCCAGCCAGGTGATTGGGCCGTTAACAGAAGGTCAAAGGAGGAACGTGGCTGTAGTGAATTCATTGTACAGGTTACACCAGTCGGTTCTTAAAGTAAGTGGCATGGATACTTTAAACATAATCATTGTTAAGTTGTGGTTTTAATTCTTCACCACAAATCCTGAATTGAATTGGAGAGAATGTTGTAAACACTTCTGAAATGGTCTCTGTGAATAATGGGCTAGAACCCAGTTTCCCACCCACCAACCTCTCTCTCATAGATTTGATATGTCTGCCTTCTTCAGTGTTTCTTTGCTTATTAGTGCTTTACTCCTAAAGATGCTGTCTTTCGAGTTTCCTGTTAATTTAGGAGACTGTAATGGCGTTCAGGATAATACTGTATATGTCCTTGAATTCACTCGCCTAAATTATGAACCGTTGCAGAACATTACAAAATAACCCCTTTGGGCTTTGTATGAGAAGTGATACGAGCTCGGATCCAAGCCGTGGTATTTTGGATTCCAAAGCCCTCTTAAACAATAGTCCCCCATGCCGTGTCACAAATTTCATTGGAAAGTCCCCTCCGTTTTGAGACTGCTTTGGCCGCCCTATGGCACCTTTGCCCAACCTGATGTGTTCCAGCTGTTGTGGTCCTAGGCAGTCTGGCCACGATCAAGGATGATGGGAGATGTAGTCTACAGCTTCTGGATGACACTGGGTTGGGAAAAATTGTCGTATGGAATTGCTGCACGGTTTTGAAAAGCACAAACTCAAAGCCCCAACGCACAGAACTAGCTGGATTTCTTTTCAGATGTCAGCCATAGCATTTAGATTAGTGTTTACATTAGAAGCGATATCTTAAAACCATAAGAAACTGAAACAAATATTTTAAAATCACTGATTTCTATATCCTATATTCACACTACAGGGTGTAAATCATTCTCATGAGTTTCGCGTTACCCACTTTGGAATGCTAGTTTATACACACACACACACACACACACACACACACACAAATAAATCTTGAAATGAAATTTGAAAAAGAAAAGAAATTGTTAGGACCTTACTTGAATGTAAACGCTGAACAAGTTAGAAATAGTTATGGAGGAACAGATGGGTTTTTGTGTCACAAGATGTTGGCTCCATAGCTTTTTTAAAAATGCTGTCAGGCGGGGGGAAAGATATGGAAGCATTTAGGAGGTGATTTTTTTCCAGTTCTGTATTTAAAAATCATGGAGGTCCAAGAGGAACGGTGTGATTAGCGACATTTTGTGGCATTTTATGTCTATCCATGCACAAGTCAGTGTGTGGCTTTCATGGTTGCCAGAGACGATAGAGATTGCAGGGTCCCATTGTGATGGGAGATTCCTGCTTGCTGGCTTAGCCTCTGGAGATCCATAATCAAATAAACAGGATATTTATTTCACACGCTCTGACGCTTGATCCCTGATCTAGAGGGAGGAGCCCTGAGACCAACATGTGCTGGTGCCCAGAGCATGGCCAAGGAGGGGCCCAGTGATGAGCAGCAGTAAGAGAGCGTTGGCTTCACCAGGGTCTCAGTATATGATTGAGCATCTCTGCATCTCTTTTTAGGTAATATCCTGCCAAAGTGCATTTCCAGCCTCTTCAGAGGAAACTATTAGCACAGCCTTGAAGGTAGGTGAATATTAAAAGTCACGAATATTACATAGATTTGAAACCTTCTGTGTCGTCGTCCCCTCACTTTAAACTAAGCCACATTCATTTGCTTGCAACATTTGTGGTGGTGTCCTTCAGGAAAACCTATCCATTCATGTTTGTTCTTGAGATAATTTGCTGTCTGTGTTAGGTGAGGATGAATTAGCTAAGTGCTCAACGTTTAGCAGAGGCTCTTAGGCAGCACTTGAATGATAGCAAGGCAGAGGAAAACTGCCTACCTTTCCACCATTAAAAGTGATGATTCTTCTTTCCTGGTGCTTTCATTTTTCACGTTTAACTTCTCCCTGGAGACAGCTTTCCATTCGTTTTCATCCGTGGTCTTCCCAATCCACTGCTTTTCAATGTGTGAATGTAGGTTGAAAGAAAAACATTCACCGCCTCCTTTGAGGGATGGAGCCTAGACCTCATTACTCTGATCTTTAATTACATATTAAGATAATAGTGGAATATATTGGCCTGCTCTTCTTTCCAGGAAAAGCCCCTAGTTTCAAACGATATTGTCAGCATAATTTAAAAACTACCACAAGAGGAAGCGCACATATTTGAATGGTGGAACTGGTCAGATACTGGTCAGAAACTTCAGTTTGTAGAAAGCTCTTGAAACGGTTGTCACATCATGTTATACTTCCCTGAAGAACTTGTCCTGTTATAAGTGCCTCTTTTATTGTTGGCCCTTGTTCAGCCACTGCTCCACATAAGGAGTTGGGAAGATTTCGAGTTAAGCTGCACAATATGTTTAACTTTTCGTGTATATATAGGTTCAAAATATATAGCACAACACATCTATATAGATATATCTGTATGAATACATACACTATGTCGTGGCACAAAACAGCACTGTTCAGAATTCACTTAACAAAGTTTTTGTAATTTATTTATCTCTTGGTATTCATGGACAGCATATTGATGTCTTGTATGGTTTTTTTTACTCATTCTTTTTCCTCCTTGGTTATCCTTCTTGTAGACAGTCTATGATTTGATGGGAAATGCTGTGCAACCTTTGCTGAATTCAGTTGGAGACTCAATAGAGGCTATTATCATCACGATGCATCAGGAGGACTTTTCAGGGTAATGGAGTCACTACCTCAATGTTGTTTTAGACATGTGTACGATACGGACACCATATCGAAAACCCCAGAGATTTATTACCTTGCGGCAAAAGTGCTTGCCTCAGCAGCCAGCCTGTGCTGTTAGTGGGGAAAGGAGCAGGACTTCCGGCTGCTGAAATTATTTGTCTGCCTGGAAAGTAAATATGGACAACACTTTTTTAAATGAAATCTGAGAAGAGGATTTTCCAGTGAGGATTTTTTAAAAAAGCCACTTGTTTTTTGTAATGGTTAAAATATTCCAGTTGTCGGAATATCAAGCCTTATCAGAGGAATTGGCCATTCTCCAGGCACCCGGCTTGAGTTCCTTGTTGACCTCCCCGTCTGCGACTCCCGGCAAGATCAGGCGAGATCTCAATCGACGATCCTCCTCTAATGTGAGAAGAACACACCACTCCTCCCCTCCATCCCCAGGGAGGGGAAAGAGACAGACAGAAATGTATTTACATGCCTTTATTCCTGTCTTTCCAGCAGTACAGAGAAACGTGTCTGCACTCTCTTAACACCAACAGCAGAGAGAGAATAACTCCTCCCATGTACTTCCAGTACTGGTCAGGTGACACACTGAGCTAACATCCTGTGCTCAGTACACTGAATAGACTGTCCCTTTGTTCCCACGGTACAGCCCCATATATCAACATCCTGTTTGGCTTTCCAGCCACCTGGAGCTCGCTGCTGCATTGCTCCTTTTTCGTAACAGGGGTTGCTCGTGCGTAAATCGGTGCCAACACCTGGCTGGGTTGCCTGAGCGAACCTTTTCTGTCCGGACAGCCACTCGCCCGTGGCTGTCTCAATCGCTGGCAGAATCCGTCAGTGGGCGTTTCTTGAACTTCTTCCAGCAAATAAGCTCTTTGACGCCTAGTCTCCTCCTACTCTCTCTGCGCGAAAGCCTTCTGCGCAAGGAGGGCGTAGGCAGCGGAGGACCTTCACTCTCCCCGCTGGTCCCCGGCAAGGAGTCATGGGACCGCCTCGCCGCTTCCCCCATTTGCCCCCCTTCTCCACTGGTGCTACGCTGATTCTCTTCCCCAGAAGATGGGCTGCCTCTCCCCATCCCGGGGCGCTCTCTGGAATCCCTCTGGAGCTTGCTCTCTCCCTCCGGCACTGATGGCAGTTCCCTGACATTTTTATTATTTAGTTTTTAACATTTGAAGTTACAGTAGAGTGTGAGAATTGACTGGATGCAAAAAAAATTATTTCCAAGAAATAAATGCTGGTTGATCTCTGTTTACGTAGAAGCAGGTTTTCAGCTGTCTCTCCCTTCACTGGGTCTTTCAAGCCTGAAAGGTTTTCTTCTATAAAGTTCCCGAGTGTTGATAGGGAGGAGGGATTCCACTTACATTTCTGGGCCTTCTCTGAAGGTCTGCTGGACTGGATTAACCATTAAGTAAAATAAGCACATGCTTAGGGCATCGGGGAAGGGGGATAGCACAGATAATGTCCATTGCCAGACTTTTAGCATTAATTTTAGCATTAATGGTTTTAGCATTTTAGCATTAGTGGTCACAAATTGCTTAACTGAGCGTTCATTTTCTGACTTGAGGTATATTAAAAAATCCCAACAGAACAGCTATGCAACTAGGCGGGCTGGACGCCCTGTCTCTACTAATTATAAAAGCAGATATGCTGCATAAGATTTGTTTTGAGGATCTGATCAAAGACTTTTTAGTTAGGAAAAACGGGAGAACATTTTTCAAATATAAATGAAGTGGAAGTATACAGAAATCAACATTTTCCATCTTCCTGTAGGTTTCATTTCGAGAAATAAAATTTCATTTTACGGTTTATTATTGTTTACATTTTGAACTAGATATATATTGGGCAGGCACCAAAAAATTTTAAGTGCTAAGGACCTCTAAAGGTCTTAATCCATCTCTGGATTAAGAGGCGAACATCACTTTGCTCAGGTTAATAGTTGAGTTGGCGTAAGAGAACTCCACTGTCTTCTGTTGAATGAGCCAAGCAGTCTTACTCAGGCTTCCATCCTTGAGTTCTTAGCCTGTTTCCCTCCCCCCCCCCCCAAAAAAATGTTAGCAGCTTTGCCCTGCATCTTGCCTTGGTGGGCTTGTATGGAGAAGTACTCAGAAGTATAATGCATCCTAGTTTTGAGAGAGGTTTGTGAAGTTTTCTGTCCCAGCTCCATTCTGCTTCAGCTATACAGTCGTACCTTGGAACCCAAATGCCTTGGTATTCGGACGTTTTGGCTCCCAAACGCCGCAAGCTCGGAAGTGAGTGTTCCAGTTTGCGAACGTTCTTTGGAACCCGATGGGGCTTCTGATTGGCTGCAGGAGCTTCCTGCGGCCAATCAGAAGCCATGCTTTGGTTTCCGAACGTTTTGGAAGTTGAACGGACTTCCGGAATGAATTCCGTTCAACTTCCAAGGTACGGCTGTAATTGCTTATCCTCTATGAAGGAATTCAGTGGAGAGAACATGGACTTCTGAAAAACGTTTTTGGTTTATTATATATGACTGGAACTTACGTAGGCCCTCAGCCCTTTCTAAAGTGGGGGCATTTTGAATAGAATTTGGGGGAAGGTCAATTGCTTGAACTAGAAGACTTCTAATGTGACCTGTTGACTCACTTTACTGACTAAATCCTCTGAGATATGAATGCTTGAAGACTGGTCCCTGCTGTTGCCTTGTTACTACTACACCTTGTATCCTGGACTGGTTCTGCCCAGATTGGAGGCATCTGTGCATATAATCTCTGAGCAGACTTAGTGAGGGTTTTGAGGCAGGCTGGACTTCTAACACCACAATATGTATGATGCGGTCTATTATTAGAGAATTATACCAACAGCTGTGCCATTTAAATTTAGAGCTTTTCAAGCTTCCGGCTGATGAAAATGCTCCAGACTTGGAGGGGGGGAAGAGGAGGAGAAAGCAGCAGTACAATGGTTCACATTTTCCTTGCAAAACTGCAGTTAACGAGAGGAAAAGGTGTTTCAGACACAGCTTATTCCTGTACAAATATGATGGTGTGATGCATGCAGCCATTGTAGTTGTCCTTCACAGGACAAAGGTGAAGCAGCGCAGTGACGTGGTTAAAGTTGATACAAACATGAAATTAACATTCGTTATCCTCTTTGTTTCTTTTGATAGGTCGCTACCCACTTCAGAAAAGCCCGATGTCCCTTGTTCTCTGTACATGAAAGAACTGCAGGGCTTCATCGCGAGAGTCATGAATGACTACTTCAGACACTTTGAATGCTACGACTTTGTCTATGAGAGCACAGAGGCCATTGCCCAGAGAGCAATTGAGCTTTTTATTCGCAATGCCAGCCTACTAAGGCCTCTCGGGGAAGGCGGGAAAATGCGGCTTGCTGCTGATTTTGCACAGGTATAGATAGATGAAAGGGAGACAGTGTTGATTTTATTTCCTCATATGCACCGAAATACACATTGAATTAGAAATGCCATGCCCCAAGACATACAAACACATGCTGCTTTGCTGTTCCATAAGCTCTTCTCCACCTAAAAATATTTATATTCTGCGTACATAACAAGCAGAGTCCAGTTATAATGACTGTGATAAATTAGGATTAGTTAGATTTGCCTGGGTGTTTTCCAGCTGCCAAAATTGGAGTTTGAGAGCAGAAACCTTGAGGCTGTGGCAGTGTACTGCTGAAAAGAAACCTTAGTTCGCATTATGGCAGTTACATAGTTTAGAGGGACTGTGGAGTACAACTGAGAGCCAGATTCTAAAAAATAAAATAAAAATGGTGGCAAGTTTCTTGCATAGAAAGATTAAAAATGGCATTTGTAGGTGCTGGAACTGAGTTCCAACTGAAAAAAAAGGCCAGGTTGTAACCATAAAATGAGTCTTTCCATTATCTTTCCAAAAACATATTTATTATGTTCGCTCGCTAGCAATCTCTGTGCTCTTGTTCTTTGGGAGGGAAGTTTTAAGTAAACCTGTGAATCTCTACTTTCTAATTCTCCCCCTGCCCATCTCCTACTTGCAATTTTTCTTGCTTTGTTTTGGTTTATTCCTTCTATTTCTCAATAGCCCTCCCATTTCATGCCAGTTTCAAGAAAGGTAGCTGGGACTTAGTATTTGGGCATCCTTAAAAATAACCAAAAACATGTCTTGTTTGACCCTGGGTGACTCATTCATGAGAGATACTGAAATTCCTAAAGTAAGCTAGAGCCCTGAATTTTGATACACACATAGTCCAAGGCACGCCAGTTATTTAAAAAAATATATATATAAATGTACATTCTATTTTACATTTGTCCTTAAAACTGGGGACTTAAAATGTAGGGGCAGATAACAATGTTACTTCCAGTACTTTTTTAAATTGCATGTATACATACATTTGTATTCCACTTGGGATACTCAGAGAGATTAATACTTAAGAGCATTCAGTCAGCCATACTGAAAATAATAAAACACCAAAACGTTAGTGACCAAGATAACAAACTACGGAAAACCAATAGTTAATAAGAAAATACACACACGCACACAGAGGTGTCATATTGAAACGCCTGAACAAATTAATAGGTATTTTGGTTCTAAAAAAGATCAAGTTGTGTCTGTTCTGAGGACACATAATGCAGCTACTTCTCTGATGCTAAGAAAGTCTAGTCAGTGCATCGATGGGTGCCTCAAGTTCTATCATGGAAGAAAGGCAGGGTATATTTTGGTGCCAGGCCATCCCTTACTGGGATGACGTAAAGGAGACAGGGCGCCAACACTGAAAAATGCACAAAACATGCTAAGTGTGGGTTGTAAGATCAGCTTATTATGAACTTCCTTCTGTTTTTAAGTTTCTTTTTCCAAATATTTGCATTTGAAGGTCTACAGACAATAAGTAACACTGAACTTAAATAAGAAAAGTGTGAAAGGGAGATATTTGTAAGTCTCACCTTAGAAATGGTGGACAGGATGTTTATCCGAAAATGTTCCAAGTTACATCCAGGGCACCCTAATCTCTGGGGAATTTGACTGTTTTTATATCTAGCAGTCAAAACATTGATGTCTGTAAAGATACGAACTTGAAAGATACGGGTAAAAGGGGGGGGGGAATGGCTTGTGCTGAATGCCTGGCTGAATTTTCACAATTCCGTCTGGCCTGGAAAGAATTTGCTGGGGTCAGTAAGGTACTCTGAAATGACATTTCCCTGACATTTATACATATCATGAGACATCATCTGGGAATTGTTGTACATTCTGACCTCCTCATTATGAAGAGCTTTGTTGCTGTATAAGAAAGCCAAGTGCGCTAAGGTTACAGTAATTTGGAGTATTTTAGGTTGTAAGTCATATTTTGCACTTTAAAAGCTGTGCAGCTCTGTGTGATTAAGAGACTGAAATGTGAACATGATGAAGTCAGAACCGAGGAAGGAAACCCCACAATATTTTTTCAGTATCTGGCACACACAAAAATACTCTCTTAAGACAAGAGTTGTGAGCTTAGTGTAGAGGGGGAAATGGACACATCTTAATGAGCAAAAATAGTAATCACATCTCTATTAGTTAGAATAAAAAGATCCACTCTTCATTTGCCAAAGCACAAATGTTTAACCTAGGGACTGTAAGAAATTATATTGTTCTTTTGGGTAGAGTAAATTACAGATAAACCAAAGGGGTTGGTTGTACAGATATACTCTTCTTTCCAAAAGCCAGTGAAAAAACTCTTGTGTATGCAGAGAAGATGCTGGTTGTTTATATTACTGTTATTATTTCATCTGGCATAAATGAATAAGCGGTGGGCTTTTCTTTCTTTATATATTCTTAATTTGGCAGTAAAATGAGATTCATTCCTGGTGGTTCTAAAATAGCTGGTGGTGGTTCTCTTTACATGGTAGCAGTGACATTGGTTTTCTAATTCCATGGCTTCATCCCATGGTTGGAATGGGTCCATTCCATCTGATTGCATGCCTTTGGTTGTAAGTTGGTGCCCAATTGTTGCCAGAAATTCTGCTGGTAAAAACTGGTTCTAGTTCATGAAAATCTGGCTGAAAACCTGCCTTCCCCAATTCCTGACTGGCTGGTTTGGCCCAGGGCTTTGAATATCTGACTGAAGTGCAATTCATTTTCTCTGACAGATGGAGTTAGCAGTCGCTCCTCTCTGCAGACGGCTCTCTGATCTGGGAATATCCTACAGACTCCTAAGATCATTCAGGTATATTGCCTTCAAAATATTTTTCGCAGCTGGCACCAGGTAATGAAGAATTTAAATCGTCGCCAATTTATTTGGGTTTTTAATTAAAACCTTCTGGCAGCACCATGTGAAAATTACCAACAAATTAGTGCTTTTTCCTTGAACATTTTATTCAGAGTCTAACTATAACTTGGGAGAATTTTGTCATGCAAATGTCAGCTAAATTGCACCTTTTTGCTTTTTGTTGTGGATTTCAGTTCTTATGCTGATGAGCTGCAGTTACACTCAGCCCCCTACCCTGATATTAGAGGATTTGAGATGCAGTGTTTTTGTTTAATTAAATAATAAGCTGCTGTTACTACAAACAATCGCTTACCAAATTCCATAATGACGATGAAGCAAAGCGGAAAACAACTGCTGTATGGGAAGGAGCAGACTTTTGTTTTTAAGGTGCTGTGTGTGTTGTTAGAGTGGCATGGATAAAATGAAGCCTTCCTTGGGTTCTGTCCCTTTGTGGGCAGATACTTGTGGGCCCCTTTTTTTGTGGGGCAAAATCAGCTGCAATAGGCAACACTGTTATGGGTGGAGGCAAAACATTTGCCAAGAAATGGGAGACTTGAAGAGGCAACCGCAGGTTCAACTCTCATTCCAACCTTGTTTGTGTCTCTGCATTTTCCCATGCAAGTGAACGGCCATCATTCAGTCCTATGAGAAAAGGTGAAGTACCTGTTGGAAGAGCCTGTTGCAATGTGGAATTTAATCCACCACAAGAGGCATTTTCCCAGCAAATTATAGGGAAGCATAATCTTCTTTCCTTTTAACTGTATCATCTTAACTTTATCCCCCGCAGACCAATGCTGTTCCAGACTAGTGAGCATATCGTCAATAGCCCAGCCGTGGGAGATATCATTCCATTCAGTACCGTTATTCAGTTCTTATTTACAAGAGCACCCCCTGAATTAAAATCCCCGTTCCAGGTAATTACTTCACACAGCCTTTTCTCACCATATACTCCACCAGTGGCGGAAAACCATTTCTCTCAAATTACTGTTGCCAATGCTGTTTCGTAGCTATGCTCAAGTTGCAGCTTTTGGAGTTGGTTTTATGAGATCACGGCAGGCCACAGGCGTTTTCCATCCTGGTTAACTTCTGGAAATAGAATCCTGTCGCAATTCAACAGAGGAAATCATCAGAGATGATACTGTGATCCTTCGGCCCCAGCCAGCCTGGCCAATGTCAGGGATGATGAGGACTCTAGTCTATCAACATGTAGAGCCATAGTTTCCTCTTCTCTTGTTTAATCAATAGTTGAGACTAATTTAGCGGCCATTTACCGTATTTTTCGCACCATAGGGCGCACCGGACCATAGGGCGCACCTAGTTTTTTGGGGGGGAAATAAAGGACAATTTTCCCCCCCTATATTTCCCCCCCAAAAGCAGGTGGGGGAAACCGAACCAGGTCGAGGAACAGCGGGATGGCGGCGCTGCGCCTCCCTGCTGTCCTCCGAGCTTGTGGGGCTGGCCGATGTCTGCCCGGCTCGAGGGGCGCTCTGCTTCAGGGTGCCCCGCGCGCTGGGCGGCAGGCTGCTATCCACAGCGTGGGGAGCCCTGCGGGGAACTCCTGCAGGGCTCCCCACGCTGCGGATGTCTGCCCGGCGCGAGGGGCGCTCTGCTTCAGGGCACTCCCGTGCCGGGCGGCAGGCCACTATCCGCAGCGTGGGGAGCCCTGCGGGGAACTTCTGCAGGGCTCCCCATGCTGCGGATGTCTGCCCGGTGCGCGGGGCGCTCTGCTTCAGGGCGCCCTGCCCGCCGGGCGGCAGGCTGCTATCCGCAGCGTGGGGAGCCCTGCGGGGAACTCCTGCAGGGCTCCCCACGCTGCGGATGTCTGCCCGGCGCGAGGGGCGCTCTGCTTCAGGGCGCTTCTCGCGCCGGGCGGCAGGCTGCTATCCGCAGCGTGGGGAGCCCTGCGGGGAACTCCTGCAGGGCTCCCCACACTGCGGATGTCTGCCCGGCGCGAGGGGCGTTCTGCTTCAGGGCACCTCCGCGCCAGGCGGCAGGCTGCTATCCGCAGTGTGGGGAGCCCTGCGGGGACCTCCCGCAGGGCTGCCTAGGCTGCGGATGTGTTCCCGAAGCACCGGGCGCTCTGCTTTCAGCGTGCCCGGCGCTCCGGGAAGCAGGCTACTATCCGCAGCCTAGACAGCCCTGCGGGAACTCCCGCAGGGCTGCCTAGGCTGCGGGTGTCTTCCTGAAGCCTGGAGAGCGAGAGGGGTCGGTGCGCACCGACTCCTCTCACTCTCCAAGCTTCAGCGAAAGCCTGCATTCGCCCCATAGGACGCACCCAGATTTCCCCTTCATTTTTGGAGGGGAAAAAGTGCATCCTATAGTGCGAAAAATACGGTAATTTGTTCTGAGCTATTCTTTTACACATTTCCAGAACAGTTGCCCAAGCCAAAGTGCTGTGGAGAAGCAACTGTTTGTTTTTTACAGTCCTATGTGGTTGAGTGCTAAACAATCTATGAATTGCTACTGATTACTGTATACCAACCCGTGAAAGGCTGTTGCCATTAACTTTTGCCCAGTATGTGAAAATGTCTAGAAATAATATATATATTTCTTTATTTCCTGTGAAAGAGAGCAGAGTGGACCATTGCACGTTATTCCCGGTGGCTTGATGACCATCCATCTGAGAAGGACAGACTCATTTTGATACGGTAAAACACTTTTTTAAAAAATTAAGTTTCAAAATACTGCAGTATTGCAACTTGGAAACTTTTCTTTCTTCCCCACTATTGACTGTTTGTGCATCCTGCTGTCCCTGTCTAACCATGTGTGGAAGTGCTTTGGTGTATTCTAAGCAACAACTTCTATTAGGGCTTCTTCAAGACATTTATAGCTGCATTAGTTTCAGGGATTAACTCCAGACCAGCAAGGTAGTCTTTTATTAGACCTTCTTTGGCGCAGAAGCAAGCCAGATTTCAAATTAAACAGAATTCTCTTTTGGGAGCCACTCTTATTTTCTACTGCAGGAGAAATTCATCTAATAAAGATGTTATCTTACTTATTTTATAGCTGTTTGGGGATTCAACTACTTGTATCCCTGTGCAGTACTGGCTCTATGATATGTTTTGAATGATACAGTGCCTCCTGGGCTGTAATCCTAAGAATTGCAGCAGAAACTCTACTTAAATCAGCAGGACTGCTTTCCAAGTTAAGTATGTTTGGGATCAAGTTGTTTGTTTCGCTAGAGTGTTGAGAAAACTAAAAAGGGAAGAGAAGGAGCTTGGCGTGCAAGGTCTACGGAACAAAATTAAAGCACTCTTGAAATGGCTTTATATATTAATTTAAAGACTGCAACACACACACATCTCTGAATAGGTATAGATGCACATGCACGCACAATTAAACAAATGAAAGAAACCATATAGGCAGTACTAAACAAATGAAAGAAACCATATAGTTCCAAGCAGTAGTTTTTGCTGCAGCTTGTTTTACTAAGGTAGCAGCTAAAATTAAGAATAAGGGCAGTGATAACTCCTCCTGAATCATACTTGAATGCTTATTTCACAGGATGCAAACACTTAGGAAAAAGGAGTACAGCGGTACCTCAGGTTACAAACTCCGCTAACCTGGAAGAGTTACCTCATGTTGAGAACTTTGCCCCAGGATGTGAACGGAAATCGTGTGCTGGCAGCAAGAGGCCCCATTAGAGAAAGCACGCCTCTAGTTAAGAACAGTTTCAGGTCAAGAACGGACCTTTGGAACGAATTACCAAAATTTTCGCTCCATAAGACTTAACTGACCATAAGACGCACCTAGTTTTTAGAGGAGGAAAACAAGAAAAAATATATTCTGCGCAGAGCGTGTAAGCGACTCTCGCTTTTCTTGCTTTAAAGCAAGCAAAGTGAGAGCCGCTTACATGGCTTCTGTCCCACTTTGCAGAGCTCACTTTGCTTGCCCATCCCTCCTCTCGTCCTTCCCTCCTTCCACCTCGCTGTAAAAGAGGAGGAGGAGACACTGGGACAGGTGCTCTGCTGGCTTTACAGCGAGGCAGGAGGAGAGATGGACAGGAGCCATGGCTCTGGCTGCAGAGGCATCCCTCAGCTTGTGACTGCAGCGGCAGCTGAGGGATCCCTCTGCCGTCCGCTGCATTCGCTCCATAAGAAGCACAGACATTTCCCCTTACTTTTTAGGAGGAAAAAAGTGTGTCTTATGGAGCGCAAAATATGGTAAGTTCGTAACTAAAGGTACCACTCCACTGTATACGTAGGAAATATTAATATTCTTATTCAAGGGATTACTTCACACCTCTGAAGGATTGCTCATTGTTACCTTCTCCCTCCTCACAGCTAGCTTGATTTTAGATTTTCAGGCAGCCAATGGATATCACACAACAGTGTTTGTCTGACACGTTTTGTTACGTTCCCAAGTGCCCAAGAAGCTGTGCTGTTATTCCTGCATGCCCAAGTAGGATATGCATTTTTCGTTTCCTTGTGGCGATTGTGCCATCTAGTTAGCTGTGTCCTACTAAACAGGACCACCAGCTAGCAAACTCTTCAGATGAGCTAAACAGTTACTTGGTAGAAACAGAGAGAAACAAGTAGTGGAATGCTGACCATTTTTGAATGTGTGTGGTTCTCCATTTAGTTGCTGTTGGTCAAAGAAAGGGAGCATGGAAGGAAAGCCGTGTGGAACAAGCTGCCCCTTGAGGCTATGCTAAACTTTACATACAGGTGGCATCTCACTCCAGTGAGCTCTGCCACCCCTTTGTTGGAGGGGATGTTGGGAAGGAAACTCTCTGGTGATGATGTTCAGGGTGAGGGAGTTTTGGCATGCCAGCTTTGTGGTTATAGTGATTGTGGTTGCAGAAGAAGTAACTATAGATTCAGGCCTCACCTTGTTCATGTGTCAGAATAAGCCTTTTCACCATTCCTTCTCGTAGCTGCCTACATGGTAAAAACATGCTATTGGAAATGTGAGCAGGAGCTAGTCCTAAAGAGATGTTATGTCAGTCTGGCACCCTTCACTGCATTACACAGCAATGCAGACTAGCTAAGGGAGACATTAAATTCCAACCTAAGGAAACCTAGATTGGCCGTACCTGAGATACCATTTTGGAGGTATTAGTTGGTCTACTTAATGGGTCAGCTAATTAAGGCCCGTGGGCTGGATCAGGCCCAATTGCCCTCTGGATCCGGCACATGGACGGTCTTGGAATCGCTGCTTGGGTCAGCGTGGTTGTTCGGGCTGCGCCATTTTTTTTGCAATTTTTTTCAGGCACCATTCCTCCCCCCCCCCACACACACATCATGGTGGTGCCTCCTCCCTGCTCCTGGCTTCTCCCTGCCCCGCAGAGGGAGCTGGGCTTTGATTGGTGCCAGCCAATCCGAAACCTTGCCACCTGCACGCTGAGGTGCGACTCAGACTTGCCACCCGCCTGCCAGCCTCTCCGTCCATGGCCTCGCTGTGGGCATCGTGACGGGCGCTTCTCGGGGCTTCGGCTAGAGCTTGACGCGCCTACTGGCCCCCCGCCTGGTGCCCAGGAAAGCTGGCCCGGAAAGGTGTTGCCACCACCGCCGGCTCCCAACCGCAGAGTGGCGGAGGAGGTAGGAAAGCGAGGGGAGGGGCTGGGGGAGAGAAGCCCCCCTCCGCTGCGTGCGCGCAGTCCGGCCTGTCATAAGGTCTGAGGGGCGGTGAACCCCTAATTTCTGAGGTAATTGCCAGAGGGCTGTTCTCTGCCAGTGGCTTACAGGGTGAGATAAGCACTCTAGGTGTCCAGTCATTAATTTTTCAAAGACTGGCATAATCGATGGACACAAGGGGTGAAGCAAAAATCGACAAATGCCTCCCCTCAAGCAGCTAAGCTCCCGCTAAGCCGCTAAGTACCGTTAATAGCCGTGCTTCGCAAGACAAAAAAATCCGCAAGACAAAGAAACTCGCAGAACAAATTAATTTCGTCTTGCGAGGCACCACTGTACTTCTTCACTAAAGCAGCAAAGATCAGAATGTTACAGAGTCATCTATGGACAATTTTGTACTGGGAGCACAAGTGCCTCTATTTGTGCTGCGTAATATCTGAAACAGTACAGTATGCTGTCAGTGTAGGGAAGGCACAGCATTACCCACTTCAGACAACCCTTATGCAGCCCTTCCTCACAAGCCCGTAGCTCTTGTAACATAGCTGTAATCCTTTTCAGTTGCAAAACCTATGGTGGTCATGGGTTCAGTCCCCTCATTAGTAGCATCCTGGTGGTTACAGACCAAATTGTGTTCAAGCTGCATTTTTAAGGGAGCTGATCCAGTTCAAACTTTCTGCCATAATAATATAATTATCTTTTAGGTTTTGCATCTTTCTGAATTTTTCTATATAGTTTTGCATGATAAAATAAGTTTATAAATCCATGTATTGGGAAAAAAATACTGTATTTAAATGTGTTTTGTAATCAAGTATGTTTTTTAAATACAAATTTTCATAGAGATTCGTTTCTTTCAGAAATCACAGCTTAATGTGGAAATGGGCTGGAAAGGACTTATAACATATGCAAAATTGAAAGTGTGATCCATATAGTTTGTTGTTAGAAGCTCACATAACACTTCTGATTCTAATGAGTATGTTTTTTTTCCTTTTAACAGAGGTGCACTGGAAGCTTATGTTCAGTCAGTAAGAAGTAGAGAAGGAAAGGAATTTGCTCCAGTCTATCCCATAATGGTACAACTGCTACAGAAGGCACTGTCTACTCTTCAGTAAAATGTTCTTTGGAAGGTATGGAAACTCCTCTGACATATTTAATTTGTACTGGTACTTAGAATTAATATAAACAGCATCTGACTTTTGCAAAACCTACCAAGAACTTTAAGACGTCAATACTTAAATGTCTGAAAATCAAATGCACTCTGCAGTCTTCAGCTTTCCATATATAATAAAAAAACTTTTAAATGCTGTTCTAATGTCACTTTTTAATTTAGAAACCAAAGCATTTTGTATCACAAAAAGGCTCTTTTCCCTGGAGACACTGAAACAAGATTTTCATGTAAAGAGCTTCTAAGCTGACCACAAGAAAAACCTTTTGTGTATACAATACACATTTACTTCTTGGCAACAATCCTTGAGGTTTAAAGTCGCATTTTTCATATTACATAATTCTTTATTCCAGGTACATTGAAGTAACAATGTTTTTATCTTAAACTCATGCTATATTCTGAGTGGAAATCTACTTAATTAAAAATCCTATGCATTCTTGCTTTAAGTGCACCTCCTATGTAGCAATCATATAGATGGGTAATGGCATTTAGTCACAACTCATTTGATGTACATAATACTAGACAATATATTTTACAAATTTATTTGAAATACATGAATATACTGTGCAAAATCATAGGAGCAACATCATAGACATGTCAGGTGCTGAAATTTATTGTTGTGATTCTTAAACAGAAACACACTCTTTATTTAGTAACATTAAAAGCTATGTTGTAATGTTCACAGCAAAAGTAGCCATAAATCTAACATATTTCCTCTACTTTTAGATAGATGGAGGGGAAACAGTAAAGTGCAAATGTTGCACCTACAGTAAGTGCAAAGTTTGTCCCCACCATAAAAGATGTCTTATGGCAAAATAAAATCTTTAAAATATGCAGCATAGGAACACCCGTCCCCACCCCCCCACCCCGGCAAAAAAACAAAAACCTTTAAGAATAAAATGGTGACACCACAAAAGCACCATTCTTTTGGGATAATGCAAGTAATGGATTTAACCCTGGGCCTTACTCAACAGCCCCGGCAATTCTGCAATCCTTTTTATTCTTGCTGGGAAGAGATCACACCTCAAATAATTTATAAATGTGTTATCTTCCCAAAAAGATAACAATTTTGCTACATATAGTATACATATAGTATATACATTTCCTATCCACTTTGCCACACGTTCTGGTAACTTCTTGGCACTGGGCAAACGAGAAGTTCCTATATTATGTCAGAAAATCCCAGCTCCCAGATTTGTAGTTAATTACATAGTTTGTGCAATACATATTAATCAGCAATAAGAATCAATGTATAAACAGGTTACATATTTAAAATTCCCCTTTTTTGCATTTTTTCTTAAAAATAAACATTTACACAAAGCTCCTCTTCCTACTATTCTTTAGCACCACAGGATATCCATTTTCAAGCCTATTACACCTGATAGACATATATGTAGTTTGGAAGAAAAATAAGGCAATTTGGTTTTAAAATGCTGATAGTTTTTAGCTTTCTTAATGCTCTACTGTAATAAGCAAATTCTCATTCCTAACAACTCAATGCTGCCAGTATTTTATGGTCGCACCTTCACAACAAATCATGAATTCTTGATCATCAAGTCTTCTTCCACTATGTTTTTGTAGAAGAAATCCGATCTAATGTTATTGTGAACCCTGTAAAAATGAGAACCAGAAATTAAGATGGATACACAAAGCGTGACACTCAATTTGCACATGGAAGTATATTACCATGTGTATTACCTGCTTCAGCACAACCACACACAAAAAAACCCCCAAATGGCAACCCTGTTGGAAGAACTTTCAGGTGATCTTGTGCCAATATATTTAACCCAAAAGCATTGCATTGGATCCAGGTTCCTTTCCTACAACAGAAATATTTGGTCTAAAAGGGAACCTAAGGATCCAGCCCATAATAAATGCTTGCTACAACTGGTTTTCCTTAAAGCACCTATCTCAAAATGAGCGCTCCTTTATTCCTTTGCCCCTTTGCAAGGTGGTTTCAAAACCTGCCCAGAATGTAAAAGGCAGAGCCTTTCTATGGTCCTGTGTAGACTTCAGCTAGTTTATGGCTTCACCTTTTGTTTGCGGCTTCACCTATTGTTTAGGAATAATTTTCTCTTTGTTAGGTCTGGCTTCTATGGCTTAAGGAGGCAGTGCTGGCATCAATTTAATAAATTGATGGGGGGTGGGGATGACGGATGCACTGTCAAAAAGCTGAGTACTTGGTCAGTGCCAAAATACTGCTCTTTCAACAGAGCAATACAGTGGTGCCCCGCAAGACGAATGCCTCGCTAAACGAAAAACCCGCAAGACGAAAGGGTTTTCCGATTTTTAGCGGCTTCGCAAGACGAATTTCACTATGGGCTTGCTTCGCAAGACGAAAGCCCATAGGGAAATCTCCGGGGACAAGCTGTGAATGTCTGCCCCGTGCAAGGGGCGCTCTGCTTAAGAGCGCCCCTCGCGCGGGGCAGCAGGCTGCTATCCGCAGCTTGGAGAGCCCTGCGGGGAAGTCCTGCAGGGCTCCCCAAGCTGCGGATGTCTGCCCCGCGCAAGGGGCGCTCTGCTTAAGAGCGCCCCTCGTGCGGGGCAGCAGGCTGCTATCCACAGCTTGGAGAGCCCTGCGGGGAAGTCCTGCAGGGCTCCCCAAGCTGCGAATGTCTGCCCCGCGCGAGGGGCGCTCTGCTTAAGAGCGCCCCTCGTGCGGGGCAGCAGGCTGCTATCCTCAGCCTAGGCAGCCCTGGGGAACTCTTCTGAAGGCTGGCGGCGGGAGAAGGGCTTTTCTTCCCCCCGCCAGCCTTCAGAAGGCTGTTCTGAAGGCTGGCGGTGGGGAGAAAAGTCCTTCTCCCCCCGCCAGCCTTCAGAAGAGGTCCGGGGACAGACTGTCCCCGGACCTGGTCTGAAGGCGGTCTCCATAGGAACGCATTAATTGATTTTCAATGCATTCCTATGGGAAACTGTGCTTCGCAAGACGAAAAACTCGCAAACGGATTAATTTCGTCTTGCGAGGCACCACTGTATATGGTATATGGCCAGGGAAAGCAGGACTTTTTGAATGGTGATGATACACAGATTAGTTTTCTTAGACATTTGCTATAAGCAACTCTATGAGATTCTTGCCCCTACCTTTAGATGTTAACATCTACACGGGGAAATGCAAAAAAAGAGAGACCTTTTTACCCCCCCCTTTTGTGCATTATCATACAGTTATCATGAAAAGGGTAACTTTGAACATGGACAAATGAATTCCCTATGAAAGGAAAAGCCTGCTGGTAAACATGGGGTTACATTTCAAATTTCAAGGAGAATGTAGGGATGGGTGCCTGCAGTTCTGAAGTATTCTACGTGAATTCCCAAGCACCAAGATGTGCACTAAAATGTCAAAGTAGAGGAAAAACATACTGAATTTGTTCGTTTCCGTTTCCAGCAGTCGGGATTTAAACGTTTTTGTTCTTCAGCCAAGGCCTTGGCTTCTAATGTGTACATCCGCCTTTCTTCATTTTTCATTTTTTTCCACCTGTCACCAAGTATCACACTTATGGCTCTGCAGGAGAAATATTTAGGAAATAGTCAATGCAACAATCCAGCAGCACACGTAACATTTTCTAGTATCCATTTCCTTTCTGAGGATAGCACAGGATAAAAATTATATACAAGAAAACACTCAAGTGTTCACAGATAATGTCCTTGTTCAAGCTAAGTGCAATTGTTTATTATCCTGTGACACTGAATTAACTGAAACGCAGGAAGTCCTACATGATTTTGAAGATATTTGTAATTTGTCAAATTTGGAAAACTATTTTTCTGTAAGCATGGATGATGGTAGAGCAAAGCATTCAGCTCATTACAGGGCCTTAATATTCAAGACTTCTACATATGTAATTAATACCCATTATGCTTGCATCTCCATATTGCTGAATACAAATACATTTCAATTAGACATCTATTACCATAATTCACACAATAAAGTGTTTTATATTTATCCCACTTATCCTGACAACTAATCTTAAAAAAAATGGATGAAGTCAGTATGTGTCTGCAAGTTCACATTGGGCCAGCCCAAAGTTGCAGAGTTTGGAAGAGTATGTTTAGGCATATAAAGATGTGTCCAAAACATACTGCTTGTGGCTACTTTAATAACAGTATATAAGAAACCACTGATAAATAAATTCAACATTAATACAACCACCAGTTTTTTGTGTGTCTTGCTATACTTTTCCTTTGCTGCTATTCAGCGGTGCATACTCCCAGATAAGTGTCTGTAGGATTGCAGCCTAGAATACATAACATTTCTGCTATGCATGACAATAACACCACCTAGTATTGCAAACTCGGCCCTCCAGATGTTTTGGGACTACAACGCCCATCATCCCTGACCACTGGTCCTGTTAGCTAGGGATGATGGGAGTTGTAGTCCCAAAACATCTGGAGGGCCGAGTTTGCCTATGCCTGATTTATATAATGCATACTTTGAGACAAGCTTACAATGAAGCGTCTTGAGATCTGTCCCCTTTGTTTAAGCACCACTTTCCTAACTGAAAGCATGTGTTCCTCAATTTAAACGGGGATGGCTAACCTACGGCCCCAGTACAGCTGGACCACAACTCCCACCATCCCCAACTGTTGGCCATGCTGACTGGCTGATGGGAGTTAGAGTCCCAACAACAGCTGGATGACCAGAGGTTAGCCCTCCATTCATTGAAGAAAAGAAAGGGAAGAAGAGGTTTAGCAACCACATCTTTATACACGCCCCATAATCATGGAAGTATGTAGTTAAGTTAAAGGTACCCCTGTCCATACAGGCCAGTCGTGTCCGACTCTAGGGTTGTGCGCCCATCTCGCTTAAGAGGCCGGGGGCCAGCGCTGTCCGGAAACACTTCCGGGTCACGTGGCCAGCGTGACGAAGCTGCTCTGGTGAGCCAACACCAGCGCAGCACACGGAAACGCCGTATACCTTCCCGCTAGAAAGCGGTACCTATTTATCGACTTGCACTTAGGGGTGCTTTCGAACTGCTAGGTGGGCAGGAGCTGGGACCGAAAGACGGGAGCTCACCCCGCTGCGGGGATTCGAACCGCCGACCATAAGCCAAGCAACCATGTAGTTTTTGGCAATTATGCCACATGTCATAATTTTGTTCCCGCCTGCTTCCCATTCCATCCATCAAAAATGTTGGTAGTACTGTAATAGTGAATTATGTCAATGGCAGCATGCCATTACTCTCTGCTTTTTTTAGAGGAAACTTCTTTGTTTGTTAAACCACAGTTTCCAATGAGATGCAAACCGGGAAACTGTGTTTTAAGCTCGTCTACAAACCCACTGCTTGACCCTTGGTTGTACAAAGAACATTGCATCAAACCACATCAATATGCAAGTTTCCATTTTGGAATCATTTTCAAAGGCAATTTAGAAGGACCCCAATGAAAATAATATTTCGTTTATCAGGCCAGCAACCCACATCTGAACTCCCTGCACTTAAAATGTAAATCAGAAGCATACATACCTGTTATCTTTCCCTGGATACATCTGAGTATATTCTACTCTGTACTTTTTGGCAAAAAGCATGAAGGCATTCATTGGTCTTTTGCATTTGTTGGGAGAAGTGGCATTCACAGTACTTGCAGTCCCTGAGCTGTGGCTTTTGCTGGCTTTACTGTACAAAGAATTGGGTGAAATCTGTGATGACTGAGCAGGTCCACAGTTTGTACTGCATTCTGATCTTTCAAAGTCTTGGCTTCCTGATCCTCCACCAGATAAAGAAGCACGGCGCTGGCGAGCCATACTGCTTAGCACATAAACCGCAGAGGAATCCATCGGTGTAAAATCATAACTGAAAGGGAGAAATCCGTTTAAAAAATAAGTTGCGGGTTTTATTTTTCAAGTCTAGATTTACTCTCAAATAGTGGTGTGAGGTGAGAATATTCTCCGGAGAATAATCTCGAGAATGAGAATATTCTCCACAAACTGTAAATTCTAATGGAAGAACCAGTTTTACAACCCACATTTTAAAAATCTAGTAAATAACTTAAAACTCCCAAAAGAAGAAAACACAGCTTCTAACAAACTCGGTGAATTTTACACAGCCCTCAATTTCGTTCTATGATCAGATGATCAGTGTGGAACTGAAAGCTCTGTTACCAGTGGAGATGAAGATGGTGACTTATCCTCTTAAGATGTTTGAGGAGTCAATCTAAATTTATAAACATTTGACACTTGTTACTTAAAGCCTATTTTTTAAATAAATTTATTTCTTGTGACAATTTATCAGTTATAATTTAAATATGTTGTATGTTGCCTTACTTGTCTAAGCAGATAGCAATTTGCATTTCTGATGTTATGTCACTTGTCATTACTGATTGTGTTTTATTTTCTGGAAATAATAGCATTTATTTTAAACTTTATATTGATGTATTAGTGTTGCACTGAAAATACTGTACCATGTAGATATACTTATTAAATAACATACTCATGTAGCGGACCTGAGTTTTTTTATAGTCCCTTTACTTTAAAAGCTACATTTCATACATACACAACATAATTAGAATTCAAAGTTGATGGTAAATATACAGTTAGTGGCAGGCTTAGTAATTAACATGAGTCATTAACGCTGAATTTTCAATTTCATGTTTGGTGCAAAAAAAATGAATAAAAGTATCTGTACAGTTTTTGGTTGCCATCTGAACAAGTTTACCCATGAATAAACATGCATATTAACGAATCATAACATTTTCAATACATTAAAATTATATCATTTTCAATGCATTAAAATTACAGTGGTACCTTGGGTTACATACACTTCAGGTTACAGACTCCACTAACCCAGAAATAGTACCTCGGGTTAAGAACTTTGCTTCCGGATGAGAACAGAAATCGTGCTCCGGCGGCACGGTGGCAGCAGGAGGCCCCATTAGCTAAAGTGGTGCTTCAGGTTAAGAACAGACCTCCAGAACGAATTAAGTACTTAACCCGAGGTACCACTGTATATCATTTCAATGAATATTCTCCTATTTTAAATGAAAATTCTCTAATATTCACCTTAATCGAGAATATTCTCCAAAAAATTATTCTCAAGTATTTAACATCACAACTCTCAAATAACACCTAACAATGCTCCCATTTGCTGAATCTTGTTCTCCATCTCATTTAGTATATCAATTAGAGGTAAATTCATCTCTTATTCATGCCACACATTCTAACTGAAGACTTGAAACTGGTCGTTTTCTACCCCCTAGTGGAAGAAAACGGATAATTCTATAGATTTTTTATTGATACTACAGGTAAAGCTGATATACAGTCAACCATGAATAAAGAAAACAAAATGCTAAAATATAGTTCATGTGTCCAACATTTCCAAAAATAACATCCAATATTGCATTTAAACTGCATTCTAAAAGGTTTTTTTTAAAAAAACCAAAACCCTGCACAATCAGTTTTATTTAAGATTTCCATCATCTGCTACTTGTTCAAGGTACTGTAAGAAAAATAAATTCATAAAGTCTGAGAAACATAACTGACTGCTTTTTGTGTGTGTTTAAAATTTAAACTGGAATAGAAGGAACCAACAAATTGTTAGTAACACTTAAGAAAAGCATGGAGAAATGGTTAACTTGATACTTACACTATATTTATGTGTCTTTCTTTCACCAATCAGTGCTCAAGGTAGCAAAAAACAATTGAAATAAAATAAAATACTGTCCATTCTTAAGAGTTACCTTTTGAATGTATCAAACACACCCGAATCATCGAAATTAATGGCATCAGGGTGTCCTGGAGGTAGACAGGTATCTCCAATGTGCATTTCACAACATGGAATTCCATGCTGAACCACAGTCAGGCTCGGATAAAAAGATGACCAGCCTGAATGGAAAAAACTTTGAATTAGATAAATAGTCCAGCAACTCAGATTCTCTTTATTTAGAGTCCCAATAGCATGAAACACAATTCTATAGACATCTGCTCAGAAATAAGCCCCGCTGTGTTAAATGTGGCTTCCTCCTTAGCAAATGTATTTAGAATCCAAATGTCAAGAATATGAAGGCGATTTAAGCAATCAGACAAAGATCTGCTCTAACTAAGAGTGGAGAAGTGAGTTGGAGGAATGCTCTTGCACACATTCATCTGTTTTGCAGTCTCTCTTCCCTTCCACTGTTTCCCTCCCATTGTGAACACTGGGATAACAATTACTGAGAGAGATTTAGTTCAATTACTGACCTGGTCTCTTATCTCTCCAGAGTTTGGGAGCATGTTGTGGGATCAGGACAGCTTTTGATCCAAGCTGTTCCCCAACCCTCCCTGACACACCTTTGAACCAGTTTCAACATGCCCAATTCTGGGCTGGGTTAGGGCATCAAGAGGTTTCTGCGCCAGGGTGGGGGCGAAATCTGACACAAAATTTCTTTCTCTAGTGTGGCATCGAATCTCTAATGTCAGAGAGAGAGACCCAATATATCCTATGATCCCTGGGCATTGCACCCTTAGTGTTTCCAGGATTGCACCCTTAGTGTTCCCCTAGGTGTTTTACGATTAGAAATAAAACACATAAGTAACCTGCCCAAAGTGTCATGGAGTCACCACATATGTAGAGAAAGGGAAGAAAGAGGTTTTAGAATCTCAGTATTTCAGAACAGGAAAAAAATTGTTGTTCACATCATTTTTTTAATTGCTTATTTTAAACATATCCTACCACCAAAGGAGTGGATAATCTAACAGGACTTCACTTTCAGCAAGGAAAATATTGCACAATTAAGAGCTTACGGCTTTCCCTCTGCTCCATATCAATATCCAAAAAGTCATGGGTATCATGTTATCTAAAGTTAGTCATGTTTAACTCCTACTGAAATCAGTGAGGCAACTGAATAATGTCTGGGAGTAAATGCAAACAGCACTGTTTTCCAGGGAACTTGAGCACAATTGAGTTTAGTAGGATCAGGGGTTATTTGGTAAATAAAGCCCTTCCCAGAAGTTGAATGCTTTCATTTGTTCAAATAATATACAAGGGTAACAGTTGATTTTCAGTATCATGGAAGACATCAAACTTTTCCAGTACCCTAGGACCTGCTGTGCCTGCACATAAAGGAGTTCAGATGGCACAAACCAAACGAACGTCACAGCATAACATCATGGCAATCAAAATATTCACCATTGGGATGCTACATGAGTTTCATTGCAAGAGATAGCAAATGCTTTAATTTACACATAGGTATCTACCATGCTGGAACCTGCCAGAAGAGTTCCAGACCTCCTTCTCCAGCAGGTATTTGCATTTAACATAAGCCTGTTGGTCTATATTTATTTATATCCTGCCTTTTTTCCTGACAGGGACTCAAGGCAGCTAACATAAAAAATAAAATAAAAGCTAGAAACTTAGAAAAAGAAGTAATTAAAAAACAATCAAACACTTACATTTACATAGCTTTAATTTTAAAATCTGGTAAAACCATACAAATAATTATAATGAAAACAGTATGACACTGGCCCTTTCATTAAAATGTGACAGTTCCCAAAAGCCTGCTGGAACCAGGTTTTATTTTCCTCAGAAAAAAATTCTCTAGTACTAGAGGTGTTCCCTAAATGTACTAATGCTGGGAGGTCGAAAGAATTGAGGAGGATGTACATGGAAGTTTTAGAAGTTTTCTTCACAGACACAGAAGAGACTGCAGAGATGAAGAAGAAAGTTTTTGTCATGGTAATAGACAGGGTTTTTTAAAGCAGAGGTAGAAAGACTATGACAATAAGATGATGACTGGATTACCAGAATATACTGTACAGTGATGTTCTACATGCATTACAATAGTTATAATAATTTCTTACCTTTGTTTTTAACATAGAAAGGATGATCTAGTCTACACTCTACAGTAAGCAAGCCATCTGTCACTGTGCCAGGATCAAAAGTCAATTTTAGAACTGACTCGCCAAATGAAACACTTTCTTCATGTGATATCAACTTCAAACCATCAGAACCATATCCCTGTAGAACAGGCGAGCGTTGGTTATTCAAGGAACACGTGAGTCTACGGACATTGAAACTACTCTCATCCTAAAAGAACTAAGAGTGTGTAATTTATTTTGCAAAAACAGTCACTTTCTCCTTCCCACAATATTTCTGGCTCAGCCACTAACATTTATTTCACTTTAGTCACTAGATTTGTTTACTACATATATGATCAGCAACAATGGGCAAGACATGCCAGGCAGGAGTTCCTTCGTATGTAATCAGCCTAGTTTGCAGCAGCACTTCGAAAGAGGAAACTTTCCCTTTGGCACCATAGCTAAATAATTTAGCATCAGCTGCTTGTCTTGAGCAAGCTGCCATGGCTCCTGAATATGCAGCCAAGTAGCCAGCCATACCTTCCTACCCCTTCCTCACAGGCTAGCCTATTAAGATGTAAATGCTTTCCTTTGCTGCCTGTCTCTCTTTAAAGCATGCAACATTTAGAAATTAACTCAGGCAAACAGCTGATAAATTGCTGTGGTCATCACAAAAGAATATGAAAAGAAAAACTTACTTTGTAAGTACTCACTGAATCATCCATTTCATTTTTACAGGCTGTGGACCTAGCAAAATCTTCAGCATCCTCCCATTCCTTGTTGCGTCCTTTATGAAAGCATAAACGTGTTCCTAAAGTTTTATTAAAAAGAAAATTAGTGTCATCAAAATGGCAAACCCAGTTATTAAATCCTGCCATGTAATATATGGCATTTTACCTTTAAGGAAACAATGCCAAACAGTTGGAGGCCAGGAGTGGCACCATCCTAGATCGTCATCGTCTGACAGGGATGACATACAGAAAATTCCAGACTCTGATTCACTATTTGTCTGTTGAGAAAACAAAGCCACATAAAGGTTTTTAAATAAATATTTCTAGGTGGAGAATATGAATATTTTTCAGTTTCTTGCAAAACCAAGCTGCATGGGGTTTCTAATATTTCATTTAATCACTGCCATGTCTTTTCCCAAGTATTCTTAAATTTTACATCTTTTATATGACTCTTTGTAGCAACTACATTATGGAACAAATCTTTCACAAACCAAAGACCCAGTTCCATATTTAAGCATTCCTATGCTACTTTCCTCATTTCTGCCTGCCTGCCTGCCTGTCTGTCTGTCTCTCTCCCTCTCACAAACAAAGCTCACCCCAACTTAGTGTGTCCCCCTGATGCTAGACAGAAATGACATGTGCAACATGATTAAGGCAAACAGAAAACTGCAAAGACAGCTGTTCTCAAAAGTAAGCGATGCTAAAAATGTATGTTTTAAATTGGCCTAAGAATCAGAATACAATGTTCTGTATTGACAGTAGTAGAAATGAATAAGACAATGTTCCATGTGTTTTGATGTTTTGATTCACAGCTTCTCTCGTGTTTTAATCTACTTGCCAAGCATAAAATAGTGAACATCATAAAGCTTGGTCTTTTGTAGTTCATTCTGTACCTCCCTTGGATTGTGAGCTCTTCAAGCTATGTACGCTACCACAAAGATTGCTCCCAACACTAAACAAGTAAAAAATCTAAATGAACAGCTGGCAAATAAAGCTATTTCAATTTCTAAAAAGTTTAAATCTGGTCTTTAGCTAGTTCAATAAACAAAGCTTACCCTTTCATGTCTGACAGGTGTTTCATCAATGTGATGCTTAGGAAAACCAGAGTCACTCTGAGAAGATTCTGGTGGAGGACGTGCATAGGAATGTAAACTTTTGCTTGTAGCTATTAGATGAACAGGAGATGATCTAGGAAATAATTGTTAAATATATATATATAAGCAGATATTACTCAAGGAAGGAAAGAAGGAAAAGCATCACAGGTACACCAAGAGTAATTTATTGACAATTCTGAGATAGTAATGTCTTAGTTGCTTCTTTGAACAGACCAAAATCAGTGGTTCCTGAAAAAATAAAAATCTTTAAATGTGTTTGGCCAATAAATTATACTCTGTAACTTCGAGGTCTTTTCTCCCTTTGCATATTTGGCAATAGAACGTAATGCTGCTAACATTTCTATGATGTGCTTGGTTTCATCAACAAATACTGTGCTCAATTTTTTTACTATTTTTTACTATTATCACACCGCAGCCGTCTGCCCCGGTATTACGAAAACACATAGTTGGAAAAGAGGTTAACACAGCAAGTAGTCCAACCAATGCTCATTGCTACAAAGAAAGGAGGGCTGGGGAATAAACTTAGTAAGTTCCTTGAAGACCTCCTTATTCCAGGCTATAGCTGGGGGAAACAAGGGAGAATCAGCCCTTTTGCTACAGTGTTCTACATGTCAGGGCAGCCTAGAAGCTCCAACCTCCTACCACCCTTTCAGCTACAGAACAGTGACTGAGGGGCCCAAAGCGACAGCGAGCAACATTTTGGTTTATTTATATCATAAGCAGGTAGACTGGGTGTCACACAAATAGAAGGAGCAAAAAATAAATTAAAACAATAAACTGCTAAAGCAAGTAAAAGTGATAATTGTCAACAGCCTACTTTAAAAACAGGGACTCTGCAATTGCCATTAAATTTTTTGTTTCATGTTATTACATGTTTAGAAGAGTTGCTCTGCCTTTAGACAACCACCCATGCAAGGAGGTTCCAGTTGTAAAAGGGTAGTATCCCAGAGTTTAATGCAAAATAAAACTCTTTAAACAATATGAATAATGCTGCAAGCTACAAAATGGATAGAAATATAAGAAATGTGAATCTGCACCACACCTGTTATAAAAAGAGCACTGCATTAGAGGACTCTGTGGACTAGTAGCTATGTTTGCCAATTCTGTCAACCAGTTCACTCCATTCTCACAAGTATAAGCATTTTCTGAACTGCTGCTTGAGGTATGCTGGTTCCATGAAGGCCTTGAATATTCCTGATGCGAGACATCAGCACTCAGCTGGAAAAGTGCAGGTGGGGTAGAATCAGTGTGAACAGCCTGCAGTTCAGGAAGATCATCTGCAGAGAAGAGCACATGGTCTGATTGATTCCTACAGATTAGACCAGCACAACCTAAGGTCTACAGGTCAATTAAGGTTGATCTCCCTGACTATTATGATTTTGGGGGCCGACGAAGACGACAAATTACCTATTGTCCATGGCCATTTCCTACCTTCAAGGCCCATCACTGCACCATCACACCAAAATGGGAACATGAAAAGTCCTGAGCTGGATGGAAGGAGCCCACACTTCTAACTACACCAGAATTGTCTCGGTTTCTGGAAAGGCTTTTGCTGACGCAGTTTGGGATTTTGACACTCCTTATCCCATAGGCCAGGGATTATCAAATTATGCCGGCAGCATTGAAAATGGAGGGTGATGTATGTATGTTCTGAACTGTCCCATCTGAGTTTATGTTTAAACACAGGAGTCTCCAGAGCAAGCAACTTGGTATGTTTCTGGAGGATCCCTTCATAAAAACTACACTGAACACACAATATCAAGCAATGAAGAACTCAACCCAACATTTGTGCACCACCTCATATTTGCATGACTGGAGCAGATATTGACAGAGGTGGAGCTTCATGTGCAAGTTCCTCAAATAGGACAGATACTATATTGTTTAGAATATCTGGAATTGGCAATGCCCAGATTCTTTGCAACCAACCTTATCTTGGTATTTTCATCTAGTGAAAGGTATATTGTTGCCCTTTGGGAACAGTCTTCTCAAAAATGAGGAAATCATATGGCATCAGCAAAGAAGCAGAAGACATCCACCAATTGTGGCCAACTTCCAGCACATTCATGTTGCTATTATTACAGCATTCTCTGCAATTTCAAACTGACAATGCTCCTTCCCTCCATGGCAAACTGAAGGGAGTTTCCAAACGCATTTGTTTTTTGGCATAGAATCAAGTCATTCAAGGGAATGCAATAATAAGAATTCAGCAAGTTTGCCTAATTCCCTTGCATAGACCCAATATGCACTCTAGATCTTGGCCAAAGTATCTGGGCTAAATGAGTCCCACTCTCAACTCTACATATGATTGGATGGTACCCAATGAATGCTATATGAATCTCATTGTGTAACACAAATGCATACTCAAGTTTATTTTAAGAAAGCCAGAGTATTTACCAAGCTCCATGTGCTCATCACAAGATGCATATCCAGGAGAAGATGGGAGGTTCTCATTACACTTCAGTAATTCCAATGATTCATTCATCCTTGAAGTTCTCTTGTCCACCACTAACAGGAGTTTCTGCACTGCATTAGGCATCTGGTTAGTCTTAACTTCCCAAACCATGGTAGGATGCTTCAGATTATCTGACTTAAGCAGAATGAGAAAATTACATGCATTAAGTCACTTAGCTACAGTTACAACTGCATGAAGATGGGTTACCAAGATCTATCACCCCCAACTCTCTATAAAAAAATTTTGCCAATTAAAATGTCTCCAAGACTCATAGCTAACTCTTGCCTGACATTATTGTTATACATAGACTACACAATTCATCAAATGTAACATCTCAGCATGATTCTTTATACAACCTTGCTAACAATATGTTGCATTTATTGGTTAAAATGATGGAATGGCATATTTTATAGTAAGAGCTATTCTAACTAAAACAAAAAATTTTTTTCCTTCCAGTAGCACCTTAAAGACCAACTAAGTTAGTTCTTGGTATGAGCTTTCGTGTGCATGCACACTTCTTCAGATACACTGAAACAGAAGTTGCCAGATCCTTCTATATAGTGAGAAGGTGGGGAGGGGTATTACTCAGAAGGGTGGTGGGAATGGGTGATTGGCAGATAGCTGTGATGAGCCTGTTGACGACTCTTAACGACTGCAATAGGTCTTACAGGAAAAAGCAAGGGGTGAGAAATTCAGTGTATCTGAAGTGTATCTGAAGAAGTGTGCATGCACATGAAAGCTCACACCAAGAACTACCGTATTTTTTGCACCATAACACTCACTTTTTTCCTCCTAGAAAGTAAGGGGAAATGTCTGTGCGTGTTATGGAGGGAATGCCTACGGGTGGCATGCCTGCGGATTTTCCTCCTCTAAAAACTATGTGCGTGCTATGGTCGGGTGCGTGTTATAGAGCGAAAAATACGGTAACTTAGTTGGTCTTTAAGGTGCTACTGGAAGGAAAAAATTTTTTTGTTTTGACTATGGCAGACCAACACGGCTACCTATCTGTAACTATTCTAACTAAATTCAATTTCTCTGAATTTGAGGCAGAAAAAGGAATATTTTGCTTCTTTCACAGGTTGAAGAATCTTCATCAGTGTGGTAAAAACATCAGTGCTGGCTCGGTGCTGATAACACCAAGGTTGCTGGTTTGATCCCCATAAGGGACAGCTGCATATTCCTGCATTGCAGGGGGTTGGACTAGATGATCCTCAGGGTCCCTTCAAACTCTATAATTCTACTACTACAACCATCCTAACCATAGGGAATTGACCTACAATGGCTTCTAAACAGAGAACAAGGCTGGGGACATACATACAGACATATGAGCAACCTAATTGGAACTCTGAACTCCCAACTTTGTGATGGGCTACTGCAAAGAGGACAAAGTGGTGAGGATGTCAGAAACTACCAAACAGCCAGTCTTGCAACTGACATTTACCCTAAAATGCTTGAAAAGCGGGACTGAGCAAACAGTTCTTTTGTCATCCTCATTGATGCCAAAGATGGAAATGATGGAAGTTATTATTTGACATTCGGAAAACCAAGTACACCTTCCACTTCTAATAAAAAAAGATTGCAACACATTAGAAATACATAATGTTGCTACACAAAGCATCAGCTATGGTGTTGGCCTGTGGCCACAGCTGCCATAACCACGGCTGCCTTTATGGATGCTAGCTTGATCACTGAAAAAGACCAGAGTTTCAGCTGTGGTGAGTTAGGCTGCAAAAGAAGGCTGTAGTGGATGCTGCTTGGCCAACCATCCAGCATGCAGGATAGTATCTATTCAGCAAAATGATAATCCAGACACTTTTGTGCTCCGATGTTGACTTGAGGGGCAGAGGTTATTACACACTGGGAGATCTTCCTGTATGTCCGAGGAAGACACCTTCCATAAACCCCAGTGCTTCATCCCTGTTGGGAGTTGACAAGACTGGTCTGGCGAGGTGTATGAACCTCCTTTGGCATGTAAACTTACTACAGCAGAAGTAAAAAAGTTTACTGGCAAGCCAATGCAAGTTCCACAGTGGCCCTGTCATTCTCAGTCTTATAGAGAGGTGTGAGAAACAAGTCACAGAGGCAGCAGGCAGGGTATATACACATGAGAAAAGTGAGGGCTATATTAGAGGCCAAGAAGCAAGTCAATGGCTGATATCCAAGAATGAATAAAAGCAAGACTTGATGAAACCTGTTGTTTGAATTTCTTATTAACTGATGTCATTACTTTCTAATGTTGTTTTATGATTTCAAGGTAATGTATACTTAGTAGGATGTTTTATGCAGATAAAACTAAAATTTTATAGCAGTACTTAACATTCTCAGAAGGTAAAATTAAAATTATTTGGTTTTCCAATTTATGTGTTTTTTAATCAAATGTAGCTTTACCAAGCTAAATATTGTCCAATAACAAACATAATGGCAGATTTGAATTCCTCACACCCCAAAAAATTATTTTTAAGGCTGCTCACTGAAGAAATTTGCAAAAATCAAGTTTCACTCCCTAAAATCACACACCCTTCTAAAGCAACAACTTGTTACTCTGAGTAATAACAAAAGCCAGCCATAAGGTCTTTGCATATGTAAGATAACAATGGATAATTTACAAATTAAAACCAAGGCAGAACAGCAACAATCAAATATCATGTATAAACACTTTCCTTTATGCATCTTGAAATATAGAATCAGTCTGTAAACAGCAAGATTCAGCCATAATTTATACAAAAAACATCTGGAAGACAAAATTTGCAAACTTCAAGCTACTGAATAAACACACAACTTAAACTCATATCCCAACATCACTCCTAACAACAAAGTCAGCTGGTGAATGCTAATCACAGTCTAGCCAAAATGAGGCTTCTAAGAAATAGGGAACATGTGCAGGGGAATTCCAGGACTAGTTAAAAAGATAGATAGGAAAAAACCCTGGGGGGGGGCTTAAACACAGACCAATGAGGACGAGTGAGCATACTAATCCCAAGTGTTTTTTCAGGGAGGAGGAATCAAAAACTGAGGGAGAAGGGAAATGGAATGGTGTGTCCTAGAAGAGGACATGGCTGGCTAGAATCTGAGCAGGAGCACTCCATACTGCAACATTTTGTTTCAGGTCTCACTAGCATATTGTTTTGCCGTTCAGAGAAAGAAAGCCAACTCCTGTAGTAAGCCAAAGAGCCAAATTGAGTCCCTGCAGGAACTGCATCTTGTCCCCCTCTGCTTCGTGATTCAAAATTTGCCCACAGAAATTATCCACAAGGAAAAGATTTTTTTAAGTAAAAATAGAGCTATTCCACTCATTCTTACAGAATTCCATAGTGCAGTCATTTGCTGCCTAAAATGAGGATTGAAGGGTCACTTAATGTCAGCTGACTGATAAGTGGGCAACCCCACCCATCTATCAAAATGGTCCGTGGAAGGGGCTCAAGAGCCACATACTGGCTGGATATAGAGCCAAGCTCTCCACTAGTCAGTAATCAGAGTAGACTGCTCAAAAAGCAATATACAGGTGTGCGCAGATCTACAGAGGAAACTGAACTCATCCACTAGAGAAAAACAATGCCAGCTTTCACACATAGGAATCAATTTTGAGACAAAAAATGCAAATAAGGCATACAAATAGGACCCCCCCCATGCTGTTTTCATCCTTAATAATTTGTAAGTCATTATATAAACACCCAGATGGCTTTTCCATCATTGTCCTAAGAATCTTTTTAAAAAGAATTAACGATTGAATATTGTTTCTTTAATTTGAAGAAAATGATATTCACATGCCAGTACACAATATGAAATTGGGCAAGATTACAGTGTAGAAAGATGTTGCTGACCACACACTATAAGAAAGCCTTCCCAAAGAAGATCTGCATGGCTACTTCCCTGAAGGCATTCTGCCAACAAATAGAAACTTTTAATATTTTAAAACCTTTAACCTGCAGATGAGTTCACAACCTCTGTTGTGCAGTTAGCTAGCAGATGAGATTACCATCTGATGCAATATTACTTGCCATTGCAGTTCTTATCATAAACTTGTATTTTACATTTCTATTCACCTTAAGATATCCACTGTATTTTTAAAACTTTTGCATTGCATTTCAGGTAGGTTTTGGCAGTGTTCAATTCATTCAACATTATAAACAAACAACAGATGCACTCTTAAGATTGCTTCACATGTTCCTATTGGACACTCGTGTGAATGATGCATGCTTAAAATCATAACAGGCAAGGAAATCAAGTATCCCGCTGTCAAAGATACCTTTACATGTCTCAGTGAGCTAGCCACAGGACAGCGCTTCCTGTAACATGCACACATCTTTATTTTAAAGAAGAAGGAAAAACCACCACCACCAAGCTTTCTCCTGTCTCACTTTATTCACCAGCAACCATCAAAGCTGCACAAGGCAAGTCACAGAAAGAAAGATTCTTCTGGGTGGATTCAGTGTTCCCTCCCTGCCCCCAAAAAAGGTCAAAGGGGGGAAGAAAGGGGGGCAGTGCAGAAACAATGGTATCTTCACAGCTAGAGACAACAGTAGCCACCAGTGACCCTCTGGTCCTCCCTACAGCCATGCTTGCCCTAGTGCACCCCCTCTGGCTGCTATTTGGCTTGCCATCTTCACGCAGCTCAAAGTTAAAGGAGGGTGAGGAAGATTATCAAGGGTCTAGAAACCAAGCCTTATGAGGAACAGTTGAGGGGGTTGGGTATGTCTAGTCTGGTGATAAGGACTTGGGAGAGGAGACATGACAGCAATCTTCAAACACCTAAGGGGCTGTCACATGGAAGATGGAGCAACCTTAATTTCTCTTGCTCCAAAGGGTAGAACCCAAAACAATGGCTCCAAGTTACAGGAAAGGAAATCCTGACTAAACATCAGGAGGAACTTTCTGACAGTGGAACCGTCTCCCTCGTGAGGTTTTGGACTCTCCTTCCTTGAATAGTGTTATTATTATTATTATTATTAAATTTGAATACCACTCTTCATCTACAGATCTCAGGATGCTTCACGACACAAACACACAATGTTTTTTTTAATTAAAAAAAAACAGGTTCTGAAGTAAAGGATGGCTGGCCCTCTGTCACGGAGAGGGTTTAGTCGCGATTCTTGCATTTGCAGTCTGTTCTACGCCTCTACGAAACATGCACAGTTTGCACAAGGGAGGAGAGAGAGAGACGCTGGATACAGCTGTGCGGTTGCTTAATCGACGCTACTTCCCGCTGTTATACAAGCCGAGAAAGTGGAAGAGGGCGGCCAGCCCTGATCCAGCCAACTCCTCCTGCTGCGCTTCTGTCACTGTCAGCTCCGCCCCTCCCCCCCCCACCCGCGCAGCGTCTCGGGATCTGCGCAAAACAAGAACAGGAGGCGGGGGGTGGGGAGGACTCTCGCGCGCCGCCCGTTCGCCAAGTATCTGTCACGCGCCTCGCGAGAGGGGAGGGAGGCGGTTGCGAGTCACGCGCGAGAGCACGAGCCGCGGGCCGCCGATTGGTCCCTTTAACAGAGCGCCGAAAACAGGGCGGAGCCTCGCCAGCGGCCCGAGCGCCTCTCCCTCCGCCCCTCTCTGGTCACGTGGACCATTGCCTGGAAGAGGAGCGCTTCTCTTCCCCCCCCCCCACCCCGCTCCTTGTTTATAAACTTTTTTCTCGCAGGACACGGCGCATGCGCCCAAAGGCCCCATTCATTCAGAAGTGCGTAACAACAGGACGAGGCTTCGGGTGGGGGCGGGGAAAGGGGCCCGCGCCCCACAGCTGAGGGGAGAAACGCTCTCGGGCGTCGAGATAAGGGCCCGTTCCCCTCAGCTGGCCAAATCAACAAGCGGGTCTCTTCCCGCAGGGCGAGGCGGAGGGGACAAAAAAAAGAGAAACAGAAGTGGGGGGGGATCTCCTCAGGTCTAACGCCCCCCTCGCCTGTGGCAGCTTGCCCGTTGCCGTATTGGCGGGAGTCTGCCCCCCATGGGGCGTCGCGCCCGTCTTCTTCCTCCCCTCCTTTTCTCCTCAGCCGTTTTTCGGTACCTCACAAAGTGACCGCCAACAAAAAGCTTCCCCTCTGCCCGCCACACCTCGACGGCCCTCAGGCGAGAAAGAAAAGCCTTCAGAACAACTCGTTCCCTGACTGTCCGTCCGCTTCCCTTCCTGACCGCCCCTCACGCTCGCTCCAAAACTTCTCGCTACTTACCAAACCCGTCGCCATTACAGGACTCCCTTCAGCTTTCTCTTTCCCCGCCCTCTCTCTTTCTCTCTCTCTCTCGGGAAAGCCCCGCCCGCCTTTCTATGGACTTTGGGCTCCCAATGGCTCCGGCGGACGCCCATCAAATGCCTCTTTCTGCTCATTGGATCTTGCGAATGCCTGTCAGGTTTCCTCCGTGGAAAACAGACTTGTTTTGATGTCCTTCCGCGCCTTCGGTTGGACGGGAGGCCCTGCCAGTCATCCCGAACGCAGAGTCGTAAATAAGTGTTGGCCAGCCTCCCGAGCCGCAGAGGACAGTGGGATTTGTTGTTTCTCTTCTCCTTATAAGCTAGCTAAGCGCAGGGCTGATGAACACCATTTCCCAGAAGGCTCTCGGTCGTTGGTAAACAAGACTCTTAGGGACACGTGTATTTGTTCAACCAGCATATTGTGGCCCTGTAGGGACCCTTCAAGTCAAACACAGTAGCAAGGAGGAGCGCTCCTGTTCTCCGTGGAGAAGGGACGCGGATGGAAAGAGAGATGGTTCAATGCAGATAATACCACTCAAAAAAAGCCCAATCACGTTCGAGTTTCCCCTGACCTCCAGGCAATTGAGAGCAAGTCATTACTCTATATGTGCATGCTTAGGAAGTCTTACTGAATGAAATAATCATAATATTATGTAGTTTATAACTATGCAAATAAATAAACTTTTTTTTAAAAAAGAGAGATTGACCCAGAATGAGGAGCTGGTATTTTAGATGGGGTTTGGGCCCACCCTAAACCATATAACCAAACCACTGGAAGACTGTTTTCCAATCTGTTTCGATTATTTAAGGCCAAAGTGTTTTATGCAGAATGCTCCATTTCTCTCAACAGAGTAGCATTTGAAGCAGCATATGTTTTGGGGTGGTCATACTGCTTTTTTCAAAATAGGTGCATGACCCATAGTTTCACACTAAAATCTTGTATCTTTTCTAAGTTCTGGGGTCTATTTTTGTGCTATAGCACAGATGGCAATAATACAGTACAGGAATATCGGGGGACACCTATTAAACCAGAACAATGTATCCAGTATGAACCCATCTTTAATGCACCATCAGTGCATGTTGCAGAATACACATACCAAAAACCACCAGTCCAGAGGGGGCCCTAAATTTCAAGAGAAGAAATCTTAGAAGGAAGTTGAAAAGGAGAGTCAGGAGAATTAAATCACTCCAGCATGCTTGAAGGTTATTTTTAAGCACATAATAGAAATTAAAATGTAAACAGCAGCTTAGGGAAGTTACAAACAAGCCCAAGCATATGCCAGCATCATTGATGAGCACTAAAGGAAAGCTATAAAAAGGAGAGAGTGTTTTGGCTGTGAGTCCTGGAAGACCTGTTCCCTGCCTTGCAGGGCTTTTTTCAACCTGGCTTGGGAGCCTGGCTGAGAACTACCATTGGCAGGACTGGCAGCAACAGCAGCAGATATGTTCTATGCTTACGATAATATTTATTTCTCTTACTAATTGTGCTGTTTTAAATGGACATTTTATATTATACTTCCTTTTGTAATGTTTTCTTTTGAATTGTTTGAGATACTTTTTTTAAACTTTACTAGTTAAATGTGCATTCTGTAGTTGATATATGAATGACATGAGAAGACAATCTATTCATTTGTATCATTATTCCTATGATCTTTGTTTATAAAAGTTATATAAAAATAAAATATATATTTTTATTTTATTGTTTATAAAATAAAAAGTTACTATACACACACATATAAACAGGGTGCATTAACTGTCAACAGGAACCACCAACACAGATTCAATCTTGTGGGCCTTTACCATATTACTTGGCTGGGAATGAGGACAATGATCAGATGCAAATGATCCACATGACTGGCCCCTGCTCACTTGGCTGCAATACACAGAGAGCTACTTCAGCAACATGGCATATTGTCACAAAAATGGTCATCCATGTCCCTGAGGCAACGTGAGAAGGTGCCCTGACTGACATACTAATTTGGGAGTTAAGAACAGTCATTAGGCTCTCTTACAGGTTGAACTGGAACAGATGTTAGTATTTGGTTTCTACAGCTAACTTGTTGCAAGGTATCTAAAATACAAGAAATATTTCAAACACAGCTGTGGTTGATGTTCCTTATCACCCTTTAAAATTTCACTGGCATTAGTAAGGCTCATTCCATATGGGCTCTCGGGAAGTTTCAGAATGGAAGACACCAATTCAAACATTCTTACTCAAATCATGCCCAGCAGAGGGAGTGCAAGTGTCTTCTTCATATATAAATTCAACAACAATGTGAATAAACGTCATACGAACCATGCTCTTTGCTTCACAAAAGATCCAGGGCTGCTGCTACGCAGATGTATGAAATGTTTGAACTGATCTGATAATGCAATCCACAGACTCATGACAAATATTCTATATTCAAAATTATTTATTAATTTTGTACATTGTAAATCTCCACAATTCGTCGGTACCATAAAAAAGAGGCATCAATAAAAAGACAGAATACTAACATTCAGGAAAGGGGAGTGCCACACAAACGTCTTTAAGGGAAATTAAGAATATTTCCTTGTTGTTGTTGTTTTTAAAACTCTGCTCTATCCAAAAGGTGCAGGGCAGAGCGTTATTTTCCATATTCTAAAAGTATTCCAAACAGACACACACGTATCAAAAGCAGTAACTCCTAAAACCAATTAAGTTCAAAATACAGCTGTTATTTCCTCTATATGCTCCTGGATGGCTAATTTAACACAGGCCTCTAAACATCATCCCTTGTGATGCTGTTGGAGTATATTCTTGTTTTAGGCTTTAGCTAGTTTCTCTAGGAAGAAGTGGCACAATTTTACAGCAGTGACATTTGTACACAGGAAGATACCTACTGTATTAAACTATTGGTCCCCCTAGTTCAGTATGAGATACAGTAGCAGCAGCTTTCTAAAGCTTCAGGCAGAGATAGCATTCTTCTACACCAAATCCTTTTTTCAAACTGGGGGTGCCAGCAACTGAACCGTCTTCATGCAATGCATGTGCTCAAACCATTTTACTTAAATCTTCATCATTTGGAATATTTAAACTCTTAGCCCTATGCGTGTGTGCCACCATCTCACATTTCAATGAATCTCATAGCTTTTCAATGAAGTCAACTCCAACCCACGTGATCTTTAATCCCAGATTTTGAGGTGTAACAACTGTGCAGTTTTTGGCCTATGAGGGCAGATACTATACCAACATTACATAAAACAGGAGGCTTCCAGGTGGTCTTGGGAGTGTGCTAGACACAGCTGGGGTCATAGGAGCCAACTCCTGGGGCCTGAGATCCCTTCGCCCCCCTCAATAAAATATTTGAGGGGGTGCCCCCCCAAAATTGATGGGTATTGCCATTCAAATGGTGTGTGTGTGCCGTGTCTTGTGATTGATTATGCAGGGAGGGGCTTAACTGCCCCCCCCCAAATATTTTATTCAAGTTGGCACCCCTGGCTGGGGAAATGTACAATCCAAACATGCTGGGTGTACACACTTCCATGTATGTGTGCATGGGAATCTTACTTTTAAAAAGACAAACAAGTGTTCTTTTTTTACATATAGAAGTCTATTTGGGATACAAAACTACAAACATATCATGATGTGACGTTCCCTTTCCACATAAATTTAAGATGTCCCTGGTCAAAGGACAATTGTGTGGCTCCCCCCCCCCTCACATTTCCCAAGGTGCATTTATGTATTCATTTATCACAACAACATCTTGTGATAATTTCTTCATGGCTTATCTAGAAATGTAACTCTTTTTCCTGGATGAAGACTCAACTTCTGCACTATACTGGCCATACCAAGAAAAGAGCTGGAAGATAGGAAGCATGCACAATGGCAAGCCAAGGCAGGCCTGATTCTGTCTATGCCATAACAAAGGTCCACGGGCAACCCCACTGCTGAGAAAGGCTGTCACAAAGCCCCACTGCCTAGGCTACTTTGGGTACCCATATTCCAAACCATAGCATGCAACATCCTTAGCGAGATATGCTACTCTACATTCCCAGCTGAACTATTCACATTGTTGACCTCAGTACAAATAACCAGCCGCCAGGCAGATGGCCACACATACAGTCTGTGCTTGTGGAGCTCTCCCAAGAGTCGATCATCACTCCCAGCTCTGACAGCATTGGAAGGTGGGTGGGAAGAGGCACTTCCCTAGGCCCCGCCTAACAAACCATTGATATTCTCAAAGCTGACAGTAGTGATCATCTACTAACACACACAGCACAAAAAGACAGGGACTAGCTGCTGGGACCTTCCCCCCCCCCCGCAAACTACCCTCCCCCTGCAAAAAACCTAGTCTTTTGTACTCATGATAGGATAGTTCTGTACACGTAAACCTGTTTCCCCTTACAGATGGCTGTCCTATTTAATGTGTGATCATGCCTTGCTAAGGGATAGGACCAAGTAAGATCCTGGTGGCTTAATTTTTAAATCTACACACTACCAGAAGCAAACCAGCTTTCAGTGAGTGGAAGTGTGCATTGTGCATTGCAGCCCTAATATTCATTGCAGGAGGTGGAGGAATTCTACAGAAATCTTAATGGTGCATAGTGCGGTTCGTGAAATGTTGAATCTAGTGTCCAATACTTACAGTGTTTGTGTATGTCTAGGATATTTCAAAGGTACAGAAGTGACACTGGTGTTTCTTTAGGCTTTGAGTGGAACTCACTATCGCATAGGTAATTCATAATCCCCCCCCCAAAGACCCCCACTGAACTAATGCATAATATTTAAGACTAATCAGTTAGAAACATAAAAGTTGTTGGTCAAGATCCAAAGAACTACGGCAGGTGTGATTTTGTTTTACTTTGAAGAACGAACTTGCCACACTCTACGGCTTTTGAAAGTCCCTTTTTTGGTAATACTGACGACTTCTTTTCAAGAAACATGCTCCCTTCTGCATATGAAACTAGTAGTGTAGTTCTTTGCATCCAGGCCACGGAGTTTACTTTGTGATGTTTCTTCCTAGTATACAACACAACCACTTTTTCAAATCAAAGAAAAAAGGAGCTTTATCGGGAAGATTATGTAAAAAGTTGACACTTGGTCATTTATATCACAACATATGATATAAATTATGTAACACTGATAATATTGTTGTATAATATCTGCCTTGTACATTTCTTTTTTCCTTTGTACCAATCACTAGCTGTTCCATATACTGTTACACGAACGTACATATGCACTGCAAGGTTAATACTCTCTCTCCAGCCCCAAATGGAAGAAATCACTGTGTGCCAGCCTTGTATTTAAGCACTAGCCTGGTAGCCATAGGTGACAATGAATTCTGTGTGATTGAGTGCATGGAAATCTATGCTAACAAGCAAGTGGTCTCCAACACGGAAACGCTGGAGGAGCGACAGAGCTCATCATCCCTCTTTTGTTAGTTAAACACTTTGTAAGCTTATTTACAAGGCTGGTTAAAACAGTATTCTATGTTGAAGGCAGAGTGATAGCCTTTTTTCCAAGGAAGACAACACTTTTTAAAAACTGGTACTCTTTTTCTTCGTGGTTATTTTGAATCAAACTGGCTAGATTGACTGTAGCAGGCAAAAATTAGACCTAGCTACAGTGTTAGACCTTTGCCCTTGCAGACCATTCCATACATTTTTTGTGGCCCTGTTCCATGAGTTCCTTGAACCACTCCATTCACTGAAAACCAGCACATCCCTGGACAGCACATCTAATCTGGACAGCATGACCAGATTAGATCTGGCTTTAGCTGCAGTGGCCTAAGGCACCATTTACATTATTTCAGCTAAAACCAGTTTATAGGGTAGGAACTGTCCAAGCCCACTGAATCTGAAACAAGGGGGAATCTTTTCACAAAAGTAAACATATTGTGTGTTGTTGTTTTTTTAAAAGGGAATAAAAAAACCCATGTGGAATAAGGACACCCCAAATCCAGGTAATTCAGTTTAACTGAGGATCTTTCTTGTGACACTGCAATCCTTGCAACTAATCCCAGATTATACCAGGATTAAAACTGCTTTGAAGACTATGTTTTATGCAAATTATATACAAGATTATGACCATTGCCTATGCAAAGTTACTTTTCCTTAAATCAAAATTAATTTTTTTCAGTGAAGATCCAGCTCAAGTCTAAATAATCAATACCACATATATAAATCAAGTGCAACTAAAAACAGATGCATTACATAAATCTTCCACATCTTGTAAGGTGTTACAGTATCTTTCATACATACCTAAATGAAATCTGACATCTTTTTATAAAATCAAGTGGACTTTAAAAACAAAAATACAAAGCTAATCTCAGACCTAGCTCATAAAACTGATCATGAATACAAAGCCATGGTTTGCTGTTTGGAAGGCTTCTGGTAACTGCTTTTATAAATACCACCTTAAATAAAGCCCGTTCAAAGAGCCAACCAGCCAAATATATAGCCTTCTATACTAGATACTTGTGAACACTAGTGCACTAACGTTTTCAATATACCACATTTATCTGACATATGGACGAAACCCTGACTTTAGTTTATGTCAGTGGCAAATACCCCACCAACACCTATTTATTCTTTTTACCTCCAGATATTTAACAAAAACCATTAACTATTTAACAAGTAGGAATGCATTTATTCCACAGATATGCTGCAGTTCAAAGGGTTCTGTAGTATTTAGGTGAAGCGGAGCTCTCTTAACAGCCACCACTGCTATTTACCGACAAACATGTTTCTCCAAAAGTAGAAAGCAAGGACCCGTTTCTTTGGGTGGGGTGGGGTGGGGGATAAAATAAAGAGACATGCTAGTATGCACAAAGAGTTTGGATTGCAATCACGGACTTATTTAAAAGAAATGTTAGTAACTTTATTATAGAAGACATGGTCTTTTTTTTAGAGGTGTCAAATGGTTATAACTCAAAAACTGCACATAAGATTGCAAATTCCCATTGAAAAATGAAAGACTTATCGGGTGGATCTTTTAGGAGTGTTACCTAGAAGCTGAGCTACTGGTGGGCTCAGCCCTTTAAGGTTAGGCCAACAGAATGATTTCTCAGCTGTGTTTACTTATACACTTGAACGACAGTGTAAAAACACGCAAATAAAAGTTGGGAAAATAAAATAAAATGCCAACAAACCCAATCCCCTGTAAAATCACAAAAAAATGCTTAGCATCTACAGAAAGATAGACACATTTATCAGTGGACTAACCACTACTGTGCTATTTCTCATGAACAGATCGTGTGGCTTCGTTCTGCACTTCATGCACTGGGATCGGAAATGTCCATGTTTGTTCCAAAGAGAGCAACTAGCTGTTCTTCATAGTTCGCAATGTTCCTTTTCATTATTTCCATACAAGGTCCCAAAAGCCTTTCAAATGCCTGTACATCCATAACTAAAAATTTGGGAGGAAAGAAAGAGAATGAAGAAGTCCCAAATCTAGACGATAATAGGAAGATTAATTAAAATGCACACATTTAAAATCGGTACAACTGGAAAGAGCACGGCGAGATTAAAATAGCCATGTCCTTGCATGCACCAACTGTGCTTTTCCCACTGCAGTCTCTGTGGTCCTCAAAAAAGCCTTCAACCAAAAGCCTGGGGACCTCCTACAGCAGCATCTAAAGTAGCGCATTAGGTATTGCAACTGAGAAATCCCTGTCTATCTTGAAAAGTATTTCTATTTTGTTTGTCAGTCACTTTTGAGTCACTTTTTTCATGAAGTAAAGCTACATCATCATCATTTTTAAAATCTGTTTTAGGTGCAGATATTTGGATCCAACTTTGTATTCCAAAACTTTCAGGATGAAGAGTAACAGAGGTACAGGTGACGGTGTTTACACTGCTTTCTCTAACACAAAGGTGGGCAACCTCATTTTATCTGGCTTTGCCCAACATCAGCATCATGAAGTCCTGACAAATCACCCCCCCCAAAGGAATGCGGTCCTCAACAACAACAACCAAAGTTGTCCACTCCTGCTCTAATGTGTCAATCTGTCTAATCTGGTTTTGAAGAAGAAGAAGAAGAAGAAGAAGAAGAAGAAGAAGAAGAAGAAGAAGAAGTAGTAGTAATATGTATTCAATTGCTCAAATCATTTTAGCTCTGAATCCACTGTTAGAGAAATACGTCACCCCTTGAAGCTTGCAATGAGTCCAAATATTAATTTGTCAAGGAAGTAAAATATTATTAAGGTTTCTGAGGACCACAGAGTACAGTTTCCATACATGAATACAACTTTCGAACAACATGTTGAAAGGTGTTAAAATACTTCTGTGTTCATAATATTGTAAATAAAGGGATTCTTCTAATATCACCAGGTATCATAGCAATAGGCACTGGTTAAGTTCTAATAGCTTGATTGAACTTAATGCAGCTAATGAAATTTGGCTTTATGGTATAAGAAAATACGTATTACAGAGTATGCATGCTCGCCAACAGAAACTGCAGTATTCTCTTTACTACATAAAATAATAAAGCAAATACAAAAATAAAATAACTTTGCATTACCTAAACACTTGACTGTACCGAGTGCGAATGCTGAGGCAGCTCGAGGTTTGTTAGTTACAAGAGCAAGTTCCCCAAAATACTGTCCTCTAGTGTACCGGGCAATCTCCACTGCTTCATTTTCATCTACCTCCTGCTTACCCTAAAAGGTATAGAAGTAAAAGGTACAGAAGTCAGACATTCATTAAACAATGGGTTACAGCCCATATAATATTCAATACATTGTGATAAATGAAATATGCCATTAAAGTTGCACAATTGTTCTTTTTACCATGTAAAGCAGCAGAAAAGTTTTCAAGTTTTTCCAGTTACATTAATACAATATGTACCTTTCTTTTCATTGTGATTTTCACTTCTCCAGATTCAACAATAAAGAAACAGTCAGCCATGTCTCCCTGTATTTTTTTAAAAAAAGAAACACAACAAGAAAAACATGAATGTCGTTATTTAGTAGTTCTATTGCTTTAAAAAAAGATAAAGCATACGAACAATGTAAAACCAAAAACATTTATCAGTGTGACAGTGTGAAATTATCCTTTCCTTTTCTCATAAACAACTGTGCAGCTTCCACATCCTTATAATCAAAACAAGCCTAATTAATGCTGGGTCTGTTCCCATGCGTTTTGAATGCACAATGTGTAATTCAGCTGTTATTTCCTTCAGTCAATCCTCAAATATCAATTTGGGGTAAGTAGGAAGCAGAGGCAGAACAGCCAGGGCCTGGAAGGGTGGGGAAGCGGATACAGCAGCTTGCCAGAGTTTCATCTGCCTGCAACTAATCCGGAAGAGTCCTCTTCACAGTGTTCTCTCTGAGAATTGGTGGAAATAAACCATGCACAAACAATGAGATTCTCCCAGGTGAAACAAAAAATTAAACAGGCGCCGAATGGGGAAAAAAGCAGTGCCTTCTCTACGTGTTCCTTCGCTAACTATTCTCAAGGACTACGCCAAGAAAAATGATAAGTTTACTTTGTCCATCCTGCTCAGAACAACAGAGAGACTACTTTTCCAAGGGCAACAGTGATCATGACACAGAGGAGCTGTTGCAGCTAGCCTGGCTATGAAATTAGGCTCACCGTCTGATGTCCTGGTTTGTTAACTAAGCACAGTTAGAGCAAACCACAGTTCCTTAAGTCCATGGTTCATACTTCAAAAGGGGCGCGGGTGGTGCTGTGGTCTAAAACCACTGAGCCTCCTGGGCTTGCCGATCAGAAGGTCGGCTGTTCGAATCCCCGCAATGGAGTGAGTGTGAGATTTTGATCAGCTCCGGCCCATCTGGAGCTGATACAGGCTCGTCTTATCTTGAGCCCAAGCAGAGTGTAGTCTAGCAACGAAAGGATAAGCAGGTAATGTGCTACATGCTAAAGTTTATTTACACTCTATGCTGAGAGCATACAAACATCCATCCTGCCTCTGTGAGAGCAGAGAAGCAGCTCCTCTCGACACAAAGAAACCGAGAGAACAGTGAAAAACAGGAAACCAGTGTACGTCACATCCAGTCTCCCATTCCTGTGGGAACCCAACAGAAACTCTGACTGTGGAATGTAAACAATGTCTTGTGACAAGCAGTTTTGCTGCTCAGTGAGGGAAATAGAAACCAACAGTGAGCTCCCATTGCTCTGTCCCAGCTCCTGCCAACCTAGCATTTTGAAAGCACACCAGTGCGAGTAGATAAATAGGTACTGCTGTGGCAGGAAGGTAAACAGTATTTCCGTGCGCTCTGGTTTCTGTCACGGTGTTCCATTGTGCCAGAAGTGGTTTAGCCATGCTGGCCACATGACCCAGAAAGCTGTCTGTGGACAAACACTGGCTCCCTCGGCCTGAAAGCGAGATGAGCGCCGCACCTCATAGATGCCTTTGACTGGACTTACCGTATTTTTCGCCCTATAGGACGCACTTTTCCCCCTCCGAAAATGAAGGGGAAATGTGTGTGCGTCCTATGGGGCGAATGCAGGCTTTCGCTGAAAGCGCCGGGCTCCCACGGCTTGCGGAGAGTTGCCTGCATGCTGAAGCCTGGGCGCGCTGAGCTCAACGCGCCCAGGCTTCGTGCAGCTCTCCGCAAGGCTTCCCCCGCCCCAGCCTGGGGGGGGGGAATAATTTTTTTCTCCTTTATTTCCCCCCCAAAAAACTAGGTGCGCCTTATGGGACGGTGCGTCCTATAGGGCGAAAAATACGGTAACCGTCCAGGGGTCCTTTACCTTTACCTTACCTACTTCAAAAGAAAGCTAATTAGAGGATGCCTCTGAATAATACTTGCTGGGTATCATAAATGATTACAGTGGTACCTCGGGTTACAAACACCTCAGGTTACAAATACTTCAGGTTACAAACTCCACTAACTCGGAAGTAGTACCTCAGGTTAAGAACTTTGCCCAAGGATGAGAACAGAAATTGCCCGGCAGTGGCGGCGCAGCAGCAGTGGGAGGCCCTATTAGCTAAAGTGGTACCTCAGGTTAAGAACGGGTTTAGGTTAAGAACGGACCTCCAGAACTAGTTTGTAACCAGAGGTACCACTGTACTTTTGTGCTCACTCCCTGCTTGGTGCTTCCCATAGGCAATCTGGCAGGTCGCAGTGCTGAACCAATAGCGCTCTTCTTATTTTCTTAGGCCCGTGGTTTAGGCAGGATCATTCCCTGTAATGCTAAATCCTAGCTTAGCATTGTATCTGAACTTGGCCAGTACGGTATAGAGATATAATAAAGCAAAATGTTTTCCAAAAAAAAATAAATCACTCTGCTGAACAGCTTTTTGTGGCATAATTCACCCAAAGAGAAGAAGAGCCTGCTAAAAGCCTGTGCATGAAGTCAAATGAAACAGGAAGTGGATGGGGCAGTGGTCACCAAACTTTGGGGGCCCATTTTGAATTTTTAGGAGAGTGCCATGGGCATCACCGCTTCTGGTTGCTTCTCTCTCTTCCGTGGGTCACCCTCCCCAAACAAAAAAAGAAATGCACACATGCATGGATGCATAATCATTATTTGCTTTTCCACAGGGTCAGGGATGGGAAGGGGCCTTATCAAGTAGTCCAGTAGGCTAGAAAGTCCATGGAGAAGCAAAGTAGGAGGTCTATGTAAGCTGATGCTGAAGTAATTACACTGCTGCTTTGTACAGGCAATTTCACCTGGAGGAAAAGAATTTAAAAGGCTATCATGTATGTTTCAAAAATAAAAGCAGCTAAACCATAGGTGGTTTATCACATGGCTTCATACAATAAGATAAAGAGACACCTTTGACTGCATAATTTATGTACGTCTTCACTTGTTTAATTATTGGTATTCAAATTATCTTTTGAATTCATTTCCCAGAACTCCAGTGTTCATTGTAATTGCCTTTTAGATTACGCCGCTATTTCTTGTATGTCAGATAATTCAGTACTTCAACGTTTGAGGCTGTCCAATATGCTTTTATGTGTGATCTGCTTGCAGATAAAGTCATTATACTTACTGAATAACTAGCCAAACAGAACACAAAGGCATACCTGAGCAATGATTTGTTCTCCGTCTTTGTATATTTTGGTGCCGATCACATCCACCACTTTCAACCGTTCCGAAAGCTTTAACCAAAAAAAGGAAGACGAATTTTGCTAACATATACATGCATAACCTCCAACACTGCACAGGTACATATGGAGATATGTGTGCTTCTCTTTTCCACTGCCTGAGGATACCTCACAAGGACCTCATGTCAATGATGGACGTTATGTTTCGATAGCAGATTAGTTTCAGCGCACGGTCAGACACCTGTCTCTGCCCTCCAACCAGGCAAGCAAAAGATGTTATCAAAGTTCAATGACATATTCCTGCCAGGCAAGAACATTTGTGGCCTGGGAAGAGTTCAGAGGGCCAGATCGAACGGCCTGCAGAACGAACATTTGGCACGCAGGCTTGAAGTTTGCTACCCATGGCTTATAGACATGGAAAATTAGAGCAATGGACTGAAACCTGAAGAAAAGCAACCGTGACTAACATGTATATATATATCCAACCAAAACATTTAAAGAGGCACACCAATTGAAAAAAAATAGGGATGGAGACTTGCAATGGACAAGATACCGTATTTTTTGCTCTATAAGACTCACTTTTTCCCTCCTAAAAAGTAAGGGGAAATGTGTGTGCGTTTTATGGAGTGAATGCAGGCTGCGCAGCTATCCCAGAAGCCAGAAATGCAAGAGGGATCGCTGCTTTCACTGCGCAGCGATCCCTCTTGCTGTTCTGGCTTCTGAGATTCAGAATTGTTTTCCTGCTCCAAAAACTAGGTGCGTCTTGTGGTCTGGTGCGTCTTATAGAGCGAAAAATACGGTGCCTGGAAACAGAATCCGTACATGATAAGTGATGATCATTGGAGTACAAAAACATACCACATAGTAAAACAGTTTTTCTTTATAGCAAATCTATTAAAGGCATGCACAGCGTTTGTTTAAAAAAATAATTCCCCATTATTATTCCAGATGTTGAATTAATGACACCAAAATGTATTTGCAAAAAAAACCCTACACCCCACCTTTTCTGAAGTGAAAGGGAAGGAAAATAACTGTGTTGGAGTAAATAAAACAATACTAATAATATAACTTACTTCTAAAGACTTAAGGAAGGGCAACGACTCAATAAAATTTTCATACATTCTTCTCTTTTTGGCATTGTTTTTTACAATAATTCTTCGAAATGTGACTCTGTCCTTTAAAAAAAGAAAAGAAAACTGTATTAAAGTTCAAAGCTAAAATGGTAGGTTAAAAACGATAATTTGTACGATTATTTAAACACAGCAGCTAAGCAAACATTTGTGTATACGTAAGTTGATTTTGGACCACACACACACACACACACACACACACACACACACATATTTTAAAAACCCGTTGATAGGACAAGTCCGAAGGAATTAAACTTACCAAACCCCACACAGCACCAGGAGAGGTAGCAATGATTGTAGCCGCTCTGGGTGTATTGTACATTAAAGCCAGCTCACCAAAGCTCCCACGGTTGTCATACGTGCCAACACACCTTCCAACACCTTCACATTTCACATAGATATCGTAAGTCCCTCTAGAAGATATACATAAAGTGAACACAGTTTGCGTGTGCAATGCTGGAAAGATTAAAAGTAAAGGAAATGCTGATATTGCTTACATCAAAAATGCATTCTTCATTATCAGAATTAAGGGGTGGGGTGGGGCCCCAAAATTTAACACTTACCTCTGAAGCATTCATTCCCCCCCCCCACTGTACAATGCAGAACCACAGCAGAGATGATGAAACTCATGAGATCCACAGTGTTACCAGTAGAGCAAGGATTTGAATCCAGTCTCCTAGCTCTATCTCTCTGTTACTTACTAAAGCACACAGGCTTAAACTGCTTCTTAATCTCAACTGAGCTCACACGAACAAAAAGTAAACTTCTAATGAGCATATAAAGCATAAATTCAACCCTACCATCCAGATACTTTTCTTATTTTTTTAGGTGGAGCATAGTCTCATTTGGAAATAGGCCACTTTACATGTTTAACTACCTGGCCTTGCTATCGGATCTACATTCAATAGGAACCCCAAGCCCACCCCGGCTCCGTTACAAGAGTCTCTGTATGATACATGTATGGATACAATCTATGGACATAATCACAATTGGCATGGTTAATTTATTGGATTGTACACACTACATTGCTCATACAGAATACTTTTTATTCATCTGATTTCTGCCATGCATGGCCATTTATAATGCAAACAGCCAAGGCAAATCAGATGTCCTCTGTCAGTGACACAGGTTGGCTGTGGTTGGGAAGCGCATTGTGAGAGGAGAACGAGAGGGTGTGATTTGCACAAAGGAGTGTGTGTTGTGTGCAGTGCTGGATTAAACCCTATGGAGGCAGTCGAAATCTCGGGGTGTGTGTGTGTCCTCGTGCACTCTCTCTAGTGGGATAACATTGAATTAAGAAAGCTTGATTGCAATTTTCTTTCCAGATCAAATCAATATTATTTTGATCCGTTGTCGTGACACCCCTAAAAGGCATGGGGTCCATAGGACGGTGCCTTCTTTGCCTATTTGGTAACTCAGCACTGGTTGTGTGTGGTGGGGGGGGGGGTTGTTTGCTGTATATTGGGTGCCTTGGAAGTATATTGTGTGCCAGTGAAGAAGATGCTGCAACTACTGCTCTGGCAGGGGCAAAGGGAAATATGGCCAAGGGAGCAACCCACCATAGGCAGTGCAGGTATGGATAAAGGTAAAGGTAAAGGGACCCCTGACCATTAGGTCCAGTCATGACCGACTCTGGGGTTGCGGCGCTCATCTCGCTTTATTGGCCGAGGGAGCCGGCGTGCAGCTTCTGGCTGACTAAGTCGCTTCTGGCAAACCAGAGCAGCACACGGAAACGCCGTTTACCTTCCCGCCAGAGCAGTACCTATTTATCTACTTGTACTTTGACGTGCTTTTGAACTACTAGGTTACCAGGAGCAGGGACCGAGCAACGGGAGCTCACCCTGTCGCACGGATTCAAACTGCTGACCTTCTGATTGGCAAGTCCTAGGCTCTGTGGTTTAACCCACAGCGCCACCCGCGTCCCTGTGGCAAGTATGGATACTTGCATAATATTCCCCTTATTAGATAATTAGGGGCATCACATTGACACCATAAAACACTTATGCAAGTATGCTCCCAGGTGCCTTTTCCAGGTTTTGCTTTTAGCATTGAGACTGAAGAGACCACTTAACCCCATAGATTCCTGCCCAAGGCACCACTGACAGTACTATATGACAGAGCTGTGTTTAGTTTTCAACAGAAACCAGGCGTGTACTGTTGCAGCTCCAGCACCCCGGAATCAGTAACCAGCTGAAATTAGACAGGCCCCCTGAATCATGATGCCCAAGTGAGTGCTGAACACATTTTTAAGAAGGCTTCCCCAGTCATTTACAGAATATTAATTGTACATCTGTAGAAATGCTTTTATTGGTTTTAAGAGTTTGTAAGGAAGGTTTTGTTGCTTTTAGAAATACTTATCTCATTTTTATATTGTAGACTACTTAGATGGCTTAGTGCCGTGAAGCGGTTTATAAACTAGGAAAATAAAAAGTGTAAATAAAATATTGCAGATTTCCTCCAAATAATGTTGGGACTCTCAGGCCCTCCACACAACTGCACTGTACATAAAATAAAAGAAAAACACTTACCGATCAATTACATAGAAGTTGTCACCATCATCACCTTGATCAATGACATGCTCCCCTCCTTCAGTCAACTTTTCAAACATGGCATCTAATACCTGAGACATCTGCTCCTGTTGAAGAATATACATTCATTTATTGCATTTATTGCTCACTTTTCTTTCCAGGAGCTCAGAGCAGTTCCACAATCCCCATGTCTATCCAAGAAACTAATTTAAAGGCTACTCTCAAATGCAATGACTTAAGACTTAAAAAAAGAAAGGGGGAAACATGACTCATTTTTGTGACCAGTTGTGACATGCATTTGCTTCCCTAAGCCCAGGTTGTGTTTTTAGTTTATTACACTGGCACCTAGGTCTGCTTTAGACATGATGTAGATGAGCAGACAGCCTACCCTCTCTGAAGGAAATGTCTCGTCCTTTCCTCTTCCAGTGTCAGCTGTGATACAGCATTCTCTCTCTAAGCAGATTCTGAAGCTGGCTTACCAAGGGTAAAATTAAACCTGATCAGCACAGTGCAGACATAATAATAATGCAGATGAAGAGAGGCAAAAAGCAAACAGGGTGTGAGCACTCAGCCTGTTCCTGATCTTTTAACTATGATTAAGAAATTGGCAGTAGTTTGCTTCAGGCTTCAGGCTTGGGCTAATGTGTACCTGAACAATTATTTTCCTTGACTTTCTAGATGTAAGATTGCGGTCCTGTCCACCTAAAAACGAAAAACAAACCGACCCCCAGGCCATTTATAGTATAGATAGGGCCTCTCCAACATAATGCACTCAGAGTGGGCTTCTTCAATGACCGTATGTGACAAATTATAACTGAAAATGTAACTTCTAAAAAAACACCTTAAAAATCTACCATGGCCAATTTCACCAGTTAGTTTAAATGTTTGCTTTCTCTTTATAGCTTGGTTTGCATTGAACTCAGATAACACAGCAGCATAAAATCAGCATTTAACCAAAACGCAACACAGAGAAAGGGTATCAGCTAAATTTTGGTCTGTAACCTGTAACCCTTTCCTAGACTATGGTCAATATCTTCATCATCTTCCTCTTCCACACTCCCCAACAATACTCAGTTCAGGAACACTGTTGTAAAGTGATGTACTTTTTTTTAAAAAAAAGTGGCATCAATTACAACAAAGGAAAACTTCATGCAGACCACTGGTAGTTTCTGGTAGCCTCTCAAGGGGACTGAAAGGGCATTGTTTGTTCTTTGCTAGACACATCCTAGGACTCACACACACACACACCCAAAAAAAAAAACCATGCCAATGAAAATAAAGAGGAAAATGCTGGAGAAAACTTGTTCACGTGAAAATTTTCAGCACAATTCAAAGAGGGAGCCCATTTTTCTGTTCAAATTTTAAATTTTAACCAAAAGGAAATTGCCTTTTTTATGCAGTGCAACCAGCTTCAGTAGATTCAAAGACCCATTTGGCTATCCATTTTAAGAAAAAGTGGGCTGCAAAACCCAAGCAGTTAAGAATAATCAGTTTGTCAATGAAAAGAAAAAAAAGAAAGGCTTAAAAACCACTGCAAACCAGCAATGTGAAAGGGTTTAAGGTTTGCTGAGCCAAGGGTAGGGTTCCAAAGCCATAATATAGAAGATGGAGACACACAGCCAGAGTTTCATCCCCACTGCCAAAAAAGGCGGCAACTTTCAGGCAGGGAAAATTGTTACACCACAGACAGACAGCAAAGCCCTGGTCTGCATGTGTGTCCTATCATGTCACATGTACAAGATAAGAAGATGCCAGCACAGTACACTTCCGGCAACATCCACTATGAGGGCTTTGTGCACACAAAAAGTATCCCCAAAGATGGAAAATCATGATTTACTTAGACCATTTCTTTACTGCTCCATATGCTCTAACCACTATACAGTCAAACCTCGGTTGTCGAATGTAATCCGTTCCAGAATACTGTTTGGCTTCCAAAATGTTTGATGGCCGAGGCGTGGCTTCCGATTGGTTGCAAGAGCTTCCTGTACTCAAGCAGAAGCCGCGTCGAACGTTCAGGTTCCAAAAAACGTTCGAAAACTGGAGCATTTACTTCCAGGTTTTTGGCCTTTGGGAGCCAAGGTTTGACTATACAGCAAATGGAAACAACAATAAATTTTACAAAAACCCACAATAAGTTTACTACCCCGACCTTCTCTCTCTTTCTCTTTCTCTCTCTCCTTCTGTTTTTCGCAAACTTATACTGTCTATAACATTAGTGTCTCACATCGAATATAACTGATCTGTAGAAAAGATTTTATTAATGGAAAACTGAGACACTGTATGCACTTTTCCAATTCAAGAAAATATTTAATAAAAGTTTTTTTTAAAAAATCCACAATAAAACAATTCACATGAATTACTAATAAATATACAAAGATAGTTTTTCCTGTTCTTCCAACACACTTCCCGCCTCAATACCTCTCAGCTAGGCCTCTACTAACTGACCCAGGCTCACACCCAAGACCCAAACAAACTCATGGATCGCCTGCAAAATCTCACAACGAAGACAATTCCTAAAACCTGCTCATATCACCCGAGTCTCTCGTTCTAGGCTTGTTTTATGGGCAGGCACTAAGGTTCTGGTACTGTATGACCCAGAACTAAAAGGGATAGCAGTTGTCTCTTGCAATAAGCTATTCAAGACAAAATACGTAATAAATCTGTCTCTCTTAATAACCACATACTGTATTTAACTATTCGGTAGAATTGTTTAGAATTTGAAATTGGGAAAGCAAAAAGATCAAGGTTGAGTTAGCTAGCTAATCCAGCTATCTCAACATTCTGGCATACCAGGCAGGGAATTTCGTGTGTGTGTGTGTTGAAAATAGTACTTCTGGCTAACAGCATAACACAAAGGGATGGGGGCCCTGTTGTATTTTTCATTTGTTTATTCTTGTGTGCTTACTAGCTATTGGCTCCTTGCCAATGACCTGCTCTCAATGTTTTCATTTTAATAGATTTTTTATTTAATTTTTCCATAATATCTCCAATCATACAATTTTCCAAATCACATATTTTGACTTATTGAACCTCCCTCAACTCCTCTGACAATCATCCGTAGTTAAATTTCTATCTTCACATTCCTTAATTATAATATCGCCTTTAAATAAATTTTTTCTGTCCTCATTTACATTCTTGCAATACTCCTTATTTTTTTCACAAAGCTTCTTTAAAACACACTAGCGTTGTTTGTTCCTCACATACAGTCTTCAAATATTCTCTGAATTTCCCCCAGTCCTCTAGGAACTTATGGTCTCTTTGAAGTCTGATTTTTCCAGTTAATTTGTCCAGTTGACCTGCTCTCAATGTTTTCATTGGGTTTCGACACTACTTACCTCATGCTAGGGGCCATCCCAATTGTAAACATTGACACTTGGAATTAAATAGCCCCCAGGAGGAGACCCCAAGACCCCAAAAAAGCAGAACTGGAAGGAGAGATGTCACTGAGTGCAGCCTTTCCTATCATAATGCTGCAGCGATGGGAAAGGTTATTGCTTGGCAGATTTTCACCTTCTATGTGGCCCTTAAAAATACAGGAGCTTTCTCAAGATGTGGACCTTGCCATCTTATGCTCCCCCATTGGCTTTCTGGCCCCCCGTTTCCAAACTCCCTGGTCTTTCCACTCCCCTTCTGCCAACACCCCACAGGCCTTTTTGTTTCTAGTCCTTTAGTCACAACATCCCCCCCCCAACTTTCTTCAACCTTATTTCTCAGCTTTCCATTGTGTCTTCAAGTTCCTGCTTATTATCCCAATGAATAGCAAAGCCTGCCTTTATTCCACCATCCTAGCTCCTAGTCAGGAACCCTGTGCAGATCAGTACCTTTGATTTTCTCTCTCTCTCCCTGCCTGCTCCACACACCTTCCTAATTTAAAACAGTCTATCTTCTCTGCCCATCTTTTCTGCAGAATTGTGTCTGACTCCATCTATTCTTCCCTCAGGTTCCTGTATTTAGGTCCACAGCCAACAATGTCCTTTGCTTCTGCCAAAACTTACCGTATTTTTCGCTCTATAAGACGCACCAGACCACAAGACACACCTAGTTTTTGGAGGAGGAAAACAAGAAAAAAATATTCTGAATCTCAGAAGCCAGAACAGCAAGAGGGATCGCTGCGCAGTGAAAGCAGCGATCCCTCTTGCTGTTCTGGCTTCTGGGATAGCTGCGCAGCCTGCATTCGCTCCATAAGACGCACACACATTTCCCCTTACTTTTTAGGAGGGAAAAAGTGAGTCTTATAGAGCAAAAAATACGGTACTTAGCTTCCCTACCTCTTCTCACTGAGCCTCCCTACCCCACCTCAAATCTCCTTCTCTCCCCTATGGTTTCAGTACCAGCCAAACTGACCTTTCGCTTTCTCAAACTGATGGAAATGTTCTATAAACATCCTGTGTTTCATTCCCCTGCATTTAAACCTTGTAAATGTTCTAAGACCTCGCATCGGTTCAAGTAAGAGATGCCACAGGCTTCGTCATCCCTGCTGCTGCCACAAAATCCCTTCGCACATTTCAGTATAGATGATGCTTTGTTCCCATATTATGCAAATAGACTGCACACTGAAGCAAAATGGTCCTGACTAATCCGTAAGTCACCATTTGCTCGCTTTCTAAGAAAGATCTAATACAAGGGAACACTGTTTACTTGTGCACTTCAGATAAAATTCGACCTCAAAGTGGAGGAAAAGTAATTACAATTCAGGGTTCTGTAATAGAATAGAAATACCTTATTGTCACTGTACCACTTGTTTACAGTGAGATTAAATGAGCCCCCCTCCGCCCCACAATCTCTCAGTCCTTGTTACACTCTCTGCAGTCTTACAGCCACCAACCCTGAACACCAGCTGCAATGTTGCTGTCTTCCATTCAGCAGCCTCACGGCCCACGTTTTTATAAAGAATTCAGCTATACACAAGCTTATTTCAAAATGCTGTGAAATACTACATGGCACGGGGAGGGGTAATATTTAGTACACATACAACACACACACACACACACAAAGTTTGCAGCCACAATGTGTGAACAATTCCTTCTTGCTTCAGAAGTATGGTACTGTAAAACAGAATCAATGTCTCCAATTTTTTCAGTGTCATAATGGTGATTTACCTCCAAAGTTGTGTTGTCAGGACAACTTCCACAAAGCATTACAAAAATCTACCCTGTGCCAAATTTCCACAGCAAACGTGGATCTGATGTTGAGACAGAGCCAGTGGCTATACACAAGTTCAACGCTTGCTGAGCATATACAACTCTGGTGGTAATTTGGCACTCAGCCTGCAAGGGAAGAGGTGCAGGTGAACAGGAAAGGGATATTCGCCTTGCTATACAGTATAAAAAGGTAAAGGTACCCCTGCCCGTACGGGCCAGTCTTGACAGACTCTAGGGTTGTGCGCCCATCTCACTTAAGAGGCCGGGGGCCAGCGCTGTCCGGAGACACTTCCGGGTCACGTGGCCAGCTGCATCTGCCGAGCCAGAGCCGCACACAGGAAACGCCGTTTACCTTCCCGCCAGTAAGCGGTCCCTATTTATCTACTTGCACCTGGGGGTGCTTTCGAACTGCTAGGTTGGCAGGCGCTGGGACCGAACAACAGGAGCGCACCCCGCCGCGGGGATTCGAACCGCCGACCTTTCGATCGGCAAGCCCTAGGCACTGAGGCTTTTACCCACAGCGCCACCCGCGTCCCTCTATACACCCGCTATACAGTATACCCTAGACCAAAAGCAGATGATTCAGGTTTATGGAAGGATCCTGTGACCTACTGCTACTGCAATAATTTGCAACTATGGGAGACACATCTCCCTGGGAGAAACCAGTCCTTTACTTTTTCCTATTCTGCTCCTAAATCTCCCCTGCACACATGGGCATCCATGGTGCAGGGTAGGTGGGGGGAGTGCAAGGGAGCAATGTGCCTCCTGGATAACCCCCAGATTTCCAGCTTCCATTTTTTAGAAAGGGTAAGCTTCTAGCATTTTTAGAACCTGAGATACAAGACAAAATGCACAGGCACTGGTTTTTTCTGAGAAAAATTAGCCTGTTCCCTGCACCAGTATTTTGCATGCCCATCCACAAAAAAGGTCCTTTAGACACCCATCCCTGCACCTCAATCATCTCTGACAGCTGTCACAGTCAGCAGTTGTAACAGAGGTGCTTGCCACGAAGAGCTTGGGATCCTGGAGAAGACACAGTATTTAATAGGTGTCACAGTCAACCCAACAGGGACACAAATGCTACAAAAACAGAGTGAAATTAATCCATACCATTGTACCTTGGAAGTCGAAAAGAATCCGTTCCGGAAGTCCGTTCAACTTCCAAAATATTCAAAAACCAAATCACGGCTTCTGATTGGCTGTAGGAAGCTACTGCAGCCAATCAGAAGCTGCGGAAGCCGTGCCAGATGCTCGGATTCCAAAAGAATGTTCGCAAACTGGAGCAATCACTTCCAGGTTTGCAGCGTTTGAGAGCCAAAGTGTCCGAGTTCCAGGGCGTTCGGGATCCAAGTTCCGACTCTACTTGCTATACACTAGTGCCCTTTGTGCACTGATTTTCCACATTACAGAACTGACTCCAATACTCCCTGCAATACATGAATATCAGACTACCAGAAATTGCTTTCTACTGAGTCAATCCATTCACCCATCTGGGTCAATAGAGTCTACAATGACTGAAAGTGGCTCTTCAGGGTTTCAGACAGCGTTCCAGCACTACCTGGGAAAGCCAAAGACTGTACTTGGAACCTCTTTGTTTTCAAAGCTACCTTTGAGCTATGCCCATTCCCAGCTCATAAGCCTGATTATTATAGCTTTGAGGACTCCACTTTTCTGCTACAATGCACAGATCTTCATCAAGCTAGAGACAGAAAAGCAGGAGCCTTTGACACGCACACAGCCCCTAGCAGAAATGAAGCAGATTGTGTCTAGATGGTTAAAAATAAATGCATACAGTCATACCTCGGGTTACAGATGCTTCGGGTTGCGCAATTTCGGGTTGCGCACCGCGCCAAACCCAGAAATACTGGAATGGGTTACTTCTGGGTTTCGACGCTTGCGCATGCACAGAAGCGCCAAATTGCAACCCGCGCGTGCGCAGACACGACGCTGCGGGTTGCAAACGTGCTTCCCGCACGGATCACATTCGCAACCCGAGTGTCCACTGTATTAAGTTTGGAATAGAGCAGCTAGGCAAAAATGCAAAACAGATTAAGTGACATCTTTTATAAAATATCAAGTTCATACAAGCAAACACATTCATACTACATGGGATTTTGGAAACAAAGAATATAACAATTCTAACAGCTTATCTTAAAAGAATGTTGGTATTGTTTGTTACAGGCAATACTATACCTTCTCTTGATATTGACAGCAACTTTCACAGTGATTTGTTGTTAAAGGAACAAAACCCCAGAATCATACTTCATCTCAGAATTTCCCTGAAAGATGAATCTCTTAAGTGTTTCTGGGATCGTTAAAAGAAATAAAGTCACTACTTACTGGATCTAAGTTCTTAAATAGAAGTATGTCTTTGCAAGCTTCTTGCAGTCTGTTTCTTTGATCATCTGTTTTGGGGTGAATAATCTGGAAGAAATAATTGCAATTTCTGTTTCACTTCTCTTAGTCTTAAGAAAAATGATCCTAAAAGAGGCCAAAGGACAATTTAGATGAACACTCCTAGAAAGCGAGATATAAATCATACTACTAAACAAATATTGTCAGGGAAATAACTGAGACTTTCAGAATTTTAAATCAATCTCAAATTAAAAAGACACAGCACAGGAATGATGAAAGGAAACTTTAGTCTTTGATTCCTATCAAAGGGAAATTACAATAAAGATGACGGTGAAAGAAGAGGGTTTTTTAATTTATATTTTAACACATTTTTCAAAAACTATGTGATACAACTTCTATTAAGGAGTGTGTTTGCATATTTCCTGAATTTGTCTTCCAATAATACAAACATACATTTAGTCGTCTGCAAAGTCAACATACCCTTGATTCAGTTTCATCCTCTTCTTCATCAGGATTATAAGCTTCTGCACACACTACAAAAACAATGAAAATATGAACTGAGTTTCAAACCAAATGCTCTCAGAATTCTATTTTGAGACCAACATTCAATGGTGAACATTTAGAATTGTGTTATTTTGTTGTAGCTTGTTGTTTATCGTCTTGCATTTCTCGAGAGAAAAGCACTTGAAATGAACAAATCAAAACAAGTATATTTAAAAAGAAAGAGAGACTTTATGCAAATATATGATTCCCTTTGTATATTTCTTTCTGTTATGTACTGAAGTTCTCACCCTGGGCCAGCAGGGGGATACTGTAGATAGTTATGCAAATGAAGGATCGAAAGTGACGTTCAGTGATTGGATAGTTTGTATGCAAATGAAGGATCAAAAGTGATGTTCAGTGATTGGATAGTTTTAGAAAGTTGTTACAGTAACGAGGTTCTGGAGCTCTATATAAGCAGGCTGACTGAGCTCTTCAGTTCAGTCCTGTTCCAGCTTACAAATAAACAGCTGCTTTGGAAGAATCGCTGTGTCGTCTGATATGTTCACCCACAACTTAACACTTTCATTGGGCCAAAAGAAGCCAGCTCCTTCAATCTTTCCTATGGAATATCTTCTAGATTCTTCCAATAAATTTTTACCAGGCTCAAACAAACACAGGCCTCAAAGTGAGCACCTTGGTAGTATGCCAATCCCATTACCCAACACTCTTGTCTCATGCAAGCTGAGATGCAGGCAAAAGGGTTCATTAACCCTCTTTTTTCCCCAGTGCAAAGAACAAGTTTCGACTGTATTTCTTGAAACATCTCACTGCCATTTCCCTATGATTTGGCTTGCGCATGGCAAGAAGAGGCGAAGAGGTATAAATTAGGTGCTCCACCGAAGCTACATTTGCGTGCCTGTTTCTGCTGCTGCCATCATGTGAATGAAGCAGTATGAAGATGGATGCCACAAACAAAAAAAATGCAAAATGCAAATGCTCAGAAATACTTGGTTCTTGATTATTATATTGTGCATGTGCCGGAGTTTTGTCCCAGCAATGGAAGAAAATCCATTGCTAAGCACCAACATTTCCAGGATTGAACCATGACGCACACAACAGATGCCCCCGAGAGTGTCAGCATCGCCCTTGAGCCAGTGCCACCAACTGGACTCACACACTTCAGCCCCGACTGGGCTAGGCGAGCTGGGTAGCACTTCCAGAGACCACCTTCTGCACAGGAACAGGTCAAAGTGCTGTGGACTCACAACTTAGAGCTGTGAGCACCGGATTCACTCCCACAAGAAGACAGTCGTCGCACAGCAGAGTATAGCAGAGTATAAACGACTCGGAGAGCAGCTCTGTAGAATATCTTCTTCTATCTGCAACTATACAAACTATATACAGAGCTAAATGGGTCTTTGCATAAAGAATGCTGAACCGCACTGAGTGTCTGCAGCTGCTCCTAGCAGCAATCTTATCTATACACACGATCTCTAACACTCAGTCTCTCTCTCTCTCTCTCTCCGACACACTGACTGACTGACTGACTCTTTGATGTGGTGCTGGAGCAGAATAAGTAGAGAGCAGAACACCGCCCCTCCTCTCTGGAGAATCAGCAGACTCATCAGGAGATTCTTGGATATGGGAGGGGTGAAATCTCCTCCGAGAGTCCTGGCTGGAATGGGTTGGCTCCACTTACTAATGGACAAATCCCTTCTATCAAACTAGTGCGACCATCCTGGGCACATCCAGGAATTTGCCTATATCCATCTGTCATATGTTAGAAAGCACACAGCACCATATTCAAAACTTGTGATTTTATTTTAATTCCCTAGGTGTAGAAGTCTGAATACCAGCCATGTCTACATAAGCATCTTCTCACTTCCTATTTCACATTCCGTAACACAATAGATTCCATCACAAAATGTCTGCATAGCATTTTGTCACTAAATACATGTTGCAAGAGGCACCATCTTAAAACAGGCATTCCCTCCTGTGTATGGTTATCCACCGGTTTTTCTCAGCACACCTTAGGCACACCTTTTCAAGCAAAATATTTTTAATTGAAACCATCAGCCAACTAAGTGTTGAAGTCCAAGGTTTCGAGCCACCACAGTTCATTCCTCACCAATCGTTTGTTTATCAAACTGGCAGTATCGCCATTTTTGAAGCTGTACCAAGGTTTGCGCTCTTCTGTAAGCCATGTTTGCACACTTAGCCAGAAGCGTAGTTGTTTGCTTACAATACCTCACATCTGGTATCTGGCTGCATATATATCGTAACAAGAAAGTTCAGCCAATACTTCTTCCACGCAGAAGGTATTTCTTTGTCAATCTGCATAGCGTTGCGTTAGGACTACCTTGCATTAAAAATGCTAAATTTCTTCTTCTTCAAATCCTTGAGAATATCCAGGACTATATACTTCATGTGAAGGAAGTCATAAAAGTTATTTTATGTTCAACAGTAGCTCCTGATATAAATTAAACAAGGGAGAGCAAATGCTCTAAAACAGTGGTTTTCAACCAGTGTGCCTTAGCACCCTGAGGTGCCTTGAATGATGGTCTGGGGTCCTGCGGGGAACACTGGCCTCTGTCCCTCTTCCCTTCCCCTCATCCTCTGATGCCCTTTGTGCACCCAAAGGCTTGCACAACTGTTTGTTGCAGCAGCCCTGGCTATAAGCTCAGCAGGTGAATGGTGCCTCTGGGGCTGGCCAGGGGGTGCTGGTTGGCCCAGCCAACCAGTCCGCCAGCCCTTCCTGTTGGGAATGGACAGACAATTCTCAGGCCCCTGCAGGACTGTGTAAGGAGGCACCTCTCTTTGGGGCTGGCCAGGGGCGGCAGCTCAGAGACTAGGTCAGCAGCAGCAGCTGCCCGGAGGACTCCCAAGGAGAGGGGAGGCTGAGGGAACATCCCACAAGGAAGGATGTTCTAAAAAGGGTGAGGGGCCGCCAGCTCTGCAGGCAAGGGGTGATGCAACTGGGTTCCCGAGTCCCACAGGGCTGCTGCAGAAAGAATGCAGTTGGTCAAGGGAGCCGTGGATCCAAAAGGGTTGAAAACCTCTGACCTAAAGCATTTTTAAAACTATCAGCCATAGCCCCTATGTTGTCACTTGATAGCTGCATGTACGTAGCCTTAGCAGCCAGCAGTCCCAAATGACTGCATTTATAAGTTTCCTTTTGTAGGTCTCATATACACAACCATTCACCTCATTAATCCTTACATCAGTCCTGCAAGTCAGGTTTCTTTTTCCAAAATTTAAAGCTGAAGCACTGACGTATCCAAGACAAAAGTGCACAGCAGAGCTGAGATGTGAATTCTAGTCTCCCTAGGGAGGTCCCTCATGCATCACCAAAGGAGAGGACTAAAAAGAACTTAACCTTGCATATACTAAGTTATATGCATGCATGCAAATTCAGAAACTAGGATTTAAACAGAAATGCAATACCTCTTATCACATGGGGGAAGACTCTGATCAAGTGACCTGCTCATTCTTCTGCCTAGGGGTTAACTGCTGCTACTCTCTTTTATCTTTCAACAGGACTTGGACCAGACAGCCCTTCAAACATAGGACCTTCTTCTGAAAGCAGGATACATCGCTACCCCGGGCTCCCAGGTTTGAATTTGTCACTCTGTTTAGTAGGCCACAACGGCAACCCAATAAAACATGAGCCTGAGGATTGATTGGTTCATTTATTCACTCACTCAGAAGAGTATCTCTCCAGAACTCTTGGGGGGTCTCTGTGTTTAGGCTGAAATGGAGTTGCCATGGCTGCAGCCTTGGCTCTTAGCCATTTGGGGCTCCATGTACTTCTCATCTGAGAGCAGTCTTGTACCACCAACTACGGTTTTCTCCCATGGCTTACTTTAAGTATGCAAGAGTATATGCATGCATTCCATTTTGGAAACATCATGCTTGCAGTGGCTGCAAAAGTCATAATGAGATGAGGATGGGTTTGCCTGTTTATTAAAAAAAGTTCTAGGATACCCTTTAATAAAACTGTCAAAAGTGGTATGCAGGTAGATAATAGAAACAGTCACAGTATACATGGAACAACTGCACGGAAAAAATATTCAGCAAAAGGATAAAAGCTAATCAGCCTAGTTGCATTCCACGATGGAAGGCCTGGGAAAATAGAAACAATCTTTGCCTAACTCCGAAAAAAGACAACACAGTTGGGCGCCAGGCAAGCCACTCCATAAACAGCTTGCCTGAAAAGGCCTTCTCTGTCTGGTCATCAGCCACCTAGCTTCAAATAATGTAAACATTTGGGGAAAGTTATAAAAACTCAAAGCTTAAGCAGCTGTACCATTGCACATGCATCTACATACAGTGTCTATTTTGGGGAGAATGGGGCTTTTAGCAGTCATGATTTTGTGCAAGGTGAAATTCAAAAAGAACTGCATCAATCACTGAAGTACAATAGGTCCTGTACCGCAAGAACAAATGGAAATAAGATTACTTTAGAAGCTAATCAAGATGGAAATAGGTGGCTCTAAGGTTACAGAGAAGGTAATGTTATTCATACTGTAAATCATCTTCTTGGTGGAAAGGAAAAATTAAGAGTAATTTCAATGCCCAATAAATAATGCATGAGATCACTTACATAATCAGAAGATGGGAAAATGAACTGAATCAATAAGAATGTCATAATTTCTACAGTATTAAATAAGGATGAGGGGAAATCATAAGTTCCTCATAACAGATCATCCTGGTGATTTTAATAGGTTTCCCACTAAATGCAGAATACCGTTCTACAAATTTCCATGTAAGTGGTCAGTCCTTGGTTTCATTTTGATAGAGTAGATTTTTAAACATGCATAGAGCTGAATCCAGACTGAGACTGCAATGTTATGAACACCTGAAATCAGGGGCGCCTGGCAAGGAGGGGGCGCAACCATGCACATGGCCTCCTGCCAACGGTGTTGCTGCACAAACTGGGAGGTGGAAGGGCGAGGCAGTGGGGAGATCAGCATGATGCATGCACAACCACAGAATCATGCCAACGTTCACCAGCAAGCACAGCAACACCACTCAAGGATGTGTGGCTAGCAACATCAACTCTGCCCTATGGAAATCCCTTGCAGATGACCACAGTGCCTGGAGAGTGTCAGGTCATGCATCCATAACAGTGACCAGAGGAATGATTGCCGGGAGGAGTGCAGAGAAGAAACGCCATAGTGCATCTGCAGCAGTACAACTGGACCCCTTCATCTGCCCCAGCTGCAACGAAACAGGTCTCTCCAGTATTGGTCTCTAGAAGCCACAGCAAGCACTGCAACCTTCCGACAGCTTGACCTCATCCCCAAAGGCACACTCCTCTGAGACAGACAGATGCCAACATCATTTGAAACGAGTTCTTTACCACGGAACCCAACAAAACACCATTTGTCTAATCTACAAAGCACTACACAGATGAATGTTTGAGCATTTTATATGAAGCTTGGCCTACTAACAGAGAAAGAAAGATGTTTTCTCATTTGTGGGGCACCTACCCTGAGGAATCCACAGTTCTGCCCAGTGTTAGAAACTGGGAGAGAAAAGCTAGGAGCCAAATGGCTTCTGGGACTTGGGTTGTGGGCGCCAAAACAGAATGTCTAGTCACCACGGGGGCGGGGCGGCGGCAACACTTTTTATTTATTATTTTGATAAGCAAAATAAGCAGTTCACATAAGTGACAACATTTTTAGCTATTTCGTGTTTACAATAAAAATACTGATACCATGCTTCAGTTTTCAAAACGCTCAACTCCTTATTGTTAAACTCGTTAACATATTGTCTATCTTTAACATAGACTTTAAGGCGTCAAGTAGTCCTTGAGTGTCGGCCAGGCGCAAAAAAATGGCACCCAGACTTTATGAGGTGCTCGCAAATGGAGAATTTTTAGATGCAAAATGCACCTGGTGCCCTGCTAATTTCCCACCTATTCTGTGAGGTAACAAAATGGTCCCATGTAGTATGTAAGGGGCTGCAACTGAAGGAGGAAATAATAATAATAATAATAATAATAATAATAATTATTATTATTATTATTATTATTATTATTATTATTATTATTATTATTTATTATTTATACCCCACTCATCTGGCTGGGTTTCCCCAGCCGCTCTGGGTGGCTTCCAACAAAGATTAAAAATACCATATTTTTTTGCTCTATAAGACTCACTTTTTCCCTCCTAAAAAGTAAGGGGAAATGTGTGTGCGTCTTATGGAGCGAATGCAGGCTGCGCAGCTATCCCAGAAGCCAGAACAGCAAGAGGGATTGCTGCTTTCACTGCACAGCGATCCCTCTTGCTGTTCTGGCTTCTGAGATTCAGAATATTTTATTTCTTGTTTTCCTCCTCCAAAAACTAGGTGCGTCTTGTGGTCTGGTGCATCTTATAGAGCAAAAAATACGGTACATTAAAACACCAGTCATTAAAAACTTCCCTAAACAGGGCTGCCTTCTATACCATGGCTATATCTGATCAAAGAACCTATGTTTACTTTTTATTTAATGAGAAAGTCCTAGTTTGGGACTAACAGCAACCCGCTGTGTAGGTGTGGGGCTAACATTCCTTTCTGCACCCTTTCCTTTATTTTCTCACTGCCCCTTGCAGCGTCCCAAGGCCCGTCTGTAACTCAAACTGTCCTAGTTCCAGATGTTATAAACAAGGGTCTGAATGCTTAAAATAACCATGTTTGAAAGTTGCCAGCTTACTATACAATTCCATGTGTTTCATGTCTCTACTAGTGATCTTGTCAGCTGTCAGGTGTGAAGGAAAAGTTTGTTTGCTGAGCAGGTTGAGACGCCAAATGTTTTTCCCCCTGCCAGCAAGCAGTTAACTCGCAACGGTTCTTAACTGAACTTGTTCCTTAAAACTTGTGTGGTAATTTTTGTTGTTGTCAGTTAAACTGGCATGCCTAGAGCTTGTGGCAGCAGTGAGCGGAACTAAGCACGACCTGGGGCTTGACTTTTCCGGCCAAAATTTAAGTTACGAAAAAGTCTTAATTTACCTTGTGAATTCACATAATTTTAGCCGGTACTGGTGCTGCTGCACATTAATTGGTGGCAGTGGTGGGATTTCAGGGCATGAGGTGGTTTGAACATGTGCCATAACGGCTTCATACAAGCCTCACAGTTTGTTGGAAAGTGATAGCGACTACGTATGAACGCATGGGCTACTTATTATATTTTTCTTTCTCATTTGCAAGGTTAGCCACATCACTAGTTAGCGCCCTATTAGCTTCTTCGAGCGATCCTGTTGTGGCATCTTTTTCAGCAAGTTCCTGCTTATGCCTTGCCATCATTTCTTTAATTTCTAACTCCTTCATGACCCCTTTCCAAATCAGAGTACTGTTCTTCAGCAACGGGGCGAGCCAACTGTACTGAATCGGCTTTCGTTAACGTGATCTCAAGTTGTGCTGCCAAAGTATCTCTTTCGTCCTGCAACTCTGGCATTTTTTATTTTATTTTCTGCACTTCTTTACTGAGCTTTGCCTTTTCTTCGCACTCCTCTTTTAGTTCTCGAACTTGCGTTTTATAGAGTGTGGAAAAACATTGTTCTGCTTCAAGTTGGTCCTTGATGCCTTCAGCATCTTGATGTTCCTTGCTAAGTTCATTATTCTGCTTTTCTAAACTGAGTTTGATTTCCAAAAGCTTACTTCGTCACCTTCATCGCTAAAATTTTGTGAATTCACAAGGTAAATTAATACTTTTTAATAACTTAAATTTTGGCCGGAAAAGTCAAGCCCCTGGTCGTGCTTAGTTCCACTCACTGCTGCCACAAGCTCTAGACATGCCAGTTTAACTAATAACAACAAAAATTACCACGTAAGTTTTAAAGAACAAGTTCAGTTAAGGACCGCACAATACAAGATGGTGACTCCCCCCCCCAACTGCCTCCCTTGGAACTGTGGCCCATCAGGAGCCGTTGCGAGTTAACTGTTTGCTGGCAGGGGGGAAAACAATTGGCGACTCAACCTGCTCAGCAAACAGATTTTTCCTTCACATCAGGTCTCAAGAAGCACAGTATTTCTCTCTCCCCCCCCCCCAATGCATTTTTCTAGCCTCTTTTCTACTGTGCCAGTAAAGAGCTGGGGGGAAAGGATTCAGTGTCGCATGCAAGACAAGAGAGGATTCAGTCTGACCCAAACACCTGCTAGAAATATGAAATACACCATTTCAGCAGAGACAGCGGATTTCTTGGGAAGCAAAGACTCTACCGAAACAATAAAAGAAACCACATCTTCCAGGACATTCTAACAGGTGAGCAACACATTTCCTCCATTATGTATTTGCAATGCCAGCTGCAAATATTTGGCAGAGACTCTGCAATTTAAAAACTAGCTGCCCACCTTACTTTTAAGCCCAGTGCAGGCATAACAACGCTGATCTGTTAACTGATCCAGAGCGGGCAGCGGTCTTGCATGCAGCTTCCTCCGCACAAGCCCCTTTCATTTAAAAGAATGAGAATTATACAAAAGCACAGCTGATATGCTTTCTGACGCTCCCATTCATTTCCACTGGAGATGTTCCCAATCCAATATGCCCACTGGTTATAAATATCTGGTACAATAATTAGGCTTACTTGAATGGAAGCAATTTGAGAGCTGCTACTCCGCCAAGCCCTCATTATCAGGGGCAGATCCCTGTCTTCTCAGAAGATGGCGAACGATTTCTCTCATACTCCTTGCTTCAAGTGTTTTTCCACACATGCCTATAGCATCTTTAAGCTCATAGAGAAAGTATTCTATTTCTGTACGAAATAATTTCTACATCATTAAAGAGACCTGCTTACATCACCTCAAAGGGTTCTCCCCAATGTTGAACATTAATTGTCCCACACGAATGCCTTCGGCATATTTTTTGAAAACACCCGAGATGTTAGCAATACTTCAGTTTCAATTGTTCATTACTGTACCATTTTGTTCTCAAATCTCCCTACACCTAGCAATATCAATAATAATCTAGGCACAGTTTATACTAAATGGGGACTATGGAAGGAATGCAACGTAAAATTATGTCGATCGTTCCATCATGGCAAGCATTTCCATATCTCCACTCTCTTTCCTCCAGATCATCCAATCTGTGGATTCCTCCAAAACCCATTTTGGGCAACAGAGGCGAAGGGGAAAGGAGAAGCCCCTTCGAACAAGCGGAAGTCCTTGTGCGGGCTTCCGCTGACAAGACTCATCTGTCTAATCCTGCCCTGTTCTGGGTCTTGGGAGGTGCTCCAGAGTAACATTTGCTGTTCACCCACAGCAAGATGAGGCCACAAAACCCTCACTGACCACGGTCATCGACAAGAACCTGTGTTCGGGAACAGGACAAAAGTTGCTTAAGGCCCTCTAAAATCACGAACTGAGAAAGTCAGAATGCAGGTGACCACAGCGCCATCAAGGAGCACAGCGTGCACCGACATTTCAAGTAGGGGCATTTTCTAAAATCAGCACATTGGTGCTGAGCAACTTAGCAGCTTTGTGAAATGGCTGGACTTCATGTTCGGGGCACTCGTGTTCATCATTAATATATTCTGCAATGACCATACAGCTGCCTTATACGACATTTTTCCACCTTCGCCGCATCAAGCAGTTGGTCCCCTTCCCGCCCCGACCTGGCCACAGTGATCCATGCGATGGTCACCTCCAGGCTTGACTACTGTAATTCGCTCTACGCGGGGCTGCCCTTGAAGCTGTCCCAGAAACTCCAGCGGGTGCAGAATGCTGCAGCGAGGCTCCTCACGGGGTCTCTGCCATGGGAGCATATTCACCCAGTGCTTTTCCACTCCTGGTGGAGTACAGGGTCAGATTTATGGTGCTGGTTTTGACCTTTAAAGCCCTTCACGGCCTAGGACCCTCGTACCTACGGGACCGCCTCTCCCGGTATGCCCCACGGAGAGCCTCAAGGTCCATAAATAGCAACACCCTAGTGGTCCCGGGCCCCAAGAAAGTTAGATTAGCTTCAACCAGAGCCAGGGCCTTTTCAGCACTGGCTCCGGCCTGGTGGAACGCTCTGCCTCATGAGACCAGGGCCCTGCAGGATCTGATTTCTTTCCGCAGGGCCTGTAAGACAGAGTTGTTCCGCCTGGCCTTTGACTTGGAGCCAATTTGATTCCCTCCGCCTCTTTCTTTTTTCTTTTCCTTTCTCCTCCTGCGATGAGGCTACATTTTAATATTTTAATGTTTCAATATTTTAATGTTGTATTTTAATTTTGTTTTTAAGTTGTATTCATTCAATTTGTTTTTATTATTGCTTGTTAGCCGCCCTGAGCCCGGCCTTGGCTGGGGAGGGCGGGGTATAAATAAAAATTATTATTATTATTATTATTATTATTATTATTATTATTATTCTTCTTCGAAGTCAGATCACTGGTCCACCCACTGCATAACTGTCTCCTTCAGCATTTAAAAACATGGTGCCTTCCAGATGTTTTGGATTGTGACTCACATTAAAGATAAAGGTAAAGGACCCCTGGACGGTTAAGTCCAGTCAAAGGTGACTATGGGGTTGCAGTGCTCTTCTCACTTTCAGGCCAAGGGAGCCAGCATTTGTCCGCAGACTCACATTTTTTTGACTCACGTTAGCCCCAGCCATCAAGGCCAGACTTTGCTTGTGGTGAAGGGCAGGATATACAGTGTTAAAAAATCAACCAATTCCTTTCACTGGTAGTGCCAAGGGATCGAACCTGGGATGTTCTGCATGCTATGGTCCAGCTTAAGCAATTTGTGTTTACAGGATAAGCTTAGCTGGATAGACTATGGTGCTGATAACACCAAGGTTGCAGGTTCAATCCCCAAATGGGACAGCTGCATTGCAGGGGACTGGACTAGATGATCCTCATTGTCCCTTCCAGTTCTATGAATTTAGCTTTCTAGTGTCTAACAGGTTAAATAATAAATTTACAGAGAGAAAATTCAAACCCAATGAGCTGTTCCTGCTCATGTGGAGGGTGGGGAGTAAAAAAAATAAAATCCTTTTGGAAGCCAGCTCTCATACTGTGGGGACTCTAGAGTGCCTTAACCTTGGGAATAAACTTTCTGGGAGATGCAGAAGACTTCCTGTCCTTCTGTGTAAATTAAGCAGAAGCTCACAAAATGAAACCGTGGGCATCTGACAGTGACTGGCCACTGTAAGAACGGTTTGCTTAGCTACATGGGCCACAGGCCTGATCCAGAAGGACTCTTCTTATGTTAGCCTGGTGTTACAGTTATAAAAATATGAGCAGATGAGAAGGATGAGCAAAAACTGCAGAAGTGGGTTGAGTATCAATTGTCATGTAAGCACAAATAAGCCGATTATCTGAACGACGTTGAGAAAACATGTAACTACACCAGGAACTGCAAATTTTCATATGGTTGCATAACTATTAGCACCTGAACATTAATTAGAACAAACTAATGCTAAATGTTACATAAGCACACTAATGAGTGATGAAAAAACAGCAAACCATATTCATCAAGTTAGAAACTTTGGCTTCCATTTTGTGTTTGTTTTGCTTTCAAGGCTTTTCCTCGAAAGCTGTTAGCACTCATCCTGTTTAATTAGGTTTTTAGTTTTCCACTAGAAATATAAAAGGGGGAGGGAGGGAGGGGGGAAGCGTCCTGCTGTACATAATTTCACTTTACACCATTTGACAGTTGAGGGGGAAATTCTAGGTGTTTCAACTTTTCTTCCCTGTTTGTAATGAGGAACAGATAAAAATAAAGCAAATCAGAATACCCTCTTAGCTTCCACTCATGAAACAAACCTTGACAGACCAAGAGAACAACCCAACCTGCTCCCCATTACGCTGGGCTGGGGTGTACACAGAGTGAACGCAGGTGTCCCTCCACCCAGCTTTCCTGGCTAAGCTAGCCTACCACTGGCTGCCAGTTGTGGGAAGGGGTTCCTCCTGATGGAATTCCTGCCAGCAAGAGTCTGCAAAATGGCAAGCTCAAGGCCAGAGAAGGGGTCACTGTCACCATTGCCATGAAGAAGCGTTCCACTGCCATGAAACAAGACACTCAAGTGTGGGGTGCCAAGGATCCTGAGCTGGTATCACTGCTGCCATGATGGTATCAGGTCCTTAACAGGTAACTGTCTTGATATAAGATATATGCACAGCTGTTAAAAACAATTTCCTCCACCTGCAATGCACCTGAATCACATCAACTTCAGCTACTCAGAGGTTCGTCAAGAGAATATGACAGAAAAAGCATTGCCTACTTTCTAACCCTCAAACACTATTTATATCTTCGCCATTTCAGCTCAGGGACATACATCTCTACAACGTTATCTGATTAAATTAATTCCTGCTAACATTAAACTCCATTTGTGTTGCTAACCTAGACGTGCTGACCCCGTTTCCCCAGAGGCCTGTGTTCCTCCCAAATGTCCTATGGCACTGTCTGATTTCAAATTCTAACCAGATTACTCCAAAGTTATTTTCCTTGTTTTAATGTTCAGGACGTATCACAGGCTTCCAAACTGACAAATAAATAAATAAATAAATAAAGGGCGTTTCCTCCTACAAAATTTCCAAGTAATTTCATTTCAACAGCAAACACCTCTCTAAAAAGCTACAACAAATGAGGTTTTGTCATTTCCTCATCTAACAATTATCCTTCAGAATTCTGAAGGATGCACATATAGCTATTAGTATTAACCATGCATTAAAACTCATATGAATACTGCACATCAAACCATCCTTCTGAGAGTATACCCAGTGAAATTAATGGACCTAAGTTAGTCATGCCTATTAATTTTGGGGGGCCTACTTTGAGTAGGACTACAACCTATTGTTGTAGGGTGGTGCTGTGGTCTAAACCACAGAGCCTAGGGCTTGCCAATCAGAAGGTTGGTGGTTCGAATCCCCGCAACGGGGCGAGCTACTGTTGCTCAATCCCAGCTCCTGCCAACCTAGCAGTTCGAAAGCACGTCAAAGTGCAAGTAGATAAATAGGTACCGCTCCGGCGGGAAGGTAAACGGCGTTTCCGTGAGCTGCTCTGGTTCGCCAGAAGCGGCTTAGTCATGCTGGCCACATGACCCAGAAGTTGTCTGCGGACAAACGCCAGCTCCCTCGGCCTATAGAGCGAGATGAGCGCCGCAACCCCAGAGTCGGTCACGACTGGACCTAACGGTCAGGGGTACCTTTACAACCTATTGTAAATAATCTGAAAAGCCCCAACTGTGAAATCTAGCAGCCAACCTTCCCCCCCACTTGAACTATTTAATAAACTAAAACAGCAAAGCAGAGTACCACGGGTCTCTCAGTATCCTTGAAACAACGGTATTGATTGAAGTCTTGTATTATTGTAGAGAATGTGCTACAAATCATCTGTGACTGCCACATACGTTAAACAACTCCTTTCAGAAGCACCTAACATTGTTTCATTCTTTGTGTGAATGCCACCAAAAATTAAAAAAACAGTTCGCCAACAATATTGTGCAGCTTCACTAAGCTTGTTTATAGAATCAAAAGACTGTTAAGAGGGGAAGAGTACTGTCATGCCAGCTATGAATCTATAACAAACATGAGCAGCATATGTAGCATGAAAGAGAGAACACAAGAACGTGAAGGCTTCCATTCATTTATCTAATTTAGCTACATCTGAACAGTACAATTCATGCAGACCCAGTACAGTCCTATTGCTTCCAGTCTCTTGCCACTCCTAAGAAATCGGGAGCAGTGAGTAGCATCCGTCAGTCCGATTTCTCTTGTTTGTCGCAAACAGCCATTACAATACTGTATAGATCACAAGAAAGCAAAACAGGACAATCCAACGATAAGCTAAAACATATCAATTTTCAGAAGTACAATTTATCAAAACTTAAAATGGGAACATTCCCCCAAATCATTTAATTATTATTTTTTAAAAAGTAGCCCACGATACGTTTCTCACTGCTAGTGAACATAAAGCTACTCTATAGGTAACAAATTTGTTTATCCTGGCCAGCAACCATGCAATTTCGAAGGCATCTGACTGACCTCCTAGAAAATTCTGAAAATCAATAGAAGCATTAGTCCCGAGCTTGGAAGTATACAGGATATAGTGCACAGTGTCTTCAATCTGGCAAGAGGTTATCACACACTTCGTTTTTCTCACATTCATTCTTCCCTGACAGTCTATGCCTAAACCATGGTTAAGGGTTACAGCTACACCAATCTTAACCACCGTTAATGCTAAATAAGATCCCTCTTCACTAGGGCTTATAGAATCATAGACTCGCAGAACTGTAGAGTTGGAAGAAATTTCAACTAGATCTTGCATTGGCCATCCAACCTCTGCTTGAAAACCTCCAAGGAAGGAATGTCCATCACCTTCTGAGAGAGTCCATCCCACTGTCAATCAGCTCTTACTTTCAGAATTCCACCCACCCACCCGATGTTTAGTTGGAATCTACTTTCTTGTAACTTGGAAGCCATTGGCTACAGAGAAGGAGAAAACAAGCTTGCTCCATGTGACTGCCCTTTAGATATTTGAAGATAGCTGTCATACTTTGTCTCAGTCTCCTTATTAAACCATTTCAAGCTCCATGGGTCAAAGTCAGGACAGGGGAAATTCTTGTTTATACCAAATGGCGCTTATTCTACAAATCCCCCCTCTCTTAAACTGCTGTTCTTATGTGCAAGTCTGTAACTAGATATGGAAAATGACTTTTGCACTTTCAATCCCAAGGCCGCGATGCAGCGCACCAGATCTATTTTCAAGCATTTCACTGTCAAGCAGCTTTCTACGCTAACCCTAAACTCTAAATGATTTTGGGTGGAAATCCCCTGGATTTAGAAACTATTTGGGGTTGGCAATAGTAGTACTAAAGGAAGCAAACTGGGTGAAAGATAAAGATTTGCAGAAGATTGATTTGTGTGGAACTGTGCCATCACAGCTGCTGAGACCAATTATAGCTATGCAAGATTTTTTTTAAAATTGTTAATAGTCACAGTATGTAGGCTGGAATATCTGCTAAATAATTAACAGCCTACATTATTGTCAGCAGGTGCTTCTGCAATTAACCTCTGGCTATTTAATTGGTAGCTGTGCCAAGAAAAAGCAAGTCATCCTTAAACGTGCATTCAATACTGAAACTCAAAACAAAAACAAAAATATCACAAATATACCACTAGGTTTTAAAGAAAGAGAGTAAAGCAGATCCAATGAAGAAAGAAAGAAAGAAAGAAAGAAAGAAAGAAAGAAAGAAAGACTCCGTGGAGTGTTTGCAGTCAACAGTTGAACAACCATCCTGATTTTATGAGATTTACAGAAATTGTTTTTCCCAACTTTGCTTTTCTTGTGCTTAAACTTCACCTTCACTTAAGTTAAAGAAACAATGCTATTGGCTGTCCAAGAAATCTATTAGATAAAAACAGAACACTTTACAATACAAATTAGGTCCTTCATAAGCAACTTGGCACTTTGCAACAGATCCTTTACGATGAGCTCTGCTGTGATGCTCTGCAAAGCAATACAGAATTCTTCACTTTCTGGGTGACTATATAGAAAAATGATGAACCGGCAACTAGATTTACAGAGGTTGCCTAGATCAAAATTTACAGAGTAGAAGGCTTAAATCTATTCAGCATTTAGTCACAAATGAAACATCTTCATATTTTTGCTTTTAATTTGCATTTAGGAACCTGATTCAAATGAATAAAAGTATTAAAGTTTGATCCTTGGTGAGCCTTCATATTGGTCTCTGACATTGGGGAAAGAAGGTGGCAGGTTGATAAAGTTGTTCACTCTGAAAATAATTGTGGAAGAGAACGGTATGTGTTTATGTCTGCTTGATCAAGAAAATATGTGTGTTTGTTCTCCTATATGTTAGATATGATGAAAATATCTGAGCGTTCTGAGGTGCAAACATGTTTTTCTATCGTTGCTGCACAACGGCCACTTCAAAACTCTTCATACCACTTGGACACCTATGCTGTAAACTTACAAAATGTCCAATGCTTTATTTATTATTTTACTTAGAGCATTTGTGCCCCACTTTACAGCCCAAAAGGGCTCCCAGAGCAGCTTAAGGCAAAGGTAAAGGGACCCCTGACCATCAGTTTCCAGTCGTGACCGACTCTGGGGTTGCGGCGCTCATCTCGCTTTATTGGCCAAGGGAGCCGGCGTACAGCTTTCGGGTCATGTGGCCAGCATGACTAAGCCGCTTCTGGCAAACCAGAGCAGTGCACAGAAACGCTGTTTACCTTCCCGCCGGAGTGGTACCTATTTATCTACTTGCACTTTGACGTGCTTTCGAACTGCTAGGTAGGCAGGAGCAGGGTCCGAGCAACGGGAGCTCACCCCGTCACGGGGATTCGAACCACTGAACTTCTGATCGGCAAGTCCTAGGCTCTGTGGATTAACCCACAGCGCCTCCCACGTCCCATCCCAGAGCAGCTTACATACAATCAAAACAAGACAGTCCCTGCCCACAGGCTTTAGATTTAAATGAGAAAAACCCAAAGGGCAGTGAAGAAAGATAGGGGGAAGCCTGGGCACCAATTTCCAACGCCGGATGTTCCTATGATGACCAGCTGGCACAGTTTGGAGGAAGGAGGTGCCTGATGAAGCTATGAAATGAGACCTAATTCCCATCTCCCCCATTTAGGCAGCTGGATTAGCTGCCCCCAAATGACAGTTGGGGGAGAAGAGGCCTGATGGAGCTGGCCTGTCACAGCAGTCGAAGCTGTGGTTCACAATTCTCCCAACAAGTCTGTCCCCTGGCTAGTGACATTTCACTTGCTACTCCAACAAAGATCAGAAGAACCACGTGCAGTTTCTGAGTCACAGGTTGGTCATAGGTTTTTAATAAAGCTTTTTAAAAAAACAAAACAAAACACCATTAAGCGCAATGAATTAATATTTGATTTTACATCCCTTTCTTTGATTAGCGTTTTGATTTCTCTCTCGTTATAAGACAATATTAGCATACTTAAATAAAATAGGGGGGAGCTTTGTTACAATAACAACGAAAGCATGCAAATACAGGAAAAACTCACCTGACGCCCTTCTAATGAACCGGTTTATCACTGGAGCTAAAAGAAACAAAAAAAAAAGATGTTTTGTTAGAAAATTCTCACAGATTACTCTACAGAATACAATCTTATGTGGAGATCTGAAGACCCAAGGATTACAAATTTGATTAAGGTGGAAGTTGGAGCTTTGGAGATATTTGGATTTGAAAGGAGTAAGAAACAAGATTCAGGCTCCACTTTTAAGTATGGAGGTCTGGCTGGAAGAAACATGGACCCTATTGGACTAGAGCTTCTCCGAGATTTGGTGCTTAATACCAAGGACTATCAAAAAAACCGGCAGAGAGGAAGTGAGAGAGAATTAAGAGCTTCGGACGTGAGGTCTCCAGGCTGATAGTAGATTGACTGATGGACGCTTGTTGGGGATTGGAACCGGGAAAGGGGGTGGTGGAGTTTGGGAATCCAAAGGGTGTATAATTATAATTTGTTTTGCTTTTACTTTGTTATTTGTATAAGAATTGAGGAAATCGTGGAAGGGAATTTAGGCCGACTTTAGAAAAAGGTTTTAAGAATAAGCACTGATTTATAATCATTGATGTTTACAAGGCAAAATTGGTTTTTCAAAATGAACTAAATATAAAATATAAAATATAAAAAGGTTAAAAATTAGGGACAAGAACTTGTTGAACCAACAATTTGAATTGGAATATAAGAGGGGGAGGTGTGGGGAAGTCAGGGAAATATGTTATTGAAAATAAGGATTGTGAATTCTATGTGTTTTTAAACTTTTTTGTTTCTTCTTTTTTGATTTTTTAATGTATTACAATGGAAAATTTTAATAAATATCTTTTTAAAAAAAACAGAATACAATCTCTTAGCTATGTGAAGTACATTTCTAACATACTGCAGTTACTACAGTTTGTTTGTTTTTATATATATCTTTGTTGAAATGTGCACTAGATACAACAGTAAAATAAATTTCTCAAAACGTCACTTCATGATGAAATTTAAAGGAACAAGAGACTTGAAAGCAACGATTCTGGGGACCAGCGTAAGTCATGTGAAATTTACTTCTCTTTTGTCCCTCTAATCCACAGTCCACCAACCTTCAAAACCACATTGTCTTTTTCCTGCCTACGTAAGGATTCATTCACAATGTTATTCTTATTGTTTGTATGTGCAAGGACTTTAACTCAGGAGTGTAATCAGCCATTTGCCAGCTAACGCAGGCTAGGTCCTGAATAACAGAACTCCAGGCCTGGGAAAGTCACATTCTATCAGAAGAGCAGCCATGCTAGATCTCTCGAGGGCTATAAGCGAGGGCAGAGACAGCTGAAAGAGCATTATAACGTTCTGACCATCCACTGAGACCTCATTTCCAATGACTTGGGAGGAGTGGGGATAGTTGCAAAAATTGATGTGCAAGTTTGACACAAGCATTTCCTAATGTAAAGTACTGCAACGTGAAGTATTGCTCACAATTAAAAATGTACTGAAAGAAAAAGTTCCATGATGTGCATCACTTCATAAATGATGTCAAGACTGCAGTGAGTTAAAAAGCATCGGCACAATGGGGGGGGGGGAATGGGGGGGGGAATTAAGCGTTACTCCCACAAAATGTGGCTATTGGCTTCAGGCAGCCAGTAGTAACTCTTGAGATTCAAGTTCTCGGTCTCAGGGATGGGGAAGCTGTGGTTTTCCAGATGTTTCTGGGCTCCAGCTCCCCTCCCATCCACATGACCAAAGTAGCTCAGCCCATTTTATGGGGGGCGGGGAGAGACTGAGTAGTGTAACAACCCTATAGTCCAGTGGTCCTTTCCTGATGTGCTGCAGTTGCATTTTTTAGGGAAATGAGGGAGGGAGCTGTGAAGTGGATTGTAGCTGCATTGCAAAAACCGAAGGGATGAAGGGGGAGAATTGAGGGTTTCAGTGATGACTTAAGAAGCACAGGAGGAGAAGGGAGAAGTCCCATTGTACCGGCTCCTGCTGTTTAGTAGAATCAAACCCAAGGTCTAGTTGCCAGGTCTACCTCTCAAGAACTAAAGGAGGAATAGACCTGGAATACAAGTTTCTCAGAGGCTAGGCCTAGCCAGGCTTCACCCCTGCTCAAAGCACCAGAAATGGCAGGCCTGTTCTCAGATTTTACTTATGCTTTATTTGCAGTATTTTCTGTACCAAAAAGACCAGCAGATGTCCATGGCCAGATCTCCTTTACAAAACTTGTGATGAAACACCTTTCATACATTTTGAATTTTCAGTTACTTGGTACAGCAGATAACTAGTCACGGGATGGCAACATAAACGATCTATTTCCCCCCTCTTTTTTTTACAGCAAACTATTTCTAAAGTGTTTATACTTGTTCTGCCTTTATAGTAATCCCACTGCACTTGATAAAGAGTATGAGTAAGGTCACTGAATTTCAACTGTGTCTTTGAAATTTCCGTTTCTAGTTACAGATGTACACTACTATTAAATGTTACGAAGGGAGAAATGTTACAAAATGCAAAATATGATTCTTTTTTGTTCTCCAGCTGCTCTTTCCTGTAGTATCTGAAATGCCGTTTCACCCTCCCTTGTATAGGATACTCACATCAGGATTGCACTCACAGGCCATTCCCTACTGAATGGATTGGCTGGTGCACAAACAGCCCCTTCCATTATCAAAACATTACATATTTATTCTGAAATATGTATCATGCCATGTGGCGTAATAGTGCCTCATGGTGACTAGCAATCACCATTCAAAAGAAACAACAACCATTAATACATAATTGAATAAATGAAACCCACAATCTAGAAGCCTTAAAAAGATTTAAAGTAACAAAATGCAGCTACAAAACGCAAGCTGGGATAAAAGGGGTTTGGGGGTTTTTTAGGGGTGGCCAACTACCAAGAGACTACGCAGTGATATACCCCCTTTCTTGGGGTTGAGGTAAAAGTTGTTGAGGTTTTGGGGCTGCAGGGCAAATATGTTATATGTTGAGCTTTTTTTAGAGGAGCCAAAGTTGTTGGACACGCCATTCTTCTTCAATGCACTAGCCCGATGGGCAACTTGCTTTTTGCCACTGCTGAAAATGCCCTGTCCCTTGTTCCTGCAAATCTAATTTAAATAAAGGACAGGACTCAAAGAAGGCCATCACCAAAATGTATTAGTGTACAGTGGTACCCCGCAAGACGAACACCTCGGAAGACGAAAAACTCGCTAGATGAAAGAGTTTTTCGTTTTCTTAGCCGCTTCGCAAGACACATTTCCCTATGGGCTTGCTTCGCAAGACGAAGCTTGCCCCGCAAGCTCCGGGGATAGCGGGGAAGCGCAGAGCGCCTTCCCCTCTGTCCCCGGACCTCTTCTGAAGGCTGGCGGTGGTGAGAAGAGCCCTTCTCCCCACCGCCAGCCCCGCAAGCTCCGGGGACAGCGGGGAAGCGCAGCGCATCTTCCCCGCTGTCCCCGGACCTGGTCTGAAGGCGGTCTCCATAGGAACGCATTAATTGATTTTCAATGCGATTTTCAAATTGATTTTCAATATGGGAAACCGTGCTTCGCAAGACGAAAAACTCGCAAGAAGAAAAAACTTGTGGAACGAATTAGTTTCGTCTTGCGAGGCACCACTGTATGTTTCAGATCAGGGTATATGGAGAAGGTTCTCCCTAGAGTACCTTGAACCAAGTGCATTTATGGCTTTAAAAGCTAATACAGTGATTGGGGGCGGGGTGGGAAGAATAACAGCAATGGACAACACTGCAGGGTTGCTGTGAATACAGTGGACACTCCGGTTGCAAATGTCATCCGTACAGGAGGCACATTCACAACCCGCAGCGTCCACAACCCACAGAGCTGCATCTGCACATGCGCGGGTTGCGATTTGGTGTTTCTGCACATGCGCGAGCGCCAAAACCAGTACTTTCCGTTCCTGTACTTCCAGGTTTCGGCATGCCCATAACCCGAAAACGCGCGACCTGAAGCATCTGTAACCCGAGGTATGACTGTACCATCTCAGCGTCACTCAAATCCCCAACCTGCAGCATAGGAGTGAAATATTACTGGACTATATTACCAGTGACGCGGGTGGCGCTGTGGGTTAAACCTCAGCGCCTAGGACTTGCCGATCGCATGGTCGGCGGTTCGAATCCCCGCGGTGGGGTGCGCTCCCGTCGTTCGGTCCCAGCGCCTGCCAACCTAGCAGTTTGAAAGCACCTCCGGGTGCAAGTAGATAAATAGGGACCTCTCTGGTGGGAAGGTAAACGACGTTCTGTGTGCTGCGCTGGCTCGCCAGATGCAGCTTGTCACGCTGGCCACGTGACCCGGAAGTGTCTGCGGACAGCGCTGGCTCCCGGCCTATAGAGTGAGGTGAGCACACAACCCTAGAGTCCGGCAAGACTGGCCCGTAAGGGCATGGGTACCTTTACCTTTACCTTATATTACCAGTATAAAGTACTTTCTCAAAGATCAGCCTGAATCCCACCCTCTAATACTCCAAATGAACTATTGTTCCTTTGTAGGCTTTTGTGTGTGTTACTTATTTTGCTTTGCCAATTCATGAACAGTTGGGAGTGGGTGATGCTTATTCATTCATTTGACTTGATCTCATTCTCAAATGCATTTGCAAAGTAATCCTTCACTGTTTGGCCTCACTCTGTAAGAAGTATCCATGATCACCCCGTCTCTCTGTATTATGGGTACATAAACCATACATCTGACGAAGTGAGCTCTTGCCCAAGAAAGCTTATGACACAAAAGATACCGCAAGACTCTGTTGATTATAACCAAGAGAACTGCTGGGAGGGCAACACCAAGACTGTGAAGCACATTAAAAAATAATGTATAACAAATTCCAAATTCTTTCAATCAAATACAGCCCTTTCAAACTCTCAATTTACCAACAGTATATAACCCAGTTTGGCCATCAGTATTATATGTAAGCAGATTATTCAATTAAGCCAACAACAATAACTTTAGCTGCCACGTGATTTTAGGCATTAAGAGCTGATGACACCATAGAAAACAGCTTCCAAATGAGCAAGTCTAACCCAACCGCTAATACTTCCTAACCATCTTCATATCTATTTTGAACTTTGCAAGAAACCAAAATATGACAAATGTTGTTTTCCACTAAACAGCACCCATCTTCTCTGGTTAAGAAATTCAAGCTGATACCTTCAGTGACAGTTTGCTTTAGAGCGCATCTCGCTGTGGCAAACAGGGGAAACATCTTGGTCCCCAGGGAACTGCTTTCTGTCCTGCTGCACAAAACCATGACTGCTATTTGCAGAAAAAAGGCAGAGACAGCAAAGGCAGCAAGGGAATAGCCATGAAAACCAAACCACCCTCTTGGCATTTTAATTAAGGCCATTTCCAATATGAGGGTGAGGGGATTGTAAATCTCCAATACTAACACAGTTTTTACAAGAAAGCTCAAGTACAGTTGCTGCTTTTAGAGATATCCAGGGTGTTGAAACTATTGTGATCTTGTTAGGGAAGTCAAGGCAGGGTGGCCACACAGAGAGGCAGAATAAACAACACAGGGGGAAAATGGAAAGCAATTCTCTGCTGTATACACCAGACCAGTAACTCGTTTTACAAGACGGCCATGAGGAGGCTGCTGTGGAAAATGCATCATACTACCTCACAAGTATTCTTATTAGCATCTTCTTCTTCCTATATACATAAAAACGTAATGCTGTCAACGTGCAACCCCCATTCAAGGATTTGTAGCGCAGTGTCACAATCCTGGATGTGCATGAGGTCAGGGTAGGAGAAGGAAGCAAAAGAGAAGCCATGTTGCTCAGCAGAAGTAGCCATGGCATGTGAATGAGAAGGCAGAGACAATAAGAAGGGGGAAGTGGTGGTTTAAAACAATGGCAGAAGTCTGAGGTTTTGCCTGTAAGTTGCCTTGTGTCCAGCTAGGGGAAAACACCGGGTATAAATACGTAAACAAAAGTGCAACAACTGCAGCGTCAAGATCACTCTGAAGTTGAGCAATTTTATCCTCGAAGGGTATAGCCACATCAGGTCCTCAAATGCTCCAGAAGTTCCTCCCCCACAGAGAACAGCCCAAGGAGAAGAAACGGGTGGTAGTTCAATTGTACTCAATTACAGCATCTCCCAAGGTGCACAGGAAATGCAAGCCACTCCTGCTATGTAGCTAGCTAGCTAGGCATCTACTCCCCAGGATAGTGCCCTGAAGTGGACCACTGAAGCAACAGCGTAACCACGCCTCTCCCAAACTTAAATCCCTTCACCAGAGTGAAATGTGCACTGCGCAATCAGCCTGCGACTTCTCTGGCATGGTAGCTGCTGCTGCGCCTGGCGCTTTAAGCCCCTCATTATCCTTGGAGACAGGGAGGAGGGGATGGAGGAGATCCTAATGGCCAGATTCTCTCAGGGACTGTTCTCTTCCTCCCCTTCCTGATCCTTCCTTCAACTCCTCCCCTGTCTTGGACAGCCCCGCCTCTTCCTCTTCCCCCAGCCCCGAGTCCTGCCTCATAGATGGGAAAAGAACCCCACAAGTCCCTGGCCTCTCCCTCTAGATCTTCCTCCAGCTCCCTTGCCTCCTCCACACATCCCTCAGAGCCCCACCGGTTCTTGACAGTCAGCGACCTCCAGACGGTCTGAAATAACTCTGCCAGCTGGCTACTAGAGGATGCAATGCCAGCTGTAAAAATGAGCCATCTTCACAACCCACACTGCCACACAGTAAGCATAATTGTGTGCATTAACCAGTGTCTGGTGGGATTTGCCACCTATGCTCTCTACTCTTTGTCTGTCTTGCTTCATAGCTCAAAGCTCCCCAGAATTCCAAGGAACCCAACCCAAACACTGGAGAGAACTCTCAAGAGCAAGAACGTTTCCTGTTTCATCTCACTGTTGCACAGCAAATCCAGAGCATCAACATGTTTGTCAGCCTTCTCGGCTGCAAAGCCGCCCCGCCCCCCAAGCATTCAGGAAACACATCAGGTTCCATCAGTCTCCGAGGGCAGAGTGGCCCCTCACACTTACAGGAGGAAATTGCCACTATCAGTCCAAACTTCACCAGGTAAACAAACTACCCCATCTGTAAGGCCAACTCCCTCACCAAGAATCTTAAAATTTCACCTACCCCATCCCAATTTTGGGCAACATTTCCTCCCTCCCCTCCAGAAATGGCTGAATTACGTATTTTTCGCTCTATAAGACGCACCACACCACAAGACGCACCTAGTTTTTGGAGGAGGAAAACAAGAAAAAAAATATTCTGAATCTCAGAAGCCAGAACAGCAAGAGGGATCGCTGCGCAGTGAAAGCAGCAATCCCTCTTGCTGTTCTGGCTTCTGGGATAGCTGCACAGCCTGCATTCGCTCCATAAGACGCACAAACGTTTCCCCTTACTTTTTAGGAGTGAAAAAGTGAGTCTTATAGAGCAAAAAATACGGCAGTCGTTTAGTCGTGTCCGACTCTTCATGACCCAATGGACCAGAGCACGCCAGTCACTCCTGTCTTCCACTGCCTCCCGCAGTTTGGTCAAACTCATGCTGGTAGCTTTGAGAATAGTGTTCAACCATCTCATTCTCTGTCATCCCCTTCTCCTTGTGCCCTCAATCCCCTTCATGGATCACTGCCTTGCCATGGTGAAGGGGCTTGAATAACTCAGAGAAGCTAGGAGCTATGCCGTGCAGGGCCACCCAAGATGGACAGGTCATAGTGGAGAGTTTTGACCAAACGTGATCTACCTGGAGCAGGAACCGGCAAGCCACTCCAGTATCTCTGCCAAGAAAACTCCATGGACAAAGACAACAGGCATCACTTGGGACAAAGACTTCCACAAATTCTTTCAGAAAGCAAAGATTGATTTTCATGGGGTTCAGTGCTATAGTTAAGCTTCCATAGCTAAACTATAGCACTGAACACTCCCAGGACATTCACTGGACTTTAATAATCTCTATTTTCCCTTGCAAAAGACCCCTCTAAGTAGGTCAGTGTCATCCCCATTTACTGCGGGGGCAGATGAAGCTGAGATATTGATTACTTAGGATCTCTCCACAGTCGTCCTAGTTCCACTGAACTCTAAAGCATTTATTTGTTCCATTTGTACTATATGTGGGGTATGTTAAACTAAGAGGCAGTGAATGGCCCAAGTTCACACAGTGAGCTTAATGGTGGAGTCCAGGTCTCCCAGCTCTTAGTCCATAGGAAGGCTTCTTCTGCAAACAGGTGTCTGCATTCCATTTAATGGAGAGGACAGGTTTATAAGCACACCTTTCACTCCTGCCAATTTCCCTCTCCCACTGAAATGAAGACAGAATCCCTCGAGGCTGAACAATTCAGCATGCAAACTGCAGCTACCGAATTCATAAAAGTTTGGAGAATGGGGAAAGGACCTCTCAGGTCCAAGTTTAACAAAAGTGACAGCAATGGTGAAAAAACATTTGTTCTAACTTGAAACACTGGCTGCATAGCGGTAGAAAAAGAAAGATGCAGCAAACCTCAAAGCTCACTGACTGTACAAGGAAGTCAGTTTTGCAATATTATAGCTCAACCGGTGTTATGATTTCTGTTGTGTTCCTTTGCCTTACTTTTGAATCTGCTTATGTGCAAAACGAAAGCATGACATCTGTACATAAATGGTGATGAAAAACCCAAGCATTTCTGTTTAAATAAACTTGATAATTACACTACAAAACAGTTTTCTCCAGGCACATGTTCTTCTTGCCTTTCCGAGAGAAAGTGCTATGCTATTGTTTCGTTGCTAGGGAGACTGACTTGCGTCATCAAAAGTATTCTGCACCTATGAGCATGCCACGTTTTTTCTTAAGGTCTATGTACCCAAGCAGCAGCTAATTGAAGAGGGTCAGGTGTTCAAAGTTCTCTGCATGCAGCATCTGTGACTGAAGACAGCAGGAGCTATCAGATCTAGTGTGCTTACCCAAGTACCTAACTGGATGCCACAGCATGCCCCAAGTGCACCTAATTTACATACCTAAGCAAGGGCTGCATAAAGCTGAGTATCTTTGAAAATCTGCTCTGCCTTATGTACGCTTCAGGGGTGCTTCTACTGCATCAGCGCCTGCAATTCCTTGTATGCATGCCACTTCCAAGACAGACAAATACTAGAGCAGCAGGAAGAAGGTTTCCTTTCTGTATTTGAAGTGCATAATAAACAGGGAGAGAGGGAGGGCAGCCTTCATCTCTTCCGATGACGTCACTTGCTCAGCCAAATCCAAGCGGGTAAAATTTAATATTATGCATAGATATATAGATACAGAAGGAGGGAAGGGAGAGCAGGAACATGAAAGCACAGCTCAGAGATGGGGGGGGGGGGAGAGTGTGAGGGATGCCAAAAGTCCGTCCTTTCCTGCAGCATGCTTGATCCCATTGCAGTTTTCCTGACAGTGCACAACTGATAGACAGCTGCAACTAAAATTTGCCCTGCTTACTGAGAAAATGTTTTTTTTAAAGGGTTTACTGTGTTCTTATCTCTTTCTGCATTTTGTTTCAATTAACACTATCACTACTACTTGCTAAACATGATAGCTCCAGCATTACATTGTTTTCGTGGCATATGTGCTTTCCCTACTCAGTTGTTAACTATCACTTGAAAGTTGAAATTCAGTACATGATGCCCTGGCTATTGCGCAGAATTTTAATAAATATTTATGGCGTATTAGACAGATCTAGAACTTTGCAGTAACTAAAACAACATCTAAATCTCTTTCAGCAACCATCACCATTGTGTATATATAATTTGTATATATATAACGTACGTGTGTGTGTGTGTGTATGTATGTATGTATATGTTATTTCATTCGATATCCTTCACTACCAACCATCTGTTAAGTAGTAGGATGAACCTACACATGGTCACTAAGTTTCACATTGTGACTACACATTAGCCGTAGCAGTCCGACATAGGTCACTGACAACTTCATTTGGTCTTTTCTAAAGAAGCAATTACCTGGATTCAGAAATCATATATTACTCCTTTCGCAAGTAATGAATTATAGGACCTCTATTGCCCCCACCAAAGTTTTGCTCCTATACTTTATATCCCAAGGTGTAAAAAAAATCTACAATTGCCCTTATCAATAGCAGCCATTTGAGTACAAGCAAGTCACAACGGTGACTTATTAATTAAAATCAGCACAACTAGAGAGTTTGATTCCAACTACACAAAATGGGCCAAAAATGCTCCAGGTGATCTATGCAGTTCTTCATTATTAGATGTAATCTAGAATAGGAAAGCTGCCATCTTCTCACACTGCTCTAGGAACAAAATGGCGCCCATATCACATGGTGTGTCTTTGTACATAGTGTGTAGATTGTACATAGACAATAGATTGGGGTGGGCAGGCCTATGCAGAGATGTTTATGTCAATTTGCCCCACAAACAGCATGACGTTAAGGAAAAGAGAGGGGCCGTTCTGTGCCAGACCAAATAACCACCCACAGGGACTGCCCTTCTAGCATTCTACCCCAACGCTTTCCAAGCCACTTGACACCTCTCTGTTCCACTGCTGAAACACAATGATCCAAGAGACTGCCTCCTTCCCTGCAAACCCTCTCTCAGGTGATCAGATCAGCAGAGGGGGCCATCCTGCTGTCCCCAAGTTGTGGAATTCCCTCCCGACAGAGGTGGGTCTACACAGTTTCAGTGAATGCTGAGGACACACCTCTTCACCCTGGACTTTGAGACCTGAGGTGTGTCTTTTCAGAATTCCTGTGACTGCCTCACCTGTTTTTAACACTGAATTTTAAAATTGTTGTAAACTGCCCTGGGACCTGCTGGTGAAAGGTAGGCCTGGGTGATGTAGCGATACATCACCCAGGACCAGTTTGAGGGTCAAAGCACAATGGCACCTTCACCCAGCAGTAGATCACAGGTGAAACCACTGCCATTCCTGAGTCCCTCCATCACCAGCACCCAGCACACCGGGGGGAAGAGCTGCATTGAGCCGGGGGCCTCGTGGGGCTGAGGGCCAATGCAGCTTCTTCCTTCCTCCACTTTTCAACATTGTGATGTATCCCTATATCGTGATGTTTGGCTGGTGATACACTGCGGTGTTAAAAAGCTGTTATCACCCAGCCCTAGTGAAGGACAGGCAATACTAATACTAATAATAATAATACTTCAAGACAGTGGTAGGTGCCAAAAGCAGCCCCTTAGCTTTCTCTAGCGTAGCACCATCTTAAACACAATGGCACCACCATAAAAAAGAAAACCAAGCCAGACATCAGATACCAGGTGCCATCTTGAAAACATCTTCTGTGGAAGTAGTAAAAGCTGGAGACCTCACAGAGTTGATAGGGCATAAGCTAGTATGAATATAGTTGGTTTTTTCAGAAATAAAACTACTCTTAGTAATAGTGCAGCCTTTTCATATATCGAAATGAACATGAATTCATATTGATTCCTATCATTTGCTTTTGGGCCACAGACTGGTTTTAAACTCAGATAGAAGCCATTTTCAAATCAATGATACAACTCCTGGCACTGAACAGAAATAATTTTGCATCCAACAGCAGTGGAGCTGCTAAACAAACAAACAAAATTAGTTGACTTTGAAAGCCAAGAATAAAAATCAGGTGTTCTGTAAATAATATTGATATCCCTATAGCTTGCTTTTTCAAACATGTACATGCCACACACACTGTTCAAAAAGCAACAAACAAACAAACAAACCCTTTTTGTTTCCTGTTAGTGGTGTCTGCAAACTTAAGAGTTGGGATCTAGTAAATTCAGAATTCACCACATCCCATCCTCATTACAAGCTGACACCAACGTCCTTCTGAAATTCAGTTCTGCTTCATATGCCAGCGTCCCCTTACCAGTTATTCCCACTTCCCAAACCAAGTGGAGAAACTGGTATCAGGAGGACTCAATGGTGCCAAGTCAGGCCTTGAAAACTGAGCTGGGAGACAAAGGAACTTAAAAATCCAGTTACAAAGGGTCCAGACTTTCAGGCTAAATTAACAAGGCCTCTCCTGTCTGCAGGGAATTCTTCCTGCTGTCGGCTCTCATCCCCTTTTGCATTTGCAAAGGAAGGAGGGGAACTGGTAGGGAAGACTAGGAGTAAGTTCCCCATGGCATGTAAAGCAGACAAATTAGATCGAAAGCTTGGAAACTTTCTCCCTAGTGATCAGATACAAATATTACTAGGCAACCCCTTTGATCTCTGACAGAGTGTTAAATATTTATTCCAGTAAAAAGAAGGCAATTCTAGTAAAATAAAATCTACCAAGTATTAAAAAAATTGGGCCTCGGTTCTGAAAACTATGGGAAGGCTCATTAATCTCACACCAAGCAGCTGGGATCTACAAATTCATAGGTAGCCTCTGAATTTTCACTGTATGGCACAGTAAAATCAAACAAATATAGGTGACAAGATGTAGATGCAGTAATTTCCCTAAACATGACTGGCAGAAGCATGACATGTTTTCCAAAATATATGAAGGTACTACCATATATACCTAGTCCTATCACTGGCCTACCTAATTCCAGTACTGTCTACTGCTGTCTAAGGTGCCAGGTACCCAACCTTGTTTCTTAAAATATTTTTAACAGCTGATTCCAGGGACTGAATCCAAGATCTTCTATGTGAAAACCGTACCATGTGCTGGGAAACCAGCCCCCCATACTGCTCTGGGCAGGCTATGTACATACAATCATCATCATCACCATCATTTTATTTGTATGCCACCTTTCCACAGTGAAAAACAATGCTCAAGGCGGCTTACAACACGACAAGATTTATATAATTACAAAAGTCACAAACAATAAATAAACCACATTTTTAAAAAATACACAACGAAATGGGAAACAATTTCCACATAAATCAAAATCTAAAACTAAGAATACAGCATTAGTATCACAGTTTACCAATGACATTGGTAAAAAATAACAGCAATTTAAAAACAACAACAAACAACGACAACAGAGCCCTCTCTGCCCAGCAGGGCGGCGGCGGTAGTACTTTATGGAGCCTGTCAGGCCCTGCCCTAGGCCAGGTGGTGAGTGGCAGGATTGGGGCCCTCAGGTGCTAAGCCTGTAATATATACAGCAGACTTTTGCTACTATATTTTGCTACATGAGCACAAACTCCAATCCTGATTCAGTACAGCGATAACTCTATAAACACAAAATAATGAAGGAAGGAAGGTAAAAACTGCTTCAGGGTATAAGTCTTGTGCATGCTTTACAAACACACACACAAAAATATATATCAAGAGATGCTCACTCTAGTGTTTGAGTCATGGTGTGAGAGAGAGACAGACAGAGAATGAGAATATGCAAACAGCAAAAGATTTATTGAAAAAGATCCATGAGTTTCAGAGGAGACAGGTTACAAAGGTGCTTATTTCTAATGCTCTCAGGCAGAAAGGCAGGTGCTCAACTGACCTGATGGTGCAGAGAAGTAAAACTGGTACGTCTCATCAGCTATTAACTGTCTTGACTGAAGGATAGCCTCAGCTCTGGAAATTTTCTAGCAAGCAGTGGCACAAGATAGGCTCTCTGGGGTCACCCGACTCTCAGGGCTAAGGTTCTGGCTAGAACTATGCGAAGATCCTATCAGCTGCAGCTGATAAGAACAAGAAGCCAGGAAGCAATGCCTGATGTGCACCCACACCTAGTTCATGCCCCAGAGCATCCAACATGTGCCTGGAACAACCACATCAAAATATACACCTATCTATTGCAGCATGGCTGTGCCTCTGAAACCATGTTTTGAACGTCCCATGGTACGGCTTGAAATGCAATGAAAACCCACAAAACTCGTTTGCATGGAGACCATGACCTCAAAACAAACAAATGATGAAGTTCACTACAGGTAACAAAAGCTCTACAACAGGGGTCCGCAAACTTTTTCTGCAGGGGGCCAGTCCACTGTCCCTCAGACCTTGTGGGGGCCTGGACTATATTTTGAGGGCATAAAATGAACAAATTCCTATGCCCCACAAATAACCCAGAGATGCATTTTAAATAAAAGGACACATTCTACTCATGTAAAAACACACTGATTCCCAGGCTGTTGGCGGGCTGGATTTAGAAGGCGATTGGGCCGGATCCAGCCCCCGGGCCTTAGTTTGCCTACCCATGCTCTACAATACCTGCTCCAAGTTACTGAAAAGCTATTGACATTACACAGCCACATTGAAAGAACAAGCCTTATACTCTCTTCAGAGTACAAAGGAACCCCTTCTCCCAGTATTTGGAGTAGGGTGGGAAGCAAAATGGCTCACCCTGTCCACAAAAAACTTAAATCCCACTGATCCTCTTGGGAGAGATGCGAACTTTCCTACTCATGTCCATCATAGAACCATAGAATTGTAGAGTTAGGGTCATCTAGTCCAACCCCCTACAATGAAGGCATCTTTTGCCCAATGTGGGGCTCAACCCCTGAGATTAAGAGGGTTCTACTGGCTGATACTTAGAAGTGCTTAAGTGTGGCTGGATCACAACCCAAAGTCTGCTACATGGATAGAAACGACCTAGAAACCTCTTTATATATAAAATTATTTTTCTTGTTTTCAATGAAACAAGAACATGCAATAACAATTTTATTATTTATACCCCACCCATCTGGGGTATAAATATACATGGATATTATTGAAGATGTTCAGAGCTTTGCATTTGCACTGCAACAGTGTAGCTCAGGTTAAAATTTAATGCTTAGGAAAAATCAAAACAATTCAGCCATTAAAAATAATAATTTAAAAAAATCGAAATGAGAAATAGACAAACGCTTCTATGGCATGCACAACAATCTAATATGAACTGGGTTTCTCCCAACCAAGGACATTCTTAAAATGTTTTATTTATTGCCTGCACTGGGGCCGTTTCAAAAAAGCTTTGCTTCGAAACTGAGCAATGTAACAAGAGAGACACAGCACACACAATACGAAGAGATTCCTCATGATACTTAGACAATTACAAGTGGCAAACCAATCACATTAAGATGAAGCGAAAAACAGAACCGCACGCATCTTGCAACAATTTTCCTGCGTTGCCATAAGGCAAGAAACAGTAATGGCTGTGCCACTTCTCCTTTGGCCGAGATTTACAGAAACCTCCCTAGACACACAGCAAAATGCAGAGGAACAGCAAGAGATCAGCTGCCTCCATCTCTAACACTGAACTTGGTGACATCACTGTCTCGTACTCTCTCCTTTATCACTTACTGTAAACACTTGAGGCAATTAAAACGCAGCAATCCACAAAAAAGCACTTCCCAAAGATCAACCACATTTTATCCTCCAACAGCTTTTCAAACGAAAGAACAGAGATGGCACTCCCTAAAAGATGCTCGCTATGGCAGAATTAGATCATAGGACCATAATGGTTCCCTCCTAACCATCCATTTACTGTGCCGTTTAAGACATGTGAATGTGTGGTCCCTTCTCCCCAAAGTATTCTGTTCCTAGCATATATTTTTATCCTTGAGCAGGGAAAGGGAACCTGCAGACCTCTATAAATGTTGCTAGACTCCAGTTCCCATCAACCCTAAATATTGGCAATGCCAGCTGGGGCTGATGAGAACTGCAGACGACCAATTTTCTCCACCTGTCCGGGGGGGGGGGGGATCTACTTCTAAGCTTTTCCTCCTCCCTTCAGTTCTTCTCTTCTAAAAAGAAAATAAAAACCCAAGGGTCCTACCCAGCTAGATTTAACACAGAGTAAACACACCAAAACTGGCTTAATTTAGCCATGTCCATTGACTTCAATGGGTCTATCCTAAGAGTGTCTAATGCTGAATGCAACCCAAAACCTGAAACATTTTATTTTATGATCTGGGAACTGTCTCGTAAATGTACTGAAACAGAGAGCCTCCTTCCCTCCCTCCCTCCCTCCCTCCCTCCCTCCCTCCCTCCCTCCTTCCTTCCTTTCTTTCTTTCCCACTCATGCGGGCCTCCTGGGAAATGGGATGGAGGTAAAGTGTGAGCCTATTTGTACATTTTCCAGGTGGAAAAGCAGCACCCGCTGAAATGGGCTCTTCTGTTCAACAATTAAAAAGCAAGCAAGCCCTACTTGAAATTATGCCTACACGCATGATAAATCCCGGTCTATTAAAATGTAAACTTAAAATAATGTTGTACAATGCACTTCTTTAGAAGAGAAAAATGCTGTTTCGCTTACATTATACCAAACAGGCAGCCCCAAAAACAAAAACAAACACCTAGAACTAGTTCACCAATGGGTGGGAGGGGAATCAGAAAAGCAAACTTTTTGTTGTTGAAATGCATGCGTTCTTCCTGTTAGATTTGTCTTATATTTTTCTTCCATCTATATTCAGCTATTATTATTATTATTATTATTATTTCTTAAATTTATATACTGCCATTGGTCCTTAGATCTCAAGGTCATTTGCAGCATAGAAATACAACAGAAGTAATAATAAGAGACGCGGGTGGCGCTGTGGGTTAAACCACAGAGCCTAGGACTTGCCGGTCAGAAGGTCGGCGGTTCAAATCCCCATGACGGAGTGAGCTCCCGTTGCTCGGTCCCTGCTCCTGCCAACCTAGCAGTTCAAAAGCACGTCAAAGTGCAAGTAGATAAATAGGTACCGCTCCAGCGGGAAGGTAAATGGCATTTCCGTGCGCTGCTCTGGTTCGCCAGAAGCGGCTTCGTCATGCTGGCCACATGACCCGGAAGCTGTACGCCGGCTCCCTCGGCCAATAAAGCGAGATGAGCACCGCAACCCCAGAGTCAGACACGACTGGACCTAATGGTCAGGGATCCCTTTACAATAATAATAATAATAATAATAATAATAATAATAATAATAATAATAAATAAATAAATAAATAAATAAAATTTTATTTATATCCCGCCCCCCCAGCCGAAGCCGGGCTCAGGGCGGCTAACAACACTACAGGGGTTCTCACACTTTCTACCTCCAGGTTCCACTTGAGATGGCTAAAAATTACTGAGGTTCGCCAGTCACAAAATGGTTAATCCAGAGGCCTAAGTGGAGAAGGCTTCTTTCTTCTATATCTTCTCTGCACATTCCTACATGTTTCTCAAAGTATTTTTGCCCATCTCCAGGAATTTCTTCTCCAATGTTCCTTTCCCACTTCTCTTGTACCCTATACAAACACCCACCCTGCCAGTTTCTCTTTTTGCTCCTCCCTGGTCCTTTTACACGAACTTCCTTCTCCTATAGCAAACTTCCTCTTACCCCTTTCTATTCCCAGTTTATTATTAAATATTAACCTTGCTTCTCGTATTCCACTTTCCTTCAGCAACTCCTCTGTCCCTTTCCTCTCGGAGGAGAGCTACCTTCCTTCCCTCCTCCCTGCCTGCAAACTTCTCCATCTCTGAAACTACCTTTACTCAGGACGCAAGGAGTTGCTGTTTCTGGCATTGGTCCAGCTGAAAGGCTAGTAGGCAGGGCAGGCAAGGAAAAAGGTACTGTGCAGACAGTGGTATTGGGGACCACCTGAAAGCGGTCCAAGACCCACCGGTGGATCCTGGCTCACTAATGGATACTGGCTTATATGTGCATCTATGTGGAATGGCTAGAACGAGTAACTTGCTTTAGGCCTCAGGGGACACCAAGGCTTTTAGCAGTTGCACTGAATGGGAAAGTCCGTCAGATGATAATAATCATAATAATAATAATTTATTATTTATACCCCGCCCATCTGACTGAGTTTCCCCAGCCACTCTGGGCGGCTCCCAATCAAGTGTTAAAAACAGTACAGCGTTACATATTAAAAACTTCCCTGAACAGGGCTGCCTTAAGATGTCTTCTGAATGTCAGGTAATTGTTTATCTCTTTGACATCTGATGGGAGGGCGTTCCACAGGGCGGGCGCCACTACCGAGAAGGCCCTCTGTCTGGTTCCCTGTAGCCTCACTTCTTGCAATGAGGGAACCGCCAGAAGGCCCTCGGCGCTGGATCTCAGTGTCCGGGCTGAACGATGGGGGTGGAGACGCTCCTTCAGGTATACAGGACTGAGGCCGTTTAGGGCTTTAAAGGTCAGCACCAACACTTTGAATCGTGCTTGGAAATGTACTGGGAGCCAATGCAGATCTCTTAGAACCGGTGTTATATGGTCCTGGTGGCCACTCCCAGTCACCAGTCTAGCTGCCGCATTCTGGATTAGTTGCAGTTTCCAAGTCACCTTCAAAGGTAGCCCCACGTAGAGCGCGTTGCAGTAGTCCAAGCGTGAGATAACTAGAGCATGCACCACCCTGGCGAGACAGTTCGCGGGCAGCTAGGGTCTTAGCCTGCGTTCCAGATGGAGCTGGTAGACAGCTGCCCTGGACACAGAGTTAACCTGCGCCTCCATGGACAGCTCTGAGTCCAAAATGAGTCCAAGATGCTTCTCCCTTTCCCTGCAATGCTCCCACTTGTACTGCTCAGTAATGTGATGGGAAAAGTCTGCTTCTGTCAGGAGCAAGCCAGCAGTAAATCACACTGAGCGAGTTGGAGTTAACTCTTTCTTAGCAAGACCAGGATCTGAACAGGAGTGTCAGGCCAAATGAGCACAGCAGCTCATCTCCAGCAGGCACACTGTTGAATTTCTCCCTGTCACACAGCTCTTAGCATGCACAGGAGCACAGCCAGAAAACAAGCGGTTCTGCAACTCTAGTCACCTAACACCAAACCACAGACCTTGACTGGACATTCAAATTCCTCTTCTCCTTGCTATTCCCTTCATGTGTCCATTTCCTCCCACCTTTCCTGGTTTGAGTCATGCCAGCCTGCCATTTCATTCAGACAAATACTGGTTTGTGTTGCCTTGCAAGCCTATACTGGAAACCAGGGCATGAGTGTGTGAGCCTGAGGATCCGGCCAGGGTCAAACCATGATTTTGCTTACCATATGTGGTGTGATTGCAGCAAAATAAAAAAAAAAATTGGGAAATGATATATAATGAGTTGAAGAAAATGTTCCATTTAACATTTGTAAAAAAACCTGAAGCATTTCTGCTAGGGATTGTAGGAAAAGACCTGCCAAGGAAAGTAAAAAACATCTTCATGTATGCAACAACGGCGGCAAGAGTCCTAATAGCACAAGGATGGAAGAATGAGGAAAGAACTGACTAAAGAACTGTGGCAAGAGAAACTGACGGACTATGCGGAACTGGTGAAACTGACACACAAACTATGTGACAACTGTGACTTTAAAGAAGAATGGGAACCTTTTACAAAGTACTTAAAGAAACAACAAAACGAACTAGACTCCTTGGCAGGTTTTGAATAAACATTCACAAACTTTTTATTGGTAATATATAGATAGATAAATTAAGGATTCATACAATGTTATAATATGCAGAGAACAGTATGTGTTGAGAAATCAGAGAGAGGAGCTGAGAGACGTCTGGGGGGTGGGGTGGGTTTTTCTTTTTGGGGGAGGGGGGAAATGAGGGGGGAAGAGGAGGCGGATGTATTTTGGATAAATTCTTATGTTGAAATTCCTAATAATTTTTTTAAAAAAAAAAACAAAAACCCCATGATTTAAAGAAATCCATTCATTTCTACCACTTTGTTTACCTGGCCCTGGGATTCTTTCCAGTCAATCAATTTGTGTAACACAGGGGTTGTCAACCTGGTCCCTATCGCTCACTAGTGGGCGTTTCAGGATTCTAGGTGGGCGGTAGGGGGTTCTACAGCACAAGCTGAAACTTCCTTCCATCGAACACTGGTGGGCGGTAAGGAAATTTTACCATCAAGAAAGATGCTTTGGTGGGTGGTAGGTATAAAAAGGTTGACTACCCCTGGTGTAACACATTCAGCACAACATCAAATAATTACTTTTGAAAGCCCCGAAATGCAAAAGACTATGGCCCCAATTCAACCTCATTTGCAGACAACGTCGTGTGGGGTCCTACATGAGAATCTCCATCTCAATTAAATGATGTATCCAGATTTTTAAATGAAGCTTGGAAGAGTAATGTAATGCATATGAGGAATGTACAGCCAGTTGTGTCCCTGCTGTGATGAGCACAGAATGATGTTTATGCATAAGTGTTTCTCTTACTAGTTTGGACTACAGAAGCCCATTTAAAAGTAAAGAAATACACAATGAAATTCATATTCATAAACACTTATATTTTTGTGCTGTTTTTGAAACTTTGGCTTTTAAAAATGCATACAGAATTCTATAAATCCTAGCATTAATTTCATCATCTCTTAGTTATACAATCTGAGTGCAGTGGGAAGGCAGCAGTTGTTGATCAAATAATTTTGTTTTTGTTTTGTTTTTTATCTTGGGACGAATATGCGTGAAACTGAAACTAACACTCTCATCCATATCCTGCTATTTAAGTGATCCATGGAGAAAGCCCAGTTCTGGGATTTATGAAATACAGGACAAAAGAAAAATGAATTTATTTATTACACAGTCTTTACAGAAAAAAGCAACAAGAAACTAGCAGGGGATGTAAAACAAACTGAAAATGAGTAGGATCCAGATTTGAGAAATTTTAGTATGTCTAAACACACATTATTTTTATTTTTAAATTAGGCCCATCTTTTAAATGCATCAATGGCCAAAGTTTCTGCATAGCACCTTAAACACCACTGAAGCTAAATATATATCAATTAACCATAACTATATCTGTTATCAGTGGCTATTTGTACACCTTTATTACAACCCCGTAAAATAAATCCATTTTCTGCGCACAAACAGTAGCGCATTATTTTAATATTCATTGTCCATGAACTTGAAAGCTCAACTGCACAATCCTATACTTCTCTGCTCAGAAGTTAAGTCCCACTGAGACTCAAAACCAGGTCAATTTCTGTTTGTATAATAAATCTCTTTAAGGAAATTGAGGATTTTAAGGCAGTTTCATTCCTATGCTTGTGGTGCTTACCAAATCATTTCTTGGACGTTATAAATGCTGCTAACATATCTACAGAAAACCAAATAATTTAAAATAATGGTTTTCTGTCATTGTAAAGATAGTTTTGAAGCACGAAGACATTGTTTACAATAACTGTGCTCTAAGAATCAGGGCACTGAAAGTATTAATTTACTGCTGTCCACTTGCAATTCTTATACAGCTTGAGCATAACCACCTACAATAAGAAATTAACATTATTAAAAAAAATAAAAATCCACCATTACAAATACAATGTGACAAGGCTTCACTCACCAACAGTTAAATCAACCGAGTTCTTAACATTACCGTAAGTCACAAATTTGACAGCCATAATGTAGATATTTTAATCCATTCTCTCTCTCTGTCTCTCTCTTTCTAGCTTGCACCTCCACTTTCAGATTGTGTGGTGGCTTTCTCCCCCGGCCTCCCGGGGTTCACAGATGATATAATTGGCTTCATGAGTGTTCAGAGCTGCTGTGCACATCTGCACTATCCAATCAAGACCTACACAGTTTCACCCAACTGCATATGTAACTGTTGGCTGTGGCATAACAACTGAAACAATAATGATAAGCTGAGGATTTGCCTTCCCGGAGAGCATAGCTGTGGGAATGTTAGGTTTACACTTATTCCATTACAAGTGGTTTAAAGGTACAGCTTGCTCCAGGCTTGTGATAAGCCATAAGGACAGAAGAGGGCCATGTTGGATCAGGCCAATGGTCCATCCATTTCAGCATCCCTATCTCACAGATGCCTGCAGGGAACCCAAAAGCAGGACTGAGCACAAAAGCCTTCTCCCTCCTGTGGTTCCCCACAACGGGTATTCAGAAGCACGACTGCCTCTAAGTGTGAAGGCAGAGAACATGCCTAGTAGCCATTGATAGTTTGGCTGGTTCATCATCAATTTCCCCTAAGGCAAGTCCCGTTTCTCCTTTTGATCCTTAGGGACCCATTAGCTCTATATGGTCACACAGCCACCATAATGCGTTCCTGTGTTTTACTATCACTTTGAGTGCTATATTTCAGCACCCAAAGTATTTCAGCTTGTCAGCAGCTGAAACGTTCTGAGCAGAGTTGGGAACACGCAATCCCCTCGTGCCATCAATGGTGATAAAACATGCTTTCTGGAACGCAGTCCACTGCCCTAAATTGAGAAAGATCCAATTCAGCGTGGTCGTTTGATTTACATTTTTTAATTAAAAACAAAACAAAACCTAAGGGAAGTATGCAATGTTAATTTCACACGCTCAAGTGGTTTCCCTTCTCTTATGGGACTGGTGATACAGCCTGATCCAAGGCTAGAATCATAGAATCATAGAGTTGGAAGAGACCACAAGGGCCATCGAGTCCAACCCCCTGCCAAGCAGGAAACACCATCAGAGCACTCCTGACATATGGTTGTCAAGCCTCTGCTTAAAGACCTCCAAAGAAGGAGACTCCACCACACTCCTTGGCAGCAAATTCCACTGTCGAACAGCTCTTACTGTCAGGAAGTTCTTCCTAATGTTTAGGTGGAATCTTCTTTCTTGTAGTTTGGATCCATTGCTCCATGTCCACTTCTCTGGAGCAGCAGAAAACAACCTTTCTCCCTCCTCTATGTGACATCCTTTTATATATTTGAACATGGCTATCATATCACCCCTTAACCTCCTCTTCTCCAGGCTAAACATGCCCAGCTCCCTTAGCCGTTCCTCATAAGGCATCGTTTCCAGGCCTTGACCATTTTGGTTGCCCTCCTCTGGACACGTTCCAGTTTGTCAGTGTCCTTCTTGAACTGTGGCGCCCAGAACTGGACACAGTACTCCAGGTGAGGTCTGACCAGAGCACAATACAGTGGCACTATTACTTCCCTTGATCTAGATGCTATACTCCTATTGATGCAGCCCAGAATTGCATTGGCTTTTTTAGCTGCCGCGTCACACTGGCTAGCTTTATTAAATCTTGTTTATAGATGATCCTAAGAATTTACTGTTTAAGGACCTACTTCTTTTTTCATTTCTGCAGCTAGAAATATATTAACACAATATTGGAAGCACTAGAGGCACAGCTCTTACGGATAGGATAACACAACACCAAAGAACACAAACACCAAACACTTGCTTAATGCTTGACTATATTGTTTACACTGTATATGCATGGAATGTTTCTTGAGAGGCTGAGGTACCGTATTTTTCCATGTATAAGACATCCCCATGTATAAGACGCCCCCTATTTTTGGAGACTCCAAATTAAGAAAACACCCCTCAGCACTACCCGTGTATAAGACGAGCCCAATTTTAAACCTTATTTTTTGGTTAAAAAACTTAGTCTTATACATGGAAAAATACGGTATACAGTAGTACCTCAGGTTACATAGGCTTCAGGTTACATACGCTTCAGGTTACAGACTCCACTAACTCAGAAATAGTACCTCAGGTTAAGAACTTTGCTTCAGGATGAGAACAGAAATCTTGCTCCGGTGGCACGGCGGCAGCGGGAGGCCCCATTGGCTAAAGTGGTGCTTCAGGTTAAGAACAGTTTCAGGTTAAGAACAGACCTCCGGAACGAATTAAGTACTTAACCCGAGGTACCACTGTATGGTGATTGTTATAGGTATATTCAAAAACTGAAAAATAAAAGTGTTTTTCTTTTTCAAAAAAACTTTTTCTCCAGTAAAGAGACATAATTGGCTATAGGAAATATTTCATATGGGGAAAGACATTCAAAAAAATGCAACAATCCTACACACTGATCTGAGTCTAAGTCCCCCACTTTCTTCTCCAAGTATAGGATTGCATGGTCAGTATGTTTTAAACATTCAAACCTTTACCTGAAAATTGTCGTATAATAATACCTGTAAATATTTAAAGATATAACAACTCATTCATGCACGTTCAATTGTAAGGAGGGGGAATGAAGGCCCCCAAAACTCTTAATATACAAATTTGGGCATGCTTGAATTGCTGCACACATAAATATGTGCACTTCCAAGATTTAGTTACCTGAAAGAATAATAATTACAACTTTGCTTTTTGTTTTGACTATTTGATTTTCAATTTGTACTCATTCCAGTTGACTTGCATAATATTCATTACTGCTGATTAATTGTACAGAACAATGTACTTGTAAAAGAAGAACTATTTCCATATCATTGGCTCTGGTACCTGCATCATTTAGAGTTCTACACATTTCACAGAATGTGGTAGAATTCTGGACTGTGCCACTTCAGACCAGGGTGGGGTGGGGGGGAGAGGGAGTGTTGTACTTCTGAATAATCTTCCTCTTAAGTAAACTAAGGAGGAAAACTCTAAATAGCTTTGTAGTTTTACTACATTCAGGAAACTTTTTTTGTGTGCGAAGAGGAGCATCCGTTTCCATGCCTACAAAGTGAAAAGGTTTGGTCCATTTTCCAACCATTTTACCTACGGAATGTGCAGAATGGGTCTTAAATCCATGGATTCACACTTAGTAGAAGGAGGGAGCAATCCTGAGTTGATAGAGAAAGCTGTGCCCCTTCTGGCGGCAAGCAGGGAATGTATTTTCTGAATGCTTCCCCACATTAAAAAAAAAAAAAAGACTGCCTGCATATGCAACAAAACTAAAACAAGGAAGCAGATTTTTGCACCACCCTGCCACTTCTCTTTATCTCATCTCTATTACCTGTCTTCATCCATTGCCCTCCCAACTGCTGCTCCCTTCTAAACCAAAGTATAAGCCACTGAAATGATCACACATTCTTCCCCGGTCTATCCATGCATGCTTCCATTTCCCCCTTCTTATGTTATTTCTCAGTTCCTATGGAAGGCCCCTGGGGCAGAGACCTGTCATACCTGTTCGTGGTAAGCTTCGTGCGACATTGCACATAGACGGCACTCATAAATAAACGACGGTAATCAGGGAAAGAGGTTCTAACCCACAGCCAGCTAGGCTAGATTTCTATTTACAGGAAGCCCAGGGTTGCTGATTCTAATGCACGGGAGCCTCCAAAAATGTTGATTCACCACCTACAGTCCTCTCTACCACCATCTTCCAAGCTGCAAGGCTAAGCAAGGCTTTGGTCAGCTGTTTTGAGGATGCCATATTACATAGCGAGTCTGTACAAAATCCCACAAACCCACTCTCCCATTTTGCATCAAAGTCCTGAAAACCGTGGCTTTCTTAACCTCACAGTCACGGTGCTGCACCACTGAGGTGCCTAGTGGAAGGTGTTTCATATGTCTACTTAAAACAGGCACAAGCAAACTTGGCCCTCCAGATGTTTTGGGACTACAACTCCCATCATCCCTGACCACTGGATCCTGTTAGCTAGAGATGATGGGAATTGTAGTCCCAAAACATCTGGAGGGCCGAGTTTGCCTATGCCTTGACTTAAAACGTAGCATGTGAATGCAATAAACCTGAACATCATACAGATACACAAGTCTCAGAGCCAGGGTTGGCCTCAACTCGCTGCTGAACAGACGCCCAGGAGCAAACCAAGGCATGCAAAACATCTATGAGTGTTGGTTCCCACAATATATTGCAGTTTATCCACATGGGAACCATATAAAGAACTGTGGTTCCTGTAACCATGAAGGAATAGAGGATCTCAGTTACAGATAAATATCACAAAACTAACCATTTCTGGAAAAACAACAAACTAAAGACATAGGCCAAATATTGCCATATTCCCCTACAGTCAACTAACACCCCTACAGCTGCTCTTGAATGGATATTCCCCACTGCACAACCAATGCATTTCTCAGCTTTTTGCACCAGCACTTCTCTACCCTTGCTTGTTCTCTTTCCCTTTAAAGCCTCATCCTCCTTTTAGAAAGTGTCAACTTTCACATTAACAGAACTGTTGATCAATATAGGTTTGCTAGCAGTTGCAAAGCCCTTTGTGTGTTTCCAAGGAGGAGGGAAAACAAAGGAAAAATTAGCCACCATCACTCAATGAGCCCTTTTGCAAGTAACATTATCTTCTGAAATGACTGCTTGCAATGACTGCCAGCTTGTTCCTAGCTATGCTTATTCAAAGCACAAAGAAGCAATACTTTCCTAGACTTTTCTTAATTATGGTATAGTTTTGCCACCCCAAAACTGAGAAACCCATGAGAGGGAGACAGGGAGAAATATATATACATTGGAGCACAAACCCACAAATATGGGTTATCCCTGTTACTTCTATATCTTCCCCAAATCTGTGGAGGTTAGCTGAGTGCTAATTGTCAAGGGAAGGGAATTTGAATGTGTTCAGAGAAAGTCATTGCTTCGAGGTCTTGCCCCCATCTGACACCTGAGAAAAACAGAAAGTTAGCGCCTTCTCCTTCAACGCACCAAGGCCAGCTTGGTTGGTTCAGCTTAGTCCTTCCATTATTTGAGATAAGTAGGGAAGATTATCCGCAAGGAAGCAAAGGGAAAACAGAAAGCTCCGGCATCCAGCAATTCATTTCCTCTTGCTGGTTTGCGAAGAATAAGTCTGCTAACAGCCCCTCATTACTGAGTGGGCTGGGATGGTGACAAGCCAGCAAGCTCATCACGCCTCTCCTTCTTTCTCTGCCTCTAGGACAGCTTTGGAGGGGGGGGGCGCCTTTCAAAATCCAAAGAAGCAGAACTGAGCTGCACATCACATGAGGAGCTTCTCACGCAGTTCATCCCTGGAAAGGAGAATGGTATGGAGATGCTGCTATTCGTACCCTAAATCCTGAGCTTCCTGCTCAGGTGTACCAAGGCCTGCTCCTCCACTTCCCAAAGATGTCTCTGACTATTGCAGAAGATATGGCTACTTGCCCTATGGCGAGATCTGCCAAGTGACAGCTCACACGGTGAAGAGAAGAAAAAATCCCGCCTCAGAAGCCGTGTCATCTGGCTCATGGCAGCTCTACCAAGTGTTTACCCAGGCATTTGCTGAATGGTTCCATTCATAAGGAAACAATTGTTTTTCCTCCCCAAATTTGTGAATGAAATGACACCCCACACCTTCCTCTCTGGGTTTCCAGGCCTAAGCGCCCAGCCAAAAAACTTCCCCAACTTACTCCAACTGCTGATCTGCAGAGCAAGCCATTCTTCTAAGGGCACAGGAGCAGAGGCCAGCCCAAAAGCTGGCAACCCAGCCCCTGGGAACCTTTTGGTGGTGCCAAATATGAGGGGATCTGACAGCTTTTGGGGTGGGGGGAGGTGGGTTCATGTAGCTGAAGAAATGACTAAGATTGCAGGGGCAAATATCCTGCATTATTATGATTTTATTTATGTACTACTTAATACAAAAAAAAAAATAGACTTCAAAGCAGTTTACTGGCAGAAATGCAGCTTTTGGGGGGGCAGGAAGAGACTCCCTCGCGGGAAACGACCCGCTGCCTTTGTTCCCTCCACGCCAAGGCGACCCGAGGGGGCGGCACCCCAGTTCCCCCGCCTGCACCTCAGCGCCGAGGGGAAGGGCGCGCGGGCCTCGGGGTCAGCCCTGTCCCCCTTTTCTGGGGGAAATGGGGCTGGAAGCAGACTCCCCCCCCCGCCTGGAGTGGCCTCCGCTGCCCCCCTTCGCCCTCCCTTGGCGGGGGGCGTTTTCCGACGGGGGCTGGGCTTACCGGCGAATCCTTCCGCCTCCTCCTCGTCGTCGTCGTCGTCCGCTTCGGAGTCGGTCTGCATGGGCTCCTGGGCGAAGTTGACCCCTCGGCCGCCCTCGGAGGGGGCCCTGCGCAGCGCCTCGGGGGGGCCCGCATTGAAGTGGCGCTGGCCGGCGGCGCTCCCGTCCTCCTGCTGCTGCTGCCGCCGCCCCGCCGCCGCCGCCCCCGGACCCGCCTCCGCCTTGAGGCGCCCGAAGTACTGGAGGGCGAATTCCAGCAGGTCCCCCGGCTGGCTCCGCAGCACCTCCACCGTGAAGCCCTGCAGCAGCTCCGTCAGCCCCTCCGGGACGGAGATGCTCATCCCGGGGGAGCGCGCGGGGTGGGGCGGGGGGCAGGAAGGCAGGTGGGCGGGCGGAGAGGGAGGAGGGGGGAGCCCAGCGGGGGTCCCCGAGCCACCCGCTCCCCCCCGCCGAGCTTGCAACCGGGCACTTGCAAGGCTGCTGCTGCTACTGCCGGTGCAGGTTAGCTTGCTCGCTTGCTTGCTCGCCTTGGGTTCCTTGCACCCCCGCCCTGCTCCGTGCAGCGGCAGCAGCAGCAGCCGGGAACGAGCCAGTCCCGACGGCGACTGCAGCCGCATCTCCCGCCCCCCAGCGCTGGGGGAAACCTCGCGCGCATGTGACCCGCGAAACCATGACAACCTTCCGCCGCGCGCGCGGCTGCTGCAGCGTTGCAAATGCAATCGGAGGAAGGCACGCGAGCAAGCGAGCAAGGCCCGGTTGGAGTTTCTGGGGCTGCATTGGCGCTGGGAAGAGCCTTACATGATAAGTCAATATAGTGCAATGGAAGAGTCCCCCGGAGACTGCTTTGGGCTTGCTGGCCATATTATTATTTTTTTACTATTTTCCCCCCAGCTCCTCTTTCTATGAAACAGCAGCATAGTTTCTAGAAATCGGCTGAGCTGCCATTTCCCTGAAAAGCTGCCTCCCACAAATCAGACTGCTGTTAAAGGCGCAGGAACATGCCAGTTGGCAGCTCTGCTCGTCTTTTGTGGCAGAAGATGCTGCTGCTGCTGTTGCTGCTGCTCCATACAGGAAGTTCATAAAGCTTGGAGCGTGGCCAGGGGGCCTAGTCTCCCTGCTGCTTAATTAATCGATTAATTTTGTATACTGCCCCTCACCTGAAGATCTCAGGGCGGTTCACAGCATAAACATACTTAAAATACAGAATAAAACCACATAATATAACCAATAGCCCCCCTCCCACAAGCACATTTAAAAAAGCATGAACTTTTAATTATTAAATATTAAAGGTAAAGGGACCCCTTACCATTAGGTCCAGTCGTGGCTGACTCTGGGGTTGCGGTGCTCATCTCGCTTGATTGGCCAAGGGAGCCGGCGTACAGCTTCCGGGTCATGTGGCCAGCATGACTAAGCTGCTTCTGGCGAACCAGAGCAGCGCACGGAAACGCCGTTTACCTTCCCGCCGGAGCGGTACCTATTTATCTACTTGCACTTTGACGTGCTTTCAAACTGCTAGGTTGGCAGGAGCTGGGACTGAGCAACGGGAGCTCACCCCGTTGTGGGGATTCGAACCGCCAACCTTCTGATCGGCAAGCCCTAGGCTCTGTGGTTTAAACCACAGCGCCAGCCGCGTCCCTCTTAAATATTATTAAATTAAATTAAAATTATTAAGTATTAGCTTCTTATTAAATAATAAGTGGTGCTGTAGGTTAAACCAGAGCCTAGGGCTTGCCGATCAGAAGGCTGGCGGTTCAAATCCCTACGACAGGGTGAGCTCCCATTGCTCGGTCCCAGTTCCTGCCAACCTAGCAGTTCAAAAGCACGTCAAAGTGCAAGTAGATAAATAGGTACCACTCTGGCAGGAAGGTAAACGGCATTTCCGTGCGCTGCTCTGGTTCGCCAGAAGCGGCTTCATCATGCTGGCCACATGACCCAGAAGCTGTACGCCGGCTCCCTCGGCCAGTAAAGCGAGATGAGCACCGCAACCCCAGAGTCGGCCACGACTGGACCTAATGGTCAGGGTCCCTTTACCTTTACTTTACTCTGTGCCTATGCAGTGTTCTTGCTTCTGTAGCTTGGCAGCAAAGTTGCTAAGCTGGCCTCAGCTTTGCAGTATGTCTCATTTTAAATCCTTCCAAATAATATTTTTGGTCTGTTGTCTGGTTTTACTTCAATGCTGGACAAAAGGTCACACTTACACAAAAGGGTCCACAAGCCCTTTCTCTCTGCAGTGTGCAAACTCACATAGCTGAGGGGTGTGGGCATTCAGAATGCAACCACTGGGAAAGGGTCTAGCCCCAAGGGCCACAGCCCATAGTACTGGCTACAGAATTTGGCTTCCTAGCTTTAAAGACCTGTATATCCAGCTCTAGGGTTGAGATTGAAATAGATGATGAATTCTTAGAGAAATCTTAGGAGCCAGAGGCAGTGTTGCTGAGTAAGGTATCCATTGGGCAAACAAAAGCAGATTAAATTACTACAAATGAGAAAATACTTAATGCAAAATTAGAAAAGTTATGCAGAGTTATTCAACTTACTGTAATTGTTACTGTTAGATATCTGGTGGTTAGGGTGAAATAATGTTCCTGCTGCCATTTACCATATATTAGCACTCTAGCACTTGATATTATTTAGGGCATTTTCAGCCAATGGTGAGTGTTCCTGTGCTATTTATTCACGTGTGTGAATGTTAATGCAGCAGAAAGAGTGCAAGGACAAACTAGAAACCTCACTTCTTCCTAATCAGTATGAAATATTTTCATAGTTACAGAGTTTTAAAATAAAATCATGAGAGAAAAAGAGGTATATGAGTATTGTTTAATCAATCATATATGCAAATCATTTCAAAATTAGGACACAGTTTTTAAAACTGTAAGCCTACAGTACACATACTGAGTTTTAAAACATTTACAAGCAACTTTGTTAGAATATGTTTTCCTATTTCAGCCAAAATTACTGTACTTAATACTGTATAAGAAATCACTGCACATAAAACAACGATTTAAGTGGACAAGGAAAGAAAGAATTTCTTAATAAAGAGCCACAACACATTACTTTGTTAATTTGGGTCACCGTGTTAAGTGACTCATGTAGATGAGAAAAAGATTAAGCCAAATCTATTATGCTTTTTAACATTTATCATACACACTCTGTTACATACCAATTGCTTTTACATAACACATGGAAGCCAGAATTTCAAGCCATTTTTGCTTTGGCTATATAAACACAATTCAGACAACATCTGTAGTATTAGCAATGCTTGTAATTTTACAGTTCTAGAATCAATTATAAAATTCTCACCATCTTCCTAGTGAAGATCTTAACACACCTAGGGGTAGTGTTCAACTACTTTTTACTCAGGGTAGACCCATTAAAAGTAATGAACAAAACTAACTTCAGTTCATTAACTATAGTGCATCTACTCTGAATACCACCCCTAGTAGTTATATTTAATCTATAGTCTCTTTATATTCTGTTTTGATTGTGGTGCAGTACTAGATATAAGAGAATGGCCCATTAAAAAAACAACACCTGTTTTTTAAGCTGGGTATGACGATTGTGGTTCTGGATTGTGGCAGTGGTATGTATTTGAAAACTAAAACACCTGGCACTGAGAAAAATAAATAAGCTTTTGGCTTGTCAAAACATTTGGTAAATGAAGGAGAGGCTCTTGGACAGTGTTTCTTCTAGTACCACCATTATAAAGCTTTTAAATACAGGTTAATATTTCACTGAGTTTACTATTAATTAGTATAAATATATCACTGCGCCAGGCAATGAAAACTACCACTCACTTTTAAAAAAGGGGGGGAAACTTCAGAAGAAAGGTTGAAAACTTTAAACCTAACCGACACTGCCAAGAATGAAATTTAGATGGGTAAAATTACTTTCCAAGCAGTGCTTCTCTTGGACAAATAATCCCTGTTTCAGAGATTTTATCCTTCCACACGTAGAGTAATAATAGGTACAGACTTAACAGGCAGTGGTTACAAGTAATTTAAGAATGGATCAGCTGTTTACTACCTATCAACCCTAGCAGTCCCTGTCCCCCCCCCACCAATGCAAATTGGCTCCTGCAATTTTCTCTTCCATCTTCTTTCTTCAAAGGGATGGTCTGAAACACTCTGTGATTAGCTACCAGAGGAATCCATGGACAGTGGCACTTCAGTTTTCAGACAGATGAATGATTCCTCTTGTGTGTAATATTCATCCCAGCAACAGAGAGGATTTCTCGACCTAGAATGACACCGCTATGATGCTTCCTCTTCCAAATTCCTATCCTTAAAACAATGGAGTCCCTTTGCTAATATTATGAAAGCAGAGAGCAAGACTTCCAGCTTCTCTTTGCCCACCTCCATCTCTCCTTATCTGGAAGGTCCTCCAACCTCTGGAGCTGGCTTGGGGGGCTTCGGGTGGGAGAGGAGGAAGGAAACCCCAAGTTCACAAGTGGACACCTGCTCACACTACATTTGATCTCAGAGAAAATATTTGTAAATTACAGTTTACTTAAAAATTAAATGAGAAAGAGAAAAAAATACTTTAAAAATTATTCTGCATATGGTCCAGTATTTTCAGAAGGTCTTTCTATCCTGCTGCAGGAGCTACACAAAACAATCAGCAAAGCAGTGGTACCATCTAAATTCTAACAATAGGTTATTAAACACCTGTGGCAAATAAGGGGGGAGCATGAAGGCCATTTCAACAAGGCTTTTGTGTATGTTAAATCAACCACGGTGCTGTATCAACACCTCGACAAAAGTTCTCTTTTTTTAATGAGAGTTGGATTTTAGGCAGGGGAAAGTCCCTGGAACTGGGGTGGCCCAAAAGGCTAAGAACCGATTGTAACAGCAGGTTACTTTCTAGTTATGTGTGCATCCGTTCACCATTAGGCAGAATGTTTCTCCACGCCTTGTTTGATTCCAAGCACAAGATGCAGAAACCAATTGAACTGCACAGTCCACCCTTTATCCCTACAAATCTCGATCTGATCTAGGAAATACTTCTTAGCCTCTTCTTCGTTTTTGCCAACCGTCAGTGCATCGCGGATGTACTCAATATCTTCTTTGCTAGTCAGCTGAGGCATTCCAGTCATCAACATCATGGAAAACAGAATGATGAGAAGGTTTGTGTGATGCCGAAGAGCAAGGTAAGCCCTCACACAGATATCCTTTAGAGGCAAACAAACAAACAAACCTCATTGAAATGACTATGGGCTATGAAGAGACTTGTGGTTAGTCAGGAAAAACGGTACCCAAAATCAGTCCTCTTATCTAAACGTGTGAAATAGCACTTCCAATGGCTGTTACGCCCACTGACTCTACCCATTCTCACACAGCAGCCCTAGGATACTTTGGAGAACAGAGTCTACATAGATAGAGAGGACCCAGAAAGGATAAACAAAGTCCAGTCCACCTAATTTTGTCACGATTGTTTTTGTGCTTCTGCAAATGCATTGCTCTGGGTTGGTTTGAAAACCACAGACCTAACTTCCGTCCATCATGGAACGTTTTCTGCATGGGATTTATCTGGCAAGGAACCCTGGAGCTTTGCAGAGGACCCAGAGAGAACGTTCTGTTCACATGGGGTGCCAGCCACACTTTTTGGGTTTCACTATTGCCCTGAAGAAGCTGAGTGGATGGGTGGAGCATGCAATCAGCCCTCCATTTGCAACTGCAGATTGAAGGAGATCAGCAAGAGTATGTAAGACTTTTTCCGAGGAAGCTTGTCCAACATTCCTGATGCTTCCTGTGAGGAATCCCCAATAAACTTCCATGGAACGCCAGACGGCTAGGAATGCAGAGCATGTCAACCGCTGGCACGTGAATCCCTATGTGCATACAATTACAGCTAATGACTTGAGAGTGGCAGATGGAACATCAGAGGATAGGGAGAGAGGTTTCTAATATCTGTGCTCCTGCAACCTCTTGCATCTGTATATTCATATTCACCCCACTCTCGTAACTAGTGCACCATTGCCTATTTTATTGCATTTTTAAAATATTGCAAGCCACCTTGAGAGCTTCAGTTGGTAGGTGGAGTCCAAATGCTCCAATATAAATAAGGGAGTCTCTTCACATATCTCATGCATAAACAGGGGGAATCTGAAGACAACCCCACACACAAGGACATGCATCTGTACGTGCTATTCTGTTGTACACATTTAGATTTGCATATGGCTGTGTAGAAATGTGGCGTAGGATACAGCCCTACAGTACTGCTAGTCAGGATCTAGTATCGATTGTACAACATTTCTCCACACAAAGTATATGTGGTAAAGGGTAGTTAGCCTTGCCACAGGGGAATAGATGGGTTGTCTTTTTAAAAACTCAAGGATTATTATGGTCTACTGCTGAATAGAAAAAGCATGCAGCTGCTAAATAATTTTGTTGCCCCTCCCCCTAAAATCCTTCCTCTGCTATCTTCTTCCCCTTCCTTCAGATTCAAATGTAGGGATCTCGGTCAACTTATTTTGCAATGTTGGATGATAACATGTTGCAGCTAACATTCAAATCTAAGGTGTACTGCACATTTCTCTTATAAGGTTCACTAATGGGTTATTGTTTTTATACCTGAAAATTTTGAAAGCGGGGACTCATTTTCTTTCCAGTGGTTCCCATGACAAACAGAAAATCCGGTGTTAATACAAAAGGAACTCTTTCCTTATTAATTCCAAGGAAGCTCTTGTAATTTCCAAGAATATGGCCGAAGTCGATATGAAATAGATTACCTTTGGAAGGAGAAATCAATATGATGCTTAGTGATCATTAAAAAGACCTCATTGCAGGTGCAAATTAGTTTGCGATCTTGCATGCTTTTTTGACCTGGATATAGTTTGAAAAAGTGCGTCTTGTATGACTCAAAAACTGTCATCCCTCTTCAGCCTCTCTCCCACCCAACTCTATTGACCTTACCTTTCCATGGAAATAGCTCTCTTAACTTTGTCAAAGGTTACTTTTTCTTACAACCTAATGACTGAAAATTTGCAGGTCTCTCTCCTCTCTGATAATGAAAGACAAAGACAGACATAACATTCTAAAAGTGGTGGTCCAATATTGGATCTACAGCTTTCTAAAAAGACATTATTCTCTGGATTAGGCTCTAGACTGGCGGTGGGAAATGTTTCTGCAGGATTTGAGAGGGCTAGCTTAAATGTGGCAGGAAAGGGGACCAGTTATGGAAAGAGCACTTCCAGGATACAAAACATCAGCATACCTCATTCACCCAGTTCCCAGGGCAGTTGTGCAACTGTTTAACTGTTTTAAAAGGTTTGCAGTTTCAGCAACACAAAGGATGGATTTTTAAAAGGAAAAAAGACAGGCAGCTTAGATTCTGCCACTGCTGAGGGCTGAAATCTTAGACTGGCTCGCTGCTAAGTCTGTCTGTTAGGGGAGCTGTGAAGCAAACCCCAAGTTATGGGCGAGGAGCGCATGATGGATGGTCTTGCAATTGCCTTCACACAAACATTGTACTTTCAGGTTCATTTTCTCCCAGAGTTTATTCCACGTTCCAGTCACCAGTTCTTCCCCACAGGTTTTAACCAACACCTAACCTCTTCTCTAATCCAAGGCATGTAGCAGCATTTTAAAAAGTAAGAATAATAATTCTGAGGTCATGGTAAACAGTAGACAGTAAAGATCACTGACATTAATAGTAGCAGTGGAATGCAGGCTTGCATTCAAATTACATTGAAATGGATGCCACTCAGGTGTGAACAAAAACAAAACACACTCACCTGACTCTGTGATCATAATATTGTCATTGTGCCTGTCTCCTATTCCAAGGACAAAGGTTGCCACGCAGTAACCAGCACAAGAGTACACAAATCTATCCACGGCTGCCTGAAACTAATAAATTAAAGAAAGCAGCTGTAACGAAGGGCCAAAGCTCACAGGCAGAGCGCATGATTTGCATGCAGAAGATTCCAGGTTCAGTCCTCAGCATCTCCATGTTGGGCTGCTGAAGTCCTTGTCGGTTCCCTCACTGCGAGAAGCCAAGTTACAGGGAACCAGGCAGAGGGCCTTCTCAGTAGTGGCGACCTCCCTGTGGAACGCCCTCCCACCAGGTGTCAAAGAGAACAACAACTACCAGACTTTTAGAAGACATCTGAAGGCAGCCCTGTTTAGGGAAGCTTTTAATGCTTGGTGTATTACAGTATTTTAATATTTTTCTGGAAGCCGCCCAGAGTGGCTGGGGAAGCCCAACCAGATGGGCGGGGTATAAATAATATGTTGTTGTTGTTGTTGTTGTTGTTGTTGTTGTTGTTGTTGTTGTTGTTGTTGTTGTTGTTGTCGTCGTCTGAAATCCGAGAGAGCAATTGGCTGCCTAGGTAGACAATACTGAACGAGGTGGATAAATGGTCTGATTCAATGCAAGATAGCTTTCTGTGTTTCCATGATCAACTTTAGTGCCAAAATTTCACCGTTATAAAGAATAAAATGCTCTTTTTTCACAACCGTATGTCAGCTTACACAAAACTTTGCTTTCAAAGAATTGGTGCAGCTGTTGAAGCAAAACCAGATGCCTTCAGCTGGCCCACCTGCAACAAAACCTGTCTCTCCCCAACCAGCCTCTATAGCCTCTCCAACAGTTTGACTTTATCCCCAAAGGCGCCTTCTTCCATTGTCTCCCGAGACAGACGGAGGCCAACAAATAAATACTATGGGCTGTATCCAATATCAGTAATTGTTTGGAGAGTAGGCTTGTTGAAATTAATGGACGTGACTAGGTAAAGGTAAAGGGACCTCTGACCATTAGGTCCAGTCATGGCCAACTCTGGGGTTGCAGCGCTCATCTCACTTTATTGGCCGAGGGAGCTGGCATACAGCTTCTGGGTCATGTGGCCAGCATGACTAAGCTGCTTCTGGCGAACCAGAGCAGCGCACAGAAACGCCGTTTACCTTCCCGCTGGAGCGGTACCTATTTATTTACTTGCACTTTGACGTGCTTTCGAATTGCTAGGTCGGCAGGAGCTGGGACCGAGCAACGGGAGCTCACCCCATCACAGGATTCGAACCGCCAACCTAGGCAAGTCCTAGGCTCTGTGATTTAACCCACAGCGCCACCTGTGGACATGACTAACTAAGGTCTATTTATTGCAGTGGGCCTCCTCGGAGTATAACTGAGTTGGATACAACCTCTTAACATTTTTGTATGCTTATTGTTGTGGCCATTTTACAAGCAAGACAGAGAAGTTAATCAAAGCAAGCTGAAAGAAAATGGGGAGCTTTTCCTCAAGTCCCAAGTCAGACTCAAATGGAAAGTTTTAAAGGCACCTATCTGAAGCAAGTACGATGTATTAAAATGTAACAATTCTTGTATCAATAATTTTATACATAGTTATGTAGAGTGAGGTTGTAAAGAGAACACTCTATATACAGTCTGCTTCACACAAGAATTGGCATTTCACTGAAAAGTGGTATTGGGATCTTCCAAAGGTTTCTTTGAGTGCTCCTGGTAGGAATGGAATTGTGTCAACTACTGTAAGAATGGGACGCGGGTGGCGCTGTGGGTTAAACCACAGAGCCTAGGACTTGCCTATGTTGGCGGTTCGAATCCTGTGATGGGGTGAGCTCCCGTTGCTCAGTCCCTGCTCCTGTCAACCTAGCAGTTCGAAAGCACATCAAAGTGCAAGTAGACAAATAGGTACCGCTCCAGCGGGAAGGTAAATGGAGTTTCTGTGCGCTGCTCTGGTTCGCCAGAAGCGGCTTAGTCATGCTGCCCACATGACCCGGAAGCTGTACGCCGGCTCCCTCGGCCAGTAAAGCGAGATGAGCGCCGCAACCCCAGAGTCGGCCACGACTGGACCTAATGGTCAGGGGTCCCTTTACCTTTACTTTAATTATTTAAAAATAGTTTTAAAAGCAACATACAACAATTCAAAATAATTACTCATAATAATTACATTTTTTTAAACCAGTGAAAAGAAGAAATAACTCACCTTTTCTTCAATTACACATTTATCCTTTAGCCACTGGTTTAATACTTCATCCTTAAAGGCTCCTGTGTTTCCACCTGTGCTTTGCTGGATTTTGGCTATCGTCGTGGCATCTTTTACAATTTCAATAATTCCTATAAAAATTAAAGGCATGCTAATATTCTACTATATATTTCAGAATGCTGTTTGTCCATTCTCTATGCACTTAGACATCTCTTAAGACATTGCAACCAAGTTTTGCATTATAGTTTCTGAGATCAGTGAGCAGGTTTCTTCCTGTGCTTGAATTCAACAGGATAACTTTTTGAATCAAAATAGCGGACTAAACCTTTCAAAACTGATTTGAACCAGATTCAAAACTGATCAAAAGAAATTTCTTCTTCTTTGAATTCCTGATCAATGCCAGGATGGAAATTGCTAGTATTCTCTTTTTTCTTTCAAAATTTGTTACTGATTTTCAGATTTATAACAAAAATAAACAACAAAAAAGAAAAAACATTACAATGTAAAAGACAAATGACATTTCTAGTATTCTCATACTAGATATTTTATTTCTCCTGCAAGGATTCTTAAAATAAGGCAAACTTGATTTTATTTATTTTTTTGCAGAGTATATTACAGATTGTCAGTCATGGCAATGACAACAGCAGTTATGTGTCCACACTGTTTGTGCAATCATAATAAAAAGGTTGGTGATAAATGCAACACTTTGGTCTGATTTAGCCTTTGCTGATTTTCCCCAGGTTCCCCATGTAATGGGTTCACAGAACCAAATGCTATGTTCAAGTCTACAGTCATTCTGGGCACAAGAATATCTAACTTCCTTCTTCTTAGAAAACCCCATTACTTTATTCAAGCAATTAACAGGGATTCTTAAAAATAAAAAATAAAAATCAGTAAAAGTTCAAGACCCGGGCATGTCTGTGAAATTAGAATAATTCATCGGCATGTAAGAACATAAGTCCTTATGCAGCTGATTTTGGGACAGTCGGAAGACAAACCCCCCCCCCCAAAAGAGAAGGAACTCTGCCAAGTGTAGCTTAAATAGAATGGGAGGAAGGAGAGTCATTGCCTACTTCCACGTTGGGAGAAAAAACAACTTCAAAACAGATGACAGCAATAGCTGAAAAAATGTACAGTGGTGCCTCGCAAGACGAAATTAATTCGTTCCGCAAGTTTTTTCTTCTTGCGAGTTTTTCGTCTTGCGAAGCACCGTTTCCCATAGGAATGCATTGAAAATCAATCAATGCGTTCCTATGGAAACCGCCTTCAGACCAGGTCCGGGGACAGTCTGTCCCCCGACCTCTTCTGAAGGCTGGGGGGGGGGGGGACAAGGGCTTTTCTTCCCACCGCCAGCCTTCAGAAGGCTGTTCTGAAGGCTGGCGGTGGGAAGAAAAGCCCTTCTCCCCACCTCCCACCCCGCAAGCTCCGGGGACAGGAGGGCTTTCCTCCCGACCACCAGCATTTTAAAAGCCCCCAGGACAGCGGGGACTTCTCCGCTGTCCCGGGGGCTTTTAAAATGCTGGGGGTCGGCAGCAAAGGCTTCGCTGCCCCCCGCCAGCATTTTAAGATCGCCCCGGGACAGCGGAGAAGTCCAGGACCTCTTCTGAAGGCCGGTGGTGGGCCAAAGTCTTTGCTCCCCCCCCCCCCCCGCCTTCAAAAGCCGTCGGGATAGCGGAGAAATGCGCTGCGCTTCTCCGCTATCCCGGGAAGGCAGGCAGGGGGGAGCAAAGACTTTTGCCCCCCGCTGGCCTTCAGAAGAGGTCCAGGACCTCTTCTGAAGGCCGGCGGTGGGCGAAAGTCTTTGCTCCCGATGGCCAGCATTTTAAAAGCGGTCCGGGATAGCAGGAAAGCGCAGCGCTTCCCTGCTTTCCCGGACCGCTTTTAAAATGCTGGTGGTGGGGAGCAAAGCCTTTCGGCCCCCGCCGGCCTTCCTGGACCTCTTCTGAAGGCCGGTGGTGGGCGAAAGTCTTTGCTCCCGATGGCCAGAATTTAAAAGAGGTCCCCGGAGATTTCCCTATGGGCTTTCTTCTTGCGAAGCAAGCCCATAGGGAAATTCGTCTTGCAGAACGACTCAAAAATGGAAAACTCTTTCGTCTTGCGAGTTTTTCGTTTTGCGAGGCGTTCGTCTTGCGAGGCACCACTGTACCTGAGCAGGAATATGTTTGATACACACACAGATCAAACACAACTTGCTCTCATTAATGCATTTCTCTAGTTTACTTCAAAGATGGTCAAGGGACATGAGTTTGATGCACATATGAAGAAGAGAAAAAAATTACACAAAGGCAAGTGTCGACAGCAAAGTTACTCTAGAGAAAGCATTAAACATAGTCTCCTTCATGCATACTCCTTTCATAGAACCTTGCTATTGTATTCATTGAATTGTGGAGTTGGAAGGGACCACAAGGGTCATCTAGTCCAACCCCCTGCAATACAGGAATCTCTTGCCCAACGTGGGGCTTGAACCCACAACCCTGAGGTTAAGGGTCTCTTTGTGCATGGGGAAGTCAAGTAGGACTGGTGTGTAACATAACCCCACACAAAAATAAAAATAAGATCCCAATTCCAGATAGTTCTGTGGGGTTTTGATCTTGTTAAATGCTCTACCTATTTTATTTCCTGTAGAAATGCACCCATATGGCAGCAGACATAAATCCAAGGATTCTTCCTCCCAGATGGACTCCATGATTCGAAGGATCTGGTAAAGCAAAAGACACAACAATGACTTGGGCTGCAATCCTATTCCTAACTGAATCCAGCTTGACTTGTTTCCGGGTAGACACGGTTAGGTTTGCACTGCTTAATCATAACTATTAAGAAGCAGTTTTAATGTTACAAAAAAGATTTAAGACCTATCCATTTTGTAGAAGAGGCAAGCCTACAGAGAAGCAGAGGATTTCAGAATAAAAAGCTAAATGTGAAATGTATACAAATCTTTCCGTCCTGATTTCATTGTCATCTTTCTGCATAAGACATTGATTCGTGTGAAGGGCTGAGACATTCCTCGTAAAAATGAAACCAGAAGCGGACGAACCTACACTATTCCAAGCCAGTCAGAATAAGGAAGCCCCATATACATTCTCATCGAACATAGAGAAGGGGTTCAACACTGCACCTTGAAAGCAATACTACTTGGGCTATCCTGCAGTTGCAACTAGGATTCCTTCCCCATTGTTCTTGGAGCTGCTGCAGTACCTCTTCTGACCACAGGAGTGGAGCTGGCTGGGACTGGAGTTGGGTCTCCCCCGCCCCTGCAGCCAAGGGGTTAACAGACCATGTAACCATAACTTTTATACGCACTGAGAAACCAAGAACATTGTGTGGCTTGCTTTATTGTGCTATTCGCTTCATTGCGGTGGTCTGGAACGAAACCATGGGCGTAGCCAGCTCCCCCCAATCAATAAAAATCAATTAAAATACTTAACTAACTGAGGTTCTGCCCCTCCAAACATATAAAGCCTGCCTCTGCAACAAAAATCCTGGCTACCCCCTTGAACCGAACTTGCAGTATCTCTGAGGTATGCCTGTACAGTGGTACCTCAGAAGTACTTAATTCGTTCCAGAGGTCCGTTCTTAACCTGAACTGTTCTTAACCTGAAGCACCACTTTAGCTAATGGGGCCTCCTGCTGCCACCGCGCCACCGGAGCATGATTTCTGTTCTCATCCTGAAGCAAAGTTCTTAACCTGAGGTACTATTTCTAGGTTATCCCGAAGCATATGTAACCTGAGGTACCACTCTAATTATTATGTACCCAGTCTCAAATGTCTGGAAACAATGATTTAAGGCATTAAACTGTGGTAAAAAAATGACCAAAAAATGACATCTATACAACCTGAGCCAGCAATGAAGCGGTTCACAGCATTAACACCCTAAAAGGGTCTTGTTTCTCCCATAGCTGCAACTTTGGATTCAAACAGAAATCAAACATTGCTCTCAAATGTTGCTCTGACTCTTCCGGGTTAGCGCCATCGCCTAATGGCGGATTCCCTCCGAGCTCCGGAGGGAATCGGCTCAGCAGGGGTCGGGTTCTGCCGCGGCGGCGACGCGGGGACCCTCAGAAACCACAGGCGTTGAAGCCTGTGGACCTGGTGACTCGGCGGGCACCATTTGCGCCCCCCCAACCCGCAAAGGAGCCTTTTTAAAGGCTCTGGAACGGGGGACGGAGAGCGGTGCGGTGCTGTGAGTCGACTGCTTCCCCTGCTGAGTGAAGCCGCATGCCATGGTCGGAGAGCGCTGACTTCTTTCTCTGAACATTTGGATTAAAAGCAACAACCCGTGAGCCAAACAGTTTAAATTAAGAGCGTTTGCAGATGATCTAGTTTTGACACTACAGGAGCCAGAATCTAGTACTAAAAGAGTTTTAGAATTAATTCAAGAATTTGGTCAGGTTGCAGGATTCAAATTGAATAAGTTAAAAACCAAAATTCTTGAGAAAAACTTAACACCGATTGAGAGAGAAAAGTTCCAGAATGAAACAGGCCTGACTGTGGTTAAGAAAGTGAAATATTTGGGGATTAATATGACAGCTAAAAATGGGAATTTGTTTAAAGACAATTATGAAAAATGCTGGGCTGAAGTGAAAAAAAATTTAGAAATTTGGTCGAATTTGAAGCTTTCCTTGTTGGGTCGAATTGCAGCTATAAAGATGAATGTATTGCCTAGAATGTTGTTTTTGTTTCCTCCTTCGAGATTCGGAGTTTAATATAAAAGACTATCAAAAAAACCGGCAGAGAGGAATTGAGAGAGAATTGAGAGCCTCGGATGTGAGGTCGCCAGGCTGACTGCAGATGGACTGATGGACTTTTTGTTGGGGTTCGAAACCGGGAAAGGGGGTGGTAGGGCTTTGGGAATCCAAAGGGTGTATAACTATATTCTGTTTTAATTAATTTGGTTTTGCCACTAACATAAAAACGGGGATTTCGGGGAAGGGAATTGGGGCCGACCTTAGAAAAAGACTTTTAAGAATAAGTATTGACGTATAAAGATTGAGGTTTATAAGTTAAAATTGGTTAATTAAATTGAGGGGGTGAACCTAGAAAAAGATTTTGAAGAATAAGTATTGACGTATAAAGATTGAGGTTTATAAATTAAAATTGGTTAACTAAAATGAATTAGAGAAAACAAGGTAAAGTTTGGGGACAAGAACTTGCTGAGCTAAAAATTGGAACTGGAATACAAGAAGGGGAGGTGCGGGAAAGTCACGGAAATTGGTCATAGACAGTAAGAAATGTAAGTTGTATGTATTGTCTTTTTTCTTTTTTATGTTTTGTTTTTATTTTTATTTTTTTGAAAATTTCAATAAATATCTTTTTTTAAAAAAACAAATGTTGCTCTGACTCTCTGTCCCACTTGCTGCTTTACTTCTAGATCACACCAATGCAAACTCTAAACTCTGGCTTTGTCTTGTAACTAAGTGCAAGCTGGAGGAGGGGGCCCATCAGTTTGTTTTCTTGCACAGAGCCTCCTTTCCTTTGTTCTCTTAATGGCCCATCACCCAGGCAATCAGCTGAACACAGGAAATTAGCCTGGCTTATATTTTAAACACTTGCTGGACCCAGTGGTTAGAAGGATCTTGCGTAGAGGCCTACCTCCTCCCCTGCAAATTCACAACACAATGCAGATAATACCTGTAAAATAAGCATGTCCTGTCGCAGGTCATCTCCATGTTTGAAGATGATGCCAATCGTTTCATTGGATAAGGACGTGGGATCTGCACATTTGAATTCTAGCCAAAGCGGTTTTTTCTTGGATGCCATTACTTTACACTTTTCTATCTGCAAGATAAACATTCATATATTTCCTACAGCCAGAACCAATGTCCAAAGATTAACAAATCTAACAGTCGTTTTGAAATAATGGATATACCCCCAGAGTTCATAAATGTAAAAAAACTGTCTTTAAAATTATCTGCCAAAATTATATTGGGGGGGGTGTTTCACACATAGCCCAAGGTCCCTGTTGGAGGATTTGCCCCCCCCCATTTTCAGGGCAAAATAATAATAATAATAATAATAATAATAATAATAATAATAATAATTTATTTATTTCTACCCTGCCCATCTGGCTGGGTTTCCCCAGCCACTATGGGTGGCTCCCAACTGAATGTTAAAAACACAATACAGCATTAAACATTAAAAACTTCCCTAAACCTTCCTCTCCATGCAAGTTAATGGAGAAATTGCTCTTGCCATTAACTTGCTGAAGGGGAGGGTGGAAGTGTGTTGGGGGAAGGGTGCCACAGAGAGATGCAGCCCTCAAAGTGTTAGCTAATTTTGAATGTAGCCCTTGGGCACTGCAAAAAGGACTAACATCCCTGCTCTACTCTTTCCTGGTTTTATTTTCCAGCTGGCTCTCAACATTCCATGACTCCTGGAGACAACTGAGCATGCTCAGTCCTCACTAAGCGGTTTATTCATTCATTTGCTTACATCTTTGGGATTTTTTTTTAAAACCCAATGTTTTGTATGTCTGCATATCCTAGGGTTCACCTGATCGTGCTGATACCTCCCCTTCTTGCTTCTCAGGGACCCTACTTTCTTCTCCAGTCCTGCTCACAACTCAACCACCCAGGTTCATTATTTGAGAAAATAATATTTACCACAAGTGCTCCTGCTTTCAGACCAGGGTCATATGGAACTCTAAAGCATTCGGGAAACTTGCTGTCCTGTAGTTTCTCAAGTTTCTGTTTGAGCTGTGCAATTACTGAAGAGTGACAATTAAAACAAAAAGGTCTGCAGTCAGAAACCATTAGTCAGGAGACAGTGGACAGCAACTTGGACAAGAGATTGCTAGTCCCATGGTACGCAACACTCAGCCAGCCTACTTCTTAACCAGAAGTGGATAATAAAAGTCTGTACCAATGGAAGATGTGTTTGCCTCCAATCTTAAGGTTAATGAGAACTTTTCCGGCAGTGCTGGAGAATCAGATCCAGCTAAAGCGATAGAACTTCATCTCTCCGTGGGCCAACACTGACTACTGGGCAGGACCACTCACCCATCAATCACCTAATGTCACAATAACATCAGGTGACCCACAGAAAGCTGTGCATTGTGCAGAACTCCTTCCCAACTGAGATTAAACAGGCTAAATTTCAGGCTTATGACTAAGACTTTATTGTTCCAGCAGGCATTTTAAGCATCCATTTTATGATCATTTTTTATCGTTTTACTGTAGGAGTTTGTGTGGATTGCTTTATGTTTAGAATTGCAAATAATTAAGCAGAATATGAAAGTCTGAAACAAACTTGGTCCCATACAGTCTGAAATTAAACAGAGTGGGTGCAAGCCTGCTTGCACAGCTCTTGAAAACTTCAACTATCAGCTTATTATCAGTGCTTGCATAGAGAGGTGTGCGGTGCTTTGAAGGCCCAACAATCAGCTGGTTGGTGGGACTTCAAAGCAATACACAGATCTCTATACAAGGCCTGGGTTTTGCAGGCGGCTGCAGCTTTTTTCTCTCTTTTGGTTTAGCCAAATTAGTAGCACAACTGGTCATCATAGCTTGGCCAAAATGACCAGATGGGACAAATAGGGTGGTTTGGGGGGTCTAATTTAGGCCCACGGACAGGAGGATCCCCACTAATGTTTATGGCAGTGGTGTCCAAACTTTTTTCTAAGAGGGCCAGATTTGATGTAGTGAAGAGCTGTGGGGGCCAAACAAAGGGCCGACCAAAGTTGTTGAGCTTTTCTTATGATTTTACCCCAAAGTTGTTGAACTTTTTTTAGGATTGGAGTTGTTGAGCTTCTTTTGGATTGAAGTTGAAGATTTTACCCTAGGAAATAAACCGCCACAGGGGCCATATTAAACCGACTGGCGGGCGGATTAGGCCCCTGAAACGGACTTTGGACATGCCTGGTTTATGGAGTCATAATCAAGATTGAACACTTATTGTGGCCCCAGAGTATTAGCATCTCATCTGAATTGAAAATGCTAACAAAGATGCTACTCTAAATGAGGGGGTGGCGGCTATTATTATTCTCTTAATCCTGCTTTTCTGTTAAGACAACCAAAGAAACATCCAAGAGAACAAAATACAAATAAACAACATACATTGTTTCAAAACATCATTACACACACAACACTAGAATGGCAGCACTAAACCATCAGTAAAAATGCAATGGTTTAAAAAGAGCAGACCATAAAAAGTTCTGAAAATAGCAGATGAATGAAACACTTGGTTGGGGGGAAATGGTCTTCGTAAGCTGTATAAAAACAAAAAGCGAACCATTTGCAACTTTCCATTTTGCACTGCCTACCAAGGATGCAAAGGCACCACAGAATTTTGCAAGTTACCTTTCATTACACCAGAGGTATGGTGCTGGTGGCCTTCCTGAAATTGTTGAGACTCTACCTCCTATCAGCCCCCAAGCGCCTAGCCAAATAGCAAAGGATGATGGGATTTGTAGTTCAGGAAAAATCAAAAGGCCACAGCTTCCCTATCCCTGCATTACACACAATAAAAGCTTAAAATACAGGTGAGATTGTGCTTAGAAGATCTGCAAGTACCTTGAGGTGTGACGTCGTGCTTTTCCGCAGAAATTGACTTCATGTCCATTGTCACTTTATGCAACAGCTCAGTTACTTGAACCTGCTTCATAAAGTCTTGCAGCATGGCTTTTCCACAGCCTCTCAGATAAGCTTCCAGGATCACAGCAAACCTTTGCTGATAGTGCATGGACTGTGCAATCTCGCTTCTCAAAAACCAAAACAAAAAGTGTCCTATTCTTTTGTTCTATTGAGTGGGAGGAAGAGAACGTATTAAAAGATGAGATTATCTTCTCAATTAAAAAGTCTTAATTCTGGTGGTATTTGTACATTTCATTTTCTTGAAGGAGTTTAGAATACTTACCCTTAAGCCTCGTTTTAGAAGAAATCGGGCTAATGCACTGTCATGATAAGGCTCAAATTTCACAGCCTGAAAAACAGATAACAAAAGTAAGGGGAGATTGATTTCATTTAATTTCTGTGCAGTATGTGAGACAAAGACATCTTTTCTTTCCAGTTCCAGTTTTTTTGGTCTACATACCATTAATGTCAAATACAATGTAAGATTATTAAGGTGACCATAACCAGGGGTGGGGTGCACATCAGGATAGAATACACACACATACAATTTGTTTATGGGTTTGATTATGCTTTGATTTTTAAAGGCACAATCAGAAAGTTAAACATGCAGACCATTTTGACTCAGAATCCATCTTCCCTTTACTAAGTGTGGCAAGACAGAATAAGAGCAGATAAAAATATGAAAGTAAAACAACCACTTCTTAAAGCTCTAGCAAAGCTACAGCTTAGTACCTTGTCAACAACTAACATCCTGGAAATGCCAGAGCAAATAATGATGTTTTAGTTGCTTTCAGCCAAGCTGCCCTACACCTGAACTGTGGGACAGATAAAAGCAAGTTTCCAGGCACCACCAGTCAGCTGGCTGACAAAGCACTGGGCAAGGAAGTGCTTTGAAAGCGGCAGGCAAAAATAAAAAATCACCTGGTGTCAATGTGTCTTCAGGTGATTGACAGGTGGACAGCTCCACCCCCTGTCAAATTTGTCCCATGAGCTGTGGAGGGAGCGAATCATAGACTCGTAGAGCTGGAAGGGTTCCCTAGGGTCATCTAGTCCAACCCCTTGCCATGCAGGAATCTCAGCTAAAGCATCCATGACAGATGACCATCCAACCTCTGCTTAAAAACCTCCAAGGAAGGCCAGTCCACAACCCCCTGAGGGAGTTGGTTCCACAAACAGCTCGGACTGTCAGAAAGTTCTTCCTGACATTTAGTCATTTAGTCTTGTGACTTGAAGCCATTGGTTTGAGTCCTACCCTCTAGAGCAGGAGAAAACAAGCTTGCTCCATCTTCCATGTGACAGCCCTTCAGATAATCAAAGTTGGCTATCATATCTCCTTTTAGTCTCCTCTTTTCTAGGCTAAACATACCCAACTCCCTCAAATATTCTTCATAAGGCTTGGTTTCTAGATCCTTGATCATCTTAGTTGCTCTCCTCTGCACACGTTCCCGCTTGTCAACATCTTTCTTAAATTGTGGCACCCAGAACTGGACACAGTATTCCATGTGTGGTCTGACCAAGGCAAAATAAAGTGGTACTATTACTTCCCTTGATCTGGACACTATACCTCTCTTGATGCTACCTAGAATAGCATTGGCTTTTACTTGCTGCTACATCACACTGTTGACTCATGTTAATCTTGTGATCCACTAAGACCCCTAGATCCTTTTCACATATACTACTAGTAAGCCAGGTGTCACACATCTTATATTCTGCCTAAGTGCAGAACCTTACATTTGTCCGTACTAAATTTCATTTTGTTAGTTTAGGTCCAAGTCTCTGATAAGCTCATACTGAATTCCAATTCTGTCTTCTGCAGCATTAGCTACCCCTTCCCAGTTTGGTGTCATCTGCAAATTTAATTAGCATCTCCTCAATTCATTCATTCAAGTCGTTTATAAAAACGTTGAACAACAACAGGCCCAGGACAACCGTGCAGTGCCCCCCTTTTCACTTTTTTCCAGGATGAGGAGAAACCATTAATGAGTACTCTTTGGGTTCAGTCAGCCAACTAGCTACAAATCCAACTAACAGTTATCTCATTCAACCCACATTTAACCAGCTTTCTCACAAGAATATCATGGGGGACTTTGTCAAAAGCCTTATTGAAATCAAGATACACTATGTCCACAGCATTCCCTTGATCCACCAAGCTTGTAAGGCCATTAAAAAAAATTAATGATATTCTTCTGGCTTGACTCTCCCTTTTTATCACAATTGATGAGAAATTGATGAGTTCCCCGATCCTGCTGTTTTGACTGATGGATTGTTGTCTTGGTTTAGTAAATTTGGATGTGTTTTTATCCTACTGCATTTTGATCTGTTGTTCACCACTGTGGAGGTCCTATTGAATTCAACAGGCTTTACTCCCAGGTAAGTGGGGCTAGGATTGCAGCCTAAATGAAATATTGGGGAGGGGGGTGTTAGACAGGATTATGTCAAAAGTAGAATTCTCACCAAATTCAAAAGCATTTTCATCATTTTCTTATGATCGAGCAACTTCATTTGCCAATAAAAGTTACAAGACCACATGATATCAGCAATTGGAGGGATTATTCGACTTCTCACTGCAATGCCACTCCTCACCATTCTGCCTTTTATAATAGGAGAGTAAAGAGCCATTTGGTCCATCAATTTCATAATCTCCAAAGCCCTGATAATAGACAAATTCATGTGACTACTTTTTGGGGATAATAAACTAACACAAAATTACTTTTCTCCACAGGGTTCTTGTGTTAAAAGAACCTTACAAACGTGTGCACAGAGACAAGTCAGGAAGCTGCTGTGTTCTGAAACACATTTCATTTTAAGATGTAACATGCAATTTTACCACATTGGGGCATTTTCACCAAGGGTACATTTGTCAGCTGACAAGAGGAATTGTAATTTTTTAGTGTAACACAGGCTACTTTGACCTAAACACAAGTTAGCATTTCCCTCCTTTAAATTATGCCCTTGGGAATTATTAAAACAACTGATATACTTCCTTTCATTTCAAGAAGATATACTAAGGTGGTTGACATACAAAGAAAAGCCAACAGCAAAACAAGAATCCTATAGGGGATAGGTATACAAAAGCACGTGGGACGCGGGTGGCGCTGTGGGTTAAACCACAGAGCCTAGGACATGCCGGTCAGAAGGTCGGAGGTTCGAATCCCCATGACGGGGTGAGCTCCTGTTGCTCAGTCCCAGCTCCTGCCAACCTAGCAGTTTGAAAGCACGTCAAAGTGCAAGTAGATAAATAGGTACCGCTCCGGCGGGAAGGTAAATGGCGTTTCCGTGCACTGCTCTGATTCACCAGAAGCGGCTTAGTCATGCTGGCCACATGACCCGGAAGCTGTACGCCGGCTCCCTCGGCCAATAAAGCGAGATGAGCGCCGCAATCCCAGAGTCGGTCACGACTGGACCTAATGGTCAGGGGTCCCTTTACCTTTTTTATACAAAAGCACATTGGTTGGGTAGAATGCTGTTCTACTACTCTTACACAGGCAAAGATTCTGTGGTTAAAAAGAGAACTTTGGATATACTGACTACTCCATACATTTATGCTGAGCAACGGATAGCTGCAAAATCAATTGGAAACTTGCACTTCTGAATGGACACAGCAGACATGAGATAAGTCGTATCACTTAGTACTGGAGAACCTCAAGTCCAGGAGTCAACCTGCCTGGATGAAATGTGTCACTGAACCCTGATAATGCTTCTTGCTTGAGTGTGTGTGGAAATTAGCTGGCATAAAGGTGAAATTTACATTAACTGCTCCACCCACTTTTGCCTCTGGCACCACCCACTGTTGGCATGTCCCCCCTGGAAGGTTGTTCAGAACAGAATGTCCACCTCAAGCTGAAAAAGATTCCTCATTCCAACTTATAGTGGGACCTGAAAGGCAATCTGATCAGTTCACACATTCAGGTGCACCAGGCAACAGATGTATGCCCATCATGCTGCCCAAAGCTATTCATGTTCCCTTAAAAAGAAAAAATGGAATGAATATATCCATCATACCTGAACTAGCTGCAAGAGATAATGAAGAACATCATCATCTTCTAAAGCCTCCAGTTTTTGCACCGCCATCGCTCTCACGTTTTCATCGGAAAAGTTGCAGTCTAGAAGTTGCATTGTCAATCCAACATCCAAGGCGCTTTGGTCCCAAGCATCTCTCTTGGATAATAATTGGTATGTCTCAGCTACTATTTCTTGCTGTCCCCATTTCACAGAGCTAAGCAGCTTAGGGTATGCCTTTGGGTGCTTTATACTTTCATATCGGAAATGCCACAGTAACTCTTTGTCTTCAGGGGTAAGTGGATTAAGCAGGTCAGTGGCTATGATCTCTTCAAGCTGTTTGCGCAGTTGGTTGGGCATTTCAGCTCTGGCCCTGTCCGCTTGTGGATCAGATGCTATCTTGTGCTTGGGCAAGGCTATGGGGTGGCAGTATTTGTCCAGGACAATGGAGACAGCCATGGAATTGTCCTTATCTGGATTCGTGGCTGAAGTAAGCTTATCAGCATTTATACTTCCCTGCTCTTCCCCTTTGCCTGGAAATTTCCACATATGAAGCACGTAGTCACCAGTCCGGAGCAGGGACCGGTGGTCTATCAACAAAATGTTTACATAATAGAGAAGCTGGGTTTTGCATTTAGCGTCAGAACTTGGGGAATCATGCAAATGGAGGTTAGCCTTTGCAGACGAAGCTGGTGCTTTGCCACAATATACCTGTAGGGTCAGAAGTGCCCCTTTGGGCAAGTCTTTAATCTTGATATCAAACTCAAGCCACGTATTCCACAGGACTTCTTCAGTAAATGGTTTAGCTGTGGTTCTTTTCTGTGAAAGGAGCTGCTGCCCATGTTGAATATTAGCCTCAACAAATACAGTAAGGTCTGTGTTTCTTGGAAGCACAGGGATATCAATGCCAATTATTTTGACCCTGAATTTCCTGTTGCAATCCCATAATGATATAGTGAATACTCTCTCATGATCCTTGCCATCTATTGTCAGCTGTTCATGGTATCCTGACACTCCAGTGCAGTCGTCCACTAAGGGCCACTCCTCTTTTTGCACCTCATCCTGGTTTGGGTCAGGTGGCTCATCCAGAACCAAGTGAATTTCATCCTCATTCTTGAGACACTGCCTTATCCAGTGGAAGTTTTTGAGAGGTGTGTCTCCTACAATATACTCATCCCTGCCACTCACCCTCAGAACAAAGTTCAGCTCGCTGTAATCTTCAGGAATATTCATCAAAGATTTCTTCTTTGCCATTTTGGTGAAAAAACTCTGAAGGATGAGATCTGGACTGTCCTCAATAGGTACTTTAATCTTTTGGCTAGTTGTTCCTCTGTGTATATTTATTAAAATATTATTATTGACAATTTTACTAAGCAAGTAGTCTGGGAGTGGTTTGGATGTAATCCAAGGGTGCATTGAATACAATTTTGGATCTCTGCAGGTTACTTCAATTGTCCGTGGAGTGACTAACCTGCGTCGAGCAAATTCCAGCTCGTCATCATGAACATTACTGACATCAGTAACATCATAGCCAATCAAATAATTGAGTTGCTTTTGAAACTTCTGAACGTCCTCTGTGGGCTTCTGCTTTTGGATCACATGAATTTTGCCCACTTTCTTCTGTAGCACTTTCCAATACAATATACAGTCAAGTGTCTGTATTATTTGATGTTTGTCATAAATTTCATACCACTGTCCCTTCTTTTGGTACTGAAGAACAAATTGATCTGGAGTGAATTTATGGTAGAAATCCGAGGTCTGATTCCTCTCTATTGCTCGCATCCAAACTTGTGCTTTCATCTGCTCTACTGTACAGTTGCTGGCTATATCTATTAGCATGTTGCTTGTAGGTAGAATGAACTCGATGGATATCAATTCAGTTGAAGACAAGTTGCTTGCTGTGGAGTGTGGCTTCATCCTTCTCCTTCTTCGTTTGTTGTCGTCTCTCATAACAACAGGTTGCTCACTGCTCACCAACTCCATACCACAGGAAGACTAGGAACACGAGAGAAAAGAGCAGGTCATTTTTAGTCTTTTGTTATCAGCATAAAAAGGTAAAGGTAAAGGGACCCCTGACCATTAAGTCCAGTCGTGACCGACTCTGGGGTTGCAGCGCTCATCTCGCTTTATTGGCCGAGGGAGCCGGCGTACAGCTTCCGGGTCATGTGGGCAGCATGACTAAGCCGCTTCTGGCGAACCAGAGCAGCGCATGGAAACGCCGTTTACCTTCCGCTGGAGCGGTACCTATTTATCTACTTGCACTTTGACATGTTTTTGAACTGCTAGGTTGGCAGGAGCTGAGACTGAGCAACGGGAGCTCACCCCGTCGCAGGGATTCGAACTGCCGACCTTCTGGTCGGCAAGTCCTAGGCTCTGTGGTTTAACCCACAGCGCCACCCGCGTCCCGTTATCAGCATAGTTCTGCTTAATTTTCAGTTAATTTTTTTCTGCTGCATTTTCATTGAATTCAATCATCACCATCAGGTTTAAATAAATGACAGCAGACATGAGCCAGCCAAAGTTAAAGCATTTTTAAGTCCCTTTGAGTGCCTTCAATAGTATTTAAAACAGCTTAAGTTCAGGAAAAATTGGATGCAACCCAGCCAAAAAGGCTGGATAGAATGGGTTGTATCCGCACTAATCACAAGTGGAGTTCCACTAATGGATTTCTCCTCTTAGCAGCAGAGGACACAACTTTTCCTGATTTCACCTTCCCCTGCAGCCATCCCATGCCCTTCAGAAAGCATATCAGAGGGCTGGGGTACCATCTGGGATAGGGTGGGAGTAGTACAAGGTGGGGTGGGGGCTAGCCAGGTTTTCTGCCCCAGATGAAGACTCCAGAGAGGTGCCCTTGAGGTTCCCAGCCTGTGTGTGTATGCAAATGTGCATGGGGAGTGCCAAACTGGGTCTTTGTTTTGCCCCCTGGTGAAAGGGGCAGCTGAAGAGGAGCCTCTACTGGAGTCCCAATCTGTTTTTGGTTCAATGCCCCCTGTCCTATGAAATTTCCTATGAAAACCATTATTCCAAACAGCAGTTTGAACACCCTCCCCCCCCCCCCCCGAGGGAAGATAATAACCCCATAAAATTCAAACAGTAAACATTAATTTTACATTTATTGAAAATCCAGTGGAATTTTATATTTATTTTATCCAACAAAATTGAATTTAAACCAGTGAAACCAGCTCTTCAAAGTCTGAGAGTCATTTTTACTTACAGCACACACACACTTGCTTCCTAGTGCCTGGTAATCCCACTGCCCCCCACCTACTTTGGAAACCACTGATCTACTGGATCAGAATCCCTTCTGTCAATGAAAGGAGCTCTTTAATTTGCAGAAGGGCATGTCTAGATCCAACTCAAAGTAGGGTTTTTATATATAATCTATTGCCTCATAACGGCAGCAGATGACATATGGAAAAGCTTTCAGATTGTACCACAACACTACACTGATCTTCAAACTTCAGATTTGAGTCTGTGAACCCTAAACCTCAAGGTTAAAGAGATTCTTTCTTGGTTGAGTGAATGCTTTCTATTTCATTTATATCATCAACAAACTCATATGTTGGCTTCTAAGCCATTTGCAAAGTATAAATGCAAGTTACAGAAACATTTAAATTGTTAAAATATACAGTAAAACAAACTCATTAACAACACCACACAGCAACTAAAACAGAAATTCCAGATCAAGGGAAAGACTGTGTAAACAACGGAAGAACAGGATACTCATCCAGATATTGACCAGGCCAAAACCTGCTTAGCTTCAAGAATAGAACTTCATCTTGGAACCATTTTCTCTGCTATTCAGCAGCTTCAGTTATCTTTTTTTTTTAAATTTTAGACTTTCTGCTTGGTTGGTTCTTAAATAAAACACAGTCGGCACTCAAAAAAACACCCCAAAATGCCCCTTATAATAATGTTAAATTATAAATCGCAAGCCATTCATTCAAATAATGTTTGCTAGGCTACTGTGATAATTACCCAAAGTTAAAAAAAATAAAAATCCCCAGGGTTTGGTTGTGCTCAGCCACACAGTTTTTATTCTGGCTCCTAAAATACTAAAGCTGAAGCCTGGAAACTGAAAATATTTTTACAGCCCTGCATAAGAGATGTTAATATTCTTTCCCATCCCATCAACACCACAATTTATGTCAGTTTTCTTTAATAGGAAATTAAGCACAACCTTTCCAAATATTTAAGTTGGCAACCTTTCCTAGATATGCTAAAACCCTAGAAGCACTCTTGAATTATCACCCTCGTGTTCCTGGATAACAATAATATTTAACAATGCCTTTACTCACTAATTGAATCAGTATGCAGATCAGAAAGTATGTACTTAATAATTTAGCTGTCCCATGTATATCTCTCTATATTGACTACATTTACAATAAAACACAAACATTGTCAAAACAATAACATAGCTTGTCAAAACAAAAAAAAAATTTCTTTCCAGTAGCACCTTAAAGACCAACTAAGTTAGTTCTTGGTATGAGCTTTCGTGTGCATGCACACTTCTTCAGATACATGCATGCACACTTCTTCAGATACATGCATGCACATGCATGCACACAAAAGCTCATACGAAGAACTAACTTAGTTGGTCTTTAAGGTGCTACTGGAAAGGAAAAAAAATTTTTGTTTTGACTATGGCAGACCAACACGGCTACCTTTCTGTAACTGGAACTATAGCTTGTCAAAGAGAGGTAAAAAGACACCACAGAAGATCGAAATGCACAGACAAGAGGGTTTTAAAACAACAACAACAACAAAGTTAAGATCAGACCTAAAACCATCTAGTCCAGTATATTATTTTCAAGGAGCAGCCACAAGCAGAGAAGGTTGGATCCCCCCCCCCAGTTTGTCTCAAGTACATTCTGTCTTTCACCTTATCTGCTAATGCCCTTACTGTTTCAATTCTGCTGCATCAAATGAAATGAAAGTTAACCAACCTAGACTATCCCTGGTTTAGTTTCCCTTTCTTATATAGAACTGTGTTGCTCAACAATAGCATTTTTTTCAGAATGGATTTTAAATGCACAAACCTACCTGTCGGTAACCCCTTCCCCGACTTTAACTCCCCAGAAAGCTTTCAAAAGAAAGATGGGAACACAACCAACCCAAATTGGGATGGCATAAATTACTGAACAGCATTCTTAGTTTTCTAAGAGCCAGCTGATAGGAAACACCATTTTAAAACACGGACGCAACATTTAACAAAACATTACCCCCAATTGAAAAGCAGAAACTGAGCTCCTGGAAAAGACTCATCTGTACAGATTTTAAGTCTGGCTGCTTTAAAATGACAATCATTCACAACATGAAGAGTAGTTTGTGTAGGCTGTTCCGCTTTTCTTGTTTGTCTTCATAAGCAGATACAAAGGAAGTGCTCTAGTAACCAGGAAGGAAGCTTTAACCCACTTGGTTATAAAGAGGATTGCAATATATATATATATTTGATGCTTTTCCTGTTACGAGCAGTCAAATACATGCTTACCGTAATAGCAACTTTTAAAAGAGGAACCGGTTTTTCACGCATACATGTGGAGACATATGCTAAAAGTTGCCCAAAAGAATAAATAGGAAATGAATTAATTCAGCATAAAGGAAAGCAGCAGACTGTGAATCATATTTGGTAATAAACTATTCTAAGTTTAGCGGATCACCAACTGCACCATGCCTCCTTGGGAGGCACAGAACACTTGGGAGTGGATTCTGTGACGTTCCAGGGAGGGATCCGACTCTGAGGCAGGTGCAGCCTTCCTCCCAACCGCCACCAAGATTTAGCTGGGTTAAATGCCCCCTGACAGAGAGTCCTCCCTGATCCATGTTGGATCTAGAAGTCTGACCCATCCCAATACATTTTGCAGAGTGCATCTGCTTTGTACTAATGGCACTTCCCTATGTGTGATTTAGGAGGGATCAGAGATGCTCTGTCCTACTCTTTTTCTAACGCCAATGTTGGATTCATGAGCCCACCCATAGATCCTTGCACATAGCAGCAGGCTGAATGCACACAACATGCTTATGTGTAGAACAAATTATTGCTACTGGGTTGGGGAAGCTAGATGTTAAATCAACCTTAGAAGGGTGGGACCGAGCTCAAAAAGTCTGAGAAACACTGGCCTGCTAGTAACTTATTGATAATACCAACCGGTACAGTGGTATCTCGGTTTACAAACTTAATACGTTTTGGAAGTCCGTTCTTAAACCAAAACCATTCTTCAACTGAGGCGCGCTTTCCCGCCACCGGTGCCCTTCCACCGTTCGGATTCCTTTCTTAGACCGAGGTAAAGTTCTCAAACCAAGACACTATTTCCGGTTTTGCAGAGTTTGTTAACCAAATCATTCTTAAACCGGACTCTTCTTAAACCAAGGTACTACTATAATTGGATAAACACACACCATGTTGTTTAAGCTGTAAAACTGTCTGGTTCAGATCTAACATTAGATGTATTTTTAATCTCCTGTTGGAAGCCACCCAGAGTGGCTGGGGAGACCCAGCCAGATGGGCAGGGTAAAAGTAATATATTATTATTATTATTATTATTATTATTATTATTATTATTATACTAAACCAAAGCTGAGCATCACATTAATGAGCCTCAGCAAGCCTAACTGAAGTACATGCTCCGATTCTACACTGCTACTTATGCCCAAGCCAGGAATCTTGGTTTAAAAAAAGCAATGATTAGTTGCTAAACAAGCCTGCTTGATTACCCATACCTTTATGGCATGAAGCTGGCTTGGCTGGCAACTACTGTAACCACTGTTTGTTGCTAACCAGGACTCACTACACCAAGATTATTTGAAACTAAAAGCAAGCATGACTCAAGGAGGGAGGAGCATGCAAGCCGTTAGGGCTACATACCAAACCATACATTTAAAGTACATTTGCCCCACCCCCTTCTCCTGGGAACTATAGTTTATCCATCACAAAGCTACAGTTCCCAGGATTCCTTTAAGAAGCAATGTGTTTTAAATCTATGGTGCATATGCAGCCTAAGTCATCCAAAAATGTGGATGGTTTAGTGTTATATGAACCAGTATTTCCTCTTTTAAGCAAGCAATCTAAGGAAGTCAACAAATGGAGGAACTGGGCTTGTTTTTGATATATGTTATTAGTAACAGAAGCGACGCAGAGCACCAAGATCATTGGAATAGAGCATGCATCTACAGACTACTGCTCTGGGAAATAAAAATGGAGGGAAGGTTTTGGGGCCTGCAAGAATATAGATGGTACACACCATCAATTGATGAGAAGATCTGCAGTCTTTTAATAAAACTATTACAGGTTCCAGACATGTGCTTTTTTATTGATGGGTACTAGTCTAGACCAAGACAGCTAGTCACCCACAATGACATGTATTGGCTTTTTGGTTATTCCCACCCAAATTTGAAGAAGAAGAAGAGTTTGGATTTGATATCCCGCCTTTCACTCCCTTTAAGGAGTCTCAAAGCGGCTAACATTCTCCTTTCCCTTCCTCCCCCACAACAAACACTCTGTGAGGTGAGTGGGGCTGAGAGACTTCACAGAAGTGTGACTAGCCCAAGGTCACCCAGCAGCTGCATGTGGAGGAGCGGAGACACGAACCCGGTTCCCCAGAGTACGAGACTACCGCTCTTAACCACTACACCACACTGGCTCTCTGAGTGCCCTCCCCCCCACCCCGAAATCTTGCAGAGGGCCCACTTGCAAGAAGATATTTTGCTGTCCCAAAATACTGCTGTCCTGAACTACGGAATTTGCTAATATCACTGAAATATTGTATTTTCCCAGAAGAAAAAAAAGTGCTTGCTGTTAAGATGAACCAAGTCACCTCTAATGATTTTGTCAATTAGTAAAATTCTGTCAGAGTCAAGAATGAGCTTTGAAGCTAACAAGCTCTGCTGGGGGGGGGGGGAAGGAAACAATCTTTGTGGTAGAAACAATTTGCCATATTCACAGAAAGTATTTTCTTGACATAAAAACCTGCAAGGGCAACTCTGTAAGAGAACAAAGCAAAACAAAACAAAAGACAATGTGCAGTCACAGCGGCAAACTCATTTGGATCCAGCTTAGCAGGCACCTGACAGCATGGGATTTCAGCCACGTTTTCTACCTTATAAGAGGTGGAGCAAGCAGCAACAACAGTAATTTAAAGCCCCTCAACATCTTCCACTTCTCTCCGAGCATGAACTCTGGCTGTGCCTTGAAGGAGGAAAGCATGTGGTGGAAAAGAAAATGAGTAGGTGATGATTCGGTTAAAGGCTGTAACTAAAATGTTTTAAGAAGTCTGGAAGCTGGTCCTTACTCTGCACTTGCTAAGTATCTCTTGCAATTGACAGGGATACAGAAAGATCCCGCGCTCAGCTACTAAGACAGAACATCCATCTTCATCATATGAGCGATGCAATTCTTATCTAACCTGGGATGCTACTCACATCACTGGTTAGCAGGTCCACACTATGCATCTGAAGCGTATTCAATGCACCAAAAGGCCTGATGGATCTCAAACACTGGAGGCTAGTCCTTTTCATCCTTGCAACCACCAAACTGCTGCACCAAGGCCAAGGAATCCTCACTGTCATAGAGCAATGCTTGTTTTCATCGTAAGGTGAGACAAGGCACTGACAAATCAATCAAGATACTCCATTGACAAGGGAACCTATAAATGCACATGTACTGCTTCCAGCATTACCATGCAGGGCCCAACAATCTGGCAGTTATTTGAATTGTTAAGATAATAGAACAGCGTGTAATAAAGTGAAGAGCCTTACTCATGGTTATGTTCATATGAAGCATTTGACAGTTTCACATGTGCCTGGAACAATAAGCCAGGGAATGGACGGACTTGCAACAAGCACATGGAACAAATTATTTATGTCAACATCCATCTCCCAAAAGCACTGTACAGTAATTGGAGAGCCCTGGTAAAATAACTGCCTCCGATGAAAAGCTAGATCTGTTCATCAAAAGAAGCTACTCCTCTCCTGCACTTCAATTCACAGGGCATTTCCCTTATCAATTTCCATTTGCTTCAATTTGCTTTTTTGGTGACCCAAATCAACAGAGAAAAGCAAGGCCTTCAGGGAGTCCTTGCTCTAACTCAGAACACCTTGCTAAAGCCACAATTTGACTTAGGCAATAAAAAGCACCTGCAAGGCACCTGTTTGAGTTGTGATAGCATATACAGAGCCACTGAACATCCCTCTTAAACATGCATTTTGCAAAACCACATTTCTCTTTTGTGCCTCTAATGTGCTATGAAAAACATTAATGAAGTTAGTATTGAACACTGGTAAGTGTGACAGACTGACCAAGGAGGAAACTGGTCTTCGTTTGTAGAAATGAATGTTAAAACACACAAATAACTTTGAGTATGTTACTGCTCATTTGAATTTTATTATTACTAAAATATACCTCCAAAGAAACTGCGCCTGACATCTCCTAAACCCCAAGGAGGAGAGTTGTGTTTCAAAAACGCATTCGCCCATGCCCTTATGTATGCCATCTCTAGCCATGCAAATACTTCTACCTCTCTCCACAGTCCCTTAGATAGAGCTTTTGCTTGTGTAAAGACATTTCCAGGAACAGGAGCTTAAACCGGAGCCTAAAATAATGGGGCAGAGTTCGAGAGACTACAAAAAGCCTTAGAAATGCACAGCAAGCGTCTAAAACACTTTGCGCCCTTTACATTTGTCATAACTTCCAACACAAAAACACTGAACTATACTCACAATCTATTTCTTACTCTCCTTGAGACTAGGGATAGCAGTGAAAAATTTGTGGGGGGGGGGGGTGTCTTAATCAGCAAAAAGTTTTATTTACATCTACCAAAACCTCCGTGTGTGTGCGTGCCTTTTTGACACAATACCTTTCCAACCATTAATTTTTAGAACATGCATCTTTATTATTATTATTATTATTCTTTTCCCCCGAATTCCCTATTACAGCAGGAGCGCACCAGAATGAAACTAATTTTCAACACGAAACCAGAGAGAGGCCCAGCCGATCATTCAACTTTTTAGCAAAGTTTTCTCACTGCCGCGAGACGGAGAGACCCAACGACCCCAAAGTTAGGCGAACAGTTTTGCCTGCCGCTTTTCCTCCTCCAGGTGAGGAGCTGGATGAGCGGCAGGTACGACTTTCAGAAGGAGGAGGAGGAGGAGGAGGATGAAGTCGCCGCCAGAGAGAACTTCGGAGCAGGGCGACGAGCACACACGCGTCCACGCATCCACACATGCACGCTGCCCTCCTCCTCCCGGGTTCCTCGCTCTACTTACTGAGGCCGCCAAGGGGAGAGCGAGCCCGCCCGCCTGCCTTCCGCCGCGCACGCAGGTTGCCTGCCTGCCTGAGCCCCGCAGCGAGGGCTGCGCTTGTTTACATGGCCGGCGGCCGGCTCGGTTGCCCCCGCGTCCTCTCGTTGCCCCGGCAGGGCCCTTCCCAGAAACGCCTCTGAGGAGCCTCGGCTTCCTTCAGGCCGGAGGGCGGGAGCTGCCCAGCACCTGCCCAGGCGGCGGAGGCCTCTCTCTCGCCCCCTTCCTCCCGAAAGGCGAAAGGCAGCGCGGCCTAGGAAAGGCGGGAAGAGGGTAGGCCCGAGCCAGCGCCGTGCGGCTCGTTCTGAGGGAGAAGGGAGGCCGCCGCAGGGCCCGGCCGGGGCCGCAGGAGGGTCGCGTTCACCGGCCGGAGGCGAAGGCGCGGAGAGGCCGCCCAGGGCCGCGGACAAGCTCGGCAGGAGGTTTCTTCCTCACCGGCCCTCAACTGTCTGTCGCGGGGCGAAAAGCAAAGTTTGGCCTCGTGAAGAGTCCGGGGCAGAGTAAGGGCCGCCAGTCCGAGGCCCAGACGAGTTCGCGGAAGAAACGAGCTAAATAAAAATGCGAAGGGGTCGGAGAGCGAGGAACGGATCCTCTCTTAAACAGAAGCTAAAAGGCAAAACGTTAGAAAGGGAAGGAATCCGTGCACAACTGAATAAAGTTATGTGAGGCCTAAATAAGAATAAAAACGCATAAAAACAAACTGAAGATTCCGACTCTTCTCTGGGAAGACACAGCATTCTTTCTTAGGGAAGGTCCTCACAATTGCATATTTATCTTGCCCACCTAACAGATAAGCTGGAAACACATAAATTGGCCTGTTCACCAACAGTTATGCTTCTAAACTATGTTGTTTAGTCGTTTAGTCGTGTCCGACTCTTCGTGACCCCATGGACCAGAGCACACCAAGCACTCCTGTCTTCCACTGTCTCCTGCAGTTTGGTCAAACTCATGCTGGTAGCTTCGAGAACACTATCCAACCATCTCGTCCTCTGTCGTCCCCTTCTCCTTGTGCCCTCCATCTTCCCCAACATCAGGGTCTTTTCCAGGGAGTCTTCTCTTCTCATGAGGTGACCAAAGTATTGGAGCCTCATCTTCACGATCTGTCCTTCTAGTGAGCACTCAGGGCTGATTTCCTTCAGAATGGAGAGGTTTGATCTTCTTGCAGTCCATGGGACTCTCAAGAGTCCCTCCAGCACCATAATTCAAAAGCATCAATTCTTCGGCGATCAGCCTTCTTTATGGTCCAGCTGTCACTTCCATACATCACTACTGGGAAAACCATGGCTTTAACTATACGGACCTTTGTTGGCAAGGTGACGTCTCTACTTCTCAAGATGCTGTCTAGTTCTAAACTATACAATTGTCTTAAGTTCTCTGGGCGGTTTACAACAACAACAACAACAACAACAACAATAATAATAATAATAATAATAATAATAATAATTATTATTATTATTATTAAATTTATATCCCGCCCGCCGAAGCTGGGCTCAAGGCGGCTAACAACAATAAAATAATACAACAATAAAGGGTTAAAACCCAAAAAAACAAAGAGGCAAAACCAAGGCAGGTTTCAAGTTAGTGGTCTCTGCACTGCAGCCTGGAGATGCACTTCCTTGTCTCTTGAAACGGATGCAAACAAAATAATAATTAAAACTTATATGCCACCTTTTCAGCAGCCTGACCTTGTGCATGTTTAATCAGAAGTAAGCATTTCTACATTCCATTTCTTCTTCTTTGGCAATCACTTGTAGCCGAGTAACTTTATCTTCCATAAACATGGTTTTAACAATGAGTCCATAAGTGACTGTGGAATCCAGTTCTGGATTCACACGTCCTTCCACAGTGGGGACATTGGTTTCCGGGTGGGAGTTGATCACGGTGTGGATTTGCCAAGCGTGCCTTCCTCTTGGCACGTTTCTCCCTTGTGCCCTGAGTTCGAGTGTCTTCAAAGCCCATGACACCTTCCATGTAACAACTTCCAGTCTAACCCGACTGACCTGGGAGTAAAGCCCCTTTGAATTCAGTATGATAGCTGGGTATTCAGCCCAACCCATTGCATGGTTACTCAGAAATAAGTTTTTGTTGTGCTGAATGGGACTTAGCAGTTGCAGATCTTGGGGCCTCAATTTTCAGTGGCACCTTGTGCAATGCCAAAATTTGGTGCACACACACAAACACTGCCTCTTGCCTTCCATTCTACATCATAGTTGCAGGACCCCTTTAGTGGCCCTGAGGCTCTGCGCCCAGTGCCACCAAATTAGTAGCGCTCCACTATATCCACCTCTAGGCTTCTAACTAACTGCAAGATAATTCATTTTAGGATTGCAACCTTAAAGGTAAAGGTAAAGGGACCCCTGACCATTAGGTCCAGTTGTGGCCGACTCTGGGGTTGCGGCGCTCATCTCCCTTTATTGGCCAAGGGACCCAGCATACAGCTTTCGGGTCACGTAGCCAGCATGACTAAGCCTCTTCTGGCAAACCAGAGCAGCGCACAGAAACGCCGTTTACCTTCCCGCCGAAGCGGTACCTATTTATCTACTTGCACTTTGACATGCTTTCCAACTGCTAGGTTGGCAGGAGCTGGGACCGAGCAACGGGAGCTCACCCTGTTGCGGGGATTCGAACCGCCAACCTTCTGATCGGCAAGCCCTAGGCTCTGTGGTTTAGACCACAGCACCCCCCGCATCCCTTAACTGCAACTAAATTTAAATGATTTCAATGAGACTTCATTCCAATGAAGGCTGCAGTCCTGTCCAAGTGCATACAGTGAGTCCCATTGAACATATATCTCCCTCAATAGATATATTCATTGAAATAGTACAGAAAAACATTGATCCCTCAATACCCTTGTTGAGTCAGTCTAGACGTATCTAGTCAGTAGGGGCGAGTAAAGTCTTGTGCTGTAAGTGCATTGAAATATCGGAGAGGTTTGGTTTTTTTTGCGTAAGTTTGAAAAAGATTTAACTTAAGATGAAAATGACAGCTGTTGTTCAATGTTCAACCATACTTGTGAATATTTGCTAGGTGATTAATTGTGTGGGTAAAAGCCTCAGCGCCTAGGGCTTGCCGATCAAAAGGTCGGCGGTTCGAATCCCCGCGGCGGGGTGCACTCCCGTTGCTTGGTCCCAGCACCTGCCAACCTAGCAGTTTGAAAGCACCTCCGGGTGCAAGTAGATAAATAGGGACCGCTTACAAGTGGGAAGGTAAACGGCGTTTCCGTGTGCGGCTCTGGCTCACCAGAGCAGCGATGTCACGCTGGCCACGTGACTCGGAAGTGTCTCCGGACAGTGCTGGCCCCTGGCCTCTTAAGTGAGATGGGCGCACAACCCCAGAGTCTGTCAAGACTGGCCCGTATGGGCAGGGGTACCTTTACCTTTACTAACCACAACTCTAATAATGAAACTACTACAGTCAGTTGAACTGGTGCGGGTTAGCTGCCTTCCCCATGGGGCCTTGCAAGGAAAAGGAATCCTGGAGTAATTCCATCCCCCTCCATGACTGTGCAAGTGGACAAATCAGTTGTAAGGTCTAAAAGGTCATTAATTCCTTCAAGCTTCTGTAATAAGAGAATGTCTCAATCCTGCAATTTACGTGGGGGTTATGGGAATCACACCTAAAGCCAAAATCACATATAATCAAAACACATTGGATTCAATGGCCAAAGTCTTTTCCTGCTTTTTGCCCCCTTTCTTTTTTTTTATTTTTTATTTGCCAAGTGCATGAAGCTGAATGCACCCAAGTTAAATGGACTTGCAAGTTGTGAGCTCGCTGTGTTTCTTTTTGCTCTTGGTTTTAATGTATATATGGGGAGGGGGTTGTCTATCTGTTAGTTTATTTGTTGGTTGGCAGGTCTCTTTGAATTGCCCTGGCCAAGATAAAGCGATAAGAAATTGAATTTATAATAACCTTACTGCTAGTACATTCACTGGGACGCAACTGGTATATTCACTCTCAATCTCTACTAAAGTCAGCTAGTTTGCTTGTCAACCCACTCTTACTGTATCTAATTTACACATGAACAATAAGTATAATGTGAATAATTTAGATTTTAGCAAGTAATAGCATATCTTATTTTAGTATTACAATTACAAATGATCAGACTTTAAAAATAGATACAAAGATATAGCACAGTGGAATTTGCAAGTAAGTACAATGGTGCCTCAGGTTAAGAACTTAATTCGTTCTGGAGGTCCGTTCTTAACCTGAAGCACCACTTTAGCTAATGGGGCCTCCCACCTCCGCGCCGCCGTGTGATTTCTGTTCTCATCCTGAAGCAAAGTTCTTAATCCAAAGTATTATTTCTGGGTTAGCGGAGTCTGTAACCTGAAGCGTCTGTAACCTGAGGTGCCACTGTAATTACAAGTGGGTTCTACTATATACAGTGTGTGGCTTATCATACGTCAGGAAAATTCCTGACATGTCCTTGTTTTTGGTGTAAAAATGGTGTCGGGGGAATTTTGGCAAATCGGCAAAATGTCTGGGAAAACTTGGGTGTATGGGAATGTGATGGAAAAAGCAGCAGAAACAGCTGTGAAAGCTGTTATGGGAGGAGATTTCCCCAAAAAAAGCTCAATAATTTTACTTTTTGAAATATGGCAACCCAGAGGAGGGCAACCAAAATGGTCAAAGGCCTGGAAACGATGCCTTATGAGGAGCGGCTAAGGGAGCTGGGCATGTTTAGCCTGGAGAAGAGGAGGTTAAGGGGTGATATGATAGCCATGTTCAAATATATAAAAGGATGTCACATAGAGGAGGGAGAAAGGTTGTTTTCTGCTGCTCCAGAGAAGCGGACACGGAGCAATGGATCCAAACTACAAGAAAGAAGATTCCACCTAAACATTAGGAAGAACTTCCTGACAGTAAGAGCTGTTTGACAGTGGAATTTGCTGCCAAGGAGTGTGGTGGAGTCTCCTTCTTTGGAGGTCTTTAAGCAGAGGCCTGAGAACCATATGTCAGGAGTGCTCTGATGGTGTTTCCTGCTTGGCAGGGGGTTGGACTTGATGGCCCTTGTGGTCTCTTCCAACTCTATGATTCTATGATTCTATGATTCTAATACATTGCAGTGTGGTATGCTTCTGTTCAGGATTCCTGTTACTTCATTACATTGCCCCTTCTATCTGGTTTTCCATTCCACACACCCCAAACAGGCCGTCTGAATTCCATAGGCACTTAGCATGCTTAGTTCTAATTGGGGGGAGGGAACCCTGAAAGGTGTTGTTTTTTACTTCTGCAAAACTTGAGTCCCCGCTCCACACCTACTGATATCTCCCTCTTGTGTGTGGGTGCCGTCATTTTGGCTACGTAAGCCTAAACTGATGAAACAAAGTGTAAATGTCAGAAATAAGAGACAACATAATAACTTACTTGCGTCTGACTCTTGGGAGGTGCACATGATGTTCCTAAACAGTATCTGATTCCAAGTAATGACTCCGCCTCGGCCTAAACATATTCACAGAGGGAAATGTTTGAGGCCTCTGCCCCTACATTCAACCCATGCACACAAGAATTGGATCATAACAGTCCAATACTGAGAAAAGTATAACTGTTACCTTTTAAAGCTACAATTACCGTATTTTTTGCACCATAACACTCACTTTTTTCCTCCTAGAAAGTAAGGGGAAATGTCTGTGCGTGTTATGGAGCGAATGCCTACGGATGGCGGGGGGATCTGCTGCAGTCGTGAGCAGAGGATCCATGGTTCCCCTTCCTTCCCTCCTCCGTGGCCTGCTTTGAAACAGCAAAGCGGGAGAAGAGCCGCTGAGTGGGGAGGAGAGAGGGACAGAGAGCCTGCTTGCTTTAAAGGAGCAAAGTGGGAGAGGAGAGGAGCCGCTTACACGAGTGTAAGCGGCTCCTGTCCGGTTGGCTCCTTTAAAGCAAGCAGGCTCTCTGTCCCTCTCTCCTCCCCACTCACTGGCTAAATAGCAGCAAAGTTTTTCAGCGAGCCGGGGAGGAGGGAGAGAAGCTGAGTCTGCTTGCTCTTCTGCATTATTAGCAGCATCCTTCTCCACCCACCCCACACGTGTTCCTTGTCCCTTGAGTGCTTTTCCTTCCCTCCCCACTTAAAACGTGGTTACAAAGCACAGATCCACATGGATCCTCAGGATTTTTGCATTGGGCTACCCCAAACTCACCGTCAGATCACATGTTTGTGGCCACAGCATGAACCACAAAAATCATACATCCACTGTTTCGTTTAGAATATTTTTTTTCTTGTTTTCCTCCTCTAAAAACTATGTGCGTGTTATGGTCGGGTGCGTGTTATAGAGTGAAAAATACGGTAATTTTAGTGCATATTGTTGTCTTGTTTTATGATAGAACATATGCCTAAACATAGCAGAGGGGAAATATAGCCAAACCTCCCCCATTTTATTATAGTCTGAAAACATTCAGCTGTGGGTTTTTGTTTTTTTTAAACTGCTATTAGGTTGTTGTTTTTTAATCAATTTATAATCTTACTTAGGTCATAACATGGGAGCAGGCTTCTGGTCAGTTGGCACCTGAAACTCTTACAAAACTGCAATGGATTACTTCATATTTCTGTTGCCTTTCTTATCCAGTATTAAAATTTACTAGAATGATATTCACATGCTTTCTTAGAATTTTAAATAAAAATATATCAATCCAATAGCGCTATCTAAATGCACAGATTAATGAAAGTGAAGGCCTCCGATTTGGTATTCAGATGAAGCAATTTTAATCAAAATTAGTCATGCACACAGGCAATCAATTTGCTAATATAAACCAAAGGAAATGCAGTCCGGATACAGTTATTTGCCCTTTATTTCTTTTGTGAGAATAATTACATGAGGCTTGTGATCATGAACTTAAATGGGAACAATGAATTGCAAGGAATGTGGCCCTGTGATTTTCATTCTGGCAAATATTTATCCATCTCAGGCTCTTTTTTTAAAAAATGCATATTTAGCTCCCCAGCTGAAACATCACATTTGATGACATTTGCTGTAATGCAGTAGGGTTGCCAATTTTGTTTTTCTAACAAGGCTCTTGACAGGCAGAAATTTCAGCTGATGTTTTTCCATTAACAGACATCCAAGGCATGCAGTCCTGCCAGGAGGAAAAAAGTTTTATTAATCCAGTGACGTGTAGCAGCAACAATGAAGGCTTGATTTCCATTCTTATTATTATTTTCTAGCTTGTGCTACTTAGAATGCCAAATATATAAGTAGAGTTCCCCTAATATTATTACTAAAAACTAGAGACAGATCTTACTCATTAAGAAACTATATGGTTTCTCCAGGGGTGTCACTTGATTAAAGAAACTGTACTGTGCAATTGTGTGCATGTCTGTGCAGAAATAAGTACCACTGAGTTAAATGGGGCTTACTCCCAGGTAAGTGTAATCCTATGCACATGCACCTGGGAGTAAGCTCCACTGAACTCAATAAGGTATACTTCTGAGTGGATATGTATAGGACTGAACCATCAGGCTGAAAGCCTAACCATGTCTACTTGGAAGTAAGGGACTTTGAAGTTGTATTTTGTTGGTTGATTACATTTCATACAAGTAAAAGCAATAGTTCTGAAGTCAAAAGCCTCATTTTGCTTTAAAATGGTAGACACATCTGCCTGCCTGAGAGCAAAAATCATAGAAGAGCCATTGCTTTCTGTAGGAAATAAATTTGTAGGTTTCTTTTTTAAATCAGCTACCTGATTAATAACTAATGAAACATTGTAGCCCTAGTTTTAATGGGAACATTAGAAGATAGAACAGTATGAAATATCACAAGTTGGGTGGTGTTTCATATTTTCATTTTCATTGGTAATGATTTCACTATTACTCATCCATGTTAAACCATCCTCTGAAATTGCACTTCTACTTAATTATCATTTAAAATTGCACTTCTACCTCTTAAGTTTGATATTTTGTGTTCATAAAAGGGAGAAATCTACAATGTTGCCTGAGTAATGTAGAGCTTAACATATAGTTGCACAATCCCAATTTCTGAGTAGTGTGAGATTCCGGGGGGAGTTTCTGGCATTCACCCAGTTCATGTTTCCTTTTGGGAATGAAGGACAGCAGGGAATGTGGAGTCTTCAGGATATGTAGTTTATTTACACATATATACAACCTTAGCTGTGATGAAGGGGTTCACAGCATCAACACCCGAAAAAGGTATTATTTCTCCCATAGCTGCAGCCCTGGATTCCAGCAGAAAAGCAAACATTGTGCTCTTCCTCTCCACCTTCTACAGCCTGTCATCTCTTCGCCCCTAGGCCAACTCTAAAACTCTACTTCAAACTCTGGCATTGTCTTCTAACTAACTCATCTGCTGTCTGGGACAAACTCACTCTCTTTTTGGCTTTCCTAGACATCATCTTAAAAAGCAGAGACATCACCTTGCCAACAAAGGTCCGTATAGTTAAAGCTATGGTTTTCCCAGTAGTGATGTATGGAAGTGAGAGCTGGACCATAAAGAAGGCTGATCACCGAAGAATTTATGCTTTTGAATTCTGGTGCTGGAGGAGACTCTTGAGAGTCCCATGGACTGCAAGAAGATAAAACCTCTCCATTCTGAAGGAAATCAGCCCTGAGTGCTCACTGGAAGGACAGATTGTGAAGCTGAGGCTCCAGTACTTTGGCCACCTCATGAGAAGAGAAGATTCCCTGGAAAAGACCCTGATGTTGGGAGAGATTGAGGACACAAGGAGAAGGGGACGACAGAGGACGAGATGGTGGGACAGTGTTCTCGAAGCTACCAGCATGAGTTTGACCAAACTGCGGGAGGCAGTGGAAGACAGGAGTGCCTGGCGGTGCTCTGGTCCATGGGGTCACGAAGAGTCGGACATGACTAAATGACTAAACAACAACAAATGGTTCATCACCTTCCTTTCATTTTCCTAATGGCCTATCAACCCTGGCCATTTTCTGAGCACGGGAGGCTGGGTTTTGGGATTATGAGTCTGGCATCCAGACCCTGAGCCCTGATTAGATTCTAACATCTACTGGACCCAGGAATTTAAGGGGAGTCTGGCCACCACAAACTCATAACAATATATTGCAACAAAGATAGCCGCTGGCTTCTTGTTCCTTTTCACACTCTTATGACCAAAAGAAAGGCTGGGTCAAATCTATGTAGGCAGGAATATGTTTAGCTTTCAGCAGCTGCTACTGGACTTCATTGAACTCTCTCCCTTTGCTATTGAAATATGTGGCATTGGGAGTACAGTCGTACCTTGGCTCCTGAATGCCTTGGGAGTCGAACGTTCCAGCTCCCAAATGATCAAAAACTGGAAGTGAGTGTTCCGATTTTCAAACATTATTTTAGAAGCCAAACGTCTGACGTGGAGCTTCCTGTAGCCAATCAGAAGCCACGCTTTGGAAGTCAAACGTTCTGGAAGTCGAACGGACTTCTGGAACAGATTCTGTTTGACTTCCGAGGTACGGCTGTAATTCCCGTAGATGAATCTGACCCCAGCAATGTCTCTGCGTCTCTTCACAGTTGCGTCTTGATACAGCATGACCACAATTGCATGCCTCTGGCAGGTTTGTGGTAGCTTTTTAAAATTTTAGATCACCAGAGTTTGGGAGGCTTTTCACTAACTGTGAAGTGTAAATGTGTTTGCAGTTGGCTGCTTTGTCCCATTTGCCTTTGAGAGAAAGCAACTGAAAGCTACAATCCTATACCTACATAGGGTAGAGATTCAATCCAGTTTATAATAAAGGCACTATATAAAATTCACATTTGCTGAAACAATATGAGAACTAAAATGCAGCAATTATTTAAAATTAATGCTTATCCAAATGTTGCAATGCAATTCCCCAACCAATGTTTTAACATAAATATTTGGTGTGCATAAAATGCATACATTAGTGAAGATAACATACAAAAATACATTATATAAGAAGAAACTGGTTGCAAAAAAGTGTTTGGATGAATTTGCACTAAAATGGTGAAGACTTTTTGTTCAGATTTTTTTTTTAAATTGAATTGCTGCCTAAATGTGGAGAATGGAAATCAAGATCTTAAAAATTAGAAACAGAAGAAAAATTGGCATTGCTACTTCTGAGTAATGTTTAGGACAAGGATGGGGAAGCTGTGGCTCTTCAAAAATTTATGGACTACAAGTTCCATCTTCCATGACCATTGACCATGCTGGCCGGGCCAGATGGGAGGTGGAGACCAACAACCTCTCCTTTAGGGTTACGCTTCTGGCCACCAAAACAAACTGGGATTTGATAATATCAAGACATTCCTTTGGAATTCATTATTTCAGGACATTTTCATCAATGTTTCTTGTGGGTTTATGGCTGTGAATATACACATTTTTTTAATATATTTTTTTAAAATCACACACTGACACCTGCTGGACAGGTAGAAAATAAATTTGCAGTTTCCACCCTTATCTTTTAAAATCATCTATATTTTTTAGATCTGGGATGTAAATAATGTTTGGGCATGTTACAACATTTGGGAGAGACTATTTAATGGTCAACTGCCATTAATTTTAATTCCTATCATTTTTTGTCTGATTTAAAGACTGTGGGTGCTACACAATCCATACTTTGTAACTACAGATTGCTTTTTAAAAACTGAAGTTTTAAATAAGTGTGGGTTGTATTTAACTAAGTGCCAAGCAAAAGAAAGTTAGCGCTGAACTTATTCGGGCCATCCTGCGCATGTTAAACTTCACTGTAGAGGATTTAAATTTATAAAGGATAGGAAAATAAAGGTAATTTAGCAACATGTCCAGAAGGAAAAGCTCTTGCATAATTGTTCTGCCATGGGATCTAGAATTACAGATGAACAGGATAAGTTCTAGTGGTAAGATTGCTTCTCATTTACAAACTTAGAGAGTCTGGTTTAGTAAGACAACCAGATGTGATGCAAAAGCTTTTCCATCAATGCAAAATTCCATACTGAAGAGTCATTGATATTACTCCTCAATACTAGATTGTTTGGTGTTGTGTAATCTCCATGTAAGCTGCCAGCAATAAAGAGGTGGTAAGATCTTTCTGAAGGAACTGCCACATGCAATGAATTACTGCTAACTGGTTGTTTCACAGCCTCATAAGCACAGAAGAGAAGGAATCTTGCAAATATTTTTGAGTTTGAGAGGTGTTAAGATGCTAACAAAGGGACGCGGGTGGCGCTGTGGGTTAAACCACAGACACTAGAACTTGCTGATCAGAAGGTCGGCGGGTCGAATCCCAGCGACGGGGTGAGCTCCCGTTGCTCGTTCCCTGCTCCTGCCAACCTAACAATTTAAAAGCACACAGTTCAAGTAGATAAATAGGTACCATTCCGGCGGGAAGGTAAACAGCGTTTCCATGCACTGCTCTGGTTCGCCAGAAGCGGCTTACTCATGCTGGCCACATGACCCGGAAGCTGTATGCCAGCTCCCTCGGCCAGTAAAGCAAGATGAGCGCCACAGCCCCAGAGTTGTAGGCGACTGGACCTAACGGTCAGGGGTCCCTTTACCTTTACCTTAAGATGCTAACAATAAAGTGAATTTAAGCTGGCCTCCCTAATTTCAGCCAAAATAGTTTAGTAGCTATTGCGCCAAAGGGCAGACTGCAGATCAGCTGAGATTGATCAGTGTTTCCCAACTGGGGGGGCATATGGCCCCCCGGGCCCCCCCAGGATATTCCATGGGGGCCACAGGTGAAAATCACATAAACAGAGGGCCACAGGACAAGACTAGGCAGCCACAGATAGACAGGCGTGAGAAGTGAGGCAGGAAGAAATTGGTTTTTTTTAAAAAAATCCCGATTGACTGGCTATCTGTTTGGCCAATCACAAGCGGGTAAGGGGGCGGCCCACCAGGACCTAATGCTCCTTTTTGCCACATGTGTTTTCTTGGAGAAGTCCTGGATTGTTTCCAGTGGGAGAGGACAAGGACTGAGGCTTCCATTTTGACCAGTAGAGCCTGCAATCCGAACTCCCCAGGTCAGGTAAGTGCAGTGGTGGGGTGGTAATAAATAACTACGGTGGTACCTCTAGATATGCACACCTCTGGTTGTGTATCTTTCAGGATGCAAACATGGCAAACCTGGAAGTATTTTTTTATATATTCAGAGAATAATAATAATAATAATAATAATTTTTTATTAATGCCCCGCCCTTCCCGGTTCAGAAAACCAGGCTCAGGGCAGTGAACAACAAATTTAAAACACTTAATTGATGCTACAAAAAAACCAGCATAAAATACAGTATAAAAACGTGAATAACAATAAAATCAAAAATCAATTTAGGGGGGAAATCCATCCAATAAACATTAGATGATCATCAGGGCTAGCTGGCTAAATTAGTCCTATTTGGGCCAGCGAGGAGAATTAGCTGTGGGATCCCAGAGTGGGTAATCTTCATAAAAAGGGGAGGGGGAGGGAAGGAAGGGAAATAAAAGATCAGGCTAGGTTCAAATTGAAAGCCAGGCGGAATAGTTCTTTCTTACAGGCCCTGCGGAAGGAAGTTAAATCCTGCAGGGCCCTGGTCTCATAGGACAGAGCATTCCACCAGGTCGGAGCCATCACTGAGAAGGCCCTAGCCCTGGTGGAGAATAGTCTAACTTCCTTAGGGCCCGGGAACTATGATTATTCATGGACCTTAAGGTCCTCTGTGGGGCATACCAGAATGATGTAGATACTTCTGTTCTGATTTATCATGGCTGGTTTTTGGGCCAACCAAACTTCTGCATATTCCTTTAGCAGTTTCATTAGGGATTGCCCCCTTGCAATTCATCAGCAGGAATGCTATATCATCTGAGAGGAGGTTTATAATATGAGACTGGCTGTAATTTCTTTAATTATAAAGTAGGCTTAGATGGCATTATCTAGAAGCTTTATTGAGATGGTTAGTAGAGTTGCCAAAGTTTACTGCCACCAAGTCCAGCACCTTAACAGGAGCTCAGTCTGTAGATCATACCTAGAAGATACCTGTGCTGTGAATAAATGTCACCTGCTGGTTTTTTCAGATCAAGCTGCTCTTAAATATATTGTTATCTAAGGAAGTGATGCTTCTGATCAGTATCCTGCAATTCCTCTGGAAAGGTGTAAGAAGAAGTTTCAAGGTGAGTCCGATACTATCAATGTGAGTCAATTCAAGGTGAGTAATTCAGGAAGTATTGGGAGGACAGCAAACAAAGAAGCAGAAGGGCAAGAATTTGGAAGTAATAACTACCACATGTACATAAGACAGAGTAGCTGAAAGCAATAATATCAGAGACTACAATCTTCAGCATAGTTACCCGGAAGAAAATTATACTGAAATGAGCATAATTTGTTTCTAGGTAATCCTGGTTTAGGATTAGTGCTAGAATCTGCGTCCCAAAGAAACATTGGTTTGAATGGGTTCAGTATTTGCTAATTTTCAGGAAAAGTCCATCTGTTTTCTGAGGGCGCATCCACACTAGTGTGTTCATGTGTATCTGGGTCACTGTTTCTGTGGGATGTGATACATAAGTAGCAGTCAAGCACAACATTCCTTGTTTTCCTAGAGTGGACATGCGAGGGAATGTTTGGTCCAGCCAGTCGAAAACTTCCTGTTTCCTCCTGGCTGGGACATACTTCCTTTGCATGTGACTAGAGGCGGGCGTGACCTTACCTGTCCAGGTAAGAAAAAGACAGGGCATACAGCACTCCCTCCCATCTTTCTTTCATCGTGTGAACTGCAGTGACTGGTAGCTTGCAGTCCCTGGGATTATTTCCCCATATGGGGTAGATCCACATGCGTATATTACTTATAACTAAGTCTGCATTAAGGGAGCCAATAGAAGTCTTTTATTGACTTTAAATAAGATTGCCGTGTGTTTATTCTTTTAAGAGGGATATAAGGCATCTTAAAAGGTAAAGGTAAAGGGACCCCTAACCATTAGGTCCAGTCGTGACCGACTCTGGGGTTGCGTGCTCATCTCGCTTTACTGGCCAAGGGAGCCGGCGTACAGCTTCCGGGTCATGTGGGCAGCATGACTAAGCCGCTTCTGGCGAACCAGAGCAGCGCACGGAAACGCCGTTTAGTGGTACCTATTTATCTACTTGCACTTTGACGTGCTTTCAAACTGCTAGGTTGGCAGGAGCAAGGACCGAGCAACGGGAGCTCACCCTGTCGTGGGGATTCGAACTGCCAACCTTCTGATCGGCAAGCCCTAGGCTCTGTGGTTTAACCTACAGCGCCACCCGCGTCCCTATAAGGGATCTTACCAGGAACTTAATCGTGAGAGGCTTACACAAGCCTGCAACCAGCTACCCACTGTGCATTTAAAAGGGGAATGTAAAACTCTGCTAAGTAAAAGAACTTGATAGCGCAAGTTAGGAAGGATATTAATAAACAATATATCCTCTCCTGCCTCCCTGAACATTCCCCCAGTTTCTATGTGTGCATTTGTGCATCTTCAACAACGCAGAAGTGCTTTCAGTTCTATGCCTCCAAAATCTCAGTGTTTCCTATCCACTTTGGTGGATGGTATGTGATGGGACATATTCATGCTGTGGGTTGTTCTCCACTCACTTAATCCTTTCCTATCCACCATAAGTTCCTAAAACCTGAGGTATATTATAGACATGCACATGGGCATTTGTTTACCTGTGTCTGAACACCTTTGATTTAATATATATTTTAAATAAATACAAGTTATTTTAAATACCATGTTTGCACAAAAAGGATTTATAGTCACTCCCATGAAAGACAGGTATTTCTTTTCCTTCCCTTTCTGGCCTCCTATACCTGAAAGGAGGAATTTTATTTTTAATGCAGCTGTTTTGTGCTAGAGGCCTTTGGCACAAAATAGCTATTTAAAAAATTTAAAATACTGCAAATGTGCCTTCAGCAACAGCTACTTGTAAAGGGAAGACTGCATCATTTCGTTTGTGTGAAATGGAAGTGTGGGGGGGTAATGCCAATGGATGGCACCCAACAAAACGTTACAGCACAAGTTAAAAAGACACCCAAATAATTCTCTTCAGTATGTCCACAGTCAAGCAAGATACACATTTATATTGGGCTTTCTTGCTGGATTATCCATGGATCAGGAATATCCAAATTTAGCAGGGGGAAAGTATGGACTGCCATTCTGAGGAAGATGTTGTGTGGATACCACAAAAATATAAAAGACAGAAGAGGTTTCAAATCCACATTAAACTTCAATGTGGGTGAGCCCTGAGGATTCTCTCTTAGCTCATAACATTGCCACATGAACATTATTCTGCAGACCAGTTGAATTATCATATTTTTGGGTGAGTTTACTCTTTCCTGCAACATTGCATAGCAACAACCAACTTTTGCAAGAAGCAAATTTAAATCGGGAGATCTTATGGATCCAATAGAGAAGATACCAAACAAAAGGCTGCACCGTCAGGTGGTTTGATCATATAGTTCACTGCAATGAGCAAGAGTTTATTGGCATATGCAGCTGTCTGAGACTGAATAATGCCTGCCCTTCTTTCTACAAAGCAGCAATCAATGAGAATGTTATGAAGAATAAGGAATCAACATTAAAGAACTCCTGTACAGGTGCTTTGAGCATCTGGTCTGGTGAACTGTGTATGCTCGGTATAAGAGCATAAGAAAAGCTGGATGATGATGATAATAATAATAATAATAATAATAATAATAATGATTAATAATAATTTTTATTTATACCCCGCCCTCTCCAGCCAAGACCGGGTTCCGGGCGGCTAACACCAGATATAAAACAATTGATTAAAATACAACTGTGAGTGCCTGGAGGCGGTTGGAGGATGGATGGCGGCTAACAGATTGAGGTTGAATCCTGACAAGACAGAAGTACTGTTTTTGGGGGACAGGCAGCGGGTTGGTGTGGGGGATTCCCTGGTCTTGAATGGGGTAACAGTGCCCCTGAAGGACCAGGTGCGCAGCCTGGGAGTCATTTTGGACTCACAGCTGTCCATGGAGGCGCAGGTTAACTCTGTGTCCAGGGCAGCTGTCTACCAGCTCCACCTGGTACGCAGGCTAAGACCCTACCTGCCCGCGAACTGTCTCGCCAGAGTGGTGCATGCTCTAGTTATCTCACGCTTGGACTACTGCAACGCGCTCTACGTGGGGCTACCTTTGAAGGTGACCCGGAAACTGCAATTAATCCAGAATGCGGCAGCTAGACTGGTGACTGGGAGTGGCCGCCGGGACCACATAACACCGGTTCTGAGAGATCTGCATTGGCTCCCAGTACGTTTCCGAGCACGATTCAAAGTGTTGGTGCTGACCTTTAAAGCCCTAAACGGCCTCGGTCCTGTATACCTGAAGGAGCGTCTCCACCCCCATCGTTCAGCCCGGACACTGAGATCCAGCGCCGAGGGCCTTCTGGCGGTTCCCTCATTGCGAGAAGTGAGGCTACAGGGAACCAGACAGAGGGCCTTCTCGGTAGTGGCGCCCGCCCTGTGGAACACCCTCCCATCAGATGTCAAAGAGATAAATAATTACTTGACATTCAGAAGACATCTTAAGGCAGCCCTGTTCAGGGAAGTTTTTAATATTTAACGCTGTACTGTTTTTAACACTGATTGGGAGCCGCCCAGAGTGGCTGGGGAAACTCAGCCAGATGGGCGGGGTATAAATAATAAATTATTATTATTATTATTATTATTATTATTATTATTATTATTATTATTGTTGATTAAAAACAAAATTAAAATACAACATTAAAATGCAGCCACATGTCAATAGAAACTCAAATCAAAAACTTTTTGGGGATGAAAACGTCAAATCTTCACCAAGGCCAACTATCCAGACTGGTCCTACGTGGGCCAGAAAAATGGCCAGGGAAGTCCCCAAATAGGAGTTCCATCACAGAAGGAGAAAGGAAAAAGGAAAGAGGGGGAGGGGGAGGCGATCAAGTTGATTCTAAGCCGGAGGCCAGGTGGAACAACTCTGTCTTACAGGCCCTGCAGAAAATCAGATCCTGCAGGGCCCTGGTCCTATGAGACAGAGCATTCCACCAGGCCGGAGCCAGTGTTGAAAAGGCCCTGGCTCTGGTTGAGGCTAATCTGACTTCCTTAGAGCCCAGGACCTCTAGAGTACAGTGGTACCTCAGGTTACATACGCTTCAGGTTACAGACTCCGCTAACCCAGAAATAGTATCTCGGGTTAAGAACTTTGCTTCAGGATGAGAACAGAAATCATGCGGCAGCGGGAGGCCCCATTAGCTAAAGTGGTGCTTCAGGTTAAGAACAGTTTCAGGTTAAGAACGGACCTCCGGAACGAATTAAGTACTTAACCCGAGGTACCATTGTATTGCTTTTATGGACCTTAAGGTCCTCCACGGGGCATACCAGGAGAGGCGGTCCCATAGGTACGAGGGTCCTAGGCCAGTGGCCGACCTAGACCACAATCCTACTCTCACAGTGGCCAACTAGATACTCTTTCCTCCTGGAGTTTCTAGCAAGTGGTATAAGTTAACGTAAAGGGACCCCTGACCATTAGGTCCAGTCGTGGCCAACTCTGGGGTTGCGATGCTCATCTCGCTTTACTGGTCGAGGGAGCCAGCATACAGCTTCCGGGTCATGTGGCCAGCATGACTAAGCCGCTTCTGGCGAACCAGAGCAGCGCACGGAAACGCTGTTTACCTTCCCGCAGGAGCAGTACCTATTTATCTACTTGCACTGGCGTGCTTTCGAACTACTAGGTTGGCAGGAGCAGGGACCGAGCAATGGGAGCTCACCCCGTCGCGGGGATTCGAACTGCCAACCTTCTGATCAGCAAGTCCTAGGCTCTGTGGTTTAGACCACAGCACCACCCATGTCCCATAGCAAGTGGAATAGGCAGCCCTGTTTACACACGTTCAGTATGTGTGCAACCATGTATACGTGCATCATGCTGAACCCGAAAGTGACCCAGAAATGTCATGAAGACATCACTGAAGTGTCACAAAAAGTGTGGAATAGGGGTGGGGTGGGGTGGGGAGAGGATTATACATGATTTCATGCATTGGGAGATGCATAAAGATCCCCCCCCCGCCGCCTTATTGTACATATTGCTGCTGTTGCTAAATATGTATTACATTTTATAGTTTGACTTGAGATGAATAGATCATAACTTATATTGCATTTCACAGAGGGCTGAGTTATAGAGCACATTGCTGTGCTGACATTGTGGATAATTTGATGTTGCTGCTTATGATGAAGTCTCCTCTCCTGGACAGTTTTTATTTATTTATATTTTATATTGCATTTATATATTTTATGGATAGCACTATGTACATTATGTTGTCCTTATATTACCATATTGCCAACCTGCCAGTCGCCTTTTGACAAAGGATGGTATATAAATTTCTTCAATAAATATAATGAAGGATAATTATGCACATGGCTGTTACAGAGAAAAATGTAGACGTTGGAGTCGACAAAATGAAATACAAAAAGTACCATCTGTGACTTAGTACTTAAGCGCATGCAGAATAAGAATTGTACCAATTGCTGGAAAAACAATCAGCATTGCTGAATAAATCAACAAATGTATTGGCACACAAAATCATTTACTTATTTATTACTACATTTATATCCCACTTGTCGTCCAAGGAGCTCAGAGTAGTGCACATGATTCTCCTGCTCCCCATTTTATCTGCACAACAACCCTGAGAGGTATATTTGGCTGAGAAGCTATGTTTGGCCTGAGGTCACCCAGTGAGCTTCATTGCTGAGTGGAGACTTGAACCCTGTTCTCCTAGTGCAATGTTCTAACTAAGGTACGATAATATGATACAATACGATAATCTTTATTGTCATTGTCCCATACAGAACAATGAAATTGGAAAAAATCTACATAAGACATTCAAAAACCAACAAGCCTGCTATCCCAACCTGGTTAGCCCCCTAAAAACTCTGATACCCCATTTTTAAATACAATATACTACCATAGAGACTCCTTACGCTGCATTTAAAACCAAAATCGCATTTGGATAAAAACTGTTTCTCAGTCGGCTAGTCCTAGTCTTTGTAACCCTGTACCTTCTTCCAGAAGGTAGAAGCTGAAAGAGATCATTTCTGGGGTGCGCACTATCCTGCGCTATCTCTGCAGCTTTCTTATGGCACCTGGAAGCATAGATTTGGTCCAAGGTGGGAAGAGTGCACCCAGTTATTCTCTCCGCAGTCTTTACAACCCTGGACAGCATTGTTTTTTCCTTGACCGTGCAGCTCCCAAACCACACACACAGACCATAAGTTAATACACTCTCAACAGTACAATGGTAAAATGCCATCAACAGGTCCTTTGAGAGATTGTTTTTCTGGAGGATTCTCAGAAAATATAACCTCTGCTGTGCTCTCTTCATCAGGTCTTTGCTGTTTCCCCCCCAGGTTAGGTCATCTCTCAACTCCATTCCCAGAAATGGAAACACCAAGACCTGTTCCACGCACTTCCCCTCAATAATGAGTGGCTGTACTAAACTGTCTTTCTCTTCAGAACCAAATGCATACAATTTAACTTCTTGATAAACTGTAATTCAGTAGTTTTCACATTGGAGTTTATTTCTGAAGTTCCTTTGTTCAAGGATGGCTGTCTTCTGGTCAATCACAGAGTGTTCTGGGTCACTTGCTAAAGTTAATTGCTTTAATGCTCTGTGAAAATGCCTTCGTTTAAGCTTTCACTGAGGTGTGACTCAGTCAGTTATAAAATATTATTTGTATGACTGAGAAAGTTGGTGGGGTTTTTTAGTTTGTAAGAGCAGGTTTATGGCTTTTAGAGCTTGTAGGAGTTGTTTTAATTGTTTTTAGAATTTGTTCCATCTTATTTGCAATCCCACTCTACACCGTTTTGATGGCCTCGGGCTGTGAATGGGTTTATAAATTATTGAAATAAATTTCTCATTAGTAAAAGAAATCATTATTCCACAGGGTTGATAAAATCGATACACACACCAAGTGTTTGTCAGTCACCCCAAATCCTTTATATTCACTGGAAGGTGGAATATTTGTGAAACACTTTCATTCCTTAGCATCTGGGTAGATACCCAAAGAAGGCAAAAATAAGATACTTCCCTCAGACACAGCAAGGTTTTCCTGCACAGAACCCACTGGAAATGGGATTGCACTCAAATGTTGGGATTCCAAACAAAATCAGGCTATGTTTATCAAAACAGAATCCTTTTCTGGAACCTACCAGGATTTAAGATTTCAGAGGTGCAAGAATAAGCACCCAAGTGATAGCTCCAAAAACCTGGGCAGAGTGTCTACCAGCAATATTGAGCACAGGGAAGGCGAATCATGGAGGACTCAAAGGGAAACTTGTTGAGTTCAGGGGTTCCAAGGCAGCTCTAGTCTTTGATTACAATGACTCAGGGTGATCCTGGAATGTGCACAAGACCACCAGGTACACAAAAGAGAAACCACAGTCTTGTTCCTATTGAAGATGGGAGTTTGAAGATGTACTCAAAATCTTGGAACTCTTCATAGCTAGCCAATGGGAGATCGTGTTTCTTTGATTAGATTAGGAACTGGAGAATGGGTAAATAACCCCTATGAATTACATTAAGAGGTCACTCCCAAGTGAATAGTGGGTGGGGACATTTCCTTGTCCATTTCAATAGAGCGTTTCCACAAGGGCACTTTATCCCAGTTTGCAAGATTCTTTCCAGACTTGTTGACCTTTTCAGACAAAAAGACAACCTTTTCAGCAAGTTACTCATGAGCACACAAAATGGTGGTGGAATGGTATTGCCCAGCAACAAGTTATAACATTAATACATTTGTTGATTTGTGCATTGTGTGTGTGTGTGTGTTTAAAGCATAGAATATTATAGATGTCAGATGATAAGCCAAATTGCAGCTTGCTCAGGACCATGAATTGCAAACAGGCAAAGCAGAGTGGTACTCTTCCAGTTTTCCTTTGGGGCTGGTCCTACAGTCTTAACACTGTAAAGCACTTTAAGCCATTGCAGACTGATGGCAGTGGAGGAAGAAACTTGAACCATGATTTTTGACAGCAGCAGATGCTTCCAAAGCCTTTGAGAAAGAGCAGTCTCTCTGCTGGAATTTCAGCAGCAGTGGGTTGTCTCCAACTAAGTTCTCTAATTTAGTTATGCCTATTAATTTCAGTGGGTCTGCCCAGAGTATGACAAATATTGGGCACAACCAAGTACTATAAAAGTCCACAAGGCCCCACCTTTTTCTTCAGTGCTAGTTCTCTAGCCTGGGCAAGGGGACTGTGGAATTTGGAGCTCAGCCCTGGACGTAGACATAACTACATTTATATCCTATCTTTCTGGGATAGGATAGAAGACTCACACAGTTGTGTAATGATGTGTGCATTCAATAGCAAGTAGGATTTCACATTCAGCACACATGAAGTAGACATTTCCCCTTCTGCACAAGTAATTAAAGGCATATACACACGACGCCCCCTTGTTATATAACCTAACAGTTCCAAATGCTCACACACCAAGCTAACAATGTAATCTCATGATATTTTCAGCAAGGACCAATGTTCATCATTACACCCTTGCATGTCTCAGGATGCCCGCATACTACTAAAAAATCCACTTTTTTCTCTTCTGAAACACCCTCCCTGATAAAGAACTGAATGACCCAGCTCTGCATGGGAACAGTGACCCAGTACTGACAACCATATTACCATGTGGTCGGGCTTACCATATAGTTGTTTGATCAACTAGATTAATACGTACACCATCCAATCTTTTGTCTGCCACAAATGTGTGGTAAAAGTTGGGAGCTTCAGCAAGTGTTGGCACATTCCCAGGTGACTTAATGGCCATTTGACTTAGTAACTTAGTCTGATTATGTTGAGTTGTGGAGGTATTTACCCAAGCTAGAGTCTTACAACCATGGTTGTCCTTTAAGAAACAGCTTATCTTTTGTTCTTTTTTCTTTCCATGGTCTTCAGATCTCAAGCAGCAATAAAGTGGTACCTCAGGTTACAAACACCTCAGGTTACAAACACTTCAGGTTACAGACTCCGCTAACCCGGAAGTAGTACCTCAGGTTAAAAACTTTACCTCAGGATGAGAACAGAAATCATGCGGCGGCAGCGCGGCGGGGCCCCCATTAGCTAAAGTGGTACCTCAGGTTAAGAACAGTTTCTGGTTAAGAACAGACCTCCGGAACGAATTAAGTTCGTAACCAGAGGTACCACTGTACTACTTGTCCATTCAGAAGTAAGCGCCATTGGACTTACTCCCAAGTAGGTATGCAAAGGTCGGCGGTTCAAATCCCTGCGACGGAGTGAGCTCCCATTGCTCAGTCCCTGCTCCTGCCAACCTAACAGTTCAAAAGCATGTCAAAGTGCAAGTAGATAAATAGGTACGGCTCCAGCAGGAAGGTAAACGGCGTTTCCGTGAGCTGCTCTGGTTTCGCCAGAAGCGGCTTAGCCATGCTGGCCATATGACCCGGAAAAACTGTCTGCAGACAAACGTTGGCTCCCTCGGCCAGTAAAGCGAGATGAGCACCGCAACCCCAGAGTAGTTCATGACTGGACTTAACTGTCAGGGGTCCTCTACCTTTACCTTTTTTAACTTTTACTCAGAGTAGACTCATTGAGATTAATGGACCCAATTAGTCATGTCCATTAATTTCAATGTGTCTGTTCTGAGTAGCACTAACATTGATACTCAGAAGTAAATCCTATTGAATGTAGTAGGGCTTACCCCCAGGTAAACCACGTTAAGATTTAATCCTTAGTTCTGAGTAAACATGTACAGGTTCTGCTGTCTATTTTTTGTTCCAAACCGTATTTTGAAAGATACAGTAGTTATCATGAGGTAGTTTTAAATATTCATGGGGAATCTAGCCTGGTTCAAGTTTACTTATTTTTAATGGGAAACTGTTGTCATAGCTATAACTTTCCGATTCTGAATAGAATATGAGAATGTGTGCATTATATATATTTACAGTTGCAATCGAAATTATTCAACTCCCATTGCAAATTGGGTTTATTATCAAAATTTGCAGACTTTCAGCTGTTTGCAATGAGCAAATCAAGCAAAAGCAATTGAAATAGCTCAACGGATCAAAGGATGCTTCAAGTGTTTCCCCCAAATTCAGCTGAAACTGGAACTTATATTGGCTTCTCCCGTCTCACAATTATTCAACCCCTTGAATAGAATCTCTCACAGCAACACAAATACAACAGGTGTTGCCTCAAGCACACCTGATGCAACTAATCAAGGGCTTCTTAGATGTGCTTCAGCTGCAACACATGAGCTTTTTTTAGTCTTAGCTCAGATATTTCAACAACTTTTGTGTTGACTGCAAGTCAGAAATATGGCTAAGTCAAGAGCAGTGTTAGAAACGGAGCTTTGAAAGCTGGGAGCTAAATGGCACCTTAAACCTAGGTTATGGGCGCAACAACAGAATGCCTGGGTGCGCTTGTTTATAACAAGAATACAGTGCTGAAAATGAATGAACTTCAGCTGAAGTCTAGTTGTCATCTAAAGACTGCAAAAACAAAGCCATACTTCCCCCACCTGCTCCCCTAATATTCTTAAGAGGGTCTCTTCTCCAGTCTTCAGAGGAGCTGGAAGTTGGGAGGCAGAAAAAGGCCCTCCTTTCCTTCCTCTCTGCAGTTTACTCTGAACTCTTAGGTGCAGTACTGCTCTCAGAGCTCAGAAACGGCTCGTGCTGATGAAATGCAAAATACGCCTAGAACAATGGGAGTTTCGAACACTGGTCAAGACAATGGTCCAAGAGGTAAGAGAATAGATCATCACCCTTCATAAGCAAGGGGCAGGATACAAGAAGATAGCGAAGGCACTGAATGTTCCTAGAGACACTGCTGGAAGCATAGTTCGCAAGTTCAGAGGAACAGTGGTTACACTACCTGGACGGGGCAGAAAAAGGAAGCTATGTGTGGAAGCAACCAGATTTCTGAGAAGATGGGCTGGTAAAAGCCCTCAAGTGACTTCAAATGAGCTGCAGCAAGACCTGGAGGCAGCAGGCACTGAGGTTTCAGTGAACACAGAAAGCCACAGACTAAACACGTATGCCTTCCATGCCAGACCTCCAAGACATACACCACTACTGACCCAAAAGCACAAAAAAGTAAGTTCTAATATGAGCAAAATCATATGAATAAGCCACAGAAGTTTTGGGATTCTGTTCTGTGGAGCAATGAACAAAATAGGAATTTTTCAGCCCCATGGATCAATGTTATGTCTGGAAGAAGAAGAATGAAGCATACACTGAAAAGAATACAATGAAGAATGGTGGTGGCTCAGTGATGCTCTGGGACATCTGGAAACTTGCAGCATTTAGAAGGCAGGATGGATTCATTGAAGTATCAGGAAATCCTAGGAGGAAATGTCATGCCATCTGCGAGGAAGCTGAAGCTTGGGTGTCATTGGACCTTCCAACAGGACAATGCTCCCAAAAGCATCCCTCAAATTCCACCAAGACTTGGTTGCAGAAGAAGTCCTGGAAGGTTCTACTACAGTGGCCATTTCAGTCACCTGACTTGAACCCCAAAGAAAATCTCTGGTGGGATTTGAAGAAGGTGGTTGCAGAACGCAAACCCAAGAATATTACTGAACTGGAGGCCATTGCTCATAAGGAATAGCTAAGATTTCTCAGGGACTCTGCCAGAAGCTGCTGTCTGTCTATGCATTGTGTTTGCAGCTGGGCATAGCAGCAAAAGGCTGCTCCACTGAGTACTAAAGATGCTTGCCATGAAGGGGTTGAATAATAGTGAGATTGTAGAAGCCAGGACAAATTCCAATTTCAGCTCGGGGAACCACTTGAAGCATCTGTTGTGTTGAGCTATTTCAATTGCTTTTGTTTGATTTGCTCATTGCAAACAGCTGAAAGTCTGCAATTTTTGACAATAAACCTGATTTGCAACGGGGGTTGAACAATTTTGATGGCAACTGTATATATGCATTTTTTTACTTGGAGGTGCAAAGTGAATACTATTTTTTAAGTTTTTCTTGCTTTAAAATTGTTTTCATTGTGCTAGTGTTGCATGCTCATTGCACATGCAAAATATGTGCATAATTTAGAATTGCATACAATAGGTGGCTTCACAGGCTTAAAAGCAATAATGACTGACATTTTTCTTAAGAGAGAGTGAATGATATCAAAGAGGGGGAAATGTTTTATTGACCTGTTTGCTCATACTGCTAATGTTACTGTTCCAAACTTTAAAGTCAGCAAGAGCAGAAGAAACCATTTACATCCATGAAAACAAAGAAGCCGGGAAATAGTGACATAAATGTGCAGCAATGCATGGAGGGATAGGCAGCGCCTGAAATTCAACAGGCGCCAGGTGCGCGGGTGTCGCTGTGGGTTAAACCACAGAGACTAGGACTTGCCAATCAGAAGGTTGGCGGTTCGAATCCCTGCGACGGGGTGAGCTCCCGTTGCTCGGTCCCTGCTCCTCCCAACCTAGCAGTTCGAAAGCCCAAAGTGCAAGTAGATAAATAGGTACCACTCTGGCAGGAAGGTAAACAGCGTTTCCGTGCGCTGCTCTGGTTCGCGAGAAGCGGCTTAGTCATGCTGGCCACATGACCTGGAAGCTGTACACCGGCTCCCTTGGCCAGTAAAGCGAGAAGAGTGCCGCAACCCCAGATTCGGTCACGACTGGACCTGATGGTCAGGGGCCCCTTTACCTTTACCTATCAGCCACTTGTGACCAAGTGAAGATGCCTGGGCACCCGGATGCTGCCTGACGTCTCCCCCATCTGCAGGTGCATGCCTAGGGATCTTTGGACTTGGACGGTTTTCACATACTAGTACCCCATCCTGTAGAATTATATCCATTATATTTTATCTACACAGTCAGAATGAATTTCAGGAACCAAAAAGTCATAATGAAAAAGACAACTTTTGAACTGTCTGGTCCAAAAATGACAACCAGGCATCCCATTTTGGCGACTGTAACCCCGGTGTAAGGAGCCATTTGGTACCTAGCTTATATATCTGAATTTCTAACACTGTGCCCAGAGTGGCTGGGGCAACCCAGTGAGATGGGTGGGGTATAAATAACAATAATAATAAAAATAAATTGCCCCCCTCTCAGACCTCCCTCCACCAGCTCAATTGCGGTGCTCACTTGCCAAACTTTGTGCTCCATTGAGTTGCATACAGACATACTGCACTTTTATATGTTTAAAAACAAAAATATGCACTTTTATCAATTAAAAAAGAGCAGAGTTGGAGTATAAATTCTGTCTTCTCTGCTAGTCCTGCCCCCCTGGCCTGGCAAGGCACCCAACCTAAGCTAAAGTAACATTTCCCCCCCCCAGCTGATTACAACAGACAGATCTCACATCCTGGGATGGAAAGAGTCTGCCAAAACCAGGAAGTTCAGGTTGTGAGTCTACCTATCCCTCAGTGAACTGCTGCACAGCTTTGTCACTACTTCCTGGCTTGTTTATGTGCAATAATGTTTATGGACTACCTGTAATTACCTGAAGTATACCTGAAGTATACCTGAAGGAGCGTCTCCACCCCCATCATTCTGCCCGGACGCTGAGGTCCAGCGCCGAGGGCCTTCTGGCGGTTCCCTCATTGAGAGAAGCAAAGCTACAGGGAACCAGGCAGAGGGCCTTCTCGGTAGTGGCGCCCGCCCTGTGGAACGCCCTTCCAGCAGATGTCAAAGAGATAAACAACTACCTGACATTCAGAAGACATCTTAAGGCAGCCCTGTTCAGGGAAGTTTTTAACGTGTGATATTTTATTGTAGTTTTGGTTTCTATGGAAGCCGCCCAGAGTGGCTGGGGAGGCCTAGCCAGATGGGCAGGGTATAAATAATAAATTATTATTATTATTATTATTATTATTATTACCTATGACACCTTTGGGCAAAGAACAACTATCGAAGATAATAAATAAGTAAATAGGTGTTGCCTGAAGAGCTCATCTGTCTGGAGCCTATTGCCATTTGGTTTTATTAGATGAGAGGTGTTCTACTGTTCTTGGCCAATTATAATTTTCTAAACTTTTGTTACCTTTCCCTCTCTCAGAGATGGGTAACTGTGGAGCTCCAGAAGGTTCTGGACTCCAGTTCCCATCATCCCTGACCACTGGCCATGCTCTTGGTCTGCAGGGCAGATTCACCATCCTTGAAAGCCATCTCAGTTCTCTGGTTCCTTTACGTAGCCCCCAAACAGGACCAAGCAGAAGAGGGACCTACCAGGCTCTGCTTATCTGGTTGGCCACTGTGAGAACAGGGTGCTGGGCTAGACATGGCGATCCCAAGGCAAAATGTCCCAAACAGCCTAATAGGGACTGAATGTGCTGAATAGCCCTGGAATACTGACTTGGGGTGTGTGGGTGACCCCAAAAAATGATGTAGGAGGGCAAACAGAATGGAGTATCACGGAAGGCATGATTGACTGACTGGACCATTTTGGGGGCAGGCCCTCCTTACGCTATCTGCTTTTTAATCAATATTATTGTACCATTATGTTTTCATGTTGGTAGACTGCCTACCATTGATGATGATGATGATGATGATGAAAGAACAGTTTATTTAAAAAATTAAACCAAATAAAATTAAAAATGCAACAACTTTTAAAATTTTGTTAAGAGATTTTGATCATGTTGAGGTTCTCCATTCTGCTGAGCCAGAAAGGTTAAGAATGGGGCACAAGAACCTCTGGACATACTGTATTATCATACCATTACTGTATTATCCTTTAAGGGCACGCATATCTCCAATTATCATCAGATTAGTATAACAATGAACGCTTATAAGCTATGTTGTGGGGTTGTTGTTTTTTACTATTTAGTTCTTCCTACGTCTTAAGGGCAAGCTTTTGAATTTCAGTGTGAATTCCAACCAAAGAAATATAAAATGGCACCCAATTTTCCCCCACATTATGTTGTTCTGGGAAACCATCACTGTTTGCTTCAGGGAAGTGGGGACCTACTTAAAACCTTATAAAAGGAGATTATATACAATGAGGTCTTCTCTTCTTTTGTGGAACCAACAAAGGCAAGAAGATGATGCCAGATTGGAGTGTTACAAATCCCCTCATCCTAAACTGGGAAGCAGATCCCCCTTCACTGGTTGAGCCTTGAGGCCACCAACTCAAAGTCTCTCCCAAGCAACACCCTCCCAGACGTTTCCGCGACGGCCACGCACCCCAAGCGGGGCCTGGACGGGGCGGGCCTCCGCCGCGTGATGCCGTTCAAACGTGCCAATGGAAGGCCGCGGAGGCGTGTCAAGCGCGCCCTCCCCGCCAGGGGCTTTAAAAAGAGCACCATTTTGTGCCGGCTAGTCCGGGAGGCGGCGGGATATCGATCGGCGTGGTCCGCCTTGGGGAGGAAAAAAGAAGTTGCGCCCCCCGCGAGGGGAGAAAAGAGCGAGGCGAAGAAGGGCGGGCGGAGGAGGAGGAAGGCGCCTCCTGCTCCTCCTCCTCCTCGTCGGGGAAGAAAGCGGCAGGAGGCGGCGGAAGAGAGAAGCCGGAGCTGCTGCGCGCAAGTCCCTCGGCCGCAGTAGCTGCTCGACGGCAGGCGGCGGCGCTGGAGAGACCCGGAGGGAGCCGCCGCCGCCGCCGGCGCCGCGGCGCGAAGAAGGCGATGAAACCCCACGGAGCTGCCGCCGCCGCCCCCGCCGCCGCCGCCGTCAGCGCCTGGCCAGCCCCTCGGGGCGCCGCGGGCTCGGAGGCGGAGAAGGTGGTGCACTCGCGCTCGCAGGCGCTGCTCTTCTTGGGCGGCGGCACGAAGGCGCTGGGCGACGCCTTCAAGCTGCTGGTGCCCAAGTCGACGGAGTTCATGAGCTCCGACGCCGAGCTGTGGAACTTCCTCTGCAGCCTCAAGCACCAGTTCTCGCCGGTCATCCTCCGCAGCAAGGACGTCTACGGCTACGCCTCGTGCCGAGCCTCCGTGCCGGACCTGTCCCGGGGCTTGGCGGCGGCGGCGGCGGCGCAGGGCAGGAGGGAGCGGCCGTGGAGGAGAGCCGCCGCCAGGGGGAGGCGCCTGCGGGTGGCCGCCGCCGCCGGAGGAGGAGGCGCGAAGAGGGCGGCCAAGAAGCGCTGCAAAGAAGAGGCAGCGGCGCCCGAGGTTGCCCGCTGCGCTTCCGACGGGCGCCCCGAGCAGCAGCAGCAGCAGCCATCGGTTCCCGGCCCGGCAGCGCCGCCCTTGCCCGCGGGGACTCTCTTCGAGGGCAGGTCCCTCGAGAGCATCTGGCAGGCGGCCACCGCCCGCCAGCCGGACTCCTTCCCCTCCGTCAAGGTGCGCGGCAGCGTGTGGAACCGGCGCAGCTTGGAGGCCACTCGGCGGAGGGCGCGGCGCCTCCTGGGGGTCGACCTGGCGCCCGTCGTGAGACTCCGCCGCTTGCCGCTGGTCGGGCGCCGAGGAGCGGGCGCCCCTTGAAGGAGCCGCCCCAGGCACCGGGCTTGGGGGGCGGAGAACCGGGATTGTGAGAACCGGGATTGTGATTTTTTTTGGGGTCCCTTCTCCTCGCCAGCCGCGACGTAGCGAACCAGCGAAGGGAGGCGCGTGGCAGTCACCTGTTTACAATTACTCTGGTCCGGATTGGGTCGTCCTTACCATTCAATGAACTGCACTTTAGGGCGAAGTCTTGGGAGGACTGTCGCCCCTTTCCCAGCCCCATTTTCCCCACCTGGACTGGGCGGCCTCTCGCCACGCGATCTACGGGGGAGCCTTTTCTACTTACCTTGATCACCTTGGGCTGAGGAGGAGGAGGCAAGAGTTGCAGTCTGGCTTTTCCTTTCCTTTCGAGTCACTTTTTCTTTCTTGCCATTGGGCTACCTCACTCACGAATTTGGCAAAGAGATCACTTGTTGCTCCCCGCCCCCCTTTCCAAAGGAACTTTGCTACCAATTTAATGCCAATTTCCCCCCTTTAAGAAGTAGCCAATGGACTATTATATATGACTTTTGTGCAATTGCACTAGATGCTCAGGGTTACTTGAATATGCTAAGTGTTTCCAGTTTCAGATAACGGGACTTAAGCTTTTGACCAAGGATGCTCAAGGAATGAAGACTTAATTAACAGCTCACGGCTGATTTGATGGTGCAAAAATGTTTTGCTCCTTTTTGTTTTTGTTTTGTACATGAGTTGGACTTTGTGGTAACAAACTTTCAATATAATAATGGTTGAATGTTTTGTATGTAATAAAGTTTTATAGTTGAAATTTAACTAGTATTTCTAATAGTTTCTAAAAATGAGAATTGTATTGGATACTTCATTTTATATAATCCTTACTTTAGAGAAGCTCTCAAGCTAAGTGAAAACTAATAAAAGTGTAAAAGTAAGAAATTGCTTCTACAGTTTAATTTATTAAGAATGTTTGGCCTGGACTACAGGGTGTTAAGGTTCATTGAAAGTGTTCAGGGTGACAAGTTCAGCAAGATCACTAAAATACAGGAGCAAGTAGGAATTTTAGATTGTTTGCTACCTTTAAAAAACCAATGTTGTGGGCATTCAGAATTGCTGTTCTGGCTGCCTTCTATTTCCCTTAAAATCTGATTGGAAATACAAAAGCCATTGATCTTCCAATATGCTTACAGTTTAAAATAATCTGTATGGCCTTGGCATGTGTTAACTATTTGGCATACAATACAAGCTGAAATAGTGTAGTGCAGAAAACTACTAACTGCTGAATCCTAACCACATCTATTCTGAAGTAACTATTTACTAAATTCAGTGGTACTTGCTCCCATGTAAGGTGTTAGGACTGCCGTCTAAATGCTGAGTTCATTGGGAGCATTTTTATTTCAAGCGGCTTTTCCCAAATTAGTAGACAAGGGTAGAAATTCAGGATAATGCACCAGCAGCAGCTTTGTCCAAGCAGTAAATAAAATAGGCCCATTAGCCAAACTTAAAATGCCAGTAGCTGTGTTTTAGTAATGGCCTGTGTTACCTACCACAATAAATGTGCATTTGTTAGGGCAGGCATAGGCAAACTCTGGCCCTCCAGATGTTGGGGACTACAACTCCCACCATCCCTGACCACTGGTCCTGTTAGCTAGGGATGATGGGAATTGTAGTCCCAAACATATGGAGGGCCAGAATTTGCCTATGCTTGTGTTAGGGGATCCATATAAAGCTTTACCGACATATAATGGTGGTAGTTAAGCGAGAGATGAGCTGCTTTCGTTTGGATGCATGGCTGTTTGCATGAGTTCACACTGTATCTTATCCATGAGTTGGAGCCTTCTCTGCTCGCTCTCTTGCCTGCTTTGGAGCAACAAGGCTTTTGCAAAGCTCCAGATTGGAACTTCTTTCGTTGTGATAACAGTTGGAATCAACTTTTGGGAAGAATATACATCTGCATTTATAACGCACCACTGGTTGCAAAGAAGAGTAAAGCCCCAAGATGAGTTTTGGCATGAACGCAGTCCAGACAGAGAGCGTCATCCTTTTGGCTGCCAGCAGGTCTAGTTATTCTGAAGAATCTCCTCAGGGCACCTCTGAGCAGTGTGGCTGTTTTTGGGTCGTACTAAGAGTCATTCGTGACTGGACTTAACTGTCAGGGGTCCTTTACCTTTTAATCTGCTACAGAACTGAAGTGTGAAATGACCTTGAAGTAAGTAGGGAAGTCTCTTGTAAGGGGCTACTCTTTCTTCTTGGCGAGTCCATTCACACCAGGTGTAAGGAACCTTCGGCCCTTCAAATGTTGCTGAACTACAACTCACATCCTGTCCCCAGCAAGCATTGCCAGTGGCCAAGGATGCTGGGAGTTTCAGTTCAAGGTCTGAAGGGCCACAGGTTCTGCACACCTAGAACTTGTCAACTGATAAAATTGGTTCTAGGTTAAGGGTTTTGAAACCAAATTGCTTGGCCAAGGAGTCCAGCTTAAAGCCAAGGCCTACTAGCAATTGGAATAAGTAATCTTTTGCTTCTCATCTGGCTCCCAACAAATTTTAAGCTTTAAAAGTGGAGACCATTCGGCTTTACATACAGCAGCATGTATGCATTAGAGCATGGGTAGGTAAACTAAAGCCTGGGGGCCGGATCCGGCCCAATCACCTTCTAAATCCGGCCCATGGACGGTCTGGGAATCAGTGTGTTTTTACATGAGTAGAATGTGTGCTTTTATTTAAAATGCATCTCTGGGTTATTTGTGGAGCATAGGAATTTGTTCATTCCCCACCCCCAAATATAGTCTGGTCCCCCACAAGGTCTGAGGGACAGTGGGCCAGCTCCCTGCTGAAAAAGTTTGCTGACCCCTGCATTAGAGAGTGGGCAGAAACCATAAATAATCTGGTGAGTTGGGTTGCTGCTGTCCACATTTCCCTCCACTGCTGGACAGTGAAGTTCTCTCAAAATGGTGCCCACCTGTTCTTCCTTCTGATATAACCCAGGGTGATTGTATCTCCATAAGAGCAAGAATTAGATACTGGAGCCCTTCTCTCAGAAACAAGGTAAGCTGGAAGCATGAGGACTCAGGGTCCTAGAGTCCGCGTCTCCTTCCCAAAGTCTAGTTAGTGCTTGGCCAGCTTTGGAAAGGAGATGGGGAGGGGGCTCTAGGACCCTGCCAGAGCCTCACATCTGCTTCCCAAAGCCTGACCTCACCAGGCTTTGGAAAGGCAGCATGAGGGCTGGTGTGTATCAAATTTTGGCCTTGCTCCCCCCTCCCGCATGACAAGGCCCACAGGTTCCATGTCGAAGTAGTCTTGTGGCATGAAAAGTTATGAAAAGTTGGACTGCGCTAGAATATTAAAGCTTAGGAGCAAAGCGAAGGAGCCAGGGACAGTTTCCAAGAGCAACCATAAAAAAGCCTGTCAGCTTCTCAAAGCCTAACATTCGGTGGCTACAGTTTTTAAAAAAAGCCCTCAAGAATTCATGGGTACCTTAAGGTGCTCTCAGATGGATAGCCTGGTAGCTGCACTGGTTCCTGGTTGGGGACAAGGCAAAGGGTCTTAAGGGACAAATTTGGCCAGACCCAACCCCCACAATTCCTCTGTACCAGGTTTTCAAATAATTTGGCCTAAGGCAGCATTTCTCAAACTGGGCCAGGGACCACCAGTGGACCTAAGGTTTGCAGGCCATTGCCATTATTACCCTGCAGTCCAGACTTTGAGTTCGACTGCTGCCAACAGCTGCTCCTCTGATGCACAGCAACTGGGCTTTGTGGGAGCAGGAGTTGCGCATAGAGTGAGGCTGTGGAATGCAAAGCTGGAAGGAAGGAAATGAGCAATGGCAGGACAGAGTGGCCCTTTGTGAAAGAAGGAGGAGACAGAATGGGAGACGAAAAAGAGGAGGTATGTAGAGCTGCTGTGCCTTCCAGCTCTTCTGCCTCTTGCCCTCATTTCTTCCCACTTGTATCTCTTTGTTGAGCCTCTCTTCCTCCTCTTGAAGGGAAAGAGCCTGAGGGCGCACTGAACGAAATGAGGAATATTTAAAACCATTTAAATATTTAAAATTAGCAGCCTCACACTCAGAATACTAAGAAACAAACCAGCACATTTTTTTAAATTAGTGGTTAAATTGGCACAGCTTTGAAAGGTTCTGTCCACCATCTTGATTTAAAATGGTGTCCAATTATGTCTTAACATGGATAAAAAAACCTGCTCCTTGGTATCAGAAACCATCGTACCGAATTGGGTTATGGTATCGTAAGAGGTATCCAAACTAATTTTTTTAATCTACATAAGTAAACTGTGTGTAGGTCAGCAGAAGAGCTAGCATGGATAACATGCCTTTCTAAAAGGCATTTATCTCTCCATAACCCTTTAGAGAAGATAATAAAAAGGTAGAGGAAGGGACAACCAAAACTATCTAGCGGCTGCAGCAGCTTCCTTTTGAGGAAAGAGCACAATGTTCAGAATTTTTTAGATTAGAAAACAAGGCAAGTGTTGGGGGACATGATGTGTTAATAAAATTATGCATAGCGTAGAGAAAACAGTTAAGTTTTTCTCCATCTCTTAACACTAGAAGCAGGCACTATCCATTGAATACAAATGATGTGAGATTTAGGACCGCCAAAATTCACATAAAGCAGGCATGGCCAAACTTGGCTCTCCAGATGTTTTGGGACTACAATTCCCATCATCCCTGACCACTGGTCCTGTTAGCTAGGGATGATGGGAGTTGTAGTCCCAAAACATCTGGGGGGTCAAGTTTGGCCATGCCTGACATAAAGCATGGAATTCACTGCCAGGAGATCTTATGATGGCCACCAACGAGGATAGCTTTAAAACAGGATTATACAAATTATTGGAGGATTGTTGTTGTTTAGTTGTTCAGTCGTGTCCGACTCCTCGTGACCCCATGGACCAGAGCACGCCAGGCACTCTTGTCTTCCACTGCTTCCCGCAGTTTGGTCAGATTGGAGGATTAATTGCTACTAATTCTCATGTTGTTGTTTAGTCGTTTAGTCGTGTCCGACTCTTCGTGACCCCATGGACCAGAGCACGCCAGGCACCTCTGTCCTCCACTACATCCCGCAGTTTGGTCAAACTCATGCTGGTAACCTCGAAAACACTATCCAACCATCTCGTCCTCTGTCGCCCCCTTCTCCTTGTGCCCTCCATCTTTCCCAGCATCAGTGTCTTCTCCAGGGAGTCTTCTCTTCTCATGAGATGGCCAAAGTACTGGAGCCTCAGCTTCACGATCTGTCCTTCCAGTGAGCACTCAGGGCTGATTTCATTAAGAATGGATGCGTTTGATCTTCTTGCAGTCCATGGGACTCTCAAGAGTCTTCTCCAGCACCATAATTCTCATGGTGGGCTACTACCTCTGGTATCTGAGGCAGGTTGTCCTCCTGAGGGGCTTACTCGGTATCTTACTTGGCCACTGCATGAGCAGAATGTTGGACTAGATAGGCCTGTGGTCTAGATGGACCTGGGCTGGGGCTGCTCTTACAACAGAACAGAACAAATAATTTTTCTTCCTGTCCTCATATAAGAACCTGTCCAAACCCTCTAATAGTTCCTTATGTCCCTTAAGCAGATCTTTAAGCTTAGGGTTTATGGAGCCTTCAAAGGTTCCAGCATGAGGCCCCTGTCCTACTGATGGTGGAAGAACAGAAGTTTCTTCTGCAGGTGGTTGAGCAATTAAAACCATGCAAGTTTTGCCTAGAATGCATTCGTGTTCCTCAAGATAATATTTGTTTTCCCTTCAAAGTGCAAGTTAAATGCTATAACATTTGCTATAGCACTGTCTCAGTATTCAATATATTGATCAGGTTCCTTCCTAGGGGAAAACACAAGTATCAACTCTATTTAATTTGGAGGTGCTCTTCATTCTTCCTGACAATCAATTGCTGTAAAATCTGGACCCAACTTGGCTCCACCTTGTTGCTTAGAGGCTATGATCTTTTTACTATTATCTGGAGTAGAACTGCGTCTATGAGTCTACTTTGAAAGCATACCAATATGGTGAGGGTGAAAGAAAAGTTGATTCTTCCGTTTGCTAACATCGGGGAAGAACGTTTCTCCAAACAGGTCGGGTCAGTGATTTTGTTTGAAGTACAGGCGACTCCCCACTGCTGACTCTCATTTGACCTGGGAATGGCAGGAAAGAGCTGGAGAGTCTTTGTGGAGCTGGTGACCCTTGCTGGAGCCCGAGAAAACATAAGTGAGGGCGAGGAAACCCCAAAGAGACTTAGATGTGCAGTGGGGCTTTGTTTACACTGCTCAGCCTCCCCACCTAACAGCTGGTGGGAGGGGTAGCACAGCCACCACCACTTCCCTACATGTGGCAGAGAAGGTGTCTAAAGCAGGGCTAAGAGGGTGCTCCCCACTTTACGTGATTTCACTTATGAGCTTGGGGTCCCTGAACGTAACCCCCCATAAGTGGAGAGTCATCTATACCTTTGAATGCCCAAGCAGCAGCCTTGGGTTCTGTGCTGTTAGGTAGTAAAGGGTCTACTCTAGAATGATTGACCTTGTGGGTTCAGTCTAGTTAGCAGAAGGTAGACTCTTGGACTCCTCTCAAAAAATGGATAGTATCTTATGAGTTCAAGGGATAAGAAAACAACTTAGCATGACAAAATCAGCACAGCTAACATAGGCGCCAACTCCCAGGGTCTGAGGGGCCTTTGTTCCCTTCCCCATAAAATATTTGAGGGGGCAGGGCCCCCCCCCAAAGTCAATAGGCATTGCCACTCAAATGGTGTGTGCACACCATGTCATGTGATTATGTGAGGAGGGGCTTACCTGCCCCCCTATATTTTATTCAACTTGGCACCCTGACAACTGATTTATCCTCAAAGCAGAATTGAAGCTATACTTTACAAACCTCTCATTGCTTTCCCTCCCTCCCAGCTATCCACTACTACGCCATAACTCCCCCATCCCAGGATTCTGTTCCGTTGCCTTGGTAACCAACCACACTCACTCCGATTCCACTCCTTCCCAACTAGCCCTTCCCTTTTTCTTTATCACAGGATGTTCTCTGCTGATCCCTTCATCTCTGCACAGATGCCCATGATGAGATCTGCACTAGATTTGCAGGAGTGCTCACATGGAGCCTTTTGAGTAAAGGTCTAGTTGCATCCTTGCCTGCTTCTAATGTATTTTAATATTTTGGTTTTTAAAATAGCCTTTATGCTTTTCGTGCTACACTCCTTTTTTACCAGTTACAGAAAGGTAGCCGTGTTGGTCTGCCATAGTCAAAACAAAATTTTTTTTTCCTTCCAGTAGCACCTTAAAGACCAACCAAGCTAGTTCTTGGTATGAGCTTTCGTGTGCATGCACACTTCTTCAGATATCCTTTTTTCTTCAGATATCCTTTTTTACCTTTTGCATTTCTTATTGCAACCTCCACCAAGGTTTGTTTTTTGTTCTCCTCATGTGGGGAAGATTTCCTCTGTATGAAAAAAAAGCCTTCTTGCCTTTGATAGCTTTGTTGACTTTTTTCCCCCATTCATTCAATCTTTATTACGGTCCAGAGACCCAACAAATCATTACAAAGCAATACACAATTCATACAGCCTACCTCCAGGTTAAACAAGCATTTTGTTCAGAATATAGGGATTATTTGTTCTTACAACCACCAATAAAAACTTTGCCACTGCTAATGTTCTAGCATTTGTCTGGTCTTCCAGTAGGAACCTGACATAGTGAGCCTCTGATTTTCCTGGGTAAGGTACCAGCAAGGGTAGTATCAGTTCAGCCCTGGCCTGCTCATATTTTGCACAATGCAACAAAATGTGATTTATGGAATCAATGTCTTGAGCACACGAGCAAAGTCTGTCCTGGTAGGGAACTCCTCTCAACCTGCCATCCAACACTGCAGAAGGAAAGACGTTTAGTCTGGCTTTGGTGAAAAGCCTTCGATAGTTTGGTACTGTCAGGTTTTTAATGTAAGATGTTAACTTAAAGACATACCCATATTGTACTCCTACTGCCAGTGGACTACAGACTGTGTGTGATCGAGATCGCAAGTCACTGTGTGCATTATCCCATAATCTTTGCTTTAACATCTTTTGGGCGCCTTCATAATGCAGGTAATACAGTTGGGGGGGTGACAGATCATTAAAGGTACCCCTGCCCGTACGAGCCAGTCGTGTCCGACTCTAGGGTTGTGCGCCCATCTCACTTAAGAGGCCGGGGGCCAGCGCTGTCCACAGACACTTCCGGGTCACGTGGCCAGTGTGACAAAGCTGCATCTGGCGAGCCAGCGCAGCACACGGAACGCCGTTTACCTTCCCGCCAGTAAGCGGTCCCTATTTATCTACTTGCACCCGGAGGTGCTTTCGAACTGCTAGGTTGGCAGGCGCTGGGACCGAGCAGCGGGAGCGCACCCCGCCACGGGGATTCGAACCGCCGACCTGACGATCGGCAAGTCCTAGGCACTGAGGTTTTACCCACAGCGCCACCCGCGTCCCTGACAGACCAATAGAGGTGGCTTTTTCAGCCATGGTTTTCTGCCATTTGCTGACAAATTCCTCATTGGTCAGGTGTTGGTACAAACCCTTCCCTTGATCAAACACTGAAATCCTGAGCCAATGTTTTAGGGCAGCCCGCCACACTTTAGTTGAAATTGGGCTTTCACCAGCTTCTAACAGAAGTATGGAGGTTTTTTTTAACCATGCAGGCATCCTCTTGTACCTAATGGTGCCAGATAGATAGATAGATAAAACTTTATTCGGCTATAAGCCCACAAGGTAAAACCAATCAATAAATAAAATAGCATTTTACATTCTAAAATATCAACTAAAATATTTCAACGCATAATCTCCTTCACGTTACATACAATCTCTAGATGTACCATATTGTGGCCTTGAATATAAAGATGGTGGATAGAGTTTACTAGGGTACCTAATGGTGCATTTTCTGATCTGCTGTATTTTCTGGTGCATTTTCTGATTCTAGCGGAGTTTTTTAAATAGTGGCTTTGAATATCTCCCACGCATACTGGAGACATTTGATCTTCTTGACTTTTCAATTCTTTTCTACCAGTTCTCAAATTTTACACACTTACCCGGTTTGTGAGGGTCTTTTAAGTTGTCCATTCCTGCAATACTTCCTCCTTTGAATGCCTCTCTGATTCCATTCTCCATCTCAAGATCACCCTGGGCTTTTGTTTTTCAAGAGTCAAGCCATGGACGCCCTCCTTTTGAAAATTTTGATATCTCTATGCCAGTTTTTATTATGTGAATGGCGCTGGAAAAACCCCTGGGTGGGTAACGTGGACATCCTGGGGTCTGCGGGCCACTAATTAGGAACCACTGCTGTAGAGAAGTCCACCCATTTTGGGGTTTCTTGTTTGACTCTCTCCTCATTGATATACAGATGGACAGCACCCTGTCCTTCCTATAGTGATGCCCTCTTTCAAAGCTGTATGCTCCAGCTTGCCCATCTTGGCTCACCTGTTTCTAGCACTGGCATATAAAACATTTATACGTAGTGCCTCTTTTCAAATGTATCTGACTCGTATGTTTTTCCCTGCAGTACTTTGAGCTTTTATCTTTGAATAGCTACCATGTCCACTTTCATTTCCTACTTCTATCCCCATTCCCATTTAGATAAAACATCTTCATTCTCACCTCCTGGAGATGATCTACCTTGAAATGGGCATTCCTCAGCTCCTGACCGCTTTTCACAGCTATCAGTTTAAAAACTACTCTGAGGTTCCATACCTCCACACCAAATGTTTTAACTACCTTCATTGAAAAAAAGTGTTGTGTTTAAGGAGGCATTTCATGAAAAGTTAGATCTGTGCAGTGATAGATCTGTGATGGCTCATTCATGCTGGACAGCAATGTATGGAAGAAGGACAAAGTTATAGGTACTTAAAACCAGCATTATATACAGTATAACCTCGGTTGTCGAATGTAATCTGTTCTGGAAGACCGTTCGACTTCCGAAATGTTTGACAACCGAGGTGCAATTGCCGGTCGGCAAAGTTCATTGAAAAAATTGAGAAACGCACCTCGGAAGCTGTTCGACTTCCGAGGCGTGTTTGAAAACGGAGGCACTCACTTCGCGGTTGTCGGCATTCAAAAGCCGAAATGTTCGACTTCCGAAGCGTTTGGCAATCGAGGTTCCAGTGTACCCTGCTTCTCTCTCCCCCCCTCCCCCAACATTATGCTGTCTGTTAGTGTCTCACACATCAAATATAACTGATCTCTAGAAAGGACTCTATGAACTGAAAGCAGAGATGCTGTATGTACTTTTGTAACCCAAGAAAATTGTAATAAAAACATTTTTAATATAAAACCCCACCACCACCTTAAAGAGATTGTTACAGTACTTCAGAAACTGAATAATTTTATATTTTTAATCTATTTATTAAAATATATATGCTTCATTTTGTCGAAGGTTTCAGAGACTGTTTTGTGAATCTTACATGTAAATGCGTAAGACTGGCAATGGAGTCCTTTTACCATTTCCTGGCAGGGCACAGAGCTATGGCTAGTCCTAAGCAGTGCTTTTTTCCTGGGGGACGCAGGGTTACGTATATCCCTAAACATTTTGTGAATCTTTGTACTCTTGTCCATTTGCTGTATTTATTTTTCCCAATTGGAACTATTAAATGGTGATTTTCCTGAGTCAAAATGAGAGTACCCCTAAATATTTTTAAAGAAAAAAGCACTGGTCCTAGGCACTGAATTTAGGAGACTATTCATTTTGTGTGTTCTTTTAGGGGAGATAGAAGGGTGTTCAGATAGTCGTAACTGTGTAAACTAACTCTCTCTAACTAGTGACATTTTTTTGGGTGTGGGGAGCCACTGAATTATGATCGCCTCTCTTACCGCTGAGTCACAACACTAAAAATAAGCTCCCTGGCTAAGTCTATAGGATCAGTGGCTCCAGCAAAGCCCTGGCTCTTTGGAACTGATCCAGTCATTGTTTACTTCTGACTGATCTTACGGCATTATGAAGAGAATTGTGTACACATTGTCCTGTAGAAGGAACAATTAAGAAGATTCCTGAAATCTAAGAGCTCCTGATGACAAATTGTTTTAATGTCCATTTATTAATTATAGGCATTGCTTGATCTGGCCCTATTCACTGAATGCAATTCCAGCCACCATTTCCCCCCTGTTGGCAGAGCAATCCCAACTCTCTTGCTTCTTGACTGAGATGGGTGGAATCGTCAGAGCTGTTTGTCCACTCCTGCCCTAATGAACACAGGATTCTGAGCTTGTCCCAATGTTACACATTACGCCTGTCTGCATTGCACACAACTCCCCAACTACTCTACCGGTATGTTGGAGAGGTTGCTGAATCCATGGCATGTATGTACATATGTGGTGGACCTGCTCTTGGATTCAGCAATTCTGGACTTGTATTTCTGATGAAATTCAGAAAATTACGATATACCTCAACATTCAATTATGAATCCACAACTGGCACTCTTAAACCCTTTTTCTTTATAGGAGACTAGGCATCTCTGACAAAGGTCTAATTGGGCACTTCTTAATGGCCGCAAGACTAACTATCACGAAATGCTGGAGGAACACAACTGAAGCTACACTTCCATGGTGGTACCACAAAATGTGGTATATTGCTCTTATGGAGAAGCTAACCCCCAAACTGAGTGTCTTACATGGCACTCAGAAAATTTTTCTTCAACTCAGAGCTCTTTTATCAGTTAATAATACAGAAGACAATTCACAGCCTCCTCCCCCGTACTATGCAAATTAAGAATGCTTAACATCTATATTGATGTTTTAGCACTGAATTCTCATCTTGTTCATTGCGCTGACTGACAGTGATCTTGTCCTTTTATATCTTGTCATGTAAACAGTTTTCCTGCCCTTATTTATCTTCTAGTTATTTGCTCTGTTACTTGATGTACTGTATTCACCAACCTTTGCAATAACAGTTATTGACTCAAAAATGGCAAATGTCTGTACTGTTGAAGACATTTTAATTATTCTGTACCTATATATTATTTGTGTGTGTGTGTGTGTGTATACACACAGACACGATACAGAAGAAAGCAGAGGGTCATTAGATACTAACTTGAGTGGAGGCAGAAAAAAAGATTGCCAGATTATAATTTTATAAAGCAAATTTGCTGGTGGACTGATTTTTTGAATAATATGATAAAACACACTTGATTATTTTACTCATAGGAGTGACTGGCAAGAAGTTTATGTGGAAACCAGCTTTTGTTAAATTTGTAATATTTGGCACGTTGAGGGGGGGGTATAATTTTGTAGGGAATATCTTTATCAGCGCTAGGCTCCATCCTGGGTAATGTGACTAGTTCTGCCACCTTCTGAAGTTGCTCACGAGGTACCAGGGATGGATGTGCTCCTGTGAAAGGGGCATTTGGAATAGTCCAGGAAGAGGGTCCCAAGCTGTGGTCGAGAATCATTCAGGCAGTCTGCCGCGTTTCTGTGGATTTGTGGTTGAAGATTGGAGGCAGCGTCTCATTAAATACCCATGTTGTGGTGTTGTTATTTTATATTTTTATTTACGCATTTATGTATTTTGTTGCGCAACTTGGATACTATGGAATTCAAATGTACAATATGCAAGAAATAAAGGAAGCAATAAAAATACAATTGCATTTTTTACAGCATCTAAAGCAGCGCATTACAATTGCTAAAACAGGCAGAGAAAATAATTAAGTGGTCCATGAAGGCTATCTTTGAGATTTTCAAATGCTCTATGGGGCTGGGAGTGGGGTGGGGAGTTTGGGAACCATTGGTCCTGGCCAAATGAACATGCATGCAGCTATAATGTAGGTTCCCTTCCCTCCCCTCCCCGAATTAGGAACTAAGAATGCCAGGAACTTGGCATTGCTTTTTCTCCTACAGTGCAATGCTGGAAGTTAAGGTTATCTATAAGACTGAACATTCTCTCTATCTTAAAGAAATCCTGGAGGGTTTTGTCATTCTCTCTCAAGAGGTACTAGAAGAATGAAAGGATGTGTGCTCCCTTTGAGAGGATCGCATGAAACATTCTACATGACCTTTTTGTAGCATCTTCCAATGTATCACTTAGGCAGATTGTTCAAGGACAGCAAGCTTCAAGAAGGCAAGGCATAGGCTGACTTAATTAAACAACCATACTTGAATTTATTAAGGGGTGTTTACAAGGAGATGAAAAGAGAACCCTTGAACTCTTAGCCTGAATCTTCTGAAAAAGGTTTAGTGTGTATGTACACACTAGCGACTTGAAACATGAGGTCGTTTCTCCCCTTTCTGGCAGTGAAAAATGGAAAATCAATGATATGTTTAGCCCGGTCAATCTGTTGTGAACAAGTAATTGAGAGGAAAATAGCAGACGGTTGCTCCAGAAGTTGCCTTTTGTATTTGGTAACAGATTTTTTCCAAAATCCATACTCTTAAAGCCACGTATGAACAGCATGTACAAATTTAGAATTTGTTGATTTTGTTGTTTTCAGACCTGTGTTTTTGTGTTTCATTATGTTTTTATCTTGTACATCCCTTTGATGACTTTATGTTGTGAATAAATATGAATGATGATGACTTTTGGCTATGTTGCAAACCAGCAGCCCCAGCCCTGAAAGGGACATTTGGTGGCATGTAGTTGTTGTTGCTGTTGTTGTTGTGTGTTACATTTTATGTACATACAGTATAATGCATATGTCTACTACTGTAGTATTATTATTGTTGTTGTTAATTAGATTTAAATACTGCCCTTCATCATAAAATCTCAGGGTGGTTCACAAAATGAAATTTAGGACAAAAACAAGTAAATAAGTACCGTGGTACCTCGGCTTACATACGCTTCAGGTTACATACACTTCAGGTTACAGACTCTGCTAACCAATTAATAGTACCTCAGGTTAAGAACTTTGCTTCAGGATGAGAACAGAAATCGTGCTCCGGTGGCGCAGCAGCAGCAAGAGGCCCCATTAGCTAAAGTCGTGCTTCAGGTTAAGAACAGTTTCAGGTTAAGAACGGACCTCCGGAACAATTTAAGTACTTAACCTGAGGTACCACTGTAAATCAAAACAGCAAATCAATACCCCCCCTTCCCACGGATGCATTTAAAGGCTGTGAAACATTAATCAGCCAAAGACCTGGTTGAAGAGGAACATTTTTGCCTGGCATCTAAAAATATGTAATGAAGGTGCCAAGCAAACTTCCCAGGGGAGAGCGTTCCACAAATGTGGGGCCACTTCAGAAAAGGCCCATTCTAATGTTGCCACCCTCCTAACTTCACTTGGAGCAGAGCCTCAGGGGACGAACATAGTGTGGGATGGTTTATATGGGGGAGAGGTGGTCTTTCAGGTTTTCCAGTCCTGAGCTGTTTAAGGCTTTATAGGTCAAAGCCTGCACTTTGAATTGGGCCCGGAAACCAATCGGCAGCCAGTGCAGTCGGCTCTATCCTACTCCTAAAGAGCTCAAGGTGGCATATGTAATCGCTTTAGAATAACAAACCATGAGGTAGGTTCAGCTGAGAGCCATTGACTGCCTCAAGGTCATCCAGTGAGCTTCATGCCTGAGTAGAAATTTGACAAGAGCTTCCCAGAAGAATTTTTGTCATCTTGAAAATGGTTTCAGAGCACAAGGGGTCATGGAACTAACTCTAAGGTATCCAGTTGTGTCCCTCAGCGGAGGGAAGGTTCTTTAATCCCACAGACACTGCCCTTAGCATAAAGGAAGCATGGAGGGGGGAAATTTGTAACTTTCCTTCTTCCTTCTGTAGTCCCAGCCATCCAATTTGTTCCTATTCCCATCAATCCCAGTGCAAATTCTAGGAAATTACTATTGCGCGCACTAAGTTTCACTTCAGAATGAATGCATCAAGAACTGGGGCATAAGCCAAGTACCCCTAAGTAAATTTCAAAATAAACAAGCATGGGTAGAAAAGGGTCAATTAAATTAGGAGTTTCCAGACTCCAGGGGTGATAGGATCAAAGGTCAACTGTCTCTGTGTGTCTTGAGTGAGAGAGAGACTAATCCTTTGATCCAATCAGAGCTTTGGATCAGATATTGCAATTGTATTAGCTGGAGAACAAAATAAGCATATCAGAGTTTATGTAGATGCCAGTGAGGTTGCATGCAAGACAAAAGGCATGGGTAAGGGGCAGGCTTGAGTGAAGGAGAGAGTTGTTGCTAGACCATGTGCTGGAAAATGCAATCATCCATGGCAGGAGCAAATAAAGCTGGCTTGATAATCATGTCTTATAATAATAATAGTAGTAGTAGTAGTAGTAGTAATAATAATAATAATAATAATAATGTTATTATTTATACCCTGCCCTTCTGGCTGGGTTTCCCCAGCCACTCTGGGCGGATTCCAGCAGAATATTAAAATACTGTATTTTTCGCTCTATAGGACATACTTTTTCCCCTCCAAAAATGAAGGGGAAATGTGTGTGCGTCCTATGGAGCGAATGCAGGCTCCTTGGCTTCGCCGCGACGCGCCTGTCCTGAAAGCCGGAGGAGGAACAGAAGGGTCTCCTGTTCCTCCTCCCGCTTCGCAGCGACGCGCCTGTCCTGGAAGCCGGAGGAGGAACAGAAGGGTCTCCTTCTGTTCCTTCTCCAGCTTCGCTGAAGGGTGCTGCATCTTCTCCCTCTCTGCGCAGCGCCTCTCCTGTGAAGGAGAGGCGCTGCGCAGAGAGAGAGAGAAGGCGCAGCGCCCCTTGAGCAACGCGCCTGTCCTGGAAGCCGGAGGAGGAACAGAAGGGTCTCCTTCTGTTCCTTCCCCAGCTTCGCTGAAGGGCGCTGCCCCTTCTCCCTCTCTGCGCAGCACCTCTCCTGTGAAGGAAGGGCGTTGCGCAGAGAGAAGAAGGCGCAGTACCCCTTCAGCGATGCGTCTGTCCTGGCTTCTACTTTAGCCCTGCGCAGCCTCTTTGGGCAGGGGGAGCCTTCATCCCGCTGCCCTGAAGAGGCTTGGCGTGGTTACCCCAGAAGCCAGAACAGCCACACAGTATCCCAGAAGCCAGATCCCTCTTGCTGTTCTGGCTTCTGGGGTTCAGAATAATTTTTTCTTGTTTTCCGCCTCCCAAAACTAGGTGCGCCCTATGGTCCGGTGCGCCCTATGGTGCGAAAAATACGGTACAATGATTCATCCCTTATCAAAAGCTTCCCTAAACAGGCCTGCCTTCAGATGTCTTCTAAAAGTCAGATACAGGTAGTTGTTTATTTCTTCGATATTTGATGGGAGGGTGTTCCACAGGGCGGGTGCCACTACCGAAAAGGCCCTCTGCTTGGTTCCCTGTAACTTTGCTTCTTGCAGCGAGGGAACCACCAGAAGGCCCTTGGCACTGGATCTCAGTGTCTGGGCGGAATGGTGGGGATGGAGATGCTCCTTCAGGTATACTGGGCCGAGGCCGTTTAGGGTTATTTACCAGGGTTGTGTACTAGGGTTATGTTCACACTGCCCCTTTAAAGCACATTCAAAGCACATTTCCCCCTTCAAAGAATTCTGGGCTCTGTAGTTTGTTAAGAGTTGCTGGGAATTATAATATTGTGAAGGGTAAGCAACAGTACCCAGAATTATTTGTGGGAAAGAATGTGCTGCAGATGTGCTTTAAAATAGCCTATTATAACTCTTCTATTATTACAGCATGATCAAGTGAAAAGAAAAACAAGACGTGTTTGATATATTACAGTGGTACCTCGGGTTAAGTACTTAATTCGTTCTGGAGGTCCATTCTTAACCTGAAACTGTTCTTAACCTGAAGCACCAATGGGGCCTCCTGCTGCTGCAGCGCCACCGGAGCACAATTTCTGTTCTCATCCTGGAGCAAAGTTCTTAACCTGAATCACTATTTCTGGGTTAGCGGAGTCTGTAACCTGAAGCGTATGTAACCTGAAGCGTATGTAACCCAAGGTACCACTGTACATGTTTGCATCATTTCTGCTAAAATCTCCAGGTGGTGGGTGTTTATCTCTAGTAAGTTACTTTTGAGACACCGCTTAGTCAAGTCATTCCCAAACTGTGGACTGCAAAAGAGAGTGCCGCTGTCAAATCAATTTATTACAGACTCCGCAGAGGAGGCTCCTTGTGGCATCTCTGAATGATTCCCTGGTCTAGTCTTAGCATGCTCTCTGCCTTGGGTGTGCGACTGGATGATTCCATCATTACCAATGGAAAGATGTAGCAGAACTGCAAGCTCTCAGGGGAGACGTCCCTTTCCACCTCTGCAGGAGTAGCTGCCCTGCCCTGGCCTCCTTCCAATAAGGAGACATGCCCAGAATAGGACTCTTTCAAGTCAAAACACAGAGGATGGGCTCCACTGGGTAGACTAATCCTAGTCTCCATGCTCCATCCATGCTCTAAAAACAAACCCGTCCGGAGGTGAAGGCTGCCTTCCATTTTCAACCCATTTTAAGAAAATGCCTCATTCTTCAAAGCAACTCCCTTTACGGGGGACAGGCTTTAAACCTGGGGAAATTCAGACGTGGCTCATCATTTGGTATCAAGGGGAAAGCTGTGACTAAAAGGATTGCGATGCTGTGGATCTATCAACACGTTTTCCTGGATTGTGGCCAAAGTGCACATAGGCGTAACTGAGGAAACAGAACTGGGTTCCCTGCTTCCAGGGCTGGATCAGCCAATGAAATTATTTACATGTACTGCAAGAACCGTATCGGAAGAAGTGTTCATTGTTAACGGAGAAATCTGATGGCTCCCTTGGACAAAAAACAAGGACACCAGCCAGGAATAGCAGAGCAAAACATCAGCCAGTAGTCTTGGTCTTTACTGAAGACTGTTGCGACAGGACTCCCACCTGCCACAAGGTGAAACAAGATGGAAGCCCCGTACAAAAGAGAACCCAAACTTTTATTAGATGCTAATCCCCATGTTACACTCCGCCCTACACAACATCACTAATACATCATGGTTACATCATGAAAGGGGAGGTTGGGTGGCAGTAATCTGAGCATCCTGGACCCTGCCCCATGCCTCTCCTTGCCCTCCACCAAACACCCATCAAGTGTAACAAAAGAGATATTTACATTTCCCTGTTTCCCAACCAAGTTAATCACACCCTTTTGTCTTCATCTGGGTTTGTTGTTTCTGGAATGGCTACCTGTCTGGCACTCAGGTATCAGGATGCCAGGGATTATCCCTCAGGCAGAGGGGCTGCTGAGTAGCTGAGCTCACAGGTCTAGATGAATTTCTGAAGTTTTCCCAGTGAGCCAGAACATAGATATATTTATCAGTGAATTGTTACATTTGGTATTGTGCAGCAGAGGCCCTTTGAATAGATAGGAAGAAACTGTGATGAAGTGTTTTGTGGGGTGTGATAGGAATTTTATGGTCTTAGATATATGGCAACGTTCATAACCACACGTACATAGATCAGCACAGGAAAGCCAACCTGGAACCATTTTGATTCCTAAACTGAGCAAATGTTTCTCTGCATGGTCAAAATGAAAAAGCCTCCCCATCGTCTCTTCCTTCACAAATCCTGTCTTAATCTGTGTTTGAATAAGGGTGTGAGCCTTATCATTACAAAAGACTGCCCAGGCTCCCCAAGAAATCCAATCAAGTAACCTGCCAGACAGGAAATAAACAAAGCGACAGGAGAAAACAACATGCAAATGTTCTGTTTTAGACCGCCTTATCTGAGGGGTGGTCTTAGGTTATACCCCTTCTGTGATGAATGCATAATGTTTCTGGGGGTGGTCTTGATCTAGAGGATGGGAATTTCAAAAGTCTTTATAAGCCCTTGCACAGCATTTTTGGGGGTCCTCCTCCTTTCCTGCGTGTGAGGGGAGCACCCTGTTGCAACAGATCAATAAAGATCAAGCTTACTAGCTGCTTTGCTTCTCAATATTCTCTGGTTGGCCTCTGTTATTTTCTCCTACCAATAGGGAACCTATGTAAGGACTCTATATGGGCTCTTGGATACCCCATAAGGGAAAAGGGCATATGTTTATTTACAACAGGGGACAAGTCACAAAAGTGATTGTGCTGGTTTTGGTATTGGGCTGCATGTGCATGATATCTGCTGGAGGGGCAACCCCCCCCCAACCTATACATAAATTCCTGCAACAGCATGCACACGAAAGCTAATACCAAGAACAAACTTAGTTGGTGTCTAAGGTGCTACTGGACAATTTATGTTTTTTTATTTTAATTTTATTTTGACTGCAAGAACCTTGTTCCCTTTGCCCTACAGCTATAGAGGGTTCTCCACCCATGGTGTGCAGGATTGCTTGGTTAATTCTTCCTTGCAAATATAACTTTGTTTTGCCAGGCCTGTTTAAGGTATAAACTTATAGACTCAGATTAAGTGCTGACGTACACTTTCTATGCTGAATTTGTTTATGGCTTTCCATTTTCTTCACCCACCCTGTCAACTTTGACTGTTCAGCAAAACTGTTCAGCTGGAACCAAAACCTCGCTCAAACTGCTAGATGCCAGGAAGTTGAGTAATCTGAAACCTTGCCCTACGAATCTGACACCCTGTTTTCCACGCTGGAGAGATCCCAGCGAAAGTCGCCACTGCCTGAGAGAACAGTCTCCTCCTAAACATTTATCTCAATCATATTGATAGAAACTCTTGAGATAAGTCATTTGGGTGTGGCCAACAAATGCATTCCCTAGTATGCAGCTTGCCCTTGGCTCCTCCAGAAAATACTTGGAGATTAAGAGAAGACACACCATGGCAACTAATTTTTATTGTAAAAACCATCTTGCCTTCCTTTGATCCAACAGCAAATGGTTAGTAGTACATCTCAACAACTCAGGCTGATTAACAATGGTAAAGTGGATAATCTGTCAGCTTTTCGTAATATGAAGATAGTTTCATTATATTCTTAAACACTATGCAATCTGAGCCTAAGGTGGAGGTGCTCACAGCATTAAGACCCCAACAGAACTGGCTTCTCCACTAGTCACAGCTTTGGGTCCGGCATAAATCAAGCATGTCTCTGTTTCCTAGTTTCTCCTTTCTGTTCAGCTCCCACACAACTGCCCAGGTTTTTGTCCTTCTAACTACCAGCCCACTCATTTGCCATCTGGAGCAGAGCAAAGTATTTGCTTATATGAATGAAGGCACTTAAATGGCAAGCTAAGTCCATTATCTTATAATTGCCTAGTTGGAAACAGAACCCTCCACCATCTTGTAAGCCTTTCTGAGTACAGGACCCCAAGAATTGGAGGTGACTCACAGCATCACACAGACGGACCCCACCTCAAACCTGCTACAATATGTACAACCATTTCCTGACCCTAAACATGTTTACACGCAAATGTTTCAATGAATTTAATGGGATTGGCTTTCCCATGAGCACAGGACTTCACTTAAAATAGCCACCACTGCACTACAGTACACTAGCAGCTTATATCAGATAAGGTTGCTATATGTCCTGGAATTCCTGGACATGTCCTCTTTTGGAGGTCCTACATGCCCATCCGGGGGAATTTTACATTTTAAAGCAAATGTCCTCCTGAAATACGGCAACCAACTCTACATCAGCAAAACTAAACTTCTAGCAGTAATGTGGAAAACATAATAAGAACAATTGGAAGGGGAGCACGAAAATTGCACCTACTATATTGATTTCAAGAGACCATCACCACCAAACATTTACTGTATATATGTCACACTTGATGATGCCCTCATCTTAGTGTGTTGAAGGCACGAATCAACACATGACAAAAGTGGAAATACCACAGTTACCTTATTTGGCCCATTCCACATCCTCTCTCCCATCCACAAGGCACAATCATGTTGTCAGAAAGAGGATACACCCTTCAGTAACATCAAATGCCACAGTTTGCCAGATTATGTGTGGTACAATTTATGCCTATGTAATGACCTCAAGAAGGGATGCGGGTGGCACTGTGGGTTAAACCACAGAGCCTAGGACTTGCCAATCAGAAGGTCGGCGGATCGAATCCCCGTGACGGGGTGAGCTCCCGTTGCTCAGTCCCAGCTCCTGCCAAACTAGCAGTTCGAAAGACCGTCAAAGTGCAAGTAGATAAATAGGTACCGCTCCGGCGGGAAGGTAGACGGCGTTTCCGTGTGCTGCCCTGGTTCGCCAGAAGCGGCTTAGTCATGCTGGCCACATGACCCGGAAGCTGTCCGCCGGCTCCCTCGGCCAATAAAGCGAGATGAGCGCTGCAACCCCAGAGACGGTCATGACTGGGCCTAATGGTCAGGGGTCCCTTTACCTTTACTAATGACCTCAGGCTCCAGCTTTCTTCATGACGTACATGCCATACATTTAACGCACATTTAAAGCACAAAGGCTCCCCCGCAAAAGAATCCTGAAATTTGTTATTGGTGCTGGGAATTGCAGTTTTGTGAAGGGTAAGGTACAGCTCCCATGGTTCTTTCGGGGAATCCATGTGCTCTAAATGTGCTTTCAATGTGTGGTGTGGATGGGAATCAAGTCAGAGACTGCAGAGTCACTAGCTAAAGAGTCAGACCAGGATCCTGACTCGAAGCCTGATGCGGGGATTGTCACTAAACCCAAGGCTGGCAGGCAGGACCCCTCTGGACCAGATCCAACTGCACCAAAAGTCTAAAGTAATATAAAACAAAATGTGAATCTGTCAGTGCAGCCCATCAGGAAGTATCAACATTAAAATCCAATAGGTTCATAGCAGACAGAAAGTTTTGTATTTCTTTTGTGCTTGCATAAGCAATAAAACAGTGCCAATCTGCCACAAAAGAATCTTTATATTTTGTTACTTTAGCCAGATGTAAATTATTTTCCCACCAAAACAAGTTGCCAATCCATCTTATGCCACTTAATTAACACGGCGTCCTCTAGGTCCTTCCAATATCGAGCAACAACGAGCCAGGCAGTTGCAAGAATAATAAGTTTGAAATTGCAACCCCCACTGTTGTTTTGAAAATCCTGGCCAGTTCCCAAGATTTCAACAGCTGCTGTCCAGTCATTTTGGTAAATTTGGCAAAGACCATATTCCAAAATGGCAACACTTTTTTGACAAGTCCACCATGTATGCTGGAATAACCTCAGTGCCTAAATTATTTTCAGCTCTCCTGCCCCACTCCTGGCAAAAAAATAATAATCAGGGCGTGGGGTTTTGGATGCTGCCCTGCCCTGCAAGTCAGCTGGCTCGTGGAGAAGCACAGGCACCAAAAGACAGGCAAGTCAGTTGGCAGCTCCTCGCCCTCTTCCCTCCTCACTCCCTTCCTCCTCCCATGCATACCTCAAGCCACCAAGTCAATGGCAGCAGGAGACAGGCATTGACAAGTCTGCCGCCTCGGCTCCAGCGGGGAAATGCGCCCCCTGTGCGCAAGGGCTCCTCTTAAGGAGGGTTCCCATTATAAGCACAAGTGCTGACTCCTTCCCCCTGCTCTGCAGCACTGACTCAGAGGGAAAGCAGACCATATTAACTATTGCCCTTCTTTTTTCTTCCCTTCCCTTCATAGGAAGCTATCTTCCTCTGTCCTCTGTCTTTCAAATGAATTTTTACTAGGGTGGTTTTATAACACACTCACACACTCTCTTTCCTACCAATGGGACAAAATAACACATTTGTCACCAGACATGAAGTTTGTGGGCTGAGCGGTCTTTGCAACAGGTCTCCCCGTGGTTATTATATTATGATCCCCTCCTCCAGCAGAACCCTGCAAAGTCCACAGGTCTCAGGGCAACTTCTAACAATACAAAGAAGTAAAATATAAAAATTAACCCCACTAGAAAATATTAAAAATTATACCGACACATATAACAGCCCTGAGAGATTGCTCAAGTTGGTGGAGCACGAGACTCTTAATCTCGGGGCTGTGGGTTCAAGTCCCATCAAGGGTGAAAGGACTACAAATCTGTGAATCTGTGATTTCAGAAATCACACCCTCTAGAAGATGACAAGAAGTGACCACAAGCCAATTCCCATCAAGCACCCCACCCCCCATTGCCCCAGGTACAGCAGTATTGTCGCCATTAAAATAATGAACTAACAAACAAAAAGATTGTGTACTATTAATTTAGCAGAGTCATAAATTTTCAGATTAGGAAGGAAGATGGAATAGAATAATTATATATGCTTACTGTTAATGTTAACTGTTAATGTTAAATGTTGAAATATGATACTGTTAAGGTGCTACACTCAATATGCCAGCAAGTTTGGAAAACTCAGCAGTCGCCAGAGGACTGGAGAAGATCAGTCTATATCCCAATCCCAAAGAAGGGCAGTGCCAAAGAATGCTCCAACTACCACACAATTGCACTCATTTCACACGCTAGCAAGGTTATGCTTAAAATTATACAAGGTAGGCTCAAGCAGTATGTGGACCGAGAACTCCCAGAAGTGCAAGCTGGATTTAGAAGAGGCAGAGGAACCAGAGACCAAATTGCAAACATGCGCTGGATTATGGAGAAAGCTAGAGAGTTCCAGAAAGACATCTACTTCTGCTTCATTGACTATGCAAAAGCCTTTGACAGTGTTGATCACAGCAGACTACGGCAAGTTCTTAAAGAAATGGGAGTGCCTGATCACCTCATCTGTCTCCTGAGAAATCTCTATGTGGAACAAGAAGCTACAGTTAGAACTGGATATGGAACAACTGATTGGTTCAAAATTGGGAAAGGAGTACGACAAGGCTGTATATTGTCTCCCTGCTTATTTAACTTATATGCAGAATTCATCATGCGAAAGGCTGGGCTGGATGAATCCCTAGCCGGAATTAAGATTGCTGGAAGAAATATCAACAACCTCAGATATGCAGATGACACAACCTTGATGGCAGAAAGTGAGGAGGTATTAAAGAACCTTTTAATGAGGGTGAAAGAGGAGAGCGCAAAATATGGTTTGAAGCTCAACATCAAAAAAACGAAGATCATGGCCGCTGGGCCCATCACCTCCTGGCAAATAGAAGGGGAAGAAATAGAGGCAGTGAGAGATTTTACTTTCTTGGGCTCCATGATCACTGCAGATGGTGACAGAAGCCACGAAATTAAAAGACGGCTGCTCCTTGGGAGAAAAGCAATGACAAACCTAGACAGCATCTTAAAAAGCAGAGACATCACCTTGCCAACAAAGGTCTGTATAGTTAAAGCTATGGTTTTCCCAGTAGTGATGTATGGAAGTGAGAGCTGGACCATAAAGAAGGCTGATTGCCAAAGAATTGATGCTTTTGAATTATGGTGCTGGAGAAGACTCTTGAGAGTCCCATGGACTGCAAGAAGATCAAACCTATCCATTCTGAAGGAAATCAGCCCTGAGTGCTCACTGAAAGGACAGATCCTGAAGCTGAGGCTCCAATACTTTGGCCACCTCATGAGAAGACTCCCTGGAAAAGACCCTGATGTTGGGAAAGATGGAGGGCACAAGGGGACGACAGAGGACGAGATGTTTGGACAGTGTTCTCGAAGCTACCAGCATGAGTTTAACCAAACTGCGGGAGACAGTGGAAGACAGAAGTGCCTGGTGTGCTCTGGTCCATGGGGTCACGAAGAGTCGGACACGACTAAACAACTAAACAACAACAACAAACTGTTAATGTGATAATGGAATCAGTTCTAAATGTTTTGCTGAGCAAGAATTTCAGATATGACTGAGACATTCTGTTTCAAACCGTTATCATTTTTTCCTAAAAGCTTTGAAACTTGTACTTCTGCCTTGGAGACATTCCAGAAAGAAAGAGAGATTTAGCTTAGTAAAACAGAATGAGGCATCTTTCCAGAGCTTCTGTTAGGAAAAAATATACTACAATTCCAGATGCTGTGTTCATCAAGGCTGTGTGACTAGTGTTGGCACCTATTGGCTAGCGCCTGTAATATCAATAGTTATGAGGAGTGTTCACATAACTCCCCACCCCACCCCACCATTTTGTGCTCTTTTTACATAGGGGCAATTATCATTATCTAGTTTTAAAACGAAACATGGCAAAGCTCTTTTTTCTCTCTCAATAATTTTTTATTATATATTCTGTTTTACATTTCAGAATATGCATTTAAACAACCTTAAAATATCAGTGACTTCCCTGCATAAATCCCTGCATATTTTATATAAATATTTTATATAAATATTTTATATAAATATTTTATATAACCTAACCCTTTCAGTATTCCATTATTACATCCACCAAAACTTATTTACACCGTTGAATTCATCTTAATGCTGCCCATGTTTTCAAATATAAACAGCTTTCCTCCATATATTCAATAAATATTTTCCAGTCTTTTTTAAACATATGTTCTTTTTGTTCTCTTATTCTATTTGTTAGGTCCACAAGCTGTGCATATTCCATCAGTTTAAGTTGCCATTTTCTTTAGTTGGCACTTCACTCATTTCCCATTTTTGGACTAACGAAACATGAGCCGCAGTAGTGGCATACAAAAATAAACTTTTCTGACACCTGGGAATTTCTGTCTGAATTATCCCCAACAAGGAGGACTCTGGGTTTTTTTTAAAGTACTTTTAAACATTTTTTTCAATTCATTATGAATTATTTCCCAATACTCTTTTACCCTTTTACAGGTCTACCACAAAAAAATGACAAAACTCAACAAGTCGACCCCCACCACCTCAATAAAGTCCTTGCCTAATCCATGGCTTTCCCTTGAGTTTCTATGGCTGTCTTCTACATGCTAGTGGTCACTGTGGGAGCACATATGGCTTTGGGCTTTGCCAATGGACTGGGTTTGTGCGAAGGCACAATTTGTGTGAACCAACACTTATTAAGCTGCCGACATTGGGGCTTGTGGGTTTCTGACAGGCACCTGGTTGGCCACTGTGAGAACAGAATGGTGGGCCAGAGGAGCCATTATTAGGCTCTTATAAACAGGAACATCTGTCTGTATAAAAGGATCCACACAATTTCAAATAAATGGGGCTTCGGAGCAGTTGAGCACATCCACACTGTACACTTCAAGAACATTCAACACAGCCAATTTCCCCAAAGAATTATGGGAACTGTAGTTTGTTAAGCATGCTGCATACTGTAACTCTGTGGGGGGTGGGATGTCGGTTTCAAGCCAGCAGAGCCAGCTTAGCTCTGAGGAATTTGGCCACCCTCCAGGTGCCCGGCTTGAATCCTTGTGACCTCCTGTCTGCGACTCCCGGCAAGATCAAGGGAGGTCTCCAATTGGCGATTCTTCTCAAACGTGAAAAGAACACACCATTCCTCCCCCTCCCATCTCCAGGGGGGGGGGAATGAGACAGACAGAAATATATCTACATGCTTTATCCCTGTCTTTCCAGCAGTACAGAGAAAACACGTCTGTACCCTCTGATTACAACTGCAGAGAGAGAATAACTCCACCCATGTACTTCCAGTACAGGGTCATGTGACACTCTGAGCTAACATCCGGCGCTCAGAGCACTGAACAGACTGTCCCTGGTTCCCACGGTACAATCCAATAACATCAGTTTCCTGTTTACCATTCCAGCCACCTGGAGCTCGCTTCTGCATTGCTCCTTTTTCGTAACATCCTCCCCCAAAAGAATCAATGCGTGTTGCAGCAAGCAAAGCGTGATCCAGAGAAGAAAACAAACAGTTGTTATACACATAACACTCCCCTGTTGTTTCAGTTCCACCCTTGGAACTCCCCGCCACTGGTTTCCCCAGTGTACCTCTCTGGTTGTCTGGTTTCCAAGGAATGAGTGCATCTGCATTACCTTGGCTAGCAACTCTCTGTTGTGTCTTTGTCTCTGACTTAGACACAGCTCCAACCTGTCCTCGGTTGTTTACAACAGCAACACATGCAACAGCTAAATTAGCAAACTCTTTTGAGTACCTCTTGGGTGGTTGACCCTTTGTAACTCTCTCAGACCTTCGTATGAGGTGCTGATCCTCTCTGCTCACTGGTCCAGTCTCAGGACTCTTTGGAGAACCAGTTCCAATGGCAAACAGTGGTTCATCCTTCAGTTGTGAAGGCCTATCCATTGTGTGAGACTTCCTCTCAATGACTGTGACAACTGAGCTCTCCGAGCTATCAGTGTCATCACTCTCAGTACCACTGTAATCAGTAAAATCACCATCATCATCTGAATCGTCCTCAGTGGGAAATGTCTGTACTATCACTCTCTTCTGTTCAGGAGCACTCTCTAGAAATTTTGTGAGAATCACCTGACCAGATTCAGACAAAATTACTCTGTAGAGACCCTTTTCATACCCCACAAAAATGCCTCTGGCATTCTTTACTCCACCTGGAGCTTCTGTTCTCACATGAGACCCAAAAACCTTGAAATGGGCAACAGAAGGTTTTCTGTGGAACAGTTTCTCAAAAGGAGAACTTCCCAACTCTTTTGAAACCTTTCTCACTTTCGTATAACAATACGACATCAGAGACTCGGCCCAGTACTCATGTGGCAGATGTGAACTAAGCAATTGCGCATTCATCCCCTTTTGCAATTCTCTGTTCACCCGTACACAGACACCCCTGTTCCACGCTTCCGCTGAAACAGCAATCTTGTGTCTTATCCCCTTCTTCTGCAGGAACCGCTGGAAATCCTGTAAAAGAAAAATCTGCTTCTCATCTGTGAATAGACAATCAATGTTAGCATCATGCATACTCTTAACCTTGTCACAAAACTCCTGAAACCTCTCCAAGGCTTCCTGTGGCTTTCTCAACACATAAACCCAGACATAGTTAGAGAAATGATCCACACACACAAGATAAAATCTTGCATTGCCTCTAGATGGTTCTAGAGGACCAATCACATCAGCATACACCCGCTGAAATGCTCTGTTGACCCCGGTCACCTTCTTGCTCACACCTGCAAGAGAAACTAGGTTAGACACAGATGAATTACATTCCATGTAATCACTTTGTGCAAAAGTCAACAAATACAGTCCATCTTTCTGTTTGGCAGAAAGATATAACTCTCCATCTTTGTAGATCTTGCAGCTCTCAGCATCATAGGACAACCTCAGTCCTTTCTTTGCAATCTGCGAAACACTCAGCAGATTGAACTTCAATTCAGGAACCAAATAAACATTGTTTATTGTCAAATTCAGACTCTTAAGAAAGACAGTCCCTACGCCGGTCGCTTCCAGCTCCTGACCGTTGGCCTGTTTCACAGCGAAGCTTTGCTTCTTAAACGTTGAAAAGAGCCCTCTGTGTGGGGACATATGGACGGTGGCTCCAGTGTCAATAACAAACGAGTTCCCAACATCTGGCGTGGTTCCTTTCGCCATCAAAGCCTTTCCAGGTTTCACCGAAGTCTTGGTATGACCTTTGCCTGACGCCTCAGGCTTTCCTGAGCGGCCCTTAGCTCCTTTTGGCTGACGTGGCTTCTTACAGTTCCGCTGAAGATGCCCAGCCTGTCCACAATTGTAACACTGGACAACATTCAAAGCTACAGCATTCTCTCTAGTAGCCTCATCGGTGGGGGAATTAGAACTCCGTTCCTCCCTCCCCCTGTCCCTTTACTTCCAGTGCAGCATGCCGGCTGTGTTCTTCTAGAACCACGGCACTCAGGGGAGGTGGACAAAGTAACGCTCCCCCCTTCCTGGCATCCATGCTGAACTCAAGTCTGTGCTTTGTCTCTCAAGCCAGCTTTCACTTTCAAGCCAGTAAAACCCAAAAGTCTCTTTTGGTTTGTTTACTGCTTCACTGGCAGGCAAACCTTTGGGCTTTTTTCAAAATCCTTGCACATTGCGTAGTCAAAACAATTCCTCTTCCCAGGCTCTTTGAGCCATTCAGTAACTTTACAAGTGCTGGCGGTCGTTGCCTAGCAACCTGCTCAAGACGGGAATTCTTATCTAACCACAAGAATCCCTGGTATGCAAGCCTTTCTTTCAGAGCTGTTTTTTTCAAACGCAGCTCTCTCGTGAACAGAGAATTAAACCTTTCTGTTCACTCTCTTTAGCTCGAAATGCAGCATACCTTTTGGGGGTCCGTTGCCTTTCGGTGTCCAGCTGTCTGTTCAGCTTTCTGGCTGCAGGCAGACGCTTTCTTTATCTCCTTAGGTGCAGAGGATGGCAACGATTCATCGACCTCTCACCTCTCATGCAGATTCTCATGGATCTTTAGCCATCGGCATTGCTACCAGATGTCGGTTTCAAGCCAGCAGAGCCAGCTTAGCTCTGAGGAATTTGGCCACCCTCCAGGTGCCAGGCTTGAATCCTTGTGACCTCCTGTCTGCAACTCCCGGCAAGATCAAGGGAGGTCTCCAATCGGCGATTCTTCTCAAACGTGAAAAGAACACACCATTCCTCCCCCTCCCATCTCCAGGGGGGGGAATGAGACAGACAGAAATATATCTACATGCTTTATCCCTGTCTTTCCAGCAGTACAGAGAAAACACGTCTGTACCCTCTGATTACAACTGCAGAGAGAGAATAACTCCACCCATGTACTTCCAGTACAGGGTCATGTGACACTCTGAGCTAACATCCGGCGCTCAGAGCACTGAACAGACTGTTCCTGGTTCCCACGGTACAATCCAATAACATCAGTTTCCTGTTTACCATTCCAGCCACCTGGAGCTCGCTTCTGCATTGCTCCTTTTTCGTAACATGGGACTGCAGTTCCCAGGATTATTATTTTTTGGGGGGGTCATCTGCTTTACATGCGTGGCGTGCACAAGCATGAAGTCACAAACGCACCAGCAACCTCACTAGCTACTCTGACTGTTCCTGGGTGCCTTCATTTGACAGCTTGCTGTTTACAGTGATGGTAAGGTTATCAGATTTCTTTTCAATGAATCTGGGGACACTTTAAAAAAATAAATTAATTAATCTTTGTTTCCCCTCCTTCTCCTGCAGGAACATGGTGGATTGAAGAAAGAGTGTGGCCTCCCGGCCCTTTTCATCTTCCCTTGGGGGCCTCGACCCAGGGGCAGAGATCGTGGCAGACCTCCTCCGCTTCTCTCCCCCACCCCCACCATGACACCCGCCCTGGAACCGCTCCCTGCCATCCATCCTCCCTACCTTGAGGACCCTCCTCTATCCCAGCATCCTGCACCTGCCCTCTGCAGGCTCCCTGCGCTGCTCAAAGGCCCCATTCTTCGAGCTGCTAGAGGCCCACCAGCGCACACTGCTAAACGGCAGCCCAGGATTATTATATTTTTTTTGGGGGGATCATCTGCTTTACATGTGTGGTGTGCACAAGCATGAGGTCACAAACGCACCAGCAACCTCACTAGCTACTATGACTGTTCCTGGGTTCCTTCATTTGACAGCTTGCTGTTTACAGTGATGGTAAGGTTATCAGATTTTTTTTTCAATGAATCCGGGGACACTTAAAAAAAAAAATCTTTTAAAATCTTTGTTTCCCCTCCTTCTCCTGCAGGCACCTGCTGGCTCCTGCAAATCCTCTGGCCTCCCTGCCCTTGGCGTCTCCCCTGGGGGCACCTGACCTGTGCTGGTTGGTCTGAACTTGTTGGGTTGGCAAGGCAGAGGGGGCTACAAGGAGTAATAAATTGAATAAAAATAAGGACTGGCATATGCCTACTGCATCCTGACTGTTCAAAGCACTTCATATACATACTCAGTCAGTACTCCCAAGAACAACTCTGTTAAATAAATCAGTATTAATGACTTGCCTAATTTGCCACCAGGAAAGTTCATAACAGGCATGAGACTGGAACGTGAGAGGCCTCCAGATTCACACCCAGACACTATAGAACACCGGCCCTCTAGCAAACCTCTTGCTTTTGTAAGAATATCTATCTGCCAAATAATTCCTTCAGTGAATTTGCACTAATGCGCCAACGCACAAATACAAGTAAGAGGGCATCGAGTCTCACAGTAACAACGGTGACCAAACAAAGTGTCTATGCACCTGAATGCCAGCAGAGGGCAATGTTGAAGTGATTATGCTGTCATTCTCATTATCTAAAAGAAATCATAAACTGCCAAGCAAAGGCTGAACCACCACAGTGTTTGAGGCCTGTAGATCAGGGGTTGGCAACGTGTGGCCCACGAAGACTGTTTTACCAGCCCATGAGCTGCCGTTCTCGATGCAGAGCGCTAGAAGGATGGAGCAGATCGTGGACGAGCCCTTCCGGACAGTGGTAGCGTTCCCACTGGGCACCAGCATGAAGGAGCTGTAGGCACAGCTGATGGAGATGATGCTGATGGAGGTGTGCAGGAGCGTGCGCTGGCAGGCCTCTAGCAGCCCGAAGGATGGGGCCTTCTGGCAGCGCAGGTAGCCGGCACAGGATGCTGCGGAAGAGGAGGATCTCCAATGAAGCGATGCCCGAGGCCTCGTTGGCCATGCGTGGGAAAGGCGCTACAAAGCCAGCCGGCACAACGCCCCCCAGCAGCGCCACCAGCAGGCCCTTCATGCTCTCGGATAGGAGGGAGCAGTTCCAGGACGGGCGTCATGGCGGAGGAGAGAAGCGCAGGAGGTCGGCCACGGTCTCTGCCGCTACGTCAGGGGAGATGCCAAGGGCAGGGAGGCCAGAGGATTGCCGGGAGCCAGCAAGTACCTGCAGGACAGGGAGGGAAACAAAGGGGAGTTGCAAGTGAGGCTGGCTGTCTCTGTTCGAGTGGCATACCTCTGCCGCCAGATTTTATCCACCAGCTCGGTTTCTAAACAAGCCCACCTTGGGGGAGTGCTGTGAGGAGGGAAATAAGCTGCAAATAAGGAGAGGCTGTAGGGACATGGGTGGCGCTGTGGGTTAAACCACAGAGCCTAGGACTTGCCGATCAGAAGGTCGGCGGTTTGAAACCCCGTGACGGGGTGAGCTCCCGTTGCTCGGTCCCTGTTCCTGCCCACCTAGCAGTTTGAAAGCACATCAAAGTGCAAGTAGATAAATAGGTACGGCTCCGGCGGGAAGGTAAACAGCGTTTCCGTGCGCTGCTCTGGTTCGCCAGAAGCGGCTCAGTCATGTTGGCCACATGACCCGGAAGCTGTACGCCGGCTCCCTCGGCCAATAAAGCGAGATGAGCGCCGCAACCCCAGAGTCGGCCACGACTGGACCTAATGGTCAGGGGTCCCTTTAAGGAGAGGTGGGGCTGTTTTAAGTGAAAACTCACATTTCCCAAGCATCAATTTATGGTTTTATGCCAGATTCCCCAATTGTTGTCTGATGAATCTCCAAACCTGCCTGATTGTCTGCTCAGATGGGCAGTGAGTCTCAGAAATGGAGTCTTAGATAACCAAGCAGTGGCGTAGCCACAGGGACGGTTGCCCTGGGTGCAAATATCTTAGGGGCACAACATTTCCAAAGGAAAATAAAAATAAAAAATAGTAATAATAAATAAAAAATTGCATGCCCCCCCGAAAATCTCCCAGTGTTTGTATGGGCAGAATGAGGAGTGGCTTTGGGCAACAGTCGGGTGCGAGGGCACCCTCTGCATGGGCTTTGGATAGATACCACCTCCTGAACATTCCCCCTCCTGTTCTCCGCTGTGCTGAATTCTCACAGGTGCTGCGGCTGCCAGTCGTGTAGGTTGCAGAGCTATTGGCCCTTTGTTGCAGCCTATTTATTGGCAGGCAGTGCTGAGGATCCTTGCCTTGCCCCGGGCCATGGCAACCCACGCTATGCTACTGTGTGTGAAATTAAAATTATTTATGTAGTAAGGAGAGTTGAGAGGACTGTTTTCAAATGCTAAGAGCATTAGAACAAGCTTCTGGATCAAGCCAATGACCCATTCAGTCCAGCATCCTGTTCCCACAGTGGCTATCCTGTGGGAAACACACATGAGTCATCTAGTCCGACCCCCTGCAACATTGTGAGGTAGATTAGACTGAGAGACAGGGACAGGTCCCCGAGGCAGTGGCGTAGCGTGGGGGGTGCAGGGGGCGCTCCAAGGGGTTAGGGGGCGCAAATTACTTGCCTTGCCCCGGGTGCTGACAACCCACGCTACGCCACTGCCCCGAGGTCACCCAGTGAGCTTCACGGCCAAGTAGGGTTCGAACCCTGGACACCCAAGCCACAGTCTGACACTCTAACCATTATACCACATACCCAGCGATTCTCTTCGAAGTCTACCTTTCCTTTCTTGAGCTCAACCATCTGCCTAATATTCCTGGGGCGGGTGGAGGGAACAGTTAGCCAAGGGCACCCCGTGATCTTGCATACGGCAGGGATTTTCTCACATAGAAAGCTTCCCAAAATGGACCACAGTGGTCCATCCAGCTCAATGTTGGCCCCGCTGAGCGGCAAGATTTCAGATGGGTCTCTCCCCCAGCCCTACCTTGAGATGGTGTTGGAGTCTGACCCCGGGGTCTTCTGCATTGAATGCAGGTATATCCCTGAATCGGGGCCCTTCCTCCATGTTCCCTAGGTTCTGGGTCAGGAGGGAGGGTGACTAGAAGCCACCCCTTTCTCTGCTCCTGCAGTGTCTGTTGTCAGGGCGTCTGGGTTATATGCCCTGGGTGGGCATAGAAGGGTGGGAATCTAGCAGTCTACGTGTCACAAAGCAGAGGTGGGAGGGAGAGGCAGCATTTATGAAGTCCTCTTTCCCCCCGTGACTCAGGGAGCAGGGATGGAGCAGAGGAAAGCGCTGTTCACAACCCTAGCAGCAATAGAGGCCTCAAACACTGTGGTGCTTCAGCCTTTGCTTGGCTGTTTATGATTTTGTTTAGATCAGGGGTCGGCAACATGCGGCCCATGAAGACCATTTTACCAGCCCACGAGCCACCCCTGAACAAGTCATGGCCCATCAGGCTGCCGTTTAGCAGCGTGCGCTGGCAGGCCTTGATGAGCCCGATGGGGCCTTCTGGCAGTGCAGGTAGCCGGCACAGAGCAGGTGCAGGATGCTGGGGGAAAGGAGCGTCCCCGATGAAGGGAGGACGGAGACCTCGTAGCCCATGCGGCTGAAAGGTGCCACGAAGTCGGCTGGCACAGCGCCCCCCAGCAGCCCTTCCTGCCCTCGGATAGGAGGGAGCGGTTCCAGGGTAGGCGTCATAATCACTTCAACATTGCCCTCTGCTGGCATATATAAAAAACTGTATAAATTCTTCCATACAGGATTGCCTTGAGCAACAACTCATCATAGAAGAAGCTGACTGCCTTAAACCAAGTATAGATAGCCCTCTATTGCCTCTGCATGGCATAAGAGACCAATGGAACCATGGAACTGTGTGAAGCAAATACACCACCTCTTCTAAACTGCCTTCCCATTCTCATGTATTGGTTTAATCACCAAGAGAGCTAGAAACTTGTTCTATGTATACAACAAAGGATCCCGGAAACAGCCGCCACTTTCTAAGCTAAAAAAGCTGTTATGACACAGCAGACATGCCTATGTAGTGTTCTAGACTGTGTTTACTAATAAAGACATATTTCCATCCATTCCTCTCATTGTTTTTTTTTAAAACCGGTTGACAATTTTTGTGTTTTTTAAAATTTGAGCTAGTGCGTGCAAAGCAATGCAGCTAGTTTAACGAGGTGGAGAGATCAGCAATCTAATTTCCTTCTCTCTCTCTCTCTCTCTCTCTCTCTCTCTCTCTCACACACACACACACACACACACTTTTTATCACTGTTTAGCTGAGCAGAGAAAAACAGATGGCAACCTGCTATTACTAATGATTTTTTAAAGAGTCTCCAACCTTTGTCTTGTCACTTCATATTATAATTTTCACAGCAACTTCAAAATCCCAACTCACAGTAATTTGCTCCCATTTGGGTATCAGCTGTTAAATCCATTTGGCACCTGGATTATAAATTTGAGGGATGCACTGACTGTGCTGAGAATAAAATCCCTCTGGTTTATGAATTGGCATTAGCACATTGGCAAATGAAAGGGGGAAATGTTGTTTCTGTGCATGAACTGAATTGATTTCTTTCTTCAGTTAGGAATTCTTGATCTAAACCTTCCTTAATCATATATAACTCCTAAACAATGTTTGACAATCTTTTCTGTGTTTCATACGGAATTTATGCTCAAGAAATGCAGATAGGAAACATTTTGGGTGGCTGTGCAGCTAAGGACACAGGAACAAATAGACTCTGGCAAACCATTTGCTCTAAGAATACCTATCTATAGCTGCGCTGGCAGAACGATCACCTCAGCTAGACATTGAATTCTACCTATTTTCCTTTCTAAAACAGAATGAGGCTTGCTTCCCAGTAAATATATTTAGCACCGGGGCAACCAAAGCAAAGACCAGTTTATTCTTATTGTCATGATTTAAGTAAGCTGAAAATGTGAATCTGCATTTTTTTTAAAATTCAGAAGCTGTATACAAAAGATTCCAGCATTGGGGTCCTTCGCTGCATCTTTTCCACCCTCTCAGAGCTAGGGGGAAAGAAGACACACACCTACTTGGCCCTGGGGTCTCCTTGTTCAAAGGGTTGGGCATTTCCCTAAACCCGTTTTCTGCATCCATGATGGGGAGAAGCAGGTGGACCAATAGCTGTCCTGGTTGCGTATCTCGAGTCCCTTGGCCTTTCCTTATAAAAGGTAACTGGCCAACTTGGGGCAGGGATGTGCCCCAATGTGTACACAATCAAGGAAGTGTGAAACAAGGCAAATCCTCAAGCAGGGATGTGCTCTGGAAAAAGTTCTTAGGGACAAAGAGAGAGGCTAGAGGAGCCACTTTTGTCCCCTGGGCCTGAGGTTCCCCACCCCTGCAGTAAATTCTGTTTGAGTCCAATTGATCAGAGGGTGCACAAAATTCCCCTGTTGCCACGATACCACAGTACTATGGTAGACATGGAAACTCAGCGTCCCAGAAGCTGTGCTGGTAGTGGCCGCTGAGCCTTTGTGTACCACGGGTCCGTAGGGGTGGAGGACATTTTTCAAAAGTTGCACGATGATTCCTCCTTCACCGTTTTAGGAGCATTTGCTCCTTCTTTTGTCATTTCCTAGCAGTCTGTTCTGTTGTTTTTCAATGGTGTCCTCATCTAATCTTGTGCTGCCAACAGTACCAAGGTCCTTCCCCTTCTCCTGCCCATGTCTCTGTATTCTATCCAATCAAGGAAGAGTTCAAGGACGCATTGCAACTAGGTGGGGACGCTCAAGTATACTTGGAAAGCAGATTGGAAGCACATTCTTTCCCTCAAAGAATTCTGGGAACTGCCGTTTGCACTGCACAGAGTTACAGCTCCCAGCAAACCCTTTAGAAACTATGATGCCCATAATTCTTTGAGGGGGGAAATGTTCTCTGAGTGTGCTCTTAAAGCCATAGTGTGTACACAGGCTAAAAACACACACACATCACAGTCATGCCACACACACTTTGAACGAAGTTAAAGGCCCAGCTTAACAGGAATGTCTTAGCCTGATGACAGTTTCGGTGCCAAGTGTGGATCTCTACGGAGAATATGCCATTACAAGTTGAAAAAAATCTTTTTCTGCCGGTTAAGTTGTCGAGGGCTGATTTATTTCCCGAGATAAAAAGCCTTCTGTTTCGACCACCAAACCTCTCAGGAGAGCATTTGCAACCGTTTTGCACCATTTTTGAGTGAATTGCCGAAAGTCAGATTTTTGCTGAAATTGTGACCCCGGGGCTTAGGGATTTTTTCAAAAAAATCTTTTTCTGCCGGTTAAGTTGTCTTGGGCTGATTTCTTTTCCCGTGATAAAAAGCCTTCTGTTTGGAGGGCCAAAACTCTCAGGGGAGCATTTGCAACCGTTTGGAACCATTTTTGAGTGAATTGCCGAAAGTCAGATTTTTGATGAAATTGTGACCCCGGGGCTTAGGGATTTTTTCAAAAAAATCTTTTTCTGCCGGTTAAGTTGTCGAGGGCTGATTTCTTTTCCTGTGATAAAAAGCCTTCTGTTTCGAATGCCAAACCTTTCAGGGGAGCATTTGCAACCGTTTGGCACCATTTTTGAGTGAATTGCCGAAAGTCAGATTTTTGATGAAATTGTGACCCCGGGGCTTAGGGATTTTTTCAAAAAAATCTTTTTCTGCCGGTTAAGTTGTCGAGGGCTGATTTCTTTTCCCGTGATTAAAAGCCTTCTGTTTCGATGGCCAAACCTCTCAGGGGAGCATTTGTAACCGTTTTGCACCATTTTTGAGTGAAATGCCGAAAGTCAGATTTTTGATGAAATTGTGACCCTGGGTCTTAGGGATTTTTTCAAAAAAATCTTTTTCTGCCGGTTAAGTTGTCGAGGGCTGATTTATTTTCCTGTGATAAAAAGCCTTCTGTTTCGACCACCAAACCTCTCAGGGGAGCATTTGCAACCGTTTTGCACCATTTTTGAGTGAAATGCCGAAAGTCAGGTTTTTGATGAAATTGTGACACCGGGGCTTAGAGATTTTTTCAAAACAATCTTTTTCTGCCAGTTAAGTTGTCGAGGGCTGATTTCTCTTCCCCTGATAAAAAGCCTTCTGTTTCGACCACCAAACCTCTCAGGGGAGCATTTGCAACCGTTCGGCACCATTTTTCTGCCGGTTAAGTTATCTATGGTTGATTTCTTGCTCTGTGATATAAAGCCTTCTGTTTCGACGGCCAAACCTCTCAGGGGAGCATTTGCAACCGTTTGGCACCATTTTTCAGTGAATTGCCGAAAGTCAGATTTTTGATGAAATTGTGACCCCGGGCCTTAGGGATTTTTTCAAAAAAATATTTTTCTGCCGGTTAAGTTGTCGAGGGCTGATTTCTTTTCCTGTGACAAAAAGCCTTCTGTTTAGACCGCCAAACCTCTCAGGGGAGCATGTGCAACCGCTTTGCACCATTTTTGAGTGAAATGCCGAAAGTCAGGTTTTTTATGAAATTGTGACCCCGGGGCTTAGGGATTTTTTCAAAAAAATCTTTTTCTGCCGGTTAAGTTGTCGAGGGCTGATTTCTTTTCCCGTGATTAAAAGCCTTCTGTTTCGACCGCCAAACCTCTCAGGGGAGCATTTGCAACCGTTTGGCACCATTTTTGAGTGAATTGCCGAAAGTCAGATTTTTGATGAAATTGTGACCCCGGGTCTTAGGGATTTTTTCAAAAAAATCTTTTTCTGCCGGTTAAGTTGTCGAGGGCTGATTTATTTTCCTGTGATAAAAAGCCTTCTGTTTCGACCACCAAACCTCTCAGGGGAGCATTTGCAACCGTTTTGCACCATTTTTGAGTGAAATGCCGAAAGTCAGGTTCTTTATGAAATTGTGACCCCGGGGCTTAGGGATTTTTTTAAAAAAATCTTTTTCTGCCAGTTAAGTTGTCGAGGGCTGATTTCTTTTCCCCTGATAAAAAGCCTTCTGTTTCGACCGCCAAACCTCTCAGGGGAGCATGCGCAACCGTTTGGCACCATTTTTGAGTCACTTGCCGAAAGTCAGATTTTTGATGAAATTGTGACCCCGGGGCTTAGGGATTTTTTCAAAAAAATCTTTTTCTGCCGGTTAAGTTGTCGAGGGCTGATTTCTTTTCCCGTGATTAAAAGCCTTCTGTTTCGACCGCCAAACCTCTCAGGGGAGCATTTGCAACCGTTTGGCACCATTTTTGAGTGAATTGCCGAAAGTCAGATTTTTGATGAAATTGTGACCCCGGGTCTTAGGGATTTTTTCAAAAAAATCTTTTTCTGCCGGTTAAGTTGTCGAGGGCTGATTTATTTTCCTGTGATAAAAAGCCTTCTGTTTCGACCACCAAACCTCTCAGGGGAGCATTTGCAACCGTTTTGCACCATTTTTGAGTGAAATGCCGAAAGTCAGGTTCTTTATGAAATTGTGACCCCGGGGCTTAGGGATTTTTTTAAAAAAATCTTTTTCTGCCAGTTAAGTTGTCGAGGGCTGATTTCTTTTCCCCTGATAAAAAGCCTTCTGTTTCGACCGCCAAACCTCTCAGGGGAGCATGCGCAACCGTTTGGCACCATTTTTGAGTCACTTGCCGAAAGTCAGATTTTTGATGAAATTGTGACCCCGGGGCTTAGGGATTTTTTCAAAAAAATCTTTTTCTGCCGGTTAAGTTGTCTTGGGCTGATTTCTTTTCCCGTGATAAAAAGCCTTCTGTTTCGACCACCAAACCTCTCACGGGAGCATTTGCAATCGTTTTGCACCATTTTTGAGTGAAATGCCGAAAGTCAGATTTTTGATGAAATTGTGACCCCGGGGCTTAGGGATTTTTTCAAAAAAATCTTTTTCTGCCAGTTAAGTTGTCGAGGGCTGATTTCTTTTCCCCTGATAAAAAGCCTTCTGTTTCGACCACGAAACCTCTCAGGGGAGCATTTGCAACCGTTTGGCTCCATTTTTCTGCCAGTTAAGTTGTCCATGGTTGATTTCTTGCTCTTTGATATAAAGCCTTCTTTTTCGACGGCCAAACCTCTCAGGGGAGCATTTGCAACCATTTGGCACAATTTTTATGCCAGTTAAGTTGTCCATGGTTGATTTCTTGCTCTTTGATATAAAGCCTTCTTTTTTGACGGCCAAATCTCTCAGGGGAGCATTTGCAACCGTTTGGCTCCATTTTTCTGCCAGTTAAGTTGTCCATGGTTGATTTCTTGATCTGTGATATAAAGCCTTCTTTTTCGACGGCCAAACCTCTCAGGGGAGCATTTGCAACCGTTTGGCACCATTTTTGAGTGAAATGCCGAAAGTCAGATTTTTGATGAAATTGTGATCCCGGGGCTTAGGGATTTTTTCAAAAAAATCTTTTTCTACCGGTTAAATTGTCGAGGGCGGATTTATTTCCCGAGATAAAAAGCCTTCTGTTTCGAACGCCAAACCTCTCAGGGGAGCATTTGCAAACGTTTTGCACCATTTTTGAGTGAAATGCCGAAAGTCAGGTTTTTGATGAAACTGTGGCCCCGGGGCTTAGGGATTTTTTCAAAAAAATCTTTTTCTGCCGGTTAAGTTGTCGAGGGCTGATTTCTTTTCCCGCGCTTAAAAGCCTTCTGTTTCGACCGCAAAACCTCTCAGGGGATCATTTGCAACCGTTTTGCACCATTTTTGAGTGAAATGCCGAAAGTCAGATTTTTGATGAAATTGTGACCCTGGGGCTTAGGGATTTTTTTAAAAAAATCTTTTTCTGCCGGTTAAGTTGTCGAGGGCTGATTTCTTTTCCCGTGATTAAAAGTCTTCTGTTTCGACCGCCAAACCTCTCAGGGGAGCATTTGCAACCGTTTTGCACCATTTTTGAGTGAAATGCCGAAAGTCAGGTTTTTGATGAAATTGTGACCCCGGGGCTTAGGGATTTTTTCAAAAAAATCTTTTTCTGCCGGTTAAGTTGTCGAGGGCTGATTTCTTTTCCCGTGATTAAAAGCCTTGTGTTTTGACCGCTAAACCTCTCAGGGTAGCATTTGTAACCGTTTTGCACCTTTTTTTGAGTGAAATGCCAAAAGTCAGATTTTTGATGAAATTGTGACCCCGGGGCTTAGGGATTTTTTCAAAAAAATCTTTTTCTGCCGGTTAAGTTGTCGAGGGCTGATTTCTTTTCCCGTGATAAAAAGCCTTCTGTTTCGACCACCAAACCTCTCACGGGAGCATTTGCAACCGTTTTGCAGCATTTTTGAGTGAAATGCCGAAAGTCAGATTTTTGATGAAATTGTGACCCCGGGGCTTAGGGGTTTTTTCAAAAAAATCTTTTTCTGCCAGTTAAGTTGTCGAGGGCTGATTTCTTTTCCCCTGATAGAAAGCCTTCTGTTTCGACCACGAAACGTCTCAGGGGAGCATTTGCAACCGTTTGGCTCCATTTTTCTGCCAGTTAAGTTGTCCATGGTTGATTTCTTGCTCTTTGATATAAAGCCTTCTTTTTCGACGGCCAAACCTCTTAGGGGAGCATTTGCAGCCGTTTGGCACCATTTTTGAGTGAAATGCCGAAAGTCAGATTTTTGATGAAATTGTGACCCCGTTGCTTAGGGATTTTTTCACAAAAATCTTTTTCTACCGGTTAAATTGTCGAGGGCGGATTTATTTCCCGAGATAAAAAGCCTTCTGTTTCGAACGCCAAACCTCTCAGGGGAGCATTTGCAACCGTTTGGCACCATTTTTGAGTGAATTGCCGAAAGTCAGATTTTTGATGAAATTGTGGCCCCGGGGCTTAGTGATTTTTTCTAAAAAATCTTTTTCTGCCGGTTAAGTTGTCGAGGGCTGATTTCTTTTCCCGTGATTAAAAGCCTTCTGTTTCGACCGCCAAACCTCTGAGAGGAGCATTTGCAACCGTTTTGCACCATTTTTGAGTGAAATGCCGAAAGTCAGATTTTTGATGAAATTGTGACCCCGGGGCTTAGGGATTTTTTCAAAAAAATCTTTTTCTGCCAGTTAAGTTGTCGGGGGCTGATTTCTTTTCCCCTGATAAAAAGCCTTCTGTTTCGACCAACAAAACTCTCAGGGGAGCATTTGCAACCGTTTGGAACCATTTTTCTGCCGGTTAAGTTATCCATGGTTGATTTCTTGATCTGTGATATAAAGCCTTCTGTTTCGACGGCCAAACCTCTCAGGGGAGCATTTGCAACCATTTGGCACCATTTTTGAGTGAAATGCCGAAAGTCAGATTTTTGATGAAATTGTGGCCCCGGGGCTTAGGGATTTTTTTAAAAAAATCTTTTTCTGCCGGTTAAGTTGTCGAGGGCTGATTTCTTTTCCCGTGATAAAAAGCCTTCTGTTTCGTCTGCCAAACCTCTCACGGGAGCATTTGCAAGCGTTTGGTACCATTTTTGAGTGAAATGCCGAAAGTCAGAAATTTCGATGAAATTGTGACCCCGGGGCTTAGGGATTTTTTCAAGAAAATCTTTTTCTGCCAATTAAGTTGTCAAGGGCTGATTTCTTTTCCCCAGATAAAAAGCCTTCTGTTTGACCACGAAACCTCTCAGGGGAGCATCTGCAACCGTTTGGCTCCATTTTTCTGCCAGTTAAGTTGTCCATGGTTGATTTCTTGCTCTTTGATATAAAGCCTTCTTTTTCGAAGGCCAAACCTCTCAGGGGAGCATTTGCAACCGTTTTGCACCATTTTTGAGTGAAATGCCGAAAGTCAGGTTTTTGATGAAATTGTGACCCCGGGGCTTAGGGATTTTTTCAAAAAAATCTTTTTCTGCCGGTTAAGTTGTCGAGGGCTGATTTCTTTTCCCGTGATTAAAAGCCTTGTGTTTTGACCGCTAAACCTCTCAGGGTAGCATTTGTAACCGTTTTGCACCTTTTTTTGAGTGAAATGCCAAAAGTCAGATTTTTGATGAAATTGTGACCCCGGGGCTTAGGGATTTTTTCAAAAAAATCTTTTTCTGCCGGTTAAGTTGTCGAGGGCTGATTTCTTTTCCCGTGATAAAAAGCCTTCTGTTTCGACCACCAAACCTCTCACGGGAGCATTTGCAACCGTTTTGCACCATTTTTGAATGAAATGCCGAAAGTCAGATTTTTGATGAAATTGTGACCCCGGGGCTTAGGGATTTTTTCAAAAAAATCTTTTTCTGCCAGTTAAGTTGTCGAGGGCTGATTTCTTTTCCCCTGATAAAAAGCCTTCTGTTTCGACCACGAAACGTGTCAGGGGAGCATTTGCAACCGTTTGGCTCCATTTTTCTGCCAGTTAAGTTGTCCATGGTTGATTTCTTGCTCTTTGATATAAAGCCTTCTTTTTCGACGGCCAAACCTCTCAGGGGAGCATTTGCAGCCGTTTGGCACCATTTTTGAGTGAAATGCCGAAAGTCAGATTTTTGATGAAATTGTGACCCTGGGGCTTAGGGATTTTTTTAAAAAAATCTTTTTCTGCCGGTTAAGTTGTCGAGGGCTGATTTCTTTTCCCGTGATTAAAAGTCTTCTGTTTCGACCGCCAAACCTCTCAGGGGAGCATTTGCAACCGTTTTGCACCATTTTTGAGTGAAATGCCGAAAGTCAGATTTTTGATGAAATTGTGACCCCGGGGCTTAGGGATTTTTTCAAAAAAATCTTTTTCTGCCAGTTAAGTTGTCGAGGGCTGATTTCTTTTCCCCTGATAAAAAGCCTTCTGTTTCGACCACGAAACGTGTCAGGGGAGCATTTGCAACCGTTTGGCTCCATTTTTCTGCCAGTTAAGTTGTCCATGGTTGATTTCTTGCTCTTTGATATAAAGCCTTCTTTTTCGACGGCCAAACCTATCAGGGGAGCATTTGCAGCCGTTTGGCACCATTTTTGAGTGAAATGCCGAAAGTCAGATTTTTGATGAAATTGTGACCCCGTTGCTTAGGGATTTTTTCACAAAAATCTTTTTCTACCGGTTAAATTGTCGAGGGCGGATTTATTTCCCGAGATAAAAAGCCTTCTGTTTCGAACGCCAAACCTCTCAGGGGAGCATTTGCAAACGTTTTGCACCATTTTTGAGTGAAATGCCGAAAGTCAGGTTTTTGATGAAACTGTGACCCCGGGGCTTAGAAATTTTTTCAAAAAAATCTTTTTCTGCCGGTTAAGTTGTCGAGGGCTGATTTCTTTTCCCGCGCTTAAAAGCCTTCTGTTTCGACCGCAAAACCTCTCAGGGGATCATTTGCAACCGTTTTGCACCATTTTTGAGTGAAATGCCGAAAGTCAGATTTTTGATGAAATTGTGACCCTGGGGCTTAGGGATTTTTTTAAAAAAATCTTTTTCTGCCGGTTAAGTTGTCGAGGGCTGATTTCTTTTCCCGTGATTAAAAGTCTTCTGTTTCGACCGCCAAACCTCTCAGGGGAGCATTTGCAACCGTTTGGAATCATTTTTGAGTGAAATGCCGAAAGTCAGATTTTTGATGAAATTGTGACCCCGGGGCTTAGAAATTTTTTCAAAAAAATCTTTTTCTGCCGGTTAAGTTGTCGAGGGCTGATTTCTTTTCCCGTGATAAAAAGCCTTCTGTTTCGACCACCAAACCTCTCACGGGAGCATTTGCAACCGTTTTGCACCATTTTTGAGTGAAATGCCGAAAGTCAGATTTTTGATGAAATTGTGACCCCGGGGCTTAGGGATTTTTTCAAAAAAATCTTTTTCTGCCAGTTAAGTTGTCGAGGGCTGATTTCTTTTCCCTTGATAAAAAGCCTTCTGTTTCGACCACGAAACGTCTCAGGGGAGCATTTGCAACCGTTTGGCTCCATTTTTCTGCCAGTTAAGTTGTCCATGGTTGATTTCTTGCTCTTTGATATAAAGCCTTCTTTTTCGACGGCCAAACCTCTCAGGGGAGCATTTGCAGCCGTTTGGCACCATTTTTGAGTGAAATGCCGAAAGTCAGATTTTTGATGAAATTGTGACCCCGGGGCTTAGGGATTTTTTCACAAAAATCTTTTTCTACCGGTTAAATTGTCGAGGGCGGATTTATTTCCCGAGATAAAAAGCCTTCTGTTTCGAACGCCAAACCTCTCAGGGGAGCATTTGCAACCGTTTGGCACCATTTTTGAGTGAATTGCCGAAAGTCAGATTTTTGATGAAATTGTGGCCCCGGGGCTTAGTGATTTTTTCTAAAAAATCTTTTTCTGCCGGTTAAGTTGTCGAGGGCTGATTTCTTTTCCCGTGATTAAAAGCCTTCTGTTTCGACCGCCAAACCTCTGAGAGGAGCATTTGCAACCGTTTTGCACCATTTTTAAGTGAAATGCCGAAAGTCAGATTTTTGATGAAATTGTGACCCCGGGGCTTAGGGATTTTTTCAAAAAAATCTTTTTCTGCCAGTTAAGTTGTCGAGGGCTGATTTCTTTTCCCCTGATAAAAAGCCTTCTGTTTCGACCAACAAAACTCTCAGGGGAGCATTTGCAACCGTTTGGAACCATTTTTCTGCCGGTTAAGTTATCCATGGTTGATTTCTTGATCTGTGATATAAAGCCTTCTGTTTCGACGGGCAAACCTCTCAGGGGAGCATTTGCAACCATTTGGCACCATTTTTGAGTGAAATGCCGAAAGTCAGATTTTTGATGAAATTGTGGCCCCGGGGCTTAGGGATTTTTTTAAAAAAATTTTTTTCTGCCGGTTAAGTTGTCGAGGGCTGATTTCTTTTCCCGTGATAAAAAGCCTTCTGTTTCGTCTGCCAAACCTCTCACGGGAGCATTTGCAAGCGTTTGGTACCATTTTTGAGTGAAATGCCGAAAGTCAGAAATTTCGATGAAATTGTGACCCCGGGGCTTAGGGATTTTTTCAAGAAAATCTTTTTCTGCCAATTAAGTTGTCAAGGGCTGATTTCTTTTCCCCAGATAAAAAGCCTTCTGTTTGACCACGAAACCTCTCAGGGGAGCATCTGCAACCGTTTGGCTCCATTTTTCTGCCAGTTAAGTTGTCCATGGTTGATTTCTTGCTCTTTGATATAAAGCCTTCTTTTTCGAAGGCCAAACCTCTCAGGGGAGCATTTGCAACCGTTTTGCACCATTTTTGAGTGAAATGCCGAAAGTCAGGTTTTTGATGAAATTGTGACCCCGGGGCTTAGGGATTTTTTCAAAAAAATCTTTTTCTGCCGGTTAAGTTGTCGAGGGCTGATTTCTTTTCCCGTGATTAAAAGCCTTGTGTTTTGACCGGTAAACCTCTCAGGGTAGCATTTGTTACCGTTTTGCACCTTTTTTTGAGTGAAATGCCAAAAGTCAGATTTTTGATGAAATTGTGACCCCGGGGCTTAGGGATTTTTTCAAAAAAATCTTTTTCTGCCGGTTAAGTTGTCGAGGGCTGATTTATTTTCCCGTGATAAAAAGCCTTCTGTTTCGACCACCAAACCTCTCACGGGAGCATTTGCAACCGTTTTGCAGCATTTTTGAGTGAAATGCCGAAAGTCAGATTTTTGATGAAATTGTGACCCCGGGGCTTAGGGATTTTTTCAAAAAAATCTTTTTCTGCCAGTTAAGTTGTCGAGGGCTGATTTCTTTTCCCCTGATAAAAAGCCTTCTGTTTCGACCACGAAACGTGTCAGGGGAGCATTTGCAACCGTTTGGCTCCATTTTTCTGCCAGTTAAGTTGTCCATGGTTGATTTCTTGCTCTTTGATATAAAGCCTTCTTTTTCGACGGCCAAACCTCTCAGGGGAGCATTTGCAGCCGTTTGGCACCATTTTTGAGTGAAATGCCGAAAGTCAGATTTTTGATGAAATTGTGACCCCGTTGCTTAGGGATTTTTTCACAAAAATCTTTTTCTACCTGTTAAATTGTCGAGGGCGGATTTATTTCCCGAGATAAAAAGCCTTCTGTTTCGAACGCCAAACCTCTCAGGGGAGCATTTGCAAACGTTTTGCACCATTTTTGAGTGAAATGCCGAAAGTCAGGTTTTTGATGAAATTGTGACCCCGGGGCTTAGAAATTTTTTCAAAAAAATCTTTTTCTGCCGGTTAAGTTGTCGAGGGCTGATTTCTTTTCCCGCGCTTAAAAGCCTTCTGTTTCGACCGCAAAACCTCTCAGGGGAGCATTTGCAACCGTTTTGCACCATTTTTGAGTGAAATGCCGAAAGTCAGATTTTTGATGAAATTGTGACCCTGGGGCTTAGGGATTTTTTTAAAAAAATCTTTTTCTGCCGGTTAAGTTGTCGAGGGCTGATTTCTTTTCCCGTGATTAAAAGTCTTCTGTTTCGACCGCCAAACCTCTCAGGGGAGCATTTGCAACCGTTTTGCACCATTTTTGAGTGAAATGCCGAAAGTCAGATTTTTGATGAAATTGTGACCCCGGGGCTTAGGGATTTTTTCAAAAAAATCTTTTTCTGCCAGTTAAGTTGTCGAGGGCTGATTTCTTTTCCCCTGATAAAAAGCCTTCTGTTTCGACCACGAAACGTGTCAGGGGAGCATTTGCAACCGTTTGGCTCCATTTTTCTGCCAGTTAAGTTGTCCATGGTTGATTTCTTGCTCTTTGATATAAAGCCTTCTTTTTCGACGGCCAAACCTATCAGGGGAGCATTTGCAGCCGTTTGGCACCATTTTTGAGTGAAATGCCGAAAGTCAGATTTTTGATGAAATTGTGACCCCGTTGCTTAGGGATTTTTTCACAAAAATCTTTTTCTGCCGGTTAAATTGTCGAGGGCGGATTTATTTCCCGAGATAAAAAGCCTTCTGTTTCGAACGCCAAACCTCTCAGGGGAGCATTTGCAAACGTTTTGCACCATTTTTGAGTGAAATGCCGAAAGTCAGGTTTTTGATGAAACTGTGACCCCGGGGCTTAGAAATTTTTTCAAAAAAATCTTTTTCTGCCGGTTAAGTTGTCGATGGCTGATTTCTTTTCCCGCGCTTAAAAGCCTTCTGTTTCGACCGCAAAACCTCTCAGGGGATCATTTGCAACCGTTTTGCACCATTTTTGAGTGAAATGCCGAAAGTCAGATTTTTGATGAAATTGTGACCCTGGGGCTTAGGGATTTTTTTAAAAAAATCTTTTTCTGCCGGTTAAGTTGTCGAGGGCTGATTTCTTTTCCCGTGATTAAAAGTCTTCTGTTTCGACCGCCAAACCTCTCAGGGGAGCATTTGCAACCGTTTGGAATCATTTTTGAGTGAAATGCCGAAAGTCAGATTTTTGATGAAATTGTGACCCCGGGGCTTAGGGATTTTTTCAAAAAAATCTTTTTCTGCCGGTTAAGTTGTCGAGGGCTGATTTCTTTTCCCGTGATAAAAAGCCTTCTGTTTCGACCACCAAACCTCTCACGGGAGCATTTGCAACCGTTTTGCACCATTTTTGAGTGAAATGCCGAAAGTCAGATTTTTGATGAAATTGTGACCCCGGGGCTTAGGGATTTTTTCAAAAAAATCTTTTTCTGCCAGTTAAGTTGTCGAGGGCTGATTTCTTTTCCCCTGATAAAAAGCCTTCTGTTTCGACCACGAAACGTCTCAGGGGAGCATTTGCAACCGTTTGGCTCCATTTTTCTGCCAGTTAAGTTGTCCATGGTTGATTTCTTGCTCTTTGATATAAAGCCTTCTTTTTCGACGGCCAAACCTCTCAGGGGAGCATTTGCAGCCGTTTGGCACCATTTTTGAGTGAAATGCCGAAAGTCAGATTATGATGAAATTGTGACCCCGTTGCTTAGGGATTTTTTCACAAAAATCTTTTTCTACCGGTTAAATTGTCGAGGGCGGATTTATTTCCCGAGATAAAAAGCCTTCTGTTTCGAACGCCAAACCTCTCAGGGGAGCATTTGCAACCGTTTTGCACCATTTTTGAGTGAAATGCCGAAAGTCAGATTTTTGATGAAATTGTGACCCCGGGGCTTAGGGATTTTTTCAAAAAAATCTTTTTCTGCCGGTTAAGTTGTCGAGGGCTGATTTCTTTTCCCGTGATAAAAAGCCTTCTGTTTCGACCACCAAACCTCTCAGGGGAGCATTTGCAACCGTTTTGCACCATTTTTGAGTGAAATGCCGAAAGTCAGATTTTTGATGAAATTGTGACCCCGGGGCTTAGGGATTTTTTCAAAAAAATCTTTTTCTGCCAGTTAAGTTGTCGAGGGCTGATTTCTTTTCCCCTGATAAAAAGCCTTCTGTTTCGACCAACAAAACTCTCAGGGGAGCATTTGCAACCGTTTGGAACCATTTTTCTGCCGGTTAAGTTATCCATGGTTGATTTCTTGATCTGTGATATAAAGCCTTCTGTTTCGACGGGCAAACCTCTCAGGGGAGCATTTGCAACCATTTGGCACCATTTTTGAGTGAAATGCCGAAAGTCAGATTTTTGATGAAATTGTGGCCCCGGGGCTTAGGGATTTTTTTAAAAAAATCTTTTTCTGCCGGTTAAGTTGTCGAGGGCTGATTTCTTTTCCCGTGATAAAAAGCCTTCTGTTTCGTCTGCCAAACCTCTCACGGGAGCATTTGCAAGCGTTTGGTACCATTTTTGAGTGAAATGCCGAAAGTCAGAAATTTCGATGAAATTGTGACCCCGGGGCTTAGGGATTTTTTCAAGAAAATCTTTTTCTGCCAATTAAGTTGTCAAGGGCTGATTTCTTTTCCCCAGATAAAAAGCCTTCTGTTTGACCACGAAACCTCTCAGGGGAGCATCTGCAACCGTTTGGCTCCATTTTTCTGCCAGTTAAGTTGTCCATGGTTGATTTCTTGCTCTTTGATATAAAGCCTTCTTTTTCGAAGGCCAAACCTCTCAGGGGAGCATTTGCAACCGTTTTGCACCATTTTTGAGTGAAATGCCGAAAGTCAGGTTTTTGATGAAATTGTGACCCCGGGGCTTAGGGATTTTTTCAAAAAAATCTTTTTCTGCCGGTTAAGTTGTCGAGGGCTGATTTCTTTTCCCGTGATTAAAAGCCTTGTGTTTTGACCGGTAAACCTCTCAGGGTAGCATTTGTTACCGTTTTGCACCTTTTTTTGAGTGAAATGCCAAAAGTCAGATTTTTGATGAAATTGTGACCCCGGGGCTTAGGGATTTTTTCAAAAAAATCTTTTTCTGCCGGTTAAGTTGTCGAGGGCTGATTTATTTTCCCGTGATAAAAAGCCTTCTGTTTCGACCACCAAACCTCTCACGGGAGCATTTGCAACCGTTTTGCACCATTTTTGAGTGAAATGCCGAAAGTCAGATTTTTGATGAAATTGTGACCCCGGGGCTTAGGGATTTTTTCAAAAAAATCTTTTTCTGCCAGTTAAGTTGTCGAGGGCTGATTTCTTTTCCCCTGATAAAAAGCCTTCTGTTTCGACCACGAAACGTGTCAGGGGAGCATTTGCAACCGTTTGGCTCCATTTTTCTGCCAGTTAAGTTGTCCATGGTTGATTTCTTGCTCTTTGATATAAAGCCTTCTTTTTCGACGGCCAAACCTCTCAGGGGAGCATTTGCAGCCGTTTGGCACCATTTTTGAGTGAAATGCCGAAAGTCAGATTTTTGATGAAATTGTGACCCCGTTGCTTAGGGATTTTTTCACAAAAATCTTTTTCTACCTGTTAAATTGTCGAGGGCGGATTTATTTCCCGAGATAAAAAGCCTTCTGTTTCGAACGCCAAACCTCTCAGGGGAGCATTTGCAAACGTTTTGCACCATTTTTGAGTGAAATGCCGAAAGTCAGGTTTTTGATGAAATTGTGACCCCGGGGCTTAGAAATTTTTTCAAAAAAATCTTTTTCTGCCGGTTAAGTTGTCGAGGGCTGATTTCTTTTCCCGCGCTTAAAAGCCTTCTGTTTCGACCGCAAAACCTCTCAGGGGAGCATTTGCAACCGTTTTGCACCATTTTTGAGTGAAATGCCGAAAGTCAGATTTTTGATGAAATTGTGACCCTGGGGCTTAGGGATTTTTTTAAAAAAATCTTTTTCTGCCGGTTAAGTTGTCGAGGGCTGATTTCTTTTCCCGTGATTAAAAGTCTTCTGTTTCGACCGCCAAACCTCTCAGGGGAGCATTTGCAACCGTTTTGCACCATTTTTGAGTGAAATGCCGAAAGTCAGATTTTTGATGAAATTGTGACCCCGGGGCTTAGGGATTTTTTCAAAAAAATCTTTTTCTGCCAGTTAAGTTGTCGAGGGCTGATTTCTTTTCCCCTGATAAAAAGCCTTCTGTTTCGACCACGAAACGTGTCAGGGGAGCATTTGCAACCGTTTGGCTCGATTTTTCTGCCAGTTAAGTTGTCCATGGTTGATTTCTTGCTCTTTGATATAAAGCCTTCTTTTTCGACGGCCAAACCTATCAGGGGAGCATTTGCAGCCGTTTGGCACCATTTTTGAGTGAAATGCCGAAAGTCAGATTTTTGATGAAATTGTGACCCCGTTGCTTAGGGATTTTTTCACAAAAATCTTTTTCTGCCGGTTAAATTGTCGAGGGCGGATTTATTTCCCGAGATAAAAAGCCTTCTGTTTCGAACGCCAAACCTCTCAGGGGAGCATTTGCAAACGTTTTGCACCATTTTTGAGTGAAATGCCGAAAGTCAGGTTTTTGATGAAACTGTGACCCCGGGGCTTAGAAATTTTTTCAAAAAAATCTTTTTCTGCCGGTTAAGTTGTCGATGGCTGATTTCTTTTCCCGCGCTTAAAAGCCTTCTGTTTCGACCGCAAAACCTCTCAGGGGATCATTTGCAACCGTTTTGCACCATTTTTGAGTGAAATGCCGAAAGTCAGATTTTTGATGAAATTGTGACCCTGGGGCTTAGGGATTTTTTTAAAAAAATCTTTTTCTGCCGGTTAAGTTGTCGAGGGCTGATTTCTTTTCCCGTGATTAAAAGTCTTCTGTTTCGACCGCCAAACCTCTCAGGGGAGCATTTGCAACCGTTTGGAATCATTTTTGAGTGAAATGCCGAAAGTCAGATTTTTGATGAAATTGTGACCCCGGGGCTTAGGGATTTTTTCAAAAAAATCTTTTTCTGCCGGTTAAGTTGTCGAGGGCTGATTTCTTTTCCCGTGATAAAAAGCCTTCTGTTTCGACCACCAAACCTCTCACGGGAGCATTTGCAACCGTTTTGCACCATTTTTGAGTGAAATGCCGAAAGTCAGATTTTTGATGAAATTGTGACCCCGGGGCTTAGGGATTTTTTCAAAAAAATCTTTTTCTGCCAGTTAAGTTGTCGAGGGCTGATTTCTTTTCCCCTGATAAAAAGCCTTCTGTTTCGACCACGAAACGTCTCAGGGGAGCATTTGCAACCGTTTGGCTCCATTTTTCTGCCAGTTAAGTTGTCCATGGTTGATTTCTTGCTCTTTGATATAAAGCCTTCTTTTTCGACGGCCAAACCTCTCAGGGGAGCATTTGCAGCCGTTTGGCACCATTTTTGAGTGAAATGCCGAAAGTCAGATTATGATGAAATTGTGACCCCGTTGCTTAGGGATTTTTTCACAAAAATCTTTTTCTACCGGTTAAATTGTCGAGGGCGGATTTATTTCCCGAGATAAAAAGCCTTCTGTTTCGAACGCCAAACCTCTCAGGGGAGCATTTGCAACCGTTTTGCACCATTTTTGAGTGAAATGCCGAAAGTCAGATTTTTGATGAAATTGTGACCCCGGGGCTTAGGGATTTTTTCAAAAAAATCTTTTTCTGCCGGTTAAGTTGTCGAGGGCTGATTTCTTTTCCCGTGATAAAAAGCCTTCTGTTTCGACCACCAAACCTCTCAGGGGAGCATTTGCAACCGTTTTGCACCATTTTTGAGTGAAATGCCGAAAGTCAGATTTTTGATGAAATTGTGACCCCGGGGCTTAGGGATTTTTTCAAAAAAATCTTTTTCTGCCAGTTAAGTTGTCGAGGGCTGATTTCTTTTCCCCTGATAAAAAGCCTTCTGTTTCGACCAACAAAACTCTCAGGGGAGCATTTGCAACCGTTTGGAACCATTTTTCTGCCGGTTAAGTTATCCATGGTTGATTTCTTGATCTGTGATATAAAGCCTTCTGTTTCGACGGGCAAACCTCTCAGGGGAGCATTTGCAACCATTTGGCACCATTTTTGAGTGAAATGCCGAAAGTCAGATTTTTGATGAAATTGTGGCCCCGGGGCTTAGGGATTTTTTTAAAAAAATCTTTTTCTGCCGGTTAAGTTGTCGAGGGCTGATTTCTTTTCCCGTGATAAAAAGCCTTCTGTTTCGTCTGCCAAACCTCTCACGGGAGCATTTGCAAGCGTTTGGTACCATTTTTGAGTGAAATGCCGAAAGTCAGAAATTTCGATGAAATTGTGACCCCGGGGCTTAGGGATTTTTTCAAGAAAATCTTTTTCTGCCAATTAAGTTGTCAAGGGCTGATTTCTTTTCCCCAGATAAAAAGCCTTCTGTTTGACCACGAAACCTCTCAGGGGAGCATCTGCAACCGTTTGGCTCCATTTTTCTGCCAGTTAAGTTGTCCATGGTTGATTTCTTGCTCTTTGATATAAAGCCTTCTTTTTCGAAGGCCAAACCTCTCAGGGGAGCATTTGCAACCGTTTTGCACCATTTTTGAGTGAAATGCCGAAAGTCAGGTTTTTGATGAAATTGTGACCCCGGGGCTTAGGGATTTTTTCAAAAAAATCTTTTTCTGCCGGTTAAGTTGTCGAGGGCTGATTTCTTTTCCCGTGATTAAAAGCCTTGTGTTTTGACCGGTAAACCTCTCAGGGTAGCATTTGTTACCGTTTTGCACCTTTTTTTGAGTGAAATGCCAAAAGTCAGATTTTTGATGAAATTGTGACCCCGGGGCTTAGGGATTTTTTCAAAAAAATCTTTTTCTGCCGGTTAAGTTGTCGAGGGCTGATTTCTTTTCCCGTGATAAAAAGCCTTCTGTTTCGACCACCAAACCTCTCACGGGAGCATTTGCAACCGTTTTGCACCATTTTTGAGTGAAATGCCGAAAGTCAGATTTTTGATGAAATTGTGACCCCGGGGCTTAGGGATTTTTTCAAAAAAATCTTTTTCTGCCAGTTAAGTTGTCGAGGGCTGATTTCTTTTCCCCTGATAAAAAGCCTTCTGTTTCGACCACGAAACGTGTCAGGGGAGCATTTGCAACCGTTTGGCTCCATTTTTCTGCCAGTTAAGTTGTCCATGGTTGATTTCTTGCTCTTTGATATAAAGCCTTCTTTTTCGACGGCCAAACCTCTCAGGGGAGCATTTGCAGCCGTTTGGCACCATTTTTGAGTGAAATGCCGAAAGTCAGATTTTTGATGAAATTGTGACCCCGTTGCTTAGGGATTTTTTCACAAAAATCTTTTTCTACCTGTTAAATTGTCGAGGGCGGATTTATTTCCCGAGATAAAAAGCCTTCTGTTTCGAACGCCAAACCTCTCAGGGGAGCATTTGCAAACGTTTTGCACCATTTTTGAGTGAAATGCCGAAAGTCAGGTTTTTGATGAAATTGTGACCCCGGGGCTTAGAAATTTTTTCAAAAAAATCTTTTTCTGCCGGTTAAGTTGTCGAGGGCTGATTTCTTTTCCCGCGCTTAAAAGCCTTCTGTTTCGACCGCAAAACCTCTCAGGGGAGCATTTGCAACCGTTTTGCACCATTTTTGAGTGAAATGCCGAAAGTCAGATTTTTGATGAAATTGTGACCCTGGGGCTTAGGGATTTTTTTAAAAAAATCTTTTTCTGCCGGTTAAGTTGTCGAGGGCTGATTTCTTTTCCCGTGATTAAAAGTCTTCTGTTTCGACCGCCAAACCTCTCAGGGGAGCATTTGCAACCGTTTTGCACCATTTTTGAGTGAAATGCCGAAAGTCAGATTTTTGATGAAATTGTGACCCCGGGGCTTAGGGATTTTTTCAAAAAAATCTTTTTCTGCCAGTTAAGTTGTCGAGGGCTGATTTCTTTTCCCCTGATAAAAAGCCTTCTGTTTCGACCACGAAACGTGTCAGGGGAGCATTTGCAACCGTTTGGCTCCATTTTTCTGCCAGTTAAGTTGTCCATGGTTGATTTCTTGCTCTTTGATATAAAGCCTTCTTTTTCGACGGCCAAACCTATCAGGGGAGCATTTGCAGCCGTTTGGCACCATTTTTGAGTGAAATGCCGAAAGTCAGATTTTTGATGAAATTGTGACCCCGTTGCTTAGGGATTTTTTCACAAAAATCTTTTTCTGCCGGTTAAATTGTCGAGGGCGGATTTATTTCCCGAGATAAAAAGCCTTCTGTTTCGAACGCCAAACCTCTCAGGGGAGCATTTGCAAACGTTTTGCACCATTTTTGAGTGAAATGCCGAAAGTCAGGTTTTTGATGAAACTGTGACCCCGGGGCTTAGAAATTTTTTCAAAAAAATCTTTTTCTGCCGGTTAAGTTGTCGATGGCTGATTTCTTTTCCCGCGCTTAAAAGCCTTCTGTTTCGACCGCAAAACCTCTCAGGGGATCATTTGCAACCGTTTTGCACCATTTTTGAGTGAAATGCCGAAAGTCAGATTTTTGATGAAATTGTGACCCTGGGGCTTAGGGATTTTTTTAAAAAAATCTTTTTCTGCCGGTTAAGTTGTCGAGGGCTGATTTCTTTTCCCGTGATTAAAAGTCTTCTGTTTCGACCGCCAAACCTCTCAGGGGAGCATTTGCAACCGTTTGGAATCATTTTTGAGTGAAATGCCGAAAGTCAGATTTTTGATGAAATTGTGACCCCGGGGCTTAGGGATTTTTTCAAAAAAATCTTTTTCTGCCGGTTAAGTTGTCGAGGGCTGATTTCTTTTCCCGTGATAAAAAGCCTTCTGTTTCGACCACCAAACCTCTCACGGGAGCATTTGCAACCGTTTTGCACCATTTTTGAGTGAAATGCCGAAAGTCAGATTTTTGATGAAATTGTGACCCCGGGGCTTAGGGATTTTTTCAAAAAAATCTTTTTCTGCCAGTTAAGTTGTCGAGGGCTGATTTCTTTTCCCCTGATAAAAAGCCTTCTGTTTCGACCACGAAACGTCTCAGGGGAGCATTTGCAACCGTTTGGCTCCATTTTTCTGCCAGTTAAGTTGTCCATGGTTGATTTCTTGCTCTTTGATATAAAGCCTTCTTTTTCGACGGCCAAACCTCTCAGGGGAGCATTTGCAGCCGTTTGGCACCATTTTTGAGTGAAATGCCGAAAGTCAGATTATGATGAAATTGTGACCCCGTTGCTTAGGGATTTTTTCACAAAAATCTTTTTCTACCGGTTAAATTGTCGAGGGCGGATTTATTTCCCGAGATAAAAAGCCTTCTGTTTCGAACGCCAAACCTCTCAGGGGAGCATTTGCAACCGTTTTGCACCATTTTTGAGTGAAATGCCGAAAGTCAGATTTTTGATGAAATTGTGACCCCGGGGCTTAGGGATTTTTTCAAAAAAATCTTTTTCTGCCGGTTAAGTTGTCGAGGGCTGATTTCTTTTCCCGTGATAAAAAGCCTTCTGTTTCGACCACCAAACCTCTCACGGGAGCATTTGCAACCGTTTTGCACCATTTTTGAGTGAAATGCCGAAAGTCAGATTTTTGATGAAATTGTGACCCCGGGGTTTAGGGATTTTTTCAAAAAAATCTTTTTCTGCCAGTTAAGTTGTCGAGGGCTGATTTCTTTTCCCCTGATAAAAAGCCTTCTGTTTCGACCACGAAACGTGTCAGGGGAGCATTTGCAACCGTTTGGCTCCATTTTTCTGCCAGTTAAGTTGTCCATGGTTGATTTCTTGCTCTTTGATATAAAGCCTTCTTTTTCGACGGCCAAACCTCTCAGGGGAGCATTTGCAGCCGTTTGGCACCATTTTTGAGTGAAATGCCGAAAGTCAGATTTTTGATGAAATTGTGACCCCGGGGCTTAGGGATTTTTCACAAAAATCTTTTTCTACCGGTTAAATTGTCGAGGGCGGATTTATTTCCCGAGATAAAAAGCCTTCTGTTTCGAACGCCAAACCTCTCAGGGGAGCATTTGCAACCGTTTGGCACCATTTTTGAGTGAATTGCCGAAAGTCAGATTTTTGATGAAATTGTGGCCCCGGGGCTTAGTGATTTTTTCTAAAAAATCTTTTTCTGCCGGTTAATTTGTCGAGGGCTGATTTCTTTTCCCGTGATTAAAAGCCTTCTGTTTCGACCGCCAAACCTCTGATAGGAGTATTTGCAACCGTTTTGCACCATTTTTGAGTGAAATGCCGAAAGTCAGATTTTTGATGAAATTGTGACCCCGGGGCTTAGGGATTTTTTCAAAAAAATCTTTTTCTACCGTTTAAATTGTCGAGGGCTGATTTATTTCCCGAGATAAAAAGCCTTCTGTTTTGACCGCTAAACCTCTCAGGGGAACATTTGTAACCGTTTTGCACCATTTTTGAGTGAAATGCCGAAAGTCAGATTTTTGTTGAAATTGTGATCCCGGGCGGGGCTTAGGGATTTTTTTCAAAAAAATCTTTTTCTGCTGGTTAAGTTATCCATGGTTGATTTCTTTTCCCGTGATAAAAAGCCTTCTGTTTTGTCTGCCAAACCTCTCACGGGAGCATTTGCAACCGTTTTGCACCATTTTTGAGTGAAATGCTGAAAGTCAGATTTTTGATGAAATTGTGACCCCGGGGCTTAGGGATTTTTTTAAAAAAATCTTTTTCTGCCGGTTAAGTTGTCGAGGGCTGATTTCTTTTCCCGTGATAAAAAGCCTTCTGTTTCGTCTGCCAAACCTCTCATGGGAGCATTTGCAACCGTTTTGCACCATTTTTGAGTGAAATGCCGAAAGTCAGATTTTTGTTGAAATTGTGACCCCGGGGCTTAGGGATTTTTTCAAAAAAATCTTTTTCTGCCGGTTAAGTTGTCGAGGGCTGATTTCTTTTCCCCTGATAAAAAGCCTTCTGTTTCGACCACGAAACGTGTCAGGGGAGCATTTGCAACCGTTTGGCTCCATTTTTCTGCCAGTTAAGTTGTCCATGGTTGATTTCTTGCTCTTTGATATAAAGCCTTCTTTTTCGACGGCCAAACCTCTCAGGGGAGCATTTGCAACCATTTTGCACCATTTTTGAGTGAAATGCCGAAAGTCAGGTTTTTGATGAAATTGTGACCCCGGGGCTTAGGGATTTTTTCAAAAAAATCTTTTTCTGCCGGTTACGTTGTCTTGGGCTGATTTCTTTTCCCGTGATAAAAAGCCTTCTGTTTGGAGGGCCAAAACTCTCAGGGGAGCATTTGCAACCGTTTGGCACCATTTTTGAGTGAATTGCCGAAAGTCAGATTTTTGATGAAACTGTGACCCCGGGGCTTAGGGATTTTTTCAAAAAAATCTTTTTCTGCCGGTTAAGTTGTCGAGGGCTGATTTCTTTTCCTGTGATAAAAAGCCTTCTGTTTCGACCACCAAACCTCTCACGGGAGCATTTGCAACCGTTTTGCACCATTTTTGAGTGAAATGCCGAAAGTCAGATTTTTGATGAAATTGTGACCCCGGGGCTTATGGATTTTTTCAAAAAAAATCTTTTTCTGCCAGTTAAGTTGTCGAGGGCTGTTTTCTTTTCCCATGATAAAAAGCCTTCTGTTTCGTCTGCCAAACCTCTCACGGGAGCATTTGCAACCGTTTTGCACCATTTTTGAGTGAAATGCCGAGAGTCAGATTTTTGATGAAATTGTGACCCCGGGGCTTATGGATTTTTTCAAAAAAAATCTTTTTCTGCCAGTTAAGTTGTCGAGGGCTGATTTCTTTTCCCCTGATAAAAAGCCTTCTGTTTCGACCACGAAACCTCTCAGGGGAGCATTTGCAACCGTTTGGCTCCATTTTTCTGCCAGTTAAGTTTTCCATGGTTGATTTCTTGCTCTTTGATATAAAGCCTTCTTTTTCGACGGCCAAACCTCTCAGGGGAGCATTTGCAACCTTTTGGCACCATTTTTGAGTGAATTGCCGAAAGTCAGATTTTTGATGAAATTGTGACCCCGGGGCTTAGGGATTTTTTCAAAAAAATCTTTTTCTCCCGGTTAAGTTGTCGAGGGCTGATTTCTTCTCCTGTGATTAAAAGCCTTCTGTTTCGACCGCCAAACCTCTCAGGGGAGCATTTGCAACCGTTTGGTACCATTTTTGAGTGAAATGCCGAAAGTCAGGTTTTTGATGAAATTGTGACCCCGGGGCTTAGGGATTTTTTTTCAAAAAAATCTTTTTTCTGCCGGTTAAGTTGTCGAGGGCTGATTTCTTTTCCCCTGATAAAAAGACTTCTGTTTCGACCACCAAACCTCTCACGGGAGCATTTGCAACCGCTTTGCACCATTTTTGAGTGAAATGCCGAAAGTCAGATTTTTGATGAAATTGGGACCCCGGGGCTTAGGGATATTTCAAAAAAATCTTTTTCTGCACGTTAAGTTGTCGAGGGCTGATTTCTTTTCCCCTGATAAAAAGCCTTCTGTTTCGACCACGAAACCTCTCAGGGGAGCATTTGCAACCGTTTGGCTCCATTTTTCTGCCAGTTAAGTTTTCCATGGTTGATTTCTTGCTCTTTGATGTAAAGCCTTCTTTTTCGACGGCCAAACCTCTCAGGGGAGCATTTGCAACCTTTTGGCACCATTTTTGAGTGAATTGCCGAAAGTCAGATTTTTGATGAAACTGTGACCCCGGGGCTTAGGGAGTTTTTCAAAAAAATCTTTTTCTGCCGGTTAAGTTGTCGAGGGCTGATTTCTTTTCCTGTGATAAAAAGCCTTCTGTTTCGACCACCAAACCTCTCACGGGAGCATTTGCAACCGTTTTGCACCATTTTTGAGTGAAATGCCGAAAGTCAGATTTTTGATGAAATTGTGACCCCGGGGCTAAGGGATTTTTTCAAAAAAATCTTTTTCTGCCGGTTAAGTTGTCAAGTACTGATTTCCTTTCCCTTGATTAAAAGCCTTCTGTTTCGACCGCCAAACCTCTCAGGGGAGCATTTGCAACCGTTTGGCACCATTTTTGAGTGAAATGCCGAAAGTCAGATTTTTGATGAAATTGTGACCCCGGGGCTTAGGGATTTTTTTAAAAAAATCTTTTTCTGCCGGTTAAGTTGTCGAGGGCTGATTTCTTTTCCCATGATAAAAAGCCTTCTGTTTCGTCTGCCAAACCTCTCACGGGAGCATTTGCAACCGTTTTGCACCATTTTTGAGTGAAATGCCGAGAGTCAGATTTTTGATGAAATTGTGACCCCGGGGCTTATGGATTTTTTCAAAAAAAATCTTTTTCTGCCAGTTAAGTTGTCGAGGGCTGATTTCTTTTCCCCTGATAAAAAGCCTTCTGTTTCGACCACGAAACCTCTCAGGGGAGCATTTGCAACCGTTTGGCTCCATTTTTCTGCCAGTTAAGTTTTCCATGGTTGATTTCTTGCTCTTTGATATAAAGCCTTCTTTTTCGACGGCCAAACCTCTCAGGGGAGCATTTGCAACCTTTTGGCACCATTTTTGAGTGAATTGCCGAAAGTCAGATTTTTGATGAAATTGTGACCCCGGGGCTTAGGGATTTTTTCAAAAAAATCTTTTTCTGCCGGTTAAGTTGTCGAGGGCTGATTTCTTCTCCTGTGATTAAAAGCCTTCTGTTTCGACCGCCAAACCTCTCAGGGGAGCATTTGCAACCGTTTGGCACCATTTTTGAGTGAAATGCCGAAAGTCAGGTTTTTGATGAAATTGTGACCCCGGGGGTTAGGGATTTTTTTTCAAAAAAATCTTTTTTCTGCCGGTTAAGTTGTCGAGGGCTGATTTCTTTTCCCCTGATAAAAAGACTTCTGTTTCGACCACCAAACCTCTCACGGGAGCATTTGCAACCGCTTTGCACCATTTTTGAGTGAAATGCCGAAAGTCAGATTTTTGATGAAATTGGGACCCCGGGGCTTAGGGATATTTCAAAAAAATCTTTTTCTGCACGTTAAGTTGTCGAGGGCTGATTTCTTTTCCCCTGATAAAAAGCCTTCTGTTTCGACCACGAAACCTCTCAGGGGAGCATTTGCAACCGTTTGGCTCCATTTTTCTGCCAGTTAAGTTTTCCATGGTTGATTTCTTGCTCTTTGATGTAAAGCCTTCTTTTTCGACGGCCAAACCTCTCAGGGGAGCATTTGCAACCTTTTGGCACCATTTTTGAGTGAATTGCCGAAAGTCAGGTTTTTGATGAAATTGTGACCCCGGGGCTTAGGGATTTTTTCAAAAAAATCTTTTTCTACCGGTTAAATTGTCGAGGGCTCATTTATTTCCCGTGATAAAAAGCCTTCTGTTTGGAGGGCCAAACCTCTCAGGGGAGCATTTGCAACCGTTTTGCACCATTTTTGAGTGAAATGCCGAAAGTCAGGTTTTTGATAAAATTGTGACCCTGGGGCTTAGGGATTTTTTCAGAAAAATCTTTTTCTGCCAGTTAAATTGTCGAGGGCTGATTTATTTTCCCGTGATTAAAAGCCTTCTGTTTCGACCGCCAAACCTCTCAGGGGAGCATTTGCAACCGTTTGGCACCATTTTTGAGTGAAATGCCGAAAGTCAGATTTTTGATGAAATTGTGACCCCGGGGCTTAGCGATTTTTTCAGAAAAATCTTTTTCTGCCAGTTAAATTGTCGAGGGCTGATTTCTTTTCCCGTGATTAAAAGCCTTCTGTTTTGACCGCCAAACCTCTCAGGGGAGCATTTGCAACCGTTTGGAACCATTTTTGAGTGAATTGTCGAAAGTCAGATTTTTGATGAAATTGTGACCCCGGGGCTTAGGGATTTTTTCAGAAAAATCTTTTTCTGCCGGTTAAGTTGTCTTGGGCTGATTTCTTTTCCTGTGATAAAAAGCCTTCTGTTTCGTCTGCCAAACCACTCACGGGTGCATTTGCAACCGTTTGCACCATTTTTGAGTGAAATGCCGAAAGTCAGATTTTTGATGAAATTGTGACCCCGGGGCTTAGGGATTTTTTCAAAAAAATCTTTTTCTGCCGGTTAAGTTGTCGAGGGCTGATTTCTTTTCCCCTGATAAAAAGCCTTCTGTTTCGAACATGAAACCTCTCAGGGGAGCATTTGCAACCGTTTGCCTCCATTTTTCTGCCAGTTAAGTTGTCCATGGTTGATTTCTTGCTCTTTGATATAAAGCCTTCTTTTTCGACGGCCAAACCTCTCAGGGGAGCATTTGCAACCGTTTTGCAGCATTTTTGAGTGAATTGCCGAAAGTCTGATTTTTGATGAAATTGTGACCCCGGGGCTTAGGGATTTTTTCAAAAAAATCTTTTTCTGCCAGTTAAGTTGTCGAGGGCTGATTTCTTTTCCCCTGATAAAAAGCCTTCTGTTTCGTCTACCAAACCTCTCACGGGAGCATTTGCAACCGTTTTGCACCATTTTTGAGTGAAATGCCGAAAGTCAGATTTTTGATGAAATTGTGACCCCGGGGCTTAGGGATTTTTTCAAAAAAATCTTTTTTCTGCCGGTTAAGTTGTCGAGGGCTGATTTCTTTTCCCCTGATAAAAAGCCTTCTGTTTCGACCACGAAACGTGTCAGGGGAGCATTTGCAACCGTTTGGCTCCATTTTTCTGCCAGTTAAGTTGTCCATGGTTGATTTCTTGCTCTTTGATATAAAGCCTTCTTTTTCGACGGCCAAACCTCTCAGGGGAGCATTTGCAGCCGTTTGGCACCATTTTTGAGTGAAATGCCGAAAGTCAGATTTTTGATGAAATTGTGACCCCGTTGCTTAGGGATTTTTTCACAAAAATCTTTTTCTACCTGTTAAATTGTCGAGGGCGGATTTATTTCCCGAGATAAAAAGCCTTCTGTTTCGAACGCCAAACCTCTCAGGGGAGCATTTGCAAACGTTTTGCACCATTTTTGAGTGAAATGCCGAAAGTCAGGTTTTTGATGAAATTGTGACCCCGGGGCTTAGAAATTTTTTCAAAAAAATCTTTTTCTGCCGGTTAAGTTGTCGAGGGCTGATTTCTTTTCCCGCGCTTAAAAGCCTTCTGTTTCGACCGCAAAACCTCTCAGGGGAGCATTTGCAACCGTTTTGCACCATTTTTGAGTGAAATGCCGAAAGTCAGATTTTTGATGAAATTGTGACCCTGGGGCTTAGGGATTTTTTTAAAAAAATCTTTTTCTGCCGGTTAAGTTGTCGAGGGCTGATTTCTTTTCCCGTGATTAAAAGTCTTCTGTTTCGACCGCCAAACCTCTCAGGGGAGCATTTGCAACCGTTTTGCACCATTTTTGAGTGAAATGCCGAAAGTCAGATTTTTGATGAAATTGTGACCCCGGGGCTTAGGGATTTTTTCAAAAAAATCTTTTTCTGCCAGTTAAGTTGTCGAGGGCTGATTTCTTTTCCCCTGATAAAAAGCCTTCTGTTTCGACCACGAAACGTGTCAGGGGAGCATTTGCAACCGTTTGGCTCCATTTTTCTGCCAGTTAAGTTGTCCATGGTTGATTTCTTGCTCTTTGATATAAAGCCTTCTTTTTCGACGGCCAAACCTATCAGGGGAGCATTTGCAGCCGTTTGGCACCATTTTTGAGTGAAATGCCGAAAGTCAGATTTTTGATGAAATTGTGACCCCGTTGCTTAGGGATTTTTTCACAAAAATCTTTTTCTGCCGGTTAAATTGTCGAGGGCGGATTTATTTCCCGAGATAAAAAGCCTTCTGTTTCGAACGCCAAACCTCTCAGGGGAGCATTTGCAAACGTTTTGCACCATTTTTGAGTGAAATGCCGAAAGTCAGGTTTTTGATGAAACTGTGACCCCGGGGCTTAGAAATTTTTTCAAAAAAATCTTTTTCTGCCGGTTAAGTTGTCGATGGCTGATTTCTTTTCCCGCGCTTAAAAGCCTTCTGTTTCGACCGCAAAACCTCTCAGGGGATCATTTGCAACCGTTTTGCACCATTTTTGAGTGAAATGCCGAAAGTCAGATTTTTGATGAAATTGTGACCCTGGGGCTTAGGGATTTTTTTAAAAAAATCTTTTTCTGCCGGTTAAGTTGTCGAGGGCTGATTTCTTTTCCCGTGATTAAAAGTCTTCTGTTTCGACCGCCAAACCTCTCAGGGGAGCATTTGCAACCGTTTGGAATCATTTTTGAGTGAAATGCCGAAAGTCAGATTTTTGATGAAATTGTGACCCCGGGGCTTAGGGATTTTTTCAAAAAAATCTTTTTCTGCCGGTTAAGTTGTCGAGGGCTGATTTCTTTTCCCGTGATAAAAAGCCTTCTGTTTCGACCACCAAACCTCTCACGGGAGCATTTGCAACCGTTTTGCACCATTTTTGAGTGAAATGCCGAAAGTCAGATTTTTGATGAAATTGTGACCCCGGGGCTTAGGGATTTTTTCAAAAAAATCTTTTTCTGCCAGTTAAGTTGTCGAGGGCTGATTTCTTTTCCCCTGATAAAAAGCCTTCTGTTTCGACCACGAAACGTCTCAGGGGAGCATTTGCAACCGTTTGGCTCCATTTTTCTGCCAGTTAAGTTGTCCATGGTTGATTTCTTGCTCTTTGATATAAAGCCTTCTTTTTCGACGGCCAAACCTCTCAGGGGAGCATTTGCAGCCGTTTGGCACCATTTTTGAGTGAAATGCCGAAAGTCAGATTATGATGAAATTGTGACCCCGTTGCTTAGGGATTTTTTCACAAAAATCTTTTTCTACCGGTTAAATTGTCGAGGGCGGATTTATTTCCCGAGATAAAAAGCCTTCTGTTTCGAACGCCAAACCTCTCAGGGGAGCATTTGCAACCGTTTTGCACCATTTTTGAGTGAAATGCCGAAAGTCAGGTTTTTCATGAAATTGTGACCCCGGGGCTTAGAAATTTTTTCAAAAAAATCTTTTTCTGCCGGTTAAGTTGTCGAGGGCTGATTTCTTTTCCCGCGCTTAAAAGCCTTCTGTTTCGACCGCAAAACCTCTCAGGGGAGCATTTGCAACCGTTTTGCACCATTTTTGAGTGAAATGCCGAAAGGCAGATTTTTGATGAAATTGTGACCCTGGGGCTTAGGGATTTTTTTAAAAAAATCTTTTTCTGCCGGTTAAGTTGTCGAGGGCTGATTTCTTTTCCTGTGATTAAAAGTCTTCTGTTTCGACCGCCAAACCTCTCAGGGGAGCATTTGCAACCGTTTGGAATCATTTTTGAGTGAAATGCCGAAAGTCAGATTTTTGATGAAATTGTGACCCCGGGGCTTAGGGATTTTTTCAAAAAAATCTTTTTCTGCCGGTTAAGTTGTCGAGGGCTGATTTCTTTTCCCGTGATAAAAAGCCTTCTGTTTCGACCACCAAACCTCTCACGGGAGCATTTGCAACCGTTTTGCACCATTTTTGAGTGAAATGCCGAAAGTCAGATTTTTGATGAAATTGTGACCCCGGGGCTAAGGGATTTTTTCAAAAAAATCTTTTTCTGCCGGTTAAGTTGTCAAGTGCTGATTTCCTTTCCCTTGATTAAAAGCCTTCTGTTTCGACCGCCAAACCTCTCAGGGGAGCATTTGCAACCGTTTGGCACCATTTTTGAGTGAAATGCCGAAAGTCAGATTTTTGATGAAATTGTGACCCCGGGGCTTATGGATTTTTTCAAAAAAAATCTTTTTCTGCCGGTTAAGTTGTCGAGGGCTGTTTTTTTTCCCCATGATAAAAAGCCTTCTGTTTCGTCTGCCAAACCTCTCACGGGAGCATTTGCAACCGTTTTGCACCATTTTTGAGTGAAATGCCGAGAGTCAGATTTTTGATGAAATTGTGACCCCGGGGCTTATGGATTTTTTCAAAAAAAATCTTTTTCTGCCAGTTAAGTTGTCGAGGGCTGATTTCTTTTCCCCTGATAAAAAGCCTTCTGTTTCGACCACGAAACCTCTCAGGGGAGCATTTGCAACCGTTTGGCTCCATTTTTCTGCCAGTTAAGTTTTCCATGGTTGATTTCTTGCTCTTTGATATAAAGCCTTCTTTTTCGACGGCCAAACCTCTCAGGGGAGCATTTGCAACCTTTTGGCACCATTTTTGAGTGAATTGCCGAAAGTCAGATTTTTGATGAAATTGTGACCCCGGGGCTTAGGGATTTTTTCAAAAAAATCTTTTTCTCCCGGTTAAGTTGTCGAGGGCTGATTTCTTCTCCTGTGATTAAAAGCCTTCTGTTTCGACCGCCAAACCTCTCAGGGGAGCATTTGCAACCGTTTGGCACCATTTTTGAGTGAAATGCCGAAAGTCAGGTTTTTGATGAAATTGTGACCCCGGGGCTTAGGGATTTTTTTTCAAAAAAATCTTTTTTCTGCCGGTTAAGTTGTCGAGGGCTGATTTCTTTTCCCCTGATAAAAAGACTTCTGTTTCGACCACCAAACCTCTCACGGGAGCATTTGCAACCGCTTTGCACCATTTTTGAGTGAAATGCCGAAAGTCAGATTTTTGATGAAATTGGGACCCCGGGGCTTAGGGATATTTCAAAAAAATCTTTTTCTGCACGTTAAGTTGTCGAGGGCTGATTTATTTTCCCCTGATAAAAAGCCTTCTGTTTCGACCACGAAACCTCTCAGGGGAGCATTTGCAACCGTTTGGCTCCATTTTTCTGCCAGTTAAGTTTTCCATGGTTGATTTCTTGCTCTTTGATGTAAAGCCTTCTTTTTCGACGGCCAAACCTCTCAGGGGAGCATTTGCAACCTTTTGGCACCATTTTTGAGTGAATTGCCGAAAGTCAGATTTTTGATGAAACTGTGACCCCGGGGCTTAGGGATTTTTTCAAAAAAATCTTTTTCTGCCGGTTACGTTGTCGAGGGCTGATTTCTTTTCCTGTGATAAAAAGCCTTCTGTTTCGACCACCAAACCTCTCACGGGAGCATTTGCAACCGTTTTGCACCATTTTTGAGTGAAATGCCGAAAGTCAGATTTTTGATGAAATTGTGACCCCGGGGCTAAGGGATTTTTTCAAAAAAATCTTTTTCTGCCGGTTAAGTTGTCAAGTGCTGATTTCCTTTCCCTTGATTAAAAGCCTTCTGTTTCGACCGCCAAACCTCTCAGGGGAGCATTTGCAACCGTTTGGCACCATTTTTGAGTGAAATGCCGAAAGTCAGATTTTTGATGAAATTGTGACCCCGGGGCTTATGGATTTTTTCAAAAAAAATCTTTTTCTGCCGGTTAAGTTGTCGAGGGCTGATTTCTTTTCCCATGATAAAAAGCCTTCTGTTTCGTCTGCCAAACCTCTCACGGGAGCATTTGCAACCGTTTTGCACCATTTTTGAGTGAAATGCCGAGAGTCAGATTTTTGATGAAATTGTGACCCCGGGGCTTATGGATTTTTTCAAAAAAAATCTTTTTCTGCCAGTTAAGTTGTCGAGGGCTGATTTCTTTTCCCCTGATAAAAAGCCTTCTGTTTCGACCACGAAACCTCTCAGGGGAGCATTTGCAACCGTTTGGCTCCATTTTTCTGCCAGTTAAGTTTTCCATGGTTGATTTCTTGCTCTTTGATATAAAGCCTTCTTTTTCGACGGCCAAACCTCTCAGGGGAGCATTTGCAACCTTTTGGCACCATTTTTGAGTGAATTGCCGAAAGTCAGATTTTTGATGAAATTGTGACCCCGGGGCTTAGGGATTTTTTCAAAAAAATCTTTTTCTGCCGGTTAAGTTGTCGAGGGCTGATTTCTTCTCCTGTGATTAAAAGCCTTCTGTTTCGACCGCCAAACCTCTCAGGGGAGCATTTGCAACCGTTTGGCACCATTTTTGAGTGAAATGCCGAAAGTCAGGTTTTTGATGAAATTGTGACCCCGGGGGTTAGGGATTTTTTTTCAAAAAAATCTTTTTTCTGCCGGTTAAGTTGTCGAGGGCTGATTTCTTTTCCCCTGATAAAAAGACTTCTGTTTCGACCACCAAACCTCTCACGGGAGCATTTGCAACCGCTTTGCACCATTTTTGAGTGAAATGCCGAAAGTCAGATTTTTGATGAAATTGGGACCCCGGGGCTTAGGGATATTTCAAAAAAATCTTTTTCTGCACGTTAAGTTGTCGAGGGCTGATTTCTTTTCCCCTGATAAAAAGCCTTCTGTTTCGACCACGAAACCTCTCAGGGGAGCATTTGCAACCGTTTGGCTCCATTTTTCTGCCAGTTAAGTTTTCCATGGTTGATTTCTTGCTCTTTGATGTAAAGCCTTCTTTTTCGACGGCCAAACCTCTCAGGGGAGCATTTGCAACCTTTTGGCACCATTTTTGAGTGAATTGCCGAAAGTCAGGTTTTTGATGAAATTGTGACCCCGGGGCTTAGGGATTTTTTCAAAAAAATCTTTTTCTACCGGTTAAATTGTCGAGGGCTCATTTATTTCCCGTGATAAAAAGCCTTCTGTTTGGAGGGCCAAACCTCTCAGGGGAGCATTTGCAACCGTTTTGCACCATTTTTGAGTGAAATGCCGAAAGTCAGGTTTTTGATAAAATTGTGACCCTGGGGCTTAGGGATTTTTTCAGAAAAATCTTTTTCTGCCAGTTAAATTGTCGAGGGCTGATTTATTTTCCCGTGATTAAAAGCCTTCTGTTTCGACCGCCAAACCTCTCAGGGGAGCATTTGCAACCGTTTGGCACCATTTTTGAGTGAAATGCCGAAAGTCAGATTTTTGATGAAATTGTGACCCCGGGGCTTAGCGATTTTTTCAGAAAAATCTTTTTCTGCCAGTTAAATTGTCGAGGGCTGATTTCTTTTCCCGTGATTAAAAGCCTTCTGTTTTGACCGCCAAACCTCTCAGGGGAGCATTTGCAACCGTTTGGAACCATTTTTGAGTGAATTGTCGAAAGTCAGATTTTTGATGAAATTGTGACCCCGGGGCTTAGGGATTTTTTCAGAAAAATCTTTTTCTGCCGGTTAAGTTGTCTTGGGCTGATTTCTTTTCCCGTGATAAAAAGCCTTCTGTTTCGTCTGCCAAACCACTCACGGGTGCATTTGCAACCGTTTGCACCATTTTTGAGTGAAATGCCGAAAGTCAGATTTTTGATGAAATTGTGACCCCGGGGCTTAGGGATTTTTTCAAAAAAATCTTTTTCTGCCGGTTAAGTTGTCGAGGGCTGATTTCTTTTCCCCTGATAAAAAGCCTTCTGTTTCGAACATGAAACCTCTCAGGGGAGCATTTGCAACCGTTTGCCTCCATTTTTCTGCCAGTTAAGTTGTCCATGGTTGATTTCTTGCTCTTTGATATAAAGCCTTCTTTTTCGACGGCCAAACCTCTCAGGGGAGCATTTGCAACCGTTTTGCACCATTTTTGAGTGAATTGCCGAAAGTCTGATTTTTGATGAAATTGTGACCCCGGGGCTTAGGGATTTTTTCAAAAAAATCTTTTTCTGCCAGTTAAGTTGTCGAGGGCTGATTTCTTTTCCTGTGATAAAAAGCCTTCTGTTTCGTCTGCCAAACCTCTCACGGGAGCATTTGCAACCGTTTTGCACCATTTTTGAGTGAAATGCCGAAAGTCAGATTTTTGATGAAATTGTGACCCCGGGGCTTAGGGATTTTTTCAAAAAAATCTTTTTCTGCCAGTTAAGTTGTCGAGGGCTGATTTCTTTTCCCCTGATAAAAAGCCTTCTGTTTCGACCACGAAACGTGTCAGGGGAGCATTTGCAACCGTTTGGCTCCATTTTTCTGCCAGTTAAGTTGTCCATGGTTGATTTCTTGCTCTTTGATATAAAGCCTTCTTTTTCGACGGCCAAACCTCTCAGGGGAGCATTTGCAGCCGTTTTGCACCATTTTTGAGTGAAATGCCGAAAGTCAGATTTTTGATGAAATTGTGACCCCGGGGCTTAGAAATTTTTTCAAAAAAATCTTTTTCTGCCGGTTAAGTTGTCGAGGGCTGATTTCTTTTCCCGCGCTTAAAAGCCTTCTGTTTCGACCGCAAAACCTCTCAGGGGAGCATTTGCAACCGTTTTGCACCATTTTTGAGTGAAATGCCGAAAGTCAGATTTTTGATGAAATTGTGACCCTGGGGCTTAGGGATTTTTTTAAAAAAATCTTTTTTCTGCCGGTTAAGTTGTCGAGGGCTGATTTCTTTTCCCGTGATTAAAAGTCTTCTGTTTCGACCGCCAAACCTCTCAGGGGAGCATTTGCAACCGTTTTGCACCATTTTTGAGTGAAATGCCGAAAGTCAGATTTTTGATGAAATTGTGACCCCGGGGCTTAGGGATTTTTTCAAAAAAATCTTTTTCTGCCAGTTAAGTTGTCGAGGGCTGATTTCTTTTCCCCTGATAAAAAGCCTTCTGTTTCGACCACGAAACGTGTCAGGGGAGCATTTGCAACCGTTTGGCTCCATTTTTCTGCCAGTTAAGTTGTCCATGGTTGATTTCTTGCTCTTTGATATAAAGCCTTCTTTTTCGACGGCCAAACCTATCAGGGGAGCATTTGCAGCCGTTTGGCACCATTTTTGAGTGAAATGCCGAAAGTCAGATTTTTGATGAAATTGTGACCCCGTTGCTTAGGGATTTTTTCACAAAAATCTTTTTCTACCGGTTAAATTGTCGAGGGCGGATTTATTTCCCGAGATAAAAAGCCTTCTGTTTCGAACGCCAAACCTCTCAGGGGAGCATTTGCAAACGTTTTGCACCATTTTTGAGTGAAATGCCGAAAGTCAGGTTTTTGATGAAACTGTGACCCCGGGGCTTAGAAATTTTTTCAAAAAAATCTTTTTCTGCCGGTTAAGTTGTCGATGGCTGATTTCTTTTCCCGCGCTTAAAAGCCTTCTGTTTCGACCGCAAAACCTCTCAGGGGATCATTTGCAACCGTTTTGCACCATTTTTGAGTGAAATGCCGAAAGTCAGATTTTTGATGAAATTGTGACCCTGGGGCTTAGGGATTTTTTTAAAAAAATCTTTTTCTGCCGGTTAAGTTGTCGAGGGCTGATTTCTTTTCCCGTGATTAAAAGTCTTCTGTTTCGACCGCCAAACCTCTCAGGGGAGCATTTGCAACCGTTTGGAATCATTTTTGAGTGAAATGCCGAAAGTCAGATTTTTGATGAAATTGTGACCCCGGGGCTTAGGGATTTTTTCAAAAAAATCTTTTTCTGCCGGTTAAGTTGTCGAGGGCTGATTTCTTTTCCCGTGATAAAAAGCCTTCTGTTTCGACCACCAAACCTCTCACGGGAGCATTTGCAACCGTTTTGCACCATTTTTGAGTGAAATGCCGAAAGTCAGATTTTTGATGAAATTGTGACCCCGGGGCTTAGGGATTTTTTCAAAAAAATCTTTTTCTGCCAGTTAAGTTGTCGAGGGCTGATTTCTTTTCCCCTGATAAAAAGCCTTCTGTTTCGACCACGAAACGTCTCAGGGGAGCATTTGCAACCGTTTGGCTCCATTTTTCTGCCAGTTAAGTTGTCCATGGTTGATTTCTTGCTCTTTGATATAAAGCCTTCTTTTTCGACGGCCAAACCTCTCAGGGGAGCATTTGCAGCCGTTTGGCACCATTTTTGAGTGAAATGCCGAAAGTCAGATTATGATGAAATTGTGACCCCGTTGCTTAGGGATTTTTTCACAAAAATCTTTTTCTACCGGTTAAATTGTCGAGGGCGGATTTATTTCCCGAGATAAAAAGCCTTCTGTTTCGAACGCCAAACCTCTCAGGGGAGCATTTGCAACCGTTTTGCACCATTTTTGAGTGAAATGCCGAAAGGCAGATTTTTGATGAAATTGTGACCCTGGGGCTTAGGGATTTTTTTAAAAAAATCTTTTTCTGCCGGTTAAGTTGTCGAGGGCTGATTTCTTTTCCTGTGATTAAAAGTCTTCTGTTTCGACCGCCAAACCTCTCAGGGGAGCATTTGCAACCGTTTGGAATCATTTTTGAGTGAAATGCCGAAAGTCAGATTTTTGATGAAATTGTGACCCCGGGGCTTAGGGATTTTTTCAAAAAAATCTTTTTCTGCCGGTTAAGTTGTCGAGGGCTGATTTCTTTTCCCGTGATAAAAAGCCTTCTGTTTCGACCACCAAACCTCTCACGGGAGCATTTGCAACCGTTTTGCACCATTTTTGAGTGAAATGCCGAAAGTCAGATTTTTGATGAAATTGTGACCCCGGGGTTTAGGGATTTTTTCAAAAAAATCTTTTTCTGCCAGTTAAGTTGTCGAGGGCTGATTTCTTTTCCCCTGATAAAAAGCCTTCCGTTTCGACCATGAAACGTCTCAGGGGAGCATTTGCAACCGTTTGGCTCCATTTTTCTGCCAGTTAAGTTGTCCACGGTTGATTTCTTGCTCTTTGATATAAAGCCTTCTTTTTCGACGGCCAAACCTCTCAGGGGAGCATTTGCAGCCGTTTGGCACCATTTTTGAGTGAAATGCCGAAAGTCAGATTATGATGAAATTGTGACCCCGTTGCTTAGGGATTTTTTCACAAAAATCTTTTTCTACCGGTTAAATTGTCGAGGGCGGATTTATTTCCCGAGATAAAAAGCCTTCTGTTTCGAACGCCAAACCTCTCAGGGGAGCATTTGCAACCGTTTTGCACCATTTTTGAGTGAAATGCCGAAAGTCAGGTTTTTCATGAAATTGTGACCCCGGGGCTTAGAAATTTTTTCAAAAAAATCTTTTTCTGCCGGTTAAGTTGTCGAGGGCTGATTTCTTTTCCCGCGCTTAAAAGCCTTCTGTTTCGACCGCAAAACCTCTCAGGGGAGCATTTGCAACCGTTTTGCACCATTTTTGAGTGAAATGCCGAAAGGCAGATTTTTGATGAAATTGTGACCCCGGGGCTTAGGGATTTTTTTAAAAAAATCTTTTTCTGCCGGTTAAGTTGTCGAGGGCTGATTTCTTTTCCTGTGATTAAAAGTCTTCTGTTTCGACCACCAAACCTCTCACGGGAGCATTTGCAACCGTTTTGCACCATTTTTGAGTGAAATGCCGAAAGTCAGATTTTTGATGAAATTGTGACCCCGGGGTTTAGGGATTTTTTCAAAAAAATCTTTTTCTGCCAGTTAAGTTGTCGAGGGCTGATTTCTTTTCCCCTGATAAAAAGCCTTCTGTTTCGACCACGAAACGTCTCAGGGGAGCATTTGCAACCGTTTGGCTCCATTTTTCTGCCAGTTAAGTTGTCCATGGTTGATTTCTTGCTCTTTGATATTAAGCCTTCTTTTTCGACGGCCAAACCTCTCAGGGGAGCATTTGCAACCATTTTGCACCATTTTTGAGTGAAATGCCGAAAGTCAGGTTTTTGATGAAATTGTGACCCCGGGGCTTAGGGATTTTTTCAAAAAAATCTTTTTCTGCCGGTTACGTTGTCTTGGGCTGATTTCTTTTCCCGTGATAAAAAGCCTTTTGTTTGGAGGGCCAAAACTCTCAGGGGAGCATTTGCAACCGTTTGGCACCATTTTTGAGTGAATTGCCGAAAGTCAGATTTTTGATGAAACTGTGACCCCGGGGCTTAGGGATTTTTTCAAAAAAATCTTTTTCTGCCGGTTAAGTTGTCGAGGGCTGATTTCTTTTCCTGTGATAAAAAGCCTTCTGTTTCGACCACCAAACCTCTCACGGGAGCATTTGCAACCGTTTTGCACCATTTTTGAGTGAAATGCCGAAAGTCAGATTTTTGATGAAATTGTGACCCCGGGGCTAAGGGATTTTTTCAAAAAAATCTTTTTCTGCCGGTTAAGTTGTCAAGTGCTGATTTCCTTTCCCTTGATTAAAAGCCTTCTGTTTCGACCGCCAAACCTCTCAGGGGAGCATTTGCAACCGTTTGGCACCATTTTTGAGTGAAATGCCGAAAGTCAGATTTTTGATGAAATTGTGACCCCGGGGCTTATGGATTTTTTCAAAAAAAATCTTTTTCTGCCAGTTAAGTTGTCGAGGGCTGTTTTCTTTTCCCATGATAAAAAGCCTTCTGTTTCGTCTGCCAAACCTCTCACAGGAGCATTTGCAACCGTTTTGCACCATTTTTGAGTGAAATGCCGAGAGTCAGATTTTTGATGAAATTGTGACCCCGCGGCTTATGGATTTTTTCAAAAAAAATCTTTTTCTGCCAGTTAAGTTGTCGAGGGCTGATTTCTTTTCCCCTGATAAAAAGCCTTCTGTTTCGACCACGAAACCTCTCAGGGGAGCATTTGCAACCGTTTGGCTCCATTTTTCTGCCAGTTAAGTTTTCCATGGTTGATTTCTTGCTCTTTGATATAAAGCCTTCTTTTTCGACGGCCAAACCTCTCAGGGGAGCATTTGCAACCTTTTGGCACCATTTTTGAGTGAATTGCCGAAAGTCAGATTTTTGATGAAATTGTGACCCCGGGGCTTAGGGATTTTTTCAAAAAAATCTTTTTCTCCCGGTTAAGTTGTCGAGGGCTGATTTCTTCTCCTGTGATTAAAAGCCTTCTGTTTCGACCGCCAAACCTCTCAGGGGAGCATTTGCAACCGTTTGGCACCATTTTTGAGTGAAATGCCGAAAGTCAGGTTTTTGATGAAATTGTGACCCCGGGGCTTAGGGATTTTTTTTCAAAAAAATCTTTTTTCTGCCGGTTAAGTTGTCGAGGGCTGATTTCTTTTCCCCTGATAAAAAGACTTCTGTTTCGACCACCAAACCTCTCACGGGAGCATTTGCAACCGCTTTGCACCATTTTTGAGTGAAATGCCGAAAGTCAGATTTTTGATGAAATTGGGACCCCGGGGCTTAGGGATATTTCAAAAAAATCTTTTTCTGCACGTTAAGTTGTCGAGGGCTGATTTCTTTTCCCCTGATAAAAAGCCTTCTGTTTCGACCACGAAACCTCTCAGGGGAGCATTTGCAACCGTTTGGCTCCATTTTTCTGCCAGTTAAGTTTTCCATGGTTGATTTCTTGCTCTTTGATGTAAAGCCTTCTTTTTCGACGGCCAAACCTCTCAGGGGAGCATTTGCAACCTTTTGGCACCATTTTTGAGTGAATTGCCGAAAGTCAGATTTTTGATGAAACTGTGACCCCGGGGCTTAGGGATTTTTTCAAAAAAATCTTTTTCTCCCGGTTAAGTTGTCGAGGGCTGATTTCTTCTCCTGTGATTAAAAGCCTTCTGTTTCGACCGCCAAACCTCTCAGGGGAGCATTTGCAACCGTTTGGCACCATTTTTGAGTGAAATGCCGAAAGTCAGGTTTTTGATGAAATTGTGACCCCGGGGCTTAGGGATTTTTTTTCAAAAAAATCTTTTTTCTGCCGGTTAAGTTGTCGAGGGCTGATTTCTTTTCCCGCGCTTAAAAGCCTTCTGTTTCGACCGCAAAACCTCTCAGGGGAGCATTTGCAACCGTTTTGCACCATTTTTGAGTGAAATGCCGAAAGGCAGATTTTTGATGAAATTGTGACCCTGGGGCTTAGGGATTTTTTTAAAAAAATCTTTTTCTGCCGGTTAAGTTGTCGAGGGCTGATTTCTTTTCCTGTGATTAAAAGTCTTCTGTTTCGACCGCCAAACCTCTCAGGGGAGCATTTGCAACCGTTTGGAATCATTTTTGAGTGAAATGCCGAAAGTCAGATTTTTGATGAAATTGTGACCCCGGGGCTTAGGGATTTTTTCAAAAAAATCTTTTTCTGCCGGTTAAGTTGTCGAGGGCTGATTTCTTTTCCCGTGATAAAAAGCCTTCTGTTTCGACCACCAAACCTCTCACGGGAGCATTTGCAACCGTTTTGCACCATTTTTGAGTGAAATGCCGAAAGTCAGATTTTTGATGAAATTGTGACCCCGGGGTTTAGGGATTTTTTCAAAAAAATCTTTTTCTGCCAGTTAAGTTGTCGAGGGCTGATTTCTTTTCCCCTGATAAAAAGCCTTCTGTTTCGACCACGAAACGTCTCAGGGGAGCATTTGCAACCGTTTGGCTCCATTTTTCTGCCAGTTAAGTTGTCCATGGTTGATTTCTTGCTCTTTGATATAAAGCCTTCTTTTTCGACGGCCAAACCTCTCAGGGGAGCATTTGCAACCATTTTGCACCATTTTTGAGTGAAATGCCGAAAGTCAGGTTTTTGATGAAATTGTGACCCCGGGGCTTAGGGATTTTTTCAAAAAAATCTTTTTCTGCCGGTTACGTTGTCTTGGGCTGATTTCTTTTCCCGTGATAAAAAGCCTTTTGTTTGGAGGGCCAAAACTCTCAGGGGAGCATTTGCAACCGTTTGGCACCATTTTTGAGTGAATTGCCGAAAGTCAGATTTTTGATGAAACTGTGACCCCGGGGCTTAGGGATTTTTTCAAAAAAATCTTTTTCTGCCGGTTAAGTTGTCGAGGGCTGATTTCTTTTCCTGTGATAAAAAGCCTTCTGTTTCGACCACCAAACCTCTCACGGGAGCATTTGCAACCGTTTTGCACCATTTTTGAGTGAAATGCCGAAAGTCAGATTTTTGATGAAATTGTGACCCCGGGGCTAAGGGATTTTTTCAAAAAAATCTTTTTCTGCCGGTTAAGTTGTCAAGTGCTGATTTCCTTTCCCTTGATTAAAAGCCTTCTGTTTCGACCGCCAAACCTCTCAGGGGAGCATTTGCAACCGTTTGGCACCATTTTTGAGTGAAATGCCGAAAGTCAGATTTTTGATGAAATTGTGACCCCGGGGCTTATGGATTTTTTCAAAAAAAATCTTTTTCTGCCAGTTAAGTTGTCGAGGGCTGTTTTCTTTTCCCATGATAAAAAGCCTTCTGTTTCGTCTGCCAAACCTCTCACAGGAGCATTTGCAACCGTTTTGCACCATTTTTGAGTGAAATGCCGAGAGTCAGATTTTTGATGAAATTGTGACCCCGGGGCTTATGGATTTTTTCAAAAAAAATCTTTTTCTGCCAGTTAAGTTGTCGAGGGCTGATTTCTTTTCCCCTGATAAAAAGCCTTCTGTTTCGACCACGAAACCTCTCAGGGGAGCATTTGCAACCGTTTGGCTCCATTTTTCTGCCAGTTAAGTTTTCCATGGTTGATTTCTTGCTCTTTGATATAAAGCCTTCTTTTTCGACGGCCAAACCTCTCAGGGGAGCATTTGCAACCTTTTGGCACCATTTTTGAGTGAATTGCCGAAAGTCAGATTTTTGATGAAATTGTGACCCCGGGGCTTAGGGATTTTTTCAAAAAAATCTTTTTCTCCCGGTTAAGTTGTCGAGGGCTGATTTCTTCTCCTGTGATTAAAAGCCTTCTGTTTCGACCGCCAAACCTCTCAGGGGAGCATTTGCAACCGTTTGGCACCATTTTTGAGTGAAATGCCGAAAGTCAGGTTTTTGATGAAATTGTGACCCCGGGGCTTAGGGATTTTTTTTCAAAAAAATCTTTTTTCTGCCGGTTAAGTTGTCGAGGGCTGATTTCTTTTCCCCTGATAAAAAGACTTCTGTTTCGACCACCAAACCTCTCACGGGAGCATTTGCAACCGCTTTGCACCATTTTTGAGTGAAATGCCGAAAGTCAGATTTTTGATGAAATTGGGACCCCGGGGCTTAGGGATATTTCAAAAAAATCTTTTTCTGCACGTTAAGTTGTCGAGGGCTGATTTCTTTTCCCCTGATAAAAAGCCTTCTGTTTCGACCACGAAACCTCTCAGGGGAGCATTTGCAACCGTTTGGCTCCATTTTTCTGCCAGTTAAGTTTTCCATGGTTGATTTCTTGCTCTTTGATGTAAAGCCTTCTTTTTCGACGGCCAAACCTCTCAGGGGAGCATTTGCAACCTTTTGGCACCATTTTTGAGTGAATTGCCGAAAGTCAGATTTTTGATGAAACTGTGACCCCGGGGCTTAGGGATTTTTTCAAAAAAATCTTTTTCTCCCGGTTAAGTTGTCGAGGGCTGATTTCTTCTCCTGTGATTAAAAGCCTTCTGTTTCGACCGCCAAACCTCTCAGGGGAGCATTTGCAACCGTTTGGCACCATTTTTGAGTGAAATGCCGAAAGTCAGGTTTTTGATGAAATTGTGACCCCGGGGCTTAGGGATTTTTTTTCAAAAAAATCTTTTTTCTGCCGGTTAAGTTGTCGAGGGCTGATTTCTTTTCCCCTGATAAAAAGACTTCTGTTTCGACCACCAAACCTCTCACGGGAGCATTTGCAACCGCTTTGCACCATTTTTGAGTGAAATGCCGAAAGTCAGATTTTTGATGAAATTGGGACCCCGGGGCTTAGGGATATTTCAAAAAAATCTTTTTCTGCACGTTAAGTTGTCGAGGGCTGATTTATTTTCCCCTGATAAAAAGCCTTCTGTTTCGACCACGAAACCTCTCAGGGGAGCATTTGCAACCGTTTGGCTCCATTTTTCTGCCAGTTAAGTTTTCCATGGTTGATTTCTTGCTCTTTGATGTAAAGCCTTCTTTTTCGACGGCCAAACCTCTCAGGGGAGCATTTGCAACCTTTTGGCACCATTTTTGAGTGAATTGCCGAAAGTCAGATTTTTGATGAAACTGTGACCCCGGGGCTTAGGGATTTTTTCAAAAAAATCTTTTTCTGCCGGTTAAGTTGTCGAGGGCTGATTTCTTTTCCTGTGATAAAAAGCCTTCTGTTTCGACCACCAAACCTCTCACGGGAGCATTTGCAACCGTTTTGCACCATTTTTGAGTGAAATGCCGAAAGTCAGATTTTTGATGAAATTGTGACCCCGGGGCTAAGGGATTTTTTCAAAAAAATCTTTTTCTGCCGGTTAAGTTGTCAAGTGCTGATTTCCTTTCCCTTGATTAAAAGCCTTCTGTTTCGACCGCCAAACCTCTCAGGGGAGCATTTGCAACCGTTTGGCACCATTTTTGAGTGAAATGCCGAAAGTCAGATTTTTGATGAAATTGTGACCCCGGGGCTTAGGGATTTTTTTAAAAAAATCTTTTTCTGCCGGTTAAGTTGTCGAGGGCTGATTTCTTTTCCCATGATAAAAAGCCTTCTGTTTCGTCTGCCAAACCTCTCACGGGAGCATTTGCAACCGTTTTGCACCATTTTTGAGTGAAATGCCGAGAGTCAGATTTTTGATGAAATTGTGACCCCGGGGCTTATGGATTTTTTCAAAAAAAATCTTTTTCTGCCAGTTAAGTTGTCGAGGACTGATTTCTTTTCCCCTGATAAAAAGCCTTCTGTTTCGACCACGAAACCTCTCAGGGGAGCATTTGCAACCGTTTGGCTCCATTTTTCTGCCAGTTAAGTTTTCCATGGTTGATTTCTTGCTCTTTGATATAAAGCCTTCTTTTTCGACGGCCAAACCTCTCAGGGGAGCATTTGCAACCTTTTGGCACCATTTTTGAGTGAATTGCCGAAAGTCAGATTTTTGATGAAATTGTGACCCCGGGGCTTAGGGATTTTTTCAAAAAAATCTTTTTCTGCCGGTTAAGTTGTCGAGGGCTGATTTCTTCTCCTGTGATTAAAAGCCTTCTGTTTCGACCGCCAAACCTCTCAGGGGAGCATTTGCAACCGTTTGGCACCATTTTTGAGTGAAATGCCGAAAGTCAGGTTTTTGATGAAATTGTGACCCCGGGGGTTAGGGATTTTTTTTCAAAAAAATCTTTTTTCTGCCGGTTAAGTTGTCGAGGGCTGATTTCTTTTCCCCTGATAAAAAGACTTCTGTTTCGACCACCAAACCTCTCACGGGAGCATTTGCAACCGCTTTGCACCATTTTTGAGTGAAATGCCGAAAGTCAGATTTTTGATGAAATTGTGACCCCGGGGCTTAGGGATATTTCAAAAAAATCTTTTTCTGCACGTTAAGTTGTCGAGGGCTGATTTCTTTTCCCCTGATAAAAAGCCTTCTGTTTCGACCACGAAACCTCTCAGGGGAGCATTTGCAACCGTTTGGCTCCATTTTTCTGCCAGTTAAGTTTTCCATGGTTGATTTCTTGCTCTTTGATGTAAAGCCTTCTTTTTCGACGGCCAAACCTCTCAGGGGAGCATTTGCAACCTTTTGGCACCATTTTTGAGTGAATTGCCGAAAGTCAGGTTTTTGATGAAATTGTGACCCCGGGGCTTAGGGATTTTTTCAAAAAAATCTTTTTCTACCGGTTAAATTGTCGAGGGCTCATTTATTTCCCGTGATAAAAAGCCTTCTGTTTGGAGGGCCAAACCTCTCAGGGGAGCATTTGCAACCGTTTTGCACCATTTTTGAGTGAAATGCCGAAAGTCAGGTTTTTGATAAAATTGTGACCCTGGGGCTTAGGGATTTTTTCAGAAAAATCTTTTTCTGCCAGTTAAATTGTCGAGGGCTGATTTCTTTTTCCCGTGATTAAAAGCCTTCTGTTTCGACCGCCAAACCTCTCAGGGGAGCATTTGCAACCGTTTGGCACCATTTTTGAGTGAAATACCGAAAGTCAGATTTTTGATGAAATTGTGACCCCGGGGCTTAGCGATTTTTTCAGAAAAATCTTTTTCTGCCAGTTAAATTGTCGAGGGCTGATTTCTTTTCCCGTGATTAAAAGCCTTCTGTTTTGACCGCCAAACCTCTCAGGGGAGCATTTGCAACCGTTTGGAACCATTTTTGAGTGAATTGTCGAAAGTCAGATTTTTGATGAAATTGTGACCCCGGGGCTTAGGGATTTTTTCAGAAAAATCTTTTTCTGCCGGTTAAGTTGTCTTGGGCTGATTTCTTTTCCCGTGATAAAAAGCCTTCTGTTTCGTCTGCCAAACCACTCACGGGTGCATTTGCAACCGTTTGCACCATTTTTGAGTGAAATGCCGAAAGTCAGATTTTTGATGAAATTGTGACCCCGGGGCTTAGGGATTTTTTCAAAAAAATCTTTTTCTGCCGGTTAAGTTGTCGAGGGCTGATTTCTTTTCCCCTGATAAAAAGCCTTCTGTTTCGAACATGAAACCTCTCAGGGGAGCATTTGCAACCGTTTGCCTCCATTTTTCTGCCAGTTAAGTTGTCCATGGTTGATTTCTTGCTCTTTGATATAAAGCCTTCTTTTTCGACGGCCAAACCTCTCAGGGGAGCATTTGCAACCGTTTTGCACCATTTTTGAGTGAATTGCCGAAAGTCTGATTTTTGATGAAATTGTGACCCCGGGGCTTAGGGATTTTTTCAAAAAAATCTTTTTCTGCCAGTTAAGTTGTCGAGGGCTGATTTCTTTTCCCCTGATAAAAAGCCTTCTGTTTCGTCTGCCAAACCTCTCACGGGAGCATTTGCAACCGTTTTGCACCATTTTTGAGTGAAATGCTGAAAGTCAGATTTTCGATGAAATTGTGACCCCGGGGCTTAGGGATTTTTTCAAAAAAATCTTTTTCTGCCGGTTAAGTTGTCGAGGGCTGATTTCTTCTCCCGTGATTAAAAGCCTTCTGTTTCGACTGCCAAACCTCTCAGGGGAGCATTTGCAACCGTTTGGCACCATTTTTGAGTTAAATGCCGAAAGTCAGGTTTTTGATGAAATTGTGACCCCGGGGCTTAGGGATTTTTTTAAAAAAATCTTTTTTCTGCCGGTTAAGTTGTCGAGGGCTGATTTCTTTTCCCCTGATAAAAAGCCTTCTGTTTCGACCACCAAACCTCTCACGGGAGCATTTGCAACCGTTTTGCACCATTTTTGAGTGAAATGCCGAAAGTCAGATTTTTGATGAAATTGTGACCCCGGGGCTTAGGGATATTTCAAAAAAATCTTTTTCTGCAGGTTAAGTTGTCGAGGGCTGATTTCTTTTCCCCTGATAAAAAGCCTTCTGTTTGGAGGGCCAAAACTCTCAGGGGAGCATTTGCAACCGTTTGGCTCCATTTTTCTGCCAGTTAAGTTTTCCATGGTTGATTTCTTGCTCTTTGATGTAAAGCCTTCTTTTTCGACGGCCAAACGTCTCAGGGGAGCATTTGCAACCGTTTTGCACCATTTTTGAGTGAAATACCGAAAGTCAGATTTTTGATGAAATTGTGACCCCGGGGCTTAGCGATTTTTTCAGAAAAATCTTTTTCTGCCAGTTAAATTGTCGAGGGCTGATTTCTTTTCCCGTGATTAAAAGCCTTCTGTTTCGACCGCCAAACCTCTCAGGGGAGCATTTGCAACCGTTTGGAACCATTTTTGAGTGAATTGTCGAAAGTCAGATTTTTGATGAAATTGTGACCCCGGGGCTTAGGGATTTTTTCAGAAAAATCTTTTTCTGCCGGTTAAGTTGTCTTGGGCTGATTTCTTTTCCCGTGATAAAAAGCCTTCTGTTTGGAGGGCCAAAACTCTCAGGGGAGCATTTGCAACCGTTTGGCACCATTTTTGAGTGAATTGCCGAAAGTCAGATTTTTGATGAAACTGTGACCCCGGGGCTAAGGGATTTTTTCAAAAAAATCTTTTTCTGCCGTTTAAGTTGTCGAGGGCTGATTTCTTTTCCTGTGATAAAAGGCCTTCTGTTTCGACCACCAAACCTCTCAGGGGAGCATTTGCAACCGTTTGGCACCATTTTTGAGTGAAATGCCGAAAGTCAGATTTTTGATGAAATTGTGACCCCGGGGCTAAGGGATTTTTTCAAAAAAATCTTTTTCTGCCGGTTAAGTTGTCAAGTGCTGATTTCCTTTCCCTTGATTAAAAGCCTTCTGTTTCGACCGCCAAACCTCTCAGGGGAGCATTTGCAACTGTTTGGCACCATTTTTGAGTGAAATGCCGAAAGTCAGATTTTTGATGAAATTGTGACCCCGGGGCTTAGGGATTTTTTTAAAAAAATCTTTTTCTGCCGGTTAAGTTGTCGAGGGCTGATTTCTTTTCCCATGATAAAAAGCCTTCTGTTTCGTCTGCCAAACCTCTCACGGGAGCATTTGCAACCGTTTTGCACCATTTTTGAGTGAAATGCCGAGAGTCAGATTTTTGATGAAATTGTGACCCCGGGGCTTATGGATTTTTTCAAAAAAAATCTTCTTCTGCCAGTTAAGTTGTCGAGGGCTGATTTCTTTTCCCCTGATAAAAAGCCTTCTGTTTCGACCACGAAACCTCTCAGGGGAGCATTTGCAACCGTTTGGCTCCATTTTTCTGCCAGTTAAGTTTTCCATGGTTGATTTCTTGCTCTTTGATATAAAGCCTTCTTTTTCGACGGCCAAACCTCTCAGGGGAGCATTTGCAACCTTTTGGCACCATTTTTGAGTGAATTGCCGAAAGTCAGATTTTTGATGAAATTGTGACCCCGGGGCTTAGGGATTTTTTCAAAAAAATCTTTTTCTGCCGGTTAAGTTGTCGAGGGCTGATTTCTTCTCCCGTGATTAAAAGCCTTCTGTTTCGACCGCCAAACCTCTCAGGGGAGCATTTGCAACCGTTTGGCACCATTTTTGAGTGAAATGCCGAAAGTCAGGTTTTTGATGAAATTGTGACCCCGGGGCTTAGGGATTTTTTTTCAAAAAAATCTTTTTTCTGCCGGTTAAATTGTCGAGGGCTCATTTATTTCCCGTGATAAAAAGCCTTCTGTTTGGAGGGCCAAACCTCTCAGGGGAGCATTTGCAACCGTTTTGCACCATTTTTGAGTGAAATGCCGAAAGTCAGATTTTTGATGAAATTGGGACCCCGGGGCTTAGGGATATTTCAAAAAAATCTTTTTCTGCAGGTTAAGTTGTCGAGGGCTGATTTCTTTTCCCCTGATAAAAAGCCTTCTGTTTCGACCACGAAACCTCTCAGGGGAGCATTTGCAACCGTTTGGCTCCATTTTTCTGCCAGTTAAGTTTTCCATGGTTGATTTCTTGCTCTTTGATGTAAAGCCTTCTTTTTCGACGGCCAAACCTCTCAGGGGAGCATTTGCAACCTTTTGGCACCATTTTTGAGTGAAATGCCGAAAGTCAGGTTTTTGATAAAATTGTGACCCTGGGGCTTAGGGATTTTTTCAGAAAAATCTTTTTCTGCCAGTTAAATTGTCGAGGGCTGATTTATTTTCCCGTGATTAAAAGCCTTCTGTTTCGACCGCCAAACCTCTCAGGGGAGCATTTGCAACCGTTTGGCACCATTTTTGAGTGAAATACCGAAAGTCAGATTTTTGATGAAATTGTGACCCCGGGGCTTAGCGATTTTTTCAGAAAAATCTTTTTCTGCCAGTTAAATTGTCGAGGGCTGATTTATTTTCCCGTGATTAAAAGCCTTCTGTTTTGACCGCCAAACCTCTCAGGGGAGCATTTGCAACCGTTTGGAACCATTTTTCAGTGAATTGTCGAAAGTCAGATTTTTGATGAAATTGTGACCCCGGGGCTTAGGGATTTTTTCAGAAAAATCTTTTTCTGCCGGTTAAGTTGTCAAGGGCTGATTTCTTTTCCCGTGATAAAAAGCCTTCTGTTTCGTCTGCCAAACCTCTCACGGGTGCATTTGCAACCGTTTGCACCATTTTTGAGTGAAATGCCGAAAGTCAGATTTTTGATGAAATTGTGACCCCGGGGCTTAGGGATTTTTTCAGAAAAATCTTTTTCTGCCGGTTAAGTTGCCGAGGGCTGATTTCTTTTCCAGTGATTAAAAGCCTTCTGTTTCGACCGTCAAACCTCTCAGGGGAGCATTTGCAACCGTTTGGCACCATTTTTGAGTAAAATGCCGAAAGTCAGATTTTTGATGAAATTGTGACCCCGGGGCTTAGGGATTTTTTCAAAAAAATCTTTTTCTGCCGGTTAACGTGTCGAGGGCTGATTTCTTTTCCCGTGATAAAAAGCCTTCTGTTTCGTCTGCCAAACCTCTCACGGGTGCATTTGCAACCGTTTTGCACCATTTTTGAGTGAAATGCCGAAAGTCAGATTTTTGATGAAATTGTGACCCCGGGGCTTAGGGATTTTTTCAAAAAAAATCTTTTTCTGCCAGTTAAGTTGTCGAGGGCTGATTTCTTTTCCCCTGATAAAAAGCCTTCTGTTTCGAACATGAAACCTCTCAGGGGAGCATTTGCAACCGTTTGCCTCCATTTTTCTGCCAGTTAAGTTGTTCATGGTTGATTTCTTGCTCTTTGATATAAAGCCTTCTTTTTCGACGGCCAAACCTCTCAGGGGAGCATTTGCAACCGTTTGGCACCATTTTTGAGTGAATTGCCGAAAGTCTGATTTTTGATGAAATTGTGACCCCGGGGCTTAGGGATTTTTTCAAAAAAATCTTTTTCTGCCAGTTAAGTTGTCGAGGGCTGATTTCTTTTCCCCTGATAAAAAGCCTTCTGTTTCGTCTGCCAAACCTCTCACGGGAGCATTTGCAACCGTTTTGCACCATTTTTGAGTGAAATGCTGAAAGTCAGATTTTCGATGAAATTGTGACCCCGGGGCTTAGGGGTTTTTTTAAAAAACATATTTTTCTGTCGGTTAAGTTGTCGAGGGCTGATTTCTTTTCCCGTGATAAAAAGCCTTCTGTTTCGTCTGCCAAACCTCTCACGGGAGCATTTGCAACCGTTTTGCACCATTTTTGAGTGAAATGCCGAGAGTCAGATTTTTGATGAAATTGTGACCCCGGGGCTTATGGATTTTTTCAAAAAAAATCTTTTTCTGCCGGTTAAGTTGTCGAGGGCTGATTTCTTTTCCCCTGATAAAAAGCCTTCTGTTTCGACCACGAAACCTCTCAGGGGAGCATTTGCAACCGTTTGGCTCCATTTTTCTGCCAGTTAAGTTTTCCATGGTTGATTTCTTGCTCTTTGATATAAAGCCTTCTTTTTCGACGGCCAAACCTCTCAGGGGAGCATTTGCAACCTTTTGGCACCATTTTTGAGTGAATTGCCGAAAGTCAGATTTTTGATGAAATTGTGACCCCGGGGCTTAGGGATTTTTTCAAAAAAATCTTTTTCTGCCGGTTAAGTTGTCGAGGGCTGATTTCTTCTCCCGTGATTAAAAGCCTTCTGTTTCGACTGCCAAACCTCTCAGGGGAGCATTTGCAACCGTTTGGCACCATTTTTGAGTTAAATGCCGAAAGTCAGGTTTTTGATGAAATTGTGACCCCGGGGCTTAGGGATATTTCAAAAAAATCTTTTTCTGCAGGTTAAGTTGTCGAGGGCTGATTTCTTTTCCCCTGGTAAAAAGCCTTCTGTTTGGAGGGCCAAAACTCTCAGGGGAGCATTTGCAACCGTTTGGCTCCATTTTTCTGCCAGTTAAGTTTTCCATGGTTGATTTCTTGCTCTTTGATGTAAAGCCTTCTTTTTCGACGGCCAAACCTCTCAGGGGAGCATTTGCAACCGTTTGGCACCATTTTTGAGTGAAATACCGAAAGTCAGATTTTTGATGAAATTGTGACCCCGGGGCTTAGCGATTTTTTAGAAAAATCTTTTTCCGCCAGTTAAATTGTCGAGGGCTGATTTCTTTTCCCGTGATTAAAAGCCTTCTGTTTCGACCGCCAAACCTCTCAGGGGAGCATTTGCAACCATTTTGCACCATTTTTGAGTGAAATGCCGAAAGTCAGGTTTTTGATGAAATTGTGACCCCGGGGCTTAGGGATTTTTTCAAAAAAATCTTTTTCTGCCGGTTACGTTGTCTTGGGCTGATTTCTTTTCCCGTGATAAAAAGCCTTCTGTTTGGAGGGCCAAAACTCTCAGGGGAGCATTTGCAACCGTTTGGTACCATTTTTGAGTGAATTGCCGAAAGTCAGATTTTTGATGAAACTGTGACCCCGGGGCTTAGGGATTTTTTCAAAAAAATCTTTTTCTGCCGGTTAAGTTGTCGAGGGCTGATTTCTTTTCCTGTGATAAAAAGCCTTCTGTTTCGACCACCAAACCTCTCACGGGAGCATTTGCAACCGTTTTGCACCATTTTTGAGTGAAATGCCGAAAGTCAGATTTTTGATGAAATTGTGACCCCGGGGCTAAGGGATTTTTTCAAAAAAATCTTTTTCTGCCGGTTAAGTTGTCGAGTGCTGATTTCCTTTCCCTTGATTAAAAGCCTTCTGTTTCGACCGCCAAACCTCTCAGGGGAGCATTTGCAAACGTTTTGCACCATTTTTGAGTGAAATGCCGAGAGTCAGATTTTTGATGAAATTGTGACCCCGGGGCTTATGGATTTTTTCAAAAAAAATCTTTTTCTGCCAGTTAAGTTGTCGAGGGCTGATTTCTTTTCCCCTGATAAAAAGCCTTCTGTTTCGACCACGAAACCTCTCAGGGGAGCATTTGCAACCGTTTGGCTCCATTTTTCTGCCAGTTAAGTTTTCCATGGTTGATTTCTTGCTCTTTGATATAAAGCCTTCTTTTTCGACGGCCAAACCTCTCAGGGGAGCATTTGCAACCTTTTGGCACCATTTTTGAGTGAATTGCCGAAAGTCAGATTTTTGATGAAATTGTGACCCCGGGGCTTAGGGATTTTTTCAGAAAAATCTTTTTCTGCCGGTTAAGTTGCCGAGGGCTGATTTCTTTTCCAGTGATTAAAAGCCTTCTGTTTCGACCGTCAAACCTCTCAGGGGAGCATTTGCAACCGTTTGGCACCATTTTTGAGTAAAATGCCGAAAGTCAGATTTTTGATGAAATTGTGACCCCGGGGCTTAGGGATTTTTTCAAAAAAATCTTTTTCTGCCGGTTAACGTGTCGAGGGCTGATTTCTTTTCCCGTGATAAAAAGCCTTCTGTTTCGTCTGCCAAACCTCTCACGGGTGCATTTGCAACCGTTTTGCACCATTTTTGAGTGAAATGCCGAAAGTCAGATTTTTGATGAAATTGTGACCCCGGGGCTTAGGGATTTTTTCAGAAAAATCTTTTTCTGCCGGTTAAGTTGCCGAGGGCTGATTTCTTTTCCAGTGATTAAAAGCCTTCTGTTTCGAACATGAAACCTCTCAGGGGAGCATTTGCAACCGTTTGCCTCCATTTTTCTGCCAGTTAAGTTGTCCATGGTTGATTTCTTGCTCTTTGATATAAAGACTTCTTTTTCGACGGCCAAACCTCTCAGGGGAGCATTTGCAACCGTTTGGCACCATTTTTGAGTGAATTGCCGAAAGTCTGATTTTTGATGAAATTGTGACCCCGGGGCTTAGGGATTTTTTCAAAAAAATCTTTTTCTGCCAGTTAAGTTGTCGAGGGCTGATTTCTTTTCCCCTGATAAAAAGCCTTCTGTTTCGTCTGCCAAACCTCTCACGGGAGCATTTGCAACCGTTTGGCACCATTTTTGAGTAAAATGCCGAAAGTCAGATTTTTGATGAAATTGTGACCCCGGGGCTTAGGGATTTTTTCAAAAAAATCTTTTTCTGCCGGTTAACGTGTCGAGGGCTGATTTCTTTTCCCGTGATAAAAAGCCTTCTGTTTCGTCTGCCAAACCTCTCACGGGTGCATTTGCAACCGTTTTGCACCATTTTTGAGTGAAATGCCGAAAGTCAGATTTTTGATGAAATTGTGACCCCGGGGCTTAGGGATTTTTTCAAAAAAAATCTTTTTCTGCCAGTTAAGTTGTCGAGGGCTGATTTCTTTTCCCCTGATAAAAAGCCTTCTGTTTCGAACATGAAACCTCTCAGGGGAGCATTTGCAACCGTTTGCCTCCATTTTTCTGCCAGTTAAGTTGTCCATGGTTGATTTCTTGCTCTTTGATATAAAGCCTTCTTTTTCGACGGCCAAACCTCTCAGGGGAGCATTTGCAACCGTTTGGCACCATTTTTGAGTGAATTGCCGAAAGTCTGATTTTTGATGAAATTGTGACCCCGGGGCTTAGGGATTTTTTCAAAAAAATCTTTTTCTGCCAGTTAAGTTGTCGAGGGCTGATTTCTTTTCCCCTGATAAAAAGCCTTCTGTTTCGTCTGCCAAACCTCTCACGGGAGCATTTGCAACCGTTTTGCACCATTTTTGAGTGAAATGCTGAAAGTCAGATTTTCGATGAAATTGTGACCCCGGGGCTTAGGGGTTTTTTTAAAAAACATATTTTTCTGTCGGTTAAGTTGTCGAGGGCTGATTTCTTTTCCCGTGATAAAAAGCCTTCTGTTTCGTCTGCCAAACCTCTCACGGGAGCATTTGCAACCGTTTTGCACCATTTTTGAGTGAAATGCCGAGAGTCAGATTTTTGATGAAATTGTGACCCCGGGGCTTATGGATTTTTTCAAAAAAAATCTTTTTCTGCCAGTTAAGTTGTCGAGGGCTGATTTCTTTTCCCCTGATAAAAAGCCTTCTGTTTCGACCACGAAACCTCTCAGGGGAGCATTTGCAACCGTTTGGCTCCATTTTTCTGCCAGTTAAGTTTTCCATGGTTGATTTCTTGCTCTTTGATATAAAGCCTTCTTTTTCGACGGCCAAACCTCTCAGGGGAGCATTTGCAACCTTTTGGCACCATTTTTGAGTGAATTGCCGAAAGTCAGATTTTTGATGAAATTGTGACCCCGGGGCTTAGGGATTTTTTCAAAAAAATCTTTTTCTGCCGGGTAAGTTGTCGAGGGCTGATTTCTTCTCCCGTGATTAAAAGCCTTCTGTTTCGACCGCCAAACCTCTCAGGGGAGCATTTGCAACCGTTTGGCACCATTTTTGAGTGAAATGCCGAAAGTCAGATTTTTGATGAAATTGTGACCCCGGGGCTTAGGGATTTTTTCAGAAAAATCTTTTTCTGCCGGTTAAGTTGCCGAGGGCTGATTTCTTTTCCAGTGATTAAAAGCCTTCTGTTTCGACCGTCAAACCTCTCAGGGGAGCATTTGCAACCGTTTGGCACCATTTTTGAGTAAAATGCCGAAAGTCAGATTTTTGATGAAATTGGGACCCCGGGGCTTAGGGATATTTTCAAAAAAATCTTTTTCTGCCGGTTAACGTGTCGAGGGCTGATTTCTTTTCCCGTGATAAAAAGCCTTCTGTTTCGTCTGCCAAACCTCTCACGGGTGCATTTGCAACCGTTTTGCACCATTTTTGAGTGAAATGCCGAAAGTCAGATTTTTGATGAAATTGTGACCCCGGGGCTTAGGGATTTTTTCAAAAAAAATCTTTTTCTGCCAGTTAAGTTGTCGAGGGCTGATTTCTTTTCCCCTGATAAAAAGCCTTCTATTTCGAACATGAAACCTCTCAGGGGAGCATTTGGAACCGTTTGCCTCCATTTTTCTGCCAGTTAAGTTGTCCATGGTTGATTTCTTGCTCTTTGATATAAAGCCTTCTTTTTCGACGGCCAAACCTCTCAGGGGAGCATTTGCAACCGTTTTGCACCATTTTTGAGTGAATTGCCGAAAGTCAGATTTTTGATGAAATTGTGACCCCGGGGCTTAGGGATTTTTTCAAAAAAATCTTTTTCTGCCAGTTAAGTTGTCGAGGGCTGATTTCTTTTCCCCTGATAAAAAGCCTTCTGTTTCGTCTGCCAAACCTCTCACGGGAGCATTTGCAACCGTTTTGGACCATTTTTGAGTGAAATGCTGAAAGTCAGATTTTCGATGAAATTGTGACCCCGGGGCTTAGGGGTTTTTTTAAAAAACATATTTTTCTGTCGGTTAAGTTGTCGAGGGCTGATTTCTTTTCCCGTGATAAAAAGCCTTCTGTTTCGTCTGCCAAACCTCTCACGGGAGCATTTGCAACCGTTTGGCACCATTTTTGAGTAAAATGCCGAAAGTCAGATTTTTGATGAAATTGGGACCCCGGGGCTTAGGGATATTTTCAAAAAAATCTTTTTCTGCCGGTTAACGTGTCGAGGGCTGATTTCTTTTCCCCTGATAAAAAGCCTTCTGTTTCGACCACGAAACCTCTCAGGGGAGCATTTGCAACCGTTTGGCTCCATTTTTCTGCCAGTTAAGTTTTCCATGGTTGATTTCTTGCTCTTTGATATAAAGCCTTCTTTTTCGACGGCCAAACCTCTCAGGGGAGCATTTGCAACCTTTTGGCACCATTTTTGAGTGAATTGCCGAAAGTCAGATTTTTGATGAAATTGTGACCCCGGGGCTTAGGGATTTTTTCAAAAAAATCTTTTTCTGCCGGTTAAGTTGTCGAGGGCTGATTTCTTCTCCCGTGATTAAAAGCCTTCTGTTTCGACCGCCAAACCTCTCAGGGGAGCATTTGCAACCGTTTGGCACCATTTTTGAGTGAAATGCCGAAAGTCAGATTTTTGATGAAATTGTGACCCCGGGGCTTAGGGATTTTTTCAGAAAAATCTTTTTCTGCCGGTTAAGTTGCCGAGGGCTGATTTCTTTTCCAGTGATTAAAAGCCTTCTGTTTCGACCGTCAAACCTCTCAGGGGAGCATTTGCAACCGTTTGGCACCATTTTTGAGTAAAATGCCGAAAGTCAGATTTTTGATGAAATTGGGACCCCGGGGCTTAGGGATATTTTCAAAAAAATCTTTTTCTGCCGGTTAACGTGTCGAGGGCTGATTTCTTTTCCCGTGATAAAAAGCCTTCTGTTTTGTCTGCCAAACCTCTCACGGGAGCATTTGCAACCGTTTGGCACCATTTTTGAGTAAAATGCCGAAAGTCAGATTTTTGATGAAATTGGGACCCCGGGGCTTAGGGATATTTTCAAAAAAATCTTTTTCTGCCGGTTAACGTGTCGAGGGCTGATTTCTTTTCCCCTGATAAAAAGCCTTCTGTTTCGACCACGAAACCTCTCAGGGGAGCATTTGCAACCGTTTGGCTCCATTTTTCTGCCAGTTAAGTTTTCCATGGTTGATTTCTTGCTCTTTGATATAAAGCCTTCTTTTTCGACGGCCAAACCTCTCAGGGGAGCATTTGCAACCTTTTGGCACCATTTTTGAGTGAATTGCCGAAAGTCAGATTTTTGATGAAATTGTGACCCCGGGGCTTAGGGATTTTTTCAAAAAAATCTTTTTCTGCCGGTTAAGTTGTCGAGGGCTGATTTCTTTTCCCCTGATAAAAAGCCTTCTGTTTCGACCACCAAACCTTTCAGGGGAGCATTTGCAACCGTTTGGCACCATTTTTCTGCCGGTTAATTTATCCATGGTTGATTTCTTGATCTGTGATATAAAGCCTTCTTTTTCGACGGCGAAACCTCTCAGGGGAGCATTTGCAGCCGTTTTGCACCATTTTTGAGTGAAATGCCGAAAGTCAGGTTTTTGATGAAATTGTGACCCCGGGGTTTAGGGATTTTTTCAAAAAAATCTTTTTCTGCCAGTTAAGTTGTCGAGGGCTGATTTCTTTTCCCGTGATAAAAAGCCTTCTGTTTCGTCTGCCAAACCTCTCACCGGAGCATTTGCAACCGTTTTGCACCATTTTTGAGTGAAATGCCGAAAGTCAGATTTTTGATGAAATTGTGACCCCGGGGCTTAGGGATTTTTTCAAAAAAATCTTTTTCTGCCAGTTAAGTTGTCGAGGGCTGATTTCTTTTCCCCTGATAAAAAGCCTTCTGTTTCGACCACGAAACCTCTCAGGGGAGCATTTGCAACCGTTTGGCTCCATTTTTCTGCCAGTTAAGTTGTCCATGGTTGATTTTTGCTCTTTGATATAAAGCCTTCTTTTTCGACGGCCAAACCTCTCAGGGGAGCATTTGCAACCGTTTGGCACCATTTTTGAGTGAATTGCCGAAAGTCAGGTTTTTGATGAAATTGTGACCCCGGGGCTTAGGGATTTTTTCAAAAAAATCTTTTTCTACCGGTTAAATTGTCGAGGGCTGATTTATTTCCCGAGATAAAAAGCCTTCTGTTTCGAACGCCAAACCTCTCAGGGGAGCATTTGCAACCGTTTTGCACTATTTGTTAGTGAAATGCCGAAAGTCAGATTTTTGATGAAATTGTGACCCCGGGTCTTAGGGATTTTTTCAAAAAAATCTTTTTCTGCCGGTTAAGTTGTCGAGGGCTGATTTATTTTCCTGTGATAAAAAGCCTTCTGTTTCGACCACCAAACCTCTCAGGGGAGCATTTGCAACCGTTTGGCACCATTTTTGAGTGAAATGCCGAAAGTCAGGTTCTTTATGAAATTGTGACCCCGGGGCTTAGGGATTTTTTCAAAAAAATCTTTTTCTGCCAGTTAAGTTGTCGAGGGCTGATTTCTTTTCCCCTGATAAAAAGCCTTCTGTTTCGACCACCAAACCTCTCAGGGGAGTATTTGCAACTTTTCGGCACCATTTTTCTGCCGGTTAAGTTATCCATGGTTGATTTCTTGCTCTGTGATATGAAGCCTTCTTTTTCGATGGCCAAACCTCTCAGGGGAGCATTTGCAACCGTTTTGCACCATTTTTGAGTGAAATGCTGAAAGTCAAGTTTTTGATGAAATTGTGACCCCGGGGCTTAGGGATTTTTTCAAAAAAATCTTTTTCTGCCGGTTAAGTTGTCGTGGGCTGATTTCTTTTCCCGTGATTAAAAGCCTACTGTTTAGACCGCTAAACCTCTCAGGGGAGCATTTGCAACCGTTTGGCTCCATTTTTCTGCCAGTTAAGTTGTCCATGGTTGATTTTTGCTCTTTGATATAAAGCCTTCTGTTTCAACCACCAAACCTCTCAGGGGAGCATTTGCAACCGTTTTGCACTATTTGTTAGTGAAATGCCGAAAGTCAGATTTTTGATGAAATTGTGACCCCGGGTCTTAGGGATTTTTTCAAAAAAATCTTTTTCTGCCGGTTAAGTTGTCGAGGGCTGATTTATTTTCCCCTGATAAAAAGCCTTCTGTTTCGACCACCAAACCTCTCAGGGGAGCATTTGCAACCGTTTGGCACCATTTTTGAGTGAAATGCCGAAAGTCAGGTTCTTTATGAAATTGTGACCCCGGGGCTTAGGGATTTTTTCAAAAAAATCTTTTTCTGCCAGTTAAGTTGTCGAGGGCTGATTTCTTTTCCCCTGATAAAAAGCCTTCTGTTTCGACCACCAAACCTCTCAGGGGAGTATTTGCAACTTTTCGGCACCATTTTTCTGCCGGTTAAGTTATCCATGGTTGATTTCTTGCTCTGTGATATGAAGCCTTCTTTTTCGATGGCCAAACCTCTCAGGGGAGCATTTGCAACCGTTTTGCACCATTTTTGAGTGAAATGCTGAAAGTCAAGTTTTTGATGAAATTGTGACCCCGGGGCTTAGGGATTTTTTCAAAAAAATCTTTTTCTGCCGGTTAAGTTGTCGTGGGCTGATTTCTTTTCCCGTGATTAAAAGCCTACTGTTTAGACCGCTAAACCTCTCAGGGGAACATTTGTAACCGTTTTGCACCATTTTTGAGTGAAATGCCGAAAGTCAGATTTTTGATGAAATTGTGACCCCGGGGCTTAGGGATTTTTTTAAAAAAATCTTTTTCTGCCGTTTAAGTTGTCGAGGGCTGATTTCTTTTCCCGTGATAAAAAGCCTTCTGTTTCGTCTGCCAAACCTCTCACCGGAGCATTTGCAACCGTTTTGCACCATTTTTGAGTGAAATGCCGAAAGTCAGATTTTTGATGAAATTGTGACCCCGGGGCTTAGGGATTTTTTCAAAAAAATCTTTTTCTGCCAGTTAAGTTGTCGAGGGCTGATTTCTTTTCCCCTGATAAAAAGCCTTCTGTTTCGACCACGAAACCTCTCAGGGGAGCATTTGCAACCGTTTGGCTCCATTTTTCTGCCAGTTAACTTGTCCATGGTTGATTTCTTGCTCTTTGATATAAAGCCTTCTTTTTCGACAGCCAAACCTCTCATGGGAGCTTTTGCAACCGTTTTGCACCATTTTTGAGTGAAATGCTGAAAGTCAGGTTTTTGATGAAATTGTGACCCCGGGGCTGAGGGATTTTTTCAAAAAAATCTTTTTCTGCCGGTTAAGTTGTCGAGGGCTGATTTCTTTTCCCGTGATTAAAAGCCTTCTGTTTTGACCGCGAAACCTCTCAGGGGAGCATTTTTAGCCGTTTTGCACCATTTTTGAGTGAAATGCCGAAAGTCAGATTTTTGATGAAATTGTGACCCCGGGGCTTAGGGATTTTTTTCAAAAAAATCTTTTTCTGCCGGTTAAGTTGTCGAGGGCTGATTTCTTTTCCCGTGATAAAAAGCCTTCTGTTTCGTCTGCCAAACCTCTCAGGGGAGCATTTGCAACCGTTTGGCACCATTTTTGAGTGAATTGCTGAAAGTCAGATTTTTGATGAAATTGTGACCCCGGGGCTTAGGGATTTTTTCAAGAAAATCTTTTTCTGCCGGTTAAGTTGTCGAGGGCTGATTTCTTTTCCCGTGATAAAAAGCCTTCTGTTTCAACCACCAAACCTCTCAGGGGAGCATTTGCAACCGTTTTGCACCATTTTTGAGTGAAATGCCGAAAGTCAGATTTTTGTTGAAATTGTGACCCCGGGGCTTAGGGATTTTTTCAAAAAAATCTTTTTCTGCCGGTTAAGTTGTTGAGGGCTGATTTCTTTTCCCCTGATAAAAAGCCTTCTGTTTCGACCACGAAACCCTTCAGGGGAGCATTTGCAACCGTTTGGCTCCATTTTTCTGCCAGTTAAGTTGTCCCTGGTTGATTTCTTGCTCTTTGATATAAAGCCTTCTTTTTCGACGGGCAAACCTCTCAGGGGAGCATTTGCAACCATTTTGCACCATTTTTGAGTGAAATGCCGAAAGTCAGGTTTTTGATGAAATTGTGACCCCGGGGCTTAGGGATTTTTTCAAAAAAATCTTTTTCTGCCGGTTACGTTGTCTTGGGCTGATTTCTTTTCCCGTGATAAAAAGCCTTCTGTTTGGAGGGCCAAGACTCTCAGGGGAGCATTTGCAACCGTTTGGCACCATTTTTGAGTGAATTGCCGAAAGTCAGATTTTCGATGAAAGTGTGACCCCGGGGCTTAGGGATTTTTTCAAAAAAATCTTTTTCTGCCGGTTAAGTTGTCGAGGGCTGATTTCTTTTCCCTTGATTAAAAGCCTTCTGTTTCGACCACCAAACCTCTCATGGGAGCATTTGCAACCGTTTTGCACCATTTTTGAGTGAAATGCCGAAAGTCAGATTTTTGATGATATTGTGACCCCGGGGCTTAGGGATTTTTTTTAAAAAATCTTTTTCTGCCGGTTAAGTTGTCGAGGGCTGATTTCTTTTCCCGTGATAAAAAGCCTTCTGTTTCGACCGCCAAACCTCTGAGAGGAGCATTTGCAACCGTTTTGCACCATTTTTGAGTGAAATGCTGAAAGTCAGATTTTTGATGAAATTGTGACCCCGGGGCTTAGGGATTTTTTTTAAAAAAATCTTTTTCTGCCGGTTAAGTTGTCGAGGGCTGATTTCTTTTCCCGTGATAAAAAGCCTTCTGTTTCGTCTGCCAAACCTCTCACGGGAGCATTTGCAACCGTTTGGCACCATTTTTGAGTGAAATGCCGAGAGTCAGATTTTTGATGAAATTGTGACCCCGGGGCTTATGGATTTTTTCAAAAAAAAATCTTTTTCTGCCAGTTAAGTTGTCGAGGGCTGATTTCTTTTCCCCTGATAAAAAGCCTTCTGTTTCGACCACGAAACCTCTCAGGGGAGCATTTGCAACCGTTTTGCACCATTTTTGAGTGAAATGCTGAAAGTCAGATTTTTGATGAAATTGTGACCCCGGGGCTTAGGGATTTTTTTAAAAAAATCTTTTTCTGCCGGTTAAGTTGTCGAGGGCTGATTTCTTCTCCCGTGATTAAAAGCCTTCTGTTTCGACCGCCAAACCTCTCAGGGGAGCATTTGCAACCGTTTGGCACCATTTTTGAGTTAAATGCCGAAAGTCAGGTTTTTGATGAAATTGTGACCCCGGGGCTTAGGAATTTTTTCAAAAAAATCTTTTTCTACCGGTTAAATTGTCGAGGGCTCATTTATTTCCCGTGATAAAAAGCCTTTTGTTTGGAGGGCCAAACCTCTCAGGGGAGCATTTGCAACTGTTTGGCACCATTTTTGAGTGAAATGCCGAAAGTCAGGTTTTTGATGAAATTGTGACCCCGGGGCTTAGCGATTTTTTCAGAAAAATCTTTTTCCGCCAGTTAAATTGTTGAGGGCTGATTTCTTCTCCCGTGATTAAAAGCCTTCTGTTTCGACCGCCAAACCTCTCAGGGGAGCATTTGCAACCGTTTGGAACCATTTTTGAGTGAATTGTCGAAAGTCAGATTTTTGATGAAATTGTGACCCCGGGGCTTAGGGATTTTTTCAGAAAAATCTTTTTCTGCCGGTTAAGTTGTCTTGGGCTGATTTCTTTTCCCGTGATAAAAAGCCTTCTGTTTCGACCACCAAACCTCTCACGGGAGCATTTGCAACCGTTTTGCACCATTTTTGAGTGAAATGCCGAAAGTCAGATTTTTGATGAAATTGTGACCCCGGCTTAGGGATATTTCAAAAAAATCTTTTTCTGCAGGTTAAGTTGTCGAGGGCTGATTTCTTTTCCCCTGATAAAAAGCCTTCTGTTTGGAGGGCCAAAACTCTCAGGGGAGCATTTGCAACCGTTTGGCTCCATTTTTCTGCCAGTTAAGTTTTCCATGGTTGATTTCTTGCTCTTTGATGTAAAGCCTTCTTTTTCGACGGCCAAACCTCTCAGGGGAGCATTTGCAACCTTTTGGCACCATTTTTGAGTGAATTGCCAAAAGTCAGATTTTTGATGAAATTGTGACCCCGGGGCTTAGGGATTTTTTCAAAAAAATCTTTTTCTGCCGGTTAAGTTGTCGAGGGCTGATTTCTTCTCCCGTGATTAAAAGCCTTCTGTTTCGACCGCCAAACCTCTCAGGGGAGCATTTGCAACCGTTTGGCACCATTTTTGAGTTAAATGCCGAAAGTCAGGTTTTTGATGAAATTGTGACCCCGGGGCTTAGGGATTTTTTCAAAAAAATCTTTTTCTACCGGTTAAATTGTCGAGGGCTCATTTATTTCCCGTGATAAAAAGCCTTCTGTTTGGAGGGCCAAACCTCTCAGGGGAGCATTTGCAACTGTTTTGCACCATTTTTGAGTGAAATGCCGAAAGTCAGGTTTTTGATAAAATTGTGACCCTGGGGCTTAGGGATTTTTTCAGAAAAATCTTTTTCTGCCAGTTAAATTGTCGAGGGCTGATTTATTTTCCCGTGATTAAAAGCCTTCTGTTTCGACCGCCAAACCTCTCAGGGGAGCATTTGCAACCGTTTGGCACCATTTTTGAGTGAAATACCGAAAGTCAGATTTTTGATGAAATTGTGACCCCGGGGCTTAGGGATTTTTTCAGAAAAATCTTTTTCTGCCGGTTAAGTTGTCTTGGGCTGATTTCTTTTCCCGTGATAAAAAGCCTTCTGTTTCGACCACCAAACCTCTCACAGGAGCATTTGCAACCGTTTTGCACCATTTTTGAGTGAAATGCCGAAAGTCAGATTTTTGATGAAATTGTGACCCCGGGGCTTAGGGATTTTTTCAAAAAAATCTTTTTCTGCCGGTTAAGTTGTCTTGGGCTGATTTCTTTTCCCGTGATAAAAAGCCTTCTGTTTCGACCACCAAACCTCTCACGGGAGCATTTGCAACCGTTTTGCACCATTTTTGAGTGAAATGCCGAAAGTCAGATTTTTGATGAAATTGTGACCCCGGCTTAGGGATATTTCAAAAAAATCTTTTTCTGCAGGTTAAGTTGTCGAGGGCTGATTTCTTTTCCCCTGATAAAAAGCCTTCTGTTTGGAGGGCCAAAACTCTCAGGGGAGCATTTGCAACCGTTTGGCTCCATTTTTCTGCCAGTTAAGTTTTCCATGGTTGATTTCTTGCTCTTTGATGTAAAGCCTTCTTTTTCGACGGCCAAACCTCTCAGGGGAGCATTTGCAACCTTTTGGCACCATTTTTGAGTGAATTGCCAAAAGTCAGATTTTTGATGAAATTGTGACCCCGGGGCTTAGGGATTTTTTCAAAAAAATCTTTTTCTGCCGGTTAAGTTGTCGAGGGCTGATTTCTTTTCCCGTGATAAAAAGCCTTCTGTTTCGACCGCCAAACCTCTGAGAGGAGCATTTGCAACCGTTTTGCACCATTTTTGAGTGAAATGCTGAAAGTCAGATTTTTGATGAAATTGTGACCCCGGGGCTTAGGGATTTTTTTAAAAAAAATCTTTTTCTGCCGGTTAAGTTGTCGAGGGCTGATTTCTTTTCCCGTGATAAAAAGCCTTCTGTTTCGTCTGCCAAACCTCTCACGGGAGCATTTGCAACCGTTTGGCACCATTTTTGAGTGAAATGCCGAGAGTCAGATTTTTGATGAAATTGTGACCCCGGGGCTTATGGATTTTTTCAAAAAAAAATCTTTTTCTGCCAGTTAAGTTGTCGAGGGCTGATTTCTTTTCCCCTGATAAAAAGCCTTCTGTTTCGACCACGAAACCTCTCAGGGGAGCATTTGCAACCGTTTTGCACCATTTTTGAGTGAAATGCTGAAAGTCAGATTTTTGATGAAATTGTGACCCCGGGGCTTAGGGATTTTTTTAAAAAAATCTTTTTCTGCCGGTTAAGTTGTCGAGGGCTGATTTCTTCTCCCGTGATTAAAAGCCTTCTGTTTCGACCGCCAAACCTCTCAGGGGAGCATTTGCAACCGTTTGGCACCATTTTTGAGTTAAATGCCGAAAGTCAGGTTTTTGATGAAATTGTGACCCCGGGGCTTAGGAATTTTTTCAAAAAAATCTTTTTCTACCGGTTAAATTGTCGAGGGCTCATTTATTTCCCGTGATAAAAAGCCTTTTGTTTGGAGGGCCAAACCTCTCAGGGGAGCATTTGCAACTGTTTGGCACCATTTTTGAGTGAAATGCCGAAAGTCAGGTTTTTGATGAAATTGTGACCCCGGGGCTTAGCGATTTTTTCAGAAAAATCTTTTTCCGCCAGTTAAATTGTTGAGGGCTGATTTCTTCTCCCGTGATTAAAAGCCTTCTGTTTCGACCGCCAAACCTCTCAGGGGAGCATTTGCAACCGTTTGGAACCATTTTTGAGTGAATTGTCGAAAGTCAGATTTTTGATGAAATTGTGACCCCGGGGCTTAGGGATTTTTTCAGAAAAATCTTTTTCTGCCGGTTAAGTTGTCTTGGGCTGATTTCTTTTCCCGTGATAAAAAGCCTTCTGTTTCGACCACCAAACCTCTCACGGGAGCATTTGCAACCGTTTTGCACCATTTTTGAGTGAAATGCCGAAAGTCAGATTTTTGATGAAATTGTGACCCCGGCTTAGGGATATTTCAAAAAAATCTTTTTCTGCAGGTTAAGTTGTCGAGGGCTGATTTCTTTTCCCCTGATAAAAAGCCTTCTGTTTGGAGGGCCAAAACTCTCAGGGGAGCATTTGCAACCGTTTGGCTCCATTTTTCTGCCAGTTAAGTTTTCCATGGTTGATTTCTTGCTCTTTGATGTAAAGCCTTCTTTTTCGACGGCCAAACCTCTCAGGGGAGCATTTGCAACCTTTTGGCACCATTTTTGAGTGAATTGCCAAAAGTCAGATTTTTGATGAAATTGTGACCCCGGGGCTTAGGGATTTTTTCAAAAAAATCTTTTTCTGCCGGTTAAGTTGTCGAGGGCTGATTTCTTCTCCCGTGATTAAAAGCCTTCTGTTTCGACCGCCAAACCTCTCAGGGGAGCATTTGCAACCGTTTGGCACCATTTTTGAGTTAAATGCCGAAAGTCAGGTTTTTGATGAAATTGTGACCCCGGGGCTTAGGGATTTTTTCAAAAAAATCTTTTTCTACCGGTTAAATTGTCGAGGGCTCATTTATTTCCCGTGATAAAAAGCCTTCTGTTTGGAGGGCCAAACCTCTCAGGGGAGCATTTGCAACTGTTTTGCACCATTTTTGAGTGAAATGCCGAAAGTCAGGTTTTTGATAAAATTGTGACCCTGGGGCTTAGGGATTTTTTCAGAAAAATCTTTTTCTGCCAGTTAAATTGTCGAGGGCTGATTTATTTTCCCGTGATTAAAAGCCTTCTGTTTCGACCGCCAAACCTCTCAGGGGAGCATTTGCAACCGTTTGGCACCATTTTTGAGTGAAATACCGAAAGTCAGATTTTTGATGAAATTGTGACCCCGGGGCTTAGGGATTTTTTCAGAAAAATCTTTTTCTGCCGGTTAAGTTGTCTTGGGCTGATTTCTTTTCCCGTGATAAAAAGCCTTCTGTTTCGACCACCAAACCTCTCACAGGAGCATTTGCAACCGTTTTGCACCATTTTTGAGTGAAATGCCGAAAGTCAGATTTTTGATGAAATTGTGACCCCGGGGCTTAGGGATTTTTTCAAAAAAATCTTTTTCTGCCGGTTAAGTTGTCTTGGGCTGATTTCTTTTCCCGTGATAAAAAGCCTTCTGTTTCGACCACCAAACCTCTCACGGGAGCATTTGCAACCGTTTTGCACCATTTTTGAGTGAAATGCCGAAAGTCAGATTTTTGATGAAATTGTGACCCCGGCTTAGGGATATTTCAAAAAAATCTTTTTCTGCAGGTTAAGTTGTCGAGGGCTGATTTCTTTTCCCCTGATAAAAAGCCTTCTGTTTGGAGGGCCAAAACTCTCAGGGGAGCATTTGCAACCGTTTGGCTCCATTTTTCTGCCAGTTAAGTTTTCCATGGTTGATTTCTTGCTCTTTGATGTAAAGCCTTCTTTTTCGACGGCCAAACCTCTCAGGGGAGCATTTGCAACCTTTTGGCACCATTTTTGAGTGAATTGCCAAAAGTCAGATTTTTGATGAAATTGTGACCCCGGGGCTTAGGGATTTTTTCAAAAAAATCTTTTTCTGCCGGTTAAGTTGTCGAGGGCTCATTTATTTCCCGTGATAAAAAGCCTTCTGTTTGGAGGGCCAAACCTCTCAGGGGAGCATTTGCAACTGTTTTGCACCATTTTTGAGTGAAATGCCGAAAGTCAGGTTTTTGATAAAATTGTGACCCTGGGTCTTAGGGATTTTTTCAGAAAAATCTTTTTCTGCCAGTTAAATTGTCGAGGGCTGATTTATTTTCCCGTGATTAAAAGCCTTCTGTTTCGACCGCCAAACCTCTCAGGGGAGCATTTGCAACCGTTTGGCACCATTTTTGAGTGAAATACCGAAAGTCAGATTTTTGATGAAATTGTGACCCCGGGGCTTAGGGATTTTTTCAGAAAAATCTTTTTCTGCCGGTTAAGTTGTCTTGGGCTGATTTCTTTTCCCGTGATAAAAAGCCTTCTGTTTCGACCACCAAACCTCTCACAGGAGCATTTGCAACCGTTTTGCACCATTTTTGAGTGAAATGCCGAAAGTCAGATTTTTGATGAAATTGTGACCCCGGGGCTTAGGGATATTTCAAAAAAATCTTTTTCTGCAGGTTAAGTTGTCGAGGGCTGATTTCTTTTCCCCTGATAAAAAGCCTTCTGTTTGGAGGGCCAAAACTCTCAGGGGAGCATTTGCAACCGTTTGGCTCCATTTTTCTGCCAGTTAAGTTTTCCATGGTTGATTTCTTGCTCTTTGATGTAAAGCCTTCTTTTTGGACGGCCAAACCTCTCAGGGGAGCATTTGCAACCTTTTGGCACCATTTTTGAGTGAATTGCCAAAAGTCAGGTTTTTGATGAAATTGTGACCCCGGGGCTTAGGGATTTTTTCAGAAAAATCTTTTTCTGCCAGTTAAATTGTCGAGGGCTGATTTATTTTCCCGTGATTAAAAGCCTTCTGTTTCGACCGCCAAACCTCTCAGGGGAGCATTTGCAACCGTTTGGCACCATTTTTGAGTGAAATACCGAAAGTCAGATTTTTGATGAAATTGTGACCCCGGGGCTTAGCGATTTTTTCAGAAAAATCTTTTTAAGCCAGTTAAATTGTCGAGGGCTGATTTCTTTTCCCGTGATTAAAAGCCTTCTGTTTCGACCGCCAAACCTCTCAGGGGAGCATTTGCAACCGTTTGGAACCATTTTTGAGTGAATTGTCGAAAGTCAGATTTTTGATGAAATTGTGACCCCGGGGCTTAGGGATTTTTTCAGAAAAATCTTTTTCTGCCGGTTAAGTTGTCTTGGGCTGATTTCTTTTCCCGTGATAAAAAGCCTTCTGTTTCGACCACCAAACCTCTCACGGGAGCATTTGCAACCGTTTTGCACCATTTTTGAGTGAATTGCCGAAAGTCAGATTTTTGCTGAAATTGAGACCCCGGAGCTTAGGGATTTTTTCAAAAAATCTTTTTCCGCCGGTTAAGTTGTCGAGGGCTGATTTCTTTTCCTGTGATAAAAAGCCTTCTGTTTCAACCGCCAAACCTTTCACGGGAGCATTTGCAACCGTTTAGCACCGTTTTTGAGTGAATTGCCAAAAGTCAGATTTTTTCAGAAATTGTGACCCCGGGGCTTAGGGATTTTTTCAAAAAATCTTTTTCTGCCGGTTTAGTTGTCAATGGCTGATTTCTTCTCCAGTGATAAAAAGCCTTCTGTTTCGACCGCCAAACCTGTCACGGGAGCATTTGCAACCGTTTAGCACCATTTTTGAGTGAATTGCCAAATGTCAGATTTTTGCTGAAATTGTGACCCCGGGGCTTAGGGATTTTTTCAAAAAATCTTTTTCCGCCGTTTAAGTTGTCGAGGGCTGATTTCTTCTCCTGTGATAAAAAGCCTTCTGTTTCCTTCGCAAAAGCTTTCAGGGGAGCATTTGCAACAGTTTGGCATCATTTTTGAGTGAATTGCCAAAAGTCAGATTTTTGCTGAAATTGTGACCCCGGGGCTTAGGGATTTTTTCAAAAAATCTTTTTCTGCCGGTTTAGTTGTCGAGGGCTGATTTCTTCTCCTCTGATAAAAAGCCTTCTGTTTCCTTCGCAAAAGCTTTCAGGGGAGCATTTGCAACAGTTTGGCATCATTTTTGAGTGAATTGCCAAAAGTCAGATTTTTGCTGAAATTGTGACCCCGGGGCTTAGGGATTTTTTCACAAAATCTTTTTCCGCTGCTTAAGTTGTCGAGGGCTGATTTCTTGTCCTGTGATAAAAAGCCTTCTGTTTCGACCGCCAAACCTTTAACGGGAGCATTTGCAACCGTTTAGCACCATTTTTGAGTGAATTGCCAAAAGTCAGATTTTTTCAGAAATTGAGACCCCGGAGCTTAGGGATTTTTTCAAAAAATCTTTTTCCGTCGGTTAAGTTCTCGAGGGCTGATTTCTCCTCCTGTGATAAAAAGCCTTCTGTTTCGACCGCCAAACGTTTCACGGGAGCATTTGCAACAGTTTGGCATCATTTTTGAGTGAATTGCCAAAAGTCAGATTTTTGCTGAAATTGAGACCCCGGAGCTTAGGGATTTTTTCAAAAAATCTTTTTCCGCCGGTTAAGTTGTCGAGGGCTGATTTCTTTTCCTGTGATAAAAAGCCTTCTGTTTCAACCGCCAAACCTTTCACGGGAGCATTTGCAACCGTTTAGCACCGTTTTTGAGTGAATTGCCAAAAGTCAGATTTTTTCAGAAATTGTGACCCCGGGGCTTAGGGATTTTTTCAAAAAATCTTTTTCTGCCGGTTTAGTTGTCAAGTGCTGATTTCTTCTCCAGTGATAAAAAGCCTTCTGTTTCGACCGCCAAACCTTTCACGGGAGCATTTGCAACCGTTTAGCACCATTTTTGAGTGAATTGCCAAAAGTCAGATTTTTGCTGAAATTGTGACCCCGGGGCTTAGGGATTTTTTCAAAAAATCTTTTTCCGCCGGTTAAGTTGTCGAGGGCTGATTTCTTCTCCTGTGATAAAAAGCCTTCTGTTTCGACCGCCAAACCTGTCACGGGAGCATTTGCAACCGTTTAGCACCATTTTTGAGTGAATTGCCAAAAGTCAGATTTTTGCTGAAATTGTGACCCCGGGGCTTAGGGATTTTTTCAAAAAATCTTTTTCCGCCGTTTAAGTTGTCGAGGGCTGATTTCTTCTCCTGTGATAAAAAGCCTTCTGTTTCGACCGCCAAACCTTTCACGGGAGCATTTGCAACCGTTTAGCACCATTTTTGAGTGAATTTCCAAAAGTCAGATTTTTTCAGAAATTGTGACCCCGGGGCTTAGGGATTTTTTCAAAAAATATTTTTCCGCCGCTTAAGTTGTTGAGGGCTGATTTCTTGTCCTGTGATAAAAAGCCTTCTGTTTCGACCGCCAAACCTTTCATGGGAGCATTTGCAACCGTTTATCACCATTTTTGAGTGAATTGCCAAAAGTCAGATTTTTGCTGAAATTGTGACCCCGGAGCTTAGGGATTTTTTCAAAAAATCTTTTTCCCTCGGTTAAGTTCCCGAGGGCTGATTTCTCCTCCTGTGATAAAAAGCCTTCTGTTTCGACCGCCAAACGTTTCACGGGAGCATTTGCAACTGTTTAGCACCATTTTTGAGTGAATTACCAAAAGTCAGATTTTTTCAGAAATTGAGACCCCGGAGCTTAGGGATTTTTTCAAAAAATATTTTTCCGCCGCTTAAGTTTTCGAGGGCTGATTTCTTCTCCTGTGATAAAAAGCCTTCTGTTTCGACCGCCAAACCTTTCACGGGAGCATTTGCAACCGTTTAGCACCATTTTTGAGTGAATTGCCAAAAGTCAGATTTTTGCTGAAATTGTGACCCCGGGGCTTAGGGATTTTTTCAAAAAATCTTTTTCCGCCGGTTAAGTTGTCGAGGGCTGATTTCTTCTCCTGTGATAAAAAGCCTTCTGTTTCGACCGCCAAACCTGTCACGGGAGCATTTGCAACCGTTTAGCACCATTTTTGAGTGAATTGCCAAAAGTCAGATTTTTGCTGAAATTGTGACCCCGGGGCTTAGGGATTTTTTCAAAAAATATTTTTCCGCCGCTTAAGTTTTCGAGGGCTGATTTCTTCTCCTGTGATAAAAAGCCTTCTGTTTCGACCGCCAAACCTTTCACGGGAGCATTTGCAACCGTTTAGCACCATTTTTGAGTGAATTGCCAAAAGTCAGATTTTTGCTGAAATTGTGAAATTTTTTCAAAAAATATTTTTCTGCCGGTTTAGTTGTCGAGGGCTGATTTCTTCTCCTGTTATAAAAAGCCTTCTGTTTTTCGCCCGCCAAACCTTTCACGGGAGCATTTGCAACAGTTTGGCATCATTTTTGAGTGAATTGCCAAAAGTCAGATTTTTGCTGAAATTGTGACCCCGGGGCTTAGGGATTTTTTCAAAAAATCTTTTTCCGCCGCTTAAGTTGTCGAGGGCTGATTTCTTGTCCTGTGATAAAAAGCCTTCTGTTTCGACCGCCAAACCTTTCACGGGAGCATTTGCAACCGTTTAGCACCATTTTTGAGTGAATTGCCAAAAGTCAGATTTTTGCTGAAATTGTGACCCCGGGGCTTAGGGATTTTTTCAAAAAATATTTTTCTGCCGGTTTAGTTGTCGAGGGCTGATTTCTTCTCCTCTGATAAAAAGCCTTCTGTTTCCTTCGCAAAAGCTTTCAGGGGAGCATTTGCAACAGTTTGGCATCATTTTTGAGTGAATTGCCAAAAGTCAGATTTTTGCTGAAATTGTGACCCCGGGGCTTAGGGATTTTTTCACAAAATCTTTTTCCGCTGCTTAAGTTGTCGAGGGCTGATTTCTTGTCCTGTGATAAAAAGCCTTCTGTTTCCTTCGTAAAAGCTTTCAGGGGAGCATTTGCAACAGTTTGGCACCATTTTTGAGTGAATTGCCAAAAGTCAGATTTTTGCTGAAATTGTGACCCCGGGGCTTAGGGATTTTTCAAAAAATCTTTTTCTGCCGGTTTAGTTGTCGAGGGCTGATTTCTTGTCCTGTGATAAAAAGCCTTCTGTTTCGACCGCCAAACCTTTAACGGGAGCATTTGCAACCGTTTAGCACCATTTTTGAGTGAATTGCCAAAAGTCAGATTTTTGCTGAAATTGTGACCCCGGGGCTTAGGGATTTTTTCAAAAAATCTTTTTCCGCCGGTTAAGTTGTCGAGGGCTGATTTCTTCTCCTGTGATAAAAAGCCTTCTGTTTCGACCGCCAAACCTGTCACGGGAGCATTTGCAACCGTTTAGCACCATTTTTGAGTGAATTGCCAAAAGTCAGATTTTTGCTGAAATTGTGACCCCGGGGCTTAGGGATTTTTTCAAAAAATCTTTTTCCGCCGTTTAAGTTGTCGAGGGCTGATTTCTTCTCCTGTGATAAAAAGCCTTCTGTTTCGACCGCCAAACCTTTCACGGGAGCATTTGCAACCGTTTAGCACCATTTTTGAGTGAATTGCCAAAAGTCAGATTTTTTCAGAAATTGTGACCCCGGGGCTTAGGGATTTTTTCAAAAAATCTTTTTCCGCCGGTTTAGTTGTAGAGGGCTGATTTCTTCTCCTGTGATAAAAAGCCTTCTGTTTCGACCGCCAAACCTTTCACGGGAGCATTTGCAACAGTTTGGCATCATTTTTGAGTGAATTGCCAAAAGTCAGATTTTTGCTGAAATTGTGACCCCGGGGCTTTGGGATTTTTTCACAAAATCTTTTTTCCGCCGGTCAAGTTGTTGAGGGCTGATTTCTTCTCCTGTGATAAAAAGCCTTCTGTTTCGACCGCCAAACCTTTCACGGGAGCATTTGCAACCGTTTAGCACCATTTTTGAGTGAATTTCCAAAAGTCTGATTTTTTCAGAAATTGTGACCCCGGAGCTTAGGGATTTTTTCAAAAAATCTTTTTCCGCCGGTTTAGTTGTCGAGGGCTGATTTCTTCTCCTCTGATAAAAAGCCTTCTGTTTCCTTCGCAAAAGCGTTCACGGGAGCATTTGCAACAGTTTGGCATCATTTTTGAGTGAATTACCAAAAGTCAGATTTTTGCTGAAATTGTGACCCCGGGGCTTAGGGATTTTTTCAAAAAATATTTTTCCGCCGCTTAAGTTTTCGAGGGCTGATTTCTTCTCCTGTGATAAAAAGCCTTCTGTTTCGACCGCCAAACCTTTCACGGGAGCATTTGCAACCGTTTAGCACCATTTTTGAGTGAATTGCCAAAAGTCAGATTTTTGCTGAAATTGTGAAATTTTTTCAAAAAATATTTTTCTGCCGGTTTAGTTGTCGAGGGCTGATTTCTTCTCCTGTTATAAAAAGCCTTCTGTTTTTCGCCCGCCAAACCTTTCACGGGAGCATTTGCAACAGTTTGGCATCATTTTTGAGTGAATTGCCAAAAGTCAGATTTTTGCTGAAATTGTGACCCCGGGGCTTAGGGATTTTTTCAGAAAAATCTTTTTCCGCCGCTTAAGTTGTCGAGGGCTGAATTCTTGTCCTGTGATAAAAAGCCTTCTGTTTCGACCGCCAAACCTTTCACGGGAGCATTTGCAACCGTTTAGCACCATTTTTGAGTGAATTGCCAAAAGTCAGATTTTTGCTGAAATTGTGACCCCGGGGCTTAGGGATTTTTTCAAAAAATATTTTTCTGCCGGTTTAGTTGTCGAGGGCTGATTTCTTCTCCTCTGATAAAAAGCCTTCTGTTTCCTTCGCAAAAGCTTTCAGGGGAGCATTTGCAACAGTTTGGCATCATTTTTGAGTGAATTGCCAAAAGTCAGATTTTTGCTGAAATTGTGACCCCGGGGCTTAGGGATTTTTTCACAAAATCTTTTTCCGCTGCTTAAGTTGTCGAGGGCTGATTTCTTGTCCTGTGATAAAAAGCCTTCTGTTTCGACCGCCAAACCTTTAACGGGAGCATTTGCAACCGTTTAGCACCATTTTTGAGTGAATTGCCAAAAGTCAGATTTTTTCAGAAATTGAGACCCTGGAGCTTAGGGATTTTTTCAAAAAATCTTTTTCCGTCGGTTAAGTTCTCGAGGGCTGATTTCTCCTCCTGTGATAAAAAGCCTTCTGTTTCGACCGCCAAACGTTTCAAGGGAGCATTTGCAACAGTTTGGCATCATTTTTGAGTGAATTGCCAAAAGTCAGATTTTTGCTGAAATTGAGACCCCGGAGCTTAGGGATTTTTTCAAAAAATCTTTTTCCGCCGGTTAAGTTGTCGAGGGCTGATTTCTTTTCCTGTGATAAAAAGCCTTCTGTTTCAACCGCCAAACCTTTCACGGGAGCATTTGCAACCGTTTAGCACCGTTTTTGAGTGAATTGCCAAAAGTCAGATTTTTTCAGAAATTGTGACCCCAGGGCTTAGGGATTTTTTCAAAAAATCTTTTTCTGCCGGTTTAGTTGTCAAGGGCTGATTTCTTCTCCAGTGATAAAAAGCCTTCTGTTTCGACCGCCAAACCTGTCACGGGAGCATTTGCAACCATTTAGCACCATTTTTGAGTGAATTGCCAAATGTCAGATTTTTGCTGAAATTGTGACCCCGGGGCTTAGGGATTTTTTCAAAAAATCTTTTTCCGCCGTTTAAGTTGTCGAGGGCTGATTTCTTCTCCTGTGATAAAAAGCCTTCTGTTTCGACCGCCAAACCTTTCACGGGAGCATTTGCAACCGTTTAGCACCATTTTTGAGTGAATTTCCAAAAGTCAGATTTTTTCAGAAATTGTGACCCCGGAGCTTAGGGATTTTTTCAAAAAATCTTTTTCCGCCGGTTTAGTTGTCGAGGGCTGATTTCTTCTCCTGTGATAAAAAGCCTTCTGTTTCGACCGCCAAACCTTTCATGGGAGCATTTGCAACCGTTTATCACCATTTTTGAGTGAATTGCCAAAAGTCAGATTTTTTCAGAAATTGAGACCCCGGAGCTTAGGGATTTTTTCAAAAAATCTTTTTCCCTCGGTTAAGTTCCCGAGGGCTGATTTCTCCTCCTGTGATAAAAAGCCTTCTGTTTCGACCGCCAAACGTTTCACGGGAGCATTTGCAACCGTTTAGCACCATTTTTGAGTGAATTACCAAAAGTCAGATTTTTTCAGAAATTGAGACCCCGGAGCTTAGGGATTTTTTCAAAAAATCTTTTTACGCCGGTTAAGTTGTCGAGGGCTGATTTCTTTTCCTGTGATAAAAAGCCTTCTGTTTCAACCGCCAAACCTTTCACGGGAGCATTTGCAACCGTTTAGCACCATTTTTGAGTGAATTGCCAAAAGTCAGATTTTTGCTGAAATTGTGACCCCGGGGCTTAGGGATTTTTTCAAAAAATCTTTTTCTGCCGGTTTAGTTGTCGAGGGCTGATTTCTTCTCCTGTGATAGAAAGCCTTCTGTTTCGACCGCCAAACCTGTCACGGGAGCATTTGCAACCGTTTAGCACCATTTTTGAGTGAATTGCCAAAAGTCAGATTTTTGCTGAAATTGTGACCCCGGGGCTTAGGGATTTTTTCAAAAAATCTTTTTCCGCCGCTTAAGTTTTCGAGGGCTGATTTCTTCTCCTGTGATAAAAAGCCTTCTGTTTCGACCGCCAAACCTTTCACGGGAGCATTTGCAATCGTTTAGCACCATTTTTGAGTGAATTGCCAAAAGTCAGATTTTTGCTGAAATTGTGACCCCGGGGCTTAGGGATTTTTTCAAAATAACTTTTTCTGCCGGTTTAGTTGTCGAGGGCTGATTTCTTCTCCTGTGATAAAAAGCCTTCTGTTTCCTTCGCAAAAGCTTTCAGGGGAGCATTTGCAACAGTTTGGCATCATTTTTGAGTGAATTGCCAAAAGTCAGATTTTTGCTGAAATTGTGACCCCGGGGCTTAGGGATTTTTTCCCAAAATCTTTTTTCCGCCGGTCAAGTTGTTGAGGGCTGATTTCTTCTCCTGTGATAAAAAGCCTTCTGTTTCGACCGCCAAACCTTTCACGGGAGCATTTGCAACCGTTTAGCACCATTTTTGAGTGAATTTCCAAAAGTCTGATTTTTTCAGAAATTGTGACCCCGGAGCTTAGGGATTTTTTCAAAAAATCTTTTTCCGCCGGTTTAGTTGTCGAGGGCTGATTTCTTCTCCTCTGATAAAAAGCCTTCTGTTTCCTTCGCAAAAGCGTTCACGGGAGCATTTGCAACAGTTTGGCATCATTTTTGAGTGAATTACCAAAAGTCAGATTTTTGCTGAAATTGTGACCCCGGGGCTTAGGGATTTTTTCAAAAAATATTTTTCTGCCGGTTTAGTTGTCGAGGGCTGATTTCTTCTCCTCTGATAAAAAGCCTTCTGTTTCCTTCGCAAAAGCTTTCACGGGAGCATTTGCAACCGTTTAGCACCATTTTTGAGTGAATTGCCAAAAGTCAGATTTTTGCTGAAATTATGAAATTTTTTCAAAAAATATTTTTCTGCCGGTTTAGTTGTCGAGGGCTGATTTCTTCTCCTGTTATAAAAAGCCTTCTGTTTTTCGCCCGCCAAACCTTTCACGGGAGCATTTGCAACAGTTTGGCATCATTTTTGAGTGAATTGCCAAAAGTCAGATTTTTGCTGAAATTGTGACCCCGGGGCTTAGGGATTTTTTCAAAAAATCTTTTTCCGCCGCTTAAGTTGTCGAGGGCTGATTTCTTGTCCTGTGATAAAAAGCCTTCTGTTTCTACCGCCAAACCTTTCACGGGAGCATTTGCAACCGTTTAGCACCATTTTTGAGTGAATTGCCAAAAGTCAGATTTTTGCTGAAATTGTGACCCCGGGGCTTAGGGATTTTTTCAAAAAATCTTTTTCCGCCGGTCAAGTTGTTGAGGGCTGATTTCTTCTCCTGTGATAAAAAGCCTTCTGTTTCAACCGCCAAACCTTTCACGGGAGCATTTGCAACCGTTTAGCACCATTTTTGAGTGAATTGCCAAAAGTCAGATTTTTTCAGAAATTGAGACCCCGGAGCTTAGGGATTTTTGCAAAAAATCTTTTTCCGCCGCTTAAGTTGTCGAGGGCTGATTTCTTGTCCTGTGATAAAAAGCCTTCTGTTTCGACCGCCAAACCTTTCATGGGAGCATTTGCAACCGTTTATCACCATTTTTGAGTGAATTGCCAAAAGTCAGATTTTTGCTGAAATTGTGACCCCGGGTCTTAAGGATTTTTTCAAAAAATCTTTTTCTTCCGGTTTAGTTGTCGAGGGCTGATTTCTTCTCCTGTGATAAAAAGCCTTCTGTTTCCTTTGCAAAAGCTTTCACGGGAGCATTTGCAACAGTTTGACATCATTTTTGAGTGAATTGCCAAAAGTCAGATTTTTGCTGAAATTGTGACCCCGGGGCTTAGGGATTTTTTCAAAAAATATTTTTCCGCCGCTTAAGTTGTCGAGGGCTGATTTCTTCTCCTGTGATAAAAAGCCTTCTGTTTCGACCGCCAAACCTTTCACGGGAGCATTTGCAATCGTTTAGCACCATTTTTGAGTGAATTGCCAAAAGTCAGATTTTTGCTGAAATTGTGACCCCGGGGCTTAGGGATTTTTTCAAAAAATATTTTTCTGCCGGTTTAGTTGTCGAGGGCTGATTTCTTCTCCTGTGATAAAAAGCCTTCTGTTTCCTTCGCAAAAGCTTTCAGGGGAGCATTTGCAACAGTTTGGCATCATTTTTGAGTGAATTGCCAAAAGTCAGATTTTTTCAGAAATTGAGACCCCGGAGCTTAGGGATTTTTTCAAAAAATCTTTTTCCGCCGCTTAAGTTCTCGAGGGCTGATTTCTCCTCCTGTGATAAAAAGGCTTCTGTTTCGACCGCCAAACGTTTCACGGGAGCATTTGCAACAGTTTGGCATCATTTTTGAGTGAATTGCCAAAAGTCAGATTTTTTCAGAAATTGTGACCCCGGGGCTTAGGGATTTTTTCAAAAAATCTTTTTCTGCCGGTTTAGTTGTCAAGGGCTGATTTCTTCTCCAGTGATAAAAAGCCTTCTGTTTCGACCCCCAAACCTTTCACGGGAGCATTTGCAACCGTTTAGCACCATTTTTGAGTGAATTGCCAAAAGTCAGATTTTTTCAGAAATTGTGACCCCGGGGCTTAGGGATTTTTTCAAAAAATCTTTTTCCGCCGGTTTAGTTGTAGAGGGCTGATTTCTTCTCCTGTGATAAAAAGCCTTCTGTTTCGACCGCCAAACCTTTCACGGGAGCATTTGCAACAGTTTGGCATCATTTTTGAGTGAATTGCCAAAAGTCAGATTTTTGCTGAAATTGTGACCCCGGGGCTTTGGGATTTTTTCACAAAATCTTTTTTCCGCCGGTCAAGTTGTTGAGGGCTGATTTCTTCTCCTGTGATAAAAAGCCTTCTGTTTCGACCGCCAAACCTTTCACGGGAGCATTTGCAACCGTTTAGCACCATTTTTGAGTGAATTTCCAAAAGTCAGATTTTTTCAGAAATTGTGACCCCGGAGCTTAGGGATTTTTTCAAAAAATCTTTTTCCGCCGGTTTAGTTGTCGAGGGCTGATTTCTTCTCCTCTGATAAAAAGCCTTCTGTTTCCTTCGCAAAAGCGTTCACGGGAGCATTTGCAACAGTTTGGCATCATTTTTGAGTGAATTACCAAAAGTCAGATTTTTGCTGAAATTGTGACCCCGGGGCTTAGGGATTTTTTCAAAAAATATTTTTCCGCCGCTTAAGTTGTTGAGGGCTGATTTCTTCTCCTGTGATAAAAAGCCTTCTGTTTCGACCGCCAAACCTTTCACGGGAGCATTTGCAACCGTTTAGCACCATTTTTGAGTGAATTGCCAAAAGTCAGATTTTTGCTGAAATTGTGAAATTTTTTCAAAAAATATTTTTCTGCCGGTTTAGTTGTCGAGGGCTGATTTCTTCTCCTGTTATAAAAAGCCTTCTGTTTTTCGCCCGCCAAACCTTTCACGGGAGCATTTGCAACAGTTTGGCATCATTTTTGAGTGAATTGCCAAAAGTCAGATTTTTGCTGAAATTGTGACCCCGGGGCTTAGGGATTTTTTCAAAAAATCTTTTTCCGCCGCTTAAGTTGTCGAGGGCTGATTTCTTGTCCTGTGATAAAAAGCCTTCTGTTTCGACCGCCAAACCTTTCACGGGAGCATTTGCAACCGTTTAGCACCATTTTTGAGTGAATTGCCAAAAGTCAGATTTTTGCTGAAATTGTGACCCCGGGGCTTAGGGATTTTTTCAAAAAATATTTTTCTGCCGGTTTAGTTGTCGAGGGCTGATTTCTTCTCCTCTGATAAAAAGCCTTCTGTTTCCTTCGCAAAAGCTTTCAGGGGAGCATTTGCAACAGTTTGGCATCATTTTTGAGTGAATTGCCAAAAGTCAGATTTTTGCTGAAATTGTGACCCCGGGGCTTAGGGATTTTTTCACAAAATCTTTTTCCGCTGCTTAAGTTGTCGAGGGCTGATTTCTTGTCCTGTGATAAAAAGCCTTCTGTTTCGACCGCCAAACCTTTAACGGGAGCATTTGCAACCGTTTAGCACCATTTTTGAGTGAATTGCCAAAAGTCAGATTTTTTCAGAAATTGAGACCCTGGAGCTTAGGGATTTTTTCAAAAAATCTTTTTCCGTCGGTTAAGTTCTCGAGGGCTGATTTCTCCTCCTGTGATAAAAAGCCTTCTGTTTCGACCGCCAAACGTTTCAAGGGAGCATTTGCAACAGTTTGGCATCATTTTTGAGTGAATTGCCAAAAGTCAGATTTTTGCTGAAATTGAGACCCCGGAGCTTAGGGATTTTTTCAAAAAATCTTTTTCCGCCGGTTAAGTTGTCGAGGGCTGATTTCTTTTCCTGTGATAAAAAGCCTTCTGTTTCAACCGCCAAACCTTTCACGGGAGCATTTGCAACCGTTTAGCACCGTTTTTGAGTGAATTGCCAAAAGTCAGATTTTTTCAGAAATTGTGACCCCAGGGCTTAGGGATTTTTTCAAAAAATCTTTTTCTGCCGGTTTAGTTGTCAAGGGCTGATTTCTTCTCCAGTGATAAAAAGCCTTCTGTTTCGACCGCCAAACCTGTCACGGGAGCATTTGCAACCATTTAGCACCATTTTTGAGTGAATTGCCAAATGTCAGATTTTTGCTGAAATTGTGACCCCGGGGCTTAGGGATTTTTTCAAAAAATCTTTTTCCGCCGTTTAAGTTGTCGAGGGCTGATTTCTTCTCCTGTGATAAAAAGCCTTCTGTTTCGACCGCCAAACCTTTCACGGGAGCATTTGCAACCGTTTAGCACCATTTTTGAGTGAATTTCCAAAAGTCAGATTTTTTCAGAAATTGTGACCCCGGAGCTTAGGGATTTTTTCAAAAAATCTTTTTCCGCCGGTTTAGTTGTCGAGGGCTGATTTCTTCTCCTGTGATAAAAAGCCTTCTGTTTCGACCGCCAAACCTTTCATGGGAGCATTTGCAACCGTTTATCACCATTTTTGAGTGAATTGCCAAAAGTCAGATTTTTTCAGAAATTGAGACCCCGGAGCTTAGGGATTTTTTCAAAAAATCTTTTTCCCTCGGTTAAGTTCCCGAGGGCTGATTTCTCCTCCTGTGATAAAAAGCCTTCTGTTTCGACCGCCAAACGTTTCACGGGAGCATTTGCAACCGTTTAGCACCATTTTTGAGTGAATTACCAAAAGTCAGATTTTTTCAGAAATTGAGACCCCGGAGCTTAGGGATTTTTTCAAAAAATCTTTTTACGCCGGTTAAGTTGTCGAGGGCTGATTTCTTTTCCTGTGATAAAAAGCCTTCTGTTTCAACCGCCAAACCTTTCACGGGAGCATTTGCAACCGTTTAGCACCATTTTTGAGTGAATTGCCAAAAGTCAGATTTTTGCTGAAATTGTGACCCCGGGGCTTAGGGATTTTTTCAAAAAATCTTTTTCTGCCGGTTTAGTTGTCGAGGGCTGATTTCTTCTCCAGTGATAAAAAGCCTTCTGTTTCGACCGCCAAACCTGTCACGGGAGCATTTGCAACCGTTTAGCACCATTTTTGAGTGAATTGCCAAAAGTCAGATTTTTGCTGAAATTGTGACCCCGGGGCTTAGGGATTTTTTCAAAAAATCTTTTTCCGCCGCTTAAGTTTTCGAGGGCTGATTTCTTCTCCTGTGATAAAAAGCCTTCTGTTTCGACCGCCAAACCTTTCACGGGAGCATTTGCAATCGTTTAGCACCATTTTTGAGTGAATTGCCAAAAGTCAGATTTTTGCTGAAATTGTGACCCCGGGGCTTAGGGATTTTTTCAAAAAATATTTTTCCGCCGGTCAAGTTGTCGAGGGCTGATTTCTTCTCCTGTGATAAAAAGCCTTCTGTTTCGACCGCCAAACGTTTCACGGGAGCATTTGCAACCGTTTAGCACCATTTTTGAGTGAATTGCCAAAAGTCAGATTTTTGCTGAAATTGTGACCCCGGGGCTTAGGGATTTTTTCACAAAATCTTTTTTCCGCCGGTCAAGTTGTTGAGGGCTGATTTCTTCTCCTGTGATAAAAAGCCTTCTGTTTCGACCGCCAAACCTTTCACGGGAGCATTTGCAACCGTTTAGCACCATTTTTGAGTGAATTTCCAAAAGTCTGATTTTTTCAGAAATTGTGACCCCGGAGCTTAGGGATTTTTTCAAAAAATATTTTTCCGCCGGTCAAGTTGTCGAGGGCTGATTTCTTCTCCTGTGATAAAAAGCCTTCTGTTTCGACCGCCAAACGTTTCACGGGAGCATTTGCAACAGTTTGGCATCATTTTTGAGTGAATTACCAAAAGTCAGATTTTTGCTGAAATTGTGACCCCGGGGCTTAGGGATTTTTTCAAAAAATATTTTTCCGCCGCTTAAGTTTTCGAGGGCTGATTTCTTCTCCTGTGATAAAAAGCCTTCTGTTTCGACCGCCAAACCTTTCACGGGAGCATTTGCAACCGTTTAGCACCATTTTTGAGTGAATTGCCAAAAGTCAGATTTTTGCTGAAATTATGAAATTTTTTCAAAAAATATTTTTCTGCCGGTTTAGTTGTCGAGGGCTGATTTCTTCTCCTGTTATAAAAAGCCTTCTGTTTTTCGCCCGCCAAACCTTTCACGGGAGCATTTGCAACAGTTTGGCATCATTTTTGAGTGAATTGCCAAAAGTCAGATTTTTGCTGAAATTGTGACCCCGGGGCTTAGGGATTTTTTCAAAAAATCTTTTTCCGCCGCTTAAGTTGTCGAGGGCTGATTTCTTGTCCTGTGATAAAAAGCCTTCTGTTTCTACCGCCAAACCTTTCACGGGAGCATTTGCAACCGTTTAGCACCATTTTTGAGTGAATTGCCAAAAGTCAGATTTTTGCTGAAATTGTGACCCCGGGGCTTAGGGATTTTTTCAAAAAATCTTTTTCCGCCGGTCAAGTTGTTGAGGGCTGATTTCTTCTCCTGTGATAAAAAGCCTTCTGTTTCAACCGCCAAACCTTTCACGGGAGCATTTGCAACCGTTTAGCACCATTTTTGAGTGAATTGCCAAAAGTCAGATTTTTTCAGAAATTGAGACCCCGGAGCTTAGGGATTTTTGCAAAAAATCTTTTTCCGCCGCTTAAGTTGTCGAGGGCTGATTTCTTGTCCTGTGATAAAAAGCCTTCTGTTTCGACCGCCAAACCTTTCATGGGAGCATTTGCAACCGTTTATCACCATTTTTGAGTGAATTGCCAAAAGTCAGATTTTTGCTGAAATTGTGACCCCGGGTCTTAAGGATTTTTTCAAAAAATCTTTTTCTTCCGGTTTAGTTGTCGAGGGCTGATTTCTTCTCCTGTGATAAAAAGCCTTCTGTTTCCTTTGCAAAAGCTTTCACGGGAGCATTTGCAACAGTTTGACATCATTTTTGAGTGAATTGCCAAAAGTCAGATTTTTGCTGAAATTGTGACCCCGGGGCTTAGGGATTTTTTCAAAAAATATTTTTCCGCCGCTTAAGTTGTCGAGGGCTGATTTCTTCTCCTGTGATAAAAAGCCTTCTGTTTCGACCGCCAAACCTTTCACGGGAGCATTTGCAATCGTTTAGCACCATTTTTGAGTGAATTGCCAAAAGTCAGATTTTTGCTGAAATTGTGACCCCGGGGCTTAGGGATTTTTTCAAAAAATATTTTTCTGCCGGTTTAGTTGTCGAGGGCTGATTTCTTCTCCTGTGATAAAAAGCCTTCTGTTTCCTTCGCAAAAGCTTTCAGGGGAGCATTTGCAACAGTTTGGCATCATTTTTGAGTGAATTGCCAAAAGTCAGATTTTTTCAGAAATTGAGACCCCGGAGCTTAGGGATTTTTTCAAAAAATCTTTTTCCGCCGCTTAAGTTCTCGAGGGCTGATTTCTCCTCCTGTGATAAAAAGGCTTCTGTTTCGACCGCCAAACGTTTCACGGGAGCATTTGCAACAGTTTGGCATCATTTTTGAGTGAATTGCCAAAAGTCAGATTTTTTCAGAAATTGTGACCCCGGGGCTTAGGGATTTTTTCAAAAAATCTTTTTCTGCCGGTTTAGTTGTCAAGGGCTGATTTCTTCTCCAGTGATAAAAAGCCTTCTGTTTCGACCGCCAAACCTGTCACGGGAGCATTTGCAACCGTTTAGCACCATTTTTGAGTGAATTGCCAAATGTCAGATTTTTGCTGAAATTGTGACCCCGGGGCTTAGGGATTTTTTCAAAAAATCTTTTTCCGCCGTTTAAGTTGTCGAGGGCTGATTTCTTCTCCTGTGATAAAAAGCCTTCTGTTTCGACCGCCAAACCTTTCACGGGAGCATTTGCAACCGTTTAGCACCATTTTTGAGTGAATTTCCAAAAGTCAGATTTTTTCAGAAATTGTGACCCCGGAGCTTAGGGATTTTTTCAAAAAATCTTTTTCCGCCGGTTTAGTTGTCGAGGGCTGATTTCTTCTCCTGTGATAAAAAGCCTTCTGTTTCGACCGCCAAACCTTTCATGGGAGCATTTGCAACCGTTTATCACCATTTTTGAGTGAATTTCCAAAAGTCAGATTTTTTCAGAAATTGTGACCCCGGGGCTTAGGGATTTTTTCAAAAAATATTTTTCCGCCGCTTAAGTTGTCGAGGGCTGATTTCTTGTCCTGTGATAAAAAGCCTTCTGTTTCGACCGCCAAACCTTTCATGGGAGCATTTGCAACCGTTTATCACCATTTTTGAGTGAATTGCCAAAAGTCAGATTTTTGCTGAAATTGTGACCCCAGGGCTTAGGGATTTTTTCAAAAAATATTTTTCTGCCGGTTTAGTTGTCGAGGGCTGATTTCTTCTCCTGTGATAAAAAGCCTTCTGTTTCCTTTGCAAAAGCTTTCACGGGAGCATTTGCAACAGTTTGACATCATTTTTGAGTGAATTGCCAAAAGTCAGATTTTTGCTGAAATTGTGACCCCGGGGCTTAGGGATTTTTTCAAAAAATATTTTTCCGCCGCTTAAGTTGTCGAGGGCTGATTTCTTCTCCTGTGATAAAAAGCCTTCTGTTTCGACCGCCAAACCTTTCACGGGAGCATTTGCAATCGTTTAGCACCATTTTTGAGTGAATTGCCAAAAGTCAGATTTTTGCTGAAATTGTGACCCCGGGGCTTAGGGATTTTTTCAAAAAATATTTTTCTGCCGGTTTAGTTGTCGAGGGCTGATTTCTTCTCCTGTGATAAAAAGCCTTCTGTTTCCTTCGCAAAAGCTTTCAGGGGAGCATTTGCAACAGTTTGGCATCATTTTTGAGTGAATTGCCAAAAGTCAGATTTTTTCAGAAATTGAGACCCCGGAGCTTAGGGATTTTTTCAAAAAATCTTTTTCCGCCGCTTAAGTTCTCGAGGGCTGATTTCTCCTCCTGTGATAAAAAGGCTTCTGTTTCGACCGCCAAACGTTTCACGGGAGCATTTGCAACAGTTTGGCATCATTTTTGAGTGAATTGCCAAAAGTCAGATTTTTTCAGAAATTGTGACCCCGGGGCTTAGGGATTTTTTCAAAAAATCTTTTTCTGCCGGTTTAGTTGTCAAGGGCTGATTTCTTCTCCAGTGATAAAAAGCCTTCTGTTTCGACCGCCAAACCTGTCACGGGAGCATTTGCAACCGTTTAGCACCATTTTTGAGTGAATTGCCAAATGTCAGATTTTTGCTGAAATTGTGACCCCGGGGCTTAGGGATTTTTTCAAAAAATCTTTTTCCGCCGTTTAAGTTGTCGAGGGCTGATTTCTTCTCCTGTGATAAAAAGCCTTCTGTTTCGACCGCCAAACCTTTCACGGGAGCATTTGCAACCGTTTAGCACCATTTTTGAGTGAATTTCCAAAAGTCAGATTTTTTCAGAAATTGTGACCCCGGAGCTTAGGGATTTTTTCAAAAAATCTTTTTCCGCCGGTTTAGTTGTCGAGGGCTGATTTCTTCTCCTGTGATAAAAAGCCTTCTGTTTCGACCGCCAAACCTTTCATGGGAGCATTTGCAACCGTTTATCACCATTTTTGAGTGAATTTCCAAAAGTCAGATTTTTTCAGAAATTGTGACCCCGGGGCTTAGGGATTTTTTCAAAAAATATTTTTCCGCCGCTTAAGTTGTCGAGGGCTGATTTCTTGTCCTGTGATAAAAAGCCTTCTGTTTCGACCGCCAAACCTTTCATGGGAGCATTTGCAACCGTTTATCACCATTTTTGAGTGAATTGCCAAAAGTCAGATTTTTGCTGAAATTGTGACCCCAGGGCTTAGGGATTTTTTCAAAAAATATTTTTCTGCCGGTTTAGTTGTCGAGGGCTGATTTCTTCTCCTCTGATAAAATGCCTTCTGTTTCCTTCGCAAAAGCTTTCACGGGAGCATTTGCAACAGTTTGGCATCATTTTTGAGTGAATTGCCAAAAGTCAGATTTTTGCTGAAATTGTGAAATTTTTTCAAAAAATATTTTTCTGCCGGTTTAGTTGTCGAGGGCTGATTTCTTCTCCTGTTATAAAAAGCCTTCTGTTTTTCGCCCGCCAAACCTTTCACGGGAGCATTTCCAACAGTTTGGCATCATTTTTGAGTGAATTGCCAAAAGTCAGATTTTTGCTGAAATTGTGACCCCGGGGCTTAGGGATTTTTTCAAAAAATATTTTTCCGCCGGTCAAGTTGTCGAGGGCTGATTTCTTCTCCTGTGATAAAAAGCCTTCTGTTTCGACCGCCAAACGTTTCACGGGAGCATTTGCAACCGTTTAGCACCATTTTTGAGTGAATTGCCAAAAGTCAGATTTTTGCTGAAATTGTGACCCCGGGGCTTAGGGATTTTTTCAAAAAATCTTTTTCTGCCGGTTTAGTTGTCGAGGGCTGATTTCTTCTCCTCTGATAAAAAGCCTTCTGTTTCGACCGCCAAACCTTTCAGGGGAGCATTTGCAACAGTTTGGCATCATTTTTGAGTGAATTGCCAAAAGTCAGATTTTTGCTGAAATTGTGACCCCGGGGCTTAGGGATTTTTTCACAAAATCTTTTTCCGCTGCTTAAGTTGTCGAGGGCTGATTTCTTGTCCTGTGATAAAAAGCCTTCTGTTTCGACCGCCAAACCTTTAACGGGAGCATTTGCAACCGTTTAGCACCATTTTTGAGTGAATTGCCAAAAGTCAGATTTTTTCAGAAATTGAGACCCCGGAGCTTAGGGATTTTTTCAAAAAATCTTTTTCCGTCGGTTAAGTTCTCGAGGGCTGATTTCTCCTCCTGTGATAAAAAGCCTTCTGTTTCGACCGCCAAACGTTTCAGGGGAGCATTTGCAACAGTTTGGCATCATTTTTGAGTGAAATGCCAAAAGTCAGATTTTTGCTGAAATTGAGACCCCGGAGCTTAGGGATTTTTTCAAAAAATCTTTTTCCGCCGGTTAAGTTGTCGAGGGCTGATTTCTTTTCCTGTGATAAAAAGCCTTCTGTTTCAACCGCCAAACCTTTCACGGGAGCATTTGCAACCGTTTAGCACCATTTTTGAGTGAATTGCCAAAAGTCAGATTTTTTCAGAAATTGTGACCCCGGGGCTTAGGGATTTTTTCAAAAAATCTTTTTCTGCCGGTTTAGTTGTCAAGGGCTGATTTCTTCTCCAGTGATAAAAAGCCTTCTGTTTCGACCGCCAAACCTGTCACGGGAGCATTTGCAACCGTTTAGCACCATTTTTGAGTTAATTGCCAAATGTCAGATTTTTGCTGAAATTGTGACCCCGGGGCTTAGGGATTTTTTCAAAAAATCTTTTTCCGCCGTTTAAGTTGTCGAGGGCTGATTTCTTCTCCTGTGATAAAAAGCCTTCTGTTTCGACCGCCAAACCTTTCACGGGAGCATTTGGAACCGTTTAGCACCATTTTTGAGTGAATTTCCAAAAGTCAGATTTTTTCAGAAATTGTGACCCCGGAGCTTAGGGATTTTTTCAAAAAATCTTTTTCCGCCGGTTTAGTTGTCGAGGGCTGATTTCTTCTCCTGTGATAAAAAGCTTTCTGTTTCCTTCGCAAAAGCTTTCAGGGGAGCATTTGCAACAGTTTGGCATCATTTTTGAGTGAATTGCCAAAAGTCAGATGTTTTCAGAAATTGTGACCCCGGGGCTTAGGGATTTTTTCAAAAAATATTTTTCCGCCGCTTAAGTTGTCGAGGGCTGATTTCTTGTCCTGTGATAAAAAGCCTTCTGTTTCGACCGCCAAACCTTTCATGGGAGCATTTGCAACCGTTTATCACCATTTTTGAGTGAATTGCCAAAAGTCAGATTTTTGCTGAAATTGTGACCCCGGGGCTTAGGGATTTTTTCAAAAAATATTTTTCTGCCGGTTTAGTTGTCGAAGGCTGATTTCTTCTCCTCTGATAAAAAGCCTTCTGTTTCCTTCGCAAAAGCTTTCACGGGAGCATTTGCAACAGTTTGGCATCATTTTTGAGTGAATTGCCAAAAGTCAGATTTTTGCTGAAATTGTGACCCGGGGGCTTAGGGATTTTTTCAAAAAATATTTTTCTGCCGGTTTAGTTGTCGAGGGCTGATTTCTTCTCCTCTGATAAAAAGCCTTCTGTTTCCTTCGCAAAAGCTTTCACGGGAGCATTTGCAACAGTTTGGCATCATTTTTGAGTGAATTGCCAAAAGTCAGATTTTTGCTGAAATTGTGAAATTTTTTCAAAAAATATTTTTCTGCCGGTTTAGTTGTCGAGGGCTGATTTCTTCTCCTGTTATAAAAAGCCTTCTGTTTTTCGCCCGCCAAACCTTTCACGGGAGCATTTGCAACAGTTTGGCATCATTTTTGAGTGAATTGCCAAAAGTCAGATTTTTGCTGAAATTGTGACCCCGGGGCTTAGGGATTTTTTCAAAAAATATTTTTCCGCCGGTCAAGTTGTCGAGGGCTGATTTCTTCTCCTGTGATAAAAAGCCTTCTGTTTCGACCGCCAAACGTTTCACGGGAGCATTTGCAACCGTTTAGCACCATTTTTGAGTGAATTGCCAAAAGTCAGATTTTTGATGAAATTGTGACCCCGGGGCTTAGGGATTTTTTCAAATAATCTTTTTCTGCCGGTTTAGTTGTCGAGGGCTGATTTCTTCTCCTCTGATAAAAAGCCTTCTGTTTCCTTCGCAAAAGCTTTCAGGGGAGCATTTGCAACAGTTTGGCAGCATTTTTGAGTGAATTGCCAAAAGTCAGATTTTTGCTGAAATTGTGACCCCGGGGCTTAGGGATTTTTTCACAAAATCTTTTTCCGCTGCTTAAGTTGTCGAGGGCTGATTTCTTGTCCTGTGATAAAAAGCCTTCTGTTTCGACCGCCAAACCTTTAACGGGAGCATTTGCAACCGTTTAGCACCATTTTTGAGTGAATTGCCAAAAGTCAGATTTTTTCAGAAATTGAGACCCCGGAGCTTAGGGATTTTTTCAAAAAATCTTTTTCCGTCGGTTAAGTTCTCGAGGGCTGATTTCTCCTCCTGTGATAAAAAGCCTTCTGTTTCGACCGCCAAACGTTTCACGGGAGCATTTGCAACAGTTTGGCATCATTTTTGAGTGAATTGCCAAAAGTCAGATTTTTGCTGAAATTGAGACCCCGGAGCTTAGGGATTTTTTCAAAAAATCTTTTTCCGCCGGTTAAGTTGTCAAGGGCTGATTTCTTTTCCTGTGATAAAAAGCCTTCTGTTTCAACCGCCAAACCTTTCACGGGAGCATTTGCAACCGTTTAGCACCATTTTTGAGTGAATTGCCAAAAGTCAGATTTTTTCAGAAATTGTGACCCCGGGGCTTAGGGATTTTTTTGAAAAAATCTTTTTCTGCCGGTTTAGTTGTCAAGGGCTGATTTCTTCTCCAGTGATAAAAAGCCTTCTTTTTCGACCGCCAAACCTTTCACGGGAGCATTTGCAACCGTTTAGCACCATTTTTGAGTTAATTGCCAAATGTCAGATTTTTGCTGAAATTGTGACCCCGGGGCTTAGGGATTTTTTCAAAAAATCTTTTTCCGCCGTTTAAGTTGTCGAGGGCTGATTTCTTCTCCTGTGATAAAAAGCCTTCTGTTTCGACCGCCAAACCTTTCACGGGAGCATTTGGAACCGTTTAGCACCATTTTTGAGTGAATTTCCAAAAGTCAGATTTTTTCAGAAATTGTGACCCCGGAGCTTAGGGATTTTTTCAAAAAATCTTTTTCCGCCGGTTTAGTTGTCGAGGGCTGATTTCTTCTCCTGTGATAAAAAGCCTTCTGTTTCGACCGCCAAACCTTTCATGGGAGCATTTGCAACCGTTTATCACCATTTTTGAGTGAATTGCCAAAAGTCAGATTTTTGCTGAAATTGTGACCCCGGGGCTTAGGGATTTTTTCAAAAAATATTTTTCTGCCGGTTTAGTTGTCGAGGGCTGATTTCTTCTCCTCTGATAAAAAGCCTTCTGTTTCCTTCGCAAAAGCTTTCACGGGAGCATTTGCAACAGTTTGGCATCATTTTTGAGTGAATTGCCAAAAGTCAGATTTTTGCAGAAATTGTGACCCGGGGGCTTAGGGATTTTTTCAAAAAATATTTTTCCGCCGCTTAAGTTTTCGAGGGCTGATTTCTTCTCCTGTGATAAAAAGCCTTCTGTTTCGACCGCCAAACCTTTCACGGGAGCATTTGCAACCGTTTAGCACCATTTTTGAGTGAATTGCCAAAAGTCAGATTTTTGCTGAAATTGTGACCCCGGGGCTTAGGGATTTTTTCAAAAAATCTTTTTCCGCCGGTTAAGTTGTCGAGGGCTGATTTCTCCTCCTGTGATAAAAAGCCTTCTGTTTCGACCGCCAAACATTTCACGGGAGCATTTGCAACAGTTTGGCATCATTTTTGAGTGAATTGCCAAAAGTCAGATTTTTGCTGAAATTGAGACCCCGGAGCTTAGGGATTTTTTCAAAAAATCTTTTTCCGCCGTTTAAGTTGTCGAGGGCTGATTTCTTCTCCTGTGATAAAAAGCCTTCTGTTTTGACCGCCAAACCTTTCACGGGAGCATTTGCAACCGTTTAGCACCATTTTTGAGTGAATTGCCAAAAGTCAGATTTTTTCAGAAATTGTGACCCCGGAGCTTAGGGATTTTTTCAAAAAATCTTTTTCCGCCGGTTTAGTTGTCGAGGGCTGATTTCTTCTCCTGTGATAAAAAGCCTTCTGTTTCGACCGCCAAACCTTTCATGGGAGCATTTGCAACCGTTTATCACCATTTTTGAGTGAATTTCCAAAAGTCAGATTTTTTCAGAAATTGTGACCCCGGGGCTTAGGGATTTTTTCAAAAAATCTTTTTGCGCCGGTTTAGTTGTAGAGGGCTGATTTCTTCTCCTGTGATAAAAAGCCTTCTGTTTCGACCGCCAAACCTTTCATGGGAGCATTTGCAACCGTTTATCACCATTTTTGAGTGAATTGCCAAAAGTCAGATTTTTGCTGAAATTGTGACCCCGGGGCTTAGGGATTTTTTCAAAAAATATTTTTCTGCCGGTTTAGTTGTCGAGGGCTGATTTCTTCTCCTCTGATAAAAAGCCTTCTGTTTCCTTCGCAAAAGCTTTCACGGGAGCATTTGCAACAGTTTGGCATCATTTTTGAGTGAATTGCCAAAAGTCAGATTTTTGCTGAAATTGTGACCCGGGGGCTTAGGGATTTTTTCAAAAAATATTTTTCCGCCGCTTAAGTTTTCGAGGGCTGATTTCTTCTCCTGTGATAAAAAGCCTTCTGTTTCGACCGCCAAACCTTTCACGGGAGCATTTGCAACCGTTTAGCACCATTTTTGAGTGAATTGCCAAAAGTCAGATTTTTGCTGAAATTGTGACCCCGGGGCTTAGGGATTTTTTCAAAAAATCTTTTTCCGCCGGTTAAGTTGTCGAGGGCTGATTTCTTCTCCTGTGATAAAAAGCCTTCTGTTTCGACCGCCAAACCTGTCACGGGAGCATTTGCAACCGTTTAGCACCATTTTTGAGTGAATTGCCAAAAGTCAGATTTTTGCTGAAATTGTCACCCCGGGGCTTAGGGATTTTTTCAAAAAATCTTTTTCCGCCGTTTAAGTTGTCGAGGGCTGATTTCTTCTCCTGTGATAAAAAGCCTTCTGTTTCGACCGCCAAACCTTTCACGGGAGCATTTGGAACCGTTTAGCACCATTTTTGAGTGAATTTCCAAAAGTCAGATTTTTTCAGAAATTGTGACCCCGGAGCTTAGGGATTTTTTCAAAAAATCTTTTTCCGCCGGTTTAGTTGTCGAGGGCTGATTTCTTCTCCTGTGATAAAAAGCCTTCTGTTTCGACCGCCAAACCTTTCATGGGAGCATTTGCAACCGTTTATCACCATTTTTGAGTGAATTTCCAAAAGTCAGATTTTTTCAGAAATTGTGACCCCGGGGCTTAGGGATTTTTTCAAAAAATCTTTTTGCGCCGGTTTAGTTGTAGAGGGCTGATTTCTTCTCCTGTGATAAAAAGCCTTCTGTTTCGACCGCCAAACCTTTCATGGGAGCATTTGCAACCGTTTATCACCATTTTTGAGTGAATTGCCAAAAGTCAGATTTTTGCTGAAATTGTGACCCCGGGGCTTAGGGATTTTTTCAAAAAATATTTTTCTGCCGGTTTAGTTGTCGAGGGCTGATTTCTTCTCCTCTGATAAAAAGCCTTCTGTTTCCTTCGCAAAAGCTTTCACGGGAGCATTTGCAACAGTTTGGCATCATTTTTGAGTGAATTGCCAAAAGTCAGATTTTTGCTGAAATTGTGACCCGGGGGCTTAGGGATTTTTTCAAAAAATATTTTTCCGCCGCTTAAGTTTTCGAGGGCTGATTTCTTCTCCTGTGATAAAAAGCCTTCTGTTTCGACCGCCAAACCTTTCACGGGAGCATTTGCAACCGTTTAGCACCATTTTTGAGTGAATTGCCAAAAGTCAGATTTTTGCTGAAATTGTGACCCCGGGGCTTAGGGATTTTTTCAAAAAATCTTTTTCCGCCGGTTAAGTTGTCGAGGGCTGATTTCTTCTCCTGTGATAAAAAGCCTTCTGTTTCGACCGCCAAACCTGTCACGGGAGCATTTGCAACCGTTTAGCACCATTTTTGAGTGAATTGCCAAAAGTCAGATTTTTGCTGAAATTGTGACCCCGGAGCTTAGGGATTTTTTCAAAAAATCTTTTTCCGCCGGTTTAGTTGTCGAGGGCTGATTTCTTCTCCTGTGATAAAAAGCCTTCTGTTTCGACCGCCAAACCTTTCATGGGAGCATTTGCAACCGTTTATCACCATTTTTGAGTGAATTTCCAAAAGTCAGATTTTTTCAGAAATTGTGACCCCGGGGCTTAGGGATTTTTTCAAAAAATATTTTTCCGCCGCTTAAGTTGTCGAGGGCTGATTTCTTGTCCTGTGATAAAAAGCCTTCTGTTTCGACTGCCAAACCTTTCATGGGAGCATTTGCAACCGTTTATCACCATTTTTGAGTGAATTGCCAAAAGTCAGATTTTTGCTGAAATTGTGACCCCGGGGCTTAGGGATTTTTTCAAAAAATATTTTTCTGCCGGTTTAGTTGTCGAGGCCTGATTTCTTCTCCTCTGATAAAAAGCCTTCTGTTTCCTTCGCAAAAGCTTTCACGGGAGCATTTGCAACAGTTTGGCATCATTTTTGAGTGAATTGCCAAAAGTCAGATTTTTGCTGAAATTGTGACCCCGGGGCTTAGGGATTTTTTCAAAAAATATTTTTCCGCCGCTTAAGTTTTCGAGGGCTGATTTCTTCTCCTGTGATAAAAAGCCTTCTTTTTCGACCACCAAACCTTTCACGGGAGCATTTGCAACCGTTTAGCACCATTTTTGAGTGAATTGCCAAAAGTCAGATTTTTGCTGAAATTGTGAAATTTTTTCAAAAAATATTTTTCTGCCGGTTTAGTTGTCGAGGGCTGATTTCTTCTCCTGTTATAAAAAGCCTTCTGTTTTTCGCCCGCCAAACCTTTCACGGGAGCATTTGCAACAGTTTGGCATCATTTTTGAGTGAATTGCCAAAAGTCAGATTTTTGCTGAAATTGTGACCCCGGGGCTTAGGGATTTTTTCACAAAATCTTTTTCCGCTGCTTAAGTTGTCGAGGGCTGATTTCTTGTCCTGTGATAAAAAGCCTTCTGTTTCGACCGCCAAACCTTTAACGGGAGCATTTGCAACCGTTTAGCACCATTTTTGAGTGAATTGCCAAAAGTCAGATTTTTTCAGAAATTGAGACCCCGGAGCTTAGGGATTTTTTCAAAAAATCTTTTTCCGTCGGTTAAGTTCTCGAGGGCTGATTTCTCCTCCTGTGATAAAAAGCCTTCTGTTTCGACCGCCAAACATTTCACGGGAGCATTTGCAACAGTTTGGCATCATTTTTGAGTGAATTGCCAAAAGTCAGATTTTTGCTGAAATTGAGACCCCGGAGCTTAGGGATTTTTTCAAAAAATCTTTTTCCGCCGTTTAAGTTGTCGAGGGCTGATTTCTTCTCCTGTGATAAAAAGCCTTCTGTTTTGACCGCCAAACCTTTCACGGGAGCATTTGCAACCGTTTAGCACCATTTTTGAGTGAATTGCCAAAAGTCAGATTTTTTCAGAAATTGTGACCCCGGAGCTTAGGGATTTTTTCAAAAAATCTTTTTCCGCCGGTTTAGTTGTCGAGGGCTGATTTCTTCTCCTGTGATAAAAAGCCTTCTGTTTCGACCGCCAAACCTTTCATGGGAGCATTTGCAACCGTTTATCACCATTTTTGAGTGAATTTCCAAAAGTCAGATTTTTTCAGAAATTGTGACCCCGGGGCTTAGGGATTTTTTCAAAAAATCTTTTTGCGCCGGTTTAGTTGTAGAGGGCTGATTTCTTCTCCTGTGATAAAAAGCCTTCTGTTTCGACCGCCAAACCTTTCATGGGAGCATTTGCAACCGTTTATCACCATTTTTGAGTGAATTGCCAAAAGTCAGATTTTTGCTGAAATTGTGACCCCGGGGCTTAGGGATTTTTTCAAAAAATATTTTTCTGCCGGTTTAGTTGTCGAGGGCTGATTTCTTCTCCTCTGATAAAAAGCCTTCTGTTTCCTTCGCAAAAGCTTTCACGGGAGCATTTGCAACAGTTTGGCATCATTTTTGAGTGAATTGCCAAAAGTCAGATTTTTGCTGAAATTGTGACCCGGGGGCTTAGGGATTTTTTCAAAAAATATTTTTCCGCCGCTTAAGTTTTCGAGGGCTGATTTCTTCTCCTGTGATAAAAAGCCTTCTGTTTCGACCGCCAAACCTTTCACGGGAGCATTTGCAACCGTTTAGCACCATTTTTGAGTGAATTGCCAAAAGTCAGATTTTTGCTGAAATTGTGACCCCGGGGCTTAGGGATTTTTTCAAAAAATCTTTTTCCGCCGGTTAAGTTGTCGAGGGCTGATTTCTTCTCCTGTGATAAAAAGCCTTCTGTTTCGACCGCCAAACCTGTCACGGGAGCATTTGCAACCGTTTAGCACCATTTTTGAGTGAATTGCCAAAAGTCAGATTTTTGCTGAAATTGTCACCCCGGGGCTTAGGGATTTTTTCAAAAAATCTTTTTCCGCCGTTTAAGTTGTCGAGGGCTGATTTCTTCTCCTGTGATAAAAAGCCTTCTGTTTCGACCGCCAAACCTTTCACGGGAGCATTTGCAACCGTTTAGCACCATTTTTGAGTGAATTGCCAAAAGTCAGATTTTTTCAGAAGTTGTGACCCCGGGGCTTAGGGATTTTTTCAAAAAATATTTTTCTGCCGGTTTAGTTGTCGAGGGCTGATTTCTTCTCCTGTGATAAAAAGCCTTCTGTTTCCTTCGTAAAAGCTTTCAGGGGAGCATTTGCAACAGTTTGGCACCATTTTTGAGTGAATTGCCAAAAGTCAGATTTTTGCTGAAATTGTGACCCCGGGGCTTAGGGATTTTTCAAAAAATCTTTTTCTGCCGGTTTAGTTGTCGAGGGCTGATTTCTTGTCCTGTGATAAAAAGCCTTCTGTTTCGACCGCCAAACCTTTAACGGGAGCATTTGCAACCGTTTAGCACCATTTTTGAGTGAATTGCCAAAAGTCAGATTTTTGCTGAAATTGTGACCCCGGGGCTTAGGGATTTTTTCAAAAAATCTTTTTCCGCCGGTTAAGTTGTCGAGGGCTGATTTCTTCTCCTGTGATAAAAAGCCTTCTGTTTCGACCGCCAAACCTTTCACGGGAGCATTTGCAACAGTTTGGCATCATTTTTGAGTGAATTGCCAAAAGTCAGATTTTTGCTGAAATTGTGACCCCGGGGCTTAGGGATTTTTTCAAAAAATCTTTTTCCGCCGCTTAAGTTGTCGAGGGCTGATTTCTTGTCCTGTGATAAAAAGCCTTCTGTTTCGACTGCCAAACCTTTCATGGGAGCATTTGCAACCGTTTATCACCATTTTTGAGTGAATTGCCAAAAGTCAGATTTTTGCTGAAATTGTGACCCCGGGGCTTAGGGATTTTTTCAAAAAATATTTTTCTGCCGGTTTAGTTGTCGAGGGCTGATTTCTTCTCCTCTGATAAAAAGCCTTCTGTTTCCTTCGCAAAAGCTTTCACGGGAGCATTTGCAACAGTTTGGCATCATTTTTGAGTGAATTGCCAAAAGTCAGATTTTTGCTGAAATTGTGACCCGGGGGCTTAGGGATTTTTTCAAAAAATATTTTTCTGCCGGTTTAGTTGTCGAGGGCTGATTTCTTCTCCTCTGATAAAAAGCCTTCTGTTTCCTTCGCAAAAGCTTTCACGGGAGCATTTGCAACAGTTTGGCATCATTTTTGAGTGAATTGCCAAAAGTCAGATTTTTGCTGAAATTGTGAAATTTTTTCAAAAAATATTTTTCTGCCGGTTTAGTTGTCGAGGGCTGATTTCTTCTCCTGTTATAAAAAGCCTTCTGTTTTTCGCCCGCCAAACCTTTCACGGGAGCATTTGCAACAGTTTGGCATCATTTTTGAGTGAATTGCCAAAAGTCAGATTTTTGCTGAAATTGTGACCCCGGGGCTTAGGGATTTTTTCAAAAAATATTTTTCCGCCGGTCAAGTTGTCGAGGGCTGATTTCTTCTCCTGTGATAAAAAGCCTTCTGTTTCGACCGCCAAACGTTTCACGGGAGCATTTGCAACCGTTTAGCACCATTTTTGAGTGAATTGCCAAAAGTCAGATTTTTGCTGAAATTGTGACCCCGGGGCTTAGGGATTTTTTCAAATAATCTTTTTCTGCCGGTTTAGTTGTCGAGGGCTGATTTCTTCTCCTCTGATAAAAAGCCTTCTGTTTCCTTCGCAAAAGCTTTCAGGGGAGCATTTGCAACAGTTTGGCAGCATTTTTGAGTGAATTGCCAAAAGTCAGATTTTTGCTGAAATTGTGACCCCGGGGCTTAGGGATTTTTTCACAAAATCTTTTTCCGCTGCTTAAGTTGTCGAGGGCTGATTTCTTGTCCTGTGATAAAAAGCCTTCTGTTTCGACCGCCAAACCTTTAACGGGAGCATTTGCAACCGTTTAGCACCATTTTTGAGTGAATTGCCAAAAGTCAGATTTTTTCAGAAATTGAGACCCCGGAGCTTAGGGATTTTTTCAAAAAATCTTTTTCCGTCGGTTAAGTTCTCGAGGGCTGATTTCTCCTCCTGTGATAAAAAGCCTTCTGTTTCGACCGCCAAACGTTTCACGGGAGCATTTGCAACAGTTTGGCATCATTTTTGAGTGAATTGCCAAAAGTCAGATTTTTGCTGAAATTGAGACCCCGGAGCTTAGGGATTTTTTCAAAAAATCTTTTTCCGCCGGTTAAGTTGTCGAGGGCTGATTTCTTTTCCTGTGATAAAAAGCCTTCTGTTTCAACCGCCAAACCTTTCACGGGAGCATTTGCAACCGTTTAGCACCATTTTTGAGTGAATTGCCAAAAGTCAGATTTTTTCAGAAATTGTGACCCCGGGGCTTAGGGATTTTTTTGAAAAAATCTTTTTCTGCCGGTTTAGTTGTCAAGGGCTGATTTCTTCTCCAGTGATAAAAAGCCTTCTTTTTCGACCGCCAAACCTTTCACGGGAGCATTTGCAACCGTTTAGCACCATTTTTGAGTTAATTGCCAAATGTCAGATTTTTGCTGAAATTGTGACCCCGGGGCTTAGGGATTTTTTCAAAAAATCTTTTTCCGCCGTTTAAGTTGTCGAGGGCTGATTTCTTCTCCTGTGATAAAAAGCCTTCTGTTTCGACCGCCAAACCTTTCACGGGAGCATTTGGAACCGTTTAGCACCATTTTTGAGTGAATTTCCAAAAGTCAGATTTTTTCAGAAATTGTGACCCCGGAGCTTAGGGATTTTTTCAAAAAATCTTTTTCCGCCGGTTTAGTTGTCGAGGGCTGATTTCTTGTCCTGTGATAAAAAGCCTTCTGTTTCGACCGCCAAACCTTTCATGGGAGCATTTGCAACCGTTTATCACCATTTTTGAGTGAATTGCCAAAAGTCAGATTTTTGCTGAAATTGTGACCCCGGAGCTTAGGGATTTTTTCAAAAAATATTTTTCTGCCGGTTTAGTTGTCGAGGGCTGATTTCTTCTCCTCTGATAAAAAGCCTTCTGTTTCCTTCGCAAAAGCTTTCACGGGAGCATTTGCAACAGTTTGGCATCATTTTTGAGTGAATTGCCAAAAGTCAGATTTTTGCTGAAATTGTGACCCGGGGGCTTAGGGATTTTTTCAAAAAATATTTTTCCGCCGCTTAAGTTTTCGAGGGCTGATTTCTTCTCCTGTGATAAAAAGCCTTCTGTTTCGACCGCCAAACCTTTCACGGGAGCATTTGCAACCGTTTAGCACCATTTTTGAGTGAATTGCCAAAAGTCAGATTTTTGCTGAAATTGTGACCCCGGGGCTTAGGGATTTTTTCAAAAAATCTTTTTCCGCCGGTTAAGTTGTCGAGGGCTGATTTCTTCTCCTGTGATAAAAAGCCTTCTGTTTCGACCGCCAAACCTGTCACGGGAGCATTTGCAACCGTTTAGCACCATTTTTGAGTGAATTGCCAAAAGTCAGATTTTTGCTGAAATTGTCACCCCGGGGCTTAGGGATTTTTTCAAAAAATCTTTTTCCGCCGTTTAAGTTGTCGAGGGCTGATTTCTTCTCCTGTGATAAAAAGCCTTCTGTTTCGACCGCCAAACCTTTCACGGGAGCATTTGGAACCGTTTAGCACCATTTTTGAGTGAATTTCCAAAAGTCAGATTTTTTCAGAAATTGTGACCCCGGAGCTTAGGGATTTTTTCAAAAAATCTTTTTCCGCCGGTTTAGTTGTCGAGGGCTGATTTCTTCTCCTGTGATAAAAAGCCTTCTGTTTCGACCGCCAAACCTTTCATGGGAGCATTTGCAACCGTTTATCACCATTTTTGAGTGAATTTCCAAAAGTCAGATTTTTTCAGAAATTGTGACCCCGGGGCTTAGGGATTTTTTCAAAAAATATTTTTCCGCCGCTTAAGTTGTCGAGGGCTGATTTCTTGTCCTGTGATAAAAAGCCTTCTGTTTCGACTGCCAAACCTTTCATGGGAGCATTTGCAACCGTTTATCACCATTTTTGAGTGAATTGCCAAAAGTCAGATTTTTGCTGAAATTGTGACCCCGGGGCTTAGGGATTTTTTCAAAAAATATTTTTCTGCCGGTTTAGTTGTCGAGGGCTGATTTCTTCTCCTCTGATAAAAAGCCTTCTGTTTCCTTCGCAAAAGCTTTCACGGGAGCATTTGCAACAGTTTGGCATCATTTTTGAGTGAATTGCCAAAAGTCAGATTTTTGCTGAAATTGTGACCCCGGGGCTTAGGGATTTTTTCAAAAAATATTTTTCCGCCGCTTAAGTTTTCGAGGGCTGATTTCTTCTCCTGTGATAAAAAGCCTTCTTTTTCGACCGCCAAACCTTTCACGGGAGCATTTGCAACCGTTTAGCACCATTTTTGAGTGAATTGCCAAAAGTCAGATTTTTGCTGAAATTGTGAAATTTTTTCAAAAAATATTTTTCTGCCGGTTTAGTTGTCGAGGGCTGATTTCTTCTCCTGTTATAAAAAGCCTTCTGTTTTTCGCCCGCCAAACCTTTCACGGGAGCATTTGCAACAGTTTGGCATCATTTTTGAGTGAATTGCCAAAAGTCAGATTTTTGCTGAAATTGTGACCCCGGGGCTTAGGGATTTTTTCACAAAATCTTTTTCCGCTGCTTAAGTTGTCGAGGGCTGATTTCTTGTCCTGTGATAAAAAGCCTTCTGTTTCGACCGCCAAACCTTTAACGGGAGCATTTGCAACCGTTTAGCACCATTTTTGAGTGAATTGCCAAAAGTCAGATTTTTTCAGAAATTGAGACCCCGGAGCTTAGGGATTTTTTCAAAAAATCTTTTTCCGTCGGTTAAGTTCTCGAGGGCTGATTTCTCCTCCTGTGATAAAAAGCCTTCTGTTTCGACCGCCAAACATTTCACGGGAGCATTTGCAACAGTTTGGCATCATTTTTGAGTGAATTGCCAAAAGTCAGATTTTTGCTGAAATTGAGACCCCGGAGCTTAGGGATTTTTTCAAAAAATCTTTTTCCGCCGTTTAAGTTGTCGAGGGCTGATTTCTTCTCCTGTGATAAAAAGCCTTCTGTTTTGACCGCCAAACCTTTCACGGGAGCATTTGCAACCGTTTAGCACCATTTTTGAGTGAATTGCCAAAAGTCAGATTTTTTCAGAAATTGTGACCCCGGAGCTTAGGGATTTTTTCAAAAAATCTTTTTCCGCCGGTTTAGTTGTCGAGGGCTGATTTCTTCTCCTGTGATAAAAAGCCTTCTGTTTCGACCGCCAAACCTTTCATGGGAGCATTTGCAACCGTTTATCACCATTTTTGAGTGAATTTCCAAAAGTCAGATTTTTTCAGAAATTGTGACCCCGGGGCTTAGGGATTTTTTCAAAAAATCTTTTTGCGCCGGTTTAGTTGTAGAGGGCTGATTTCTTCTCCTGTGATAAAAAGCCTTCTGTTTCGACCGCCAAACCTTTCATGGGAGCATTTGCAACCGTTTATCACCATTTTTGAGTGAATTGCCAAAAGTCAGATTTTTGCTGAAATTGTGACCCCGGGGCTTAGGGATTTTTTCAAAAAATATTTTTCTGCCGGTTTAGTTGTCGAGGGCTGATTTCTTCTCCTCTGATAAAAAGCCTTCTGTTTCCTTCGCAAAAGCTTTCACGGGAGCATTTGCAACAGTTTGGCATCATTTTTGAGTGAATTGCCAAAAGTCAGATTTTTGCTGAAATTGTGACCCGGGGGCTTAGGGATTTTTTCAAAAAATCTTTTTCCGCCGCTTAAGTTTTCGAGGGCTGATTTCTTCTCCTGTGATAAAAAGCCTTCTGTTTCGACCGCCAAACCTTTCACGGGAGCATTTGCAACCGTTTAGCACCATTTTTGAGTGAATTGCCAAAAGTCAGATTTTTGCTGAAATTGTGACCCCGGGGCTTAGGGATTTTTTCAAAAAATCTTTTTCCGCCGGTTAAGTTGTCGAGGGCTGATTTCTTCTCCTGTGATAAAAAGCCTTCTGTTTCGACCGCCAAACCTGTCACGGGAGCATTTGCAACCGTTTAGCACCATTTTTGAGTGAATTGCCAAAAGTCAGATTTTTGCTGAAATTGTGACCCCGGGGCTTAGGGATTTTTTCAAAAAATCTTTTTCCGCCGTTTAAGTTGTCGAGGGCTGATTTCTTCTCCTGTGATAAAAAGCCTTCTGTTTCGACCGCCAAACCTTTCACGGGAGCATTTGCAACCGTTTAGCACCATTTTTGAGTGAATTGCCAAAAGTCAGATTTTTTCAGAAGTTGTGACCCCGGGGCTTAGGGATTTTTTCAAAAAATATTTTTCTGCCGGTTTAGTTGTCGAGGGCTGATTTCTTCTCCTGTGATAAAAAGCCTTCTGTTTCCTTCGTAAAAGCTTTCAGGGGAGCATTTGCAACAGTTTGGCACCATTTTTGAGTGAATTGCCAAAAGTCAGATTTTTGCTGAAATTGTGACCCCGGGGCTTAGGGATTTTTCAAAAAATCTTTTTCTGCCGGTTTAGTTGTCGAGGGCTGATTTCTTGTCCTGTGATAAAAAGCCTTCGGTTTCGACCGCCAAACCTTTAACGGGAGCATTTGCAACCGTTTAGCACCATTTTTGAGTGAATTGCCAAAAGTCAGATTTTTGCTGAAATTGTGACCCCGGGGCTTAGGGATTTTTTCAAAAAATCTTTTTCCGCCGGTTAAGTTGTCGAGGGCTGATTTCTTCTCCTGTGATAAAAAGCCTTCTGTTTCGACCGCCAAACCTTTCACGGGAGCATTTGCAACAGTTTGGCATCATTTTTGAGTGAATTGCCAAAAGTCAGATTTTTGCTGAAATTGTGACCCCGGGGCTTAGGGATTTTTTCAAAAAATCTTTTTCCGCCGCTTAAGTTGTCGAGGGCTGATTTCTTCTCCTGTGATAAAAAGCCTTCTGTTTCGACCGCCAAACCTTTCACGGGAGCATTTGCAATCGTTTAGCACCATTTTTGAGTGAATTGCCAAAAGTCAGATTTTTGCTGAAATTGTGACCCCGGGGCTTAGGGATTTTTTCAAAAAATCTTTTTCTGCCGGTTCAGTTGTCGAGGGCTGATTTCTTCTCCTGTGATAAAAAGCCTTCTGTTTCCTTCGCAAAAGCTTTTAGGGGAGCATTTGCAACAGTTTGGCATCATTTTTGAGTGAATTGCCAAAAGTCAGATTTTTTCAGAAATTGAGACCCCGGGGCTTAGGGATTTTTTCAAAAAATTCTTTTTCCGTCGGTTAAGTTCTCGAGGGCTGATTTCTTGTCCTGTGATAAAAAGCCTTCTGTTTCGACCGCCAAACCTTTCACGGGAGCATTTGCAACCGTTTAGCACCATTTTTGAGTGAATTGCCAAAAGTCAGATTTTTTCTGAAATTGTGAAATTTTTTCAAAAAATATTTTTCTGCCGGTTTAGTTGTCGAGGGCCGATTTCTTCTCCTGTTATAAAAAGCCTTCTGTTTTTCGCCCGCCAAACCTTTCACGGGAGCATTTGCAACAGTTTGGCATCATTTTTGAGTGAATTGCCAAAAGTCAGATTTTTGCTGAAATTGTGACCCCGGGGCTTAGGGATTTTTTCAAAAAATATTTTTCCGCCGGTCAAATTGTCGAGGGCTGATGTCAGGGCTGCCCTAGGTCCCAGCTCACAAAGGACCAACGCTGCTTCGTTGTTAAGTATAAAAGTCTTTATTGAAGTTCAGTTTCACTTCCAGAGCCGCAGCGCGCAGCCCCACGTCTAAAGTGTCAAACCACTGAGTCTCCTCCCCCCTGACACCAATTTAAGATCCTAGCCTTGCTCCACCTTCTCCGCTGCTCCTTCCTCCTCTGGGTCCGCCTGCCTGCCGGGGTTCCGCCCTTTCTAGCCTCTTCTCCCGCTGATTCCCCTGAGCTTTCTCCCTCCCTCCGGCGGGCTTTAGGAGCTGGTTCCCCATCCGGGTCTCCTGCTGTTCCGCGCGCCTGCACATTTGAACTTGGCGCGCGCGCCCAGCCAGCAGCTTTCCTCCTGACCGTTTCACTGCTGCTGCCACTGCTTCCCCCTTCGGGGGGGCTAGCTGCAACTGACCTCCCTTCCGTTCCCCCACTCTCCGATGGAGGCGTGGTCAGCCCTGACTCCCTCTCTGGAGGAGACGCTGGCCCTGACACATGTGACTCCTCCCCCCCACTATGCTCTGGTGGGGAAACTGGTCCCGATCCTCCACTGCTGCTTTGGGGTTCCCCTCTGGCTCCTTGTTTCTGGTGCGTCCCCCCTGGGACCCCCCTTGCCCTGACCATCGGCGCCCCCTTCTGGGAATCTTCTGATTCGCTGGAGAAGCTCATGGAATCTCTCGGGCCACTGTCATACTCCCCTACGCTGCCCTCAGATTCTTCCCCTTCGCTCTCCCAATCCTCTCTCCCCAGTGCTCCTGCTCCTGATTCCCTGACATCCATCCCCCCCTCGAAGCCCCCCCTTCCCCCCTCCCCCTCTTCGGGTGTGGGTTCCGGGTGCTCCAGTCCTGTGGGTGTGAGTGCGGGATACCATTCTTCCCCCCTGGTGTGTAGCCGGTCCACTGGATCCGGCCCAACCGCAACGGGCTCGTCGACGTCGATTTCCTCTGCTTCCATCTCTCTGCTGATGTGCTCGAATCCAGGATCCTCCCCCAACACGTCCATGTCCTCCCCTCCCCCGGGTACCTCTGGTGAGACTGCTTGCAAAGGTCCCCGCAGCAGCTCCCTGCGCCACCCCACCTCCGGTTGAGTGTCCCACCAATAGGAGCGGTCAGTGGCAAACCCCGAGAGAGACCCCTCCGAGGAGCTAGTGTCCGGCGTCATCTCTTCAGCTGATGAAAAACCCTGGAACGTACTGGCTGACAGTGTGGGTGTGAAGAGCCAGTCGTCGAAAAACTCTGCCGGCATAGGTCTGTGTGGGAAGAGTGCATGGAACTCGTCTTTAAGATAGTGCTCCTCCACGGCATAGCACGGTACCCACCTGTTGGCACTGGCTGGGGTACCTTCCCTGGCGAGGAGGTATTCCACCCCCTCTTCCCCCCACCTCGAGTCCAAAATCTCTGTGACCTCGTTGAGTGGCGTCGCCCTCCGTGACCCCTCCCTCTTCGGAGATTCACTAAGTGTGTCTGGCGCGTTCCCTGTCGCCTGAAACCTGTGGGGTTCCCTGTAGGGTGTGAGCACTGACCTATGAAAGACTGGGTGCATTCTGGAGCCCTCCGGGAGTGTCAACCGGAAGGCCACTGGATTGATTTGTGCCGCGACCTGGTAAGGTCCCAGCTGCTTGTGCTTGAGCTTCCTCTTAGCTAGCGTCCTGGCCGGCACTGCCTGGGCTGCTAACCAGACCCAGTCCCCCACCTGGATGTCCTCCCCGACCCTCCTGTGCTTGTCTGCCTGCATTTTGTAGGCGTGTTTCGCCAGTTCCAATTGCCTTCGGAGTTGCTCGTGGACCTCCTGTAACTCTGCTGCTAAGTGCTCTGCTCCCCTTGGCTCCCCCTCCCCCTTCGTCTCTAACCCCGGGAAAGTTCTGGGATGCCGCCCATTATTGGCGAAGAACGGTGTCACTCCCGTAGACCCGTGCTTCGTGTTGTTGTAGGCAAACTCGGCCAGCGGTAGGTAGTCCACCCAGGTCGAGGGTTGTTGATTGGCGTAGCATCGCAGGTACTGCTGCATGATGGCGTTGACCCTCTCCGCTTGTCCGTTGGTCTGCGGGTGTCGTGCCGACGCTAAGTTGATCTTGACGTTCAGGATGCCCAGCAGCTTCTGCCAGAAGCTCGAGACGAATTGGCGACCCCGGTCGGACAGGATGGACCGCGGCAAGCCGTGAGCTTTGAACACGTGGTCTATGAACAGCTTGGCGGTCTGTTCCGCTGTGGCCACCTTCGCGCACGGAATAAAGTGCGCCATCTTGGTGAACATGTCTACGACCACGAGCACCGCTGTTTTGCCTCGCGAGCTGGGCAGATCTGTGACAAAGTCCAGGGCCACTCTCTCCCACGGTTCGAGCGGCGTCTGTAGGGGTTCTAGTAGACCCGCCGGCTTCCTGTGTACTGGCTTGGCCCTTTGGCAGGTGTCACACCTGGAGACGTAATCCGCGACTTCTCCCCTCACCTTGGGCCACCAAAAGTCTCTGGTTACTAATTCCGCCATTTTGTCCTTGCCGAAGTGCCCAGCGCTGGGCGCGTCGTGTAGCTGCTGCAAGACTTTCGCGCGGAGGTCGTCTCCGGGCACGTAGAGAGCCCCTTTGCGGATGAGCAGTCCGTCTCGTATCTGGAACTCGTCGTCCTTCGCTGTGCCTTTTCGCACCTCCTCCATCTTGGATTGTGCGAACGAATCCGTCTGCAGCGCTCGACGCACCGCGTCCAGGTCCACGGCGGCTGAAGCGCACGCCCACGCTTTCGGTGCGAAAATGTGCTTGGCCGCCACCGGCGCCGCTTCCTCGAGATACTGCGGCTTCCTGGATAGTGCATCCGCCATGACGTTGTTGTCTCCCGGGATGTATTCTATCCGGAAATCGAAATCCGCAAAGAACTCCGCCCAGCGGATGTGTCTCTGGTTCAGGAACCGCGCCGTGCGCCAGTACTCCAGGTTCTTATGGTCCGTGCGGACTTGCACTGTGTGTCTGGCTCCAACGAGGAAGTGCCGCCACGCCTTGAAAGCTGCATGAATGGCCAGCAACTCCCTGTCCCAGATGGTGTAGTTCTGTTCCGCCTTGCTGAGTTTCCTGGAGTAGAATGCGCACGGCCTCCATTCCCCTTGCGGATCTGGCTGCAACAGGACGGCCCCCACCGCTCTGTCTGAGGCGTCTGTCTCAACCCTCATTGGTCTGCTGGGGTTTACATGTAGCAGCTGTTCTTCGGACGCGAAGAGACGCTTGAGTCTCCGAAAGGACTGCTCCGCCTGGTCCGTCCAGGTGAACTTCTTCTTCTTGGAGCTGAGGGTGTCCGTGATGGCCGCCGTCTCCTTCGCGAACCCTTTGATGAACTTGCGATAAAAGTTGGCGAAGCCGACGAACTTCTGGACCTCCTTCCGATTGCGCGGGCTCTTCCAGTCCAACACCGCGCGGACCTTGGCGCTGTCCATGGCGAGTCCCTTGTCGGACAGCTTGTAGCCCAGAAAATCCACCTCCGTCATGTCGAACTGGCACTTCTCTAATTTGGCGTAAAGTCTGTGCTCCCGTAGCCTCTGCAGGACCTCCTTGACGTCCCTCTCGTGAGCCTCCTGCGATTCCGAGAAGATCAGGATGTCGTCCAGGAAGCAGACGCACTTCTTGTAAAGGAGTCCCGCTAACACGTGATGCATGAAAGCTTGGAAGGTATGGGAGCCATTTTGCAGACCAAAAGGCATTACGCGATATTCATAGGTGCCTAAAGGTGTAAACATGGCTGTCTTCCACTCATCGCCCTCCCGCATGCGTATAAGGTTGTACGCCCCTCGTAGATCCAACTTGGTGAAGATCCGTCCCTTCCTCACCGTCGCGAGCAGGTCGTCGATCTTGGGCATGGGGAATGCTGCGGGCTTTGTTTTGGAATTTATGGTCCTATAATCAACTATGAGTCTCCGTTGGGGCGTGTCCTTCTTCTTCACGAAAAACACGGGACTGCCCCCCACTGCTTTAGATTCTTGGATGAACCCCCGCTGCAAGTTGTGATCTATGAACTCCCTGAGTTCCTGCAGTTCATCTTCAGACATGGAATACAGTTTCCCAGTCGGCAGCGTCGCTCCCGGCAGGAGGTCAATCTTGCAGTCGTAAGGCCTGTGGGGAGGCAGCTTATCCGCTTCCCTCTCGCAGAAGACCTCCAAAAACTCCTTGTACTTGTTGGGTACCGCTTGCACCATGCCTAGGTGTAGCTGCGGTTCATCCTCTTGCCCCTCCTCCTCCTGGCGGGTCTGGATGCAGTGTTCTGCGCAGTAGGAGGAGCAGAAGGTCAACTGCCGCTGGTACCATGCCAATGCCGGGCTGTGCCTATCCAGCCAACTCATACCCAACACTATGGGCGTGTCCGACAGGTGGGTGACGTTGAAGCTGATGACTTCGCGGTGGTTTCCAATTTGCATCACCATCGGTGGTGTTTGCTGTACCACCTCTCCTCCCAGTAGCTTCCTGCCATCGACCGTGACGACGTTTAGGGGCATCGTGGCTGGCATGAGTGCTATGCGATGTTGCTTGATAAAGTCCACTCCAATAAAGTCTGCGTTGCTCCCAGAGTCAATGGTTATTGGTACTTGCATGGTGTGCCCATTGGGCAACTGGAGCGATGCGGTGAGTTGCACCACTGGTTTGGGTGGGAGGGGGTCTGTGGGCTGTAAAATCTCTGGGGACTGCTTCACTGACTTGCCTGGTTGGGCCCCAGTGGCTCTGTTTCCAACCAGGCTTCTTCTTCCCCCTGCAGCTGTTTCGGCTGCTCACCTGTTCCCTTTACTGTTGCTGAGGCTGCAGTGTGCTTCTGGAGCCTCTGGGGACACTCTTTGGCCATGTGCTGTGCACTGTCGCAGATGTAACACTTCCTGGTCCCTCTAGGAGCCTTCCCCTTGACTGCTCCCGGTGTTTGGGCTCTGCTGGCAGTCTGAGCCCTGGCCCCACCAATCTCCATCGGCTCTTCTCCCCTTCCCAAAGGAGGCATGGACAGCGCCCGCCCCGCCTCTCTGGGAAAGAAAGGGGTTGTCCTGGCTGGGGTGCTTGCCTTACGTCCTTCCTCCCTGCTCCAAGGGCGTCCTTCCAGGCGCACACCAATTGCCAACGCTCTTTGGGCAACTTCTTGGGTACTTTGGGGTCGTTCCCCTCTTGCCAGCTCATCTTTCACCTCTCCACTTAGCCCCTCCCAGAACAGGTCTCTGACAGCAATAGAGTCCTTCTCCCAGCCCAGCACGTTCAGTAAGGCAAAAAAGCGCGAGTGATATTGCCTCACCGTCGCTTTCCCTTGCTGTAGTCCATGCATTTCCCTCCGAGCAATATCTACATCTACCGTAGATTTAAAGCAAGCGTCCATAGCTTTGATAAATGCATCGGAATCTTTGAGGGCGGGGTCTTTTTCGCGCCACAAATTCCGCAGCCACGCTTTTGCTTCCCCATGCAAATGAGTGATTATGAAGCCCACCTTCTCTTCCTCATCTCTAAAGTCTTTCCGAAGCAAATTGAGCGCGTAAACCACGTCAGCTCTGAAGTTAGGGTATTGCTGCAGGTTCCCATCAAAGTGGGCTACTAGGCTGCCCCCCCTCTTCCCGAGGCCAACTCCCTCCGGTTTGGGTCCTGGCAGCCCCTCTTTGCCCCAACGGTCCCACCTGGCCTGCAGATCCCGGCAGAGCGCTACTGCTTCTTCTTCTCTTTTCCTGGATGCAGCTACTTCTGCGTAAAGCGTCGTGACTGCTTCTTGCAGTTCTTTCACCTGGCTCTCTGTAGTCATCTTTGCCTATCTTCGTGAGCTCGCAAAACACCAAGTCTTGCCCCTCGCTGCACCAACTCACGCTGCGAGGTTTTTATACGGGACGGAGCATACTGTCAGGGCTGCCCTAGGTCCCAGCTCACAAAGGACCAACGCTGCTTCGTTGTTAAGTATAAAAGTCTTTATTGAAGTTCAGTTTCACTTCCAGAGCCGCAGCGCGCAGCCCCACGTCTAAAGTGTCAGACCACTGATGCTCCGTCTGAGTCTCCTCCCCCCTGACACCAATTTAAGATCCTAGCCTTGCTCCACCTTCTCCGCTGCTCCTTCCTCCTCTGGGTCCGCCTGCCCGCCGGGGTTCCGCCCTTTCTAGCCTCTTCTCCCGCTGATTCCCCTGAGCTTTCTCCCTCCCTCCGGCGGGCTTTAGGAGCTGGTTCCCCATCCGGGTCTCCTGCTGTTCCGCGCGCCTGCACATTTGAACTTGGCGCGCGCGCCCAGCCAGCAGCTTTCCTCCTGACCGTTTCACTGCTGCTGCCACTGCTTCCCCCTTCGGGGGGGCTAGCTGCAACTGACCTCCCTTCCGTTCCCCCACTCTCCGATGGAGGCGTGGTCAGCCCTGACTCCCTCTCTGGAGGAGACGCTGGCCCTGACACATGTGACTCCTCCCCCCCACTATGCTCTGGTGGGGAAACTGGTCCCGATCCTCCACTGCTGCTTTGGGGTTCCCCTCTGGCTCCTTGTTTCTGGTGCGTCCCCCCTGGGACCCCCCTTGCCCTGACCATCGGCGCCCCCTTCTGGGAATCTTCTGATTCGCTGGAGAAGCTCATGGAATCTCTCGGGCCACTGTCATACTCCCCTACGCTGCCCTCAGATTCTTCCCCTTCGCTCTCCCAATCCTCTCTCCCCAGTGCTCCTGCTCCTGATTCCCTGACAGCTGATTTCTTCTCCTGTGATAAAAAGCCTTCTGTTTCGACCGCCAAACGTTTCACGGGAGCATTTGCAACCGTTTAGCACCATTTTTGAGTGAATTGCCAAAAGTCAGATTTTTGCTGAAATTGTGACCCCGGGGCTTAGGGATTTTTTCAAAAAATCTTTTTCCGCCGGTTAAGTTGTCGAGGGCTGATTTCTTGTCCTGTGATAAAAAGCCTTCTGTTTCGACCGCCAAACCTTTCACGGGAGCATTTGCAACTGTTTAGCACCATTTTTGAGTGAATTGCCAAAAGTCAGATTTTTTTCAGAAGTTGTGACCCCGGGGCTTAGGGATTCTTTCAAAAAATATTTTTCTGCCGGTTTAGTTGTCGAGGGCTGATTTCTTCTCCTGTGATAAAAAGCCTTCTGTTTCCTTCGCAAAAGCTTTCAGGGGAGCATTTGCAACAGTTTGGCATCATTTTTGAGTGAATTGCCAAAAGTCAGATTTTTTCAGAAATTGTGACCCCGGGGCTTAGGGATTTTTTCAAAAAATATTTTTCCGCCGGTCAAGTTGTCGAGGGCTGATTTCTTCTCCTGTGATAAAAAGCCTTCTGTTTCGACCGCCAAACCTCGCATGGGAGCATTTGCAACCGTTTAGCACCATTTTTGAGTGAATTGCCAAATGTCAGATTTTTGCTGAAATTGTGACCCCGGAGCTTAGGGATTTTTTCAAAAAATCTTTTTCCGCCGCTTAAGTTTTCGAGGGCTGATTTCTTCTCCTGTGATAAAAAGCCTTCTGTTTCGACCGCCAAACCTTTCACGGGAGCATTTGCAACCGTTTAGCACCATTTTTGAGTGAATTGCCAAAAGTCAGATTTTTGCTGAAATTGTGACCCCGGGGCTTAGGGATTTTTTCAAAAAATCTTTTTCTGCCGGTTTAGTTGTCGAGGGCTGATTTCTTCTCCTGTGATAAAAAGCCTTCTGTTTCCTTCGCAAAAGCTTTCAGGGGAGCATTTGCAACAGTTTGGCATCATTTTTGAGTGAATTGCCAAAAGTCAGATTTTTGCTGAAATTGTGACCCCGGGGCTTAGGGAATTTTTCAAAAAATCTTTTTCCGCCGGTTTAGTTGTCGAGGGCTGATTTCTTCTCCTGTGATAAAAAGCCTTCTGTTTCGACCGCCAAACCTTTCACGGGAGCATTTGCAACCGTTTAGCACCATTTTTGAGTGAATTGCCAAAAGTCAGATTTTTGCTGAAATTGCGACCCCGGGGCTTAGGGATTTTTTCAAAAAATATTTTTCTGCCGGTTTAGTTGTCGAGGGCTGATTTCTTCTCCTGTGATAAAAAGCCTTCTGTTTCCTTCGCAAAAGCTTTCAGGGGAGCATCTGCAACAGTTTCGCACCATTTTTGAGTGAATTGCCAAAAGTCAGATTTTTGCTGAAATTGTGACCCCGGGGCTTAGGGATTTTTTCAAAAAATATTTTTCTGCCGGTTTAGTTGTCGAGGGCTGATTTCTTCTCCTCTGATAAAAAGCCTTCTGTTTCCTTCGCAAAAGCTTTCACGGGAGCATTTGCAACAGTTTGGCATCATTTTTGAGTGAATTGCCAAAAGTCAGATTTTTGCTAAAATTGTGACCCCGGGGCTTAGGGATTTTTTCAAAAAATCTTTTTCCGTCGGTTAAGTTCTCGAGGGCTGATTTCTCCTCCTGTGATAAAAAGCCTTCTGTTTCGACCGCCAAACGTTTCACGGGAGCATTTGCAACCGTTTAGCACCATTTTTGAGTGAATTACCAAAAGTCAGATTTTTTCAGAAATTGAGACCCCGGAGCTTAGGGATTTTTTCAAAAAATCTTTTTCCGCCGGTTAAGTTGTCGAGGGCTGATTTCTTCTCCTGTGATAAAAAGCCTTCTGTTTCAACCGCCAAACCTTTCACGGGAGCATTTGCAACCGTTTAGCACCATTTTTGAGTGAATTGCCAAAAGTCAGATTTTTGCTGAAATTGTGACCCCGGGGCTTAGGGATTTTTTCAAAAAATATTTTTCCGCCGCTTAAGTTTTCGAGGGCTGATTTCTTCTCCTGTGATAAAAAGCCTTCTGTTTCAACCGCCAAACCTTTCACGGGAGCATTTGCAACCGTTTAGCACCATTTTTGAGTGAATTGCCAAAAGTCAGATTTTTGCTGAAATTGTGACCCCGGAGCTTAGGGATTTTTTCAGAAAATATTTTTCCGCTGCTTAAGTTGTCGAGGGCTGATTTCTTGTCCTGTGATAAAAAGCCTTCTGTTTCGACCGCCAAACCTTTAACGGGAGCATTTGCAACCGTTTAGCACCATTTTTGAGTGAATTGCCAAAAGTTAGATTTTTGCTGAAATTGTGACCCCGGGGCTTAGGGATTTTTTCAAAAAATCTTTTTCCGCCGTTTAAGTTGTCGAGGGCTGATTTCTTCTCCTGTGATAAAAAGCCTTCTGTTTCAACCGCCAAACCTTTCACGGGAGCATTTGCAACCGTTTAGCACCATTTTTGAGTGAATTGCCAAAAGTTAGATTTTTGCTGAAATTGTGACCCCGGGGCTTAGGGATTTTTTCAAAAAATCTTTTTCCGCCGTTTAAGTTGTCGAGGGCTGATTTCTTCTCCTGTGATAAAAAGCCTTCTGTTTCAACCGCCAAACCTTTCACGGGAGCATTTGCAACCGTTTAGCACCATTTTTGAGTGAATTTCCAAAAGTCAGATTTTTGCTGAAATTGTGACCCCGGAGCTTAGGGATTTTTTCAAAAAATCTTTTTCCGCCGGTTTAGTTGTCGAGGGCTGATTTCTTCTCCTGTGATAAAAAGCCTTCTGTTTCGACCGCCAAACCTTTCACGGGAGCATTTGCAACCGTTTAGCACCATTTTTGAGTGAATTGCCAAAAGTCAGATTTTTGCTGAAATTGTGACCCCGGGGCTTAGGGATTTTTTCAAAAAATATTTTTCTGCCGGTTTAGTTGTCGAGGGCTGATTTCTTCTCCTGTGATAAAAAGCCTTCTGTTTCCTTCACAAAAGCTTTCAGGGGAGCATTTGCAACAGTTTGGCATCATTTTTGAGTGAAATGCCAAAAGTCAGATTTTTGCTGAAATTGTGACCCCGGGCCTTAGGGATTTTTTCAAAAAATATTTTTCTGCCAGTTTAGTTGTCGAGGGCTGATTTCTTCTCCAGTGATAAAAAGCCTCCTGTTTCGACCGCCAAACCTTTCACGGGAGCATTTGCAACCGTTTAGCACCATTTTTGAGTGAATTGCCAAAAGTCAGATTTTTGCTGAAATTGTGACCCCGGGGCTTAGGGATTTTTTCAAAAAATATTTTTCCACCGGTTAAGTTGTCGAGGGCTGATTTCTTCTCTTGTGATAAAAAGCCTTCTGTTTCCTTCGCAAAAGCTTTCAGGGGAGCATTTGCAACACTTTGGCATCATTTTTGAGTGAATTGCCAAAAGTCAGATTTTTGCTGAAATTGTGACCCCGGGGCTTAGGGATTTTTTCAAAAAATATTTTTCTGCCGGTTTAGTTGTCGAGGGCTGATTTCTTCTCCTGTGATAAAAAGCCTTCTGTTTCCTTTGCAAAAGCTTTCAGGGGAGCATTTGCAACAGTTTGGCATCATTTTTGAGTGAAATGCCAAAAGTCAGATTTTTGCTGAAATTGTGACCCCGGGGCTTAGGGATTTTTTCAAAAAATATTTTTCTGCCGGTTTAGTTGTCAAGGGCTGATTTCTTGTCCTGTGATAAAAAGCCCTCTGTTTCGACCGCCAAACCTTTCACGGGAGCATTTGCAACCGTTTAGCACCATTTTTGAGTGAATTGCCAAAGGTCAGATTTTTGCTGAAATTGTGACCCCGGGGCTTAGGGATTTTTTCAAAAAATATTTTTCCACCGGTTAAGTTGTCGAGGGCTGATTTCTTCTCTTGTGATAAAAAGCCTTCTGTTTCCTTCGCAAAAGCTTTCAGGGGAGCATTTGCAACAGTTTGGCATCATTTTTGCGTGAATTGCCAAAAGTCAGATTTTTGCTGAAATTGTGACCCCGGGGCTTAGGGATTTTTTCAAAAAATATTTTTCTGCCGGTTTAGTTGTCGAGGGCTGATTTCTTCTCCTGTGATAAAAAGCCTTCTGCTTCCTTCGCAAAAGCTTTCAGGGGAGCATTTGCAACCGTTTAGCACCATTTTTGAGTGAATTGCAAAAAGTCAGATTTTTGCTGAAATTGTGACCCCGGGGCTTAGGGATTTTTTCAAAAAATCTTTTTCCGCCGGTCAAGTTGTTGAGGGCTGATTTCTTCTCCTGTGATAAAAAGCCTTCTGTTTTGACCGCCAAACGTTTCACGGGAGCATTTGCAACCGTTTAGCACCATTTTTGAGTGAATTGCAAAAAGTCAGATTTTTTCAGAAATTGAGACCCCGGAGCTTAGGGATTTTTTCAAAAAATCTTTTTCTGCCGGTTTAGTTGTCGAGGGCTGATTTCTTCTCCTGTGATAAAAAGCCTTCTGTTTCGACCGCCAAACGTTTCAGGGGAGCATTTGCAACACTTTGGCATCATTTTTGAGTGAATTGCCAAAAGTCAGATTTTTGCTGAAATTGTGACCCCGGGGCTTAGGGATTTTTTCAAAAAATATTTTTCTGCCGGTTTAGTTGTCGAGGGCTGATTTCTTCTCCTGTGATAAAAAGCCTTCTGTTTCCTTCGCAAAAGCTTTCAGGGGAGCATTTGCAACAGTTTGGCATCATTTTTGAGTGAATTGCCAAAAGTCAGATTTTTGCTGAAATTGTGACCCCGGGGCTTAGGGATTTTTTCAAAAAATATTTTTCTGCCGGTTTAGTTGTCGAGGGCTGATTTCTTCTCCTGTGATAAAAAGCCTTCTGTTTCCTTCGCAAAAGCTTTCAGGGGAGCATTTGCAACAGTTTGGCATCATTTTTGAGTGAAATGCCAAAAGTCAGATTTTTGCTGAAATTGTGACCCCGGGGCTTAGGGATTTTTTCAAAAAATATTTTTCCACCGGTTAAGTTGTCGAGGGCTGATTTCTTCTCTTGTGATAAAAAGCCTTCTGTTTCCTTCGCAAAAGCTTTCAGGGGAGCATTTGCAACAGTTTGGCATCATTTTTGAGTGAATTGCCAAAAGTCAGATTTTTTCAGAAATTGTGACCCCGGGGCTTAGGGATTTTTTCAAAAAATATTTTTCTGCCGGTTTAGTTGTCGAGGGCTGATTTCTTCTCCTGTGATAAAAAGCCTTCTGTTTCCTTCGCAAAAGCTTTCAGGGGAGCATTTGCAACAGTTTGGCATCATTTTTGAGTGAATTGCCAAAAGTCAGATTTTTGCTGAAATTGTGACCCCGGGGCTTAGGGATTTTTTCAAAAAATCTTTTTCCGCCGGTTAAGTTGTCGAGGGCTGATTTCTTGTTCTGTGATAAAAAGCCTTCTGTTTCGACCGCCAAACCTTTCACGGGAGCATTTGCAACCGTTTAGCACCATTTTTGAGTGAATTGCCAAAAGTCAGATTTTTGCTGAAATTGTGACCCCGGGGCTTAGGGATTTTTTCAAAAAATATTTTTCTGCCGGTTTAGTTGTCGAGGGCTGATTTCTTCTCCTGTGATAAAAAGCCTTCTGTTTCCTTCGCAAAAGCTTTCAGGGGAGCATTTGAAACAGTTTGGCATCATTTTTGAGTGAATTGCCAAAAGTCAGATTTTTGCTGAAACTGTGACCCCGGGGCTTAGGGATTTTTTCAAAAAATATTTTTCTGCCGGTTTAGTTGTCGAGGGCTGATTTCTTCTCCTGTGATAAAAAGCCTTCTGTTTCCTTCGCAAAAGCTTTCAGGGGAGCATTTGCAACAGTTTGGCATCATTTTTGAGTGAATTGCCAAAAGTCAGATTTTTTCAGAAATTGTGACCCCGGGGCTTAGGGATTTTTTCAAAAAATCTTTTTCCGCCGGTCAAGTTGTTGAGGGCTGATTTCTTCTCCTGTGATAAAAAGCCTTCTGTTTCGATCGCCAAACGTTTCACGGGAGCATTTGCAACCGTTTAGCACCATTTTTGAGTGAATTGCCAAAAGTCAGATTTTTTCAGAAATTGTGACCCCGGAGCTTAGGGATTTTTTCAAAAAATCTTTTTCCGCCGGTTTAGTTGTCGAGGGCTGATTTCTTCTCCTGTGATAAAAAGCCTTCTGTTTCGACCGCCAAACCTTTCACGGGAGCATTTGCAACCGTTTAGCACCATTTTTGAGTGAATTGCCAAAAGTCAGATTTTTGCTGAAATTGTGACCCCGGGGCTTAGGGATTTTTTCAAAAAATATTTTTCCACCGGTTAAGTTGTCGAGGGCTGATTTCTTCTCTTGTGATAAAAAGCCTTCTGTTTCCTTCGCAAAAGCTTTCAGGGGAGCATTTGCAACACTTTGGCATCATTTTTGAGTGAATTGCCAAAAGTCAGATTTTTGCTGAAATTGTGACCCCGGGGCTTAGGGATTTTTTCAAAAAATATTTTTCTGCCGGTTTAGTTGTCGAGGGCTGATTTCTTCTCCTGTGATAAAAAGCCTTCTGTTTCCTTTGCAAAAGCTTTCAGGGGAGCATTTGCAACAGTTTGGCATCATTTTTGAGTGAAATGCCAAAAGTCAGATTTTTGCTGAAATTGTGACCCCGGGGCTTAGGGATTTTTTCAAAAAATATTTTTCTGCCGGTTTAGTTGTCAAGGGCTGATTTCTTGTCCTGTGATAAAAAGCCCTCTGTTTCGACCGCCAAACCTTTCACGGGAGCATTTGCAACCGTTTAGCACCATTTTTGAGTGAATTGCCAAAGGTCAGATTTTTGCTGAAATTGTGACCCCGGGGCTTAGGGATTTTTTCAAAAAATATTTTTCCACCGGTTAAGTTGTCGAGGGCTGATTTCTTCTCTTGTGATAAAAAGCCTTCTGTTTCCTTCGCAAAAGCTTTCAGGGGAGCATTTGCAACAGTTTGGCATCATTTTTGCGTGAATTGCCAAAAGTCAGATTTTTGCTGAAATTGTGACCCCGGGGCTTAGGGATTTTTTCAAAAAATATTTTTCTGCCGGTTTAGTTGTCGAGGGCTGATTTCTTCTCCTGTGATAAAAAGCCTTCTGCTTCCTTCGCAAAAGCTTTCAGGGGAGCATTTGCAACCGTTTAGCACCATTTTTGAGTGAATTGCAAAAAGTCAGATTTTTGCTGAAATTGTGACCCCGGGGCTTAGGGATTTTTTCAAAAAATCTTTTTCCGCCGGTCAAGTTGTTGAGGGCTGATTTCTTCTCCTGTGATAAAAAGCCTTCTGTTTTGACCGCCAAACGTTTCACGGGAGCATTTGCAACCGTTTAGCACCATTTTTGAGTGAATTGCAAAAAGTCAGATTTTTTCAGAAATTGAGACCCCGGAGCTTAGGGATTTTTTCAAAAAATCTTTTTCTGCCGGTTTAGTTGTCGAGGGCTGATTTCTTCTCCTGTGATAAAAAGCCTTCTGTTTCGACCGCCAAACGTTTCAGGGGAGCATTTGCAACACTTTGGCATCATTTTTGAGTGAATTGCCAAAAGTCAGATTTTTGCTGAAATTGTGACCCCGGGGCTTAGGGATTTTTTCAAAAAATATTTTTCTGCCGGTTTAGTTGTCGAGGGCTGATTTCTTCTCCTGTGATAAAAAGCCTTCTGTTTCCTTCGCAAAAGCTTTCAGGGGAGCATTTGCAACAGTTTGGCATCATTTTTGAGTGAATTGCCAAAAGTCAGATTTTTGCTGAAATTGTGACCCCGGGGCTTAGGGATTTTTTCAAAAAATATTTTTCTGCCGGTTTAGTTGTCGAGGGCTGATTTCTTCTCCTGTGATAAAAAGCCTTCTGTTTCCTTTGCAAAAGCTTTCAGGGGAGCATTTGCAACAGTTTGGCATCATTTTTGAGTGAAATGCCAAAAGTCAGATTTTTGCTGAAATTGTGACCCCGGGGCTTAGGGATTTTTTCAAAAAATATTTTTCCACCGGTTAAGTTGTCGAGGGCTGATTTCTTCTCTTGTGATAAAAAGCCTTCTGTTTCCTTCGCAAAAGCTTTCAGGGGAGCATTTGCAACAGTTTGGCATCATTTTTGAGTGAATTGCCAAAAGTCAGATTTTTTCAGAAATTGTGACCCCGGGGCTTAGGGATTTTTTCAAAAAATATTTTTCTGCCGGTTTAGTTGTCGAGGGCTGATTTCTTCTCCTGTGATAAAAAGCCTTCTGTTTCCTTCGCAAAAGCTTTCAGGGGAGCATTTGCAACAGTTTGGCATCATTTTTGAGTGAATTGCCAAAAGTCAGATTTTTGCTGAAATTGTGACCCCGGGGCCTAGGGATTTTTTCAAAAAATCTTTTTCCGCCGGTTAAGTTGTCGAGGGCTGATTTCTTGTTCTGTGATAAAAAGCCTTCTGTTTCGACCGCCAAACCTTTCACGGGAGCATTTGCAACCGTTTAGCACCATTTTTGAGTGAATTGCCAAAAGTCAGATTTTTGCTGAAATTGTGACCCCGGGGCTTAGGGATTTTTTCAAAAAATATTTTTCTGCCGGTTTAGTTGTCGAGGGCTGATTTCTTCTCCTGTGATAAAAAGCCTTCTGTTTCCTTCGCAAAAGCTTTCAGGGGAGCATTTGCAACAGTTTGGCATCATTTTTGAGTGAATTGCCAAAAGTCAGATTTTTGCTGAAACTGTGACCCCGGGGCTTAGAGATTTTTTCAAAAAATATTTTTCTGCCGGTTTAGTTGTCGAGGGCTGATTTCTTCTCCTGTGATAAAAAGCCTTCTGTTTCCTTCGCAAAAGCTTTCAGGGGAGCATTTGCAACAGTTTGGCATCATTTTTGAGTGAATTGCCAAAAGTCAGATTTTTTCAGAAATTGTGACCCCGGGGCTTAGGGATTTTTTCAAAAAATCTTTTTCCGCCAGTCAAGTTGTTGAGGGCTGATTTCTTCTCCTGTGATAAAAAGCCTTCTGTTTCGATCGCCAAACGTTTCACGGGAGCATTTGCAACCGTTTAGCACCATTTTTGAGTGAATTGCCAAAAGTCAGATTTTTTCAGAAATTGAGACCCCGGAGCTTAGGGATTTTTTCAAAAAATCTTTTTCCGCCGGTTAAGTTGTCGAGGGCTGATTTCTTCTCCTGTGATAAAAAGCCTTCTGTTTCCTTCGCAAAAGCTTTCAGGGGAGCATTTGCAACAGTTTGGCATCATTTTTGAGTGATTTGCCAAAAGTCAGATGTTTTCAGAAATTGTGACCCCGGGGCTTAGGGATTTTTTCAAAAAATCTTTTTCCGCCGGTTAAGTTGTCGAGGGCTGATTTCTTGTCCTGTGATAAAAAGCCTTCTGTTTCGACCCCCAAACCTTTCACGGGAGCATTTGCAACCGTTTAGCACCATTTTTGAGTGAATTGCCAAAAGTCAGATTTTTGCTGAAATTGTGACCCCGGGCCTTAGGGATTTTTTCAAAAAATCTTTTTCCGCCGGTTAAGTTGTCGAGGGCTGATTTCTTGTCCTGTGATAAAAAGCCTTCTGTTTCGACCGCCAAACCTTTCACGGGAGCATTTGCAACCGTTTAGCACCATTTTTGAGTGAATTGCCAAAAGTCAGGTTTTTTCAGAAATTGTGACCCCGGAGCTTAGGGATTTTTTCAAAAAATCTTTTTCCGCCGGTTAAGTTGTCGAGGGCTGATTTCTTCTCCTGTGATAAAAAGCCTTCTGTTTCCTTCGCAAAAGCTTTCAGGGGAGCATTTGCAACAGTTTGGCATCATTTTTGAGTGAATTGCCAAAAGTCAGATTTTTGCTGAAACTGTGACCCCGGGGCTTAGGGATTTTTTCAAAAAATCTTTTTCCGCCGGTTAAGTTGTCGAGGGCTGATTTCTTGTCCTGTGATAAAAAGCCTTCTGTTTCGACCCCCAAACCTTTCACGGGAGCATTTGCAACCGTTTAGCACCATTTTTGAGTGAATTGCCAAAAGTCAGATTTTTGCTGAAATTGTGACCCCGGGGCTTAGGGATTTTTTCAAAAAATCTTTTTCCGCCGGTTAAGTTGTCGAGGGCTGATTTCTTGTCCTGTGATAAAAAGCCTTCTGTTTCGACCGCCAAACCTTTCACGGGAGCATTTGCAACCGTTTAGCACCATTTTTGAGTGAATTGCCAAAAGTCAGGTTTTTTCAGAAATTGTGACCCCGGGGCTTAGGGATTTTTTCAAAAAATATTTTTCCACCGGTTAAGTTGTCGAGGGCTGATTTCTTCTCTTGTGATAAAAAGCCTTCTGTTTCCTTCGCAAAAGCTTTCAGGGGAGCATTTGCAACACTTTGGCATCATTTTTGAGTGAATTGCCAAAAGTCAGATTTTTGCTGAAATTGTGACCCCGGGGCTTAGGGATTTTTTCAAAAAATATTTTTCTGCCGGTTTAGTTGTCGAGGGCTGATTTCTTCTCCTGTGATAAAAAGCCTTCTGTTTCCTTCGCAAAAGCTTTCAGGGGAGCATTTGCAACAGTTTGGCATCATTTTTGAGTGAATTGCCAAAAGTCAGATTTTTTCAGAAATTGTGACCCCGGGGCTTAGGGATTTTTTCAAAAAATATTTTTCTGCCGGTTTAGTTGTCGAGGGCTGATTTCTTCTCCTGTGATAAAAAGCCTTCTGTTTCCTTCGCAAAAGCTTTCAGGGGAGCATTTGCAACAGTTTGGCATCATTTTTGAGTGAAATGCCAAAAGTCAGATTTTTGCTGAAATTGTGACCCCGGGGCTTAGGGATTTTTTCAAAAAATATTTTTCCACCGGTTAAGTTGTCGAGGGCTGATTTCTTCTCTTGTGATAAAAAGCCTTCTGTTTCCTTCGCAAAAGCTTTCAGGGGAGCATTTGCAACAGTTTGGCATCATTTTTGAGTGAATTGCCAAAAGTCAGATGTTTTCAGAAATTGTGACCCCGGGGCTTAGGGATTCTTTCAAAAAATATTTTTCTGCCGGTTTAGTTGTCGAGGGCTGATTTCTTCTCCTGTGATAAAAAGCCTTCTGTTTCCTTCGCAAAAGCTTTCAGGGGAGCATTTGCAACAGTTTGGCATCATTTTTGAGTGAATTGCCAAAAGTCAGATTTTTGCTGAAACTGTGACCCCGGGGCTTAGGGATTTTTTCAAAAAATCTTTTTCCGCCGGTTAAGTTGTCGAGGGCTGATTTCTTGTCCTGTGATAAAAAGCCTTCTGTTTCGACCCCCAAACCTTTCACGGGAGCATTTGCAACCGTTTAGCACCATTTTTGAGTGAATTGCCAAAAGTCAGATTTTTGCTGAAATTGTGACCCCGGGGCTTAGGGATTTTTTCAAAAAATCTTTTTCCGCCGGTTAAGTTGTCGAGGGCTGATTTCTTGTCCTGTGATAAAAAGCCTTCTGTTTCGACCGCCAAACCTTTCACGGGAGCATTTGCAACCGTTTAGCACCATTTTTGAGTGAATTGCCAAAAGTCAGGTTTTTTCAGAAATTGTGACCCCGGGGCTTAGGGATTTTTTCAAAAAATATTTTTCCACCGGTTAAGTTGTCGAGGGCTGATTTCTTCTCTTGTGATAAAAAGCCTTCTGTTTCCTTCGCAAAAGCTTTTAGGGGAGCATTTGCAACACTTTGGCATCATTTTTGAGTGAATTGCCAAAAGTCAGATTTTTGCTGAAATTGTGACCCCGGGGCTTAGGGATTTTTTCAAAAAATATTTTTCTGCCGGTTTAGTTGTCGAGGGCTGATTTCTTCTCCTGTGATAAAAAGCCTTCTGTTTCCTTCGCAAAAGCTTTCAGGGGAGCATTTGCAACAGTTTGGCATCATTTTTGAGTGAATTGCCAAAAGTCAGATTTTTTCAGAAATTGTGACCCCGGGGCTTAGGGATTTTTTCAAAAAATATTTTTCTGCCGGTTTAGTTGTCGAGGGCTGATTTCTTCTCCTGTGATAAAAAGCCTTCTGTTTCCTTCGCAAAAGCTTTCAGGGGAGCATTTGCAACAGTTTGGCATCATTTTTGAGTGAAATGCCAAAAGTCAGATTTTTGCTGAAATTGTGACCCCGGGGCTTAGGGATTTTTTCAAAAAATCTTTTTCCGCCGGTTAAGTTGTCGAGGGCTGATTTCTTGTTCTGTGATAAAAAGCCTTCTGTTTCGACCGCCAAACCTTTCACGGGAGCATTTGCAACCGTTTAGCACCATTTTTGAGTGAATTGCCAAAAGTCAGATTTTTGCTGAAATTGTGACCCCGGGGCTTAGGGATTTTTTCAAAAAATATTTTTCTGCCGGTTTAGTTGTCGAGGGCTGATTTCTTCTCCTGTGATAAAAAGCCTTCTGTTTCCTTCGCAAAAGCTTTCAGGGGAGCATTTGCAACAGTTTGGCATCATTTTTGAGTGAATTGCCAAAAGTCAGATTTTTGCTGAAACTGTGACCCCGGGGCTTAGGGATTTTTTCAAAAAATCTTTTTCCGCCGGTTAAGTTGTCGAGGGCTGATTTCTTCTCCTGTGATAAAAAGCCTTCTGTTTCCTTCGCAAAAGCTTTCAGGGGAGCATTTGCAACAGTTTGGCATCATTTTTGAGTGAATTGCCAAAAGTCAGATTTTTGCTGAAACTGTGACCCCGGGGCTTAGGGATTTTTTCAAAAAATATTTTTCTGCCGGTTTAGTTGTCGAGGGCTGATTTCTTCTCCTGTGATAAAAAGCCTTCTGTTTCCTTCGCAAAAGCTTTCAGGGGAGCATTTGCAACAGTTTGGCATCATTTTTGAGTGAATTGCCAAAAGTCAGATTTTTGCTGAAATTGTGACCCCGGGGCTTAGGGATTTTTTCAAAAAATCTTTTTCCGCCGGTCAAGTTGTTGAGGGCTGATTTCTTCTCCTGTGATAAAAAGCCTTCTGTTTCGATCGCCAAACGTTTCACGGGAGCATTTGCAACCGTTTAGCACCATTTTTGAGTGAATTACCAAAAGTCAGATTTTTTCAGAAATTGAGACCCCGGAGCTTAGGGATTTTTTCAAAAAATCTTTTTCCGCCGGTTAAGTTGTCGAGGGCTGATTTCTTCTCCTGTGATAAAAAGCCTTCTGTTTCCTTCGCAAAAGCTTTCAGGGGAGCATTTGCAACAGTTTGGCATCATTTTTGAGTGATTTGCCAAAAGTCAGATGTTTTCAGAAATTGTGACCCCGGGGCTTAGGGATTTTTTCAAAAAATCTTTTTCCGCCGGTTAAGTTGTCGAGGGCTGATTTCTTGTCCTGTGATAAAAAGCCTTCTGTTTCGACCCCCAAACCTTTCACGGGAGCATTTGCAACCGTTTAGCACCATTTTTGAGTGAATTGCCAAAAGTCAGATTTTTGCTGAAATTGTGACCCCGGGGCTTAGGGATTTTTTCAAAAAATCTTTTTCCGCCGGTTAAGTTGTCGAGGGCTGATTTCTTGTCCTGTGATAAAAAGCCTTCTGTTTCGACCGCCAAACCTTTCACGGGAGCATTTGCAACCGTTTAGCACCATTTTTGAGTGAATTGCCAAAAGTCAGGTTTTTTCAGAAATTGTGACCCCGGGGCTTAGGGATTTTTTCAAAAAATATTTTTCTGCCGGTTTAGTTGTCAAGTGCTGATTTCTTCTCCTGTGATAAAAAGCCTTCTGTTTCGACCGCCAAACCTTTCACGGGAGCATTTGCAACCGTTTAGCACCATTTTTGAGTGAATTGCCAAAAGTCAGATTTTTGCTGAAATTGTGACCCCGGGGCTTAGGGATTTTTTCAAAAAATCTTTTTCCACCGGTTAAGTTGTCGAGGGCTGATTTCTTCTCTTGTGATAAAAAGCCTTCTGTTTCCTTCGCAAAAGCTTTCAGGGGAGCATTTGCAACAGTTTGGCATCATTTTTGAGTGAATTGCCAAAAGTCAGATTTTTTCAGAAATTGTGACCCCGGGGCTTAGGGATTTTTTCAAAAAATATTTTTCTGCCGGTTTAGTTGTCGAGGGCTGATTTCTTCTCCTGTGATAAAAAGCCTTCTGTTTCCTTCGCAAAAGCTTTCAGGGGAGCATTTGCAACAGTTTGGCATCATTTTTGAGTGAATTGCCAAAAGTCAGATTTTTGCTGAAATTGTGACCCCGGGGCCTAGGGATTTTTTCAAAAAATCTTTTTCCGCCGGTTAAGTTGTCGAGGGCTGATTTCTTGTTCTGTGATAAAAAGCCTTCTGTTTCGACCGCCAAACCTTTCACGGGAGCATTTGCAACCGTTTAGCACCATTTTTGAGTGAATTGCCAAAAGTCAGATTTTTGCTGAAATTGTGACCCCGGGGCTTAGGGATTTTTTCAAAAAATATTTTTCTGCCGGTTTAGTTGTCGAGGGCTGATTTCTTCTCCTGTGATAAAAAGCCTTCTGTTTCCTTCGCAAAAGCTTTCAGGGGAGCATTTGCAACAGTTTGGCATCATTTTTGAGTGAATTGCCAAAAGTCAGATTTTTGCTGAAACTGTGACCCCGGGGCTTAGGGATTTTTTCAAAAAATATTTTTCTGCCGGTTTAGTTGTCGAGGGCTGATTTCTTCTCCTGTGATAAAAAGCCTTCTGTTTCCTTCGCAAAAGCTTTCAGGGGAGCATTTGCAACAGTTTGGCATCATTTTTGAGTGAATTGCCAAAAGTCAGATTTTTTCAGAAATTGTGACCCCGGGGCTTAGGGATTTTTTCAAAAAATCTTTTTCCGCCAGTCAAGTTGTTGAGGGCTGATTTCTTCTCCTGTGATAAAAAGCCTTCTGTTTCGATCGCCAAACGTTTCACGGGAGCATTTGCAACCGTTTAGCACCATTTTTGAGTGAATTGCCAAAAGTCAGATTTTTTCAGAAATTGAGACCCCGGAGCTTAGGGATTTTTTCAAAAAATCTTTTTCCGCCGGTTAAGTTGTCGAGGGCTGATTTCTTCTCCTGTGATAAAAAGCCTTCTGTTTCCTTCGCAAAAGCTTTCAGGGGAGCATTTGCAACAGTTTGGCATCATTTTTGAGTGATTTGCCAAAAGTCAGATGTTTTCAGAAATTGTGACCCCGGGGCTTAGGGATTTTTTCAAAAAATCTTTTTCCGCCGGTTAAGTTGTCGAGGGCTGATTTCTTGTCCTGTGATAAAAAGCCTTCTGTTTCGACCCCCAAACCTTTCACGGGAGCATTTGCAACCGTTTAGCACCATTTTTGAGTGAATTGCCAAAAGTCAGATTTTTGCTGAAATTGTGACCCCGGGCCTTAGGGATTTTTTCAAAAAATCTTTTTCCGCCGGTTAAGTTGTCGAGGGCTGATTTCTTGTCCTGTGATAAAAAGCCTTCTGTTTCGACCGCCAAACCTTTCACGGGAGCATTTGCAACCGTTTAGCACCATTTTTGAGTGAATTGCCAAAAGTCAGGTTTTTTCAGAAATTGTGACCCCGGAGCTTAGGGATTTTTTCAAAAAATCTTTTTCCGCCGGTTAAGTTGTCGAGGGCTGATTTCTTCTCCTGTGATAAAAAGCCTTCTGTTTCCTTCGCAAAAGCTTTCAGGGGAGCATTTGCAACAGTTTGGCATCATTTTTGAGTGAATTGCCAAAAGTCAGATTTTTGCTGAAACTGTGACCCCGGGGCTTAGGGATTTTTTCAAAAAATCTTTTTCCGCCGGTTAAGTTGTCGAGGGCTGATTTCTTGTCCTGTGATAAAAAGCCTTCTGTTTCGACCCCCAAACCTTTCACGGGAGCATTTGCAACCGTTTAGCACCATTTTTGAGTGAATTGCCAAAAGTCAGATTTTTGCTGAAATTGTGACCCCGGGGCTTAGGGATTTTTTCAAAAAATCTTTTTCCGCCGGTTAAGTTGTCGAGGGCTGATTTCTTGTCCTGTGATAAAAAGCCTTCTGTTTCGACCGCCAAACCTTTCACGGGAGCATTTGCAACCGTTTAGCACCATTTTTGAGTGAATTGCCAAAAGTCAGGTTTTTTCAGAAATTGTGACCCCGGGGCTTAGGGATTTTTTCAAAAAATATTTTTCCACCGGTTAAGTTGTCGAGGGCTGATTTCTTCTCTTGTGATAAAAAGCCTTCTGTTTCCTTCGCAAAAGCTTTCAGGGGAGCATTTGCAACACTTTGGCATCATTTTTGAGTGAATTGCCAAAAGTCAGATTTTTGCTGAAATTGTGACCCCGGGGCTTAGGGATTTTTTCAAAAAATATTTTTCTGCCGGTTTAGTTGTCGAGGGCTGATTTCTTCTCCTGTGATAAAAAGCCTTCTGTTTCCTTCGCAAAAGCTTTCAGGGGAGCATTTGCAACAGTTTGGCATCATTTTTGAGTGAATTGCCAAAAGTCAGATTTTTTCAGAAATTGTGACCCCGGGGCTTAGGGATTTTTTCAAAAAATATTTTTCTGCCGGTTTAGTTGTCGAGGGCTGATTTCTTCTCCTGTGATAAAAAGCCTTCTGTTTCCTTCGCAAAAGCTTTCAGGGGAGCATTTGCAACAGTTTGGCATCATTTTTGAGTGAAATGCCAAAAGTCAGATTTTTGCTGAAATTGTGACCCCGGGGCTTAGGGATTTTTTCAAAAAATATTTTTCCACCGGTTAAGTTGTCGAGGGCTGATTTCTTCTCTTGTGATAAAAAGCCTTCTGTTTCCTTCGCAAAAGCTTTCAGGGGAGCATTTGCAACAGTTTGGCATCATTTTTGAGTGAATTGCCAAAAGTCAGATGTTTTCAGAAATTGTGACCCCGGGGCTTAGGGATTCTTTCAAAAAATATTTTTCTGCCGGTTTAGTTGTCGAGGGCTGATTTCTTCTCCTGTGATAAAAAGCCTTCTGTTTCCTTCGCAAAAGCTTTCAGGGGAGCATTTGCAACAGTTTGGCATCATTTTTGAGTGAATTGCCAAAAGTCAGATTTTTGCTGAAACTGTGACCCCGGGGCTTAGGGATTTTTTCAAAAAATCTTTTTCCGCCGGTTAAGTTGTCGAGGGCTGATTTCTTGTCCTGTGATAAAAAGCCTTCTGTTTCGACCCCCAAACCTTTCACGGGAGCATTTGCAACCGTTTAGCACCATTTTTGAGTGAATTGCCAAAAGTCAGATTTTTGCTGAAATTGTGACCCCGGGGCTTAGGGATTTTTTCAAAAAATCTTTTTCCGCCGGTTAAGTTGTCGAGGGCTGATTTCTTGTCCTGTGATAAAAAGCCTTCTGTTTCGACCGCCAAACCTTTCACGGGAGCATTTGCAACCGTTTAGCACCATTTTTGAGTGAATTGCCAAAAGTCAGGTTTTTTCAGAAATTGTGACCCCGGGGCTTAGGGATTTTTTCAAAAAATATTTTTCCACCGGTTAAGTTGTCGAGGGCTGATTTCTTCTCTTGTGATAAAAAGCCTTCTGTTTCCTTCGCAAAAGCTTTTAGGGGAGCATTTGCAACACTTTGGCATCATTTTTGAGTGAATTGCCAAAAGTCAGATTTTTGCTGAAATTGTGACCCCGGGGCTTAGGGATTTTTTCAAAAAATATTTTTCTGCCGGTTTAGTTGTCGAGGGCTGATTTCTTCTCCTGTGATAAAAAGCCTTCTGTTTCCTTCGCAAAAGCTTTCAGGGGAGCATTTGCAACAGTTTGGCATCATTTTTGAGTGAATTGCCAAAAGTCAGATTTTTTCAGAAATTGTGACCCCGGGGCTTAGGGATTTTTTCAAAAAATATTTTTCTGCCGGTTTAGTTGTCGAGGGCTGATTTCTTCTCCTGTGATAAAAAGCCTTCTGTTTCCTTCGCAAAAGCTTTCAGGGGAGCATTTGCAACAGTTTGGCATCATTTTTGAGTGAAATGCCAAAAGTCAGATTTTTGCTGAAATTGTGACCCCGGGGCTTAGGGATTTTTTCAAAAAATCTTTTTCCGCCGGTTAAGTTGTCGAGGGCTGATTTCTTGTTCTGTGATAAAAAGCCTTCTGTTTCGACCGCCAAACCTTTCACGGGAGCATTTGCAACCGTTTAGCACCATTTTTGAGTGAATTGCCAAAAGTCAGATTTTTGCTGAAATTGTGACCCCGGGGCTTAGGGATTTTTTCAAAAAATATTTTTCTGCCGGTTTAGTTGTCGAGGGCTGATTTCTTCTCCTGTGATAAAAAGCCTTCTGTTTCCTTCGCAAAAGCTTTCAGGGGAGCATTTGCAACAGTTTGGCATCATTTTTGAGTGAATTGCCAAAAGTCAGATTTTTGCTGAAACTGTGACCCCGGGGCTTAGGGATTTTTTCAAAAAATCTTTTTCCGCCGGTTAAGTTGTCGAGGGCTGATTTCTTCTCCTGTGATAAAAAGCCTTCTGTTTCCTTCGCAAAAGCTTTCAGGGGAGCATTTGCAACAGTTTGGCATCATTTTTGAGTGAATTGCCAAAAGTCAGATTTTTGCTGAAACTGTGACCCCGGGGCTTAGGGATTTTTTCAAAAAATATTTTTCTGCCGGTTTAGTTGTCGAGGGCTGATTTCTTCTCCTGTGATAAAAAGCCTTCTGTTTCCTTCGCAAAAGCTTTCAGGGGAGCATTTGCAACAGTTTGGCATCATTTTTGAGTGAATTGCCAAAAGTCAGATTTTTGCTGAAATTGTGACCCCGGGGCTTAGGGATTTTTTCAAAAAATCTTTTTCCGCCGGTCAAGTTGTTGAGGGCTGATTTCTTCTCCTGTGATAAAAAGCCTTCTGTTTCGATCGCCAAACGTTTCACGGGAGCATTTGCAACCGTTTAGCACCATTTTTGAGTGAATTACCAAAAGTCAGATTTTTTCAGAAATTGAGACCCCGGAGCTTAGGGATTTTTTCAAAAAATCTTTTTCCGCCGGTTAAGTTGTCGAGGGCTGATTTCTTCTCCTGTGATAAAAAGCCTTCTGTTTCCTTCGCAAAAGCTTTCAGGGGAGCATTTGCAACAGTTTGGCATCATTTTTGAGTGATTTGCCAAAAGTCAGATGTTTTCAGAAATTGTGACCCCGGGGCTTAGGGATTTTTTCAAAAAATCTTTTTCCGCCGGTTAAGTTGTCGAGGGCTGATTTCTTGTCCTGTGATAAAAAGCCTTCTGTTTCGACCCCCAAACCTTTCACGGGAGCATTTGCAACCGTTTAGCACCATTTTTGAGTGAATTGCCAAAAGTCAGATTTTTGCTGAAATTGTGACCCCGGGGCTTAGGGATTTTTTCAAAAAATCTTTTTCCGCCGGTTAAGTTGTCGAGGGCTGATTTCTTGTCCTGTGATAAAAAGCCTTCTGTTTCGACCGCCAAACCTTTCACGGGAGCATTTGCAACCGTTTAGCACCATTTTTGAGTGAATTGCCAAAAGTCAGGTTTTTTCAGAAATTGTGACCCCGGGGCTTAGGGATTTTTTCAAAAAATATTTTTCTGCCGGTTTAGTTGTCAAGTGCTGATTTCTTCTCCTGTGATAAAAAGCCTTCTGTTTCGACCGCCAAACCTTTCACGGGAGCATTTGCAACCGTTTAGCACCATTTTTGAGTGAATTGCCAAAAGTCAGATTTTTGCTGAAATTGTGACCCCGGGGCTTAGGGATTTTTTCAAAAAATCTTTTTCCACCGGTTAAGTTGTCGAGGGCTGATTTCTTCTCTTGTGATAAAAAGCCTTCTGTTTCCTTCGCAAAAGCTTTCAGGGGAGCATTTGCAACAGTTTGGCATCATTTTTGAGTGAATTGCCAAAAGTCAGATTTTTTCAGAAATTGTGACCCCGGGGCTTAGGGATTCTTTCAAAAAATATTTTTCTGCCGGTTTAGTTGTCGAGGGCTGATTTCTTCTCCTGTGATAAAAAGCCTTCTGTTTCCTTCACAAAAGCTTTCAGGGGAGCATTTGCAACAGTTTGGCATCATTTTTGAGTGAAATGCCAAAAGTCAGATTTTTGCTGAAATTGTGACCCCGGGCCTTAGGGATTTTTTCAAAAAATATTTTTCTGCCAGTTTAGTTGTCGAGGGCTGATTTCTTCTCCTGTGATAAAAAGCCTCCTGTTTCGACCGCCAAACCTTTCACGGGAGCATTTGCAACCGTTTAGCACCATTTTTGAGTGAATTGCCAAAAGTCAGATTTTTGCTGAAATTGTGACCCCGGGGCTTAGGGATTTTTTCAAAAAATATTTTTCCGCCGGTTAAGTTGTCGAGGGCTGATTTCTTCTCTTGTGATAAAAAGCCTTCTGTTTCCTTCGCAAAAGCTTTCAGGGGAGCATTTGCAACAGTTTGGCATCATTTTTGAGTGAATTGCCAAAAGTCAGATTTTTTCAGAAATTGTGACCCCGGGGCTTAGGGATTTTTTCAAAAAATATTTTTCTGCCGGTTTAGTTGTCGAGGGCTGATTTCTTCTCCTGTGATAAAAAGCCTTCTGTTTCCTTCGCAAAAGCTTTCAGGGGAGCATTTGCAACAGTTTGGCATCATTTTTGAGTGAAATGCCAAAAGTCAGATTTTTGCTGAAATTGTGACCCCGGGGCTTAGGGATTTTTTCAAAAAATATTTTTCTGCCGGTTTAGTTGTCAAGGGCTGATTTCTTCTCCTGTGATAAAAAGCCTTCTGTTTCGACCGCCAAACCTTTCACGGGAGCATTTGCAACCGTTTAGCACCATTTTTGAGTGAATTGCCAAAGGTCAGATTTTTGCTGAAATTGTGACCCCGGGGCTTAGGGATTTTTTCAAAAAATCTTTTTCCGCCGGTTAAGTTGTCGAGGGCTGATTTCTTGTTCTGTGATAAAAAGCCTTCTGTTTCGACCCCCAAACCTTTCACGGGAGCATTTGCAACCGTTTAGCACCATTTTTGAGTGAATTGCCAAAGGTCAGATTTTTGCTGAAATTGTGACCCCGGGGCTTAGGGATTTTTTCAAAAAATCTTTTTCCGCCGGTTAAGTTGTCGAGGGCTGATTTCTTGTTCTGTGATAAAAAGCCTTCTGTTTCGACCGCCAAACGTTTCACGGGAGCATTTGCAACCGTTTAGCACCATTTTTGAGTGAATTGCAAAAAGTCAGATTTTTTCAGAAATTGAGACCCCGGAGCTTAGGGATTTTTTCAAAAAATCTTTTTCTGCCGGTTTAGTTGTCGAGGGCTGATTTCTTCTCCTGTGATAAAAAGCCTTCTGTTTCGACCGCCAAACGTTTCAGGGGAGCATTTGCAACACTTTGGCATCATTTTTGAGTGAATTGCCAAAAGTCAGATTTTTGCTGAAATTGTGACCCCGGGGCTTAGGGATTTTTTCAAAAAATATTTTTCTGCCGGTTTAGTTGTCGAGGGCTGATTTCTTCTCCTGTGATAAAAAGCCTTCTGTTTCCTTCGCAAAAGCTTTCAGGGGAGCATTTGCAACAGTTTGGCATCATTTTTGAGTGAATTGCCAAAAGTCAGATTTTTTCAGAAATTGTGACCCCGGGGCTTAGGGATTTTTTCAAAAAATATTTTTCTGCCGGTTTAGTTGTCGAGGGCTGATTTCTTCTCCTGTGATAAAAAGCCTTCTGTTTCCTTCGCAAAAGCTTTCAGGGGAGCATTTGCAACAGTTTGGCATCATTTTTGAGTGAAATGCCAAAAGTCAGATTTTTGCTGAAATTGTGACCCCGGGGCTTAGGGATTTTTTCAAAAAATATTTTTCTGCCGGTTTAGTTGTCAAGGGCTGATTTCTTGTCCTGTGATAAAAAGCCTTCTGTTTCGACCGCCAAACCTTTCACGGGAGCATTTGCAACCGTTTAGCACCATTTTTGAGTGAATTGCCAAAGGTCAGATTTTTTCAGAAATTGTGACCCCGGGGCTTAGGGATTTTTTCAAAAAATCTTTTTCCGCCGGTTAAGTTGTCGAGGGCTGATTTCTTGTTCTGTGATAAAAAGCCTTCTGTTTCGACCCCCAAACCTTTCACGGGAGCATTTGCAACCGTTTAGCACCATTTTTGAGTGAATTGCCAAAGGTCAGATTTTTGCTGAAATTGTGACCCCGGGGCTTAGGGATTTTTTCAAAAAATCTTTTTCCGCCGGTTAAGTTGTCGAGGGCTGATTTCTTGTTCTGTGATAAAAAGCCTTCTGTTTCGACCGCCAAACGTTTCACGGGAGCATTTGCAACCGTTTAGCACCATTTTTGAGTGAATTGCAAAAAGTCAGATTTTTTCAGAAATTGAGACCCCGGAGCTTAGGGATTTTTTCAAAAAATCTTTTTCTGCCGGTTTAGTTGTCGAGGGCTGATTTCTTCTCCTGTGATAAAAAGCCTTCTGTTTCGACCGCCAAACGTTTCAGGGGAGCATTTGCAACAGTTTGGCATCATTTTTGAGTGAATTGCCAAAAGTCAGATTTTTTCAGAAATTGTGACCCCGGGGCTTAGGGATTTTTTCAAAAAATATTTTTCTGCCGGTTTAGTTGTCGAGGGCTGATTTCTTCTCCTGTGATAAAAAGCCTTCTGTTTCCTTCGCAAAAGCTTTCAGGGGAGCATTTGCAACAGTTTGGCATCATTTTTGAGTGAATTGCCAAAAGTCAGATTTTTGCTGAAATTGTGACCCCGGGGCTTAGGGATTTTTTCAAAAAATCTTTTTCCGCCGGTTAAGTTGTCGAGGGCTGATTTCTTGTTCTGTGATAAAAAGCCTTCTGTTTCGACCGCCAAACCTTTCACGGGAGCATTTGCAACCGTTTAGCACCATTTTTGAGTGAATTGCCAAAAGTCAGATTTTTGCTGAAATTGTGACCCCGGGGCTTAGGGATTTTTTCAAAAAATATTTTTCTGCCGGTTTAGTTGTCGAGGGCTGATTTCTTCTCCTGTGATAAAAAGCCTTCTGTTTCCTTCGCAAAAGCTTTCAGGGGAGCATTTGCAACAGTTTGGCATCATTTTTGAGTGAATTGCCAAAAGTCAGATTTTTGCTGAAACTGTGACCCCGGGGCTTAGGGATTTTTTCAAAAAATATTTTTCTGCCGGTTTAGTTGTCGAGGGCTGATTTCTTCTCCTGTGATAAAAAGCCTTCTGTTTCCTTCGCAAAAGCTTTCAGGGGAGCATTTGCAACAGTTTGGCATCATTTTTGAGTGAATTGCCAAAAGTCAGATTTTTTCAGAAATTGTGACCCCGGGGCTTAGGGATTTTTTCAAAAAATCTTTTTCCGCCGGTCAAGTTGTTGAGGGCTGATTTCTTCTCCTGTGATAAAAAGCCTTCTGTTTCGATCGCCAAACGTTTCACGGGAGCATTTGCAACCGTTTAGCACCATTTTTGAGTGAATTGCCAAAAGTCAGATTTTTTCAGAAATTGAGACCCCGGAGCTTAGGGATTTTTTCAAAAAATCTTTTTCCGCCGGTTAAGTTGTCGAGGGCTGATTTCTTCTCCTGTGATAAAAAGCCTTCTGTTTCCTTCGCAAAAGCTTTCAGGGGAGCATTTGCAACAGTTTGGCATCATTTTTGAGTGATTTGCCAAAAGTCAGATGTTTTCAGAAATTGTGACCCCGGGGCTTAGGGATTTTTTCAAAAAATCTTTTTCCGCCGGTTAAGTTGTCGAGGGCTGATTTCTTGTCCTGTGATAAAAAGCCTTCTGTTTCGACCCCCAAACCTTTCACGGGAGCATTTGCAACCGTTTAGCACCATTTTTGAGTGAATTGCCAAAAGTCAGATTTTTGCTGAAATTGTGACCCCGGGCCTTAGGGATTTTTTCAAAAAATCTTTTTCCGCCGGTTAAGTTGTCGAGGGCTGATTTCTTGTCCTGTGATAAAAAGCCTTCTGTTTCGACCGCCAAACCTTTCACGGGAGCATTTGCAACCGTTTAGCACCATTTTTGAGTGAATTGCCAAAAGTCAGGTTTTTTCAGAAATTGTGACCCCGGAGCTTAGGGATTTTTTCAAAAAATCTTTTTCCGCCGGTTAAGTTGTCGAGGGCTGATTTCTTCTCCTGTGATAAAAAGCCTTCTGTTTCCTTCGCAAAAGCTTTCAGGGGAGCATTTGCAACAGTTTGGCATCATTTTTGAGTGAATTGCCAAAAGTCAGATTTTTGCTGAAACTGTGACCCCGGGGCTTAGGGATTTTTTCAAAAAATCTTTTTCCGCCGGTTAAGTTGTCGAGGGCTGATTTCTTGTCCTGTGATAAAAAGCCTTCTGTTTCGACCCCCAAACCTTTCACGGGAGCATTTGCAACCGTTTAGCACCATTTTTGAGTGAATTGCCAAAAGTCAGATTTTTGCTGAAATTGTGACCCCGGGGCTTAGGGATTTTTTCAAAAAATCTTTTTCCGCCGGTTAAGTTGTCGAGGGCTGATTTCTTGTCCTGTGATAAAAAGCCTTCTGTTTCGACCGCCAAACCTTTCACGGGAGCATTTGCAACCGTTTAGCACCATTTTTGAGTGAATTGCCAAAAGTCAGGTTTTTTCAGAAATTGTGACCCCGGGGCTTAGGGATTTTTTCAAAAAATATTTTTCCACCGGTTAAGTTGTCGAGGGCTGATTTCTTCTCTTGTGATAAAAAGCCTTCTGTTTCCTTCGCAAAAGCTTTCAGGGGAGCATTTGCAACACTTTGGCATCATTTTTGAGTGAATTGCCAAAAGTCAGATTTTTGCTGAAATTGTGACCCCGGGGCTTAGGGATTTTTTCAAAAAATATTTTTCTGCCGGTTTAGTTGTCGAGGGCTGATTTCTTCTCCTGTGATAAAAAGCCTTCTGTTTCCTTCGCAAAAGCTTTCAGGGGAGCATTTGCAACAGTTTGGCATCATTTTTGAGTGAATTGCCAAAAGTCAGATTTTTGCTGAAATTGTGACCCCGGGGCTTAGGGATTTTTTCAAAAAATATTTTTCTGCCGGTTTAGTTGTCGAGGGCTGATTTCTTCTCCTGTGATAAAAAGCCTTCTGTTTCCTTCGCAAAAGCTTTCAGGGGAGCATTTGCAACAGTTTGGCATCATTTTTGAGTGAAATGCCAAAAGTCAGATTTTTGCTGAAAATGTGACCCCGGGGCTTAGGGATTTTTTCAAAAAATATTTTTCCACCGGTTAAGTTGTCGAGGGCTGATTTCTTCTCTTGTGATAAAAAGCCTTCTGTTTCCTTCGCAAAAGCTTTCAGGGGAGCATTTGCAACAGTTTGGCATCATTTTTGAGTGAATTGCCAAAAGTCAGATGTTTTCAGAAATTGTGACCCCGGGGCTTAGGGATTCTTTCAAAAAATATTTTTCTGCCGGTTTAGTTGTCGAGGGCTGATTTCTTCTCCTGTGATAAAAAGCCTTCTGTTTCCTTCGCAAAAGCTTTCAGGGGAGCATTTGCAACAGTTTGGCATCATTTTTGAGTGAATTGCCAAAAGTCAGATTTTTGCTGAAACTGTGACCCCGGGGCTTAGGGATTTTTTCAAAAAATCTTTTTCCGCCGGTTAAGTTGTCGAGGGCTGATTTCTTGTCCTGTGATAAAAAGCCTTCTGTTTCGACCCCCAAACCTTTCACGGGAGCATTTGCAACCGTTTAGCACCATTTTTGAGTGAATTGCCAAAAGTCAGATTTTTGCTGAAATTGTGACCCCGGGGCTTAGGGATTTTTTCAAAAAATCTTTTTCCGCCGGTTAAGTTGTCGAGGGCTGATTTCTTGTCCTGTGATAAAAAGCCTTCTGTTTCGACCGCCAAACCTTTCACGGGAGCATTTGCAACCGTTTAGCACCATTTTTGAGTGAATTGCCAAAAGTCAGGTTTTTTCAGAAATTGTGACCCCGGGGCTTAGGGATTTTTTCAAAAAATATTTTTCCACCGGTTAAGTTGTCGAGGGCTGATTTCTTCTCTTGTGATAAAAAGCCTTCTGTTTCCTTCGCAAAAGCTTTTAGGGGAGCATTTGCAACACTTTGGCATCATTTTTGAGTGAATTGCCAAAAGTCAGATTTTTGCTGAAATTGTGACCCCGGGGCTTAGGGATTTTTTCAAAAAATATTTTTCTGCCGGTTTAGTTGTCGAGGGCTGATTTCTTCTCCTGTGATAAAAAGCCTTCTGTTTCCTTCGCAAAAGCTTTCAGGGGAGCATTTGCAACAGTTTGGCATCATTTTTGAGTGAATTGCCAAAAGTCAGATTTTTGCTGAAATTGTGACCCCGGGGCTTAGGGATTTTTTCAAAAAATCTTTTTCCGCCGGTCAAGTTGTTGAGGGCTGATTTCTTCTCCTGTGATAAAAAGCCTTCTGTTTCGATCGCCAAACGTTTCACGGGAGCATTTGCAACCGTTTAGCACCATTTTTGAGTGAATTGCCAAAAGTCAGATTTTTTCAGAAATTGAGACCCCGGAGCTTAGGGATTTTTTCAAAAAATCTTTTTCCGCCGGTTAAGTTGTCGAGGGCTGATTTCTTCTCCTGTGATAAAAAGCCTTCTGTTTCCTTCGCAAAAGCTTTCAGGGGAGCATTTGCAACAGTTTGGCATCATTTTTGAGTGATTTGCCAAAAGTCAGATGTTTTCAGAAATTGTGACCCCGGGGCTTAGGGATTTTTTCAAAAAATCTTTTTCCGCCGGTTAAGTTGTCGACGGCTGATTTCTTGTCCTGTGATAAAAAGCCTTCTGTTTCGACCCCCAAACCTTTCACGGGAGCATTTGCAACCGTTTAGCACCATTTTTGAGTGAATTGCCAAAAGTCAGATTTTTGCTGAAATTGTGACCCCGGGCCTTAGGGATTTTTTCAAAAAATCTTTTTCCGCCGGTTAAGTTGTCGAGGGCTGATTTCTTGTCCTGTGATAAAAAGCCTTCTGTTTCGACCGCCAAACCTTTCACGGGAGCATTTGCAACCGTTTAGCACCATTTTTGAGTGAATTGCCAAAAGTCAGGTTTTTTCAGAAATTGTGACCCCGGAGCTTAGGGATTTTTTCAAAAAATCTTTTTCCGCCGGTTAAGTTGTCGAGGGCTGATTTCTTCTCCTGTGATAAAAAGCCTTCTGTTTCCTTCGCAAAAGCTTTCAGGGGAGCATTTGCAACAGTTTGGCATCATTTTTGAGTGAATTGCCAAAAGTCAGATTTTTGCTGAAACTGTGACCCCGGGGCTTAGGGATTTTTTCAAAAAATCTTTTTCCGCCGGTTAAGTTGTCGAGGGCTGATTTCTTGTCCTGTGATAAAAAGCCTTCTGTTTCGACCCCCAAACCTTTCACGGGAGCATTTGCAACCGTTTAGCACCATTTTTGAGTGAATTGCCAAAAGTCAGATTTTTGCTGAAATTGTGACCCCGGGGCTTAGGGATTTTTTCAAAAAATCTTTTTCCGCCGGTTAAGTTGTCGAGGGCTGATTTCTTCTCCTGTGATAAAAAGCCTTCTGTTTCGACCGCCAAACCTTTCACGGGAGCATTTGCAACCGTTTAGCACCATTTTTGAGTGAATTGCCAAAAGTCAGGTTTTTTCAGAAATTGTGACCCCGGGGCTTAGGGATTTTTTCAAAAAATATTTTTCCACCGGTTAAGTTGTCGAGGGCTGATTTCTTCTCTTGTGATAAAAAGCCTTCTGTTTCCTTCGCAAAAGCTTTCAGGGGAGCATTTGCAACACTTTGGCATCATTTTTGAGTGAATTGCCAAAAGTCAGATTTTTGCTGAAATTGTGACCCCGGGGCTTAGGGATTTTTTCAAAAAATATTTTTCTGCCGGTTTAGTTGTCGAGGGCTGATTTCTTCTCCTGTGATAAAAAGCCTTCTGTTTCCTTCGCAAAAGCTTTCAGGGGAGCATTTGCAACAGTTTGGCATCATTTTTGAGTGAATTGCCAAAAGTCAGATTTTTTCAGAAATTGTGACCCCGGGGCTTAGGGATTTTTTCAAAAAATATTTTTCTGCCGGTTTAGTTGTCGAGGGCTGATTTCTTCTCCTGTGATAAAAAGCCTTCTGTTTCCTTCGCAAAAGCTTTCAGGGGAGCATTTGCAACAGTTTGGCATCATTTTTGAGTGAAATGCCAAAAGTCAGATTTTTGCTGAAAATGTGACCCCGGGGCTTAGGGATTTTTTCAAAAAATATTTTTCCACCGGTTAAGTTGTCGAGGGCTGATTTCTTCTCTTGTGATAAAAAGCCTTCTGTTTCCTTCGCAAAAGCTTTCAGGGGAGCATTTGCAACAGTTTGGCATCATTTTTGAGTGAATTGCCAAAAGTCAGATGTTTTCAGAAATTGTGACCCCGGGGCTTAGGGATTCTTTCAAAAAATATTTTTCTGCCGGTTTAGTTGTCGAGGGCTGATTTCTTCTCCTGTGATAAAAAGCCTTCTGTTTCCTTCGCAAAAGCTTTCAGGGGAGCATTTGCAACAGTTTGGCATCATTTTTGAGTGAATTGCCAAAAGTCAGATTTTTGCTGAAACTGTGACCCCGGGGCTTAGGGATTTTTTCAAAAAATCTTTTTCCGCCGGTTAAGTTGTCGAGGGCTGATTTCTTGTCCTGTGATAAAAAGCCTTCTGTTTCGACCCCCAAACCTTTCACGGGAGCATTTGCAACCGTTTAGCACCATTTTTGAGTGAATTGCCAAAAGTCAGATTTTTGCTGAAATTGTGACCCCGGGGCTTAGGGATTTTTTCAAAAAATCTTTTTCCGCCGGTTAAGTTGTCGAGGGCTGATTTCTTGTCCTGTGATAAAAAGCCTTCTGTTTCGACCGCCAAACCTTTCACGGGAGCATTTGCAACCGTTTAGCACCATTTTTGAGTGAATTGCCAAAAGTCAGGTTTTTTCAGAAATTGTGACCCCGGGGCTTAGGGATTTTTTCAAAAAATATTTTTCCACCGGTTAAGTTGTCGAGGGCTGATTTCTTCTCTTGTGATAAAAAGCCTTCTGTTTCCTTCGCAAAAGCTTTTAGGGGAGCATTTGGAACACTTTGGCATCATTTTTGAGTGAATTGCCAAAAGTCAGATTTTTGCTGAAATTGTGACCCCGGGGCTTAGGGATTTTTTCAAAAAATATTTTTCTGCCGGTTTAGTTGTCGAGGGCTGATTTCTTCTCCTGTGATAAAAAGCCTTCTGTTTCCTTCGCAAAAGCTTTCAGGGGAGCATTTGCAACAGTTTGGCATCATTTTTGAGTGAAATGCCAAAAGTCAGATTTTTGCTGAAATTGTGACCCCGGGGCTTAGGGATTTTTTCAAAAAATATTTTTCCACCGGTTAAGTTGTCGAGGGCTGATTTCTTCTCTTGTGATAAAAAGCCTTCTGTTTCCTTCGCAAAAGCTTTCAGGGGAGCATTTGCAACAGTTTGGCATCATTTTTGAGTGAATTGCCAAAAGTCAGATGTTTTCAGAAATTGTGACCCCGGGGCTTAGGGATTCTTTCAAAAAATATTTTTCTGCCGGTTTAGTTGTCGAGGGCTGATTTCTTCTCCTGTGATAAAAAGCCTTCTGTTTCCTTCACAAAAGCTTTCAGGGGAGCATTTGCAACAGTTTGGCATCATTTTTGAGTGAAATGCCAAAAGTCAGATTTTTGCTGAAATTGTGACCCCGGGGCTTAGGGATTTTTTCAAAAAATATTTTTCTGCCAGTTTAGTTGTCGAGGGCTGATTTCTTCTCCTGTGATAAAAAGCCTCCTGTTTCGACCGCCAAACCTTTCACGGGAGCATTTGCAACCGTTTAGCACCATTTTTGAGTGAATTGCCAAAAGTCAGATTTTTGCTGAAATTGTGACCCCGGGGCTTAGGGATTTTTTCAAAAAATATTTTTCCACCGGTTAAGTTGTCGAGGGCTGATTTCTTCTCTTGTGATAAAAAGCCTTCTGTTTCCTTCGCAAAAGCTTTCAGGGGAGCATTTGCAACAGTTTGGCATCATTTTTGAGTGAATTGCCAAAAGTCAGATTTTTGCTGAAATTGTGACCCCGGGGCTTAGGGATTTTTTCAAAAAATATTTTTCTGCCGGTTTAGTTGTCGAGGGCTGATTTCTTCTCCTGTGATAAAAAGCCTTCTGTTTCCTTCGCAAAAGCTTTCAGGGGAGCATTTGCAACAGTTTGGCATCATTTTTGAGTGAAATGCCAAAAGTCAGATTTTTGCTGAAATTGTGACCCCGGGGCTTAGGGATTTTTTCAAAAAATCTTTTTCCGCCGGTTAAGTTGTCGAGGGCTGATTTCTTGTTCTGTGATAAAAAGCCTTCTGTTTCGACCGCCAAACCTTTCACGGGAGCATTTGCAACCGTTTAGCACCATTTTTGAGTGAATTGCCAAAAGTCAGATTTTTGCTGAAATTGTGACCCCGGGGCTTAGGGATTTTTTCAAAAAATATTTTTCTGCCGGTTTAGTTGTCGAGGGCTGATTTCTTCTCCTGTGATAAAAAGCCTTCTGTTTCCTTCGCAAAAGCTTTCAGGGGAGCATTTGCAACAGTTTGGCATCATTTTTGAGTGAATTGCCAAAAGTCAGATTTTTGCTGAAACTGTGACCCCGGGGCTTAGGGATTTTTTCAAAAAATCTTTTTCCGCCGGTTAAGTTGTCGAGGGCTGATTTCTTCTCCTGTGATAAAAAGCCTTCTGTTTCCTTCGCAAAAGCTTTCAGGGGAGCATTTGCAACAGTTTGGCATCATTTTTGAGTGAATTGCCAAAAGTCAGATTTTTGCTGAAACTGTGACCCCGGGGCTTAGGGATTTTTTCAAAAAATATTTTTCTGCCGGTTTAGTTGTCGAGGGCTGATTTCTTCTCCTGTGATAAAAAGCCTTCTGTTTCCTTCGCAAAAGCTTTCAGGGGAGCATTTGCAACAGTTTGGCATCATTTTTGAGTGAATTGCCAAAAGTCAGATTTTTGCTGAAATTGTGACCCCGGGGCTTAGGGATTTTTTCAAAAAATCTTTTTCCGCCGGTCAAGTTGTTGAGGGCTGATTTCTTCTCCTGTGATAAAAAGCCTTCTGTTTCGATCGCCAAACGTTTCACGGGAGCATTTGCAACCGTTTAGCACCATTTTTGAGTGAATTACCAAAAGTCAGATTTTTTCAGAAATTGAGACCCCGGAGCTTAGGGATTTTTTCAAAAAATCTTTTTCCGCCGGTTAAGTTGTCGAGGGCTGATTTCTTCTCCTGTGATAAAAAGCCTTCTGTTTCGACCCCCAAACCTTTCACGGGAGCATTTGCAACCGTTTAGCACCATTTTTGAGTGAATTGCCAAAAGTCAGATTTTTGCTGAAATTGTGACCCCGGGGCTTAGGGATTTTTTCAAAAAATCTTTTTCCGCCGGTTAAGTTGTCGAGGGCTGATTTCTTGTCCTGTGATAAAAAGCCTTCTGTTTCGACCGCCAAACCTTTCACGGGAGCATTTGCAACCGTTTAGCACCATTTTTGAGTGAATTGCCAAAAGTCAGGTTTTTTCAGAAATTGTGACCCCGGGCCTTAGGGATTTTTTCAAAAAATATTTTTCTGCCGGTTTAGTTGTCAAGTGCTGATTTCTTCTCCTGTGATAAAAAGCCTTCTGTTTCGACCGCCAAACCTTTCACGGGAGCATTTGCAACCGTTTAGCACCATTTTTGAGTGAATTGCCAAAAGTCAGATTTTTGCTGAAATTGTGACCCCGGGGCTTAGGGATTTTTTCAAAAAATCTTTTTCCACCGGTTAAGTTGTCGAGGGCTGATTTCTTCTCTTGTGATAAAAAGCCTTCTGTTTCCTTCGCAAAAGCTTTCAGGGGAGCATTTGCAACAGTTTGGCATCATTTTTGAGTGAATTGCCAAAAGTCAGATTTTTTCAGAAATTGTGACCCCGGGGCTTAGGGATTCTTTCAAAAAATATTTTTCTGCCGGTTTAGTTGTCGAGGGCTGATTTCTTCTCCTGTGATAAAAAGCCTTCTGTTTCCTTCACAAAAGCTTTCAGGGGAGCATTTGCAACAGTTTGGCATCATTTTTGAGTGAAATGCCAAAAGTCAGATTTTTGCTGAAATTGTGACCCCGGGGCTTAGGGATTTTTTCAAAAAATATTTTTCTGCCAGTTTAGTTGTCGAGGGCTGATTTCTTCTCCTGTGATAAAAAGCCTCCTGTTTCGACCGCCAAAGCTTTCACGGGAGCATTTGCAACCGTTTAGCACCATTTTTGAGTGAATTGCCAAAAGTCAGATTTTTGCTGAAATTGTGACCCCGGGGCTTAGGGATTTTTTCAAAAAATATTTTTCCGCCGGTTAAGTTGTCGAGGGCTGATTTCTTCTCTTGTGATAAAAAGCCTTCTGTTTCCTTCGCAAAAGCTTTCAGGGGAGCATTTGCAACAGTTTGGCATCATTTTTGAGTGAATTGCCAAAAGTCAGATTTTTTCAGAAATTGTGACCCCGGGGCTTAGGGATTTTTTCAAAAAATATTTTTCTGCCGGTTTAGTTGTCGAGGGCTGATTTCTTCTCCTGTGATAAAAAGCCTTCTGTTTCCTTCGCAAAAGCTTTCAGGGGAGCATTTGCAACAGTTTGGCATCATTTTTGAGTGAAATGCCAAAAGTCAGATTTTTGCTGAAATTGTGACCCCGGGGCTTAGGGATTTTTTCAAAAAATATTTTTCTGCCGGTTTAGTTGTCAAGGGCTGATTTCTTGTCCTGTGATAAAAAGCCTTCTGTTTCGACCGCCAAACCTTTCACGGGAGCATTTGCAACCGTTTAGCACCATTTTTGAGTGAATTGCCAAAGGTCAGATTTTTGCTGAAATTGTGACCCCGGGGCTTAGGGATTTTTTCAAAAAATATTTTTCCGCCGGTTAAGTTGTCGAGGGCTGATTTCTTGTTCTGTGATAAAAAGCCTTCTGTTTCGACCGCCAAACCTTTCACGGGAGCATTTGCAACCGTTTAGCACCATTTTTGAGTGAATTGCCAAAGGTCAGATTTTTTCAGAAATTGTGACCCCGGGGCTTAGGGATTTTTTCAAAAAATCTTTTTCCGCCGGTTAAGTTGTCGAGGGCTGATTTCTTGTTCTGTGATAAAAAGCCTTCTGTTTCGACCGCCAAACGTTTCACGGGAGCATTTGCAACCGTTTAGCACCATTTTTGAGTGAATTGCAAAAAGTCAGATTTTTTCAGAAATTGAGACCCCGGAGCTTAGGGATTTTTTCAAAAAATCTTTTTCTGCCGGTTTAGTTGTCGAGGGCTGATTTCTTCTCCTGTGATAAAAAGCCTTCTGTTTCGACCGCCAAACGTTTCAGGGGAGCATTTGCAACACTTTGGCATCATTTTTGAGTGAATTGCCAAAAGTCAGATTTTTGCTGAAATTGTGACCCCGGGGCTTAGGGATTTTTTCAAAAAATATTTTTCTGCCGGTTTAGTTGTCGAGGGCTGATTTCTTCTCCTGTGATAAAAAGCCTTCTGTTTCCTTCGCAAAAGCTTTCAGGGGAGCATTTGCAACAGTTTGGCATCATTTTTGAGTGAATTGCCAAAAGTCAGATTTTTGCTGAAATTGTGACCCCGGGGCTTAGGGATTTTTTCAAAAAATATTTTTCTGCCGGTTTAGTTGTCGAGGGCTGATTTCTTCTCCTGTGATAAAAAGCCTTCTGTTTCCTTCGCAAAAGCTTTCAGGGGAGCATTTGCAACAGTTTGGCATCATTTTTGAGTGAAATGCCAAAAGTCAGATTTTTGCTGAAATTGTGACCCCGGGGCTTAGGGATTTTTTCAAAAAATATTTTTCCACCGGTTAAGTTGTCGAGGGCTGATTTCTTCTCTTGTGATAAAAAGCCTTCTGTTTCCTTCGCAAAAGCTTTCAGGGGAGCATTTGCAACAGTTTGGCATCATTTTTGAGTGAATTGCCAAAAGTCAGATTTTTTCAGAAATTGTGACCCCGGGGCTTAGGGATTTTTTCAAAAAATATTTTTCTGCCGGTTTAGTTGTCGAGGGCTGATTTCTTCTCCTGTGATAAAAAGCCTTCTGTTTCCTTCGCAAAAGCTTTCAGGGGAGCATTTGCAACAGTTTGGCATCATTTTTGAGTGAATTGCCAAAAGTCAGATTTTTGCTGAAATTGTGACCCCGGGGCTTAGGGATTTTTTCAAAAAATCTTTTTCCGCCGGTTAAGTTGTCGAGGGCTGATTTCTTGTTCTGTGATAAAAAGCCTTCTGTTTCGACCGCCAAACCTTTCACGGGAGCATTTGCAACCGTTTAGCACCATTTTTGAGTGAATTGCCAAAAGTCAGATTTTTGCTGAAATTGTGACCCCGGGGCTTAGGGATTTTTTCAAAAAATATTTTTCTGCCGGTTTAGTTGTCGAGGGCTGATTTCTTCTCCTGTGATAAAAAGCCTTCTGTTTCCTTCGCAAAAGCTTTCAGGGGAGCATTTGCAACAGTTTGGCATCATTTTTGAGTGAATTGCCAAAAGTCAGATTTTTGCTGAAACTGTGACCCCGGGGCTTAGGGATTTTTTCAAAAAATATTTTTCTGCCGGTTTAGTTGTCGAGGGCTGATTTCTTCTCCTGTGATAAAAAGCCTTCTGTTTCCTTCGCAAAAGCTTTCAGGGGAGCATTTGCAACAGTTTGGCATCATTTTTGAGTGAAATGCCAAAAGTCAGATTTTTTCAGAAATTGTGACCCCGGGGCTTAGGGATTTTTTCAAAAAATCTTTTTCCGCCGGTCAAGTTGTTGAGGGCTGATTTCTTCTCCTGTGATAAAAAGCCTTCTGTTTCGATCGCCAAACGTTTCACGGGAGCATTTGCAACCGTTTAGCACCATTTTTGAGTGAATTGCCAAAAGTCAGATTTTTTCAGAAATTGAGACCCCGGAGCTTAGGGATTTTTTCAAAAAATCTTTTTCCGCCGGTTAAGTTGTCGAGGGCTGATTTCTTCTCCTGTGATAAAAAGCCTTCTGTTTCCTTCGCAAAAGCTTTCAGGGGAGCATTTGCAACAGTTTGGCATCATTTTTGAGTGATTTGCCAAAAGTCAGATGTTTTCAGAAATTGTGACCCCGGGGCTTAGGGATTTTTTCAAAAAATCTTTTTCCGCCGGTTAAGTTGTCGAGGGCTGATTTCTTGTCCTGTGATAAAAAGCCTTCTGTTTCGACCCCCAAACCTTTCACGGGAGCATTTGCAACCGTTTAGCACCATTTTTGAGTGAATTGCCAAAAGTCAGATTTTTGCTGAAATTGTGACCCCGGGGCTTAGGGATTTTTTCAAAAAATCTTTTTCCGCCGGTTAAGTTGTCGAGGGCTGATTTCTTGTCCTGTGATAAAAAGCCTTCTGTTTCGACCGCCAAACCTTTCACGGGAGCATTTGCAACCGTTTAGCACCATTTTTGAGTGAATTGCCAAAAGTCAGGTTTTTTCAGAAATTGTGACCCCGGAGCTTAGGGATTTTTTCAAAAAATCTTTTTCCGCCGGTTAAGTTGTCGAGGGCTGATTTCTTCTCCTGTGATAAAAAGCCTTCTGTTTCCTTCGCAAAAGCTTTCAGGGGAGCATTTGCAACAGTTTGGCATCATTTTTGAGTGAATTGCCAAAAGTCAGATTTTTGCTGAAATTGTGACCCCGGGGCTTAGGGATTTTTTCAAAAAATCTTTTTCCGCCGGTTAAGTTGTCGAGGGCTGATTTCTTGTTCTGTGATAAAAAGCCTTCTGTTTCGACCGCCAAACCTTTCACGGGAGCATTTGCAACCGTTTAGCACCATTTTTGAGTGAATTGCCAAAAGTCAGATTTTTGCTGAAATTGTGACCCCGGGGCTTAGGGATTTTTTCAAAAAATATTTTTCTGCCGGTTTAGTTGTCGAGGGCTGATTTCTTCTCCTGTGATAAAAAGCCTTCTGTTTCCTTCGCAAAAGCTTTCAGGGGAGCATTTGCAACAGTTTGGCATCATTTTTGAGTGAATTGCCAAAAGTCAGATTTTTTCAGAAATTGTGACCCCGGGGCTTAGGGATTTTTTCAAAAAATCTTTTTCCGCCGGTCAAGTTGTTGAGGGCTGATTTCTTCTCCTGTGATAAAAAGCCTTCTGTTTCGATCGCCAAACGTTTCACGGGAGCATTTGCAACCGTTTAGCACCATTTTTGAGTGAATTGCCAAAAGTCAGATTTTTTCAGAAATTGAGACCCCGGAGCTTAGGGATTTTTTCAAAAAATCTTTTTCCGCCGGTTAAGTTGTCGAGGGCTGATTTCTTCTCCTGTGATAAAAAGCCTTCTGTTTCCTTCGCAAAAGCTTTCAGGGGAGCATTTGCAACAGTTTGGCATCATTTTTGAGTGATTTGCCAAAAGTCAGATGTTTTCAGAAATTGTGACCCCGGGGCTTAGGGATTTTTTCAAAAAATCTTTTTCCGCCGGTTAAGTTGTCGAGGGCTGATTTCTTGTCCTGTGATAAAAAGCCTTCTGTTTCGACCCCCAAACCTTTCACGGGAGCATTTGCAACCGTTTAGCACCATTTTTGAGTGAATTGCCAAAAGTCAGATTTTTGCTGAAATTGTGACCCCGGGCCTTAGGGATTTTTTCAAAAAATCTTTTTCCGCCGGTTAAGTTGTCGAGGGCTGATTTCTTGTCCTGTGATAAAAAGCCTTCTGTTTCGACCGCCAAACCTTTCACGGGAGCATTTGCAACCGTTTAGCACCATTTTTGAGTGAATTGCCAAAAGTCAGGTTTTTTCAGAAATTGTGACCCCGGAGCTTAGGGATTTTTTCAAAAAATCTTTTTCCGCCGGTTAAGTTGTCGAGGGCTGATTTCTTCTCCTGTGATAAAAAGCCTTCTGTTTCCTTCGCAAAAGCTTTCAGGGGAGCATTTGCAACAGTTTGGCATCATTTTTGAGTGAATTGCCAAAAGTCAGATTTTTGCTGAAACTGTGACCCCGGGGCTTAGGGATTTTTTCAAAAAATCTTTTTCCGCCGGTTAAGTTGTCGAGGGCTGATTTCTTGTCCTGTGATAAAAAGCCTTCTGTTTCGACCCCCAAACCTTTCATGGGAGCATTTGCAACCGTTTAGCACCATTTTTGAGTGAATTGCCAAAAGTCAGATTTTTGCTGAAATTGTGACCCCGGGGCTTAGGGATTTTTTCAAAAAATCTTTTTCCGCCGGTTAAGTTGTCGAGGGCTGATTTCTTGTCCTGTGATAAAAAGCCTTCTGTTTCGACCGCCAAACCTTTCACGGGAGCATTTGCAACCGTTTAGCACCATTTTTGAGTGAATTGCCAAAAGTCAGGTTTTTTCAGAAATTGTGACCCCGGGGCTTAGGGATTTTTTCAAAAAATATTTTTCCACCGGTTAAGTTGTCGAGGGCTGATTTCTTCTCTTGTGATAAAAAGCCTTCTGTTTCCTTCGCAAAAGCTTTTAGGGGAGCATTTGCAACACTTTGGCATCATTTTTGAGTGAATTGCCAAAAGTCAGATTTTTGCTGAAATTGTGACCCCGGGGCTTAGGGATTTTTTCAAAAAATATTTTTCTGCCGGTTTAGTTGTCGAGGGCTGATTTCTTCTCCTGTGATAAAAAGCCTTCTGTTTCCTTCGCAAAAGCTTTCAGGGGAGCATTTGCAACAGTTTGGCATCATTTTTGAGTGAATTGCCAAAAGTCAGATTTTTGCTGAAATTGTGACCCCGGGGCTTAGGGATTTTTTCAAAAAATATTTTTCTGCCGGTTTAGTTGTCGAGGGCTGATTTCTTCTCCTGTGATAAAAAGCCTTCTGTTTCCTTCGCAAAAGCTTTCAGGGGAGCATTTGCAACAGTTTGGCATCATTTTTGAGTGAAATGCCAAAAGTCAGATTTTTGCTGAAATTGTGACCCCGGGGCTTAGGGATTTTTTCAAAAAATATTTTTCCACCGGTTAAGTTGTCGAGGGCTGATTTCTTCTCTTGTGATAAAAAGCCTTCTGTTTCCTTCGCAAAAGCTTTCAGGGGAGCATTTGCAACAGTTTGGCATCATTTTTGAGTGAATTGCCAAAAGTCAGATGTTTTCAGAAATTGTGACCCCGGGGCTTAGGGATTCTTTCAAAAAATATTTTTCTGCCGGTTTAGTTGTCGAGGGCTGATTTCTTCTCCTGTGATAAAAAGCCTTCTGTTTCCTTCGCAAAAGCTTTCAGGGGAGCATTTGCAACAGTTTGGCATCATTTTTGAGTGAATTGCCAAAAGTCAGATTTTTGCTGAAACTGTGACCCCGGGGCTTAGGGATTTTTTCAAAAAATCTTTTTCCGCCGGTTAAGTTGTCGAGGGCTGATTTCTTGTCCTGTGATAAAAAGCCTTCTGTTTCGACCCCCAAACCTTTCACGGGAGCATTTGCAACCGTTTAGCACCATTTTTGAGTGAATTGCCAAAAGTCAGATTTTTGCTGAAATTGTGACCCCGGGGCTTAGGGATTTTTTCAAAAAATCTTTTTCCGCCGGTTAAGTTGTCGAGGGCTGATTTCTTGTCCTGTGATAAAAAGCCTTCTGTTTCGACCGCCAAACCTTTCACGGGAGCATTTGCAACCGTTTAGCACCATTTTTGAGTGAATTGCCAAAAGTCAGGTTTTTTCAGAAATTGTGACCCCGGGGCTTAGGGATTTTTTCAAAAAATATTTTTCCACCGGTTAAGTTGTCGAGGGCTGATTTCTTCTCTTGTGATAAAAAGCCTTCTGTTTCCTTCGCAAAAGCTTTTAGGGGAGCATTTGCAACACTTTGGCATCATTTTTGAGTGAATTGCCAAAAGTCAGATTTTTGCTGAAATTGTGACCCCGGGGCTTAGGGATTTTTTCAAAAAATATTTTTCTGCCGGTTTAGTTGTCGAGGGCTGATTTCTTCTCCTGTGATAAAAAGCCTTCTGTTTCCTTCGCAAAAGCTTTCAGGGGAGCATTTGCAACAGTTTGGCATCATTTTTGAGTGAATTGCCAAAAGTCAGATTTTTGCTGAAATTGTGACCCCGGGGCTTAGGGATTTTTTCAAAAAATATTTTTCTGCCGGTTTAGTTGTCGAGGGCTGATTTCTTCTCCTGTGATAAAAAGCCTTCTGTTTCCTTCGCAAAAGGTTTCAGGGGAGCATTTGCAACAGTTTGGCATTATTTTTGAGTGAAATGCCAAAAGTCAGATTTTTGCTGAAATTGTGACCCCGGGGCTTAGGGATTTTTTCAAAAAATATTTTTCCACCGGTTAAGTTGTCAAGGGCTGATTTCTTCTCTTGTGATAAAAAGCCTTCTGTTTCCTTCGCAAAAGCTTTCAGGGGAGCATTTGCAACAGTTTGGCATCATTTTTGAGTGAATTGCCAAAAGTCAGATTTTTGCTGAAATTGTGACCCCGGGGCTTAGGGATTCTTTCAAAAAATATTTTTCCACCGGTTAAGTTGTCGAGGGCTGATTTCTTCTCTTGTGATAAAAAGCCTTCTGTTTCCTTCGCAAAAGCTTTCAGGGGAGCATTTGCAACAGTTTGGCATCATTTTTGAGTGAATTGCCAAAAGTCAGATTTTTTCAGAAATTGTGACCCCGGGGCTTAGGGATTTTTTCAAAAAATATTTTTCTGCCGGTTTAGTTGTCGAGGGCTGATTTCTTCTCCTGTGATAAAAAGCCTTCTGTTTCCTTCGCAAAAGCTTTCAGGGGAGCATTTGCAACAGTTTGGCATCATTTTTGAGTGAAATGCCAAAAGTCAGATTTTTGCTGAAATTGTGACCCCGGGGCTTAGGGATTTTTTCAAAAAATCTTTTTCCGCCGGTTAAGTTGTCGAGGGCTGATTTCTTGTTCTGTGATAAAAAGCCTTCTGTTTCGACCGCCAAACCTTTCACGGGAGCATTTGCAACCGTTTAGCACCATTTTTGAGTGAATTGCCAAAAGTCAGATTTTTGCTGAAATTGTGACCCCGGGGCTTAGGGATTTTTTCAAAAAATATTTTTCTGCCGGTTTAGTTGTCGAGGGCTGATTTCTTCTCTTGTGATAAAAAGCCTTCTGTTTCCTTCGCAAAAGCTTTCAGGGGAGCATTTGCAACAGTTTGGCATCATTTTTGAGTGAATTGCCAAAAGTCAGATTTTTGCTGAAACTGTGACCCCGGGGCTTAGGGATTTTTTCAAAAAATCTTTTTCCGCCGGTTAAGTTGTCGAGGGCTGATTTCTTCTCCTGTGATAAAAAGCCTTCTGTTTCCTTCGCAAAAGCTTTCAGGGGAGCATTTGCAACAGTTTGGCATCATTTTTGAGTGAATTGCCAAAAGTCAGATTTTTGCTGAAACTGTGACCCCGGGGCTTAGGGATTTTTTCAAAAAATATTTTTCTGCCGGTTTAGTTGTCGAGGGCTGATTTCTTCTCCTGTGATAAAAAGCCTTCTGTTTCCTTCGCAAAAGCTTTCAGGGGAGCATTTGCAACAGTTTGGCATCATTTTTGAGTGAATTGCCAAAAGTCAGATTTTTGCTGAAATTGTGACCCCGGGGCTTAGGGATTTTTTCAAAAAATCTTTTTCCGCCGGTCAAGTTGTTGAGGGCTGATTTCTTCTCCTGTGATAAAAAGCCTTCTGTTTCGATCGCCAAACGTTTCACGGGAGCATTTGCAACCGTTTAGCACCATTTTTGAGTGAATTACCAAAAGTCAGATTTTTTCAGAAATTGAGACCCCGGAGCTTAGGGATTTTTTCAAAAAATCTTTTTCCGCCGGTTAAGTTGTCGAGGGCTGATTTCTTCTCCTGTGATAAAAAGCCTTCTGTTTCCTTCGCAAAAGCTTTCAGGGGAGCATTTGCAACAGTTTGGCATCATTTTTGAGTGATTTGCCAAAAGTCAGATGTTTTCAGAAATTGTGACCCCGGGGCTTAGGGATTTTTTCAAAAAATCTTTTTCCGCCGGTTAAGTTGTCGAGGGCTGATTTCTTGTCCTGTGATAAAAAGCCTTCTGTTTCGACCCCCAAACCTTTCACGGGAGCATTTGCAACCGTTTAGCACCATTTTTGAGTGAATTGCCAAAAGTCAGATTTTTGCTGAAATTGTGACCCCGGGGCTTAGGGATTTTTTCAAAAAATCTTTTTCCGCCGGTTAAGTTGTCGAGGGCTGATTTCTTGTCCTGTGATAAAAAGCCTTCTGTTTCGACCGCCAAACCTTTCACGGGAGCATTTGCAACCGTTTAGCACCATTTTTGAGTGAATTGCCAAAAGTCAGGTTTTTTCAGAAATTGTGACCCCGGGGCTTAGGGATTTTTTCAAAAAATATTTTTCTGCCGGTTTAGTTGTCAAGTGCTGATTTCTTCTCCTGTGATAAAAAGCCTTCTGTTTCGACCGCCAAACCTTTCACGGGAGCATTTGCAACCGTTTAGCACCATTTTTGAGTGAATTGCCAAAAGTCAGATTTTTGCTGAAATTGTGACCCCGGGGCTTAGGGATTTTTTCAAAAAATCTTTTTCCACCGGTTAAGTTGTCGAGGGCTGATTTCTTCTCTTGTGATAAAAAGCCTTCTGTTTCCTTCGCAAAAGCTTTCAGGGGAGCATTTGCAACACTTTGGCATCATTTTTGAGTGAATTGCCAAAAGTCAGATTTTTTCAGAAATTGTGACCCCGGGGCTTAGGGATTCTTTCAAAAAATATTTTTCTGCCGGTTTAGTTGTCGAGGGCTGATTTCTTCTCCTGTGATAAAAAGCCTTCTGTTTCCTTCACAAAAGCTTTCAGGGGAGCATTTGCAACAGTTTGGCATCATTTTTGAGTGAAATGCCAAAAGTCAGATTTTTGCTGAAATTGTGACCCCGGGCCTTAGGGATTTTTTCAAAAAATATTTTTCTGCCAGTTTAGTTGTCGAGGGCTGATTTCTTCTCCTGTGATAAAAAGCCTCCTGTTTCGACCGCCAAACCTTTCACGGGAGCATTTGCAACCGTTTAGCACCATTTTTGAGTGAATTGCCAAAAGTCAGATTTTTGCTGAAATTGTGACCCCGGGGCTTAGGGATTTTTTCAAAAAATATTTTTCCGCCGGTTAAGTTGTCGAGGGCTGATTTCTTCTCTTGTGATAAAAAGCCTTCTGTTTCCTTCGCAAAAGCTTTCAGGGGAGCATTTGCAACAGTTTGGCATCATTTTTGAGTGAATTGCCAAAAGTCAGATTTTTTCAGAAATTGTGACCCTGGGGCTTAGGGATTTTTTCAAAAAATATTTTTCTGCCGGTTTAGTTGTCGAGGGCTGATTTCTTCTCCTGTGATAAAAAGCCTTCTGTTTCCTTCGCAAAAGCTTTCAGGGGAGCATTTGCAACAGTTTGGCATCATTTTTGAGTGAAATGCCAAAAGTCAGATTTTTGCTGAAATTGTGACCCCGGGGCTTAGGGATTTTTTCAAAAAATATTATTCTGCCGGTTTAGTTGTCAAGGGCTGATTTCTTCTCCTGTGATAAAAAGCCTTCTGTTTCCTTCACAAAAGCTTTCAGGGGAGCATTTGCAACCGTTTAGCACCATTTTTGAGTGAATTGCCAAAGGTCAGATTTTTGCTGAAATTGTGACCCCGGGGCTTAGGGATTTTTTCAAAAAATATTTTTCCGCCGGTTAAGTTGTCGAGGGCTGATTTCTTGTTCTGTGATAAAAAGCCTTCTGTTTCGACCGCCAAACCTTTCACGGGAGCATTTGCAACCGTTTAGCACCATTTTTGAGTGAATTGCCAAAGGTCAGATTTTTGCTGAAATTGTGACCCCGGGGCTTAGGGATTTTTTCAAAAAATCTTTTTCCGCCGGTTAAGTTGTCGAGGGCTGATTTCTTGTTCTGTGATAAAAAGCCTTCTGTTTCGACCGCCAAACCTTTCACGGGAGCATTTGCAACCGTTTAGCACCATTTTTGAGTGAATTGCCAAAAGTCAGATTTTTGCTGAAATTGTGACCCCGGGGCTTAGGGATTTTTTCAAAAAATATTTTTCTGCCGGTTTAGTTGTCGAGGGCTGATTTCTTCTCCTGTGATAAAAAGCCTTCTGTTTCCTTCGCAAAAGCTTTCAGGGGAGCATTTGCAACAGTTTGGCATCATTTTTGAGTGAATTGCCAAAAATCAGATTTTTGCTGAAACTGTGACCCCGGGGCTTAGGGATTTTTTCAAAAAATCTTTTTCCGCCGCTTAAGTTTTTGAGGGCTGATTTCTTCTCCTGTGATAAAAAGCCTTCTGTTTCCTTCGCAAAAGCTTTCAGGGGAGCATTTGCAACAGTTTGGCATCATTTTTGAGTGAATTGCCAAAAGTCAGATTTTTGCTGAAACTGTGACCCCGGGGCTTAGGGATTTTTTCAAAAAATATTTTTCTGCCGGTTTAGTTGTCGAGGGCTGATTTCTTCTCCTGTGATAAAAAGCCTTCTGTTTCCTTCGCAAAAGCTTTCAGGGGAGCATTTGCAACAGTTTGGCATCATTTTTGAGTGAATTGCCAAAAGTCAGATTTTTGCTGAAATTGTGACCCCGGGGCTTAGGGATTTTTTCAAAAAATATTTTTCTGCCGGTTTAGTTGTCGAGGGCTGATTTCTTCTCCTGTGATAAAAAGCCTTCTGTTTCCTTCGCAAAAGCTTTCAGGGGAGCATTTGCAACAGTTTGGCATCATTTTTGAGTGAAATGCCAAAAGTCAGATTTTTGCTGAAATTGTGACCCCGGGGCTTAGGGATTTTTTCAAAAAATATTTTTCCACCGGTTAAGTTGTCGAGGGCTGATTTCTTCTCTTGTGATAAAAAGCCTTCTGTTTCCTTCGCAAAAGCTTTCAGGGGAGCATTTGCAACAGTTTGGCATCATTTTTGAGTGAATTGCCAAAAGTCAGATGTTTTCAGAAATTGTGACCCCGGGGCTTAGGGATTCTTTCAAAAAATATTTTTCTGCCGGTTTAGTTGTCGAGGGCTGATTTCTTCTCCTGTGATAAAAAGCCTTCTGTTTCCTTCACAAAAGCTTTCAGGGGAGCATTTGCAACAGTTTGGCATCATTTTTGAGTGAAATGCCAAAAGTCAGATTTTTGCTGAAATTGTGACCCCGGGCCTTAGGGATTTTTTCAAAAAATATTTTTCTGCCAGTTTAGTTGTCGAGGGCTGATTTCTTCTCCTGTGATAAAAAGCCTCCTGTTTCGACCGCCAAACCTTTCACGGGAGCATTTGCAACCGTTTAGCACCATTTTTGAGTGAATTGCCAAAAGTCAGATTTTTGCTGAAATTGTGACCCCGGGGCTTAGGGATTTTTTCAAAAAATATTTTTCCACCGGTTAAGTTGTCGAGGGCTGATTTCTTCTCTTGTGATAAAAAGCCTTCTGTTTCCTTCGCAAAAGCTTTCAGGGGAGCATTTGCAACAGTTTGGCATCATTTTTGAGTGAATTGCCAAAAGTCAGATTTTTTCAGAAATTGTGACCCCGGGGCTTAGGGATTTTTTCAAAAAATATTTTTCTGCCGGTTTAGTTGTCGAGGGCTGATTTCTTCTCCTGTGATAAAAAGCCTTCTGTTTCCTTCGCAAAAGCTTTCAGGGGAGCATTTGCAACAGTTTGGCATCATTTTTGAGTGAAATGCCAAAAGTCAGATTTTTGCTGAAATTGTGACCCCGGGGCTTAGGGATTTTTTCAAAAAATCTTTTTCCGCCGGTTAAGTTGTCGAGGGCTGATTTCTTGTTCTGTGATAAAAAGCCTTCTGTTTCGACCGCCAAACCTTTCACGGGAGCATTTGCAACCGTTTAGCACCATTTTTGAGTGAATTGCCAAAAGTCAGATTTTTGCTGAAATTGTGACCCCGGGGCTTAGGGATTTTTTCAAAAAATATTTTTCTGCCGGTTTAGTTGTCGAGGGCTGATTTCTTCTCCTGTGATAAAAAGCCTTCTGTTTCCTTCGCAAAAGCTTTCAGGGGAGCATTTGCAACAGTTTGGCATCATTTTTGAGTGAATTGCCAAAAGTCAGATTTTTGCTGAAACTGTGACCCCGGGGCTTAGGGATTTTTTCAAAAAATCTTTTTCCGCCGGTTAAGTTGTCGAGGGCTGATTTCTTCTCCTGTGATAAAAAGCCTTCTGTTTCCTTCGCAAAAGCTTTCAGGGGAGCATTTGCAACAGTTTGGCATCATTTTTGAGTGAATTGCCAAAAGTCAGATTTTTGCTGAAACTGTGACCCCGGGGCTTAGGGATTTTTTCAAAAAATATTTTTCTGCCGGTTTAGTTGTCGAGGGCTGATTTCTTGTCCTGTGATAAAAAGCCTTCTGTTTCGACCGCCAAACCTTTCACGGGAGCATTTGCAACCGTTTAGCACCATTTTTGAGTGAATTGCCAAAAGTCAGATTTTTTCAGAAATTGTGACCCCGGGGCTTAGGGATTTTTTCAAAAAATCTTTTTCCGCCGGTCAAGTTGTTGAGGGCTGATTTCTTCTCCTGTGATAAAAAGCCTTCTGTTTCCTTCGCAAAAGCTTTCAGGGGAGCATTTGCAACAGTTTGGCATCATTTTTGAGTGATTTGCCAAAAGTCAGATGTTTTCAGAAATTGTGACCCCGGGGCTTAGGGATTTTTTCAAAAAATCTTTTTCCGCCGGTTAAGTTGTCGAGGGCTGATTTCTTGTCCTGTGATAAAAAGCCTTCTGTTTCGACCCCCAAACCTTTCACGGGAGCATTTGCAACCGTTTAGCACCATTTTTGAGTGAATTGCCAAAAGTCAGATTTTTGCTGAAATTGTGACCCCGGGGCTTAGGGATTTTTTCAAAAAATCTTTTTCCGCCGGTTAAGTTGTCGAGGGCTGATTTCTTGTCCTGTGATAAAAAGCCTTCTGTTTCGACCGCCAAACCTTTCACGGGAGCATTTGCAACCGTTTACCACCATTTTTGAGTGAATTGCCAAAAGTCAGGTTTTTTCAGAAATTGTGACCCCGGGGCTTAGGGATTTTTTCAAAAAATATTTTTCTGCCGGTTTAGTTGTCAAGTGCTGATTTCTTCTCCTGTGATAAAAAGCCTTCTGTTTCGACCGCCAAACCTTTCACGGGAGCATTTGCAACCGTTTAGCACCATTTTTGAGTGAATTGCCAAAAGTCAGATTTTTGCTGAAATTGTGACCCCGGGGCTTAGGGATTTTTTCAAAAAATCTTTTTCCACCGGTTAAGTTGTCGAGGGCTGATTTCTTCTCTTGTGATAAAAAGCCTTCTGTTTCCTTCGCAAAAGCTTTCAGGGGAGCATTTGCAACAGTTTGGCATCATTTTTGAGTGAATTGCCAAAAGTCAGATTTTTTCAGAAATTGTGACCCCGGGGCTTAGGGATTCTTTCAAAAAATATTTTTCTGCCGGTTTAGTTGTCGAGGGCTGATTTCTTCTCCTGTGATAAAAAGCCTTCTGTTTCCTTCACAAAAGCTTTCAGGGGAGCATTTGCAACAGTTTGGCATCATTTTTGAGTGAAATGCCAAAAGTCAGATTTTTGCTGAAATTGTGACCCCGGGCCTTAGGGATTTTTTCAAAAAATATTTTTCTGCCAGTTTAGTTGTCGAGGGCTGATTTCTTCTCCTGTGATAAAAAGCCTCCTGTTTCGACCGCCAAACCTTTCACGGGAGCATTTGCAACCGTTTAGCACCATTTTTGAGTGAATTGCCAAAAGTCAGATTTTTGCTGAAATTGTGACCCCGGGGCTTAGGGATTTTTTCAAAAAATATTTTTCCGCCGGTTAAGTTGTCGAGGGCTGATTTCTTCTCTTGTGATAAAAAGCCTTCTGTTTCCTTCGCAAAAGCTTTCAGGGGAGCATTTGCAACAGTTTGGCATCATTTTTGAGTGAATTGCCAAAAGTCAGATTTTTTCAGAAATTGTGACCCCGGGGCTTAGGGATTTTTTCAAAAAATATTTTTCTGCCGGTTTAGTTGTCGAGGGCTGATTTCTTCTCCTGTGATAAAAAGCCTTCTGTTTCCTTCGCAAAAGCTTTCAGGGGAGCATTTGCAACAGTTTGGCATCATTTTTGAGTGAAATGCCAAAAGTCAGATTTTTGCTGAAATTGTGACCCCGGGGCTTAGGGATTTTTTCAAAAAATATTTTTCTGCCGGTTTAGTTGTCAAGGGCTGATTTCTTCTCCTGTGATAAAAAGCCTTCTGTTTCCTTCACAAAAGCTTTCAGGGGAGCATTTGCAACCGTTTAGCACCATTTTTGAGTGAATTGCCAAAGGTCAGATTTTTGCTGAAATTGTGACCCCGGGGCTTAGGGATTTTTTCAAAAAATATTTTTCCGCCGGTTAAGTTGTCGAGGGCTGATTTCTTGTTCTGTGATAAAAAGCCTTCTGTTTCGACCGCCAAACCTTTCACGGGAGCATTTGCAACCGTTTAGCACCATTTTTGAGTGAATTGCCAAAAGTCAGATTTTTGCTGAAATTGTGACCCCGGGGCTTAGGGATTTTTTCAAAAAATATTTTTCTGCCGGTTTAGTTGTCGAGGGCTGATTTCTTCTCCTGTGATAAAAAGCCTTCTGTTTCCTTCGCAAAAGCTTTCAGGGGAGCATTTGCAACAGTTTGGCATCATTTTTGAGTGAATTGCCAAAAGTCAGATTTTTGCTGAAACTGTGATCCCGGGGCTTAGGGATTTTTTCAAAAAATCTTTTTCCGCCGGTTAAGTTGTCGAGGGCTGATTTCTTCTCCTGTGATAAAAAGCCTTCTGTTTCCTTCGCAAAAGCTTTCAGGGGAGCATTTGCAACAGTTTGGCATCATTTTTGAGTGAATTGCCAAAAGTCAGATTTTTGCTGAAACTGTGACCCCGGGGCTTAGGGATTTTTTCAAAAAATATTTTTCTGCCGGTTTAGTTGTCGAGGGCTGATTTCTTGTCCTGTGATAAAAAGCCTTCTGTTTCGACCGCCAAACCTTTCACGGGAGCATTTGCAACCGTTTAGCACCATTTTTGAGTGAATTGCCAAAAGTCAGATTTTTTCAGAAATTGTGACCCCGGGGCTTAGGGATTTTTTCAAAAAATCTTTTTCCGCCGGTCAAGTTGTTGAGGGCTGATTTCTTCTCCTGTGATAAAAAGCCTTCTGTTTCCTTCGCAAAAGCTTTCAGGGGAGCATTTGCAACAGTTTGGCATCATTTTTGAGTGATTTGCCAAAAGTCAGATGTTTTCAGAAATTGTGACCCCGGGGCTTAGGGATTTTTTCAAAAAATCTTTTTCCGCCGGTTAAGTTGTCGAGGGCTGATTTCTTGTCCTGTGATAAAAAGCCTTCTGTTTCGACCCCCAAACCTTTCACGGGAGCATTTGCAACCGTTTAGCACCATTTTTGAGTGAATTGCCAAAAGTCAGATTTTTGCTGAAATTGTGACCCCGGGGCTTAGGGATTTTTTCAAAAAATCTTTTTCCGCCGGTTAAGTTGTCGAGGGCTGATTTCTTGTCCTGTGATAAAAAGCCTTCTGTTTCGACCGCCAAACCTTTCACGGGAGCATTTGCAACCGTTTACCACCATTTTTGAGTGAATTGCCAAAAGTCAGGTTTTTTCAGAAATTGTGACCCCGGGGCTTAGGGATTTTTTCAAAAAATATTTTTCTGCCGGTTTAGTTGTCAAGTGCTGATTTCTTCTCCTGTGATAAAAAGCCTTCTGTTTCGACCGCCAAACCTTTCACGGGAGCATTTGCAACCGTTTAGCACCATTTTTGAGTGAATTGCCAAAAGTCAGATTTTTGCTGAAATTGTGACCCCGGGGCTTAGGGATTTTTTCAAAAAATCTTTTTCCACCGGTTAAGTTGTCGAGGGCTGATTTCTTCTCTTGTGATAAAAAGCCTTCTGTTTCCTTCGCAAAAGCTTTCAGGGGAGCATTTGCAACAGTTTGGCATCATTTTTGAGTGAATTGCCAAAAGTCAGATTTTTTCAGAAATTGTGACCCCGGGGCTTAGGGATTCTTTCAAAAAATATTTTTCTGCCGGTTTAGTTGTCGAGGGCTGATTTCTTCTCCTGTGATAAAAAGCCTTCTGTTTCCTTCACAAAAGCTTTCAGGGGAGCATTTGCAACAGTTTGGCATCATTTTTGAGTGAAATGCCAAAAGTCAGATTTTTGCTGAAATTGTGACCCCGGGCCTTAGGGATTTTTTCAAAAAATATTTTTCTGCCAGTTTAGTTGTCGAGGGCTGATTTCTTCTCCTGTGATAAAAAGCCTCCTGTTTCGACCGCCAAACCTTTCACGGGAGCATTTGCAACCGTTTAGCACCATTTTTGAGTGAATTGCCAAAAGTCAGATTTTTGCTGAAATTGTGACCCCGGGGCTTAGGGATTTTTTCAAAAAATATTTTTCCGCCGGTTAAGTTGTCGAGGGCTGATTTCTTCTCTTGTGATAAAAAGCCTTCTGTTTCCTTCGCAAAAGCTTTCAGGGGAGCATTTGCAACAGTTTGGCATCATTTTTGAGTGAATTGCCAAAAGTCAGATTTTTTCAGAAATTGTGACCCCGGGGCTTAGGGATTTTTTCAAAAAATATTTTTCTGCCGGTTTAGTTGTCGAGGGCTGATTTCTTCTCCTGTGATAAAAAGCCTTCTGTTTCCTTCGCAAAAGCTTTCAGGGGAGCATTTGCAACAGTTTGGCATCATTTTTGAGTGAAATGCCAAAAGTCAGATTTTTGCTGAAATTGTGACCCCGGGGCTTAGGGATTTTTTCAAAAAATATTTTTCTGCCGGTTTAGTTGTCAAGGGCTGATTTCTTGTCCTGTGATAAAAAGCCTTCTGTTTCGACCGCCAAACCTTTCACGGGAGCATTTGCAACCGTTTGGCACCATTTTTGAGTGAATTGCCAAAAGTCAGATTTTTGCTGAAATTGTGACCCCGGGGCTTAGGGATTTTTTCAAAAAATATTTTTCTGCCGGTTTAGTTGTCGAGGGCTGATTTCTTCTCCTGTGATAAAAAGCCTTCTGTTTCCTTCGCAAAAGCTTTCAGGGGAGCATTTGCAACAGTTTGGCATCATTTTTGAGTGAATTGCCAAAAGTCAGATTTTTGCTGAAACTGTGACCCCGGGGCTTAGGGATTTTTTCAAAAAATATTTTTCTGCCGGTTTAGTTGTCGAGGGCTGATTTCTTCTCCTGTGATAAAAAGCCTTCTGTTTCCTTCGCAAAAGCTTTCAGGGGAGCATTTGCAACAGTTTGGCATCATTTTTGAGTGAATTGCCAAAAGTCAGATTTTTTCAGAAATTGTGACCCCGGGGCTTAGGGATTTTTTCAAAAAATATTTTTCCGCCGGTCAAGTTGTTGAGGGCTGATTTCTTCTCCTGTGATAAAAAGCCTTCTGTTTCGATCGCCAAACGTTTCACGGGAGCATTTGCAACCGTTTAGCACCATTTTTGAGTGAATTACCAAAAGTCAGATTTTTTCAGAAATTGAGACCCCGGAGCTTAGGGATTTTTTCAAAAAATCTTTTTCCGCCGGTTAAGTTGTCGAGGGCTCATTTCTTCTCCTGTGATAAAAAGCCTTCTGTTTCCTTCGCAAAAGCTTTCAGGGGAGCATTTGCAACAGTTTGGCATCATTTTTGAGTGAATTGCCAAAAGTCAGATGTTTTCAGAAATTGTGACCCCGGGGCTTAGGGATTTTTTCAAAAAATCTTTTTCCGCCGGTTAAGTTGTCGAGGGCTGATTTCTTCTCCTGTGATAAAAAGCCTTCTGTTTCGACCCCCAAACCTTTCACGGGAGCATTTGCAACCGTTTAGCACCATTTTTGAGTGAATTGCCAAAAGTCAGGTTTTTTCAGAAATTGTGACCCCGGGGCTTAGGGATTTTTTCAAAAAATATTTTTCTGCCGGTTTAGTTGTCAAGTGCTGATTTCTTCTCCTGTGATAAAAAGCCTTCTGTTTCGACCGCCAAACCTTTCACGGGAGCATTTGCAACCGTTTAGCACCATTTTTGAGTGAATTGCCAAAAGTCAGATTTTTGCTGAAATTGTGACCCCGGGGCTTAGGGATTCTTTCAAAAAATATTTTTCTGCCGGTTTAGTTGTCGAGGGCTGATTTCTTCTCCTGTGATAAAAAGCCTTCTGTTTCCTTCACAAAAGCTTTCAGGGGAGCATTTGCAACAGTTTGGCATCATTTTTGAGTGAAATGCCAAAAGTCAGATTTTTGCTGAAATTGTGACCCCGGGCCTTAGGGATTTTTTCAAAAAATATTTTTCTGCCAGTTTAGTTGTCGAGGGCTGATTTCTTCTCCTGTGATAAAAAGCCTCCTGTTTCGACCGCCAAACCTTTCACGGGAGCATTTGCAACCGTTTAGCACCATTTTTGAGTGAATTGCCAAAAGTCAGATTTTTGCTGAAATTGTGACCCCGGGGCTTAGGGATTTTTTCAAAAAATATTTTTCCACCGGTTAAGTTGTCGAGGGCTGATTTCTTCTCTTGTGATAAAAAGCCTTCTGTTTCCTTCGCAAAAGCTTTCAGGGGAGCATTTGCAACAGTTTGGCATCATTTTTGAGTGAATTGCCAAAAGTCAGATTTTTTCAGAAATTGTGACCCCGGGGCTTAGGGATTTTTTCAAAAAATATTTTTCTGCCGGTTTAGTTGTCGAGGGCTGATTTCTTCTCCTGTGATAAAAAGCCTTCTGTTTCCTTCGCAAAAGCTTTCAGGGGAGCATTTGCAACAGTTTGGCATCATTTTTGAGTGAATTGCCAAAAGTCAGATTTTTTCAGAAATTGTGACCCCGGGGCTTAGGGATTTTTTCAAAAAATCTTTTTCCGCCGGTCAAGTTGTTGAGGGCTGATTTCTTCTCCTGTGATAAAAAGCCTTCTGTTTCGATCGCCAAACGTTTCACGGGAGCATTTGCAACCGTTTAGCACCATTTTTGAGTGAATTACCAAAAGTCAGATTTTTTCAGAAATTGTGACCCCGGAGCTTAGGGATTTTTTCAAAAAATCTTTTTCCGCCGGTTAAGTTGTCGAGGGCTGATTTCTTCTCCTTTGATAAAAAGCCTTCTGTTTCCTTCGCAAAAGCTTTCAGGGGAGCATTTGCAACAGTTTGGCATCATTTTTGAGTGAATTGCCAAAAGTCAGATGTTTTCAGAAATTGTGACCCCGGGGCTTAGGGATTTTTTCAAAAAATCTTTTTCCGCCGGTTAAGTTGTCGAGGGCTGATTTCTTGTCCTGTGATAAAAAGCCTTCTGTTTCGACCCCCAAACCTTTCACGGGAGCATTTGCAACCGTTTAGCACCATTTTTTAGTGAATTGCCAAAAGTCAGATTTTTGCTGAAATTGTGACCCCGGGGCTTAGGGATTTTTTCAAAAAATCTTTTTCCGCCGGTTAAGTTGTCGAGGGCTGATTTCTTGTCCTGTGATAAAAAGCCTTCTGTTTCGACCGCCAAACCTTTCACGGGAGCATTTGCAACCGTTTAGCACCATTTTTGAGTGAATTGCCAAAAGTCAGGTTTTTTCAGAAATTGTGACCCCGGGGCTTAGGGATTTTTTCAAAAAATATTTTTCTGCCGGTTTAGTTGTCAAGTGCTGATTTCTTCTCCTGTGATAAAAAGCCTTCTGTTTCGACCGCCAAACCTTTCACGGGAGCATTTGCAACCGTTTAGCACCATTTTTGAGTGAATTGCCAAAAGTCAGATTTTTTCAGAAATTGTGACCCCGGGGCTTAGGGATTTTTTCAAAAAATCTTTTTCCGCCGGTCAAGTTGTTGAGGGCTGATTTCTTCTCCTGTGATAAAAAGCCTTCTGTTTCGATCGCCAAACGTTTCACGGGAGCATTTGCAACCGTTTAGCACCATTTTTGAGTGAATTACCAAAAGTCAGATTTTTTCAAAAATTGTGACCCCGGAGCTTAGGGATTTTTTCAAAAAATCTTTTTCCGCCGGTTAAGTTGTCGAGGGCTGATTTCTTCTCCTTTGATAAAAAGCCTTCTGTTTCCTTCGCAAAAGCTTTCAGGGGAGCATTTGCAACAGTTTGGCATCATTTTTGAGTGAATTGCCAAAAGTCAGATGTTTTCAGAAATTGTGACCCCGGGGCTTAGGGATTTTTTCAAAAAATCTTTTTCCGCCGGTTAAGTTGTCGAGGGCTGATTTCTTGTCCTGTGATAAAAAGCCTTCTGTTTCGACCCCCAAACCTTTCACGGGAGCATTTGCAACCGTTTAGCACCATTTTTTAGTGAATTGCCAAAAGTCAGATTTTTGCTGAAATTGTGACCCCGGGGCTTAGGGATTTTTTCAAAAAATCTTTTTCCGCCGGTTAAGTTGTCGAGGGCTGATTTCTTGTCCTGTGATAAAAAGCCTTCTGTTTCGACCGCCAAACCTTTCACGGGAGCATTTGCAACCGTTTAGCACCATTTTTGAGTGAATTGCCAAAAGTCAGGTTTTTTCAGAAATTGTGACCCCGGGGCTTAGGGATTTTTTCAAAAAATATTTTTCTGCTGGTTTAGTTGTCAAGTGCTGATTTCTTCTCCTGTGATAAAAAGCCTTCTGTTTCGACCGCCAAACCTTTCACGGGAGCATTTGCAACCGTTTAGCACCATTTTTGAGTGAATTGCCAAAAGTCAGATTTTTGCTGAAATTGTGACCCCGGGGCTTAGGGATTTTTTCAAAAAATATTTTTCCACCGGTTAAGTTGTCGAGGGCTGATTTCTTCTCTTGTGATAAAAAGCCTTCTGTTTCCTTCGCAAAAGCTTTCAGGGGAGCATTTGCAACAGTTTGGCATCATTTTTGAGTGAATTGCCAAAAGTCAGATTTTTTCAGAAATTGTGACCCCGGGGCTTAGGGATTCTTTCAAAAAATATTTTTCTGCCGGTTTAGTTGTCGAGGGCTGATTTCTTCTCCTGTGATAAAAAGCCTTCTGTTTCCTTCACAAAAGCTTTCAGGGGAGCATTTGCAACAGTTTGGCATCATTTTTGAGTGAAATGCCAAAAGTCAGATTTTTGCTGAAATTGTGACCCCGGGCCTTAGGGATTTTTTCAAAAAATATTTTTCTGCCAGTTTAGTTGTCGAGGGCTGATTTCTTCTCCTGTGATAAAAAGCCTCCTGTTTCGACCGCCAAACCTTTCACGGGAGCATTTGCAACCGTTTAGCACCATTTTTGAGTGAATTGCCAAAAGTCAGATTTTTGCTGAAATTGTGACCCCGGGGCTTAGGGATTTTTTCAAAAAATATTTTTCCACCGGTTAAGTTGTCGAGGGCTGATTTCTTCTCTTGTGATAAAAAGCCTTCTGTTTCCTTTGCAAAAGCTTTCAGGGGAGCATTTGCAACAGTTTGGCATCATTTTTGAGTGAATTGCCAAAAGTCAGATTTTTTCAGAAATTGTGACCCCGGGGCTTAGGGATTTTTTCAAAAAATATTTTTCTGCCGGTTTAGTTGTCGAGGGCTGATTTCTTCTCCTGTGATAAAAAGCCTTCTGTTTCCTTCGCAAAAGCTTTCAGGGGAGCATTTGCAACAGTTTGGCATCATTTTTGAGTGAAATGCCAAAAGTCAGATTTTTGCTGAAATTGTGACCCCGGGGCTTAGGGATTTTTTCAAAAAATATTTTTCTGCTGGTTTAGTTGTCAAGGGCTGATTTCTTGTCCTGTGATAAAAAGCCTTCTGTTTCGACCGCCAAACCTTTCACGGGAGCATTTGCAACCGTTTAGCACCATTTTTGAGTGAATTGCCAAAGGTCAGATTTTTGCTGAAATTGTGACCCCGGGGCTTAGGGATTTTTTCAAAAAATATTTTTCCACCGGTTAAGTTGTCGAGGGCTGATTTCTTCTCTTGTGATAAAAAGCCTTCTGTTTCCTTCGCAAAAGCTTTCAGGGGAGCATTTGCAACAGTTTGGCATCATTTTTGCGTGAATTGCCAAAAGTCAGATTTTTGCTGAAATTGTGACCCCGGGGCTTAGGGATTTTTTCAAAAAATATTTTTCTGCCGGTTTAGTTGTCGAGGGCTGATTTCTTCTCCTGTGATAAAAAGCCTTCTGTTTCGACCGCCAAACCTTTCACGGGAGCATTTGCAACCGTTTAGCACCATTTTTGAGTGAATTGCCAAAAGTCAGGTTTTTTCAGAAATTGTGACCCCGGGGCTTAGGGATTTTTTCAAAAAATATTTTTCTGCCGGTTTAGTTGTCAAGTGCTGATTTCTTCTCCTGTGATAAAAAGCCTTCTGTTTCGACCGCCAAACCTTTCACGGGAGCATTTGCAACCGTTTAGCACCATTTTTGAGTGAATTGCCAAAAGTCAGATTTTTGCTGAAATTGTGACCCCGGGGCTTAGGGATTTTTTCAAAAAATCTTTTTCCGCCGGTTAAGTTGTCGAGGGCTGATTTCTTCTCCTGTGATAAAAAGCCTTCTGTTTCCTTCGCAAAAGCTTTCAGGGGAGCATTTGCAACAGTTTGGCATCATTTTTGAGTGAATTACCAAAAGTCAGATTTTTTCAGAAATTGAGACCCCGGAGCTTAGGGATTTTTTCAAAAAATCTTTTTCCGCCGGTTAAGTTGTCGAGGGCTGATTTCTTCTCCTGTGATAAAAAGCCTTCTGTTTCCTTCGCAAAAGCTTTCAGGGGAGCATTTGCAACAGTTTGGCATCATTTTTGAGTGAATTGCCAAAAGTCAGATGTTTTCAGAAATTGTGACCCCGGGGCTTAGGGATTTTTTCAAAAAATCTTTTTCCGCCGGTTAAGTTGTCGAGGGCTGATTTCTTGTCCTGTGATAAAAAGCCTTCTGTTTCGACCCCCAAACCTTTCACGGGAGCATTTGCAACCGTTTAGCACCATTTTTGAGTGAATTGCCAAAAGTCAGATTTTTGCTGAAATTGTGACCCCGGGGCTTAGGGATTTTTTCAAAAAATATTTTTCTGCCGGTTTAGTTGTCAAGTGCTGATTTCTTCTCCTGTGATAAAAAGCCTTCTGTTTCGACCGCCAAACCTTTCACGGGAGCATTTGCAACCGTTTAGCACCATTTTTGAGTGAATTGCCAAAAGTCAGATTTTTGCTGAAATTGTGACCCCGGGGCTTAGGGATTTTTTCAAAAAATATTTTTCTGCCGGTTTAGTTGTCGAGGGCTGATTTCTTCTCCTGTGATAAAAAGCCTTCTGTTTCCTTCGCAAAAGCTTTCAGGGGAGCATTTGCAACAGTTTGGCATCATTTTTGAGTGAATTGCCAAAAGTCAGATTTTTTCAGAAATTGTGACCCCGGGGCTTAGGGATTTTTTCAAAAAATCTTTGTCCGCCGGTCAAGTTGTTGAGGGCTGATTTCTTCTCCTGTGATAAAAAGCCTTCTGTTTCGATCGCCAAACGTTTCACGGGAGCATTTGCAACCATTTAGCACCATTTTTGAGTGAATTACCAAAAGTCAGATTTTTTCAGAAATTGAGACCCCGGAGCTTAGGGATTTTTTCAAAAAATCTTTTTCTGCCGGTTTAGTTGTCGAGGGCTGATTTCTTCTCTTGTGATAAAAAGCCTTCTGTTTCCTTCGCAAAAGCTTTCAGGGGAGCATTTGCAACAGTTTGGCATCATTTTTGAGTGAATTACCAAAAGTCAGATTTTTTCAGAAATTGAGACCCCGGAGCTTAGGGATTTTTTCAAAAAATCTTTTTCCGCCGGTTAAGTTGTCGAGGGCTGATTTCTTCTCCTGTGATAAAAAGCCTTCTGTTTCCTTCGCAAAAGCTTTCAGGGGAGCATTTGCAACAGTTTGGCATCATTTTTGAGTGAATTGCCAAAAGTCAGATGTTTTCAGAAATTGTGACCCCGGGGCTTAGGGATTTTTTCAAAAAATCTTTTTCTGCCGGTTTAGTTGTCGAGGGCTGATTTCTTCTCTTGTGATAAAAAGCCTTCTGTTTCCTTCGCAAAAGCTTTCAGGGGAGCATTTGCAACAGTTTGGCATCATTTTTGAGTGAATTGCCAAAAGTCAGATTTTTGCTGAAATTGTGACCCCGGGGCTTAGGGATTTTTTCAAAAAATATTTTTCTTCCGGTTTAGTTGTCAAGTGCTGATTTCTTCTCCTGTGATAAAAAGCCTTCTGTTTCGACCGCCAAACCTTTCACGGGAGCATTTGCAACCGTTTAGCACCATTTTTGAGTGAATTGCCAAAGGTCAGATTTTTGCTGAAATTGTGACCCCGGGGCTTAGGGATTTTTTCAAAAAATATTTTTCCACCGGTTAAGTTGTCGAGGGCTGATTTCTTCTCTTGTGATAAAAAGCCTTCTGTTTCCTTCGCAAAAGCTTTCAGGGGAGCTTTTGCAACAGTTTGGCATCATTTTTGCGTGAATTGCCAAAAGTCAGATTTTTTCAGAAATTGTGACCCCGGGGCTTAGGGATTTTTTCAAAAAATATTTTTCTGCCGGTTTAGTTGTCGAGGGCTGATTTCTTCTCCTGTGATAAAAAGCCTTCTGTTTCCTTCGCAAAAGCTTTCAGGGGAGCATTTGCAACAGTTTGGCATCATTTTTGAGTGAAATGCCAAAAGTCAGATTTTTGCTGAAATTGTGACCCCGGGCCTTAGGGATTTTTTCAAAAAATATTTTTCTGCCGGTTTAGTTGTCGAGGGCTGATTTCTTCTCCTGTGATAAAAAGCCTCCTGTTTCGACCGCCAAACCTTTCACGGGAGCATTTGCAACCGTTTAGCACCATTTTTGAGTGAATTGCCAAAAGTCAGATTTTGGCTGAAATTGTGACCCCGGGGCTTAGAGATTTTTTCAAAAAATCTTTTTCCGCCGGTCAAGTTGTTGAGGGCTGATTTCTTCTCCTGTGATAAAAAGCCTTCTGTTTTGACCGCCAAACGTTTCACGGGAGCATTTGCAACCGTTTAGCACCATTTTTGAGTGAATTGCAAAAAGTCAGATTTTTTCAGAAATTGAGACCCCGGAGCTTAGGGATTTTTTCAAAAAATCTTTTTCTGCCGGTTTAGTTGTCGAGGGCTGATTTCTTCTCCTGTGATAAAAAGCCTTCTGTTTCGACCGCCAAACGTTTCAGGGGAGCATTTGCAACAGTTTGGCATCATTTTTGAGTGAATTGCCAAAAGTCAGATTTTTGCTGAAATTGTGACCCCGGGGCTTAGGGATTTTTTCAAAAAATATTTTTCTGCCGGTTTAGTTGTCGAGGGCTGATTTCTTCTCCTGTGATAAAAAGCCTTCTGTTTCCTTCGCAAAAGCTTTCAGGGGAGCATTTGCAACAGTTTGGCATCATTTTTGAGTGAATTACCAAAAGTCAGATTTTTTCAGAAATTGAGACCCCGGAGCTTAGGGATTTTTTCAAAAAATCTTTTTCCGCCGGTTAAGTTGTCGAGGGCTGATTTCTTCTCCTGTGATAAAAAGCCTTCTGTTTCCTTCGCAAAAGCTTTCAGGGGAGCATTTGCAACAGTTTGGCATCATTTTTGAGTGAATTGCCAAAAGTCAGATGTTTTCAGAAATTGTGACCCCGGGGCTTAGGGATTTTTTCAAAAAATCTTTTTCCGCCGGTTAAGTTGTCGAGGGCTGATTTCTTGTCCTGTGATAAAAAGCCTTCTGTTTCGACCCCCAAACCTTTCACGGGAGCATTTGCAACCGTTTAGCACCATTTTTGAGTGAATTGCCAAAAGTCAGATTTTTGCTGAAATTGTGACCCCGGGGCTTAGGGATTTTTTCAAAAAATATTTTTCTGCCGGTTTAGTTGTCAAGTGCTGATTTCTTCTCCTGTGATAAAAAGCCTTCTGTTTCGACCGCCAAACCTTTCACGGGAGCATTTGCAACCGTTTAGCACCATTTTTGAGTGAATTGCCAAAAGTCAGATTTTTGCTGAAATTGTGACCCCGGGGCTTAGGGATTTTTTCAAAAAATATTTTTCTGCCGGTTTAGTTGTCGAGGGCTGATTTCTTCTCCTGTGATAAAAAGCCTTCTGTTTCCTTCGCAAAAGCTTTCAGGGGAGCATTTGCAACAGTTTGGCATCATTTTTGAGTGAATTGCCAAAAGTCAGATTTTTTCAGAAATTGTGACCCCGGGGCTTAGGGATTTTTTCAAAAAATCTTTGTCCGCCAGTCAAGTTGTTGAGGGCTGATTTCTTCTCCTGTGATAAAAAGCCTTCTGTTTCGATCGCCAAACGTTTCACGGGAGCATTTGCAACCATTTAGCACCATTTTTGAGTGAATTACCAAAAGTCAGATTTTTTCAGAAATTGAGACCCCGGAGCTTAGGGATTTTTTCAAAAAATCTTTTTCTGCCGGTTTAGTTGTCGAGGGCTGATTTCTTCTCTTGTGATAAAAAGCCTTCTGTTTCCTTCGCAAAAGCTTTCAGGGGAGCATTTGCAACAGTTTGGCATCATTTTTGAGTGAATTACCAAAAGTCAGATTTTTTCAGAAATTGAGACCCCGGAGCTTAGGGATTTTTTCAAAAAATCTTTTTCCGCCGGTTAAGTTGTCGAGGGCTGATTTCTTCTCCTGTGATAAAAAGCCTTCTGTTTCCTTCGCAAAAGCTTTCAGGGGAGCATTTGCAACAGTTTGGCATCATTTTTGAGTGAATTGCCAAAAGTCAGATGTTTTCAGAAATTGTGACCCCGGGGCTTAGGGATTTTTTCAAAAAATCTTTTTCTGCCGGTTTAGTTGTCGAGGGCTGATTTCTTCTCTTGTGATAAAAAGCCTTCTGTTTCCTTCGCAAAAGCTTTCAGGGGAGCATTTGCAACAGTTTGGCATCATTTTTGAGTGAATTGCCAAAAGTCAGATTTTTGCTGAAATTGTGACCCCGGGGCTTAGGGATTTTTTCAAAAAATATTTTTCTTCCGGTTTAGTTGTCAAGTGCTGATTTCTTCTCCTGTGATAAAAAGCCTTCTGTTTCGACCGCCAAACCTTTCACGGGAGCATTTGCAACCGTTTAGCACCATTTTTGAGTGAATTGCCAAAGGTCAGATTTTTGCTGAAATTGTGACCCCGGGGCTTAGGGATTTTTTCAAAAAATATTTTTCCACCGGTTAAGTTGTCGAGGGCTGATTTCTTCTCTTGTGATAAAAAGCCTTCTGTTTCCTTCGCAAAAGCTTTCAGGGGAGCTTTTGCAACAGTTTGGCATCATTTTTGCGTGAATTGCCAAAAGTCAGATTTTTTCAGAAATTGTGACCCCGGGGCTTAGGGATTTTTTCAAAAAATATTTTTCTGCCGGTTTAGTTGTCGAGGGCTGATTTCTTCTCCTGTGATAAAAAGCCTTCTGTTTCCTTCGCAAAAGCTTTCAGGGGAGCATTTGCAACAGTTTGGCATCATTTTTGAGTGAAATGCCAAAAGTCAGATTTTTGCTGAAATTGTGACCCCGGGCCTTAGGGATTTTTTCAAAAAATATTTTTCTGCCGGTTTAGTTGTCGAGGGCTGATTTCTTCTCCTGTGATAAAAAGCCTCCTGTTTCGACCGCCAAACCTTTCACGGGAGCATTTGCAACCGTTTAGCACCATTTTTGAGTGAATTGCCAAAAGTCAGATTTTGGCTGAAATTGTGACCCCGGGGCTTAGAGATTTTTTCAAAAAATCTTTTTCCGCCGGTCAAGTTGTTGAGGGCTGATTTCTTCTCCTGTGATAAAAAGCCTTCTGTTTTGACCGCCAAACGTTTCACGGGAGCATTTGCAACCGTTTAGCACCATTTTTGAGTGAATTGCAAAAAGTCAGATTTTTTCAGAAATTGAGACCCCGGAGCTTAGGGATTTTTTCAAAAAATCTTTTTCTGCCGGTTTAGTTGTCGAGGGCTGATTTCTTCTCCTGTGATAAAAAGCCTTCTGTTTCGACCGCCAAACGTTTCAGGGGAGCATTTGCAACAGTTTGGCATCATTTTTGAGTGAATTGCCAAAAGTCAGATTTTTGCTGAAATTGTGACCCCGGGGCTTAGGGATTTTTTCAAAAAATATTTTTCTGCCGGTTTAGTTGTCGAGGGCTGATTTCTTCTCCTGTGATAAAAAGCCTTCTGTTTCCTTCGCAAAAGCTTTCAGGAGAGCATTTGCAACAGTTTGGCACCATTTTTGAGTGAATTGCCAAAAGTCAGATTTTGGCTGAAATTGTGACCCCGGGGCTTAGGGATTTTTTCAAAAAATCTTTTTCCGCCGGTCAAGTTGTTGAGGGCTGATTTCTTCTCCTGTGATAAAAAGCCTTCTGTTTTGACCGCCAAACGTTTCACGGGAGCATTTGCAACCGTTTAGCACCATTTTTGAGTGAATTGCAAAAAGTCAGATTTTTTCAGAAATTGAGACCCCGGAGCTTAGGGATTTTTTCAAAAAATCTTTTTCTGCCGGTTTAGTTGTCGAGGGCTGATTTCTTCTCCTGTGATAAAAAGCCTTCTGTTTCCTTCGCAAAAGCTTTCAGGGGAGCATTTGCAAAAGTTTGGCATCATTTTTGAGTGAATTGCCAAAAGTCAGATTTTTTCAGAAATTGTGACCCCGGGGCTTAGGGATTCTTTCAAAAAATATTTTTCTGCCGGTTTAGTTGTCGAGGGCTGATTTCTTCTCCTGTGATAAAAAGCCTTCTGTTTCCTTCACAAAAGCTTTCAGGGGAGCATTTGCAACCGTTTAGCACCATTTTTGAGTGAAATGCCAAAAGTCAGATTTTTGCTGAAATTGTGACCCCGGGGCTTAGGGATTTTTTCAAAAAATATTTTTCCACCGGTTAAGTTGTCGAGGGCTGATTTCTTCTCTTGTGATAAAAAGCCTTCTGTTTCCTTCGCAAAAGCTTTCAGGGGAGCTTTTGCAACAGTTTGGCATCATTTTTGTGTGAATTGCCAAAAGTCAGATTTTTTCAGAAATTGTGACCCCGGGGCTTAGGGATTTTTTCAAAAAATATTTTTCTGCCGGTTTAGTTGTCGAGGGCTGATTTCTTCTCCTGTGATAAAAAGCCTTCTGTTTCCTTCGCAAAAGCTTTCAGGGGAGCATTTGCAACAGTTTGGCATCATTTTTGAGTGAAATGCCAAAAGTCAGATTTTTGCTGAAATTGTGACCCCGGGGCTTAGGGATTTTTTCAAAAAATCTTTTTCCGCCGGTTAAGTTGTCGGGGGCTGATTTCTTGTTCTGTGATAAAAAGCCTTCTGTTTCGACCGCCAAACCTTTCACGGGAGCATTTGCAACCGTTTAGCACCATTTTTGAGTGAATTGCCAAAAGTCAGATTTTTGCTGAAATTGTGACCCCGGGGCTTAGGGATTTTTTCAAAAAATATTTTTCTGCCGGTTTAGTTGTCGAGGGCTGATTTCTTCTCCTGTGATAAAAAGCCTTCTGTTTCCTTCGCAAAAGCTTTCAGGGGAGCATTTGCAACAGTTTGGCATCATTTTTGAGTGAATTGCCAAAAGTCAGATTTTTTCAGAAATTGTGACCCCGGGGCTTAGGGATTTTTTCAAAAAATCTTTTTCCGCCGGTCAAGTTGTTGAGGGCTGATTTCTTCTCCTGTGATAAAAAGCCTTCTGTTTCGATCGCCAAACGTTTCACGGGAGCATTTGCAACCGTTTAGCACCATTTTTGAGTGAATTACCAAAAGTCAGATTTTTTCAGAAATTGAGACCCCGGAGCTTAGGGATTTTTTCAAAAAATCTTTTTCCGCCGGTTAAGTTGTCGAGGGCTGATTTCTTCTCCTGTGATAAAAAGCCTTCTGTTTCCTTCGCAAAAGCTTTCAGGGGAGCATTTGCAACAGTTTGGCATCATTTTTGAGTGAATTGCCAAAAGTCAGATGTTTTCAGAAATTGTGACCCCGGGGCTTAGGGATTTTTTCAAAAAATCTTTTTCCGACGGTTAAGTTGTCGAGGGCTGATTTCTTGTCCTGTGATAAAAAGCCTTCTGTTTCGACCCCCAAACCTTTCACGGGAGCATTTGCAACCGTTTAGCACCATTTTTGAGTGAATTGCCAAAAGTCAGGTTTTTTCAGAAATTGTGACCCCGGGGCTTAGGGATTTTTTCAAAAAATATTTTTCCGCCGGTTTAGTTGTCAAGTGCTGATTTCTTCTCCTGTGATAAAAAGCCTTCTGTTTCGACCGCCAAACCTTTCACGGGAGCATTTGCAACCGTTTAGCACCATTTTTGAGTGAATTGCCAAAAGTCAGATTTTTGCTGAAATTGTGACCCCGGGGCTTAGGGATTTTTTCAAAAAATATTTTTCCACCGGTTAAGTTGTCGAGGGCTGATTTCTTCTCTTGTGATAAAAAGCCTTCTGTTTCCTTCGCAAAAGCTTTCAGGGGAGCATTTGCAACAGTTTGGCATCATTTTTGAGTGAATTGCCAAAAGTCAGATTTTTTCAGAAATTGTGACCCCGGGGCTTAGGGATTCTTTCAAAAAATATTTTTCTGCCGGTTTAGTTGTCGAGGGCTGATTTCTTCTCCTGTGATAAAAAGCCTTCTGTTTCCTTCACAAAAGCTTTCAGGGGAGCATTTGCAACAGTTTGGCATCATTTTTGAGTGAAATGCCAAAAGTCAGATTTTTGCTGAAATTGTGACCCCGGGCCTTAGGGATTTTTTCAAAAAATATTTTTCTGCCAGTTTAGTTGTCGAGGGCTGATTTCTTCTCCTGTGATAAAAAGCCTTCTGTTTCGACCGCCAAACCTTTCACGGGAGCATTTGCAACCGTTTAGCACCATTTTTGAGTGAATTGCCAAAAGTCAGATTTTTGCTGAAATTGTGACCCCGGGGCTTAGGGATTTTTTCAAAAAATATTTTTCCACCGGTTAAGTTGTCGAGGGCTGATTTCTTCTCTTGTGATAAAAAGCCTTGTGTTTCCTTCGCAAAAGCTTTCAGGGGAGCATTTGCAACAGTTTGGCATCATTTTTGAGTGAATTGCCAAAAGTCAGATTTTTTCAGAAATTGTGACCCCGGGGCTTAGGGATTTTTTCAAAAAATATTTTTCTGCCGGTTTAGTTGTCGAGGGCTGATTTCTTCTCCTGTGATAAAAAGCCTTCTGTTTCCTTCGCAAAAGCTTTCAGGGGAGCATTTGCAACAGTTTGGCATCATTTTTGAGTGAATTGCCAAAAGTCAGATTTTTTCAGAAATTGTGACCCCGGGGCTTAGGGATTTTTTCAAAAAATCTTTTTCCGCCGGTCAAGTTGTTGAGGGCTGATTTCTTCTCCTGTGATAAAAAGCCTTCTGTTTCGATCGCCAAACGTTTCACGGGAGCATTTGCAACCGTTTAGCACCATTTTTGAGTGAATTACCAAAAGTCAGATTTTTTCAGAAATTGTGACCCCGGAGCTTAGGGATTTTTTCAAAAAATCTTTTTCCGCCGGTTAAGTTGTCGAGGGCTGATTTCTTCTCCTGTGATAAAAAGCCTTCTGTTTCCTTCGCAAAAGCTTTCAGGGGAGCATTTGCAACAGTTTGGCATCATTTTTGAGTGAATTGCCAAAAGTCAGATGTTTTCAGAAATTGTGACCCCGGGGCTTAGGGATTTTTTCAAAAAATCTTTTTCCGCCGGTTAAGTTGTCGAGGGCTGATTTCTTGTCCTGTGATAAAAAGCCTTCTGTTTCGACCCCCAAACCTTTCACGGGAGCATTTGCAACCGTTTAGCACCATTTTTTAGTGAATTGCCAAAAGTCAGATTTTTGCTGAAATTGTGACCCCGGGGCTTAGGGATTTTTTCAAAAAATCTTTTTCCGCCGGTTAAGTTGTCGAGGGCTGATTTCTTGTCCTGTGATAAAAAGCCTTCTGTTTCGACCGCCAAACCTTTCACGGGAGCATTTGCAACCGTTTAGCACCATTTTTGAGTGAATTGCCAAAAGTCAGGTTTTTTCAGAAATTGTGACCCCGGGGCTTAGGGATTTTTTCAAAAAATATTTTTCTGCCGGTTTAGTTGTCAAGTGCTGATTTCTTGTTCTGTTATAAAAAGCCTTCTGTTTCGACCGCCAAACCTTTCACGGGAGCATTTGCAACCGTTTAGCACCATTTTTGAGTGAATTGCCAAAAGTCAGATTTTTGCTGAAATTGTGACCCCGGGGCTTAGGGATTTTTTCAAAAAATATTTTTCCACCGGTTAAGTTGTCGAGGGCTGATTTCTTCTCTTGTGATAAAAAGCCTTCTGTTTCCTTCGCAAAAGCTTTCAGGGGAGCATTTGCAACAGTTTGGCATCATTTTTGAGTGAATTGCCAAAAGTCAGATTTTTTCAGAAATTGTGACCCCGGGGCTTAGGGATTCTTTCAAAAAATATTTTTCTGCCGGTTTAGTTGTCGAGGGCTGATTTCTTCTCCTGTGATAAAAAGCCTTCTGTTTCCTTCACAAAAGCTTTCAGGGGAGCATTTGCAACAGTTTGGCATCATTTTTGAGTGAAATGCCAAAAGTCAGATTTTTGCTGAAATTGTGACCCCGGGCCTTAGGGATTTTTTCAAAAAATATTTTTCTGCCAGTTTAGTTGTCGAGGGCTGATTTCTTCTCCTGTGATAAAAAGCCTCCTGTTTCGACCGCAAAACCTTTCACGGGAGCATTTGCAACCGTTTAGCACCATTTTTGAGTGAATTGCCAAAAGTCAGATTTTTGCTGAAATTGTGACCCCGGGGCTTAGGGATTTTTTCAAAAAATATTTTTCCACCGGTTAAGTTGTCGAGGGCTGATTTCTTCTCTTGTGATAAAAAGCCTTCTGTTTCCTTCGCAAAAGCTTTCAGGGGAGCATTTGCAACAGTTTGGCATCATTTTTGAGTGAATTGCCAAAAGTCAGATTTTTTCAGAAATTGTGACCCCGGGGCTTAGGGATTTTTTCAAAAAATATTTTTCTGCCGGTTTAGTTGTCGAGGGCTGATTTCTTCTCCTGTGATAAAAAGCCTTCTGTTTCCTTCGCAAAAGCTTTCAGGGGAGCATTTGCAACAGTTTGGCATCATTTTTGAGTGAAATGCCAAAAGTCAGATTTTTGCTGAAATTGTGACCCCGGGGCTTAGGGATTTTTTCAAAAAATATTTTTCTGCTGGTTTAGTTGTCAAGGGCTGATTTCTTGTCCTGTGATAAAAAGCCTTCTGTTTCGACCGCCAAACCTTTCACGGGAGCATTTGCAACCGTTTAGCACCATTTTTGAGTGAATTGCCAAAGGTCAGATTTTTGCTGAAATTGTGACCCCGGGGCTTAGGGATTTTTTCAAAAAATATTTTTCCACCGGTTAAGTTGTCGAGGGCTGATTTCTTCTCTTGTGATAAAAAGCCTTCTGTTTCCTTCGCAAAAGCTTTCAGGGGAGCATTTGCAACAGTTTGGCATCATTTTTGCGTGAATTGCCAAAAGTCAGATTTTTTCAGAAATTGTGACCCCGGGGCTTAGGGATTTTTTCAAAAAATCTTTTTCCGCCGGTTAAGTTGTCGAGGGCTGATTTCTTGTCCTGTGATAAAAAGCCTTCTGTTTCGACCGCCAAACCTTTCACGGGAGCATTTGCAACCGTTTAGCACCATTTTTGAGTGAATTGCCAAAAGTCAGGTTTTTTCAGAAATTGTGACCCCGGGCCTTAGGGATTTTTTCAAAAAATATTTTTCTGCCGGTTTAGTTGTCAAGTGCTGATTTCTTCTCCTGTGATAAAAAGCCTTCTGTTTCGACCGCCAAACCTTTCACGGGAGCATTTGCAACCGTTTAGCACCATTTTTGAGTGAATTGCCAAAAGTCAGATTTTTGCTGAAATTGTGACCCCGGGGCTTAGGGATTTTTTCAAAAAATATTTTTCCACCGGTTAAGTTGTCGAGGGCTGATTTCTTCTCCTGTGATAAAAAGCCTTCTGTTTCCTTCGCAAAAGCTTTCAGGGGAGCATTTGCAACAGTTTGGCATCATTTTTGAGTGAATTGCCAAAAGTCAGATTTTTGCTGAAACTGTGACCCCGGGGCTTAGGGATTTTTTCAAAAAATCTTTTTCCGCCGGTTAAGTTGTCGAGGGCTGATTTCTTGTCCTGTGATAAAAAGCCTTCTGTTTCGACCGCCAAACCTTTCACGGGAGCATTTGCAACCGTTTAGCACCATTTTTGAGTGAATTGCCAAAAGTCAGATTTTTTCAGAAATTGTGACCCCGGGGCTTAGGGATTTTTTCAAAAAATATTTTTCTGCCGGTTTAGTTGTCGAGGGCTGATTTCTTCTCCTGTGATAAAAAGCCTTCTGTTTCCTTCGCAAAAGCTTTCAGGGGAGCATTTGCAACAGTTTGGCATCATTTTTGAGTGAAATGCCAAAAGTCAGATTTTTGCTGAAATTGTGACCCCGGGCCTTAGGGATTTTTTCAAAAAATATTTTTCTGCCAGTTTAGTTGTCGAGGGCTGATTTCTTCTCCTGTGATAAAAAGCCTCCTGTTTCGACCGCCAAACCTTTCACGGGAGCATTTGCAACCGTTTAGCACCATTTTTGAGTGAATTACCAAAAGTCAGATTTTTTCAGAAATTGAGACCCCGGAGCTTAGGGATTTTTTCAAAAAATCTTTTTCCGCCGGTTAAGTTGTCGAGGGCTGATTTCTTCTCCTGTGATAAAAAGCCTTCTGTTTCCTTCGCAAAAGCTTTCAGGGGAGCATTTGCAACAGTTTGGCATCATTTTTGAGTGAATTACCAAAAGTCAGATTTTTTCAGAAATTGAGACCCCGGAGCTTAGGGATTTTTTCAAAAAATCTTTTTCCGCCGGTTAAGTTGTCGAGGGCTGATTTCTTGTCCTGTGATAAAAAGCCTTCTGTTTCGACCGCCAAACCTTTCACGGGAGCATTTGCAACCGTTTAGCACCATTTTTGAGTGAATTGCCAAAAGTCAGGTTTTTTCAGAAATTGTGACCCCGGGGCTTAGGGATTTTTTCAAAAAATATTTTTCTGCCGGTTTAGTTGTCAAGTGCTGATTTCTTGTTCTGTTATAAAAAGCCTTCTGTTTCGACCGCCAAACCTTTCACGGGAGCATTTGCAACCGTTTAGCACCATTTTTGAGTGAATTGCCAAAAGTCAGATTTTTGCTGAAATTGTGACCCCGGGGCTTAGGGATTTTTTCAAAAAATATTTTTCCACCGGTTAAGTTGTCGAGGGCTGATTTCTTCTCTTGTGATAAAAAGCCTTCTGTTTCCTTCGCAAAAGCTTTCAGGGGAGCATTTGCAACAGTTTGGCATCATTTTTGAGTGAATTGCCAAAAGTCAGATTTTTTCAGAAATTGTGACCCCGGGGCTTAGGGATTCTTTCAAAAAATATTTTTCTGCCGGTTTAGTTGTCGAGGGCTGATTTCTTCTCCTGTGATAAAAAGCCTTCTGTTTCCTTCACAAAAGCTTTCAGGGGAGCATTTGCAACAGTTTGGCATCATTTTTGAGTGAAATGCCAAAAGTCAGATTTTTGCTGAAATTGTGACCCCGGGCCTTAGGGATTTTTTCAAAAAATATTTTTCTGCCAGTTTAGTTGTCGAGGGCTGATTTCTTCTCCTGTGATAAAAAGCCTCCTGTTTCGACCGCAAAACCTTTCACGGGAGCATTTGCAACCGTTTAGCACCATTTTTGAGTGAATTGCCAAAAGTCAGATTTTTGCTGAAATTGTGACCCCGGGGCTTAGGGATTTTTTCAAAAAATATTTTTCCACCGGTTAAGTTGTCGAGGGCTGATTTCTTCTCTTGTGATAAAAAGCCTTCTGTTTCCTTCGCAAAAGCTTTCAGGGGAGCATTTGCAACAGTTTGGCATCATTTTTGAGTGAATTGCCAAAAGTCAGATTTTTTCAGAAATTGTGACCCCGGGGCTTAGGGATTTTTTCAAAAAATATTTTTCTGCCGGTTTAGTTGTCGAGGGCTGATTTCTTCTCCTGTGATAAAAAGCCTTCTGTTTCCTTCGCAAAAGCTTTCAGGGGAGCATTTGCAACAGTTTGGCATCATTTTTGAGTGAAATGCCAAAAGTCAGATTTTTGCTGAAATTGTGACCCCGGGGCTTAGGGATTTTTTCAAAAAATATTTTTCTGCTGGTTTAGTTGTCAAGGGCTGATTTCTTGTCCTGTGATAAAAAGCCTTCTGTTTCGACCGCCAAACCTTTCACGGGAGCATTTGCAACCGTTTAGCACCATTTTTGAGTGAATTGCCAAAGGTCAGATTTTTGCTGAAATTGTGACCCCGGGGCTTAGGGATTTTTTCAAAAAATATTTTTCCACCGGTTAAGTTGTCGAGGGCTGATTTCTTCTCTTGTGATAAAAAGCCTTCTGTTTCCTTCGCAAAAGCTTTCAGGGGAGCATTTGCAACAGTTTGGCATCATTTTTGCGTGAATTGCCAAAAGTCAGATTTTTTCAGAAATTGTGACCCCGGGGCTTAGGGATTTTTTCAAAAAATCTTTTTCCGCCGGTTAAGTTGTCGAGGGCTGATTTCTTGTCCTGTGATAAAAAGCCTTCTGTTTCGACCGCCAAACCTTTCACGGGAGCATTTGCAACCGTTTAGCACCATTTTTGAGTGAATTGCCAAAAGTCAGGTTTTTTCAGAAATTGTGACCCCGGGCCTTAGGGATTTTTTCAAAAAATATTTTTCTGCCGGTTTAGTTGTCAAGTGCTGATTTCTTCTCCTGTGATAAAAAGCCTTCTGTTTCGACCGCCAAACCTTTCACGGGAGCATTTGCAACCGTTTAGCACCATTTTTGAGTGAATTGCCAAAAGTCAGATTTTTGCTGAAATTGTGACCCCGGGGCTTAGGGATTTTTTCAAAAAATATTTTTCCACCGGTTAAGTTGTCGAGGGCTGATTTCTTCTCCTGTGATAAAAAGCCTTCTGTTTCCTTCGCAAAAGCTTTCAGGGGAGCATTTGCAACAGTTTGGCATCATTTTTGAGTGAATTGCCAAAAGTCAGATTTTTGCTGAAACTGTGACCCCGGGGCTTAGGGATTTTTTCAAAAAATCTTTTTCCGCCGGTTAAGTTGTCGAGGGCTGATTTCTTGTCCTGTGATAAAAAGCCTTCTGTTTCGACCGCCAAACCTTTCACGGGAGCATTTGCAACCGTTTAGCACCATTTTTGAGTGAATTGCCAAAAGTCAGATTTTTGCTGAAATTGTGACCCCGGGGCTTAGGGATTTTTTCAAAAAATATTTTTCTGCCGGTTTAGTTGTCGAGGGCTGATTTCTTCTCCTGTGATAAAAAGCCTTCTGTTTCCTTCGCAAAAGCTTTCAGGGGAGCATTTGCAACAGTTTGGCATCATTTTTGAGTGAAATGCCAAAAGTCAGATTTTTGCTGAAATTGTGACCCCGGGCCTTAGGGATTTTTTCAAAAAATATTTTTCTGCCAGTTTAGTTGTCGAGGGCTGATTTCTTCTCCTGTGATAAAAAGCCTCCTGTTTCGACCGCCAAACCTTTCACGGGAGCATTTGCAACCGTTTAGCACCATTTTTGAGTGAATTACCAAAAGTCAGATTTTTTCAGAAATTGAGACCCCGGAGCTTAGGGATTTTTTCAAAAAATCTTTTTCCGCCGGTTAAGTTGTCGAGGGCTGATTTCTTCTCCTGTGATAAAAAGCCTTCTGTTTCCTTCGCAAAAGCTTTCAGGGGAGCATTTGCAACAGTTTGGCATCATTTTTGAGTGAATTACCAAAAGTCAGATTTTTTCAGAAATTGAGACCCCGGAGCTTAGGGATTTTTTCAAAAAATCTTTTTCCGCCGGTTAAGTTGTCGAGGGCTGATTTCTTGTCCTGTGATAAAAAGCCTTCTGTTTCGACCCCCAAACCTTTCACGGGAGCATTTGCAACCGTTTAGCACCATTTTTTAGTGAATTGCCAAAAGTCAGATTTTTGCTGAAATTGTGACCCCGGGGCTTAGGGATTTTTTCAAAAAATCTTTTTCCGCCGGTTAAGTTGTCGAGGGCTGATTTCTTGTCCTGTGATAAAAAGCCTTCTGTTTCGACCGCCAAACCTTTCACGGGAGCATTTGCAACCGTTTAGCACCATTTTTGAGTGAATTGCCAAAAGTCAGGTTTTTTCAGAAATTGTGACCCCGGGGCTTAGGGATTTTTTCAAAAAATATTTTTCTGCCGGTTTAGTTGTCAAGTGCTGATTTCTTCTCCTGTGATAAAAAGCCTTCTGTTTCGACCGCCAAACCTTTCACGGGAGCATTTGCAACCGTTTAGCACCATTTTTGAGTGAATTGCCAAAAGTCAGATTTTTGCTGAAATTGTGACCCCGGGGCTTAGGGATTTTTTCAAAAAATATTTTTCTGCCGGTTTAGTTGTCGAGGGCTGATTTCTTCTCCTGTGATAAAAAGCCTTCTGTTTCCTTCGCAAAAGCTTTCAGGGGAGCATTTGCAACAGTTTGGCATCATTTTTGAGTGAATTGCCAAAAGTCAGATTTTTTCAGAAATTGTGACCCCGGGGCTTAGGGATTTTTTCAAAAAATCTTTTTCCGCCGGTCAAGTTGTTGAGGGCTGATTTCTTCTCCTGTGATAAAAAGCCTTCTGTTTCGATCGCCAAACGTTTCACGGGAGCATTTGCAACCATTTAGCACCATTTTTGAGTGAATTACCAAAAGTCAGATTTTTTCAGAAATTGAGACACCGGAGCTTAGGGATTTTTTCAAAAAATATTTTTCCACCGGTTAAGTTGTCGAGGGCTGATTTCTTCTCTTGTGATAAAAAGCCTTCTGTTTCCTTCGCAAAAGCTTTCAGGGGAGCATTTGCAACAGTTTGGCATCATTTTTGCGTGAATTGCCAAAAGTCAGATTTTTTCAGAAATTGTGACCCCGGGGCTTAGGGATTTTTTCAAAAAATCTTTTTCCGCCGGTTAAGTTGTCGAGGGCTGATTTCTTGTCCTGTGATAAAAAGCCTTCTGTTTCGACCGCCAAACCTTTCACGGGAGCATTTGCAACCGTTTAGCACCATTTTTGAGTGAATTGCCAAAAGTCAGGTTTTTTCAGAAATTGTGACCCCGGGCCTTAGGGATTTTTTCAAAAAATATTTTTCTACCGGTTTAGTTGTCAAGTGCTGATTTCTTCTCCTGTGATAAAAAGCCTTCTGTTTCGACCGCCAAACCTTTCACGGGAGCATTTGCAACCGTTTAGCACCATTTTTGAGTGAATTGCCAAAAGTCAGATTTTTGCTGAAATTGTGACCCCGGGGCTTAGGGATTTTTTCAAAAAATATTTTTCCACCGGTTAAGTTGTCGAGGGCTGATTTCTTCTCCTGTGATAAAAAGCCTTCTGTTTCCTTCGCAAAAGCTTTCAGGGGAGCATTTGCAACAGTTTGGCATCATTTTTGAGTGAATTGCCAAAAGTCAGATTTTTGCTGAAACTGTGACCCCGGGGCTTAGGGATTTTTTCAAAAAATCTTTTTCCGCCGGTTAAGTTGTCGAGGGCTGATTTCTTGTCCTGTGATAAAAAGCCTTCTGTTTCGACCGCCAAACCTTTCACGGGAGCATTTGCAACCGTTTAGCACCATTTTTGAGTGAATTGCCAAAAGTCAGATTTTTGCTGAAATTGTGACCCCGGGGCTTAGGGATTTTTTCAAAAAATATTTTTCTGCCGGTTTAGTTGTCGAGGGCTGATTTCTTCTCCTGTGATAAAAAGCCTTCTGTTTCCTTCGCAAAAGCTTTCAGGGGAGCATTTGCAACAGTTTGGCATCATTTTTGAGTGAAATGCCAAAAGTCAGATTTTTGCTGAAATTGTGACCCCGGGCCTTAGGGATTTTTTCAAAAAATATTTTTCTGCCAGTTTAGTTGTCGAGGGCTGATTTCTTCTCCTGTGATAAAAAGCCTCCTGTTTCGACCGCCAAACCTTTCACGGGAGCATTTGCAACCGTTTAGCACCATTTTTGAGTGAATTACCAAAAGTCAGATTTTTTCAGAAATTGAGACCCCGGAGCTTAGGGATTTTTTCAAAAAATCTTTTTCCGCCGGTTAAGTTGTCGAGGGCTGATTTCTTCTCCTGTGATAAAAAGCCTTCTGTTTCCTTCGCAAAAGCTTTCAGGGGAGCATTTGCAACAGTTTGGCATCATTTTTGAGTGAATTACCAAAAGTCAGATTTTTTCAGAAATTGAGACCCCGGAGCTTAGGGATTTTTTCAAAAAATCTTTTTCCGCCGGTTAAGTTGTCGAGGGCTGATTTCTTCTCCTGTGATAAAAAGCCTTCTGTTTCCTTCGCAAAAGCTTTCAGGGGAGCATTTGCAACAGTTTGGCATCATTTTTGAGTGAATTGCCAAAAGTCAGATGTTTTCAGAAATTGTGACCCCGGGGCTTAGGGATTTTTTCAAAAAATCTTTTTCCGCCGGTTAAGTTGTCGAGGGCTGATTTCTTGTCCTGTGATAAAAAGCCTTCTGTTTCGACCCCCAAACCTTTCACGGGAGCATTTGCAACCGTTTAGCACCATTTTTGAGTGAATTGCCAAAAGTCAGGTTTTTTCAGAAATTGTGACCCCGGGGCTTAGGGATTTTTTCAAAAAATATTTTTCTGCCGGTTTAGTTGTCAAGTGCTGATTTCTTCTCCTGTGATAAAAAGCCTTCTGTTTCGACCGCCAAACCTTTCACGGGAGCATTTGCAACAGTTTGGCATCATTTTTGAGTGAATTGCCAAAAGTCAGATTTTTGCTGAAATTGTGACCCCGGGGCTTAGGGATTTTTTCAAAAAATATTTTTCTGCCGGTTTAGTTGTCGAGGGCTGATTTCTTCTCCTGTGATAAAAAGCCTTCTGTTTCCTTCGCAAAAGCTTTCAGGGGAGCATTTGCAACAGTTTGGCATCATTTTTGAGTGAATTGCCAAAAGTCAGATTTTTTCAGAAATTGTGACCCCGGGGCTTAGGGATTTTTTCAAAAAATCTTTTTCCACCGGTCAAGTTGTTGAGGGCTGATTTCTTCTCCTGTGATAAAAAGCCTTCTGTTTCTATCGCCAAACGTTTCACGGGAGCATTTGCAACCATTTAGCACCATTTTTGAGTGAATTACCAAAAGTCAGATTTTTTCAGAAATTGAGACACCGGAGCTTAGGGATTTTTTCAAAAAATCTTTTTCTGCCGGTTTAGTTGTCGAGGGCTGATTTCTTCTCTTGTGATAAAAAGCCTTCTGTTTCCTTCGCAAAAGCTTTCAGGGGAGCATTTGCAACAGTTTGGCATCATTTTTGAGTGAATTACCAAAAGTCAGATTTTTTCAGAAATTGAGACCCCGGAGCTTAGGGATTTTTTCAAAAAATCTTTTTCCGCCGGTTAAGTTGTCGAGGGCTGATTTCTTCTCCTGTGATAAAAAGCCTTCTGTTTCCTTCGCAAAAGCTTTCAGGGGAGCATTTGCAACAGTTTGGCATCATTTTTGAGTGAATTGCCAAAAGTCAGATGTTTTCAGAAATTGTGACCCCGGGGCTTAGGGATTTTTTCAAAAAATCTTTTTCCGCCGGTTAAGTTGTCGAGGGCTGATTTCTTGTCCTGTGATAAAAAGCCTTCTGTTTCGACCCCCAAACCTTTCACGGGAGCATTTGCAACCGTTTAGCACCATTTTTGAGTCAATTGCCAAAAGTCAGGTTTTTTCAGAAATTGTGACCCCGGGGCTTAGGGATTTTTTCAAAAAATATTTTTCTGCCGGTTTAGTTGTCAAGTGCTGATTTCTTCTCCTGTGATAAAAAGCCTTCTGTTTCGACCGCCAAACCTTTCACGGGAGCATTTGCAACCGTTTAGCACCATTTTTGAGTGAATTGCCAAAAGTCAGATTTTTGCTGAAATTGTGACCCCGGGGCTTAGGGATTTTTTCAAAAAATATTTTTCTGCCGGTTTAGTTGTCGAGGGCTGATTTCTTCTCCTGTGATAAAAAGCCTTCTGTTTCCTTCGCAAAAGCTTTCAGGGGAGCATTTGCAACAGTTTGGCATCATTTTTGAGTGAATTGCCAAAAGTCAGATTTTTTCAGAAATTGTGACCCCGGGGCTTAGGGATTTTTTCAAAAAATCTTTTTCCGCCGGTCAAGTTGTTGAGGGCTGATTTCTTCTCCTGTGATAAAAAGCCTTCTGTTTCGATCGCCAAACGTTTCACGGGAGCATTTGCAACCATTTAGCACCATTTTTGAGTGAATTACCAAAAGTCAGATTTTTTCAGAAATTGAGACCCCGGAGCTTAGGGATTTTTTCAAAAAATCTTTTTCTGCCGGTTTAGTTGTCGAGGGCTGATTTCTTCTCTTGTGATAAAAAGCCTTCTGTTTCCTTCGCAAAAGCTTTCAGGGGAGCATTTGCAACAGTTTGGCATCATTTTTGAGTGAATTACCAAAAGTCAGATTTTTTCAGAAATTGAGACCCCGGAGCTTAGGGATTTTTTCAAAAAATCTTTTTCCGCCGGTTAAGTTGTCGAGGGCTGATTTCTTCTCCTGTGATAAAAAGCCTTCTGTTTCCTTCGCAAAAGCTTTCAGGGGAGCATTTGCAACAGTATGGCATCATTTTTGAGTGAATTGCCAAAAGTCAGATGTTTTCAGAAATTGTGACCCCGGGGCTTAGGGATTTTTTCAAAAAATCTTTTTCCGCCGGTTAAGTTGTCGAGGGCTGATTTCTTGTCCTGTGATAAAAAGCCTTCTGTTTCGACCCCCAAACCTTTCACGGGAGCATTTGCAACCGTTTAGCACCATTTTTGAGTCAATTGCCAAAAGTCAGATTTTTTCAGAAATTGAGACCCCCGGAGCTTAGGGATTTTTTCAAAAAATCTTTTTCTGCCGGTTTAGTTGTCGAGGGCTGATTTCTTCTCTTGTGATAAAAAGCCTTCTGTTTCCTTCGCAAAAGCTTTCAGGGGAGCATTTGCAACAGTTTGGCATCATTTTTGAGTGAATTGCCAAAAGTCAGATTTTTGCTGAAATTGTGACCCCGGGGCTTAGGGATTTTTTCAAAAAATATTTTTCTTCCGGTTTAGTTGTCAAGTGCTGATTTCTTCTCCTGTGATAAAAAGCCTTCTGTTTCGACCGCCAAACCTTTCACGGGAGCATTTGCAACCGTTTAGCACCATTTTTGAGTGAATTGCCAAAGGTCAGATTTTTGCTGAAATTGTGACCCCGGGGCTTAGGGATTTTTTCAAAAAATATTTTTCCACCGGTTAAGTTGTCGAGGGCTGATTTCTTCTCTTGTGATAAAAAGCCTTCTGTTTCCTTCGCAAAAGCTTTCAGGGGAGCTTTTGCAACAGTTTGGCATCATTTTTGCGTGAATTGCCAAAAGTCAGATTTTTTCAGAAATTGTGACCCCGGGGCTTAGGGATTTTTTCAAAAAATCTTTTTCCGCCGGTCAAGTTGTTGAGGGCTGATTTCTTCTCCTGTGATAAAAAGCCTTCTGTTTCGACCGCCAAACGTTTCAGGGGAGCATTTGCAACAGTTTGGCATCATTTTTGAGTGAATTGCCAAAAGTCAGATTTTTTCAGAAATTGTGACCCCGGGGCTTAGGGATTCTTTCAAAAAATATTTTTCTGCCGGTTTAGTTGTCGAGGGCTGATTTCTTCTCCTGTGATAAAAAGCCTTCTGTTTCCTTCACAAAAGCTTTCAGGGGAGCATTTGCAACAGTTTGGCATCATTTTTGAGTGAAATGCCAAAAGTCAGATTTTTGCTGAAATTGTGACCCCGGGCCTTAGGGATTTTTTCAAAAAATATTTTTCCACCGGTTAAGTTGTCGAGGGCTGATTTCTTCTCTTGTGATAAAAAGCCTTCTGTTTCCTTCGCAAAAGCTTTCAGGGGAGCATTTGCAACAGTTTGGCATCATTTTTGAGTGAATTGCCAAAAGTCAGATTTTTTCAGAAATTGTGACCCCGGGGCTTAGGGATTTTTTCAAAAAATATTTTTCTGCCGGTTTAGTTGTCGAGGGCTGATTTCTTCTCCTGTGATAAAAAGCCTTCTGTTTCCTTCGCAAAAGCTTTCAGGGGAGCATTTGCAACAGTTTGGCATCATTTTTGAGTGAAATGCCAAAAGTCAGATTTTTGCTGAAATTGTGACCCCGGGGCTTAGGGATTTTTTCAAAAAATATTTTTCTGCCGGTTTAGTTGTCAAGGGCTGATTTCTTGTCCTGTGATAAAAAGCCTTCTGTTTCGACCGCCAAACCTTTCACGGGAGCATTTGCAACCGTTTAGCACCATTTTTGAGTGAATTGCCAAAGGTCAGATTTTTGCTGAAATTGTGACCCCGGGGCTTAGGGATTTTTTCAAAAAATATTTTTCCACCGGTTAAGTTGTCGAGGGCTGATTTCTTCTCTTGTGATAAAAAGCCTTCTGTTTCCTTCGCAAAAGCTTTCAGGGGAGCTTTTGCAACAGTTTGGCATCATTTTTGCGTGAATTGCCAAAAGTCAGATTTTTTCAGAAATTGTGACCCCGGGGCTTAGGGATTTTTTCAAAAAATATTTTTCTGCCGGTTTAGTTGTCGAGTGCTGATTTCTTCTCCTGTGATAAAAAGCCTTCTGTTTCCTTCGCAAAAGCTTTCAGGGGAGCATTTGCAACAGTTTGGCATCATTTTTGAGTGAAATGCCAAAAGTCAGATTTTTGCTGAAATTGTGACCCCGGGCCTTAGGGATTTTTTCAAAAAATATTTTTCTGCCGGTTTAGTTGTCGAGGGCTGATTTCTTCTCCTGTGATAAAAAGCCTCCTGTTTCGACCGCCAAACCTTTCACGGGAGCATTTGCAACCGTTTAGCACCATTTTTGAGTGAATTGCCAAAAGTCAGATTTTTGCTGAAATTGTGACCCCGGGGCTTAGGGATTTTTTCAAAAAATCTTTTTCCGCCGGTCAAGTTGTTGAGGGCTGATTTCTTCTCCTGTGATAAAAAGCCTTCTGTTTTGACCGCCAAACGTTTCACGGGAGCATTTGCAACCGTTTAGCACCATTTTTGAGTGAATTGCAAAAAGTCAGATTTTTTCAGAAATTGAGACCCCGGAGCTTAGGGATTTTTTCAAAAAATCTTTTTCTGCCGGTTTAATTGTCGAGGGCTGATTTCTTCTCCTGTGATAAAAAGCCTTCTGTTTCGACCGCCAAACGTTTCAGGGGAGCATTTGCAACACTTTGGCATCATTTTTGAGTGAATTGCCAAAAGTCAGATTTTTGCTGAAATTGTGACCCCGGGGCTTAGGGATTTTTTCAAAAAATATTTTTCTGCCGGTTTAGTTGTCGAGGGCTGATTTCTTCTCCTGTGATAAAAAGCCTTCTGTTTCCTTCGCAAAAGCTTTCAGGGGAGCATTTGCAACAGTTTGGCATCATTTTTGAGTGAATTGCCAAAATTCAGATTTTTGCTGAAACTGTGACCCCGGGGCTTAGGGATTTTTTCCAAAAATATTTTTCCGCCGCTTAAGTTTTTGAGGGCTGATTTCTTCTCCTGTTATAAAAAGCCTTCTGTTTCGACCACCAAACCTTTCAGGGGAGCATTTGCAACCATTTAGCACCATGTTTGAGTGAATTGCCAAAAGTCAGATTTTTCCTGAAATTGTGACCCCGGAGCTTAGGGATTTTTTCAAAAAATCTTTTTCTGCCGGTTTAGTTGTCGAGAGCTGATTTCTTCTCCTGTGATAAAAAGCCTTCTGTTTCCTTCGCAAAAGCTTTCAGGGGAGCATTTGCAACAGTTTGGCATCATTTTTGAGTGAAATGCCAAAAGTCAGATTTTTGCTGAAATTGTGACCCCGGGCCTTAGGGATTTTTTCAAAAAATATTTTTCTGCCAGTTTAGTTGTCGAGGGCTGATTTCTTCTCCTGTGATAAAAAGCCTCCTGTTTCGACCGCCAAACCTTTCACGGGAGCATTTGCAACCGTTTAGCACCATTTTTGAGTGAATTGCCAAAAGTCAGATTTTTGCTGAAATTGTGACCCCGGGGCTTAGGGATTTTTTCAAAAAATCTTTTTCCGCCGGTCAAGTTGTTGAGGGCTGATTTCTTCTCCTGTGATAAAAAGCCTTCTGTTTTGACCGCCAAACGTTTCACGGGAGCATTTGCAACCGTTTAGCACCATTTTTGAGTGAATTGCAAAAAGTCAGATTTTTTCAGAAATTGAGACCCCGGAGCTTAGGGATTTTTTCAAAAAATCTTTTTCTGCCGGTTTAGTTGTCGAGGGCTGATTTCTTCTCCTGTGATAAAAAGCCTTCTGTTTCGACCGCCAAACGTTTCAGGGGAGCATTTGCAACACTTTGGCATCATTTTTGAGTGAATTGCCAAAAGTCAGATTTTTTCAGAAATTGTGACCCCGGGGCTTAGGGATTTTTTCAAAAAATATTTTTCTGCCGGTTTAGTTGTCGAGGGCTGATTTCTTCTCCTGTGATAAAAAGCCTTCTGTTTCCTTCGCAAAAGCTTTCAGGGGAGCATTTGCAACAGTTTGGCATCATTTTTGAGTGAATTGCCAAAATTCAGATTTTTGCTGAAACTGTGACCCCGGGGCTTAGGGATTTTTTCCAAAAATATTTTTCCGCCGCTTAAGTTTTTGAGGGCTGATTTCTTCTCCTGTTATAAAAAGCCTTCTGTTTCGACCACCAAACCTTTCAGGGGAGCATTTGCAACCATTTAGCACCATGTTTGAGTGAATTGCCAAAAGTCAGATTTTTCCTGAAATTGTGACCCCGGAGCTTAGGGATTTTTTCAAAAAATCTTTTTCTGCCGGTTTAGTTGTCGAGGGCTGATTTCTTCTCTTGTGATAAAAAGCCTTCTGTTTCCTTCGCAAAAGCTTTCAGGGGAGCATTTGCAACAGTTTGGCATCATTTTTGAGTGAATTGCCAAAAGTCAGATTTTTTCAGAAATTGTGACCCCGGGGCTTAGGGATTTTTTCAAAAAATCTTTTTCCGCCGGTCAAGTTGTTGAGGGCTGATTTCTACTCCTGTGATAAAAAGCCTTCTGTTTCGACCGCCAAACCTTGCATGGGAGCATTTGCAACCGTTTAGCACCATTTTTGAGTGAATTGCCAAAAGTCAGATTTTTTCAGAAATTCAGACCCCGGAGCTTAGGGATTTTTTCAAAAAATATTTTTCCGCCGCTTAAGTTTTTGAGGGCTGATTTCTTGTCCTGTGATAAAAAGCCTTCTGTTTCGACCGCCAAACCTTTCACGGGAGCATTTGCAACCGTTTAGCACCACTTTTGAGTGAATTGCCAAAAGTCAGATTTTTGCTGAAATTGTGACCCCGGGGCTTAGGGATTTTTTCAAAAAATATTTTTCTGCCGGTTTAGTTGTCGAGGGCTGATTTCTTGTCCTGTGATAAAAAGCCTTCTGTTTCCTTCGCAAAAGCTTTCAGGGGAGCATTTGCAACAGTTTGGCATCATTTTTGAGTGAATTGCCAAAAGTCAGATTTTTGCTGAAATTGTGACCCCGGGGTTTAGGGATTTTTTCAAAAAATATTTTTCCGTCGGTCAAGTTGTTGAGGGCTGATTTCTTCTCCTGTGATAAAAAGCCTTCTGTTTCGACCGCCAAACCTTTCAGGGGAGCATTTGCAACCGTTTAGCACCATTTTTGAGTGAATTGGCAAAAGTCAGATTTTTGCTGAAATTGTGACCCCGGGGCTTAGGGATTTTTTCAAAAAATATTTTTCTGCCGATTTAGTTGTCAAGGGCTGATTTCTTGTCTTGTGATAAAAAGCCTTCTGTTTTGACCGCCAAACCTTTCACGGGAGCATTTGCAACCGTTTAGCACCATTTTTGAGTGAATTGCCAAAAGTCAGATTTTTGCTGAAATTGTGACCCCGGGGCTTAGGGATTTTTTCAAAAAATATTTTTCTGCCGGTTTAGTTGTCGAGGGCTGATTTCTTCTCTTGTGATAAAAAGCCTTCTGTTTCCTTCGCAAAAGCTTTCAGGGGAGCATTTGCAACAGTTTGGCATCATTTTTGAGTGAATTGCCAAAAGTCAGATTTTTGCTGAAATTGTGACCCCGGGGCTTAGGGATTTTTTCAAAAAATATTTTTCTGCCGGTTTAGTTGTCGAGGGCTGATTTCTTCTCCTGTGATAAAAAGCCTTCTGTTTCCTTCGCAAAAGCTTTCAGGGGAGCATTTGCAACAGTTTGGCATCATTTTTGAGTGAAATGCCAAAAGTCAGATTTTTGCTGAAATTGTGACCCCGGGCCTTAGGGATTTTTTCAAAAAATATTTTTCTGCCGGTTTAGTTGTCGAGGGCTGATTTCTTCTCCTGTGATAAAAAGCCTCCTGTTTCGACCGCCAAACCTTTCACGGGAGCATTTGCAACCGTTTAGCACCATTTTTGAGTGAATTGCCAAAAGTCAGATTTTGGCTGAAATTGTGACCCCGGGGCTTAGGGATTTTTTCAAAAAATCTTTTTCCGCCGGTCAAGTTCTCGAGGGCTGATTTCTTCTCCGGTGATAAAAAGCCTTCTGTTTCGACGGCCAAACGTTTCACGGGAGCATTTGCAACCTTATAGCACCATTTTTGAGTGAATTACCAAAAGTCAGATTTTTTCAGAAATTGAGACCCCGGGGCTTAGGGATTTTTTCAAAAAATATTTTTCTGCCGGTTAAGTTGTCGAGGGCTGATTTCTTCTCCTGTGATAAAAAGCCTTCTGTTTCCTTCGCAAAAGCTTTCAGGGGAGCATATGCAACAGTTTGGCATCATTTTTGAGTGAATTGCCAAAAGTCAGATTTTTGCTGAAATTGTGACCCCGGGGTTTAGGGATTTTTTCAAAAAATATTTTTCCGTCGGTCAAGTTGTTGAGGGCTGATTTCTTCTCCTGTGATAAAAAGCCTTCTGTTTCGACCGCCAAACCTTTCACGGGAGCATTTGCAACCGTTTAGCACCATTTTTGAGTGAATTGGCAAAAGTCAGATTTTTGCTGAAATTGTGACTTAGGGATTTTTTCAAAAAATATTTTTCTGCCGGTTTAGTTGTCAAGGGCTGATTTCTTCTCCTGTGATAAAAAGCCTTCTGTTTCCTTCGCAAAAGCTTTCAGGGAAGCATTTGCAACAGTTTGGCATCATTTTTGAGTGAATTGCCAAAAGTCAGATTTTTGCTGAAATTGTGAGAGCCAGTGTGGTGTAGTGGTTAAGAGTGGTAGTCTCCTAATCTGGGGAACCGGGTTCGCGTCTCCACTCCTCCACATGCAGCTGCTGGGTGACCTTGGGCCAGTCACACTTCTTTGAAGTCTCTCAGCCCCACTCACCTCACAGAGTGTTTGTTGTGGGGGAGGAAGGGAAAGGAGAATGTTAGCCGCTTTGAGACTCCTTAAAGGGAGTGAAAGGCCGGATATCAAATCCAAACTCTTCTTCTTCTTCTTGCTGAAATTGTGACCCCGGGGCTTAGGGATTTTTTCAAAAAATCTTTTTCCGCCGGTTAAGTTGTCGAGGGCTGATTTCTTGTCCTGTGATAAAAAGCCTTCTGTTTCGACCCCCAAACCTTTCACGGGAGCATTTGCAACCGTTTAGCACCATTTTTGAGTGAATTGCCAAAAGTCAGATTTTTACTGAAATTGTGACCCCGGGGCTTAGGGATTTTTTCAAAAAATCTTTTTCCGCCGGTTAAGTTGTCGAGGGCTGATTTCTTGTCCTGTGATAAAAAGCCTTCTGTTTCGACCGCCAAACCTTTCACGGGAGCATTTGCAACCGTTTAGCACCATTTTTGAGTGAATTGCCAAAAGTCAGGTTTTTTCAGAAATTGTGACCCCGGGGCTTAGGGATTTTTTCAAAAAATATTTTTCTGCCGGTTTAGTTGTCAAGTGCTGATTTCTTCTCCTGTGATAAAAAGCCTTCTGTTTCGACCGCCAAACCTTTCACGGGAGCATTTGCAACCGTTTAGCACCATTTTTGAGTGAATTGCCAAAAGTCAGATTTTTGCTGAAATTGTGACCCCGGGGCTTAGGGATTTTTTCAAAAAATATTTTTCCACCGGTTAAGTTGTCGAGGGCTGATTTCTTCTCTTGTGATAAAAAGCCTTCTGTTTCCTTCGCAAAAGCTTTCAGGGGAGCATTTGCAACAGTTTGGCATCATTTTTGAGTGAATTGCCAAAAGTCAGATTTTTTCAGAAATTGTGACCCCGGGGCTTAGGGATTCTTTCAAAAAATATTTTTCTGCCGGTTTAGTTGTCGAGGGCTGATTTCTTCTCCTGTGATAAAAAGCCTTCTGTTTCCTTCACAAAAGCTTTCAGGGGAGCATTTGCAACAGTTTGGCATCATTTTTGAGTGAAATGCCAAAAGTCAGATTTTTGCTGAAATTGTGACCCCGGGCCTTAGGGATTTTTTCAAAAAATATTTTTCTGCCAGTTTAGTTGTCGAGGGCTGATTTCTTCTCCTGTGATAAAAAGCCTCCTGTTTCGACCGCCAAACCTTTCACGGGAGCATTTGCAACCGTTTAGCACCATTTTTGAGTGAATTGCCAAAAGTCAGATTTTTGCTGAAATTGTGACCCCGGGGCTTAGGGATTTTTTCAAAAAATATTTTTCCACCGGTTAAGTTGTCGAGGGCTGATTTCTTCTCTTGTGATAAAAAGCCTTCTGTTTCCTTCGCAAAAGCTTTCAGGGGAGCATTTGCAACAGTTTGGCATCATTTTTGCGTGAATTGCCAAAAGTCAGATTTTTTCAGAAATTGTGACCCCGGGGCTTAGGGATTTTTTCAAAAAATATTTTTCTGCCGGTTTAGTTGTCGAGGGCTGATTTCTTCTCCTGTGATAAAAAGCCTTCTGTTTCCTTCGCAAAAGCTTTCAGGGGAGCATTTGCAACAGTTTGGCATCATTTTTGAGTGAAATGCCAAAAGTCAGATTTTTGCTGAAATTGTGACCCCGGGGCTTAGGGATTTTTTCAAAAAATCTTTTTCCGCCGGTTAAGTTGTCGAGGGCTGATTTCTTGTTCTGTTATAAAAAGCCTTCTGTTTCGACCGCCAAACCTTTCACGGGAGCATTTGCAACAGTTTAGCACCATTTTTGAGTGAATTGGCAAAAGTCAGATTTTTGCTGAAATTGTGACCCCGGGGCTTAGGGATTTTTTCAAAAAATATTTTTCTGCCGGTTTAGTTGTCGAGGGCTGATTTCTTCTCCTGTGATAAAAAGCCTTCTGTTTCCTTCGCAAAAGCTTTCAGGGGAGCATTTGCAACAGTTTGGCATCATTTTTGAGTGAATTGCCAAAAGTCAGATTTTTTCAGAAATTGTGACCCCGGGGCTTAGGGATTCTTTCAAAAAATATTTTTCTGCCGGTTTAGTTGTCGAGGGCTGATTTCTTCTCCTGTGATAAAAAGCCTTCTGTTTCCTTCACAAAAGCTTTCAGGGGAGCATTTGCAACAGTTTGGCATCATTTTTGAGTGAATTGCCAAAAGTCAGATTTTTGCTGAAATTGTGACCCCGGGGCTTAGGGATTTTTTCAAAAAATATTTTTCTGCCGGTTTAGTTGTCGAGGGCTGATTTCTTCTCCTGTGATAAAAAGCCTTCTGTTTCCTTCGCAAAAGCTTTCAGGGGAGCATTTGCAACAGTTTGGCATCATTTTTGAGTGAAATGCCAAAAGTCAGATTTTTGCTGAAATTGTGACCCCGGGGCTTAGGGATTTTTTCAAAAAATCTTTTTCTGCCGGTTAAGTTGTCGAGGGCTGATTTCTTGTTCTGTTATAAAAAGCCTTCTGTTTCGACCGCCAAACCTTTCACGGGAGCATTTGCAACCGTTTAGCACCATTTTTGAGTGAATTGGCAAAGGTCAGATTTTTGCTGAAATTGTGACCCCGGGGCTTAGGGATTTTTTCAAAAAATATTTTTCCACCGGTTAAGTTGTCGAGGGCTGATTTCTTCTCTTGTGATAAAAAGCCTTCTGTTTCCTTCGCAAAAGCTTTCAGGGGAGCTTTTGCAACAGTTTGGCATCATTTTTGCGTGAATTGCCAAAAGTCAGATTTTTTCAGAAATTGTGACCCCGGGGCTTAGGGATTTTTTCAAAAAATATTTTTCTGCCGGTTTAGTTGTCGAGGGCTGATTTCTTCTCCTGTGATAAAAAGCCTTCTGTTTCCTTCGCAAAAGCTTTCAGGGGAGCATTTGCAACAGTTTGGCATCATTTTTGAGTGAAATGCCAAAAGTCAGATTTTTGCTGAAATTGTGACCCCGGGCCTTAGGGATTTTTTCAAAAAATATTTTTCTGCCGGTTTAGTTGTCGAGGGCTGATTTCTTCTCCTGTGATAAAAAGCCTCCTGTTTCGACCGCCAAACCTTTCACGGGAGCATTTGCAACCGTTTAGCACCATTTTTGAGTGAATTGCCAAAAGTCAGATTTTGGCTGAAATTGTGACCCCGGGGCTTAGAGATTTTTTCAAAAAATCTTTTTCCGCCGGTCAAGTTGTTGAGGGCTGATTTCTTCTCCTGTGATAAAAAGCCTTCTGTTTTGACCGCCAAACGTTTCACGGGAGCATTTGCAACCGTTTAGCACCATTTTTGAGTGAATTGCAAAAAGTCAGATTTTTTCAGAAATTGAGACCCCGGAGCTTAGGGATTTTTTCAAAAAATCTTTTTCTGCCGGTTTAGTTGTCGAGGGCTGATTTCTTCTCCTGTGATAAAAAGCCTTCTGTTTCGACCGCCAAACGTTTCAGGGGAGCATTTGCAACAGTTTGGCATCATTTTTGAGTGAATTGCCAAAAGTCAGATTTTTGCTGAAATTGTGACCCCGGGGCTTAGGGATTTTTTCAAAAAATATTTTTCTGCCGGTTTAGTTGTCGAGGGCTGATTTCTTCTCCTGTGATAAAAAGCCTTCTGTTTCCTTCGCAAAAGCTTTCAGGGGAGCATTTGCAACAGTTTGGCATCATTTTTGAGTGAATTACCAAAAGTCAGATTTTTTCAGAAATTGAGACCCCGGAGCTTAGGGATTTTTTCAAAAAATCTTTTTCCGCCGGTTAAGTTGTCGAGGGCTGATTTCTTCTCCTGTGATAAAAAGCCTTCTGTTTCCTTCGCAAAAGCTTTCAGGGGAGCATTTGCAACAGTTTGGCATCATTTTTGAGTGAATTGCCAAAAGTCAGATGTTTTCAGAAATTGTGACCCCGGGGCTTAGGGATTTTTTCAAAAAATCTTTTTCCGCCGGTTAAGTTGTCGAGGGCTGATTTCTTGTCCTGTGATAAAAAGCCTTCTGTTTCGACCCCCAAACCTTTCACGGGAGCATTTGCAACCGTTTAGCACCATTTTTGAGTGAATTGCCAAAAGTCAGATTTTTGCTGAAATTGTGACCCCGGGGCTTAGGGATTTTTTCAAAAAATATTTTTCTGCCGGTTTAGTTGTCAAGTGCTGATTTCTTCTCCTGTGATAAAAAGCCTTCTGTTTCGACCGCCAAACCTTTCACGGGAGCATTTGCAACCGTTTAGCACCATTTTTGAGTGAATTGCCAAAAGTCAGATTTTTGCTGAAATTGTGACCCCGGGGCTTAGGGATTTTTTCAAAAAATATTTTTCTGCCGGTTTAGTTGTCGAGGGCTGATTTCTTCTCCTGTGATAAAAAGCCTTCTGTTTCCTTCGCAAAAGCTTTCAGGGGAGCATTTGCAACAGTTTGGCATCATTTTTGAGTGAATTGCCAAAAGTCAGATTTTTTCAGAAATTGTGACCCCGGGGCTTAGGGATTTTTTCAAAAAATCTTTGTCCGCCGGTCAAGTTGTTGAGGGCTGATTTCTTCTCCTGTGATAAAAAGCCTTCTGTTTCGATCGCCAAACGTTTCACGGGAGCATTTGCAACCATTTAGCACCATTTTTGAGTGAATTACCAAAAGTCAGATTTTTTCAGAAATTGAGACCCCGGAGCTTAGGGATTTTTTCAAAAAATCTTTTTCTGCCGGTTTAGTTGTCGAGGGCTGATTTCTTCTCTTGTGATAAAAAGCCTTCTGTTTCCTTCGCAAAAGCTTTCAGGGGAGCATTTGCAACAGTTTGGCATCATTTTTGAGTGAATTACCAAAAGTCAGATTTTTTCAGAAATTGAGACCCCGGAGCTTAGGGATTTTTTCAAAAAATCTTTTTCCGCCGGTTAAGTTGTCGAGGGCTGATTTCTTCTCCTGTGATAAAAAGCCTTCTGTTTCCTTCGCAAAAGCTTTCAGGGGAGCATTTGCAACAGTTTGGCATCATTTTTGAGTGAATTGCCAAAAGTCAGATGTTTTCAGAAATTGTGACCCCGGGGCTTAGGGATTTTTTCAAAAAATCTTTTTCTGCCGGTTTAGTTGTCGAGGGCTGATTTCTTCTCTTGTGATAAAAAGCCTTCTGTTTCCTTCGCAAAAGCTTTCAGGGGAGCATTTGCAACAGTTTGGCATCATTTTTGAGTGAATTGCCAAAAGTCAGATTTTTGCTGAAATTGTGACCCCGGGGCTTAGGGATTTTTTCAAAAAATATTTTTCTTCCGGTTTAGTTGTCAAGTGCTGATTTCTTCTCCTGTGATAAAAAGCCTTCTGTTTCGACCGCCAAACCTTTCACGGGAGCATTTGCAACCGTTTAGCACCATTTTTGAGTGAATTGCCAAAGGTCAGATTTTTGCTGAAATTGTGACCCCGGGGCTTAGGGATTTTTTCAAAAAATATTTTTCCACCGGTTAAGTTGTCGAGGGCTGATTTCTTCTCTTGTGATAAAAAGCCTTCTGTTTCCTTCGCAAAAGCTTTCAGGGGAGCTTTTGCAACAGTTTGGCATCATTTTTGCGTGAATTGCCAAAAGTCAGATTTTTTCAGAAATTGTGACCCCGGGGCTTAGGGATTTTTTCAAAAAATATTTTTCTGCCGGTTTAGTTGTCGAGGGCTGATTTCTTCTCCTGTGATAAAAAGCCTTCTGTTTCCTTCGCAAAAGCTTTCAGGGGAGCATTTGCAACAGTTTGGCATCATTTTTGAGTGAAATGCCAAAAGTCAGATTTTTGCTGAAATTGTGACCCCGGGCCTTAGGGATTTTTTCAAAAAATATTTTTCTGCCGGTTTAGTTGTCGAGGGCTGATTTCTTCTCCTGTGATAAAAAGCCTCCTGTTTCGACCGCCAAACCTTTCACGGGAGCATTTGCAACCGTTTAGCACCATTTTTGAGTGAATTGCCAAAAGTCAGATTTTGGCTGAAATTGTGACCCCGGGGCTTAGAGATTTTTTCAAAAAATCTTTTTCCGCCGGTCAAGTTGTTGAGGGCTGATTTCTTCTCCTGTGATAAAAAGCCTTCTGTTTTGACCGCCAAACGTTTCACGGGAGCATTTGCAACCGTTTAGCACCATTTTTGAGTGAATTGCAAAAAGTCAGATTTTTTCAGAAATTGAGACCCCGGAGCTTAGGGATTTTTTCAAAAAATCTTTTTCTGCCGGTTTAGTTGTCGAGGGCTGATTTCTTCTCCTGTGATAAAAAGCCTTCTGTTTCGACCGCCAAACGTTTCAGGGGAGCATTTGCAACAGTTTGGCATCATTTTTGAGTGAATTGCCAAAAGTCAGATTTTTGCTGAAATTGTGACCCCGGGGCTTAGGGATTTTTTCAAAAAATATTTTTCTGCCGGTTTAGTTGTCGAGGGCTGATTTCTTCTCCTGTGATAAAAAGCCTTCTGTTTCCTTCGCAAAAGCTTTCAGGAGAGCATTTGCAACAGTTTGGCACCATTTTTGAGTGAATTGCCAAAAGTCAGATTTTGGCTGAAATTGTGACCCCGGGGCTTAGGGATTTTTTCAAAAAATCTTTTTCCGCCGGTCAAGTTGTTGAGGGCTGATTTCTTCTCCTGTGATAAAAAGCCTTCTGTTTTGACCGCCAAACGTTTCACGGGAGCATTTGCAACCGTTTAGCACCATTTTTGAGTGAATTGCAAAAAGTCAGATTTTTTCAGAAATTGAGACCCCGGAGCTTAGGGATTTTTTCAAAAAATCTTTTTCTGCCGGTTTAGTTGTCGAGGGCTGATTTCTTCTCCTGTGATAAAAAGCCTTCTGTTTCGACCGCCAAACGTTTCAGGGGAGCATTTGCAACAGTTTGGCATCATTTTTGAGTGAATTGCCAAAAGTCAGATTTTTGCTGAAATTGTGACCCCGGGGCTTAGGGATTTTTTCAAAAAATATTTTTCTGCCGGTTTAGTTGTCGAGGGCTGATTTCTTCTCCTGTGATAAAAAGCCTTCTGTTTCCTTCGCAAAAGCTTTCAGGGGAGCATTTGCAACAGTTTGGCATCATTTTTGAGTGAATTGCCAAAAGTCAGATTTTTGCTGAAATTGTGACCCCGGGGCTTAGGGATTTTTTCAAAAAATATTTTTCCACCGGTTAAGTTGTCGAGGGCTGATTTCTTCTCTTGTGATAAAAAGCCTTCTGTTTCCTTCGCAAAAGCTTTCAGGGGAGCATTTGCAAAAGTTTGGCATCATTTTTGAGTGAATTGCCAAAAGTCAGATTTTTTCAGAAATTGTGACCCCGGGGCTTAGGGATTCTTTCAAAAAATATTTTTCTGCCGGTTTAGTTGTCGAGGGCTGATTTCTTCTCCTGTGATAAAAAGCCTTCTGTTTCCTTCACAAAAGCTTTCAGGGGAGCATTTGCAACCGTTTAGCACCATTTTTGAGTGAAATGCCAAAAGTCAGATTTTTGCTGAAATTGTGACCCCGGGGCTTAGGGATTTTTTCAAAAAATATTTTTCCACCGGTTAAGTTGTCGAGGGCTGATTTCTTCTCTTGTGATAAAAAGCCTTCTGTTTCCTTCGCAAAAGCTTTCAGGGGAGCTTTTGCAACAGTTTGGCATCATTTTTGTGTGAATTGCCAAAAGTCAGATTTTTTCAGAAATTGTGACCCCGGGGCTTAGGGATTTTTTCAAAAAATATTTTTCTGCCGGTTTAGTTGTCGAGGGCTGATTTCTTCTCCTGTGATAAAAAGCCTTCTGTTTCCTTCGCAAAAGCTTTCAGGGGAGCATTTGCAACAGTTTGGCATCATTTTTGAGTGAAATGCCAAAAGTCAGATTTTTGCTGAAATTGTGACCCCGGGGCTTAGGGATTTTTTCAAAAAATCTTTTTCCGCCGGTTAAGTTGTCGGGGGCTGATTTCTTGTTCTGTGATAAAAAGCCTTCTGTTTCGACCGCCAAACCTTTCACGGGAGCATTTGCAACCGTTTAGCACCATTTTTGAGTGAATTGCCAAAAGTCAGATTTTTGCTGAAATTGTGACCCCGGGGCTTAGGGATTTTTTCAAAAAATATTTTTCTGCCGGTTTAGTTGTCGAGGGCTGATTTCTTCTCCTGTGATAAAAAGCCTTCTGTTTCCTTCGCAAAAGCTTTCAGGGGAGCATTTGCAACAGTTTGGCATCATTTTTGAGTGAATTGCCAAAAGTCAGATTTTTTCAGAAATTGTGACCCCGGGGCTTAGGGATTTTTTCAAAAAATCTTTTTCCGCCGGTCAAGTTGTTGAGGGCTGATTTCTTCTCCTGTGATAAAAAGCCTTCTGTTTCGATCGCCAAACGTTTCACGGGAGCATTTGCAACCGTTTAGCACCATTTTTGAGTGAATTACCAAAAGTCAGATTTTTTCAGAAATTGAGACCCCGGAGCTTAGGGATTTTTTCAAAAAATCTTTTTCCGCCGGTTAAGTTGTCGAGGGCTGATTTCTTCTCCTGTGATAAAAAGCCTTCTGTTTCCTTCGCAAAAGCTTTCAGGGGAGCATTTGCAACAGTTTGGCATCATTTTTGAGTGAATTGCCAAAAGTCAGATGTTTTCAGAAATTGTGACCCCGGGGCTTAGGGATTTTTTCAAAAAATCTTTTTCCGACGGTTAAGTTGTCGAGGGCTGATTTCTTGTCCTGTGATAAAAAGCCTTCTGTTTCGACCCCCAAACCTTTCACGGGAGCATTTGCAACCGTTTAGCACCATTTTTGAGTGAATTGCCAAAAGTCAGGTTTTTTCAGAAATTGTGACCCCGGGGCTTAGGGATTTTTTCAAAAAATATTTTTCCGCCGGTTTAGTTGTCAAGTGCTGATTTCTTCTCCTGTGATAAAAAGCCTTCTGTTTCGACCGCCAAACCTTTCACGGGAGCATTTGCAACCGTTTAGCACCATTTTTGAGTGAATTGCCAAAAGTCAGATTTTTGCTGAAATTGTGACCCCGGGGCTTAGGGATTTTTTCAAAAAATATTTTTCCACCGGTTAAGTTGTCGAGGGCTGATTTCTTCTCTTGTGATAAAAAGCCTTCTGTTTCCTTCGCAAAAGCTTTCAGGGGAGCATTTGCAACAGTTTGGCATCATTTTTGAGTGAATTGCCAAAAGTCAGATTTTTTCAGAAATTGTGACCCCGGGGCTTAGGGATTCTTTCAAAAAATATTTTTCTGCCGGTTTAGTTGTCGAGGGCTGATTTCTTCTCCTGTGATAAAAAGCCTTCTGTTTCCTTCACAAAAGCTTTCAGGGGAGCATTTGCAACAGTTTGGCATCATTTTTGAGTGAAATGCCAAAAGTCAGATTTTTGCTGAAATTGTGACCCCGGGCCTTAGGGATTTTTTCAAAAAATATTTTTCTGCCAGTTTAGTTGTCGAGGGCTGATTTCTTCTCCTGTGATAAAAAGCCTTCTGTTTCGACCGCCAAACCTTTCACGGGAGCATTTGCAACCGTTTAGCACCATTTTTGAGTGAATTGCCAAAAGTCAGATTTTTGCTGAAATTGTGACCCCGGGGCTTAGGGATTTTTTCAAAAAATATTTTTCCACCGGTTAAGTTGTCGAGGGCTGATTTCTTCTCTTGTGATAAAAAGCCTTGTGTTTCCTTCGCAAAAGCTTTCAGGGGAGCATTTGCAACAGTTTGGCATCATTTTTGAGTGAATTGCCAAAAGTCAGATTTTTTCAGAAATTGTGACCCCGGGGCTTAGGGATTTTTTCAAAAAATATTTTTCTGCCGGTTTAGTTGTCGAGGGCTGATTTCTTCTCCTGTGATAAAAAGCCTTCTGTTTCCTTCGCAAAAGCTTTCAGGGGAGCATTTGCAACAGTTTGGCATCATTTTTGAGTGAATTGCCAAAAGTCAGATTTTTTCAGAAATTGTGACCCCGGGGCTTAGGGATTTTTTCAAAAAATCTTTTTCCGCCGGTCAAGTTGTTGAGGGCTGATTTCTTCTCCTGTGATAAAAAGCCTTCTGTTTCGATCGCCAAACGTTTCACGGGAGCATTTGCAACCGTTTAGCACCATTTTTGAGTGAATTACCAAAAGTCAGATTTTTTCAGAAATTGTGACCCCGGAGCTTAGGGATTTTTTCAAAAAATCTTTTTCCGCCGGTTAAGTTGTCGAGGGCTGATTTCTTCTCCTGTGATAAAAAGCCTTCTGTTTCCTTCGCAAAAGCTTTCAGGGGAGCATTTGCAACAGTTTGGCATCATTTTTGAGTGAATTGCCAAAAGTCAGATGTTTTCAGAAATTGTGACCCCGGGGCTTAGGGATTTTTTCAAAAAATCTTTTTCCGCCGGTTAAGTTGTCGAGGGCTGATTTCTTGTCCTGTGATAAAAAGCCTTCTGTTTCGACCCCCAAACCTTTCACGGGAGCATTTGCAACCGTTTAGCACCATTTTTTAGTGAATTGCCAAAAGTCAGATTTTTGCTGAAATTGTGACCCCGGGGCTTAGGGATTTTTTCAAAAAATCTTTTTCCGCCGGTTAAGTTGTTGAGGGCTGATTTCTTGTCCTGTGATAAAAAGCCTTCTGTTTCGACCGCCAAACCTTTCACGGGAGCATTTGCAACCGTTTAGCACCATTTTTGAGTGAATTGCCAAAAGTCAGGTTTTTTCAGAAATTGTGACCCCGGGGCTTAGGGATTTTTTCAAAAAATATTTTTCTGCCGGTTTAGTTGTCAAGTGCTGATTTCTTGTTCTGTTATAAAAAGCCTTCTGTTTCGACCGCCAAACCTTTCACGGGAGCATTTGCAACCGTTTAGCACCATTTTTGAGTGAATTGCCAAAAGTCAGATTTTTGCTGAAATTGTGACCCCGGGGCTTAGGGATTTTTTCAAAAAATATTTTTCCACCGGTTAAGTTGTCGAGGGCTGATTTCTTCTCTTGTGATAAAAAGCCTTCTGTTTCCTTCGCAAAAGCTTTCAGGGGAGCATTTGCAACAGTTTGGCATCATTTTTGAGTGAATTGCCAAAAGTCAGATTTTTTCAGAAATTGTGACCCCGGGGCTTAGGGATTCTTTCAAAAAATATTTTTCTGCCGGTTTAGTTGTCGAGGGCTGATTTCTTCTCCTGTGATAAAAAGCCTTCTGTTTCCTTCACAAAAGCTTTCAGGGGAGCATTTGCAACAGTTTGGCATCATTTTTGAGTGAAATGCCAAAAGTCAGATTTTTGCTGAAATTGTGACCCCGGGCCTTAGGGATTTTTTCAAAAAATATTTTTCTGCCAGTTTAGTTGTCGAGGGCTGATTTCTTCTCCTGTGATAAAAAGCCTCCTGTTTCGACCGCAAAACCTTTCACGGGAGCATTTGCAACCGTTTAGCACCATTTTTGAGTGAATTGCCAAAAGTCAGATTTTTGCTGAAATTGTGACCCCGGGGCTTAGGGATTTTTTCAAAAAATATTTTTCCACCGGTTAAGTTGTCGAGGGCTGATTTCTTCTCTTGTGATAAAAAGCCTTCTGTTTCCTTCGCAAAAGCTTTCAGGGGAGCATTTGCAACAGTTTGGCATCATTTTTGAGTGAATTGCCAAAAGTCAGATTTTTTCAGAAATTGTGACCCCGGGGCTTAGGGATTTTTTCAAAAAATATTTTTCTGCCGGTTTAGTTGTCGAGGGCTGATTTCTTCTCCTGTGATAAAAAGCCTTCTGTTTCCTTCGCAAAAGCTTTCAGGGGAGCATTTGCAACAGTTTGGCATCATTTTTGAGTGAAATGCCAAAAGTCAGATTTTTGCTGAAATTGTGACCCCGGGGCTTAGGGATTTTTTCAAAAAATATTTTTCTGCTGGTTTAGTTGTCAAGGGCTGATTTCTTGTCCTGTGATAAAAAGCCTTCTGTTTCGACCGCCAAACCTTTCACGGGAGCATTTGCAACCGTTTAGCACCATTTTTGAGTGAATTGCCAAAGGTCAGATTTTTGCTGAAATTGTGACCCCGGGGCTTAGGGATTTTTTCAAAAAATATTTTTCCACCGGTTAAGTTGTCGAGGGCTGATTTCTTCTCTTGTGATAAAAAGCCTTCTGTTTCCTTCGCAAAAGCTTTCAGGGGAGCATTTGCAACAGTTTGGCATCATTTTTGCGTGAATTGCCAAAAGTCAGATTTTTTCAGAAATTGTGACCCCGGGGCTTAGGGATTTTTTCAAAAAATCTTTTTCCGCCGGTTAAGTTGTCGAGGGCTGATTTCTTGTCCTGTGATAAAAAGCCTTCTGTTTCGACCGCCAAACCTTTCACGGGAGCATTTGCAACCGTTTAGCACCATTTTTGAGTGAATTGCCAAAAGTCAGGTTTTTTCAGAAATTGTGACCCCGGGCCTTAGGGATTTTTTCAAAAAATATTTTTCTGCCGGTTTAGTTGTCAAGTGCTGATTTCTTCTCCTGTGATAAAAAGCCTTCTGTTTCGACCGCCAAACCTTTCACGGGAGCATTTGCAACCGTTTAGCACCATTTTTGAGTGAATTGCCAAAAGTCAGATTTTTGCTGAAATTGTGACCCCGGGGCTTAGGGATTTTTTCAAAAAATATTTTTCCACCGGTTAAGTTGTCGAGGGCTGATTTCTTCTCCTGTGATAAAAAGCCTTCTGTTTCCTTCGCAAAAGCTTTCAGGGGAGCATTTGCAACAGTTTGGCATCATTTTTGAGTGAATTGCCAAAAGTCAGATTTTTGCTGAAACTGTGACCCCGGGGCTTAGGGATTTTTTCAAAAAATCTTTTTCCGCCGGTTAAGTTGTCGAGGGCTGATTTCTTGTCCTGTGATAAAAAGCCTTCTGTTTCGACCGCCAAACCTTTCACGGGAGCATTTGCAACCGTTTAGCACCATTTTTGAGTGAATTGCCAAAAGTCAGATTTTTTCAGAAATTGTGACCCCGGGGCTTAGGGATTTTTTCAAAAAATATTTTTCTGCCGGTTTAGTTGTCGAGGGCTGATTTCTTCTCCTGTGATAAAAAGCCTTCTGTTTCCTTCGCAAAAGCTTTCAGGGGAGCATTTGCAACAGTTTGGCATCATTTTTGAGTGAAATGCCAAAAGTCAGATTTTTGCTGAAATTGTGACCCCGGGCCTTAGGGATTTTTTCAAAAAATATTTTTCTGCCAGTTTAGTTGTCGAGGGCTGATTTCTTCTCCTGTGATAAAAAGCCTCCTGTTTCGACCGCCAAACCTTTCACGGGAGCATTTGCAACCGTTTAGCACCATTTTTGAGTGAATTACCAAAAGTCAGATTTTTTCAGAAATTGAGACCCCGGAGCTTAGGGATTTTTTCAAAAAATCTTTTTCCGCCGGTTAAGTTGTCGAGGGCTGATTTCTTCTCCTGTGATAAAAAGCCTTCTGTTTCCTTCGCAAAAGCTTTCAGGGGAGCATTTGCAACAGTTTGGCATCATTTTTGAGTGAATTACCAAAAGTCAGATTTTTTCAGAAATTGAGACCCCGGAGCTTAGGGATTTTTTCAAAAAATCTTTTTCCGCCGGTTAAGTTGTCGAGGGCTGATTTCTTGTCCTGTGATAAAAAGCCTTCTGTTTCGACCGCCAAACCTTTCACGGGAGCATTTGCAACCGTTTAGCACCATTTTTGAGTGAATTGCCAAAAGTCAGGTTTTTTCAGAAATTGTGACCCCGGGGCTTAGGGATTTTTTCAAAAAATATTTTTCTGCCGGTTTAGTTGTCAAGTGCTGATTTCTTGTTCTGTTATAAAAAGCCTTCTGTTTCGACCGCCAAACCTTTCACGGGAGCATTTGCAACCGTTTAGCACCATTTTTGAGTGAATTGCCAAAAGTCAGATTTTTGCTGAAATTGTGACCCCGGGGCTTAGGGATTTTTTCAAAAAATATTTTTCCACCGGTTAAGTTGTCGAGGGCTGATTTCTTCTCTTGTGATAAAAAGCCTTCTGTTTCCTTCGCAAAAGCTTTCAGGGGAGCATTTGCAACAGTTTGGCATCATTTTTGAGTGAATTGCCAAAAGTCAGATTTTTTCAGAAATTGTGACCCCGGGGCTTAGGGATTCTTTCAAAAAATATTTTTCTGCCGGTTTAGTTGTCGAGGGCTGATTTCTTCTCCTGTGATAAAAAGCCTTCTGTTTCCTTCACAAAAGCTTTCAGGGGAGCATTTGCAACAGTTTGGCATCATTTTTGAGTGAAATGCCAAAAGTCAGATTTTTGCTGAAATTGTGACCCCGGGCCTTAGGGATTTTTTCAAAAAATATTTTTCTGCCAGTTTAGTTGTCGAGGGCTGATTTCTTCTCCTGTGATAAAAAGCCTCCTGTTTCGACCGCAAAACCTTTCACGGGAGCATTTGCAACCGTTTAGCACCATTTTTGAGTGAATTGCCAAAAGTCAGATTTTTGCTGAAATTGTGACCCCGGGGCTTAGGGATTTTTTCAAAAAATATTTTTCCACCGGTTAAGTTGTCGAGGGCTGATTTCTTCTCTTGTGATAAAAAGCCTTCTGTTTCCTTCGCAAAAGCTTTCAGGGGAGCATTTGCAACAGTTTGGCATCATTTTTGAGTGAATTGCCAAAAGTCAGATTTTTTCAGAAATTGTGACCCCGGGGCTTAGGGATTTTTTCAAAAAATATTTTTCTACCGGTTTAGTTGTCGAGGGCTGATTTCTTCTCCTGTGATAAAAAGCCTTCTGTTTCCTTCGCAAAAGCTTTCAGGGGAGCATTTGCAACAGTTTGGCATCATTTTTGAGTGAAATGCCAAAAGTCAGATTTTTGCTGAAATTGTGACCCCGGGGCTTAGGGATTTTTTCAAAAAATATTTTTCTGCTGGTTTAGTTGTCAAGGGCTGATTTCTTGTCCTGTGATAAAAAGCCTTCTGTTTCGACCGCCAAACCTTTCACGGGAGCATTTGCAACCGTTTAGCACCATTTTTGAGTGAATTGCCAAAGGTCAGATTTTTGCTGAAATTGTGACCCCGGGGCTTAGGGATTTTTTCAAAAAATATTTTTCCACCGGTTAAGTTGTCGAGGGCTGATTTCTTCTCTTGTGATAAAAAGCCTTCTGTTTCCTTCGCAAAAGCTTTCAGGGGAGCATTTGCAACAGTTTGGCATCATTTTTGCGTGAATTGCCAAAAGTCAGATTTTTTCAGAAATTGTGACCCCGGGGCTTAGGGATTTTTTCAAAAAATCTTTTTCCGCCGGTTAAGTTGTCGAGGGCTGATTTCTTGTCCTGTGATAAAAAGCCTTCTGTTTCGACCGCCAAACCTTTCACGGGAGCATTTGCAACCGTTTAGCACCATTTTTGAGTGAATTGCCAAAAGTCAGGTTTTTTCAGAAATTGTGACCCCGGGCCTTAGGGATTTTTTCAAAAAATATTTTTCTGCCGGTTTAGTTGTCAAGTGCTGATTTCTTCTCCTGTGATAAAAAGCCTTCTGTTTCGACCGCCAAACCTTTCACGGGAGCATTTGCAACCGTTTAGCACCATTTTTGAGTGAATTGCCAAAAGTCAGATTTTTGCTGAAATTGTGACCCCGGGGCTTAGGGATTTTTTCAAAAAATATTTTTCCACCGGTTAAGTTGTCGAGGGCTGATTTCTTCTCCTGTGATAAAAAGCCTTCTGTTTCCTTCGCAAAAGCTTTCAGGGGAGCATTTGCAACAGTTTGGCATCATTTTTGAGTGAATTGCCAAAAGTCAGATTTTTGCTGAAACTGTGACCCCGGGGCTTAGGGATTTTTTCAAAAAATCTTTTTCCGCCGGTTAAGTTGTCGAGGGCTGATTTCTTGTCCTGTGATAAAAAGCCTTCTGTTTCGACCGCCAAACCTTTCACGGGAGCATTTGCAACCGTTTAGCACCATTTTTGAGTGAATTGCCAAAAGTCAGATTTTTGCTGAAATTGTGACCCCGGGGCTTAGGGATTTTTTCAAAAAATATTTTTCTGCCGGTTTAGTTGTCGAGGGCTGATTTCTTCTCCTGTGATAAAAAGCCTTCTGTTTCCTTCGCAAAAGCTTTCAGGGGAGCATTTGCAACAGTTTGGCATCATTTTTGAGTGAAATGCCAAAAGTCAGATTTTTGCTGAAATTGTGACCCCGGGCCTTAGGGATTTTTTCAAAAAATATTTTTCTGCCAGTTTAGTTGTCGAGGGCTGATTTCTTCTCCTGTGATAAAAAGCCTCCTGTTTCGACCGCCAAACCTTTCACGGGAGCATTTGCAACCGTTTAGCACCATTTTTGAGTGAATTACCAAAAGTCAGATTTTTTCAGAAATTGAGACCCCGGAGCTTAGGGATTTTTTCAAAAAATCTTTTTCCGCCGGTTAAGTTGTCGAGGGCTGATTTCTTCTCCTGTGATAAAAAGCCTTCTGTTTCCTTCGCAAAAGCTTTCAGGGGAGCATTTGCAACAGTTTGGCATCATTTTTGAGTGAATTACCAAAAGTCAGATTTTTTCAGAAATTGAGACCCCGGAGCTTAGGGATTTTTTCAAAAAATCTTTTTCCGCCGGTTAAGTTGTCGAGGGCTGATTTCTTGTCCTGTGATAAAAAGCCTTCTGTTTCGACCCCCAAACCTTTCACGGGAGCATTTGCAACCGTTTAGCACCATTTTTTAGTGAATTGCCAAAAGTCAGATTTTTGCTGAAATTGTGACCCCGGGGCTTAGGGATTTTTTCAAAAAATCTTTTTCCGCCGGTTAAGTTGTCGAGGGCTGATTTCTTGTCCTGTGATAAAAAGCCTTCTGTTTCGACCGCCAAACCTTTCACGGGAGCATTTGCAACCGTTTAGCACCATTTTTGAGTGAATTGCCAAAAGTCAGGTTTTTTCAGAAATTGTGACCCCGGGGCTTAGGGATTTTTTCAAAAAATATTTTTCTGCCGGTTTAGTTGTCAAGTGCTGATTTCTTCTCCTGTGATAAAAAGCCTTCTGTTTCGACCGCCAAACCTTTCACGGGAGCATTTGCAACCGTTTAGCACCATTTTTGAGTGAATTGCCAAAAGTCAGATTTTTGCTGAAATTGTGACCCCGGGGCTTAGGGATTTTTTCAAAAAATATTTTTCTGCCGGTTTAGTTGTCGAGGGCTGATTTCTTCTCCTGTGATAAAAAGCCTTCTGTTTCCTTCGCAAAAGCTTTCAGGGGAGCATTTGCAACAGTTTGGCATCATTTTTGAGTGAATTGCCAAAAGTCAGATTTTTTCAGAAATTGTGACCCCGGGGCTTAGGGATTTTTTCAAAAAATCTTTTTCCGCCGGTCAAGTTGTTGAGGGCTGATTTCTTCTCCTGTGATAAAAAGCCTTCTGTTTCGATCGCCAAACGTTTCACGGGAGCATTTGCAACCATTTAGCACCATTTTTGAGTGAATTACCAAAAGTCAGATTTTTTCAGAAATTGAGACACCGGAGCTTAGGGATTTTTTCAAAAAATATTTTTCCACCGGTTAAGTTGTCGAGGGCTGATTTCTTCTCTTGTGATAAAAAGCCTTCTGTTTCCTTCGCAAAAGCTTTCAGGGGAGCATTTGCAACAGTTTGGCATCATTTTTGCGTGAATTGCCAAAAGTCAGATTTTTTCAGAAATTGTGACCCCGGGGCTTAGGGATTTTTTCAAAAAATCTTTTTCCGCCGGTTAAGTTGTCGAGGGCTGATTTCTTGTCCTGTGATAAAAAGCCTTCTGTTTCGACCGCCAAACCTTTCACGGGAGCATTTGCAACCGTTTAGCACCATTTTTGAGTGAATTGCCAAAAGTCAGGTTTTTTCAGAAATTGTGACCCCTGGCCTTAGGGATTTTTTCAAAAAATATTTTTCTACCGGTTTAGTTGTCAAGTGCTGATTTCTTCTCCTGTGATAAAAAGCCTTCTGTTTCGACCGCCAAACCTTTCACGGGAGCATTTGCAACCGTTTAGCACCATTTTTGAGTGAATTGCCAAAAGTCAGATTTTTGCTGAAATTGTGACCCCGGGGCTTAGGGATTTTTTCAAAAAATATTTTTCCACCGGTTAAGTTGTCGAGGGCTGATTTCTTCTCCTGTGATAAAAAGCCTTCTGTTTCCTTCGCAAAAGCTTTCAGGGGAGCATTTGCAACAGTTTGGCATCATTTTTGAGTGAATTGCCAAAAGTCAGATTTTTGCTGAAACTGTGACCCCGGGGCTTAGGGATTTTTTCAAAAAATCTTTTTCCGCCGGTTAAGTTGTCGAGGGCTGATTTCTTGTCCTGTGATAAAAAGCCTTCTGTTTCGACCGCCAAACCTTTCACGGGAGCATTTGCAACCGTTTAGCACCATTTTTGAGTGAATTGCCAAAAGTCAGATTTTTGCTGAAATTGTGACCCCGGGGCTTAGGGATTTTTTCAAAAAATATTTTTCTGCCGGTTTAGTTGTCGAGGGCTGATTTCTTCTCCTGTGATAAAAAGCCTTCTGTTTCCTTCGCAAAAGCTTTCAGGGGAGCATTTGCAACAGTTTGGCATCATTTTTGAGTGAAATGCCAAAAGTCAGATTTTTGCTGAAATTGTGACCCCGGGCCTTAGGGATTTTTTCAAAAAATATTTTTCTGCCAGTTTAGTTGTCGAGGGCTGATTTCTTCTCCTGTGATAAAAAGCCTCCTGTTTCGACCGCCAAACCTTTCACGGGAGCATTTGCAACCGTTTAGCACCATTTTTGAGTGAATTACCAAAAGTCAGATTTTTTCAGAAATTGAGACCCCGGAGCTTAGGGATTTTTTCAAAAAATCTTTTTCCGCCGGTTAAGTTGTCGAGGGCTGATTTCTTCTCCTGTGATAAAAAGCCTTCTGTTTCCTTCGCAAAAGCTTTCAGGGGAGCATTTGCAACAGTTTGGCATCATTTTTGAGTGAATTACCAAAAGTCAGATTTTTTCAGAAATTGAGACCCCGGAGCTTAGGGATTTTTTCAAAAAATCTTTTTCCGCCGGTTAAGTTGTCGAGGGCTGATTTCTTCTCCTGTGATAAAAAGCCTTCTGTTTCCTTCGCAAAAGCTTTCAGGGGAGCATTTGCAACAGTTTGGCATCATTTTTGAGTGAATTGCCAAAAGTCAGATGTTTTCAGAAATTGTGACCCCGGGGCTTAGGGATTTTTTCAAAAAATCTTTTTCCGCCGGTTAAGTTGTCGAGGGCTGATTTCTTGTCCTGTGATAAAAAGCCTTCTGTTTCGACCCCCAAACCTTTCACGGGAGCATTTGCAACCGTTTAGCACCATTTTTGAGTGAATTGCCAAAAGTCAGGTTTTTTCAGAAATTGTGACCCCGGGGCTTAGGGATTTTTTCAAAAAATATTTTTCTGCCGGTTTAGTTGTCAAGTGCTGATTTCTTCTCCTGTGATAAAAAGCCTTCTGTTTCGACCGCCAAACCTTTCACGGGAGCATTTGCAACCGTTTAGCACCATTTTTGAGTGAATTGCCAAAAGTCAGATTTTTGCTGAAATTGTGACCCCGGGGCTTAGGGATTTTTTCAAAAAATATTTTTCTGCCGGTTTAGTTGTCGAGGGCTGATTTCTTCTCCTGTGATAAAAAGCCTTCTGTTTCCTTCGCAAAAGCTTTCAGGGGAGCATTTGCAACAGTTTGGCATCATTTTTGAGTGAATTGCCAAAAGTCAGATTTTTTCAGAAATTGTGACCCCGGGGCTTAGGGATTTTTTCAAAAAATCTTTTTCCACCGGTCAAGTTGTTGAGGGCTGATTTCTTCTCCTGTGATAAAAAGCCTTCTGTTTCTATCGCCAAACGTTTCACGGGAGCATTTGCAACCATTTAGCACCATTTTTGAGTGAATTACCAAAAGTCAGATTTTTTCAGAAATTGAGACACCGGAGCTTAGGGATTTTTTCAAAAAATCTTTTTCTGCCGGTTTAGTTGTCGAGGGCTGATTTCTTCTCTTGTGATAAAAAGCCTTCTGTTTCCTTCGCAAAAGCTTTCAGGGGAGCATTTGCAACAGTTTGGCATCATTTTTGAGTGAATTACCAAAAGTCAGATTTTTTCAGAAATTGAGACCCCGGAGCTTAGGGATTTTTTCAAAAAATCTTTTTCCGCCGGTTAAGTTGTCGAGGGCTGATTTCTTCTCCTGTGATAAAAAGCCTTCTGTTTCCTTCGCAAAAGCTTTCAGGGGAGCATTTGCAACAGTTTGGCATCATTTTTGAGTGAATTGCCAAAAGTCAGATGTTTTCAGAAATTGTGACCCCGGGGCTTAGGGATTTTTTCAAAAAATCTTTTTCCGCCGGTTAAGTTGTCGAGGGCTGATTTCTTGTCCTGTGATAAAAAGCCTCCTGTTTCGACCCCCAAACCTTTCACGGGAGCATTTGCAACCGTTTAGCACCATTTTTGAGTGAATTGCCAAAAGTCAGATTTTTGCTGAAACTGTGACCCCGGGGCTTAGGGATTTTTTCAAAAAATCTTTTTCTGCCGGTTTAGTTGTCAAGTGCTGATTTCTTCTCCTGTGATAAAAAGCCTTCTGTTTCGACCGCCAAACCTTTCACGGGAGCATTTGCAACCGTTTAGCACCATTTTTGAGTGAATTGCCAAAAGTCAGATTTTTGCTGAAATTGTGACCCCGGGGCTTAGGGATTTTTTCAAAAAATATTTTTCTGCCGGTTTAGTTGTCGAGGGCTGATTTCTTCTCCTGTGATAAAAAGCCTTCTGTTTCCTTCGCAAAAGCTTTCAGGGGAGCATTTGCAACAGTTTGGCATCATTTTTGAGTGAATTGCCAAAAGTCAGATTTTTTCAGAAATTGTGACCCCGGGGCTTAGGGATTTTTTCAAAAAATCTTTTTCCGCCGGTCAAGTTGTTGAGGGCTGATTTCTTCTCCTGTGATAAAAAGCCTCCTGTTTCGACCGCCAAACCTTTCACGGGAGCATTTGCAACCGTTTAGCACCATTTTTGAGTGAATTACCAAAAGTCAGATTTTTTCAGAAATTGAGACCCCGGAGCTTAGGGATTTTTTCAAAAAATCTTTTTCTGCCGGTTTAGTTGTCGAGGGCTGATTTCTTCTCCTGTGATAAAAAGCCTTCTGTTTCCTTCGCAAAAGCTTTCAGGGGAGCATTTGCAACAGTTTGGCATCATTTTTGAGTGAATTACCAAAAGTCAGATTTTTTCAGAAATTGAGACCCCGGAGCTTAGGGATTTTTTCAAAAAATCTTTTTCCGCCGGTTAAGTTGTCGAGGGCTGATTTCTTCTCCTGTGATAAAAAGCCTTCTGTTTCCTTCGCAAAAGCTTTCAGGGGAGCATTTGCAACAGTTTGGCATCATTTTTGAGTGAATTGCCAAAAGTCAGATGTTTTCAGAAATTGTGACCCCGGGGCTTAGGGATTTTTTCAAAAAATCTTTTTCCGCCGGTTAAGTTGTCGAGGGCTGATTTCTTGTCCTGTGATAAAAAGCCTTCTGTTTCGACCCCCAAACCTTTCACGGGAGCATTTGCAACCGTTTAGCACCATTTTTGAGTCAATTCGCAAAAGTCAGGTTTTTTCAGAAATTGTGACCCCGGGGCTTAGGGATTTTTTCAAAAAATATTTTTCTGCCGGTTTAGTTGTCAAGTGCTGATTTCTTCTCCTGTGATAAAAAGCCTTCTGTTTCGACCGCCAAACCTTTCACGGGAGCATTTGCAACCGTTTAGCACCATTTTTGAGTGAATTGCCAAAAGTCAGATTTTTGCTGAAATTGTGACCCCGGGGCTTAGGGATTTTTTCAAAAAATATTTTTCTGCCGGTTTAGTTGTCGAGGGCTGATTTCTTCTCCTGTGATAAAAAGCCTTCTGTTTCCTTCGCAAAAGCTTTCAGGGGAGCATTTGCAACAGTTTGGCATCATTTTTGAGTGAATTGCCAAAAGTCAGATTTTTTCAGAAATTGTGACCCCGGGGCTTAGGGATTTTTTCAAAAAATCTTTTTCCGCCGGTCAAGTTGTTGAGGGCTGATTTCTTCTCCTGTGATAAAAAGCCTTCTGTTTCGATCGCCAAACGTTTCACGGGAGCATTTGCAACCATTTAGCACCATTTTTGAGTGAATTACCAAAAGTCAGATTTTTTCAGAAATTGAGACCCCGGAGCTTAGGGATTTTTTCAAAAAATCTTTTTCTGCCGGTTTAGTTGTCGAGGGCTGATTTCTTCTCTTGTGATAAAAAGCCTTCTGTTTCCTTCGCAAAAGCTTTCAGGGGAGCATTTGCAACAGTTTGGCATCATTTTTGAGTGAATTACCAAAAGTCAGATTTTTTCAGAAATTGAGACCCCGGAGCTTAGGGATTTTTTCAAAAAATCTTTTTCCGCCGGTTAAGTTGTCGAGGGCTGATTTCTTCTCCTGTGATAAAAAGCCTTCTGTTTCCTTCGCAAAAGCTTTCAGGGGAGCATTTGCAACAGTATGGCATCATTTTTGAGTGAATTGCCAAAAGTCAGATGTTTTCAGAAATTGTGACCCCGGGGCTTAGGGATTTTTTCAAAAAATCTTTTTCCGCCGGTTAAGTTGTCGAGGGCTGATTTCTTGTCCTGTGATAAAAAGCCTTCTGTTTCGACCCCCAAACCTTTCACGGGAGCATTTGCAACCGTTTAGCACCATTTTTGAGTCAATTGCCAAAAGTCAGATTTTTTCAGAAATTGAGACCCCCGGAGCTTAGGGATTTTTTCAAAAAATCTTTTTCTGCCGGTTTAGTTGTCGAGGGCTGATTTCTTCTCTTGTGATAAAAAGCCTTCTGTTTCCTTCGCAAAAGCTTTCAGGGGAGCATTTGCAACAGTTTGGCATCATTTTTGAGTGAATTGCCAAAAGTCAGATTTTTGCTGAAATTGTGACCCCGGGGCTTAGGGATTTTTTCAAAAAATATTTTTCTTCCGGTTTAGTTGTCAAGTGCTGATTTCTTCTCCTGTGATAAAAAGCCTTCTGTTTCGACCGCCAAACCTTTCACGGGAGCATTTGCAACCGTTTAGCACCATTTTTGAGTGAATTGCCAAAGGTCAGATTTTTGCTGAAATTGTGACCCCGGGGCTTAGGGATTTTTTCAAAAAATATTTTTCCACCGGTTAAGTTGTCGAGGGCTGATTTCTTCTCTTGTGATAAAAAGCCTTCTGTTTCCTTCGCAAAAGCTTTCAGGGGAGCTTTTGCAACAGTTTGGCATCATTTTTGCGTGAATTGCCAAAAGTCAGATTTTTTCAGAAATTGTGACCCCGGGGCTTAGGGATTTTTTCAAAAAATATTTTTCTGCCGGTTTAGTTGTCGAGGGCTGATTTCTTCTCCTGTGATAAAAAGTCTTCTGTTTCCTTCGCAAAAGCTTTCAGGGGAGCATTTGCAACAGTTTGGCATCATTTTTGAGTGAAATGCCAAAAGTCAGATTTTTGCTGAAATTGTGACCCCGGGCCTTAGGGATTTTTTCAAAAAATATTTTTCTGCCGGTTTAGTTGTCGAGGGCTGATTTCTTCTCCTGTGATAAAAAGCCTCCTGTTTCGACCGCCAAACCTTTCACGGGAGCATTTGCAACCGTTTAGCACCATTTTTGAGTGAATTGCCAAAAGTCAGATTTTGGCTGAAATTGTGACCCCGGGGCTTAGGGATTTTTTCAAAAAATCTTTTTCCGCCGGTCAAGTTGTTGAGGGCTGATTTCTTCTCCTGTGATAAAAAGCCTTCTGTTTTGACCGCCAAACGTTTCACGGGAGCATTTGCAACCGTTTAGCACCATTTTTGAGTGAATTGCAAAAAGTCAGATTTTTTCAGAAATTGAGACCCCGGAGCTTAGGGATTTTTTCAAAAAATCTTTTTCTGCCGGTTTAGTTGTCGAGGGCTGATTTCTTCTCCTGTGATAAAAAGCCTTCTGTTTCGACCGCCAAACGTTTCAGGGGAGCATTTGCAACAGTTTGGCATCATTTTTGAGTGAATTGCCAAAAGTCAGATTTTTTCAGAAATTGTGACCCCGGGGCTTAGGGATTCTTTCAAAAAATATTTTTCTGCCGGTTTAGTTGTCGAGGGCTGATTTCTTCTCCTGTGATAAAAAGCCTTCTGTTTCCTTCACAAAAGCTTTCAGGGGAGCATTTGCAACAGTTTGGCATCATTTTTGAGTGAAATGCCAAAAGTCAGATTTTTGCTGAAATTGTGACCCCGGGCCTTAGGGATTTTTTCAAAAAATATTTTTCCACCGGTTAAGTTGTCGAGGGCTGATTTCTTCTCTTGTGATAAAAAGCCTTCTGTTTCCTTCGCAAAAGCTTTCAGGGGAGCATTTGCAACAGTTTGGCATCATTTTTGAGTGAATTGCCAAAAGTCAGATTTTTTCAGAAATTGTGACCCCGGGGCTTAGGGATTTTTTCAAAAAATATTTTTCTGCCGGTTTAGTTGTCGAGGGCTGATTTCTTCTCCTGTGATAAAAAGCCTTCTGTTTCCTTCGCAAAAGCTTTCAGGGGAGCATTTGCAACAGTTTGGCATCATTTTTGAGTGAAATGCCAAAAGTCAGATTTTTGCTGAAATTGTGACCCCGGGGCTTAGGGATTTTTTCAAAAAATATTTTTCTGCCGGTTTAGTTGTCAAGGGCTGATTTCTTGTCCTGTGATAAAAAGCCTTCTGTTTCGACCGCCAAACCTTTCACGGGAGCATTTGCAACCGTTTAGCACCATTTTTGAGTGAATTGCCAAAGGTCAGATTTTTGCTGAAATTGTGACCCCGGGGCTTAGGGATTTTTTCAAAAAATATTTTTCCACCGGTTAAGTTGTCGAGGGCTGATTTCTTCTCTTGTGATAAAAAGCCTTCTGTTTCCTTCGCAAAAGCTTTCAGGGGAGCTTTTGCAACAGTTTGGCATCATTTTTGCGTGAATTGCCAAAAGTCAGATTTTTTCAGAAATTGTGACCCCGGGGCTTAGGGATTTTTTCAAAAAATATTTTTCTGCCGGTTTAGTTGTCGAGTGCTGATTTCTTCTCCTGTGATAAAAAGCCTTCTGTTTCCTTCGCAAAAGCTTTCAGGGGAGCATTTGCAACAGTTTGGCATCATTTTTGAGTGAAATGCCAAAAGTCAGATTTTTGCTGAAATTGTGACCCCGGGCCTTAGGGATTTTTTCAAAAAATATTTTTCTGCCGGTTTAGTTGTCGAGGGCTGATTTCTTCTCCTGTGATAAAAAGCCTCCTGTTTCGACCGCCAAACCTTTCACGGGAGCATTTGCAACCGTTTAGCACCATTTTTGAGTGAATTGCCAAAAGTCAGATTTTTGCTGAAATTGTGACCCCGGGGCTTAGGGATTTTTTCAAAAAATCTTTTTCCGCCGGTCAAGTTGTTGAGGGCTGATTTCTTCTCCTGTGATAAAAAGCCTTCTGTTTTGACCGCCAAACGTTTCACGGGAGCATTTGCAACCGTTTAGCACCATTTTTGAGTGAATTGCAAAAAGTCAGATTTTTTCAGAAATTGAGACCCCGGAGCTTAGGTATTTTTTCAAAAAATCTTTTTCTGCCGGTTTAATTGTCGAGGGCTGATTTCTTCTCCTGTGATAAAAAGCCTTCTGTTTCGACCGCCAAACGTTTCAGGGGAGCATTTGCAACACTTTGGCATCATTTTTGAGTGAATTGCCAAAAGTCAGATTTTTGCTGAAATTGTGACCCCGGGGCTTAGGGATTTTTTCAAAAAATATTTTTCTGCCGGTTTAGTTGTCGAGGGCTGATTTCTTCTCCTGTGATAAAAAGCCTTCTGTTTCCTTCGCAAAAGCTTTCAGGGGAGCATTTGCAACAGTTTGGCATCATTTTTGAGTGAATTGCCAAAATTCAGATTTTTGCTGAAACTGTGACCCCGGGGCTTAGGGATTTTTTCCAAAAATATTTTTCCGCCGCTTAAGTTTTTGAGGGCTGATTTCTTCTCCTGTTATAAAAAGCCTTCTGTTTCGACCACCAAACCTTTCAGGGGAGCATTTGCAACCATTTAGCACCATGTTTGAGTGAATTGCCAAAAGTCAGATTTTTCCTGAAATTGTGACCCCGGAGCTTAGGGATTTTTTCAAAAAATCTTTTTCTGCCGGTTTAGTTGTCGAGAGCTGATTTCTTCTCCTGTGATAAAAAGCCTTCTGTTTCCTTCGCAAAAGCTTTCAGGGGAGCATTTGCAACAGTTTGGCATCATTTTTGAGTGAAATGCCAAAAGTCAGATTTTTGCTGAAATTGTGACCCCGGGCCTTAGGGATTTTTTCAAAAAATATTTTTCTGCCAGTTTAGTTGTCGAGGGCTGATTTCTTCTCCTGTGATAAAAAGCCTCCTGTTTCGACCGCCAAACCTTTCACGGGAGCATTTGCAACCGTTTAGCACCATTTTTGAGTGAATTGCCAAAAGTCAGATTTTTGCTGAAATTGTGACCCCGGGGCTTAGGGATTTTTTCAAAAAATCTTTTTCCGCCGGTCAAGTTGTTGAGGGCTGATTTCTTCTCCTGTGATAAAAAGCCTTCTGTTTTGACCGCCAAACGTTTCACGGGAGCATTTGCAACCGTTTAGCACCATTTTTGAGTGAATTGCAAAAAGTCAGATTTTTTCAGAAATTGAGACCCCGGAGCTTAGGGATTTTTTCAAAAAATCTTTTTCTGCCGGTTTAGTTGTCGAGGGCTGATTTCTTCTCCTGTGATAAAAAGCCTTCTGTTTCGACCGCCAAACGTTTCAGGGGAGCATTTGCAACACTTTGGCATCATTTTTGAGTGAATTGCCAAAAGTCAGATTTTTTCAGAAATTGTGACCCCGGGGCTTAGGGATTTTTTCAAAAAATATTTTTCTGCCGGTTTAGTTGTCGAGGGCTGATTTCTTCTCCTGTGATAAAAAGCCTTCTGTTTCCTTCGCAAAAGCTTTCAGGGGAGCATTTGCAACAGTTTGGCATCATTTTTGAGTGAATTGCCAAAATTCAGATTTTTGCTGAAACTGTGACCCCGGGGCTTAGGGATTTTTTCCAAAAATATTTTTCCGCCGCTTAAGTTTTTGAGGGCTGATTTCTTCTCCTGTTATAAAAAGCCTTCTGTTTCGACCACCAAACCTTTCAGGGGAGCATTTGCAACCATTTAGCACCATGTTTGAGTGAATTGCCAAAAGTCAGATTTTTCCTGAAATTGTGACCCCGGAGCTTAGGGATTTTTTCAAAAAATCTTTTTCTGCCGGTTTAGTTGTCGAGGGCTGATTTCTTCTCTTGTGATAAAAAGCCTTCTGTTTCCTTCGCAAAAGCTTTCAGGGGAGCATTTGCAACAGTTTGGCATCATTTTTGAGTGAATTGCCAAAAGTCAGATTTTTTCAGAAATTGTGACCCCGGGGCTTAGGGATTTTTTCAAAAAATCTTTTTCCGCCGGTCAAGTTGTTGAGGGCTGATTTCTACTCCTGTGATAAAAAGCCTTCTGTTTCGACCGCCAAACCTTGCATGGGAGCATTTGCAACCGTTTAGCACCATTTTTGAGTGAATTGCCAAAAGTCAGATTTTTTCAGAAATTCAGACCCCGGAGCTTAGGGATTTTTTCAAAAAATATTTTTCCGCCGCTTAAGTTTTTGAGGGCTGATTTCTTGTCCTGTGATAAAAAGCCTTCTGTTTCGACCGCCAAACCTTTCACGGGAGCATTTGCAACCGTTTAGCACCACTTTTGAGTGAATTGCCAAAAGTCAGATTTTTGCTGAAATTGTGACCCCGGGGCTTAGGGATTTTTTCAAAAAATATTTTTCTGCCGGTTTAGTTGTCGAGGGCTGATTTCTTGTCCTGTGATAAAAAGCCTTCTGTTTCCTTCGCAAAAGCTTTCAGGGGAGCATTTGCAACAGTTTGGCATCATTTTTGAGTGAATTGCCAAAAGTCAGATTTTTGCTGAAATTGTGACCCCGGGGTTTAGGGATTTTTTCAAAAAATATTTTTCCGTCGGTCAAGTTGTTGAGGGCTGATTTCTTCTCCTGTGATAAAAAGCCTTCTGTTTCGACCGCCAAACCTTTCAGGGGAGCATTTGCAACCGTTTAGCACCATTTTTGAGTGAATTGGCAAAAGTCAGATTTTTGCTGAAATTGTGACCCCGGGGCTTAGGGATTTTTTCAAAAAATATTTTTCTGCCGATTTAGTTGTCAAGGGCTGATTTCTTGTCTTGTGATAAAAAGCCTTCTGTTTTGACCGCCAAACCTTTCACGGGAGCATTTGCAACCGTTTAGCACCATTTTTGAGTGAATTGCCAAAAGTCAGATTTTTGCTGAAATTGTGACCCCGGGGCTTAGGGATTTTTTCAAAAAATATTTTTCTGCCGGTTTAGTTGTCGAGGGCTGATTTCTTCTCTTGTGATAAAAAGCCTTCTGTTTCCTTCGCAAAAGCTTTCAGGGGAGCATTTGCAACAGTTTGGCATCATTTTTGAGTGAATTGCCAAAAGTCAGATTTTTGCTGAAATTGTGACCCCGGGGCTTAGGGATTTTTTCAAAAAATATTTTTCTGCCGGTTTAGTTGTCGAGGGCTGATTTCTTCTCCTGTGATAAAAAGCCTTCTGTTTCCTTCGCAAAAGCTTTCAGGGGAGCATTTGCAACAGTTTGGCATCATTTTTGAGTGAAATGCCAAAAGTCAGATTTTTGCTGAAATTGTGACCCCGGGCCTTAGGGATTTTTTCAAAAAATATTTTTCTGCCGGTTTAGTTGTCGAGGGCTGATTTCTTCTCCTGTGATAAAAAGCCTCCTGTTTCGACCGCCAAACCTTTCACGGGAGCATTTGCAACCGTTTAGCACCATTTTTGAGTGAATTGCCAAAAGTCAGATTTTGGCTGAAATTGTGACCCCGGGGCTTAGGGATTTTTTCAAAAAATCTTTTTCCGCCGGTCAAGTTCTCGAGGGCTGATTTCTTCTCCGGTGATAAAAAGCCTTCTGTTTCGACGGCCAAACGTTTCACGGGAGCATTTGCAACCTTATAGCACCATTTTTGAGTGAATTACCAAAAGTCAGATTTTTTCAGAAATTGAGACCCCGGGGCTTAGGGATTTTTTCAAAAAATATTTTTCTGCCGGTTAAGTTGTCGAGGGCTGATTTCTTCTCCTGTGATAAAAAGCCTTCTGTTTCCTTCGCAAAAGCTTTCAGGGGAGCATATGCAACAGTTTGGCATCATTTTTGAGTGAATTGCCAAAAGTCAGATTTTTGCTGAAATTGTGACCCCGGGGTTTAGGGATTTTTTCAAAAAATATTTTTCCGTCGGTCAAGTTGTTGAGGGCTGATTTCTTCTCCTGTGATAAAAAGCCTTCTGTTTCGACCGCCAAACCTTTCACGGGAGCATTTGCAACCGTTTAGCACCATTTTTGAGTGAATTGGCAAAAGTCAGATTTTTGCTGAAATTGTGACTTAGGGATTTTTTCAAAAAATATTTTTCTGCCGGTTTAGTTGTCAAGGGCTGATTTCTTCTCCTGTGATAAAAAGCCTTCTGTTTCCTTCGCAAAAGCTTTCAGGGAAGCATTTGCAACAGTTTGGCATCATTTTTGAGTGAATTGCCAAAAGTCAGATTTTTGCTGAAATTGTGAGAGCCAGTGTGGTGTAGTGGTTAAGAGTGGTAGTCTCCTAATCTGGGGAACCGGGTTCGCGTCTCCACTCCTCCACATGCAGCTGCTGGGTGACCTTGGGCCAGTCACACTTCTTTGAAGTCTCTCAGCCCCACTCACCTCACAGAGTGTTTGTTGTGGGGGAGGAAGGGAAAGGAGAATGTTAGCCGCTTTGAGACTCCTTAAAGGGAGTGAAAGGCCGGATATCAAATCCAAACTCTTCTTCTTCTTCTTGCTGAAATTGTGACCCCGGGGCTTAGGGATTTTTTCAAAAAATCTTTTTCCGCCGGTTAAGTTGTCGAGGGCTGATTTCTTGTCCTGTGATAAAAAGCCTTCTGTTTCGACCCCCAAACCTTTCACGGGAGCATTTGCAACCGTTTAGCACCATTTTTGAGTGAATTGCCAAAAGTCAGATTTTTACTGAAATTGTGACCCCGGGGCTTAGGGATTTTTTCAAAAAATCTTTTTCCGCCGGTTAAGTTGTCGAGGGCTGATTTCTTGTCCTGTGATAAAAAGCCTTCTGTTTCGACCGCCAAACCTTTCACGGGAGCATTTGCAACCGTTTAGCACCATTTTTGAGTGAATTGCCAAAAGTCAGGTTTTTTCAGAAATTGTGACCCCGGGGCTTAGGGATTTTTTCAAAAAATATTTTTCTGCCGGTTTAGTTGTCAAGTGCTGATTTCTTCTCCTGTGATAAAAAGCCTTCTGTTTCGACCGCCAAACCTTTCACGGGAGCATTTGCAACCGTTTAGCACCATTTTTGAGTGAATTGCCAAAAGTCAGATTTTTGCTGAAATTGTGACCCCGGGGCTTAGGGATTTTTTCAAAAAATATTTTTCCACCGGTTAAGTTGTCGAGGGCTGATTTCTTCTCTTGTGATAAAAAGCCTTCTGTTTCCTTCGCAAAAGCTTTCAGGGGAGCATTTGCAACAGTTTGGCATCATTTTTGAGTGAATTGCCAAAAGTCAGATTTTTTCAGAAATTGTGACCCCGGGGCTTAGGGATTCTTTCAAAAAATATTTTTCTGCCGGTTTAGTTGTCGAGGGCTGATTTCTTCTCCTGTGATAAAAAGCCTTCTGTTTCCTTCACAAAAGCTTTCAGGGGAGCATTTGCAACAGTTTGGCATCATTTTTGAGTGAAATGCCAAAAGTCAGATTTTTGCTGAAATTGTGACCCCGGGCCTTAGGGATTTTTTCAAAAAATATTTTTCTGCCAGTTTAGTTGTCGAGGGCTGATTTCTTCTCCTGTGATAAAAAGCCTCCTGTTTCGACCGCCAAACCTTTCACGGGAGCATTTGCAACCGTTTAGCACCATTTTTGAGTGAATTGCCAAAAGTCAGATTTTTGCTGAAATTGTGACCCCGGGGCTTAGGGATTTTTTCAAAAAATATTTTTCCACCGGTTAAGTTGTCGAGGGCTGATTTCTTCTCTTGTGATAAAAAGCCTTCTGTTTCCTTCGCAAAAGCTTTCAGGGGAGCATTTGCAACAGTTTGGCATCATTTTTGCGTGAATTGCCAAAAGTCAGATTTTTTCAGAAATTGTGACCCCGGGGCTTAGGGATTTTTTCAAAAAATATTTTTCTGCCGGTTTAGTTGTCGAGGGCTGATTTCTTCTCCTGTGATAAAAAGCCTTCTGTTTCCTTCGCAAAAGCTTTCAGGGGAGCATTTGCAACAGTTTGGCATCATTTTTGAGTGAAATGCCAAAAGTCAGATTTTTGCTGAAATTGTGACCCTGGGGCTTAGGGATTCTTTCAAAAAATATTTTTCTGCCGGTTTAGTTGTCGAGGGCTGATTTCTTCTCCTGTGATAAAAAGCCTTCTGTTTCCTTCACAAAAGCTTTCAGGGGAGCATTTGCAACAGTTTGGCATCATTTTTGAGTGAATTGCCAAAAGTCAGATTTTTGCTGAAATTGTGACCCCGGGGCTTAGGGATTTTTTCAAAAAATATTTTTCTGCCGGTTTAGTTGTCGAGGGCTGATTTCTTCTCCTGTGATAAAAAGCCTTCTGTTTCCTTCGCAAAAGCTTTCAGGGGAGCATTTGCAACAGTTTGGCATCATTTTTGAGTGAAATGCCAAAAGTCAGATTTTTGCTGAAATTGTGACCCCGGGGCTTAGGGATTTTTTCAAAAAATCTTTTTCTGCCGGTTAAGTTGTCGAGGGCTGATTTCTTGTTCTGTTATAAAAAGCCTTCTGTTTCGACCGCCAAACCTTTCACGGGAGCATTTGCAACCGTTTAGCACCATTTTTGAGTGAATTGGCAAAAGTCAGATTTTTGCTGAAATTGTGACCCCGGGGCTTAGGGATTTTTTCAAAAAATATTTTTCTGCCGGTTAAGTTGTCGAGGGCTGATTTCTTCTCCTGTGATAAAAAGCCTTCTGTTTCCTTCGCAAAAGCTTTCAGGGGAGCATTTGCAACAGTTTGGCATCATTTTTGAGTGAATTGCCAAAAGTCAGATTTTTGCTGAAACTGTGACCCCGGGGCTTAGGGATTTTTTCAAAAAATATTTTTCCGCCGCTTAAGTTTTTGAGGGCTGATTTCTTCTCTTGTGATAAAAAGCCTTCTGTTTCGACCGCCAAACCTTTCACGGGAGCATTTGCAACCGTTTAGCACCATTTTTGAGTGAATTGCCAAAAGTCAGATTTTTGCTGAAATTGTGACCCCGGGGCTTAGGGATTTTTTCAAAAAATATTTTTCTGCCGGTTTAGTTGTCGAGGGCTGATTTCTTCTCCTGTGATAAAAAGCCTTCTGTTTCCTTCGCAAAAGCTTTCAGGGGAGCATTTGCAACAGTTTGGCATCATTTTTGAGTGAATTGCCAAAAGTCAGATTTTTTCAGAAATTGTGACCCCGGGGCTTAGGGATTTTTTCAAAAAATCTTTTTCCGCCGGTCAAGTTGTTGAGGGCTGATTTCTTCTCCTGTGATAAAAAGCCTTCTGTTTCGATCGCCAAACCTTTCACGGGAGCATTTGCAACCGTTTAGCACCATTTTTGAGTGAATTACCAAAAGTCAGATTTTTTCAGAAATTGAGACCCCGGAGCTTAGGGATTTTTTCAAAAAATCTTTTTCCGCCGGTTAAGTTGTCGAGGGCTGATTTCTTCTCCTGTGATAAAAAGCCTTCTGTTTCCTTCGCAAAAGCTTTCAGGGGAGCATTTGCAACAGTTTGGCATCATTTGTGAGTGAATTGCCAAAAGTCAGATGTTTTCAGAAATTGTGACCCCGGGGCTTAGGGATTTTTTCAAAAAATCTTTTTCCGCCGGTTAAGTTGTCGAGGGCTGATTTCTTGTCCTGTGATAAAAAGCCTTCTGTTTCGACCCCCAAACCTTTCACGGGAGCATTTGCAACCGTTTAGCACCATTTTTGAGTGAATTGCCAAAAGTCAGATTTTTGCTGAAATTGTGACCCCGGGGCTTAGGGATTTTTTCAAAAAATCTTTTTCCGCCGGTTAAGTTGTTGAGGGCTGATTTCTTGTCCTGTGATAAAAAGCCTTCTGTTTCGACCGCCAAACCTTTCACGGGAGCATTTGCAACCGTTTAGCACCATTTTTGAGTGAATTGCCAAAAGTCAGGTTTTTTCAGAAATTGTGACCCCGGGGCTTAGGGATTTTTTCAAAAAATATTTTTCTGCCGGTTTAGTTGTCAAGTGCTGATTTCTTCTCCTGTGATAAAAAGCCTTCTGTTTCGACCGCCAAACCTTTCACGGGAGCATTTGCAACCGTTTAGCACCATTTTTGAGTGAATTGCCAAAAGTCAGATTTTTGCTGAAATTGTGACCCCGGGGCTTAGGGATTTTTTCAAAAAATATTTTCCCACCGGTTAAGTTGTCGAGGGCTGATTTCTTCTCTTGTGATAAAAAGCCTTCTGTTTCCTTCGCAAAAGCTTTCAGGGGAGCATTTGCAACAGTTTGGCATCATTTTTGAGTGAATTGCCAAAAGTCAGATTTTTTCAGAAATTGTGACCCCGGGGCTTAGGGATTCTTTCAAAAAATATTTTTCTGCCGGTTTAGTTGTCGAGGGCTGATTTCTTCTCCTGTGATAAAAAGCCTTCTGTTTCCTTCACAAAAGCTTTCAGGGGAGCATTTGCAACAGTTTGGCATCATTTTTGAGTGAAATGCCAAAAGTCAGATTTTTGCTGAAATTGGGACCCCGGGCCTTAGGGATTTTTTCAAAAAATATTTTTCTGCCAGTTTAGTTGTCGAGGGCTGATTTCTTCTCCTGTGATAAAAAGCCTCCTGTTTCGACCGCCAAACCTTTCACGGGAGCATTTGCAACCGTTTAGCACCATTTTTGAGTGAATTGCCAAAAGTCAGATTTTTGCTGAAATTGTGACCCCGGGGCTTAGGGATTTTTTCAAAAAATATTTTTCCACCGGTTAAGTTGTCGAGGGCTGATTTCTTCTCTTGTGATAAAAAGCCTTCTGTTTCCTTCGCAAAAGCTTTCAGGGGAGCATTTGCAACAGTTTGGCATCATTTTTGCGTGAATTGCCAAAAGTCAGATTTTTTCAGAAATTGTGACCCCGGGGCTTAGGGATTTTTTCAAAAAATATTTTTCTGCCGGTTTAGTTGTCGAGGGCTGATTTCTTCTCCTGTGATAAAAAGCCTTCTGTTTCCTTCGCAAAAGCTTTCAGGGGAGCATTTGCAACAGTTTGGCATCATTTTTGAGTGAAATGCCAAAAGTCAGATTTTTGCTGAAATTGTGACCCCGGGGCTTAGGGATTTTTTCAAAAAATCTTTTTCCGCCGGTTTAGTTGTCGAGGGCTGATTTCTTGTTCTGTGATAAAAAGCCTTCTGTTTCGACCGCCAAACCTTTCACGGGAGCATTTGCAACCGTTTAGCACCATTTTTGAGTGAATTGCCAAAAGTCAGATTTTTGCTGAAATTGTGACCCCGGGGCTTAGGGATTTTTTCAAAAAATATTTTTCTGCCGGTTTAGTTGTCGAGGGCTGATTTCTTCTCCTGTGATAAAAAGCCTTCTGTTTCCTTCGCAAAAGCTTTCAGGGGAGCATTTGCAACAGTTTGGCATCATTTTTGAGTGAATTGCCAAAAGTCAGATTTTTTCAGAAATTGTGACCCCGGGGCTTAGGGATTTTTTCAAAAAATCTTTTTCCGCCGGTCAAGTTGTTGAGGGCTGATTTCTTCTCCTGTGATAAAAAGCCTTCTGTTTCGATCGCCAAACGTTTCACGGGAGCATTTGCAACCGTTTAGCACCATTTTTGAGTGAATTACCAAAAGTCAGATTTTTTCAGAAATTGAGACCCCGGAGCTTAGGGATTTTTTCAAAAAATCTTTTTCCGCCGTTTAAGTTGTCGAGGGCTGATTTCTTCTCCTGTGATAAAAAGCCTTCTGTTTCCTTCGCAAAAGCTTTCAGGGGAGCATTTGCAACAGTTTGGCATCATTTTTGAGTGAATTGCCAAAAGTCAGATTTTTGCTGAAATTGTGACCCCGGGGCTTAGGGATTTTTTCAAAAAATATTTTTCTGCCGGTTTAGTTGTCGAGGGCTGATTTCTTCTCCTGTGATAAAAAGCCTTCTGTTTCCTTCGCAAAAGCTTTCAGGGGAGCATTTGCAACAGTTTGGCATCATTTTTGAGTGAATTGCCAAAAGTCAGATTTTTTCAGAAATTGTGACCCCGGGGCTTAGGGATTTTTTCAAAAAATCTTTTTCCGCCGGTCAAGTTGTTGAGGGCTGATTTCTTCTCCTGTGATAAAAAGCCTTCTGTTTCGATCGCCAAACGTTTCACGGGAGCATTTGCAACCGTTTAGCACCATTTTTGAGTGAATTACCAAAAGTCAGATTTTTTCAGAAATTGAGACCCCGGAGCTTAGGGATTTTTTCAAAAAATCTTTTTCCGCCGGTTAAGTTGTCGAGGGCTGATTTCTTCTCCTGTGATAAAAAGCCTTCTGTTTCCTTCGCAAAAGCTTTCAGGGGAGCATTTGCAACAGTTTGGCATCATTTGTGAGTGAATTGCCAAAAGTCAGATGTTTTCAGAAATTGTGACCCCGGGGCTTAGGGATTTTTTCAAAAAATCTTTTTCCGCCGGTTAAGTTGTCGAGGGCTGATTTCTTGTCCTGTGATAAAAAGCCTTCTGTTTCGACCCCCAAACCTTTCAGGGGAGCATTTGCAACCGTTTAGCACCATTTTTGAGTGAATTGCCAAAAGTCAGATTTTTGCTGAAATTGTGACCCCGGGGCTTAGGGATTTTTTCAAAAAATCTTTTTCCGCCGGTTAAGTTGTCGAGGGCTGATTTCTTGTCCTGTGATAAAAAGCCTTCTGTTTCGACCGCCAAACCTTTCACGGGAGCATTTGCAACCGTTTAGCACCATTTTTGAGTGAATTGCCAAAAGTCAGGTTTTTGCTGAAATTGTGACCCCGGGGCTTAGGGATTTTTTCAAAAAATATTTTTCCACCGGTTAAGTTGTCGAGGGCTGATTTCTTCTCTTGTGATAAAAAGCCTTCTGTTTCCTTCGCAAAAGCTTTCAGGGGAGCATTTGCAACAGTTTGGCATCATTTTTGAGTGAATTGCCAAAAGTCAGATTTTTTCAGAAATTGTGACCCCGGGGCTTAGGGATTTTTTCAAAAAATATTTTTCTGCCGGTTTAGTTGTCGAGGGCTGATTTCTTCTCCTGTGATAAAAAGCCTTCTGTTTCCTTCGCAAAAGCTTTCAGGGGAGCATTTGCAACAGTTTGGCATCATTTTTGAGTGAATTGCCATAAGTCAGATTTTTGCTGAAACTGTGACCCCGGGGCTTAGGGATTTTTTCAAAAAATATTTTTCCGCCGCTTAAGTTTTTGAGGGCTGATTTCTTGTCCTGTGATAAAAAGCCTTCTGTTTCGACCGCCAAACCTTTCACGGGAGCATTTGCAACCGTTTAGCACCATTTTTGAGTGAATTGCCAAAAGTCAGATTTTTGCTGAAATTGTGACCCCGGGGCTTAGGGATTTTTTCAAAAAATATTTTTCTGCCGGTTTAGTTGTCGAGGGCTGATTTCTTCTCCTGTGATAAAAAGCCTTCTGTTTCCTTCGCAAAAGCTTTCAGGGGAGCATTTGCAACAGTTTGGCATCATTTTTGAGTGAAATGCCAAAAGTCAGATTTTTGCTGAAATTGTGACCCCGGGGCTTAGGGATTTTTTCAAAAAATCTTTTTCCGCCGGTCAAGTTGTTGAGGGCTGATTTCTTCTCCTGTGATAAAAAGCCTTCTGTTTCGATCGCCAAACGTTTCACGGGAGCATTTGCAACCGTTTAGCACCATTTTTGAGTGAATTACCAAAAGTCAGATTTTTTCAGAAATTGAGACCCCGGAGCTTAGGGATTTTTTCAAAAAATCTTTTTCCGCCGGTTAAGTTGTCGAGGGCTGATTTCTTCTCCTGTGATAAAAAGCCTTCTGTTTCCTTCGCAAAAGCTTTCAGGGGAGCATTTGCAACAGTTTGGCATCATTTTTGAGTGAATTGCCAAAAGTCAGATGTTTTCAGAAATTGTGACCCCGGGGCTTAGGGATTTTTTCAAAAAATCTTTTTCCGCCGGTTAAGTTGTCGAGGGCTGATTTCTTGTCCTGTGATAAAAAGCCTTCTGTTTCGACCCCCAAACCTTTCACGGGAGCATTTGCAACCGTTTAGCACCATTTTTGAGTGAATTGCCAAAAGTCAGATTTTTGCTGAAATTGTGACCCCGGGGCTTAGGGATTTTTTCAAAAAATATTTTTCTGCCGGTTTAGTTGTCGAGGGCTGATTTCTTCTCCTGTGATAAAAAGCCTTCTGTTTCCTTCGCAAAAGCTTTCAGGGGAGCATTTGCAACAGTTTGGCATCATTTTTGAGTGAATTGCCAAAAGTCAGATTTTTTCAGAAATTGTGACCCCGGGGCTTAGGGATTTTTTCAAAAAATCTTTTTCCGCCGGTCAAGTTGTTGAGGGCTGATTTCTTCTCCTGTGATAAAAAGCCTTCTGTTTCGATCGCCAAACGTTTCACGGGAGCATTTGCAACCGTTTAGCACCATTTTTGAGTGAATTACCAAAAGTCAGATTTTTTCAGAAATTGAGACCCCGGAGCTTAGGGATTTTTTCAAAAAATCTTTTTCCGCCGTTTAAGTTGTCGAGGGCTGATTTCTTCTCCTGTGATAAAAAGCCTTCTGTTTCCTTCGCAAAAGCTTTCAGGGGAGCATTTGCAACAGTTTGGCATCATTTTTGAGTGAATTGCCAAAAGTCAGATTTTTGCTGAAATTGTGACCCCGGGGCTTAGGGATTTTTTCAAAAAATATTTTTCTGCCGGTTTAGTTGTCGAGGGCTGATTTCTTCTCCTGTGATAAAAAGCCTTCTGTTTCCTTCGCAAAAGCTTTCAGGGGAGCATTTGCAACAGTTTGGCATCATTTTTGAGTGAATTGCCAAAAGTCAGATTTTTTCAGAAATTGTGACCCCGGGGCTTAGGGATTTTTTCAAAAAATCTTTTTCCGCCGGTCAAGTTGTTGAGGGCTGATTTCTTCTCCTGTGATAAAAAGCCTTCTGTTTCGATCGCCAAACGTTTCACGGGAGCATTTGCAACCGTTTAGCACCATTTTTGAGTGAATTACCAAAAGTCAGATTTTTTCAGAAATTGAGACCCCGGAGCTTAGGGATTTTTTCAAAAAATCTTTTTCCGCCGGTTAAGTTGTCGAGGGCTGATTTCTTCTCCTGTGATAAAAAGCCTTCTGTTTCCTTCGCAAAAGCTTTCAGGGGAGCATTTGCAACAGTTTGGCATCATTTGTGAGTGAATTGCCAAAAGTCAGATGTTTTCAGAAATTGTGACCCCGGGGCTTAGGGATTTTTTCAAAAAATCTTTTTCCGCCGGTTAAGTTGTCGAGGGCTGATTTCTTGTCCTGTGATAAAAAGCCTTCTGTTTCGACCCCCAAACCTTTCAGGGGAGCATTTGCAACCGTTTAGCACCATTTTTGAGTGAATTGCCAAAAGTCAGATTTTTGCTGAAATTGTGACCCCGGGGCTTAGGGATTTTTTCAAAAAATCTTTTTCCGCCGGTTAAGTTGTCGAGGGCTGATTTCTTGTCCTGTGATAAAAAGCCTTCTGTTTCGACCGCCAAACCTTTCACGGGAGCATTTGCAACCGTTTAGCACCATTTTTGAGTGAATTGCCAAAAGTCAGGTTTTTGCTGAAATTGTGACCCCGGGGCTTAGGGATTTTTTCAAAAAATATTTTTCCACCGGTTAAGTTGTCGAGGGCTGATTTCTTCTCTTGTGATAAAAAGCCTTCTGTTTCCTTCGCAAAAGCTTTCAGGGGAGCATTTGCAACAGTTTGGCATCATTTTTGAGTGAATTGCCAAAAGTCAGATTTTTTCAGAAATTGTGACCCCGGGGCTTAGGGATTTTTTCAAAAAATATTTTTCTGCCGGTTTAGTTGTCGAGGGCTGATTTCTTCTGCTGTGATAAAAAGCCTTCTGTTTCCTTCGCAAAAGCTTTCAGGGGAGCATTTGCAACAGTTTGGCATCATTTTTGAGTGAAATGCCAAAAGTCAGATTTTTGCTGAAATTGTGACCCCGGGGCTTAGGGATTTTTTCAAAAAATCTTTTTCCGCCGGTTAAGTTGTCGAGGGCTGATTTCTTGTTCTGTGATAAAAAGCCTTCTGTTTCGACCGCCAAACCTTTCACGGGAGCATTTGCAACCGTTTAGCACCATTTTTGAGTGAATTGCCAAAAGTCAGATTTTTGCTGAAATTGTGACCCCGGGGCTTAGGGATTTTTTCAAAAAATATTTTTCTGCCGGTTTAGTTGTCGAGGGCTGATTTCTTCTCCTGTGATAAAAAGCCTTCTGTTTCCTTCGCAAAAGCTTTCAGGGGAGCATTTGCAACAGTTTGGCATCATTTTTGAGTGAATTGCCAAAAGTCAGATTTTTGCTGAAACTGTGACCCCGGGGCTTAGGGATTTTTTCAAAAAATATTTTTCCGCCGCTTAAGTTTTTGAGGGCTGATTTCTTGTCCTGTGATAAAAAGCCTTCTGTTTCGACCGCCAAACCTTTCACGGGAGCATTTGCAACCGTTTAGCACCATTTTTGAGTGAATTGCCAAAAGTCAGATTTTTGCTGAAATTGTGACCCCGGGGCTTAGGGATTTTTTCAAAAAATATTTTTCTGCCGGTTTAGTTGTCGAGGGCTGATTTCTTCTCCTGTGATAAAAAGCCTTCTGTTTCCTTCGCAAAAGCTTTCAGGGGAGCATTTGCAACAGTTTGGCATCATTTTTGAGTGAATTGCCAAAAGTCAGATTTTTTCAGAAATTGTGACCCCGGGGCTTAGGGATTTTTTCAAAAAATCTTTTTCCGCCGGTCAAGTTGTTGAGGGCTGATTTCTTCTCCTGTGATAAAAAGCCTTCTGTTTCGATCGCCAAACGTTTCACGGGAGCATTTGCAACCGTTTAGCACCATTTTTGAGTGAATTGCCAAAAGTCAGATTTTTGCTGAAATTGTGACCCCGGGGCTTAGGGATTTTTTCAAAAAATCTTTTTCCGCCGGTTAAGTTGTCGAGGGCTGATTTCTTGTTCTGTGATAAAAAGCCTTCTGTTTCGACCGCCAAACCTTTCACGGGAGCATTTGCAACCGTTTAGCACCATTTTTGAGTGAATTGCCAAAAGTCAGATTTTTGCTGAAATTGTGACCCCGGGGCTTAGGGATTTTTTCAAAAAATATTTTTCTGCCGGTTTAGTTGTCGAGGGCTGATTTCTTCTCCTGTGATAAAAAGCCTTCTGTTTCCTTCGCAAAAGCTTTCAGGGGAGCATTTGCAACAGTTTGGCATCATTTTTGAGTGAATTGCCAAAAGTCAGATTTTTGCTGAAACTGTGACCCCGGGGCTTAGGGATTTTTTCAAAAAATATTTTTCCGCCGCTTAAGTTTTTGAGGGCTGATTTCTTGTCCTGTGATAAAAAGCCTTCTGTTTCGACCGCCAAACCTTTCACGGGAGCATTTGCAACCGTTTAGCACCATTTTTGAGTGAATTGCCAAAAGTCAGATTTTTGCTGAAATTGTGACCCCGGGGCTTAGGGATTTTTTCAAAAAATATTTTTCTGCCGGTTTAGTTGTCGAGGGCTGATTTCTTCTCCTGTGATAAAAAGCCTTCTGTTTCCTTCGCAAAAGCTTTCAGGGGAGCATTTGCAACAGTTTGGCATCATTTTTGAGTGAATTGCCAAAAGTCAGATTTTTTCAGAAATTGTGACCCCGGGGCTTAGGGATTTTTTCAAAAAATCTTTTTCCGCCGGTCAAGTTGTTGAGGGCTGATTTCTTCTCCTGTGATAAAAAGCCTTCTGTTTCGATCGCCAAACGTTTCACGGGAGCATTTGCAACCGTTTAGCACCATTTTTGAGTGAATTACCAAAAGTCAGATTTTTTCAGAAATTGAGACCCCGGAGCTTAGGGATTTTTTCAAAAAATCTTTTTCCGCCGGTTAAGTTGTCGAGGGCTGATTTCTTCTCCTGTGATAAAAAGCCTTCTGTTTCCTTCGCAAAAGCTTTCAGGGGAGCATTTGCAACAGTTTGGCATCATTTTTGAGTGAATTGCCAAAAGTCAGATGTTTTCAGAAATTGTGACCCCGGGGCTTAGGGATTTTTTCAAAAAATCTTTTTCCGCCGGTTAAGTTGACGAGGGCTGATTTCTTGTCCTGTGATAAAAAGCCTTCTGTTTCGACCCCCAAACCTTTCACGGGAGCATTTGCAACCGTTTAGCACCATTTTTGAGTGAATTGCCAAAAGTCAGATTTTTGCTGAAATTGTGACCCCGGGGCTTAGGGATTTTTTCAAAAAATCTTTTTCCGCCGGTTAAGTTGTCGAGGGCTGATTTCTTGTCCTGTGATAAAAAGCCTTCTGTTTCGACCACCAAACCTTTCACGGGAGCATTTGCAACCGTTTAGCACCATTTTTGAGTGAATTGCCAAAAGTCAGATTTTTGCTGAAATTGTGACCCCGGGGCTTAGGGATTTTTTCAAAAAATATTTTTCCACCGGTTAAGTTGTCGAGGGCTGATTTCTTCTCTTGTGATAAAAAGCCTTCTGTTTCCTTCGCAAAAGCTTTCAGGGGAGCATTTGCAACAGTTTGGCATCATTTTTGAGTGAATTGCCAAAAGTCAGATTTTTTCAGAAATTGTGACCCCGGGGCTTAGGGATTCTTTCAAAAAATATTTTTCTGCCGGTTTAGTTGTCGAGGGCTGATTTCTTCTCCTGTGATAAAAAGCCTTCTGTTTCCTTCACAAAAGCTTTCAGGGGAGCATTTGCAACAGTTTGGCATCATTTTTGAGTGAAATGCCAAAAGTCAGATTTTTGCTGAAATTGTGACCCCGGGCCTTAGGGATTTTTTCAAAAAATATTTTTCTGCCGGTTTAGTTGTCGAGGGCTGATTTCTTCTCCTGTGATAAAAAGCCTTCTGTTTCCTTCGCAAAAGCTTTCAGGGGAGCATTTGCAACAGTTTGGCATCATTTTTGAGTGAATTGCCAAAAGTCAGATTTTTGCTGAAATTGTGACCCCGGGGCTTAGGGATTTTTTCAAAAAATATTTTTCCACCGGTTAAGTTGTCGAGGGCTGATTTCTTCTCTTGTGATAAAAAGCCTTCTGTTTCCTTCGCAAAAGCTTTCAGGGGAGCATTTGCAACAGTTTGGCATCATTTTTGAGTGAATTGCCAAAAGTCAGATTTTTTCAGAAATTGTGACCCCGGGGCTTAGGGATTTTTTCAAAAAATATTTTTCCGCCGGTCAAGTTGTTGAGGGCTGATTTCTTGTCCTGTGATAAAAAGCCTTCTGTTTCGATCGCCAAACGTTTCACGGGAGCATTTGCAACCGTTTAGCACCATTTTTGAGTGAATTACCAAAAGTCAGATTTTTTCAGAAATTGAGACCCCGGAGCTTAGGGATTTTTTCAAAAAATCTTTTTCCGCCGGTTAAGTTGTCGAGGGCTGATTTCTTCTCCTGTGATAAAAAGCCTTCTGTTTCCTTCGCAAAAGCTTTCAGGGGAGCATTTGCAACAGTTTGGCATCATTTTTGAGTGAATTGCCAAAAGTCAGATGTTTTCAAAAATTGTGACCCCGGGGCTTAGGGATTCTTTCAAAAAATATTTTTCTGCCGGTTTAGTTGTCGAGGGCTGATTTCTTCTCCTGTGATAAAAAGCCTTCTGTTTCCTTCACAAAAGCTTTCAGGGGAGCATTTGCAACAGTTTGGCATCATTTTTGAGTGAATTGCCAAAAGTCAGATTTTTTCAGAAATTGTGACCCCGGGGCTTAGGGATTTTTTCAAAAAATATTTTTCTGCCGGTTTAGTTGTCGAGGGCTGATTTCTTCTCCTGTGATAAAAAGCCTCCTGTTTCGACCGCCAAACCTTTCACGGGAGCATTTGCAACCGTTTAGCACCATTTTTGAGTGAATTGCCAAAAGTCAGATTTTTGCTGAAATTGTGACCCCGGGGCTTAGGGATTTTTTCAAAAAATATTTTTCCACCGGTTAAGTTGTCGAGGGCTGATTTCTTCTCTTGTGATAAAAAGCCTTCTGTTTCCTTCGCAAAAGCTTTCAGGGGAGCATTTGCAACAGTTTGGCATCATTTTTGAGTGAATTGCCAAAAGTCAGATTTTTTCAGAAATTGTGACCCCGGGGCTTAGGGATTTTTTCAAAAAATATTTTTCTGCCGGTTTAGTTGTCGAGGGCTGATTTCTTCTCCTGTGATAAAAAGCCTTCTGTTTCCTTCGCAAAAGCTTTCAGGGGAGCATTTGCAACAGTTTGGCATCATTTTTGAGTGAATTGCCAAAAGTCAGATTTTTTCAGAAATTGTGACCCCGGGGCTTAGGGATTTTTTCAAAAAATCTTTTTCCGCCGGTCAAGTTGTTGAGGGCTGATTTCTTCTCCTGTGATAAAAAGCCTTCTGTTTCGATCGCCAAACGTTTCACGGGAGCATTTGCAACCGTTTAGCACCATTTTTGAGTGAATTACCAAAAGTCAGATTTTTTCAGAAATTGAAACCCCGGAGCTTAGGGATTTTTTCAAAAAATCTTTTTCCGCCGGTTAAGTTGTCGAGGGCTGATTTCTTCTCCTGTGATAAAAAGCCTTCTGTTTCCTTCGCAAAAGCTTTCAGGGGAGCATTTGCAACAGTTTGGCATCATTTTTGAGTGAATTGCTAAAAGTCAGATGTTTTCAGAAATTGTGACCCCGGGGCTTAGGGATTTTTTCAAAAAATCTTTTTCCGCCGGTTAAGTTGTCGAGGGCTGATTTCTTGCCCTGTGATAAAAAGCCTTCTGTTTCGACCCCCAAACCTTTCACGGGAGCATTTGCAACCGTTTAGCACCATTTTTGAGTGAATTGCCAAAAGTCAGATTTTTGCTGAAATTGTGACCCCGGGGCTTAGGGATTTTTTCAAAAAATATTTTTCTGCCGGTTTAGTTGTCGAGGGCTGATTTCTTCTCCTGTGATAAAAAGCCTTCTGTTTCCTTCGCAAAAGCTTTCAGGGGAGCATTTGCAACAGTTTGGCATCATTTTTGAGTGAATTGCCAAAAGTCAGATTTTTTCAGAAATTGTGACCCCGGGGCTTAGGGATTTTTTCAAAAAATCTTTTTCCGCCGGTCAAGTTGTTGAGGGCTGATTTCTTCTCCTGTGATAAAAAGCCTTCTGTTTCGATCGCCAAACGTTTCACGGGAGCATTTGCAACCATTTAGCACCATTTTTGAGTGAATTACCAAAAGTCAGATTTTTTCAGAAATTGAGACCCCGGAGCTTAGGGATTTTTTCAAAAAATCTTTTTCTGCCGGTTTAGTTGTCGAGGGCTGATTTCTTCTCTTGTGATAAAAAGCCTTCTGTTTCCTTCGCAAAAGCTTTCAGGGGAGCATTTGCAACAGTTTGGCATCATTTTTGAGTGAATTACCAAAAGTCAGATTTTTTCAGAAATTGAGACCCCGGAGCTTAGGGATTTTTTCAAAAAATCTTTTTCCGCCGGTTAAGTTGTCGAGGGCTGATTTCTTCTCCTGTGATAAAAAGCCTTCTGTTTCCTTCGCAAAAGCTTTCAGGGGAGCATTTGCAACAGTATGGCATCATTTTTGAGTGAATTGCCAAAAGTCAGATGTTTTCAGAAATTGTGACCCCGGGGCTTAGGGATTTTTTCAAAAAATCTTTTTCCGCCGGTTAAGTTGTCGAGGGCTGATTTCTTGTCCTGTGATAAAAAGCCTTCTGTTTCGACCCCCAAACCTTTCACGGGAGCATTTGCAACCGTTTAGCACCATTTTTGAGTCAATTGCCAAAAGTCAGATTTTTTCAGAAATTGAGACCCCCGGAGCTTAGGGATTTTTTCAAAAAATCTTTTTCTGCCGGTTTAGTTGTCGAGGGCTGATTTCTTCTCTTGTGATAAAAAGCCTTCTGTTTCCTTCGCAAAAGCTTTCAGGGGAGCATTTGCAACAGTTTGGCATCATTTTTGAGTGAATTGCCAAAAGTCAGATTTTTGCTGAAATTGTGACCCCGGGGCTTAGGGATTTTTTCAAAAAATATTTTTCTTCCGGTTTAGTTGTCAAGTGCTGATTTCTTCTCCTGTGATAAAAAGCCTTCTGTTTCGACCGCCAAACCTTTCACGGGAGCATTTGCAACCGTTTAGCACCATTTTTGAGTGAATTGCCAAAGGTCAGATTTTTGCTGAAATTGTGACCCCGGGGCTTAGGGATTTTTTCAAAAAATATTTTTCCACCGGTTAAGTTGTCGAGGGCTGATTTCTTCTCTTGTGATAAAAAGCCTTCTGTTTCCTTCGCAAAAGCTTTCAGGGGAGCTTTTGCAACAGTTTGGCATCATTTTTGCGTGAATTGCCAAAAGTCAGATTTTTTCAGAAATTGTGACCCCGGGGCTTAGGGATTTTTTCAAAAAATATTTTTCTGCCGGTTTAGTTGTCGAGGGCTGATTTCTTCTCCTGTGATAAAAAGTCTTCTGTTTCCTTCGCAAAAGCTTTCAGGGGAGCATTTGCAACAGTTTGGCATCATTTTTGAGTGAAATGCCAAAAGTCAGATTTTTGCTGAAATTGTGACCCCGGGCCTTAGGGATTTTTTCAAAAAATATTTTTCTGCCGGTTTAGTTGTCGAGGGCTGATTTCTTCTCCTGTGATAAAAAGCCTCCTGTTTCGACCGCCAAACCTTTCACGGGAGCATTTGCAACCGTTTAGCACCATTTTTGAGTGAATTGCCAAAAGTCAGATTTTGGCTGAAATTGTGACCCCGGGGCTTAGGGATTTTTTCAAAAAATCTTTTTCCGCCGGTCAAGTTGTTGAGGGCTGATTTCTTCTCCTGTGATAAAAAGCCTTCTGTTTTGACCGCCAAACGTTTCACGGGAGCATTTGCAACCGTTTAGCACCATTTTTGAGTGAATTGCAAAAAGTCAGATTTTTTCAGAAATTGAGACCCCGGAGCTTAGGGATTTTTTCAAAAAATCTTTTTCTGCCGGTTTAGTTGTCGAGGGCTGATTTCTTCTCCTGTGATAAAAAGCCTTCTGTTTCGACCGCCAAACGTTTCAGGGGAGCATTTGCAACAGTTTGGCATCATTTTTGAGTGAATTGCCAAAAGTCAGATTTTTTCAGAAATTGTGACCCCGGGGCTTAGGGATTCTTTCAAAAAATATTTTTCTGCCGGTTTAGTTGTCGAGGGCTGATTTCTTCTCCTGTGATAAAAAGCCTTCTGTTTCCTTCACAAAAGCTTTCAGGGGAGCATTTGCAACAGTTTGGCATCATTTTTGAGTGAAATGCCAAAAGTCAGATTTTTGCTGAAATTGTGACCCCGGGCCTTAGGGATTTTTTCAAAAAATATTTTTCCACCGGTTAAGTTGTCGAGGGCTGATTTCTTCTCTTGTGATAAAAAGCCTTCTGTTTCCTTCGCAAAAGCTTTCAGGGGAGCATTTGCAACAGTTTGGCATCATTTTTGAGTGAATTGCCAAAAGTCAGATTTTTTCAGAAATTGTGACCCCGGGGCTTAGGGATTTTTTCAAAAAATATTTTTCTGCCGGTTTAGTTGTCGAGGGCTGATTTCTTCTCCTGTGATAAAAAGCCTTCTGTTTCCTTCGCAAAAGCTTTCAGGGGAGCATTTGCAACAGTTTGGCATCATTTTTGAGTGAAATGCCAAAAGTCAGATTTTTGCTGAAATTGTGACCCCGGGGCTTAGGGATTTTTTCAAAAAATATTTTTCTGCCGGTTTAGTTGTCAAGGGCTGATTTCTTGTCCTGTGATAAAAAGCCTTCTGTTTCGACCGCCAAACCTTTCACGGGAGCATTTGCAACCGTTTAGCACCATTTTTGAGTGAATTGCCAAAGGTCAGATTTTTGCTGAAATTGTGACCCCGGGGCTTAGGGATTTTTTCAAAAAATATTTTTCCACCGGTTAAGTTGTCGAGGGCTGATTTCTTCTCTTGTGATAAAAAGCCTTCTGTTTCCTTCGCAAAAGCTTTCAGGGGAGCTTTTGCAACAGTTTGGCATCATTTTTGCGTGAATTGCCAAAAGTCAGATTTTTTCAGAAATTGTGACCCCGGGGCTTAGGGATTTTTTCAAAAAATATTTTTCTGCCGGTTTAGTTGTCGAGTGCTGATTTCTTCTCCTGTGATAAAAAGCCTTCTGTTTCCTTCGCAAAAGCTTTCAGGGGAGCATTTGCAACAGTTTGGCATCATTTTTGAGTGAAATGCCAAAAGTCAGATTTTTGCTGAAATTGTGACCCCGGGCCTTAGGGATTTTTTCAAAAAATATTTTTCTGCCGGTTTAGTTGTCGAGGGCTGATTTCTTCTCCTGTGATAAAAAGCCTCCTGTTTCGACCGCCAAACCTTTCACGGGAGCATTTGCAACCGTTTAGCACCATTTTTGAGTGAATTGCAAAAAGTCAGATTTTTTCAGAAATTGAGACCCCGGAGCTTAGGGATTTTTTCAAAAAATCTTTTTCTGCCGGTTTAATTGTCGAGGGCTGATTTCTTCTCCTGTGATAAAAAGCCTTCTGTTTCGACCGCCAAACGTTTCAGGGGAGCATTTGCAACACTTTGGCATCATTTTTGAGTGAATTGCCAAAAGTCAGATTTTTGCTGAAATTGTGACCCCGGGGCTTAGGGATTTTTTCAAAAAATATTTTTCTGCCGGTTTAGTTGTCGAGGGCTGATTTCTTCTCCTGTGATAAAAAGCCTTCTGTTTCCTTCGCAAAAGCTTTCAGGGGAGCATTTGCAACAGTTTGGCATCATTTTTGAGTGAATTGCCAAAATTCAGATTTTTGCTGAAACTGTGACCCCGGGGCTTAGGGATTTTTTCCAAAAATATTTTTCCGCCGCTTAAGTTTTTGAGGGCTGATTTCTTCTCCTGTTATAAAAAGCCTTCTGTTTCGACCACCAAACCTTTCAGGGGAGCATTTGCAACCATTTAGCACCATGTTTGAGTGAATTGCCAAAAGTCAGATTTTTCCTGAAATTGTGACCCCGGAGCTTAGGGATTTTTTCAAAAAATCTTTTTCTGCCGGTTTAGTTGTCGAGAGCTGATTTCTTCTCCTGTGATAAAAAGCCTTCTGTTTCCTTCGCAAAAGCTTTCAGGGGAGCATTTGCAACAGTTTGGCATCATTTTTGAGTGAAATGCCAAAAGTCAGATTTTTGCTGAAATTGTGACCCCGGGCCTTAGGGATTTTTTCAAAAAATATTTTTCTGCCAGTTTAGTTGTCGAGGGCTGATTTCTTCTCCTGTGATAAAAAGCCTCCTGTTTCGACCGCCAAACCTTTCACGGGAGCATTTGCAACCGTTTAGCACCATTTTTGAGTGAATTGCCAAAAGTCAGATTTTTGCTGAAATTGTGACCCCGGGGCTTAGGGATTTTTTCAAAAAATCTTTTTCCGCCGGTCAAGTTGTTGAGGGCTGATTTCTTCTCCTGTGATAAAAAGCCTTCTGTTTTGACCGCCAAACGTTTCACGGGAGCATTTGCAACCGTTTAGCACCATTTTTGAGTGAATTGCAAAAAGTCAGATTTTTTCAGAAATTGAGACCCCGGAGCTTAGGGATTTTTTCAAAAAATCTTTTTCTGCCGGTTTAGTTGTCGAGGGCTGATTTCTTCTCCTGTGATAAAAAGCCTTCTGTTTCGACCGCCAAACGTTTCAGGGGAGCATTTGCAACACTTTGGCATCATTTTTGAGTGAATTGCCAAAAGTCAGATTTTTTCAGAAATTGTGACCCCGGGGCTTAGGGATTTTTTCAAAAAATATTTTTCTGCCGGTTTAGTTGTCGAGGGCTGATTTCTTCTCCTGTGATAAAAAGCCTTCTGTTTCCTTCGCAAAAGCTTTCAGGGGAGCATTTGCAACAGTTTGGCATCATTTTTGAGTGAATTGCCAAAATTCAGATTTTTGCTGAAACTGTGACCCCGGGGCTTAGGGATTTTTTCCAAAAATATTTTTCCGCCGCTTAAGTTTTTGAGGGCTGATTTCTTCTCCTGTTATAAAAAGCCTTCTGTTTCGACCACCAAACCTTTCAGGGGAGCATTTGCAACCATTTAGCACCATGTTTGAGTGAATTGCCAAAAGTCAGATTTTTCCTGAAATTGTGACCCCGGAGCTTAGGGATTTTTTCAAAAAATCTTTTTCTGCCGGTTTAGTTGTCGAGGGCTGATTTCTTCTCTTGTGATAAAAAGCCTTCTGTTTCCTTCGCAAAAGCTTTCAGGGGAGCATTTGCAACAGTTTGGCATCATTTTTGAGTGAATTGCCAAAAGTCAGATTTTTTCAGAAATTGTGACCCCGGGGCTTAGGGATTTTTTCAAAAAATCTTTTTCCGCCGGTCAAGTTGTTGAGGTCTGATTTCTACTCCTGTGATAAAAAGCCTTCTGTTTCGACCGCCAAACCTTGCATGGGAGCATTTGCAACCGTTTAGCACCATTTTTGAGTGAATTGCCAAAAGTCAGATTTTTTCAGAAATTCAGACCCCGGAGCTTAGGGATTTTTTCAAAAAATATTTTTCCGCCGCTTAAGTTTTTGAGGGCTGATTTCTTGTCCTGTGATAAAAAGCCTTCTGTTTCGACCGCCAAACCTTTCACGGGAGCATTTGCAACCGTTTAGCACCACTTTTGAGTGAATTGCCAAAAGTCAGATTTTTGCTGAAATTGTGACCCCGGGGCTTAGGGATTTTTTCAAAAAATATTTTTCTGCCGGTTTAGTTGTCGAGGGCTGATTTCTTGTCCTGTGATAAAAAGCCTTCTGTTTCCTTCGCAAAAGCTTTCAGGGGAGCATTTGCAACAGTTTGGCATCATTTTTGAGTGAATTGCCAAAAGTCAGATTTTTGCTGAAATTGTGACCCCGGGGTTTAGGGATTTTTTCAAAAAATATTTTTCCGTCGGTCAAGTTGTTGAGGGCTGATTTCTTCTCCTGTGATAAAAAGCCTTCTGTTTCGACCGCCAAACCTTTCAGGGGAGCATTTGCAACCGTTTAGCACCATTTTTGAGTGAATTGGCAAAAGTCAGATTTTTGCTGAAATTGTGACCCCGGGGCTTAGGGATTTTTTCAAAAAATATTTTTCTGCCGATTTAGTTGTCAAGGGCTGATTTCTTGTCTTGTGATAAAAAGCCTTCTGTTTTGACCGCCAAACCTTTCACGGGAGCATTTGCAACCGTTTAGCACCATTTTTGAGTGAATTGCCAAAAGTCAGATTTTTGCTGAAATTGTGACCCCGGGGCTTAGGGATTTTTTCAAAAAATATTTTTCTGCCGGTTTAGTTGTCGAGGGCTGATTTCTTCTCTTGTGATAAAAAGCCTTCTGTTTCCTTCGCAAAAGCTTTCAGGGGAGCATTTGCAACAGTTTGGCATCATTTTTGAGTGAATTGCCAAAAGTCAGATTTTTGCTGAAATTGTGACCCCGGGGCTTAGGGATTTTTTCAAAAAATATTTTTCTGCCGGTTTAGTTGTCGAGGGCTGATTTCTTCTCCTGTGATAAAAAGCCTTCTGTTTCCTTCGCAAAAGCTTTCAGGGGAGCATTTGCAACAGTTTGGCATCATTTTTGAGTGAAATGCCAAAAGTCAGATTTTTGCTGAAATTGTGACCCCGGGCCTTAGGGATTTTTTCAAAAAATATTTTTCTGCCGGTTTAGTTGTCGAGGGCTGATTTCTTCTCCTGTGATAAAAAGCCTCCTGTTTCGACCGCCAAACCTTTCACGGGAGCATTTGCAACCGTTTAGCACCATTTTTGAGTGAATTGCCAAAAGTCAGATTTTGGCTGAAATTGTGACCCCGGGGCTTAGGGATTTTTTCAAAAAATCTTTTTCCGCCGGTCAAGTTCTCGAGGGCTGATTTCTTCTCCGGTGATAAAAAGCCTTCTGTTTCGACGGCCAAACGTTTCACGGGAGCATTTGCAACCTTATAGCACCATTTTTGAGTGAATTACCAAAAGTCAGATTTTTTCAGAAATTGAGACCCCGGGGCTTAGGGATTTTTTCAAAAAATATTTTTCTGCCGGTTAAGTTGTCGAGGGCTGATTTCTTCTCCTGTGATAAAAAGCCTTCTGTTTCCTTCGCAAAAGCTTTCAGGGGAGCATATGCAACAGTTTGGCATCATTTTTGAGTGAATTGCCAAAAGTCAGATTTTTGCTGAAATTGTGACCCCGGGGTTTAGGGATTTTTTCAAAAAATATTTTTCCGTCGGTCAAGTTGTTGAGGGCTGATTTCTTCTCCTGTGATAAAAAGCCTTCTGTTTCGACCGCCAAACCTTTCACGGGAGCATTTGCAACCGTTTAGCACCATTTTTGAGTGAATTGGCAAAAGTCAGATTTTTGCTGAAATTGTGACTTAGGGATTTTTTCAAAAAATATTTTTCTGCCGGTTTAGTTGTCAAGGGCTGATTTCTTCTCCTGTGATAAAAAGCCTTCTGTTTCCTTCGCAAAAGCTTTCAGGGAAGCATTTGCAACAGTTTGGCATCATTTTTGAGTGAATTGCCAAAAGTCAGATTTTTGCTGAAATTGTGAGAGCCAGTGTGGTGTAGTGGTTAAGAGTGGTAGTCTCCTAATCTGGGGAACCGGGTTCGCGTCTCCACTCCTCCACATGCAGCTGCTGGGTGACCTTGGGCCAGTCACACTTCTTTGAAGTCTCTCAGCCCCACTCACCTCACAGAGTGTTTGTTGTGGGGGAGGAAGGGAAAGGAGAATGTTAGCCGCTTTGAGACTCCTTAAAGGGAGTGAAAGGCCGGATATCAAATCCAAACTCTTCTTCTTGCTGAAATTGTGACCCCGGGGCTTAGGGATTTTTTCAAAAAATCTTTTTCCGCCGGTTAAGTTGTCGAGGGCTGATTTCTTGTCCTGTGATAAAAAGCCTTCTGTTTCGACCCCCAAACCTTTCACGGGAGCATTTGCAACCGTTTAGCACCATTTTTGAGTGAATTGCCAAAAGTCAGATTTTTACTGAAATTGTGACCCCGGGGCTTAGGGATTTTTTCAAAAAATCTTTTTCCGCCGGTTAAGTTGTCGAGGGCTGATTTCTTGTCCTGTGATAAAAAGCCTTCTGTTTCGACCGCCAAACCTTTCACGGGAGCATTTGCAACCGTTTAGCACCATTTTTGAGTGAATTGCCAAAAGTCAGGTTTTTTCAGAAATTGTGACCCCGGGGCTTAGGGATTTTTTCAAAAAATATTTTTCTGCCGGTTTAGTTGTCAAGTGCTGATTTCTTCTCCTGTGATAAAAAGCCTTCTGTTTCGACCGCCAAACCTTTCACGGGAGCATTTGCAACCGTTTAGCACCATTTTTGAGTGAATTGCCAAAAGTCAGATTTTTGCTGAAATTGTGACCCCGGGGCTTAGGGATTTTTTCAAAAAATATTTTTCCACCGGTTAAGTTGTCGAGGGCTGATTTCTTCTCTTGTGATAAAAAGCCTTCTGTTTCCTTCGCAAAAGCTTTCAGGGGAGCATTTGCAACAGTTTGGCATCATTTTTGAGTGAATTGCCAAAAGTCAGATTTTTTCAGAAATTGTGACCCCGGGGCTTAGGGATTCTTTCAAAAAATATTTTTCTGCCGGTTTAGTTGTCGAGGGCTGATTTCTTCTCCTGTGATAAAAAGCCTTCTGTTTCCTTCACAAAAGCTTTCAGGGGAGCATTTGCAACAGTTTGGCATCATTTTTGAGTGAAATGCCAAAAGTCAGATTTTTGCTGAAATTGTGACCCCGGGCCTTAGGGATTTTTTCAAAAAATATTTTTCTGCCAGTTTAGTTGTCGAGGGCTGATTTCTTCTCCTGTGATAAAAAGCCTCCTGTTTCGACCGCCAAACCTTTCACGGGAGCATTTGCAACCGTTTAGCACCATTTTTGAGTGAATTGCCAAAAGTCAGATTTTGGCTGAAATTGTGACCCCGGGGCTTAGGGATTTTTTCAAAAAATATTTTTCCACCGGTTAAGTTGTCGAGGGCTGATTTCTTCTCTTGTGATAAAAAGCCTTCTGTTTCCTTCGCAAAAGCTTTCAGGGGAGCATTTGCAACAGTTTGGCATCATTTTTGCGTGAATTGCCAAAAGTCAGATTTTTTCAGAAATTGTGACCCCGGGGCTTAGGGATTTTTTCAAAAAATATTTTTCTGCCGGTTTAGTTGTCGAGGGCTGATTTCTTCTCCTGTGATAAAAAGCCTTCTGTTTCCTTCGCAAAAGCTTTCAGGGGAGCATTTGCAACAGTTTGGCATCATTTTTGAGTGAAATGCCAAAAGTCAGATTTTTGCTGAAATTGTGACCCCGGGGCTTAGGGATTTTTTCAAAAAATCTTTTTCCGCCGGTTAAGTTGTCGAGGGCTGATTTCTTGTTCTGTTATAAAAAGCCTTCTGTTTCGACCGCCAAACCTTTCACGGGAGCATTTGCAACAGTTTAGCACCATTTTTGAGTGAATTGGCAAAAGTCAGATTTTTGCTGAAATTGTGACCCCGGGGCTTAGGGATTTTTTCAAAAAATATTTTTCTGCCGGTTTAGTTGTCGAGGGCTGATTTCTTCTCCTGTGATAAAAAGCCTTCTGTTTCCTTCGCAAAAGCTTTCAGGGGAGCATTTGCAACAGTTTGGCATCATTTTTGAGTGAATTGCCAAAAGTCAGATTTTTTCAGAAATTGTGACCCCGGGGCTTAGGGATTCTTTCAAAAAATATTTTTCTGCCGGTTTAGTTGTCGAGGGCTGATTTCTTCTCCTGTGATAAAAAGCCTTCTGTTTCCTTCACAAAAGCTTTCAGGGGAGCATTTGCAACAGTTTGGCATCATTTTTGAGTGAATTGCCAAAAGTCAGATTTTTGCTGAAATTGTGACCCCGGGGCTTAGGGATTTTTTCAAAAAATATTTTTCTGCCGGTTTAGTTGTCGAGGGCTGATTTCTTCTCCTGTGATAAAAAGCCTTCTGTTTCCTTCGCAAAAGCTTTCAGGGGAGCATTTGCAACAGTTTGGCATCATTTTTGAGTGAAATGCCAAAAGTCAGATTTTTGCTGAAATTGTGACCCCGGGGCTTAGGGATTTTTTCAAAAAATCTTTTTCTGCCGGTTAAGTTGTCGAGGGCTGATTTCTTGTTCTGTTATAAAAAGCCTTCTGTTTCGACCGCCAAACCTTTCACGGGAGCATTTGCAACCGTTTAGCACCATTTTTGAGTGAATTGGCAAAAGTCAGATTTTTGCTGAAATTGTGACCCCGGGGCTTAGGGATTTTTTCAAAAAATATTTTTCTGCCGGTTAAGTTGTCGAGGGCTGATTTCTTCTCCTGTGATAAAAAGCCTTCTGTTTCCTTCGCAAAAGCTTTCAGGGGAGCATTTGCAACAGTTTGGCATCATTTTTGAGTGAATTGCCAAAAGTCAGATTTTTGCTGAAACTGTGACCCCGGGGCTTAGGGATTTTTTCAAAAAATATTTTTCCGCCGCTTAAGTTTTTGAGGGCTGATTTCTTCTCTTGTGATAAAAAGCCTTCTGTTTCGACCGCCAAACCTTTCACGGGAGCATTTGCAACCGTTTAGCACCATTTTTGAGTGAATTGCCAAAAGTCAGATTTTTGCTGAAATTGTGACCCCGGGGCTTAGGGATTTTTTCAAAAAATATTTTTCTGCCGGTTTAGTTGTCGAGGGCTGATTTCTTCTCCTGTGATAAAAAGCCTTCTGTTTCCTTCGCAAAAGCTTTCAGGGGAGCATTTGCAACAGTTTGGCATCATTTTTGAGTGAATTGCCAAAAGTCAGATTTTTTCAGAAATTGTGACCCCGGGGCTTAGGGATTTTTTCAAAAAATCTTTTTCCGCCGGTCAAGTTGTTGAGGGCTGATTTCTTCTCCTGTGATAAAAAGCCTTCTGTTTCGATCGCCAAACCTTTCACGGGAGCATTTGCAACCGTTTAGCACCATTTTTGAGTGAATTACCAAAAGTCAGATTTTTTCAGAAATTGAGACCCCGGAGCTTAGGGATTTTTTCAAAAAATCTTTTTCCGCCGGTTAAGTTGTCGAGGGCTGATTTCTTCTCCTGTGATAAAAAGCCTTCTGTTTCCTTCGCAAAAGCTTTCAGGGGAGCATTTGCAACAGTTTGGCATCATTTGTGAGTGAATTGCCAAAAGTCAGATGTTTTCAGAAATTGTGACCCCGGGGCTTAGGGATTTTTTCAAAAAATCTTTTTCCGCCGGTTAAGTTGTCGAGGGCTGATTTCTTGTCCTGTGATAAAAAGCCTTCTGTTTCGACCCCCAAACCTTTCACGGGAGCATTTGCAACCGTTTAGCACCATTTTTGAGTGAATTGCCAAAAGTCAGATTTTTGCTGAAATTGTGACCCCGGGGCTTAGGGATTTTTTCAAAAAATCTTTTTCCGCCGGTTAAGTTGTTGAGGGCTGATTTCTTGTCCTGTGATAAAAAGCCTTCTGTTTCGACCGCCAAACCTTTCACGGGAGCATTTGCAACCGTTTAGCACCATTTTTGAGTGAATTGCCAAAAGTCAGGTTTTTTCAGAAATTGTGACCCCGGGGCTTAGGGATTTTTTCAAAAAATATTTTTCTGCCGGTTTAGTTGTCAAGTGCTGATTTCTTCTCCTGTGATAAAAAGCCTTCTGTTTCGACCGCCAAACCTTTCACGGGAGCATTTGCAACCGTTTAGCACCATTTTTGAGTGAATTGCCAAAAGTCAGATTTTTGCTGAAATTGTGACCCCGGGGCTTAGGGATTTTTTCAAAAAATATTTTCCCACCGGTTAAGTTGTCGAGGGCTGATTTCTTCTCTTGTGATAAAAAGCCTTCTGTTTCCTTCGCAAAAGCTTTCAGGGGAGCATTTGCAACAGTTTGGCATCATTTTTGAGTGAATTGCCAAAAGTCAGATTTTTTCAGAAATTGTGACCCCGGGGCTTAGGGATTCTTTCAAAAAATATTTTTCTGCCGGTTTAGTTGTCGAGGGCTGATTTCTTCTCCTGTGATAAAAAGCCTTCTGTTTCGACCGCCAAACCTTTCACGGGAGCATTTGCAACCGTTTAGCACCATTTTTGAGTGAATTGCCAAAAGTCAGATTTTTGCTGAAATTGTGACCCCGGGGCTTAGGGATTTTTTCAAAAAATATTTTTCCACCGGTTAAGTTGTCGAGGGCTGATTTCTTCTCTTGTGATAAAAAGCCTTCTGTTTCCTTCGCAAAAGCTTTCAGGGGAGCATTTGCAACAGTTTGGCATCATTTTTGAGTGAATTGCCAAAAGTCAGATTTTTTCAGAAATTGTGACCCCGGGGCTTAGGGATTCTTTCAAAAAATATTTTTCTGCCGGTTTAGTTGTCGAGGGCTGATTTCTTCTCCTGTGATAAAAAGCCTTCTGTTTCCTTCACAAAAGCTTTCAGGGGAGCATTTGCAACAGTTTGGCATCATTTTTGAGTGAAATGCCAAAAGTCAGATTTTTGCTGAAATTGTGACCCCGGGCCTTAGGGATTTTTTCAAAAAATATTTTTCTGCCAGTTTAGTTGTCGAGGGCTGATTTCTTCTCCTGTGATAAAAAGCCTCCTGTTTCGACCGCCAAACCTTTCACGGGAGCATTTGCAACCGTTTAGCACCATTTTTGAGTGAATTGCCAAAAGTCAGATTTTTGCTGAAATTGTGACCCCGGGGCTTAGGGATTTTTTCAAAAAATATTTTTCCACCGGTTAAGTTGTCGAGGGCTGATTTCTTCTCTTGTGATAAAAAGCCTTCTGTTTCCTTCGCAAAAGCTTTCAGGGGAGCATTTGCAACAGTTTGGCATCATTTTTGCGTGAATTGCCAAAAGTCAGATTTTTTCAGAAATTGTGACCCCGGGGCTTAGGGATTTTTTCAAAAAATATTTTTCTGCCGGTTTAGTTGTCGAGGGCTGATTTCTTCTCCTGTGATAAAAAGCCTTCTGTTTCCTTCGCAAAAGCTTTCAGGGGAGCATTTGCAACAGTTTGGCATCATTTTTGAGTGAAATGCCAAAAGTCAGATTTTTGCTGAAATTGTGACCCCGGGGCTTAGGGATTTTTTCAAAAAATCTTTTTCCGCCGGTTAAGTTGTCGAGGGCTGATTTCTTGTTCTGTTATAAAAAGCCTTCTGTTTCGACCGCCAAACCTTTCACGGGAGCATTTGCAACAGTTTAGCACCATTTTTGAGTGAATTGGCAAAAGTCAGATTTTTGCTGAAATTGTGACCCCGGGGCTTAGGGATTTTTTCAAAAAATATTTTTCTGCCGGTTTAGTTGTCGAGGGCTGATTTCTTCTCCTGTGATAAAAAGCCTTCTGTTTCCTTCGGAAAAGCTTTCAGGGGAGCATTTGCAACAGTTTGGCATCATTTTTGAGTGAATTGCCAAAAGTCAGATTTTTTCAGAAATTGTGACCCCGGGGCTTAGGGATTCTTTCAAAAAATATTTTTCTGCCGGTTTAGTTGTCGAGGGCTGATTTCTTCTCCTGTGATAAAAAGCCTTCTGTTTCCTTCACAAAAGCTTTCAGGGGAGCATTTGCAACAGTTTGGCATCATTTTTGAGTGAATTGCCAAAAGTCAGATTTTTGCTGAAATTGTGACCCCGGGGCTTAGGGATTTTTTCAAAAAATATTTTTCTGCCGGTTTAGTTGTCGAGGGCTGATTTCTTCTCCTGTGATAAAAAGCCTTCTGTTTCCTTCGCAAAAGCTTTCAGGGGAGCATTTGCAACAGTTTGGCATCATTTTTGAGTGAAATGCCAAAAGTCAGATTTTTGCTGAAATTGTGACCCCGGGGCTTAGGGATTTTTTCAAAAAATCTTTTTCTGCCGGTTAAGTTGTCGAGGGCTGATTTCTTGTTCTGTTATAAAAAGCCTTCTGTTTCGACCGCCAAACCTTTCACGGGAGCATTTGCAACCGTTTAGCACCATTTTTGAGTGAATTGGCAAAAGTCAGATTTTTGCTGAAATTGTGACCCCGGGGCTTAGGGATTTTTTCAAAAAATATTTTTCTGCCGGTTAAGTTGTCGAGGGCTGATTTCTTCTCCTGTGATAAAAAGCCTTCTGTTTCCTTCGCAAAAGCTTTCAGGGGAGCATTTGCAACAGTTTGGCATCATTTTTGAGTGAATTGCCAAAAGTCAGATTTTTGCTGAAACTGTGACCCCGGGGCTTAGGGATTTTTTCAAAAAATATTTTTCCGCCGCTTAAGTTTTTGAGGGCTGATTTCTTCTCTTGTGATAAAAAGCCTTCTGTTTCGACCGCCAAACCTTTCACGGGAGCATTTGCAACCGTTTAGCACCATTTTTGAGTGAATTGCCAAAAGTCAGATTTTTGCTGAAATTGTGACCCCGGGGCTTAGGGATTTTTTCAAAAAATATTTTTCTGCCGGTTTAGTTGTCGAGGGCTGATTTCTTCTCCTGTGATAAAAAGCCTTCTGTTTCCTTCGCAAAAGCTTTCAGGGGAGCATTTGCAACAGTTTGGCATCATTTTTGAGTGAATTGCCAAAAGTCAGATTTTTTCAGAAATTGTGACCCCGGGGCTTAGGGATTTTTTCAAAAAATCTTTTTCCGCCGGTCAAGTTGTTGAGGGCTGATTTCTTCTCCTGTGATAAAAAGCCTTCTGTTTCGATCGCCAAACCTTTCACGGGAGCATTTGCAACCGTTTAGCACCATTTTTGAGTGAATTACCAAAAGTCAGATTTTTTCAGAAATTGAGACCCCGGAGCTTAGGGATTTTTTCAAAAAATCTTTTTCCGCCGGTTAAGTTGTCGAGGGCTGATTTCTTCTCCTGTGATAAAAAGCCTTCTGTTTCCTTCGCAAAAGCTTTCAGGGGAGCATTTGCAACAGTTTGGCATCATTTGTGAGTGAATTGCCAAAAGTCAGATGTTTTCAGAAATTGTGACCCCGGGGCTTAGGGATTTTTTCAAAAAATCTTTTTCCGCCGGTTAAGTTGTCGAGGGCTGATTTCTTGTCCTGTGATAAAAAGCCTTCTGTTTCGACCCCCAAACCTTTCACGGGAGCATTTGCAACCGTTTAGCACCATTTTTGAGTGAATTGCCAAAAGTCAGATTTTTGCTGAAATTGTGACCCCGGGGCTTAGGGATTTTTTCAAAAAATCTTTTTCCGCCGGTTAAGTTGTTGAGGGCTGATTTCTTGTCCTGTGATAAAAAGCCTTCTGTTTCGACCGCCAAACCTTTCACGGGAGCATTTGCAACCGTTTAGCACCATTTTTGAGTGAATTGCCAAAAGTCAGGTTTTTTCAGAAATTGTGACCCCGGGGCTTAGGGATTTTTTCAAAAAATATTTTTCTGCCGGTTTAGTTGTCAAGTGCTGATTTCTTCTCCTGTGATAAAAAGCCTTCTGTTTCGACCGCCAAACCTTTCACGGGAGCATTTGCAACCGTTTAGCACCATTTTTGAGTGAATTGCCAAAAGTCAGATTTTTGCTGAAATTGTGACCCCGGGGCTTAGGGATTTTTTCAAAAAATATTTTCCCACCGGTTAAGTTGTCGAGGGCTGATTTCTTCTCTTGTGATAAAAAGCCTTCTGTTTCCTTCGCAAAAGCTTTCAGGGGAGCATTTGCAACAGTTTGGCATCATTTTTGAGTGAATTGCCAAAAGTCAGATTTTTTCAGAAATTGTGACCCCGGGGCTTAGGGATTCTTTCAAAAAATATTTTTCTGCCGGTTTAGTTGTCGAGGGCTGATTTCTTCTCCTGTGATAAAAAGCCTTCTGTTTCCTTCACAAAAGCTTTCAGGGGAGCATTTGCAACAGTTTGGCATCATTTTTGAGTGAAATGCCAAAAGTCAGATTTTTGCTGAAATTGGGACCCCGGGCCTTAGGGATTTTTTCAAAAAATATTTTTCTGCCAGTTTAGTTGTCGAGGGCTGATTTCTTCTCCTGTGATAAAAAGCCTCCTGTTTCGACCGCCAAACCTTTCACGGGAGCATTTGCAACCGTTTAGCACCATTTTTGAGTGAATTGCCAAAAGTCAGATTTTTGCTGAAATTGTGACCCCGGGGCTTAGGGATTTTTTCAAAAAATATTTTTCCACCGGTTAAGTTGTCGAGGGCTGATTTCTTCTCTTGTGATAAAAAGCCTTCTGTTTCCTTCGCAAAAGCTTTCAGGGGAGCATTTGCAACAGTTTGGCATCATTTTTGCGTGAATTGCCAAAAGTCAGATTTTTTCAGAAATTGTGACCCCGGGGCTTAGGGATTTTTTCAAAAAATATTTTTCTGCCGGTTTAGTTGTCGAGGGCTGATTTCTTCTCCTGTGATAAAAAGCCTTCTGTTTCCTTCGCAAAAGCTTTCAGGGGAGCATTTGCAACAGTTTGGCATCATTTTTGAGTGAAATGCCAAAAGTCAGATTTTTGCTGAAATTGTGACCCCGGGGCTTAGGGATTTTTTCAAAAAATCTTTTTCCGCCGGTTTAGTTGTCGAGGGCTGATTTCTTGTTCTGTGATAAAAAGCCTTCTGTTTCGACCGCCAAACCTTTCACGGGAGCATTTGCAACCGTTTAGCACCATTTTTGAGTGAATTGCCAAAAGTCAGATTTTTGCTGAAATTGTGACCCCGGGGCTTAGGGATTTTTTCAAAAAATATTTTTCTGCCGGTTTAGTTGTCGAGGGCTGATTTCTTCTCCTGTGATAAAAAGCCTTCTGTTTCCTTCGCAAAAGCTTTCAGGGGAGCATTTGCAACAGTTTGGCATCATTTTTGAGTGAATTGCCAAAAGTCAGATTTTTTCAGAAATTGTGACCCCGGGGCTTAGGGATTTTTTCAAAAAATCTTTTTCCGCCGGTCAAGTTGTTGAGGGCTGATTTCTTCTCCTGTGATAAAAAGCCTTCTGTTTCGATCGCCAAACGTTTCACGGGAGCATTTGCAACCGTTTAGCACCATTTTTGAGTGAATTACCAAAAGTCAGATTTTTTCAGAAATTGAGACCCCGGAGCTTAGGGATTTTTTCAAAAAATCTTTTTCCGCCGTTTAAGTTGTCGAGGGCTGATTTCTTCTCCTGTGATAAAAAGCCTTCTGTTTCCTTCGCAAAAGCTTTCAGGGGAGCATTTGCAACAGTTTGGCATCATTTTTGAGTGAATTGCCAAAAGTCAGATTTTTGCTGAAATTGTGACCCCGGGGCTTAGGGATTTTTTCAAAAAATATTTTTCTGCCGGTTTAGTTGTCGAGGGCTGATTTCTTCTCCTGTGATAAAAAGCCTTCTGTTTCCTTCGCAAAAGCTTTCAGGGGAGCATTTGCAACAGTTTGGCATCATTTTTGAGTGAATTGCCAAAAGTCAGATTTTTTCAGAAATTGTGACCCCGGGGCTTAGGGATTTTTTCAAAAAATCTTTTTCCGCCGGTCAAGTTGTTGAGGGCTGATTTCTTCTCCTGTGATAAAAAGCCTTCTGTTTCGATCGCCAAACGTTTCACGGGAGCATTTGCAACCGTTTAGCACCATTTTTGAGTGAATTACCAAAAGTCAGATTTTTTCAGAAATTGAGACCCCGGAGCTTAGGGATTTTTTCAAAAAATCTTTTTCCGCCGGTTAAGTTGTCGAGGGCTGATTTCTTCTCCTGTGATAAAAAGCCTTCTGTTTCCTTCGCAAAAGCTTTCAGGGGAGCATTTGCAACAGTTTGGCATCATTTGTGAGTGAATTGCCAAAAGTCAGATGTTTTCAGAAATTGTGACCCCGGGGCTTAGGGATTTTTTCAAAAAATCTTTTTCCGCCGGTTAAGTTGTCGAGGGCTGATTTCTTGTCCTGTGATAAAAAGCCTTCTGTTTCGACCCCCAAACCTTTCAGGGGAGCATTTGCAACCGTTTAGCACCATTTTTGAGTGAATTGCCAAAAGTCAGATTTTTGCTGAAATTGTGACCCCGGGGCTTAGGGATTTTTTCAAAAAATCTTTTTCCGCCGGTTAAGTTGTCGAGGGCTGATTTCTTGTCCTGTGATAAAAAGCCTTCTGTTTCGACCGCCAAACCTTTCACGGGAGCATTTGCAACCGTTTAGCACCATTTTTGAGTGAATTGCCAAAAGTCAGGTTTTTGCTGAAATTGTGACCCCGGGGCTTAGGGATTTTTTCAAAAAATATTTTTCCACCGGTTAAGTTGTCGAGGGCTGATTTCTTCTCTTGTGATAAAAAGCCTTCTGTTTCCTTCGCAAAAGCTTTCAGGGGAGCATTTGCAACAGTTTGGCATCATTTTTGAGTGAATTGCCAAAAGTCAGATTTTTTCAGAAATTGTGACCCCGGGGCTTAGGGATTTTTTCAAAAAATATTTTTCTGCCGGTTTAGTTGTCGAGGGCTGATTTCTTCTCCTGTGATAAAAAGCCTTCTGTTTCCTTCGCAAAAGCTTTCAGGGGAGCATTTGCAACAGTTTGGCATCATTTTTGAGTGAAATGCCAAAAGTCAGATTTTTGCTGAAATTGTGACCCCGGGGCTTAGGGATTTTTTCAAAAAATCTTTTTCCGCCGGTTAAGTTGTCGAGGGCTGATTTCTTGTTCTGTGATAAAAAGCCTTCTGTTTCGACCGCCAAACCTTTCACGGCAGCATTTGCAACCGTTTAGCACCATTTTTGAGTGAATTGCCAAAAGTCAGATTTTTGCTGAAATTGTGACCCCGGGGCTTAGGGATTTTTTCAAAAAATATTTTTCTGCCGGTTTAGTTGTCGAGGGCTGATTTCTTCTCCTGTGATAAAAAGCCTTCTGTTTCCTTCGCAAAAGCTTTCAGGGGAGCATTTGCAACAGTTTGGCATCATTTTTGAGTGAATTGCCATAAGTCAGATTTTTGCTGAAACTGTGACCCCGGGGCTTAGGGATTTTTTCAAAAATATTTTTCCGCCGCTTAAGTTTTTGAGGGCTGATTTCTTGTCCTGTGATAAAAAGCCTTCTGTTTCGACCGCCAAACCTTTCACGGGAGCATTTGCAACCGTTTAGCACCATTTTTGAGTGAATTGCCAAAAGTCAGATTTTTGCTGAAATTGTGACCCCGGGGCTTAGGGATTTTTTCAAAAAATATTTTTCTGCCGGTTTAGTTGTCGAGGGCTGATTTCTTCTCCTGTGATAAAAAGCCTTCTGTTTCCTTCGCAAAAGCTTTCAGGGGAGCATTTGCAACAGTTTGGCATCATTTTTGAGTGAAATGCCAAAAGTCAGATTTTTGCTGAAATTGTGACCCCGGGGCTTAGGGATTTTTTCAAAAAATCTTTTTCCGCCGGTCAAGTTGTTGAGGGCTGATTTCTTCTCCTGTGATAAAAAGCCTTCTGTTTCGATCGCCAAACGTTTCACGGGAGCATTTGCAACCGTTTAGCACCATTTTTGAGTGAATTACCAAAAGTCAGATTTTTTCAGAAATTGAGACCCCGGAGCTTAGGGATTTTTTCAAAAAATCTTTTTCCGCCGGTTAAGTCGTCGAGGGCTGATTTCTTCTCCTGTGATAAAAAGCCTTCTGTTTCCTTCGCAAAAGCTTTCAGGGGAGCATTTGCAACAGTTTGGCATCATTTTTGAGTGAATTGCCAAAAGTCAGATGTTTTCAGAAATTGTGACCCCGGGGCTTAGGGATTTTTTCAAAAAATCTTTTTCCGCCGGTTAAGTTGTCGAGGGCTGATTTCTTGTCCTGTGATAAAAAGCCTTCTGTTTCGACCCCCAAACCTTTCACGGGAGCATTTGCAACCGTTTAGCACCATTTTTGAGTGAATTGCCAAAAGTCAGATTTTTGCTGAAATTGTGACCCCGGGGCTTAGGGATTTTTTCAAAAAATATTTTTCTGCCGGTTTAGTTGTCGAGGGCTGATTTCTTCTCCTGTGATAAAAAGCCTTCTGTTTCCTTCGCAAAAGCTTTCAGGGGAGCATTTGCAACAGTTTGGCATCATTTTTGAGTGAATTGCCAAAAGTCAGATTTTTTCAGAAATTGTGACCCCGGGGCTTAGGGATTTTTTCAAAAAATCTTTTTCCGCCGGTCAAGTTGTTGAGGGCTGATTTCTTCTCCTGTGATAAAAAGCCTTCTGTTTCGATCGCCAAACGTTTCACGGGAGCATTTGCAACCGTTTAGCACCATTTTTGAGTGAATTACCAAAAGTCAGATTTTTTCAGAAATTGAGACCCCGGAGCTTAGGGATTTTTTCAAAAAATCTTTTTCCGCCGTTTAAGTTGTCGAGGGCTGATTTCTTCTCCTGTGATAAAAAGCCTTCTGTTTCCTTCGCAAAAGCTTTCAGGGGAGCATTTGCAACAGTTTGGCATCATTTTTGAGTGAATTGCCAAAAGTCAGATTTTTGCTGAAATTGTGACCCCGGGGCTTAGGGATTTTTTCAAAAAATATTTTTCTGCCGGTTTAGTTGTCGAGGGCTGATTTCTTCTCCTGTGATAAAAAGCCTTCTGTTTCCTTCGCAAAAGCTTTCAGGGGAGCATTTGCAACAGTTTGGCATCATTTTTGAGTGAATTGCCAAAAGTCAGATTTTTTCAGAAATTGTGACCCCGGGGCTTAGGGATTTTTTCAAAAAATCTTTTTCCGCCGGTCAAGTTGTTGAGGGCTGATTTCTTCTCCTGTGATAAAAAGCCTTCTGTTTCGATCGCCAAACGTTTCACGGGAGCATTTGCAACCGTTTAGCACCATTTTTGAGTGAATTACCAAAAGTCAGATTTTTTCAGAAATTGAGACCCCGGAGCTTAGGGATTTTTTCAAAAAATCTTTTTCCGCCGGTTAAGTTGTCGAGGGCTGATTTCTTCTCCTGTGATAAAAAGCCTTCTGTTTCCTTCGCAAAAGCTTTCAGGGGAGCATTTGCAACAGTTTGGCATCATTTGTGAGTGAATTGCCAAAAGTCAGATGTTTTCAGAAATTGTGACCCCGGGGCTTAGGGATTTTTTCAAAAAATCTTTTTCCGCCGGTTAAGTTGTCGAGGGCTGATTTCTTGTCCTGTGATAAAAAGCCTTCTGTTTCGACCCCCAAACCTTTCAGGGGAGCATTTGCAACCGTTTAGCACCATTTTTGAGTGAATTGCCAAAAGTCAGATTTTTGCTGAAATTGTGACCCCGGGGCTTAGGGATTTTTTCAAAAAATCTTTTTCCGCCGGTTAAGTTGTCGAGGGCTGATTTCTTGTCCTGTGATAAAAAGCCTTCTGTTTCGACCGCCAAACCTTTCACGGGAGCATTTGCAACCGTTTAGCACCATTTTTGAGTGAATTGCCAAAAGTCAGGTTTTTGCTGAAATTGTGACCCCGGGGCTTAGGGATTTTTTCAAAAAATATTTTTCCACCGGTTAAGTTGTCGAGGGCTGATTTCTTCTCTTGTGATAAAAAGCCTTCTGTTTCCTTCGCAAAAGCTTTCAGGGGAGCATTTGCAACAGTTTGGCATCATTTTTGAGTGAATTGCCAAAAGTCAGATTTTTTCAGAAATTGTGACCCCGGGGCTTAGGGATTTTTTCAAAAAATATTTTTCTGCCGGTTTAGTTGTCGAGGGCTGATTTCTTCTCCTGTGATAAAAAGCCTTCTGTTTCCTTCGCAAAAGCTTTCAGGGGAGCATTTGCAACAGTTTGGCATCATTTTTGAGTGAAATGCCAAAAGTCAGATTTTTGCTGAAATTGTGACCCCGGGGCTTAGGGATTTTTTCAAAAAATCTTTTTCCGCCGGTTAAGTTGTCGAGGGCTGATTTCTTGTTCTGTGATAAAAAGCCTTCTGTTTCGACCGCCAAACCTTTCACGGGAGCATTTGCAACCGTTTAGCACCATTTTTGAGTGAATTGCCAAAAGTCAGATTTTTGCTGAAATTGTGACCCCGGGGCTTAGGGATTTTTTCAAAAAATATTTTTCTGCCGGTTTAGTTGTCGAGGGCTGATTTCTTCTCCTGTGATAAAAAGCCTTCTGTTTCCTTCGCAAAAGCTTTCAGGGGAGCATTTGCAACAGTTTGGCATCATTTTTGAGTGAATTGCCAAAAGTCAGATTTTTGCTGAAACTGTGACCCCGGGGCTTAGGGATTTTTTCAAAAAATATTTTTCCGCCGCTTAAGTTTTTGAGGGCTGATTTCTTGTCCTGTGATAAAAAGCCTTCTGTTTCGACCGCCAAACCTTTCACGGGAGCATTTGCAACCGTTTAGCACCATTTTTGAGTGAATTGCCAAAAGTCAGATTTTTGCTGAAATTGTGACCCCGGGGCTTAGGGATTTTTTCAAAAAATATTTTTCTGCCGGTTTAGTTGTCGAGGGCTGATTTCTTCTCCTGTGATAAAAAGCCTTCTGTTTCCTTCGCAAAAGCTTTCAGGGGAGCATTTGCAACAGTTTGGCATCATTTTTGAGTGAATTGCCAAAAGTCAGATTTTTTCAGAAATTGTGACCCCGGGGCTTAGGGATTTTTTCAAAAAATCTTTTTCCGCCGGTCAAGTTGTTGAGGGCTGATTTCTTCTCCTGTGATAAAAAGCCTTCTGTTTCGATCGCCAAACGTTTCACGGGAGCATTTGCAACCGTTTAGCACCATTTTTGAGTGAATTACCAAAAGTCAGATTTTTTCAGAAATTGAGACCCCGGAGCTTAGGGATTTTTTCAAAAAATCTTTTTCCGCCGGTTAAGTTGTCGAGGGCTGATTTCTTCTCCTGTGATAAAAAGCCTTCTGTTTCCTTCGCAAAAGCTTTCAGGGGAGCATTTGCAACAGTTTGGCATCATTTTTGAGTGAATTGCCAAAAGTCAGATGTTTTCAGAAATTGTGACCCCGGGGCTTAGGGATTTTTTCAAAAAATCTTTTTCCGCCGGTTAAGTTGTCGAGGGCTGATTTCTTGTCCTGTGATAAAAAGCCTTCTGTTTCGACCCCCAAACCTTTCACGGGAGCATTTGCAACCGTTTAGCACCATTTTTGAGTGAATTGCCAAAAGTCAGATTTTTGCTGAAATTGTGACCCCGGGGCTTAGGGATTTTTTCAAAAAATCTTTTTCCGCCGGTTAAGTTGTCGAGGGCTGATTTCTTGTCCTGTGATAAAAAGCCTTCTGTTTCGACCACCAAACCTTTCACGGGAGCATTTGCAACCGTTTAGCACCATTTTTGAGTGAATTGCCAAAAGTCAGATTTTTGCTGAAATTGTGACCCCGGGGCTTAGGGATTTTTTCAAAAAATATTTTTCCACCGGTTAAGTTGTCGAGGGCTGATTTCTTCTCTTGTGATAAAAAGCCTTCTGTTTCCTTCGCAAAAGCTTTCAGGGGAGCATTTGCAACAGTTTGGCATCATTTTTGAGTGAATTGCCAAAAGTCAGATTTTTTCAGAAATTGTGACCCCGGGGCTTAGGGATTCTTTCAAAAAATATTTTTCTGCCGGTTTAGTTGTCGAGGGCTGATTTCTTCTCCTGTGATAAAAAGCCTTCTGTTTCCTTCACAAAAGCTTTCAGGGGAGCATTTGCAACAGTTTGGCATCATTTTTGAGTGAAATGCCAAAAGTCAGATTTTTGCTGAAATTGTGACCCCGGGCCTTAGGGATTTTTTCAAAAAATATTTTTCTGCCGGTTTAGTTGTCGAGGGCTGATTTCTTCTCCTGTGATAAAAAGCCTTCTGTTTCCTTCGCAAAAGCTTTCAGGGGAGCATTTGCAACAGTTTGGCATCATTTTTGAGTGAATTGCCAAAAGTCAGATTTTTGCTGAAATTGTGACCCCGGGGCTTAGGGATTTTTTCAAAAAATATTTTTCCACCGGTTAAGTTGTCGAGGGCTGATTTCTTCTCTTGTGATAAAAAGCCTTCTGTTTCCTTCGCAAAAGCTTTCAGGGGAGCATTTGCAACAGTTTGGCATCATTTTTGAGTGAATTGCCAAAAGTCAGATTTTTTCAGAAATTGTGACCCCGGGGCTTAGGGATTTTTTCAAAAAATATTTTTCCGCCGGTCAAGTTGTTGAGGGCTGATTTCTTGTCCTGTGATAAAAAGCCTTCTGTTTCGATCGCCAAACGTTTCACGGGAGCATTTGCAACCGTTTAGCACCATTTTTGAGTGAATTACCAAAAGTCAGATTTTTTCAGAAATTGAGACCCCGGAGCTTAGGGATTTTTTCAAAAAATCTTTTTCCGCCGGTTAAGTTGTCGAGGGCTGATTTCTTCTCCTGTGATAAAAAGCCTTCTGTTTCCTTCGCAAAAGCTTTCAGGGGAGCATTTGCAACAGTTTGGCATCATTTTTGAGTGAATTGCCAAAAGTCAGATGTTTTCAAAAATTGTGACCCCGGGGCTTAGGGATTCTTTCAAAAAATATTTTTCTGCCGGTTTAGTTGTCGAGGGCTGATTTCTTCTCCTGTGATAAAAAGCCTTCTGTTTCCTTCACAAAAGCTTTCAGGGGAGCATTTGCAACAGTTTGGCATCATTTTTGAGTGAAATGCCAAAAGTCAGATTTTTGCTGAAATTGTGACCCCGGGCCTTAGGGATTTTTTCAAAAAATATTTTTCTGCCAGTTTAGTTGTCGAGGGCTGATTTCTTCTCCTGTGATAAAAAGCCTCCTGTTTCGACCGCCAAACCTTTCACGGGAGCATTTGCAACCGTTTAGCACCATTTTTGAGTGAATTGCCAAAAGTCAGATTTTTGCTGAAATTGTGACCCCGGGGCTTAGGGATTTTTTCAAAAAATATTTTTCCACCGGTTAAGTTGTCGAGGGCTGATTTCTTCTCTTGTGATAAAAAGCCTTCTGTTTCCTTCGCAAAAGCTTTCAGGGGAGCATTTGCAACAGTTTGGCATCATTTTTGAGTGAATTGCCAAAAGTCAGATTTTTTCAGAAATTGTGACCCCGGGGCTTAGGGATTTTTTCAAAAAATATTTTTCTGCCGGTTTAGTTGTCGAGGGCTGATTTCTTCTCCTGTGATAAAAAGCCTCCTGTTTCGACCGCCAAACCTTTCACGGGAGCATTTGCAACCGTTTAGCACCATTTTTGAGTGAATTGCCAAAAGTCAGATTTTTGCTGAAATTGTGACCCCGGGGCTTAGGGATTTTTTCAAAAAATATTTTTCCACCGGTTAAGTTGTCGAGGGCTGATTTCTTCTCTTGTGATAAAAAGCCTTCTGTTTCCTTCGCAAAAGCTTTCAGGGGAGCATTTGCAACAGTTTGGCATCATTTTTGAGTGAATTGCCAAAAGTCAGATTTTTTCAGAAATTGTGACCCCGGGGCTTAGGGATTTTTTCAAAAAATATTTTTCTGCCGGTTTAGTTGTCGAGGGCTGATTTCTTCTCCTGTGATAAAAAGCCTTCTGTTTCCTTCGCAAAAGCTTTCAGGGGAGCATTTGCAACAGTTTGGCATCATTTTTGAGTGAATTGCCAAAAGTCAGATTTTTTCAGAAATTGTGACCCCGGGGCTTAGGGATTTTTTCAAAAAATCTTTTTCCGCCGGTCAAGTTGTTGAGGGCTGATTTCTTCTCCTGTGATAAAAAGCCTTCTGTTTCGATCGCCAAACGTTTCACGGGAGCATTTGCAACCGTTTAGCACCATTTTTGAGTGAATTACCAAAAGTCAGATTTTTTCAGAAATTGAAACCCCGGAGCTTAGGGATTTTTTCAAAAAATCTTTTTCCGCCGGTTAAGTTGTCGAGGGCTGATTTCTTCTCCTGTGATAAAAAGCCTTCTGTTTCCTTCGCAAAAGCTTTCAGGGGAGCATTTGCAACAGTTTGGCATCATTTTTGAGTGAATTGCTAAAAGTCAGATGTTTTCAGAAATTGTGACCCCGGGGCTTAGGGATTTTTTCAAAAAATCTTTTTCCGCCGGTTAAGTTGTCGAGGGCTGATTTCTTGCCCTGTGATAAAAAGCCTTCTGTTTCGACCCCCAAACCTTTCACGGGAGCATTTGCAACCGTTTAGCACCATTTTTGAGTGAATTGCCAAAAGTCAAATTTTTGCTGAAATTGTGACCCCGGGGCTTAGGGATTTTTTCAAAAAATCTTTTTCCGCCGGTTAAGTTGTCGAGGGCTGATTTCTTGTCCTGTGATAAAAAGCCTTCTGTTTCGACCGCCAAACCTTTCACGGGAGCATTTGCAACCGTTTAGCACCATTTTTGAGTGAATTGCCAAAAGTCAGGTTTTTTCAGAAATTGTGACCCCGGGGCTTAGGGATTTTTTCAAAAAATATTTTTCCACCGGTTAAGTTGTCGAGGGCTGATTTCTTCTCTTGTGATAAAAAGCCTTCTGTTTCCTTCGCAAAAGCTTTCAGGGGAGCATTTGCAACAGTTTGGCATCATTTTTGAGTGAATTGCCAAAAGTCAGATTTTTTCAGAAATTGTGACCCCGGGGCTTAGGGATTTTTTCAAAAAATATTTTTCCACCGGTTAAGTTGTCGAGGGCTGATTTCTTCTCTTGTGATAAAAAGCCTTCTGTTTCCTTCGCAAAAGCTTTCAGGGGAGCATTTGCAACAGTTTGGCATCATTTTTGAGTGAATTGCCAAAAGTCAGATTTTTTCAGAAATTGTGACCCCGGGGCTTAGGGATTTTTTCAAAAAATATTTTTCTGCCGGTTTAGTTGTCGAGGGCTGATTTCTTCTCCTGTGATAAAAAGCCTTCTGTTTCCTTCGCAAAAGCTTTCAGGGGAGCATTTGCAACAGTTTGGCATCATTTTTGAGTGAATTGCCAAAAGTCAGATTTTTTCAGAAATTGTGACTCCGGGGCTTAGGGATTTTTTCAAAAAATCTTTTTCCGCCGGTCAAGTTGTTGAGGGCTGATTTCTTCTCCTGTGATAAAAAGCCTTCTGTTTCGATCGCCAAACGTTTCACGGGAGCATTTGCAACCGTTTAGCACCATTTTTGAGTGAATTACCAAAAGTCAGATTTTTTCAGAAATTGAAACCCCGGAGCTTAGGGATTTTTTCAAAAAATCTTTTTCCGCCGGTTAAGTTGTCGAGGGCTGATTTCTTCTCCTGTGATAAAAAGCCTTCTGTTTCCTTCGCAAAAGCTTTCAGGGGAGCATTTGCAACAGTTTGGCATCATTTTTGAGTGAATTGCTAAAAGTCAGATGTTTTCAGAAATTGTGACCCCGGGGCTTAGGGATTTTTTCAAAAAATCTTTTTCCGCCGGTTAAGTTGTCGAGGGCTGATTTCTTGTCCTGTGATAAAAAGCCTTCTGTTTCGACCCCCAAACCTTTCACGGGAGCATTTGCAACCGTTTAGCACCATTTTTGAGTGAATTGCCAAAAGTCAAATTTTTGCTGAAATTGTGACCCCGGGGCTTAGGGATTTTTTCAAAAAATCTTTTTCCGCCGGTTAAGTTGTCGAGGGCTGATTTCTTGTCCTGTGATAAAAAGCCTTCTGTTTCGACCGCCAAACCTTTCACGGGAGCATTTGCAACCGTTTAGCACCATTTTTGAGTGAATTGCCAAAAGTCAGGTTTTTTCAGAAATTGTGACCCCGGGGCTTAGGGATTTTTTCAAAAAATATTTTTCTGCCGGTTTAGTTGTCAAGTGCTGATTTCTTCTCTTGTGATAAAAAGCCTTCTGTTTCCTTCGCAAAAGCTTTCAGGGGAGCATTTGCAACAGTTTGGCACCATTTTTGAGTGAATTTCCAAAAGTCAGATTTTTGCTGAAATTGTGACCCCGGGGTTTAGGGATTTTTTCAAAAAATATTTTTCCGTCGGTCAAGTTGTTGAGGGCTGATTTCTTCTCCTGTGATAAAAAGCCTTCTGTTTCGACCGCCAAACCTTTCACGGGAGCATTTGCAACCGTTTAGCACCATTTTTGAGTGAATTGGCAAAAGTCAGATTTTTGCTGAAATTGTGACCCCGGGGCTTAGGGATTTTTTCAAAAAATATTTTTCTGCCGGTTTAGTTGTCAAGGGCTGATTTCTTCTCCGGTGATAAAAAGTCTTCTGTTTCCTTCGCAAAAGCTTTCAGGGAAGCATTTGCAACAGTTTGGCATCATTTTTGAGTGAATTGCCAAAAGTCAGGTTTTTGCTGAAATTGTGAGAGCCAGTGTGGTGTAGTGGTTAAGAGTGGTAGTCTCCTAATCTGGGGAACCGGGTTCGCGTCTCCACTCCTCCACATGCAGCTGCTGGGTGACCTTGGGCCAGTCACACTTCTTTGAAGTCTCTCAGCCCCACTCACATCACAGAGTGTTTGTTGTGGGGGAGGAAGGGAAAGGAGAATGTTAGCCGCTTTGAGACTCCTTAAAGGGAGTGAAAGGCCGGATATCAAATCCAAACTCTTCTTCTTCTTCTTGCTGAAATTGTGACCCCGGGGCTTAGGGATTTTTTCAAAAAATCTTTTTCCGCCGGTTAAGTTGTCGAGGGCTGATTTCTTGTCCTGTGATAAAAAGCCTTCTGTTTCGACCCCCAAACCTTTCACGGGAGCATTTGCAACCGTTTAGCACCATTTTTGAGTGAATTGCCAAAAGTCAGATTTTTGCTGAAATTGTGACCCCGGGGCTTAGGGATTTTTTCAAAAAATCTTTTTCCGCCGGTTAAGTTGTCGAGGGCTGATTTCTTGTCCTGTGATAAAAAGCCTTCTGTTTCGACCGCCAAACCTTTCACGGGAGCATTTGCAACCGTTTAGCACCATTTTTGAGTGAATTGCCAAAAGTCAGGTTTTTGCTGAAATTGTGACCCCGGGGCTTAGGGATTTTTTCAAAAAATATTTTTCTGCCGGTTTAGTTGTCAAGTGCTGATTTCTTCTCCTGTGATAAAAAGCCTTCTGTTTCGACCGCCAAACCTTTCACGGGAGCATTTGCAACCGTTTAGCACCATTTTTGAGTGAATTGCCAAAAGTCAGATTTTTGCTGAAATTGTGACCCCGGGGCTTAGGGATTTTTTCAAAAAATATTTTTCCACCGGTTAAGTTGTCGAGGGCTGATTTCTTCTCTTGTGATAAAAAGCCTTCTGTTTCCTTCGCAAAAGCTTTCAGGGGAGCATTTGCAACAGTTTGGCATCATTTTTGAGTGAATTGCCAAAAGTCAGATTTTTTCAGAAATTGTGACCCCGGGGCTTAGGGATTCTTTCAAAAAATATTTTTCTGCCGGTTTAGTTGTCGAGGGCTGATTTCTTCTCCTGTGATAAAAAGCCTTCTGTTTCCTTCGCAAAAGCTTTCAGGGGAGCATTTGCAACAGTTTGGCATCATTTTTGAGTGAATTGCCAAAAGTCAGATGTTTTCAGAAATTGTGACCCCGGGGCTTAGGGATTCTTTCAAAAAATATTTTTCTGCCGGTTTAGTTGTCGAGGGCTGATTTCTTCTCCTGTGATAAAAAGCCTTCTGTTTCCTTCACAAAAGCTTTCAGGGGAGCATTTGCAACAGTTTGGCATCATTTTTGAGTGAAATGCCAAAAGTCAGATTTTTGCTGAAATTGTGACCCCGGGGCTTAGGGATTTTTTCAAAAAATCTTTTTCCGCCGGTTAAGTTGTCGAGGGCTGATTTCTTGTTCTGTGATAAAAAGCCTTCTGTTTCGACCGCCAAACCTTTCACGGGAGCATTTGCAACCGTTTAGCACCATTTTTGAGTGAATTGCCAAAAGTCAGATTTTTGCTGAAATTGTGACCCCGGGGCTTAGGGATTTTTTCAAAAAATATTTTTCCACCGGTTAAGTTGTCGAGGGCTGATTTCTTCTCCTGTGATAAAAAGCCTTCTGTTTCGATCGCCAAACGTTTCACGGGAGCATTTGCAACAGTTTGGCATCATTTTTGAGTGAATTGCCAAAAGTCAGATTTTTTCAGAAATTGTGACCCCGGGGCTTAGGGATTCTTTCAAAAAATATTTTTCTGCCGGTTTAGTTGTCGAGGGCTGATTTCTTCTCCTGTGATAAAAAGCCTTCTGTTTCCTTCGCAAAAGCTTTCAGGGGAGCATTTGCAACAGTTTGGCATCATTTTTGAGTGAAATGCCAAAAGTCAGATTTTTGCTGAAATTGTGACCCCGGGCCTTAGGGATTTTTTCAAAAAATATTTTTCTGCCGGTTTAGTTGTCGAGGGCTGATTTCTTCTCCTGTGATAAAAAGCCTCCTGTTTCGACCGCCAAACCTTTCACGGGAGCATTTGCAACCGTTTAGCACCATTTTTGAGTGAATTGCCAAAAGTCAGATTTTTGCTGAAATTGTGACCCCGGGGCTTAGGGATTTTTTCAAAAAATCTTTTTCCGCTGGTCAAGTTGTTGAGGGCTGATTTCTTCTCCTGTGATAAAAAGCCTTCTGTTTTGACCGCCAAAAGTTTCACGGGAGCATTTGCAACCGTTTAGCACCATTTTTGAGTGAATTGCAAAAAGTCAGATTTTTTCAGAAATTGAGACCCCGGAGCTTAGGGATTTTTTCAAAAAATCTTTTTCCGCCGGTTAAGTTCTCGAGGGCTGATTTCTTCTCCTGTGATAAAAAGCCTTCTGTTTCGACGGCCAAACGTTTCACGGGAGCATTTGCAACCGTTTAGCACCATTTTTGAGTGAATTACCAAAAGTCAGATTTTTTCAGAAATTGAGACCCCGGAGCTTAGGGATTTTTTCAAAAAATCTTTTTCCGCCGGTTAAGTTGTCGAGGGCTGATTTCTTGTCCTGTGATAAAAAGCCTTCTGTTTCAACTGCCAAACCTTTCACGGGAGCATTTGCAACCGTTTAGCACCATTTTTGAGTGAATTTCCAAAAGTCAGATTTTTTCAGAAATTGTGACCCCGGGGCTTAGGGATTTTTTCAAAAAATATTTTTCCGTCGGTCAAGTTGTTGAGGGCTGATTTCTTCTCCTGTGATAAAAAGCCTTCTGTTTCGACCGCCAAACCTTTCACGGGAGCATTTGCAACCGTTTAGCACCATTTTTGAGTGAATTGGCAAAAGTCAGATTTTTGCTGAAATTGTGACCCCGGGGCTTAGGGATTTTTTCAAAAAATATTTTTCTGCCGGTTTAGTTGTCAAGGGCTGATTTCTTTTCCTGTGATAAGAAGCCTTCTGTTTCGACCCCCAAACCTTTCACGGGAGCATTTGCAACCGTTTAGCACCATTTTTGAGTGAATTGCCAAAAGTCAGATTTTTGCTGAAATTGTGACCCCGGGGCTTAGGGATTTTTTCAAAAAATATTTTTCCACCGGTTAAGTTGTCGAGGGCTGATTTCTTCTCTTGTGATAAAAAGCCTTCTGTTTCCTTCGCAAAAGCTTTCAGGGGAGCATTTGCAACAGTTTGGCATCATTTTTGAGTGAATTGCCAAAAGTCAGATTTTTTCAGAAATTGTGACCCCGGGGCTTAGGGATTTTTTCAAAAAATATTTTTCTGCCGGTTTAGTTGTCGAGGGCTGATTTCTTCTCCTGTGATAAAAAGCCTCCTGTTTCGACCGCCAAACCTTTCACGGGAGCATTTGCAACCGTTTAGCACCATTTTTGAGTGAATTGCCAAAAGTCAGATTTTTGCTGAAATTGTGACCCCGGGGCTTAGGGATTTTTTCAAAAAATATTTTTCCACCGGTTAAGTTGTCGAGGGCTGATTTCTTCTCTTGTGATAAAAAGCCTTCTGTTTCCTTCGCAAAAGCTTTCAGGGGAGCATTTGCAACAGTTTGGCATCATTTTTGAGTGAATTGCCAAAAGTCAGATTTTTTCAGAAATTGTGACCCCGGGGCTTAGGGATTTTTTCAAAAAATATTTTTCCACCGGTTAAGTTGTCGAGGGCTGATTTCTTCTCCTGTGATAAAAAGCCTTCTGTTTCCTTCGCAAAAGCTTTCAGGGGAGCATTTGCAACAGTTTGGCATCATTTTTGAGTGAATTGCCAAAAGTCAGATTTTTTCAGAAATTGTGACCCCGGGGCTTAGGGATTTTTTCAAAAAATCTTTTTCCGCCGGTCAAGTTGTTGAGGGCTTATTTCTTCTCCTGTGATAAAAAGCCTTCTGTTTCGATCGCCAAACGTTTCACGGGAGCATTTGCAACCGTTTAGCACCATTTTTGAGTGAATTACCAAAAGTCAGATTTTTTCAGAAATTGAGACCCCGGAGCTTAGGGATTTTTTCAAAAAATCTTTTTCCGCCGGTTAAGTTGTCGAGGGCTGATTTCTTCTCCTGTGATAAAAAGCCTTCTGTTTCCTTCGCAAAAGCTTTCAGGGGAGCATTTGCAACAGTTTGGCATCATTTTTGAGTGAATTGCCAAAAGTCAGATGTTTTCAGAAATTGTGACCCCGGGGCTTAGGGATTTTTTCAAAAAATCTTTTTCCGCCGGTTAAGTTGTCGAGGGCTGATTTCTTGTCCTGTGATAAAAAGCCTTCTGTTTCGACCCCCAAACCTTTCACGGGAGCATTTGCAACCGTTTAGCACCATTTTTGAGTGAATTGGCAAAAGTCAGATTTTTGCTGAAATTGTGACCCCGGGGCTTAGGGATTTTTTCAAAAAATCTTTTTCCGCCGGTTAAGTTGTCGAGGGCTGATTTCTTGTCCTGTGATAAAAAGCCTTCTGTTTCGACCGCCAAACCTTTCACGGGAGCATTTGCAACCGTTTAGCACCATTTTTGAGTGAATTGCCAAAAGTCAGGTTTTTTCAGAAATTGTGACCCCGGGGCTTAGGGATTTTTTCAAAAAATATTTTTCTGCCGGTTTAGTTGTCAAGTGCTGATTTCTTCTCCTGTGATAAAAAGCCTTCTGTTTCGACCGCCAAACCTTTCACGGGAGCATTTGCAACCGTTTAGCACCATTTTTGAGTGAATTGCCAAAAGTCAGATTTTTGCTGAAATTGTGACCCCGGGGCTTAGGGATTTTTTCAAAAAATATTTTTCCACCGGTTAAGTTGTCGAGGGCTGATTTCTTCTCTTGTGATAAAAAGCCTTCTGTTTCCTTCGCAAAAGCTTTCAGGGGAGCATTTGCAACAGTTTGGCACCATTTTTGAGTGAATTTCCAAAAGTCAGATTTTTGCTGAAATTGTGACCCCGGGGCTTAGGGATTTTTTCAAAAAATATTTTTCTGCCGGTTAAGTTGTCGAGGGCTGATTTCTTCTCCTGTGATAAAAAGCCTTCTGTTTCCTTCGCAAAAGCTTTCAGGGGAGCATATGCAACAGTTTGGCATCATTTTTGAGTGAATTGCCAAAAGTCAGATTTTTGCTGAAATTGTGACCCCGGGGTTTAGGGATTTTTTCAAAAAATATTTTTCCGTCGGTCAAGTTGTTGAGGGCTGATTTCTTCTCCTGTGATAAAAAGCCTTCTGTTTCGACCGCCAAACCTTTCACGGGAGCATTTGCAACCGTTTAGCACCATTTTTGAGTGAATTGGCAAAAGTCAGATTTTTGCTGAAATTGTGACCCCGGGGCTTAGGGATTTTTTCAAAAAATATTTTTCTGCCGGTTTAGTTGTCAAGGGCTGATTTCTTCTCCTGTGATAAAAAGCCTTCTGTTTCCTTCGCAAAAGCTTTCAGGGAAGCATTTGCAACAGTTTGGCATCATTTTTGAGTGAATTGCCAAAAGTCAGATTTTTGCTGAAATTGTGAGAGCCAGTGTGGTGTAGTGGTTAAGAGTGGTAGTCTCCTAATCTGGGGAACCGGGTTCGCGTCTCCACTCCTCCACATGCAGCTGCTGGGTGACCTTGGGCCAGTCACACTTCTTTGAAGTATCTCAGCCCCACTCACCTCACAGAGTGTTTGTTGTGGGGGAGGAAGGGAAAGGAGAATGTTAGCCGCTTTGAGACTCCTTAAAGGGAGTGAAAGGCCGGATATCAAATCCAAACTCTTCTTCTTCTTCTTGCTGAAATTGTGACCCCGGGGCTTAGGGATTTTTTCAAAAAATCTTTTTCCGCCGGTTAAGTTGTCGAGGGCTGATTTCTTGTCCTGTGATAAAAAGCCTTCTGTTTCGACCCCCAAACCTTTCACGGGAGCATTTGCAACCGTTTAGCACCATTTTTGAGTGAATTGCCAAAAGTCAGATTTTTGCTGAAATTGTGACCCCGGGGCTTAGGGATTTTTTCAAAAAATCTTTTTCCGCCGGTTAAGTTGTCGAGGGCTGATTTCTTGTCCTGTGATAAAAAGCCTTCTGTTTCGACCGCCAAACCTTTCACGGGAGCATTTGCAACCGTTTAGCACCATTTTTGAGTGAATTGCCAAAAGTCAGGTTTTTTCAGAAATTGTGACCCCGGGGCTTAGGGATTTTTTCAAAAAATATTTTTCTGCCGGTTTAGTTGTCAAGTGCTGATTTCTTGTCCTGTGATAAAAAGCCTTCTGTTTCGACCGCCAAACCTTTCACGGGAGCATTTGCAACCGTTTAGCACCATTTTTGAGTGAATTGCCAAAAGTCAGATTTTTGCTGAAATTGTGACCCCGGGGCTTAGGGATTTTTTCAAAAAATATTTTTCCACCGGTTAAGTTGTCGAGGGCTGATTTCTTCTCTTGTGATAAAAAGCCTTCTGTTTCCTTCGCAAAAGCTTTCAGGGGAGCATTTGCAACAGTTTGGCATCATTTTTGAGTGAATTGCCAAAAGTCAGATTTTTTCAGAAATTGTGACCCCGGGGCTTAGGGATTCTTTCAAAAAATATTTTTCTGCCGGTTTAGTTGTCGAGGGCTGATTTCTTCTCCTGTGATAAAAAGCCTTCTGTTTCCTTCGCAAAAGCTTTCAGGGGAGCATTTGCAACAGTTTGGCATCATTTTTGAGTGAATTGCCAAAAGTCAGATGTTTTCAGAAATTGTGACCCCGGGGCTTAGGGATTCTTTCAAAAAATATTTTTCTGCCGGTTAAGTTGTCGAGGGCTGATTTCTTGTCCTGTGATAAAAAGCCTTCTGTTTCAACTGCCAAACCTTTCACGGGAGCATTTGCAACCGTTTAGCACCATTTTTGAGTGAATTTCCAAAAGTCAGATTTTTGCTGAAATTGTGACCCCGGGGCTTAGGGATTTTTTCAAAAAATATTTTTCCGTCGGTCAAGTTGTTGAGGGCTGATTTCTTCTCCTGTGATAAAAAGCCTTCTGTTTCGACCGCCAAACCTTTCACGGGAGCATTTGCAACCGTTTAGCACCATTTTTGAGTGAATTGGCAAAAGTCAGATTTTTGCTGAAATTGTGACCCCGGGGCTTAGGGATTTTTTCAAAAAATATTTTTCTGCCGGTTTAGTTGTCAAGGGCTGATTTCTTTTCCTGTGATAAAAAGCCTTCTGTTTCGACCGCCAAACCTTTCACGGGAGCATTTGCAACCGTTTAGCACCATTTTTGAGTGAATTGCCAAAAGTCAGATTTTTGCTGAAATTGTGACCCCGGGGCTTAGGGATTTTTTCAAAAAATATTTTTCCACCGGTTAAGTTGTCGAGGGCTGATTTCTTCTCTTGTGATAAAAAGCCTTCTGTTTCCTTCGCAAAAGCTTTCAGGGGAGCATTTGCAACAGTTTGGCATCATTTTTGAGTGAATTGCCAAAAGTCAGATTTTTTCAGAAATTGTGACCCCGGGGCTTAGGGATTTTTTCAAAAAATATTTTTCTGCCGGTTTAGTTGTCGAGGGCTGATTTCTTCTCCTGTGATAAAAAGCCTCCTTTTTCTACCGCCAAACCTTTCACGGGAGCATTTGCAACCGTTTAGCACCATTTTTGAGTGAATTGCCAAAAGTCAGATTTTTGCTGAAATTGTGACCCCGGGGCTTAGGGATTTTTTCAAAAAATATTTTTCCACCGGTTAAGTTGTCGAGGGCTGATTTCTTCTCTTGTGATAAAAAGCCTTCTGTTTCCTTCGCAAAAGCTTTCAGGGGAGCATTTGCAACAGTTTGGCATCATTTTTGAGTGAATTGCCAAAAGTCAGATTTTTTCAGAAATTGTGACCCCGGGGCTTAGGGATTTTTTCAAAAAATATTTTTCCACCGGTTAAGTTGTCGAGGGCTGATTTCTTCTCCTGTGATAAAAAGCCTTCTGTTTCCTTCGCAAAAGCTTTCAGGGGAGCATTTGCAACAGTTTGGCATCATTTTTGAGTGAATTGCCAAAAGTCAGATTTTTTCAGAAATTGTGACCCCGGGGCTTAGGGATTTTTTCAAAAAATCTTTTTCCGCCGGTGAAGTTGTTGAGGGCTGATTTCTTCTCCTGTGATAAAAAGCCTTCTGTTTCGATCGCCAAACGTTTCACGGGAGCATTTGCAACCGTTTAGCACCATTTTTGAGTGAATTACCAAAAGTCAGATTTTTTCAGAAATTGAGACACCGGAGCTTAGGGATTTTTTCAAAAAATCTTTTTCCGCCGGTTAAGTTGTCGAGGGCTGATTTCTTCTCCTGTGATAAAAAGCCTTCTGTTTCCTTCGCAAAAGCTTTCAGGGGAGCATTTGCAACAGTTTGGCATCATTTTTGAGTGAATTGCCAAAAGTCAGATGTTTTCAGAAATTGTGACCCCGGGGCTTAGGGATTTTTTCAAAAAATCTTTTTCCGCCGGTTAAGTTGTCGAGGGCTGATTTCTTGTCCTGTGATAAAAAGCCTTCTGTTTCGACCGCCAAACCTTTCACGGGAGCATTTGCAACCGTTTAGCACCATTTTTGAGTGAATTGCCAAAAGTCAGGTTTTTTCAGAAATTGTGACCCCGGGGCTTAGGGATTTTTTCAAAAAATATTTTTCTGCCGGTTTAGTTGTCAAGTGCTGATTTCTTCTCCTGTGATAAAAAGCCTTCTGTTTCGACCGCCAAACCTTTCACGGGAGCATTTGCAACCGTTTAGCACCATTTTTGAGTGAATTGCCAAAAGTCAGATTTTTGCTGAAATTGTGACCCCGGGGCTTAGGGATTTTTTCAAAAAATATTTTTCCACCGGTTAAGTTGTCGAGGGCTGATTTCTTCTCTTGTGATAAAAAGCCTTCTGTTTCCTTCGCAAAAGCTTTCAGGGGAGCATTTGCAACAGTTTGGCACCATTTTTGAGTGAATTTCCAAAAGTCAGATTTTTGCTGAAATTGTGACCCCGGGGCTTAGGGATTTTTTCAAAAAATATTTTTCTGCCGGTTAAGTTGTCGAGGGCTGATTTCTTCTCCTGTGATAAAAAGCCTTCTGTTTCCTTCGCAAAAGCTTTCAGGGGAGCATATGCAACAGTTTGGCATCATTTTTGAGTGAATTGCCAAAAGTCAGATTTTTGCTGAAATTGTGACCCCGGGGTTTAGGGATTTTTTCAAAAAATATTTTTCCGTCGGTCAAGTTGTTGAGGGCTGATTTCTTCTCCTGTGATAAAAAGCCTTCTGTTTCGACCGCCAAACCTTTCACGGGAGCATTTGCAACCGTTTAGCACCATTTTTGAGTGAATTGGCAAAAGTCAGATTTTTGCTGAAATTGTGACCCCGGGGCTTAGGGATTTTTTCAAAAAATATTTTTCTGCCGGTTTAGTTGTCAAGGGCTGATTTCTTCTCCTGTGATAAAAAGCCTTCTGTTTCCTTCGCAAAAGCTTTCAGGGGAGCATTTGCAACAGTTTGGCATCATTTTTGAGTGAATTGCCAAAAGTCAGATTTTTTCAGAAATTGTGACCCCGGGGCTTAGGGATTTTTTCAAAAAATATTTTTCTGCCGGTTTAGTTGTCGAGGGCTGATTTCTTCTCCTGTGATAAAAAGCCTTCTGTTTCCTTCGCAAAAGCTTTCAGGGGAGCATTTGCAACAGTTTGGCATCATTTTTGAGTGAAATGCCAAAAGTCAGATTTTTGCTGAAATTGTGACCCCGGGGCTTAGGGATTTTTTCAAAAAATCTTTTTCCGCCGGTTAAGTTGTCGAGGGCTGATTTCTTGTTCTGTGATAAAAAGCCTTCTGTTTCGACCGCCAAACCTTTCACGGGAGCATTTGCAACCGTTTAGCACCATTTTTGAGTGAATTGCCAAAAGTCAGATTTTTGCTGAAATTGTGACCCCGGGGCTTAGGGATTTTTTCAAAAAATATTTTTCTGCCGGTTTAGTTGTCGAGGGCTGATTTCTTCTCCTGTGATAAAAAGCCTTCTGTTTCCTTCGCAAAAGCTTTCAGGGGAGCATTTGCAACAGTTTGGCATCATTTTTGAGTGAATTGCCAAAAGTCAGATTTTTGCTGAAACTGTGACCCCGGGGCTTAGGGATTTTTTCAAAAAATATTTTTCTGCCGGTTTAGTTGTCGAGGGCTGATTTCTTCTCCTGTGATAAAAAGCCTTCTGTTTCCTTCGCAAAAGCTTTCAGGGGAGCATTTGCAACAGTTTGGCATCATTTTTGAGTGAATTGCCAAAAGTCAGATTTTTTCAGAAATTGTGACCCCGGGGCTTAGGGATTTTTTCAAAAAATCTTTTTCCGCCGGTCAAGTTGTTGAGGGCTGATTTCTTCTCCTGTGATAAAAAGCCTTCTGTTTCGATCGCCAAACGTTTCACGGGAGCATTTGCAACCGTTTAGCACCATTTTTGAGTGAATTACCAAAAGTCAGATTTTTTCAGAAATTGAGACCCCGGAGCTTAGGGATTTTTTCAAAAAATCTTTTTCCGCCGGTTAAGTTGTCGAGGGCTGATTTCTTCTCCTGTGATAAAAAGCCTTCTGTTTCCTTCGCAAAAGCTTTCAGGGGAGCATTTGCAACAGTTTGGCATCATTTTTGAGTGAATTGCCAAAAGTCAGATGTTTTCAGAAATTGTGACCCCGGGGCTTAGGGATTTTTTCAAAAAATCTTTTTCCGCCGGTTAAGTTGTCGAGGGCTGATTTCTTGTCCTGTGATAAAAAGCCTTCTGTTTCGACCCCCAAACCTTTCACGGGAGCATTTGCAACCGTTTAGCACCATTTTTGAGTGAATTGCCAAAAGTCAGATTTTTTCAGAAATTGTGACCCCGGGGCTTAGGGATTTTTTCAAAAAATCTTTTTCCGCCGGTTAAGTTGTCGAGGGCTGATTTCTTCTCCTGTGATAAAAAGCCTTCTGTTTCGACCGCCAAACCTTTCACGGGAGCATTTGCAACCGTTTAGCACCATTTTTGAGTGAATTGCCAAAAGTCAGGTTTTTTCAGAAATTGTGACCCCGGGGCTTAGGGATTTTTTCAAAAAATATTTTTCTGCCGGTTTAGTTGTCAAGTGCTGATTTCTTCTCCTGTGATAAAAAGCCTTCTGTTTCGACCGCCAAACCTTTCACGGGAGCATTTGCAACCGTTTAGCACCATTTTTGAGTGAATTGCCAAAAGTCAGATTTTTGCTGAAATTGTGACCCCGGGGCTTAGGGATTTTTTCAAAAAATATTTTTCTGCCGGTTTAGTTGTCGAGGGCTGATTTCTTCTCCTGTGATAAAAAGCCTTCTGTTTCCTTCGCAAAAGCTTTCAGGGGAGCATTTGCAACAGTTTGGCATCATTTTTGAGTGAATTGCCAAAAGTCAGATTTTTTCAGAAATTGTGACCCCGGGGCTTAGGGATTTTTTCAAAAAATATTTTTCTGCCGGTTTAGTTGTCGAGGGCTGATTTCTTCTCCTGTGATAAAAAGCCTTCTGTTTCCTTCGCAAAAGCTTTCAGGGGAGCATTTGCAACAGTTTGGCATCATTTTTGAGTGAAATGCCAAAAGTCAGATTTTTGCTGAAATTGTGACCCCGGGGCTTAGGGATTTTTTCAAAAAATCTTTTTCCGCCGGTTAAGTTGTCGAGGGCTGATTTCTTGTTCTGTGATAAAAAGCCTTCTGTTTCGACCGCCAAACCTTTCACGGGAGCATTTGCAACCGTTTAGCACCATTTTTGAGTGAATTGCCAAAAGTCAGATTTTTGCTGAAATTGTGACCCCGGGGCTTAGGGATTTTTTCAAAAAATATTTTTCTGCCGGTTTAGTTGTCGAGGGCTGATTTCTTCTCCTGTGATAAAAAGCCTTCTGTTTCCTTCGCAAAAGCTTTCAGGGGAGGATTTGCAACAGTTTGGCATCATTTTTGAGTGAAATGCCAAAAGTCAGATTTTTGCTGAAACTGTGACCCCGGGGCTTAGGGATTTTTTCAAAAAATCTTTTTCCGCCGGTTAAGTTGTCGAGGGCTGATTTCTTCTCCTGTGATAAAAAGCCTTCTGTTTCGACCGCCAAACCTTTCACGGGAGCATTTGCAACCGTTTAGCACCATTTTTGAGTGAATTGCCAAAAGTCAGGTTTTTTCAGAAATTGTGACCCCGGGGCTTAGGGATTTTTTCAAAAAATATTTTTCTGCCGGTTTAGTTGTCAAGTGCTGATTTCTTCTCCTGTGATAAAAAGCCTTCTGTTTCGACCGCCAAACCTTTCACGGGAGCATTTGCAACCGTTTAGCACCATTTTTGAGTGAATTGCCAAAAGTCAGATTTTTGCTGAAATTGTGACCCCGGGGCTTAGGGATTTTTTCAAAAAATATTTTTCCACCGGTTAAGTTGTCGAGGGCTGATTTCTTCTCTTGTGATAAAAAGCCTTCTGTTTCCTTCGCAAAAGCTTTCAGGGGAGCATTTGCAACAGTTTGGCATCATTTTTGAGTGAATTGCCAAAAGTCAGATTTTTGCTGAAATTGTGACCCCGGGGCTTAGGGATTTTTTCAAAAAATATTTTTCCACCGGTTAAGTTGTCGAGGGCTGATTTCTTCTCTTGTGATAAAAAGCCTTCTGTTTCCTTCGCAAAAGCTTTCAGGGGAGCATTTGCAACAGTTTGGCATCATTTTTGAGTGAATTGCCAAAAGTCAGATGTTTTCAGAAATTGTGACCCCGAGGCTTAGGGATTTTTTCAAAAAATATTTTTCTGCCGGTTTAGTTGTCGAGGGCTGATTTCTTCTCCTGTGATAAAAAGCCTTCTGTTTCCTTCGCAAAAGCTTTCAGGGGAGCATTTGCAACAGTTTGGCATCATTTTTGAGTGAATTGCCAAAAGTCAGATTTTTGCTGAAACTGTGACCCCGGGGCTTAGGGATTTTTTCAAAAAATATTTTTCTGCCGGTTTAGTTGTCGAGGGCTGATTTCTTCTCCTGTGATAAAAAGCCTTCTGTTTCCTTCGCAAAAGCTTTCAGGGGAGCATTTGCAACAGTTTGGCATCATTTTTGAGTGAATTGCCAAAAGTCAGATTTTTTCAGAAATTGTGACCCCGGGGCTTAGGGATTTTTTCAAAAAATCTTTTTCCGCCGGTCAAGTTGTTGAGGGCTGATTTCTTCTCCTGTGATAAAAAGCCTTCTGTTTCGATCGCCAAACGTTTCACGGGAGCATTTGCAACCGTTTAGCACCATTTTTGAGTGAATTACCAAAAGTCAGATTTTTTCAGAAATTGAGACCCCGGAGCTTAGGGATTTTTTCAAAAAATCTTTTTCCGCCGGTTAAGTTGTCGAGGGCTGATTTCTTCTCCTGTGATAAAAAGCCTTCTGTTTCCTTCGCAAAAGCTTTCAGGGGAGCATTTGCAACAGTTTGGCATCATTTTTGAGTGAATTGCCAAAAGTCAGATGTTTTCAGAAATTGTGACCCCGGGGCTTAGGGATTTTTTCAAAAAATCTTTTTCCGCCGGTTAAGTTGTCGAGGGCTGATTTCTTGTCCTGTGATAAAAAGCCTTCTGTTTCGACCCCCAAACCTTTCACGGGAGCATTTGCAACCGTTTAGCACCATTTTTGAGTGAATTGCCAAAAGTCAGATTTTTGCTGAAATTGTGACCCCGGGGCTTAGGGATTTTTTCAAAAAATCTTTTTCCGCCGGTTAAGTTGTCGAGGGCTGATTTCTTGTCCTGTGATAAAAAGCCTTCTGTTTCGACCGCCAAACCTTTCACGGGAGCATTTGCAACCGTTTAGCACCATTTTTGAGTGAATTGCCAAAAGTCAGGTTTTTTCAGAAATTGTGACCCCGGGGCTTAGGGATTTTTTCAAAAAATATTTTTCTGCCGGTTTAGTTGTCAAGTGCTGATTTCTTGTCCTGTGATAAAAAGCCTTCTGTTTCGACCGCCAAACCTTTCACGGGAGCATTTGCAACCGTTTAGCACCATTTTTGAGTGAATTGCCAAAAGTCAGATTTTTGCTGAAATTGTGACCCCGGGGCTTAGGGATTTTTTCAAAAAATATTTTTCTGCCGGTTTAGTTGTCGAGGGCTGATTTCTTCTCCTGTGATAAAAAGCCTTCTGTTTCCTTCGCAAAAGCTTTCAGGGGAGCATTTGCAACAGTTTGGCATCATTTTTGAGTGAATTGCCAAAAGTCAGATTTTTTCAGAAATTGTGACCCCGGGGCTTAGGGATTTTTTCAAAAAATATTTTTCTGCCGGTTTAGTTGTCGAGGGCTGATTTCTTCTCCTGTGATAAAAAGCCTTCTGTTTCCTTCGCAAAAGCTTTCAGGGGAGCATTTGCAACAGTTTGGCATCATTTTTGAGTGAAATGCCAAAAGTCAGATTTTTGCTGAAATTGTGACCCCGGGGCTTAGGGATTTTTTCAAAAAATCTTTTTCCGCCGGTTAAGTTGTCGAGGGCTGATTTCTTGTTCTGTGATAAAAAGCCTTCTGTTTCGACCGCCAAACCTTTCACGGGAGCATTTGCAACCGTTTAGCACCATTTTTGAGTGAATTGCCAAAAGTCAGATTTTTGCTGAAATTGTGACCCCGGGGCTTAGGGATTTTTTCAAAAAATCTTTTTCTGCCGGTTTAGTTGTCGAGGGCTGATTTCTTCTCCTGTGATAAAAAGCCTTCTGTTTCCTTCGCAAAAGCTTTCAGGGGAGCATTTGCAACAGTTTGGCATCATTTTTGAGTGAATTGCCAAAAGTCAGATTTTTGCTGAAACTGTGACCCCGGGGCTTAGGGATTTTTTCAAAAAATCTTTTTCCGCCGGTTAAGTTGTCGAGGGCTGATTTCTTGTCCTGTGATAAAAAGCCTTCTGTTTCGACCGCCAAACCTTTCACGGGAGCATTTGCAACCGTTTAGCACCATTTTTGAGTGAATTGCCAAAAGTCAGATTTTTGCTGAAATTGTGACCCCGGGGCTTAGGGATTTTTTCAAAAAATATTTTTCCACCGGTTAAGTTGTCGAGGGCTGATTTCTTCTCTTGTGATAAAAAGCCTTCTGTTTCCTTCGCAAAAGCTTTCAGGGGAGCATTTGCAACAGTTTGGCATCATTTTTGAGTGAATTGCCAAAAGTCAGATTTTTTCAGAAATTGTGACCCCGGGGCTTAGGGATTCTTTCAAAAAATATTTTTCTGCCGGTTTAGTTGTCGAGGGCTGATTTCTTCTCCTGTGATAAAAAGCCTTCTGTTTCCTTCACAAAAGCTTTCAGGGGAGCATTTGCAACAGTTTGGCATCATTTTTGAGTGAAATGCCAAAAGTCAGATTTTTGCTGAAATTGTGACCCCGGGGCTTAGGGATTTTTTCAAAAAATATTTTTCTGCCGGTTTAGTTGTCGAGGGCTGATTTCTTCTCCTGTGATAAAAAGCCTTCTGTTTCCTTCGCAAAAGCTTTCAGGGGAGCATTTGCAACAGTTTGGCATCATTTTTGAGTGAATTGCCAAAAGTCAGATTTTTGCTGAAACTGTGACCCCGGGGCTTAGGGATTTTTTCAAAAAATATTTTTCTGCCGGTTTAGTTGTCGAGGGCTGATTTCTTCTCCTGTGATAAAAAGCCTTCTGTTTCCTTCGCAAAAGCTTTCAGGGGAGCATTTGCAACAGTTTGGCATCATTTTTGAGTGAATTGCCAAAAGTCAGATTTTTTCAGAAATTGTGACCCCGGGGCTTAGGGATTTTTTCAAAAAATCTTTTTCCGCCGGTCAAGTTGTTGAGGGCTGATTTCTTCTCCTGTGATAAAAAGCCTTCTGTTTCGATCGCCAAACGTTTCACGGGAGCATTTGCAACCGTTTAGCACCATTTTTGAGTGAATTACCAAAAGTCAGATTTTTTCAGAAATTGAGACCCCGGAGCTTAGGGATTTTTTCAAAAAATCTTTTTCCGCCGGTTAAGTTGTCGAGGGCTGATTTCTTCTCCTGTGATAAAAAGCCTTCTGTTTCCTTCGCAAAAGCTTTCAGGGGAGCATTTGCAACAGTTTGGCATCATTTTTGAGTGAATTGCCAAAAGTCAGATTTTTTCAGAAATTGTGACCCCGAGGCTTAGGGATTTTTTCAAAAAATATTTTTCTGCCGGTTTAGTTGTCGAGGGCTGATTTCTTCTCCTGTGATAAAAAGCCTTCTGTTTCCTTCGCAAAAGCTTTCAGGGGAGCATTTGCAACAGTTTGGCATCATTTTTGAGTGAAATGCCAAAAGTCAGATTTTTGCTGAAATTGTGACCCCGGGCCTTAGGGATTTTTTCAAAAAATATTTTTCTGCCGGTTTAGTTGTCGAGGGCTGATTTCTTCTCCTGTGATAAAAAGCCTCCTGTTTCGACCGCCAAACCTTTCACGGGAGCATTTGCAACCGTTTAGCACCATTTTTGAGTGAATTGGCAAAAGTCAGATTTTTGCTGAAATTGTGACCCCGGGGCTTAGGGATTTTTTTAAAAAATATTTTTCCGTCGGTCAAGTTGTTGAGGGCTGATTTCTTCTCCTGTGATAAAAAGCCTTCTGTTGCGACCGCCAAACCTTTCACGGGAGCATTTGCAACCGTTTAGCACCATTTTTGAGTGAATTGCCAAAAGTCAGATTTTTGCTGAAATTGTGACCCCGGGGCTTAGGGATTTTTTCAAAAAATATTTTTCCGTCGGTCAAGTTGTTGAGGGCTGATTTCTTCTCCTGTGATAAAAAGCCTTCTGTTTCGACCGCCAAACCTTTCACGGGAGCATTTGCAACCGTTTAGCACCATTTTTGAGTGAATTGGCAAAAGTCAGATTTTTGCTGAAATTGTGACCCCGGGGCTTAGGGATTTTTTCAAAAAATCTTTTTCCGCCGGTCAAGTTGTTGAGGGCTGATTTCTTCTCCTGTGATAAAAAGCCTTCTGTTTCGACCGCCAAACCTTTCACGGGAGCATTTGCAACCGTTTAGCACCATTTTTGAGTGAATTGCCAAAAGTCAGATTTTTGCTGAAATTGTGACCCCGGGGCTTAGGGATTTTTTCAAAAAATATTTTTCCACCGGTTAAGTTGTCGAGGGCTGATTTCTTCTCTTGTGATAAAAAGCCTTCTGTTTCCTTCGCAAAAGCTTTCAGGGGAGCATTTGCAACAGTTTGGCATCATTTTTGAGTGAATTGCCAAAAGTCAGATTTTTTCAGAAATTGTGACCCCGAGGCTTAGGGATTTTTTCAAAAAATATTTTTCTGCCGGTTTAGTTGTCGAGGGCTGATTTCTTCTCCTGTGATAAAAAGCCTTCTGTTTCCTTCGCAAAAGCTTTCAGGGGAGCATTTGCAACAGTTTGGCATCATTTTTGAGTGAAATGCCAAAAGTCAGATTTTTGCTGAAACTGTGACCCCGGGGCTTAGGGATTTTTTCAAAAAATATTTTTCTGCCGGTTTAGTTGTCGAGGGCTGATTTCTTCTCCTGTGATAAAAAGCCTTCTGTTTCCTTCGCAAAAGCTTTCAGGGGAGCATTTGCAACAGTTTGGCATCATTTTTGAGTGAATTGCCAAAAGTCAGATTTTTTCAGAAATTGTGACCCCGGGGCTTAGGGATTTTTTCAAAAAATCTTTTTCCGCCGGTCAAGTTGTTGAGGGCTGATTTCTTCTCCTGTGATAAAAAGCCTTCTGTTTCGATCGCCAAACGTTTCACGGGAGCATTTGCAACCGTTTAGCACCATTTTTGAGTGAATTACCAAAAGTCAGATTTTTTCAGAAATTGAGACCCCGGAGCTTAGGGATTTTTTCAAAAAATCTTTTTCCGCCGGTTAAGTTGTCGAGGGCTGATTTCTTCTCCTGTGATAAAAAGCCTTCTGTTTCCTTCGCAAAAGCTTTCAGGGGAGCATTTGCAACAGTTTGGCATCATTTGTGAGTGAATTGCCAAAAGTCAGATGTTTTCAGAAATTGTGACCCCGGGGCTTAGGGATTTTTTCAAAAAATCTTTTTCCGCCGGTTAAGTTGTCGAGGGCTGATTTCTTGTCCTGTGATAAAAAGCCTTCTGTTTCGACCCCCAAACCTTTCACGGGAGCATTTGCAACCGTTTAGCACCATTTTTGAGTGAATTGCCAAAAGTCAGATTTTTGCTGAAATTGTGACCCCGGGGCTTAGGGATTTTTTCAAAAAATCTTTTTCCGCCGGTTAAGTTGTCGAGGGCTGATTTCTTGTCCTGTGATAAAAAGCCTTCTGTTTCGACCGCCAAACCTTTCACGGGAGCATTTGCAACCGTTTAGCACCATTTTTGAGTGAATTGCCAAAAGTCAGGTTTTTTCAGAAATTGTGACCCCGGGGCTTAGGGATTTTTTCAAAAAATATTTTTCTGCCGGTTTAGTTGTCAAGTGCTGATTTCTTGTCCTGTGATAAAAAGCCTTCTGTTTCGACCGCCAAACCTTTCACGGGAGCATTTGCAACCGTTTAGCACCATTTTTGAGTGAATTGCCAAAAGTCAGATTTTTGCTGAAATTGTGACCCCGGGGCTTAGGGATTTTTTCAAAAAATATTTTTCTGCCGGTTTAGTTGTCGAGGGCTGATTTCTTCTCCTGTGATAAAAAGCCTTCTGTTTCCTTCGCAAAAGCTTTCAGGGGAGCATTTGCAACAGTTTGGCATCATTTTTGAGTGAATTGCCAAAAGTCAGATTTTTTCAGAAATTGTGACCCCGGGGCTTAGGGATTTTTTCAAAAAATATTTTTCTGCCGGTTTAGTTGTCGAGGGCTGATTTCTTCTCCTGTGATAAAAAGCCTTCTGTTTCCTTCGCAAAAGCTTTCAGGGGAGCATTTGCAACAGTTTGGCATCATTTTTGAGTGAAATGCCAAAAGTCAGATTTTTGCTGAAATTGTGACCCCGGGGCTTAGGGATTTTTTCAAAAAATCTTTTTCCGCCGGTTAAGTTGTCGAGGGCTGATTTCTTGTTCTGTGATAAAAAGCCTTCTGTTTCGACCGCCAAACCTTTCACGGGAGCATTTGCAACCGTTTAGCACCATTTTTGAGTGAATTGCCAAAAGTCAGATTTTTGCTGAAATTGTGACCCCGGGGCTTAGGGATTTTTTCAAAAAATATTTTTCTGCCGGTTTAGTTGTCGAGGGCTGATTTCTTCTCCTGTGATAAAAAGCCTTCTGTTTCCTTCGCAAAAGCTTTCAGGGGAGCATTTGCAACAGTTTGGCATCATTTTTGAGTGAATTGCCAAAAGTCAGATTTTTGCTGAAACTGTGACCCCGGGGCTTAGGGATTTTTTCAAAAAATCTTTTTCCGCCGGTTAAGTTGTCGAGGGCTGATTTCTTGTCCTGTGATAAAAAGCCTTCTGTTTCGACCGCCAAACCTTTCACGGGAGCATTTGCAACCGTTTAGCACCATTTTTGAGTGAATTGCCAAAAGTCAGGTTTTTTCAGAAATTGTGACCCCGGGGCTTAGGGATTTTTTCAAAAAATATTTTTCTGCCGGTTTAGTTGTCAAGTGCTGATTTCTTCTCCTGTGATAAAAAGCCTTCTGTTTCGACCGCCAAACCTTTCACGGGAGCATTTGCAACCGTTTAGCACCATTTTTGAGTGAATTGCCAAAAGTCAGATTTTTGCTGAAATTGTGACCCCGGGGCTTAGGGATTTTTTCAAAAAATATTTTTCCACCGGTTAAGTTGTCGAGGGCTGATTTCTTCTCTTGTGATAAAAAGCCTTCTGTTTCCTTCGCAAAAGCTTTCAGGGGAGCATTTGCAACAGTTTGGCATCATTTTTGAGTGAATTGCCAAAAGTCAGATTTTTTCAGAAATTGTGACCCCGGGGCTTAGGGATTCTTTCAAAAAATATTTTTCTGCCGGTTTAGTTGTCGAGGGCTGATTTCTTCTCCTGTGATAAAAAGCCTTCTGTTTCCTTCACAAAAGCTTTCAGGGGAGCATTTGCAACAGTTTGGCATCATTTTTGAGTGAAATGCCAAAAGTCAGATTTTTGCTGAAATTGTGACCCCGGGCCTTAGGGATTTTTTCAAAAAATATTTTTCTGCCAGTTTAGTTGTCGAGGGCTGATTTCTTCTCCTGTGATAAAAAGCCTCCTGTTTCGACCGCCAAACCTTTCACGGGAGCATTTGCAACCGTTTAGCACCATTTTTGAGTGAATTGCCAAAAGTCAGATTTTTGCTGAAATTGTGACCCCGGGGCTTAGGGATTTTTTCAAAAAATATTTTTCCACCGGTTAAGTTGTCGAGGGCTGATTTCTTCTCTTGTGATAAAAAGCCTTCTGTTTCCTTCGCAAAAGCTTTCAGGGGAGCATTTGCAACAGTTTGGCATCATTTTTGAGTGAATTGCCAAAAGTCAGATTTTTTCAGAAATTGTGACCCCGGGGCTTAGGGATTTTTTCAAAAAATCTTTTTCCGCCGGTCAAGTTGTTGAGGGCTGATTTCTTCTCCTGTGATAAAAAGCCTTCTGTTTTGACCGCCAAACCTTTCACGGGAGCATTTGCAACCGTTTAGCACCATTTTTGAGTGAATTGCCAAAAGTCAGATTTTTGCTGAAATTGTGACCCCGGGGCTTAGGGATTTTTTCAAAAAATATTTTTCCACCGGTTAAGTTGTCGAGGGCTGATTTCTTCTCTTGTGATAAAAAGCCTTCTGTTTCCTTCGCAAAAGCTTTCAGGGGAGCATTTGCAACAGTTTGGCATCATTTTTGAGTGAATTGCCAAAAGTCAGATTTTTTCAGAAATTGTGACCCCGAGGCTTAGGGATTTTTTCAAAAAATATTTTTCTGCCGGTTTAGTTGTCGAGGGCTGATTTCTTCTCCTGTGATAAAAAGCCTTCTGTTTCCTTCGCAAAAGCTTTCAGGGGAGCATTTGCAACAGTTTGGCATCATTTTTGAGTGAAATGCCAAAAGTCAGATTTTTGCTGAAATTGTGACCCCGGGGCTTAGGGATTTTTTCAAAAAATATTTTCCCACCGGTTAAGTTGTCGAGGGCTGATTTCTTCTCTTGTGATAAAAAGCCTTCTGTTTCCTTCGCAAAAGCTTTCAGGGGAGCATTTGCAACAGTTTGGCATCATTTTTGAGTGAATTGCCAAAAGTCAGATTTTTGCTGAAATTGTGACCCCGGGGCTTAGGGATTTTTTCAAAAAATATTTTTCCGTCGGTCAAGTTGTTGAGGGCTGATTTCTTCTCCTGTGATAAAAAGCCTTCTGTTGCGACCGCCAAACCTTTCACGGGAGCATTTGCAACCGTTTAGCACCATTTTTGAGTGAATTGCCAAAAGTCAGATTTTTGCTGAAATTGTGACCCCGGGGCTTAGGGATTTTTTCAAAAAATATTTTTCCGTCGGTCAAGTTGTTGAGGGCTGATTTCTTCTCCTGTGATAAAAAGCCTTCTGTTTCGACCGCCAAACCTTTCACGGGAGCATTTGCAACCGTTTAGCACCATTTTTGAGTGAATTGGCAAAAGTCAGATTTTTGCTGAAATTGTGACCCCGGGGCTTAGGGATTTTTTCAAAAAATCTTTTTCCGCCGGTCAAGTTGTTGAGGGCTGATTTCTTCTCCTGTGATATAAAGCCTTCTGTTTTGACCGCCAAACGTTTCACGGGAGCATTTGCAACCGTTTAGCACCATTTTTGAGTGAATTGCAAAAAGTCAGATTTTTTCAGAAATTGAGACCCCGGAGCTTAGGGATTTTTTCAAAAAATCTTTTTCCGCCGGTTAAGTTCTCGAGGGCTGATTTCTTCTCCTGTGATAAAAAGCCTTCTGTTTCGACGGCCAAACGTTTCACGGGAGCATTTGCAACCGTTTAGCACCATTTTTGAGTGAATTACCAAAAGTCAGATTTTTTCAGAAATTGAGACCCCGGAGCTTAGGGATTTTTTCAAAAAATCTTTTTCCGCCGGTTAAGTTGTCGAGGGCTGATTTCTTGTCCTGTGATAAAAAGCCTTCTGTTTCAACTGCCAAACCTTTCACGGGAGCATTTGCAACCGTTTAGCACCATTTTTGAGTGAATTGCCAAAAGTCAGATTTTTGCTGAAATTGTGACCCCGGGGCTTAGGGATTTTTTCAAAAAATATTTTTCTGCCGGTTAAGTTGTCGAGGGCTGATTTCTTCTCCTGTGATAAAAAGCCTTCTGTTTCCTTCGCAAAAGCTTTCAGGGGAGCATTTGCAACAGTTTGGCATCATTTTTGAGTGAATTGCCAAAAGTCAGATTTTTGCTGAAATTGTGACCCCGGGGTTTAGGGATTTTTTCAAAAAATATTTTTCCGTCGGTCAAGTTGTTGAGGGCTGATTTCTTCTCCTGTGATAAAAAGCCTTCTGTTTCGACCGCCAAACCTTTCACGGGAGCATTTGCAACCGTTTAGCACCATTTTTGAGTGAATTGGCAAAAGTCAGATTTTTGCTGAAATTGTGACCCCGGGGCTTAGGGATTTTTTCAAAAAATCTTTTTCCGCCCGTTAAGTTGTCGAGGGCTGATTTCTTGTCCTGTGATAAAAAGCCTTCTGTTTCGACCGCCAAACCTTTCACGGGAGCATTTGCAACCGTTTAGCACCATTTTTGAGTGAATTGCCAAAAGTCAGATTTTTGCTGAAATTGTGACCCCGGGGCTTAGGGATTTTTTCAAAAAATATTTTTCTGCCGGTTTAGTTGTCGAGGGCTGATTTCTTCTCCTGTGATAAAAAGCCTTCTGTTTCCTTCGCAAAAGCTTTCAGGGGAGCATTTGCAACAGTTTGGCATCATTTTTGAGTGAATTGCCAAAAGTCAGATTTTTGCTGAAACTGTGACCCCGGGGCTTAGGGATTTTTTCAAAAAATATTTTTCCGCCGCTTAAGTTTTTGAGGGCTGATTTCTTCTCCTGTGATAAAAAGCCTTCTGTTTCGACTGCCAAACCTTTCACGGGAGCATTTGCAATCGTTTAGCACCGTTTTTGATTGAATTGCCAAAAGTCAGATTTTTGCTGAAATTGTGACCCCGGGGCTTAGGGATTTTTTCAGAAAATATTTTTCCGCTGCTTAAGTTGTCGAGGGCTGATTTCTTCTCCTGTGATAAAAAGCCTTCTGTTTCAACCGCCAAACCTTTCACGTGAGCATTTGCAACCGTTTAGCACCATTTTTGAGTGAATTGCCAAAAGTCAGATTTTTTCAGAAATTGTGACCCCGGGGCTTAGGGATTTTTTCAAAAAATCTTTTTCCGCCGGTCAAGTTGTTGAGGGCTGATTTCTTCTCCTGTGATAAAAAGCCGTCTGTTTCAACCGCCAAACCTTTCACGGGAGCATTTGCAACCGTTTAGCACCATTTTTGAGTGAATTGCCAAAGGTCAGATTTTTTCAGAAATTGTGACCCCGGGGCTTAGGGATTTTTTCAAAAAATCTTTTTCCGCCGGTTTAGTTGTCGATTGCTGATTTCTTCTCCTGTGATAAAAAGCCTTCTGTTTCCTTCGCAAAAGCTTTCAGGGGAGCATTTTCAACAGTTTGGCATCATTTTTGAGTGAATTGCCAAAAGTCAGATTTTTGCTGAAATTGTGACCCCGGGGCTTAGGGATTTTTTCAAAAAATATTTTTCCTCCGCTTAAGTTTTCGAGGGCTGATTTCTTGTCCTGTGATAAAAAGCCTTCTGTTTCGACCGCGAAACCTTTCACGGGAGTATTTGCAACCGTTTAGCACCATTTTTGAGTGAATTGCCAAAAGTCAGATTTTTGCTGAAATTGTGACCCCGGGGCTTAGGGATTTTTTCAAAAAATCTTTTTCCGCCGTTTAAGTTGTCGAGGGCTGATTTCTTCTCCTGTGATAAAAAGCCTTCTGTTTCCTTCGCAAAAGCTTTCAGGGGAGCATTTGCAACAGTTTGGCATCATTTTTGAGTGAAATGCCAAAAGTCAGATTTTTACTGAAATTGTGACCCCGGGCCTTAGGGATTTTTTCAAAAAATATTTTTCTGCCGGTTTAGTTGTCGAGGGCTGATTTCTTCTCCTGTGATAAAAAGCCTCCTGTTTCGACCGCCAAACCTTTCACGGGAGCATTTGCAACCGTTTAGCACCATTTTTGTTTTTTGTTTTTTTTTAAATATTTTTATTAAGCAATTTTTATATTCATACAAACAAAACATACATAAACAAACAATGGACAAAAAACAAAACAAGAAACAAGTACCATTTCATGTCCTAATTTCTTAAACCTTTCTTCTTCGACTTCCTCATGCCTCCCGTTTCTGTATTCCAAATTCTAATCAATTGTTCAGCAAATCTTCCCTTATTTTACTGTAAATTTAAGCTAATCATCTTTATTCTCCTTGTCTTAACCATTACTGATAGTAACCATTTACTTTAGTCCAACATCATTCTAACTGTCATTGATTTTGTAATATTTCTTTAAATAGTCCTTAAACTTTTTCCATTCTTCTTCCGCCGCTTCTTTTCCCTGGTTTCGGATTCTGCTCGTCATTTCTGCCAAGCCCATGTAGTCCATCACCTTCATCTGCCATTCTTCCAGTGTGGGTAAATCTTGCGTCTTCCAGTACTTCGCAATGAGTATTCTAGCTGCTGTTGTGGCGTACATAAAGAAAGTTATGTCTGTCTTTGACACCCCCTGGCCGACAATACCCAAGAGAAAGGCCTCTGGTTTCTTGGGGAAAGTATATTTAAATACCTTTTTCAGTTCATTATAGATCATTTCCCAGAATGCCTTAATCTTCGGGCACGTCCACCAGAGGTGAAAGAATGTACCTTCCTTTTCCTTACATTTCCAACATTTATTGTCAGGCAAATGGTAAATCTTTGCAAGCTTGACTGGGGTTATGTACCACCTATAGATCATTTTCATAATATTCTCTCTTAAGGCATTACATGCCGTGAATTTCATCCCGGTGGTCCACAACTTTTCCCAATCAGCAAACAAAATATTATGACCAATGTCCTGAGCCCATTTAATCATAGCTGATTTAACCGTTTCATCTTGTGTATTCCATTTCAGCAGAAGATTATACATTTTTGACAAATTCTTAGTACTGGATTCTAACAATTCAGTCTCCAATTTTGATTTTTCCACCTGGAAACCAATTTTACTGTCCAATTTAAATACTTCATTTATTTGGTGATAATGCAACCAATCTCTCACCTTCCCTTTTAGTTTCTCAAAACTCTGCAATCTCAGTTTGTCCCCTTCCTTTTCCAGAATTTCCCAATATCTTGGCCATTTCGACTCCATATTTAACTTTTTAACTGCCTTAGCTTCCATTGGCGACAACCACCTAGGAGTTTTATTTTCCAGCAAATCTTTATATCTGACCCAGACATTTAATAGTGCTTTTCTGACAATATGGTTTTTAAAACTTTTGTGCGCTTTAACCTTGTCATACCACAGATATGCATGCCACCCAAAAATATTGTTAAAACCTTCCAAATCCAAAATGTCTGTGTTTTGAAGAAGCAGCCAATCTTTTAGCCAGCAGAAAGCTGCCGCTTCATAGTACAATTTAAAGTCTGGCAGGGCAAACCCCCCTCTTTCCTTTGAATCCGTTAATATCTTAAATTTTATTCTGGGCTTCTTGCCCTGCCAGACAAATTTAGATATATCTTTCTGCCACTTCTTGAAACAGTCCATTTTATCCATTATTTGTAATGCTTGAAACAAAAACAACATTCTTGGCAATACATTCATTTTTATAACTGCAATTCGGCCTAACAAGGAAAGCTTCAAGTTTGACCAAATCTCCAGATCTTTTTTCACTTCTGTCCAAGTTTTTTCATAATTGTCTTTAAATAAATTCACATTCTTAGCTGTCATATTCACACCCAGGTATTTCACTTTTTTAACCACAGTCAACCCCGTCTCATTCTGAAACCTTTCTTTTTCAATCTGTGTTAAATTTTTCTCCAATACCTTAGTTTTTAACTTATTCAATTTAAATCCTGCCATTTGACCAAACTCTTGAATTATTTCCAAAACTCTTTTCGTACTAGCTTCTGGCTCTTGTAAAGTAAGTACTAGGTCATCTGCAAATGCTCTCAATTTGTATTGTTTAGCTCCGACCTGAACCCCTTTGACCAACTGGTCCTTCCTAATCATATTAAGCAAAACCTCCAGGACCGATATAAAAAGTAATGGGGAGATAGGGCACCCCTGACGTGTCCCTTTTTCAATCTTGAACTCTTCTGTTACCACATTATTTACAATTAATTTTGCTTTCTGTTCAGAGTATATTGCACTTATACCGTTTTCAAACCCTTGGCCTACCCCCATCCCCCGAAGGTTCTTCAACATGAAACTCCAAGATATATTGTCAAAGGCTTTCTCGGCGTCCACAAATATCAAAACAGCCTTAGTATTTATATTCACTTCCAGCTTCTCCAAAATGTCAATTATATTCCTTACATTATCCGACAAATGCCTTTTCGGGAGAAAGCCCGCTTGGTCCCCATGAATCTCCTCCATCAAAACTCTTTTCAATCTCTTTGCTAAAACATCAGCAAAAATTTTGTAATCCACATTTAGTAACGAGATGGGTCGGTAGTTCTTAAGTTGGGTCTTTTCAGTCTCTGTCTTTGGTATAAGTGTGATGTAGGCCTCCCTCCACGTATCTGGTGCCCTTCTCCCCTCAATGATTTCATTGCAGACTTCCTTCAAAGGTTGTATAAGTCCTTCCTTCAAAACTTTGTAATATTTGGAAGTCAATCCATCCGGTCCAGGTGATTTGCCCAGCGTCGTGTTTTGAATGGCATCGTCTATTTCCTGTGCTGATATCTCCTGGTTCAAAATCGTCTTACTTTCCTGCGAAATCTTTTTCAGCCCATTTTTCTCGAGGAATTGTTGTATATCTGTTTCTTTCTGCGGCCCTTGTGTATACAGTTGTCTAAAGTAGCTCTGAAAACAGTTCCTAATTTCCACTGGGTTGCATATATTCTTTCCCTCCACTTCTAGGTTTGTTACCGTGTTGAGTTTTTGTCTCTTCTTTATTTGCCAAGCCAATAACTTGCCACATTTATCTGCAGATTCAAAAGTCTTTTGTCTCATTTGTTTAATTTTCCATTCTATTTCTTGATTCATCAGTTCCATATATTGTGTTTGGTACAGTTTAATTTCTCTCAAAATCTCTTGCGATTTTGGCTTCAGTCTTAATTTCCTTTCCCCTTCTTTTATCTTTTCCAAAATTTTCTCTTTCCTCTCGTTTTGCTTTCTTTTCTTTAATGTATTTTGTTGTATCAAGAACCCTCTCATCACGGCTTTACTTGCGTCCCATACTATTCTTTTTTCTACTTTAGTCCTTAAATTAATTTCAAAATAATCTTTCAGAGTTTTTTGGGCCTTTTTACAGATCTCCTCGTCTCTAAATAAGGTGTCATTCATTCGCCATCTGAAGGAACCAGTTGTTGTTTGCTTCATCACCATCTTTACTGCGTTATGGTCGGAGAGAGTTTTTGGGCAGATTTCCACTTTCTTTATATTCGACGCCATACTGCTAGTCACCCAAATTTGGTCAATCCGAGTCCATGTCATTTTGGCTTCAGAAAAGAAGGTTCCCTCTCTCTCTAATGGGTGTTTTGTTCTCCAAATGTCAATCAAGTCCATATTGTCAGTCATTTCAAAAAAAGTTTTTGGTAGTCTTCCATCTTTTGTAACAACCTGTCTTTGTGCTTTGTCCATATTTGTTGAAACTACTCCATTCATGTCCCCCATCATGATTAATTTGTAATCCATATAGTCCATTAAAGTCTCATGCAACTTCTTAAAGAATTCTGCTTTCCCTTCATTTGGTGCATATATTCCCACTATCAAAAATTTTTCTCCTTGGAATTGAATTTCAATTGCCAAATATCTTCCTTGGTCATCTTTAAAGATTTGTTTCGGTTGCAGATTTTCCTTTGCATAGATCACCACTCCTCTCTTTTTTACTCTGTCTGAAGATATAAATTCTTGTCCCAGTCTCTTGTTTATTAATAATTTTCTGTGTACTCTTATCACATGAGTCTCTTGTAGGCAAATCAAGTCCAATTGGTCTTTCTTTAGAGCATGAAATATATTTTTCCTTTTTCGGGGATTGTTTAGACCGTTACAATTCCAGGTTAGAAGTTGCAAAGCCATGATGGGGTTACTTGCTTCCTCCTACAGCTCCCAGTTGTTGTTCGTCTTTTGTCGGTGGTTCTGTGTCCGTATCTAGTGATCCCTTGCTTGAAGGGTGTCCTTCTCCTGGATAGGTCTCTTTCTGTAGGTCTTCTTCGTGTTCTCCCAGGAACTTGTCTTTATCACTCACTGTTTTTATTCTTCTTTTCTTCCCCTTGTATTTAAAAGACAGGCCTTGGGGAAACTCCCACCTGAATAGTATGTAGTTCCTTTTCAGCAGTGTCACCAAATCCTTGTAAGGACCTCTTGCATCCAAAATACTTTTGGGAATGTCTTTAAAGATCTCAATATAAAAATCTTCAATTCGAAGGGTTGTTTGGTAGTGCAGGTTCAATATTTTATCTCTCTCTTCCTTGGTTCTTAAAGTTATCAGACAGTCTCTGGGTCTATTCTTCCTCTGCCTTATTCCCAACCTAAATGCACTCTCTATCTTGAACTCATCTTCTTTCAGCTCCTGCTTCCAAAAGTCAGAAAACTCTTTTGTCAGGTAATCCACCAAGTTATCTCCTTCCTTTTCCGGCACAAGTCTGATCCTTACGTTTAGCACCATTTTTGAGTGAATTGCCAAAAGTCAGATTTTTGCTGAAATTGTGACCCCGGGGCTTAGGGATTTTTTCAAAAAATCTTTTTCCGCAGGTCAAGTTGTTGAGGGCTGATTTCTTCTCCTGTGATAAAAAGCCTTCTGTTTTGACCGCCAAACGTTTCACAGGAGCATTTGCAACCGTTTAGCACCATTTTTGAGTGAATTGCCAAAAGTCAGATTTTTTCAGAAATTGAGACCCCGGAGCTTAGGGATTTTTTCAAAAAATCTTTTTCCGCCGGTTAAGTTCTCGAGGGCTGATTTCTTCTCCTGTGATAAAAAGCCTTCTGTTTCGACCGCCAAACGTTTCACGGGAGCATTTGCAACCGTTTAGCACCATTTTTGAGTGAATTACCAAAAGTCAGATTTTTTCAGAAATTGAGACCCCGGAGCTTAGGGATTTTTTTCAAAAAATCTTTTTCCGCCGGTTAAGTTGTCGAGGGCTGATTTCTTGTCCTGTGATAAAAAGCCTTCTGTTTCAACTGCCAAACCTTTCACGGGAGCATTTGCAACCGTTTAGCACCATTTTTGAGTGAATTTCCAAAAGTCAGATTTTTGCTGAAATTGTGACCCCGGGGCTTAGGGATTTTTTCAAAAAATATTTTTCTGCCGGTTAAGTTGTCGAGGGCTGGTTTCTTCTCCTGTGATAAAAAGCCTTCTGTTTCCTTCGCAAAAGCTTTCAGGGGAGCATTTGCAACAGTTTGGCATCATTTTTGAGTGAATTGCCAAAAGTCAGATTTTTGCTGAAATTGTGACCCCGGGCCTTAGGGATTTTTTCAAAAAATATTTTTCCGTCGGTCAAGTTGTTGAGGGCTGATTTCTTCTCCTGTGATAAAAAGCCTTCTGTTTCGACCGCCAAACCTTTCACGGGAGCATTTGCAACCGTTTAGCACCATTTTTGAGTGAATTGCCAAAAGTCATATTTTTGCTGAAATTGTGACCCCGGGGCTTAGGGATTTTTTCAAAAAATCTTTTTCCGCCGCTTAAATTTTTGAGGGCTGATTTCTTCTCCTGTGATAAAAAGGCTTCTGTTTCGACCGCCAAACCTTTCACGGGAGCATTTGCAACCGTTTAGCACCATTTTTGAGTCAATTGCCAAAAGTCAGATTTTTGCTGAAATTGTGACCCCGGGGCTTAGGGATTTTTTCAAAAAATATTTTTCTGCCGGTTTAGTTGTCAAGTGCTGATTTCTTCTCCTGTGATAAAAAGCCTTCTGTTTCGACCGCCAAACCTTTCACGGGAGCATTTGCAACCGTTTAGCACCATTTTTGAGTGAATTGCCAAAAGTCATATTTTTGCTGAAATTGTGACCCCGGGGCTTAGGGATTTTTTCAAAAAATATTTTTCTGCTGGTTTAGTTGTCGAGGGCTGATTTCTTCTCTTGTGATAAAAAGCCTTCTGTTTCCTTCGCAAAAGCTTTCAGGGGAGCATTTGCAACAGTTTGGCATCATTTTTGAGTGAATTGCCAAAAGTCAGATTTTTTCAGAAATTGTGATCCCGGGGCTTAGGGATTTTTTCAAAAACTATTTTTCTGCCGGTTTAGTTGTCGAGGGCTGATTTCTTCTCCTGTGATAAAAAGCCTTCTCTTTCCTTCGCAAAAGCTTTCAGGGGAGCATTTGCAACAGTTTGGCATCATTTTTGAGTGAAATGCCAAAAGTCAGATTTTTGCTGAAATTGTGACCCCGGGCCTTAGGGATTTTTTCAAAAAATATTTTTCTGCCAGTTTAGTTGTCGAGGGCTGATTTCTTCTCCTGTGATAAAAAGCCTCCTGTTTCGACCGCCAAACCTTTCACGGGAGCATTTGCAACCGTTTAGCACCATTTTTGAGTGAATTGCCAAAAGTCAGATTTTTGCTGAAATTGTGACCCCGGAGCTTAGGGATTTTTTCAAAAAATATTTTTCCACCGGTTAAGTTGTCGAGGGCTGATTTCTTCTCTTGTGATAAAAAGCCTTCTGTTTCCTTCGCAAAAGCTTTCAGGGGAGCATTTGCAACAGTTTGGCATCATTTTTGAGTGAATTGCCAAAAGTCAGATTTTTTAAGAAATTGTGACCCCGGGGCTTAGGGATTTTTTCAAAAAATGTTTTTTTTTCCGCCGGTTTAGTTGTCGAGGGCTGATTTCTTCTCCTGTGATAAAAAGCCTTCTGTTTCCTTCGCAAAAGCTTTCAGGGGAGCATTTGCAACAGTTTGGCATCATTTTTGAGTGAAATGCCAAAAGTCAGATTTTTGCTGAAATTGTCACCCCGGGCCTTAGAGATTTTTTCAAAAAATATTTTTCTGCCGGTTTAGTTGTCGAGGGCTGATTTCTTCTCCTGTGATAAAAAGCCTCCTGTTTCGACCGCCAAACCTTTCACGGGAGCATTTGCAACCGTTTAGCACCATTTTTGAGTGAATTGCCAAAAGTCAGATTTTTGCTGAAATTGTGACCCCGGAGCTTAGGGATTTTTTCAAAAAATATTTTTCCACCGGTTAAGTTGTCGAGGGCTGATTTCTTCTCTTGTGATAAATAGCCTTCTGTTTCCTTCGCAAAAGCTTTCAGGGGAGCATTTGCAACAGTTTGGCATCATTTTTGAGTGAATTGCCAAAAGTCAGATTTTTTAAGAAATTGTGACCCCGGGGCTTAGGGATTTTTTCAAAAAATGTTTTTTTTTCCTCCGGTTTAGTTGTCGAGGGCTGATTTCTTCTCCTGTGATAAAAAGCCTTCTGTTTCCTTCGCAAAAGCTTTCAGGGGAGCATTTGCAACAGTTTGGCATCATTTTTGAGTGAAATGCCAAAAGTCAGATTTTTGCTGAAATTGTCACGCCGGGCCTTAGAGATTTTTTCAAAAAATATTTTTCTGCCGGTTTAGTTGTCGAGGGCTGATTTCTTCTCCTGTGATAAAAAGCCTCCTGTTTCGACCGCCAAACCTTTCACGGGAGCATTTGCAACCGTTTAGCACCATTTTTGAGTGAATTGCCAAAAGTCAGATTTTTGCTGAAATTGTGACCCCGGGGCTTAGGGATTTTTTCAAAAAATCTTTTTCCGCAGGTCAAGTTGTTGAGGGCTGATTTCTTCTCCTGTGATAAAAAGCCTTCTGTTTTGACCGCCAAACGTTTCATGGGAGCATTTGCAACCGTTTAGCACCATTTTTGAGTGAATTGCCAAAAGTCAGATTTTTTCAGAAATTGAGACCCCGGAGCTTAGGGATTTTTTCAAAAAATCTTTTTCCGACGGTTAAGTTCTCGAGGGCTGATTTCTTCTCCTGTGATAAAAAGCCTTCTGTTTCGACGGCCAAACGTTTCACGGGAGCATTTGCAACCGTTTAGCACCATTTTTGAGTGAATTACCAAAAGTCAGATTTTTTCAGAAATTGAGACCCCGAAGCTTAGGGATTTTTTCAAAAAATCTTTTTCCGCCGGTTAAGTTGTCGAGGGCTGATTTCTTGTCCTGTGATAAAAAGCCTTCTGTTTCAACTGCCAAACCTTTCACGGGAGCATTTGCAACTGTTTAGCACCATTTTTGAGTGAATTTCCAAAAGTCAGATTTTTGCTGAAATTGTGACCCCGGGGCTTAGGGATTTTTTCAAAAAATATTTTTCTGCCGGTTTAGTTGTCGAGGGCTGATTTCTTCTCCTGTGATAAAAAGCCTTCTGTTTCGACCGCCAAACCTTTCACGGGAGCATTTGCAACCGTTTAGCACCATTTTTGAGTGAATTGGCAAAAGTCAGATTTTTGCTGAAATTGTGACCCCGGGGCTTAGGGATTTTTACAAAAAATCTTTTTCCGCCGGTCAAGTTGTTGAGGGCTGATTTCTTCTCCTGTGATAAAAAGCCTTCTGTTTCGACCGCCAAACCTTTCACGGGAGCATTTGCAACAGTTTGGCATCATTTTTGAGTGAATTGCCAAAAGTCAGATTTTTGCTGAAATTGTGACCCCGGGGTTTAGGGATTTTTTCAAAAAATATTTTTCCGTCGGTCAAGTTGTTGAGGGCTGATTTCTTCTCCTGTGATAAAAAGCCTTCTGTTTCGACCGCCAAACCTTTCACGGGAGCATTTGCAACCGTTTAGCACCATTTTTGAGTGAATTGGCAAAAGTCAGATTTTTGCTGAAATTGTGACCCCGGGGCTTAGGGATTTTTACAAAAAATCTTTTTCCGCCGGTCAAGTTGTTGAGGGCTGATTTCTTCTCCTGTGATAAAAAGCCTTCTGTTTCGACCGCCAAACGTTTCACGGGAGCATTTGCAACCGTTTAGCACCATTTTTGAGTGAATTGCCAAAAGTCAGATTTTTTCAGAAATTGAGACCCCGGAGCTTAGGGATTTTTTCAAAAAATCCTTTTTCGTCGGTTAAGTTTTCGAGGGCTGATTTCTTCTCCTGTGATAAAAAGCCTTCTGTTTCGACCGCCAAACGTTTCACGGGAGCATTTGCAACCGTTTAGCACAATTTTTGAGTGAATTGCCAAAAGTCAGATTTTTTCAGAAATTGAGACCCCGGAGCTTAGGGATTTTTTCAAAAAATCTTTTTCCGCCCGTTAAGTTGTCGAGGGCTGATTTCTTGTCCTGTGATAAAAAGCCTTCTGTTTCGACCGCCAAACCTTTCAGGGGAGCATTTGCAACCGTTTAGCACCATTTTTGAGTGAATTGCCAAAAGTCAGATTTTTGCTGAAATTGTGACCCCGGGGCTTAGGGATTTTTTCAAAAAATATTTTTCTGCCGGTTTAGTTGTCGAGGGCTGATTTCTTCTCTTGTGATAAAAAGCCTTCTGTTTCCTTCGCAAAAGCTTTCAGGGGAGCATTTGCAACAGTTTGGCATCATTTTTGAGTGAATTGCCAAAAGTCAGATTTTTGTTGAAATTGTGACCCCGGGGTTTAGGGATTTTTTCAAAAAATATTTTTCCGTCGGTCAAGTTGTTGAGGGCTGATTTCTTCTCCTGTGATAAAAAGCCTTCTGTTTCGACCGCCAAACCTTTCACGGGAGCATTTGCAACCGTTTAGCACCATTTTTGAGTGAATTGGCAAAAGTCAGATTTTTGCTGAAATTGTGACCCCGGGGCTTAGGGATTTTTACAAAAAATCTTTTTCCGCCGGTCAAGTTGTTGAGGGCTGATTTCTTCTCCTGTGATAAAAAGCCTTCTGTTTCGACCGCCAAACCTTTCACGGGAGCATTTGCAACCGTTTAGCACCATTTTTGAGTGAATTGCCAAAAGTCAGATTTTTTCAGAAATTGAGACCCCGGAGCTTAGGGATTTTTTCAAAAAATCTTTTTTCGTCGGTTAAGTTGTCGAGGGCTGATTTCTTCTCCTGTGATAAAAAGCCTTCTGTTTCGACCGCCAAACGTTTCACGGGAGCATTTGCAACCGTTTAGCACCATTTTGAGTGAATTGCCAAAAGTCAGATTTTTGCTGAAATTGTGACCCCGGGGCTTAGGGATTTTTTCAAAAAATCTTTTTCCGCCCGTTAAGTTGTCGAGGGCTGATTTCTTGTCCTGTGATAAAAAGCCTTCTGTTTCGACCGCCAAACCTTTCAGGGGAGCATTTGCAACCGTTTAGCACCATTTTTGAGTGAATTGCCAAAAGTCAGATTTTTGCTGAAATTGTGACCCCGGGGCTTAGGGATTTTTTCAAAAAATATTTTTCTGCCGGTTTAGTTGTCGAGGGCTGATTTCTTCTCCTGTGATAAAAAGCCTTCTGTTTCCTTCGCAAAAGCTTTCAGGGGAGCATTTGCAACAGTTTGGCATCATTTTTGAGTGAATTGCCAAAAGTCAGATTTTTGCTGAAACTGTGACCCCGGGGCTTAGGGATTTTTTCAAAAAATATTTTTCCGCCGGTTTAGTTTTTGAGGGCTGATTTCTTCTCCTGTGATAAAAAGCCTTCTGTTTCGACCGCCAAACCTTTCACGGGAGCATTTGCAACCGTTTAGCACCATTTTTGAGTGAATTGCCAAAAGTCAGATTTTTGCTGAAACTGTGACCCCGGGGCTTAGGGATTTTTTCAAAAAATATTTTTCCGCCGCTTAAGTTTTTGAGGGCTGATTTCTTCTCCTGTGATAAAAAGCCTTCTGTTTCGACCGCCAAACCTTTCACGGGAGCATTTGCAATCGTTTAGCACCATTTTTGATTGAATTGCCAAAAGTCAGATTTTTGCTGAAATTGTGACCCCGGGGCTTAGGGATTTTTTCAAAAAATCTTTTTCCGCCGGTTTAGTTGTCGATTGCTGATTTCTTCTCCTGTGATAAAAAGCCTTCTGTTTCCTTCGCAAAAGCTTTCAGGGGAGCATTTGCAACAGTTTGGCATCATTTTTGAGTGAATTGCCAAAAGTCAGATTTTTGCTGAAATTGTGACCCCGGGGCTTAGGGATTTTTTCAAAAAATATTTTTCCGCCGGTTAAGTTGTCGAGGGCTGATTTCTTGTCCTGTGATAAAAAGCCTTCTGTTTCGACCGCTAAACCTTTCACGGGAGCATTTGCAACCGTTTAGCACCATTTTTGAGTGAATTGCCAAAAGTCAGATTTTTTCAGAAGTTGTGACCCCGGGGCTTAGGGATTTTTTCAAAAAATATTTTTCTGCCGGTTTAGTTGTCGAGGGCTGATTTCTTCTCCTGTGATAAAAAGCCTTCTGTTTCAACCGCCAAACCTTTCACGGGAGCATTTTCAACCGTTTAGCACCATTTTTGAGTGAATTGCCAAAAGTCAGATTTTTGCTGAAATTGTGACCCCGGGGCTTAGGGATTTTTTCAAAAAATATTTTTCCGCCGGTTAAGTTTTTGAGGGCTGATTTCTTCTCCTGTGATAAAAAGCCTTCGGTTTCGACCGCCAAACCTTTCACGGGAGCATTTGCAACCGTTTAGCACCATTTTTGAGTGAATTTCCAAAAGTCAGATTTTTGCTGAAATTGTGACCCCGGGGCTTAGGGATTTTTTCAAAAAATATTTTTCCACCGGTTAAGTTGTCGAGGGCTGATTTCTTCTCTTGTGATAAAAAGCCTTCTGTTTCCTTCGCAAAAGCTTTCAGGGGAGCATTTGCAACAGTTTGGCATCATTTTTGAGTGAATTGCCAAAAGTCAGATTTTTTCAGAAATTATGACCCCGGGGCTTAGGGATTTTTTCAAAAAATATTTTTCTGCCGGTTTAGTTGTCGAGGGCTGATTTCTTCTCCTGTGATAAAAAGCCTTCTGTTTCCTTCGCAAAAGCTTTCAGGGGAGTATTTGCAACAGTTTGGCATCATTTTTGAGTGAAATGCCAAAAGTCAGATTTTTGCTGAAATTGTGACCCCGGGCCTTAGGGATTTTTTCAAAAAATATTTTTCTGCCGGTTTAGTTGTCGAGGGCTGATTTCTTCTCCTGTGATAAAAAGCCTCCTGTTTCGACCGCCAAACCTTTCAGGGGAGCATTTGCAACCGTTTAGCACCATTTTTGAGTGAATTGCCAAAAGTCAGATTTTTGCTGAAATTGTGACCCCGGGGCTTAGGGATTTTTTCAAAAAATCTTTTTCCGCCGGTCAAGTTGTTGAGGGCTGATATCTTGTCCTGTGATAAAAAGCCTTCTGTTTCGACAGCCAAACGTTTCACGGGAGCATTTGCAACCGTTTAGCACCATTTTTGAGTGAATTGCCAAAAGTCAGATTTTTTCAGAAATTGAGACCCCGGAGCTTAGGGGTTTTTTCAAAAAATCTTTTTCCGCCGGTTAAGTTCTCGAGGGCTGATTTCTTCTCCTGTGATAAAAAGCCTTCTGTTTCGACCGCCAAACGTTTCACGGGAGCATTTGCAACCGTTTAGCACCATTTTTGAGTGAATTACCAAAAGTCAGATTTTTGCTGAAATTGTGACCCCGGAGCTTAGGGATTTTTTCAAAAAATCTTTTTCCGCCGGTTAAATTGTCGAGGGCTGATTTCTTGTCCTGTGATAAAAAGCCTTCTGTTTCAACTGCCAAACCTTTCAGGGGAGCATTTGCAACAGTTTGGCATCATTTTTGAGTGAATTGCCAAAAGTCAGATTTTTGCTGAAATTGTGACCCCGGGGTTTAGGGATTTTTTCAAAAAATATTTTTCCGTCGGTCAAGTTGTCGAGGGCTGATTTCTTCTCCTGTGATAAAAGGCCTTCTGTTTCGACCGCCAAACCTTTCACGGGAGCATTTGCAACCGTTTAGCACCATTTTTGAGTGAATTGCCAAAAGTCAGATTTTTGCTGAAATTGTGACCCCGGGGCTTAGGGATTTTTTCAAAAAATCTTTTTCAACCGGTTAAGTTGTCGAGGGCTGATTTCTTCTCCTGTGATAAAAAGCCTTCTGTTTCGACCGCCAAACCTTTTACGGGAGCATTTGCAACCGTTTAGCACCATTTTTGAGTCAATTGCCAAAAGTCAGATTTTTGCTGAAATTGTGACCCCGGGGCTTAGGGATTTTTTCAAAAAATCTTTTTCCGCCGGTTAAGTTGTCGAGGGCTGATTTCTTCTCTTGTGATAAAAAGCCTTCTGTTTCCTTCGCAAAAGCTTTCAGGGGAGCATTTGCAAAACTTTGGCATCATTTTTGAGTGAATTGCCAAAAGTCAGATGTTTTCAGAAATTGTGACCCCGGGGCTTAGGGATTTTTTCAAAAAATCTTTTTCTGCCGGTTTAGTTGTCGAGGGCTGATTTCTTCTCTTGTGATAAAAAGCCTTCTGTTTCCTTCGCAAAAGCTTTCAGGGGAGCATTTCCAACAGTTTGGCATCATTTTTGAGTGAATTGCCAAAAGTCAGATTTTTGCTGAAATTGTGACCCCGGGGCTTAGGGATTTTTTCAAAAAATCTTTTTCTGCCGGTTTAGTTGTCGAGGGCTGATTTCTTCTCTTGTGATAAAAAGCCTTCTGTTTCCTTCGCAAAAGCTTTCAGGGGAGCATTTCCAACAGTTTGGCATCATTTTTGAGTGAATTTCCAAAAGTCAGATTTTGGCTGAAATTGTGACCCCGGGGCTTAGGGATTTTTTCAAAAAATCTTTTTCCGCCGGTTAAGTTGTCGATGGCTGATTTCTTCTCCTGGGATAAAAAGCCTTCTGTTTCGACCGCCAAACCTTTCACGGGAGCATTTGCAACCGTTTAGGACTATTTTTGAGTGAATTGCCAAAAGTCAGATTTTTGCTGAAATTGTGACCCCGGGGCTTAGGGATTTTTTCAAAAAATCTTTTTCTGTTGGTTTACTTGTCGAGGGCTGATTTCTTCTCCGGTGATAAAAAGCCTTCTGTTTCCTTCGCAAAAGCTTTCAGGGGAGCATTTGCAACAGTTTGGCATCATTTTTGAGTGAATTGCCAAAAGTCAGATTTTTGCTGAAATTGTGACCCCGGGGCTTAGGGATTTTTTCAAAAAATATTTTTCCGCCGCTTAAGTTTTCGAGGGCTGATTTCTTGTCCTGTGATAAAAAGCCTTCTGTTTCGACCGCCAAACCTTTCACGGGAGCATTTGCAACCGTTTAGCACCATTTTTGAGTGAATTGCCAAAAGTCAGATTTTTGCTGAAATTGTGACCCCGGGGCTTAGGGATTTTTACAAAATATCTTTTTCCGCCGGTCAAGTTGTTGAGGGCTGATTTCTTCTCCTGTGATAAAAAGCCTTCTGTTTCGACCGCCAAACCTTTCACGGGAGCATTTGCAACCGTTTAGCACCATTTTTGAGTGAATTGCCAAAAGTCAGATTTTTTCAGAAATTGAGACCCCGGAGATTAGGGATTTTTTCAAAAAATCTTTTTTCGTCGGTTAAGTTTTCGAGGGCTGATTTCTTCTCCTGTGATAAAAAGCCTTCTGTTTCGACCGCCAAACCTTTCACGGGAGCATTTGCAACCGTTTAGCACCATTTTTGAGTGAATTGCCAAAAGTCAGATTTTTGCTGAAATTGTGACCCCGGGGCTTAGGGATTTTTTCAAAAAATCTTTTTCCGCCCGTTAAGTTGTCGAGGGCTGATTTCTTGTCCTGTGATAAAAAGCCTTCTGTTTCGACCGCCAAACCTTTCAGGGGAGCATTTGCAACCGTTTAGCACCATTTTTGAGTGAATTGCCAAAAGTCAGATTTTTGCTGAACTTGTGACCCCGGGGCTTAGGGATTTTTTCAAAAAATCTTTTTCCGCCGGTCAAGTTGTTGAGGGCTGATTTCTTCTCCTGTGATAAAAAGCCTTCTGTTTCAACCGCCAAACGTTTCACGGGAGCATTTGCAACCGTTTAGCACCATTTTTGAGTGAATTGCCAAAGGTCAGATTTTTTCAGAAATTGTGACCCCGGGGCTTAGGGATTTTTTCAAAAAATCTTTTTCCGCCGGTTTAGTTGTCGATTGCTGATTTCTTCTCCTGTGATAAAAAGCCTTCTGTTTCCTTCGCAAAAGCTTTCAGGGGAGCATTTGCAACAGTTTGGCATCATTTTTGAGTGAATTGCCAAAAGTCAGATTTTTGCTGAAATTGTGACCCCGGGGCTTAGGGATTTTTTCAAAAAATCTTTTTCCGCCGGTTAAGTTGTCGAGGGCTGATTTCTTCTCCTGTGATAAAAAGCCTTCGGTTTCGACCGCCAAACCTTTCACGGGAGCATTTGCAACCGTTTAGCACCATTTTTGAGTGAATTTCCAAAAGTCAGATTTTTGCTGAAATTGTGACCCCGGGGCTTAGGGATTTTTTCAAAAAATATTTTTCTGCCGGTTTAGTTGTCGAGGGCTGATTTCTTCTCCTGTGATAAAAAGCCTTCTGTTTCCTTCGCAAAAGCTTTCAGGGGAGCATTTGCAACAGTTGGGCATCATTTTTGAGTGAATTGCCAAAAGTCAGATTTTTGCTGAAATTGTGACCCCGGGGCTTAGGGATTCTTTCAAAAAATATGTTTCCGCCGCTTAAGTTTTTGAGGGCTGATTTCTTCTCCTGTGATAAAAAGCCTTCTGTTTCGACCGCCAGACCTTTCACGGGAGCATTTGCAATCGTTTAGCACCATTTTTGATTGAATTGCCAAAAGTCAGATTTTTGCTGAAATTGTGACCCCGGGGCTTAGGGATTTTTTCAAAAAAACTTTTTCCGCCGGTCAAGTTGTTGAGGGCTGATTTCTTGTCCTGTGATAAAAAGCCTTCTGTTTCGACTGCCAAACCTTTCACGGGGGCATTGGCAACCGTTTAGCACCATTTTTGAGTGAATTGCCAAAAGTCAGATTTTTTCAGAAATTGTGACCCCGGAGCTTAGGGATTTTTTCAAAAAATATTTTTCCGCCGGTTTAGTTGTCGAGGGCTGATTTCTTCTCCTGTGATAAAAAGCCTTCTGTTTCGACCGCCAAACCTTTCAGGGGAGCATTTGCAACCGTTTAGCACCATTTTTGAGTGAATTGCCAAAAGTCAGATTTTTGCTGAAATTGTGACCCGGGGCTTAGGGATTTTTTCAAAAAATATTTTTCCGCCGGTTTAGTTGTCGAGGGCTGATTTCTTCTCCGGTGATAAAAAGCCTTCTGTTTCCTTCGCAAAAGCTTTCAGGGGAGCATTTGCAACAGTTTGGCATCATTTTTGAGTGAATTGCCAAAAGTCAGATTTTTGCTGAAATTGTGACCCCGGGGCTTAGGGATTTTTTCAAAAAATATTTTTCCTCCGCTTAAGTTTTCGAGGGCTGATTTCTTCTCCTGTGATAAAAAGCCTCCTGTTTCGACCGCCAAACCTTTCACGGGAGCATTTGCAACCGTTTAGCACCATTTTTGAGTGAATTGCCAAAAGTCAGATTTTTGCTGAAATTGTTACCCCGGGGCTTAGGGATTTTTTCAAAAAATATTTTTCTGTTGGTTTACTTGTCGAGGGCTGATTTCTTCTCCGGTGATAAAAAGCCTTCTGTTTCCTTCGCAAAAGCTTTCAGGGGAGCATTTGCAACAGTTTGGCATCATTTTTGAGTGAATTGCCAAAAGTCAGATTTTTGCTGAAATTGTGAAATTAGTTGTCGAGGGCTGATTTCTTCTCCTGTGATAAAAAGCCTTCTGTTTCCTTCGCAAAAGCTTTCAGGGGAGCATTTGCAACAGTTTGGCATGATTTTTGAGTGAATTGCCAAAAGTCAGATTTTTGCTGAAATTGTGACCCCGGGGCTTAGGGATGTTTTCAAAAAATATTTTTCCGCCGCTTAAGTTTTCAAGGGCTGATTTCTTGTCCTCTGATAAAAAGCCTTCTGTTTCGACCGCCAAACCTTTCACGGGAGCATTTGCAACCGTTTAGCACCATTTTTGAGTGAATTTCCAAAAGTCAGATTTTTGCTGAAATTGTGACCCCGGGGCTTAGGGATTTTTTCAAAAAATCTTTTTCCGCCGGTTTAGGTGTCGATTGCTGATTTCTTCTCCTGTGATAAAAAGCCTTCTGTTTCCTTCGCAAAAGCTTTCAGGGGAGCATTTGCAACAGTTTAGCATCATTTTTGAGTGAATTGCCAAAAGACAGATTTTTGCTGAAATTGTGACCCCGGGGCTTAGGGATTTTTTCAAAAAATCTTTTTCCGCCGGTTTAGTTGTCGAGGGCTGATTTCTTCTCCTGTGATAAAAAGCCTTCTGTTTCCTTCGCAAAAGCTTTCACGGGAGCATTTGCAACCATTTAGCACCATTTTTGAGTGAATTGCCAAAAGTCAGATTTTTGCTGAAATTGTGACCCCGGGGCTTAGGGATTTTTTCAAAAAATCTTTTTCTGCCGGTTTAGTTGTCGAGGGCTGATTTCTTCTCCTGTGATAAAAAGCCTTCTGTTTCCTTCGCAAAAGCTTTCAGGGGAGCATTTGCAACAGTTGGGCATCATTTTTGAGTGAATTGCCAAAAGTCAGATTTTTGCTGAAATTGTGACCCCGGGGCTTAGGGATTTTTTCAAAAAATATGTTTCCGCCGCTTAAGTTTTTGAGGGCTGATTTCTTCTCCTGTGATAAAAAGCCTTCTGTTTCGACCGCCAGACCTTTCACGGGAGCATTTGCAATCGTTTAGCACCATTTTTGATTGAATTGCCAAAAGTCAGATTTTTGCTGAAATTGTGACCCCGGGGCTTAGGGATTTTTTCAAAAAAACTTTTTCCGCCGGTCAAGTTGTTGAGGGCTGATTTCTTGTCCTGTGATAAAAAGCCTTCTGTTTCGACTGCCAAACCTTTCACGGGGGCATTGGCAACCGTTTAGCACCATTTTTGAGTGAATTGCCAAAAGTCAGATTTTTTCAGAAATTGTGACCCCGGAGCTTAGGGATTTTTTCAAAAAATATTTTTCCGCCGGTTTAGTTGTCGAGGGCTGATTTCTTCTCCGGTGATAAAAAGCCTTCTGTTTCCTTCGCAAAAGCTTTCAGGGGAGCATTTGCAACAGTTTGGCATCATTTTTGAGTGAATTGCCAAAAGTCAGATTTTTGCTGAAATTGTGACCCCGGGGCTTAGGGATTTTTTCAAAAAATATTTTTCCTCCGCTTAAGTTTTCGAGGACTGATTTCTTCTCCTGTGATAAAAAGCCTCCTGTTTCGACCGCCAAACCTTTCACGGGAGCATTTGCAACCGTTTAGCACCATTTTTGAGTGAATTGCCAAAAGTCAGATTTTTGCTGAAATTGTTACCCCGGGGCTTAGGGATTTTTTCAAAAAATATTTTTCTGTTGGTTTACTTGTCGAGGGCTGATTTCTTCTCCGGTGATAAAAAGCCTTCTGTTTCCTTCGCAAAAGCTTTCAGGGGAGCATTTGCAACAGTTTGGCATCATTTTTGAGTGAATTGCCAAAAGTCAGATTTTTGCTGAAATTGTGAAATTAGTTGTCGAGGGCTGATTTCTTCTCCTGTGATAAAAAGCCTTCTGTTTCCTTCGCAAAAGCTTTCAGGGGAGCATTTGCAACAGTTTGGCATCATTTTTGAGTGAATTGCCAAAAGTCAGATTTTTGCTGAAATTGTGACCCCGGGGCTTAGGGATGTTTTCAAAAAATATTTTTCCGCCGCTTAAGTTTTCAAGGGCTGATTTCTTGTCCTCTGATAAAAAGCCTTCTGTTTCGACCGCCAAACCTTTCACGGGAGCATTTGCAACCGTTTAGCACCATTTTTGAGTGAATTTCCAAAAGTCAGATTTTTGCTGAAATTGTGACCCCGGGGCTTAGGGATTTTTTCAAAAAATCTTTTTCCGCCGGTTTAGGTGTCGATTGCTGATTTCTTCTCCTGTGATAAAAAGCCTTCTGTTTCCTTCGCAAAAGCTTTCAGGGGAGCATTTGCAACAGTTTGGCATCATTTTTGAGTGAATTGCCAAAAGACAGATTTTTGCTGAAATTGTGACCCCGGGGCTTAGGGATTTTTTCAAAAAATCTTTTTCCGCCGGTTTAGTTGTCGAGGGCTGATTTCTTCTCCTGTGATAAAAAGCCTTCTGTTTCCTTCGCAAAAGCTTTCACGGGAGCATTTGCAACCATTTAGCACCATTTTTGAGTGAATTGCCAAAAGTCAGATTTTTGCTGAAATTGTGACCCCGGGGCTTAGGGATTTTTTCAAAAAATCTTTTTCCGCCGGTTAAGTTGTCGAGGGCTGATTTCTTCTCCTGTGATAAAAAGCCTTCGGTTTCGACCGCCAAACCTTTCACGGGAGCATTTGCAACCGTTTAGCACCATTTTTGAGTGAATTTCCAAAAGTCAGATTTTTGCTGAAATTGTGACCCCGGGGCTTAGGGATTTTTTCAAAAAATATTTTTCTGCCGGTTTAGTTGTCGAGGGCTGATTTCTTCTCCTGTGATAAAAAGCATTCTGTTTCCTTCGCAAAAGCTTTCAGGGGAGCATTTGCAACAGTTGGGCATCATTTTTGAGTGAATTGCCAAAAGTCAGATTTTTGCTGAAACTGTGACCCCGGGGCTTAGGGATTTTTTCAAAAAATATTTTTCCGCCGCTTAAGTTTTTGAGGGCTGATTTCTTCTCCTGTGATAAAAAGCCTTGTGTTTCGACCGCCAGACCTTTCACGGGAGCATTTGCAATCGTTTAGCACCATTTTTGATTGAATTGCCAAAAGTCAGATTTTTGCTGAAATTGTGACCCCGGGGCTTAGGGATTTTTTCAAAAAAACTTTTTCCGCCGGTCAAGTTGTTGAGGGCTGATTTCTTCTCCTGTGATAAAAAGCCTTCTGTTTCGACCGCCAAACCTTTCAGGGGAGCATTTGCAATCGTTTAGCACCATTTTTGATTGAATTGCTGAAGTCATATTTTTTCAGAAATTGTGACCCCGGGGCTTAGGGATTTTTTCAAAAAATCTTTTTCCGCCGGTTAAGTTGTCGAGGGCTGATTTCTTCTCCTGTGATAAAAAGCCTTCTCTTTCGACCGCCAAACCTTTCACGGGAGCATTTGCAAACGTTTAGCACCATTTTTGAGTGAATTGCCAAAAGTCAGATTTTTTCAGAAATTGTGACCCCGGGGCTTAGGGATTTTTTCAAAAAATCTTTTTCCGCCACTTAAGTTTTCGAGGGCTGATTTCTTGTCCTGTGATAAAAAGCCTTCTGTTTCGACCACCAAACCTTTCACGGGAGCATTTGCAACCGTTTAGCACCATTTTTGAGTGAATTGCCAAAAGTCAGATTTTTGCTGAAATTGTGACCCCGGGGCTTAGGGATTTTTTCAAAAAATCTTTTTCCGCCGGTTTAGGTGTCGATTGCTGATTTCTTCTCCTGTGATAAAAAGCCTTCTGTTTCCTTCGCAAAAGCTTTCAGGGGAGCATTTGCAACAGTTTGGCATCATTTTTGAGTGAATTGCCAAAAGACAGATTTTTGCTGAAATTGTGACCCCGGGGCTTAGGGATTTTTTCAAAAAATATTCTTCCTCCGCTTAAGTTTTCGAGGGCTGATTTCTTGTCCTGTGATAAAAAGCCTTCTGTTTCGACCGCCAAACCTTTCAGGGGAGCATTTGCAACCGTTTAGCACCATTTTTGAGTGAATTGCCAAAACTCAGATTTTTGCTGAAATTGTGACCCGGGGCTTAGGGATTTTTTCAAAAAATATTTTTCCTCCGCTTAAGTTTTCGAGGGCTGATTTCTTCTCCTGTGATAAAAAGCCTCCTGTTTCGACCGCCAAACCTTTCACGGGAGCATTTGCAACCGTTTAGCACCATTTTTGAGTGAATTGCCAAAAGTCAGATTTTTGCTGAAATTGTTACCCCGGGGCTTAGGGATTTTTTCAAAAAATATTTTTCTGTTGGTTTACTTGTCGAGGGCTGATTTCTTCTCCTGTGATAAAAAGCCTTCTGTTTCCGTCGCAAAAGCTTTCAGGGGAGCATTTGCAACAGTTTGGCATGATTTTTGAGTGAATTGCCAAAAGTCAGATTTTTGCTGAAATTGTGACCCCGGGGCTTAGGGATGTTTTCAAAAAATATTTTTCCGCCGCTTAAGTTTTCGAGGGCTGATTTCTTGTCCTCTGATAAAAAGCCTTCTGTTTCGACCGCCAAACCTTTCACGGGAGCATTTGCAACCGTTTAGCACCATTTTTGAGTGAATTGCCAAAAGTCAGATTTTTGCTGAAATTGTGACCCCGGGGCTTAGGGATTTTTTCAAAAAATCTTTTTCCGCCGGTCAAGTTGTTGAGGGCTGATTTCTTCTCCTGTGATAAAAAGCCTTCTGTTTCGACCGCCAAACCTTTCACGGGAGCATTTTATAACCGTTTAGCACCATTTTTGAGTGAATTGCCAAAAGTCAGATTTTTTCAGAAATTGAGACCCCGGAGCTTAGGGATTTTTTCAAAAAATCTTTTTTCGTCGGTTAAGTTTTCGAAGGCTGATTTCTTCTGCCGTGATAAAAAGCCTTCTGTTTCCTTCGCAAAAGCTTTCAGGGGAGCATTTGCAACAGTTTGGCATCATTTTTGAGTGAATTGCCAAAAGTCAGATTTTTGCTGAAATTGTGACCCCGGGGCTTAGGGATTTTTTCAAAAAATCTTTTTCCGCCGGTTAAGTTGTCGAGGGCTGATTTCTTCTCCTGTGATAAAAAGCCTTCGGTTTCGACCGCCAAACCTTTCACGGGAGCATTTGCAACCGTTTAGCACCATTTTTGAGTGAATTGCCAAAAGTCAGATTTTTGCTGAAATTGTGACCCCGGGGCTTAGGGATTTTTTCAAAAAATATTTTTCTGCCGGTTTAGTTGTCGAGGGCTGATTTCTTCTCCTGTGATAAAAAGCCTTCTGTTTCCTTCGCAAAAGCTTTCAGGGGAGCATTTGCAACAGTTGGGCATCATTTTTGAGTGAATTGCCAAAAGTCAGATTTTTGCTGAAACTGTGACCCCGGGGCTTAGGGATTTTTTCAAAAAATATTTTTCCGCCGCTTAAGTTTTTGAGGGCTGATTTCTTCTCCTGTGATAAAAAGCCTTCTGTTGCGACCGCCAAACCTTTCACGGGAGCATTTGCAACCGTTTAGCACCATTTTTGAGTGAATTGCCAAAAGTCAGATTTTTGCTGAAATTGTGACCCCGGGGCTTAGGGATTTTTACAAAAAATCATTTTCCGCCGGTCAAGTTGTTGAGGGCTGATTTCTTCTCCTGTGATAAAAAGCCTTCTGTTTGGACCGCCAAACCTTTCACGGGAGCATTTTATAACCGTTTAGCACCATTTTTGAGTGAATTGCCAAAAGTCAGATTTTTTCAGAAATTGAGACCCCGGAGCTTAGGGATTTTTTCAAAAAATCTTTTTTCGTCGGTTAAGTTATCGAAGGCTGATTTCTTCTCCTGTGATAAAAAGCCTTCTGTTTCGACCGCCAAACGTTTCACGGGAGCATTTGCAACCGTTTAGCACCATTTTTGAGTGAATTGCCAAAAGTCAGATTTTTGCTGAAATTGTGACCCCGGGGCTTAGGGATTTTTTCAAAAAATCTTTTTCCGCCCGTTAAGTTGTCGAGGGCTGATTTCTTGTCCTGTGATAAAAAGCCTTCTGTTTCGACCGCCAAACCTTTCAGGGGAGCATTTGCAACCGTTTAGCACCATTTTTGAGTGAATTGCCAAAAGTCAGATTTTTTCAGAAATTGTGACCCCGGCGCTTAGGGATTTTTTCAAAAAATATTTTTCTGCCGGTTTAGTTGTCGAGGGCTGATTTCTTCTCCTGTGATAAAAAGCCTTCTGTTTCCTTCGCAAAAGCTTTCAGGGGAGCATTTGCAACAGTTTGGCATCATTTTTGAGTGAATTGCCAAAAGTCAGATTTTTGCTGAAACTGTGACCCCGGGGCTTAGGGATTTTTTCAAAAAATATTTTTCCGCCGCTTAAGTTTTCGAGGGCTGATTTCTTGTCCTGTGATTAAAAAGCCTTCTGTTTCGACCGCCAAACCTTTCACGGGAGCATTTGCAACCGTTTAGCACCATTTTTGAGTGAATTGCCAAAAGTCAGATTTTTGCTGAAATTGTGACCCCGGGGCTTAGGGATTTTTTCAAAAAATATTTTTCCGCCGGTTAAGTTGTCGAGGGCTGATTTCTTCTCCTGTGATAAAAAGCCTTCGGTTTCGACCGCCAAACCTTTCAGGGGAGCATTTGCAACCGTTTAGCACCATTTTTGAGTGAATTGCCAAAAGTCAGATTTTTGCTGAAATTGTGACCCCGGGGCTTAGGGATTTTTTCAAAAAATATTTTTCTGCCGGTTTAGTTGTCGAGGGCTGATTTCTTCTCCTGTGATAAAAAGCCTTCTGTTTCCTTCGCAAAAGCTTTCAGGGGAGCATTTGCAACAGTTTGGCATCATTTTTTGAGTGAATTGCCAAAAGTCAGATTTTTGCTGAAATTGTGACCCCGGGGCTTAGGGATTTTTTCAAAAAATCTTTTTCTGTTGGTTTACTTGTCGAGGGCTGATTTCTTCTCCGGTGATAAAAAGCCTTCTGTTTCCTTCGCAAAAGCTTTCAGGGGAGCATTTGCAACAGTTTGGCATCATTTTTGAGTGAATTGCCAAAAGTCAGATTTTTGCTGAAATTGTGAAATTAGTTGTCGAGGGCTGATTTCTTCTCCTGTGATAAAAAGCCTTCTGTTTCCTTCGCAAAAGCTTTCAGGGGAGCATTTGCAACAGTTTGGCATGATTTTTGAGTGAATTGCCAAAAGTCAGATTTTTGCTGAAATTGTGACCCCGGGGCTTAGGGATGTTTTCAAAAAATATTTTTCCGCCGCTTAAGTTTTCAAGGGCTGATTTCTTGTCCTCTGATAAAAAGCCTTCTGTTTCGACCGCCAAACCTTTCACGGGAGCATTTGCAACCGTTTAGCACCATTTTTGAGTGAATTGCCAAAAGCCAGATTTTTTCAGAAATTGTGACCCCGGGGCTTAGGGATTTTTTCAAAAAATATTTTTCTGCCGGTTTAGTTGTCGAGGGCTGATTTCTTCTCCTGTGATAAAAAGCCTTCTGTTTCCTTCGCAAAAGCTTTCAGGGGAGCATTTGCAACAGTTTGGCATCATTTTTGAGGGAATTGCCAAAAGTCAGATTTTTGCTGAAATTGTGACCCCGGGGCTTAGGGATTTTTTCAAAAAATATTTTTCTGTTGGTTTACTTGTCGAGGGCTGATTTCTTCTCCGGTGATAAAAAGCCTTCTGTTTCCTTCGCAAAAGCTTTCAGGGGAGCATTTGCAACAGTTTGGCATCATTTTTGAGTGAATTGCCAAAAGTCAGATTTTTGCTGAAATTGTGAAATTAGTTGTCGAGAGCTGATTTCTTCTCCTGTGATAAAAAGCCTTCTGTTTCCTTCGCAAAAGCTTTCAGGGGAGCATTTGCAACAGTTTGGCATCATTTTTGAGTGAATTGCCAAAAGTCAGATTTTTGCTGAAATTGTGAAATTAGTTGTCGAGGGCTGATTTCTTCTCTGGTGATAAAAAGCCTTCTGTTTCCTTCGCAAAAGCTTTCAGGGGAGCATTTGCAACAGTTTGGCATCATTTTTGAGTGAATTGCCAAAAGTCAGATTTTTGCTGAAACTGTGACCCCGGGGCTTAGGGATTTTTTCAAAAAATCTTTTTCCGCCGGTTAAGTTGTCGAGGGCTGATTTCTTGTCCTGTGATAAAAAGCCTTCTGTTTCGACCCCCAAACCTTTCACGGGAGCATTTGCAACCGTTTAGCACCATTTTTGAGTGAATTGCCAAAAGTCAGATTTTTGCTGAAATTGTGACCCCGGGGCTTAGGGATTTTTTCAAAAAATATTTTTCCGCCGGTTAAGTTGTCGAGGGCTGATTTCTTGTCCTGTGATAAAAAGCCTTCTGTTTCGACCGCCAAACCTTTCAGGGGAGCATTTGCAACCGTTTAGCACCATTTTTGAGTGAATTGCCAAAAGTCAGATTTTTTCAGAAATTGTGACCCCGGCGCTTAGGGATTTTTTCAAAAAATATTTTTCTGCCGGTTTAGTTGTCGAGGGCTGATTTCTTCTCCTGTGATAAAAAGCCTTCTGTTTCCTTCGCAAAAGCTTTCAGGGGAGCATTTGCAACAGTTTGGCATCATTTTTGAGTGAATTGCCAAAAGTCAGATTTTTGCTGAAACTGTGACCCCGGGGCTTAGGGATTTTTTCAAAAAATATTTTTCCGCCGCTTAAGTTTTCGAGGGCTGATTTCTTGTCCTGTGATTAAAAAGCCTTCTGTTTCGACCGCCAAACCTTTCACGGGAGCATTTGCAACCGTTTAGCACCATTTTTGAGTGAATTGCCAAAAGTCAGATTTTTGCTGAAATTGTGACCCCGGGGCTTAGGGATTTTTTGAAAAAATCTTTTTCCGCCGGTTAAGTTGTCGAGGGCTGATTTCTTCTCCTGTGATAAAAAGCCTTCTGTTTCCTTCGCAAAAGCTTTCAGGGGAGCATTTGCAACCGTTTAGCACCATTTTTGAGTGAATTGCCAAAAGTCAGATTTTTGCTGAAATTGTGACCCCGGGGCTTAGGGATTTTTTCAAAAAATATTTTTCTGCCGGTTTAGTTGTCGAGGGCTGATTTCTTCTCCTGTGATAAAAAGCCTTCTGTTTCCTTCGCAAAAGCTTTCAGGGGAGCATTTGCAACAGTTTGGCATCATTTTTGAGTGAATTGCCAAAAGTCAGATTTTTGCTGAAATTGTGACCCCGGGGCTTAGGGATTTTTTCAAAAAATCTTTTTCTGTTGGTTTACTTGTCGAGGGCTGATTTCTTCTCCGGTGATAAAAAGCCTTCTGTTTCCTTCGCAAAAGCTTTCAGGGGAGCATTTGCAACAGTTTGGCATCATTTTTGAGTGAATTGCCAAAAGTCAGATTTTTGCTGAAATTGTGAAATTAGTTGTCGAGGGCTGATTTCTTCTCCTGTGATAAAAAGCCTTCTGTTTCCTTCGCAAAAGCTTTCAGGGGAGCATTTGCAACAGTTTGGCATGATTTTTGAGTGAATTGCCAAAAGTCAGATTTTTGCTGAAATTGTGACCCCGGGGCTTAGGGATGTTTTCAAAAAATATTTTTCCGCCGCTTAAGTTTTCAAGGGCTGATTTCTTGTCCTCTGATAAAAAGCCTTCTGTTTCGACCGCCAAACCTTTCACGGGAGCATTTGCAACCGTTTAGCACCATTTTTGAGTGAATTGCCAAAAGTCAGATTTTTGCTGAAATTGTGACCCCGGGGCTTAGGGATTTTTACAAAAAATCTTTTTCCGCTGGTCAAGTTGTTGAGGGCTGATTTCTTGTCCTGTGATAAAAAGCCTTCTGTTTCGACCGCCAAACCTTTCACGGGAGCATTTTATAACCGTTTAGCACCATTTTTGAGTGAATTGCCAAAAGTCAGATTTTTTCAGAAATTGAGACCCCGGAGCTTAGGGATTTTTTCAAAAAATCTTTTTTCGTCGGTTAAGTTTTCGAAGGCTGATTTCTTCTCCTGTGATAAAAAGCCTTCTGTTTCGACCGCCAAACGTTTCACGGGAGCATTTGCAACCGTTTAGCACCATTTTTGAGTGAATTGCCAAAAGTCAGATTTTTGCTGAAATTGTGACCCCGGGGCTTAGGGATTTTTTCAAAAAATCTTTTTCCGCCCGTTAAGTTGTCGAGGGCTGATTTCTTGTCCTGTGATAAAAAGCCTTCTGTTTCGACCGCCAAACCTTTCAGGGGAGCATTTGCAACCGTTTAGCACCATTTTTGAGTGAATTGCCAAAAGTCAGATTTTTTCAGAAATTGTGACCCCGGCGCTTAGGGATTTTTTCAAAAAATATTTTTCTGCCGGTTTAGTTGTCGAGGGCTGATTTCTTCTCCTGTGATAAAAAGCCTTCTGTTTCCTTCGCAAAAGCTTTCAGGGGAGCATTTGCAACAGTTTGGCATCATTTTTGAGTGAATTGCCAAAAGTCAGATTTTTGCTGAAACTGTGACGCCGGGGCTTAGGGATTTTTTCAAAAAATATTTTTCCGCCGCTTAAGTTTTCGAGGGCTGATTTCTTGTCCTGTGATTAAAAAGCCTTCTGTTTCGACCGCCAAACCTTTCACGGGAGCATTTGCAACCGTTTAGCACCATTTTTGAGTGAATTGCCAAAAGTCAGATTTTTGCTGAAATTGTGACCCCGGGGCTTAGGGATTTTTTCAAAAAATATTTTTCCGCCGGTTAAGTTGTCGAGGGCTGATTTCTTCTCCTGTGATAAAAAGCCTTCTATTTCGACCGCCAAACCTTTCACGGGAGCATTTGCAAACGTTTAGCACCATTTTTGAGTGAATTGCCAAAAGCCAGATTTTTTCAGAAATTGTGACCCCGGGGCTTAGGGATTTTTTCAAAAAATATTTTTCTGCCGGTTTAGTTGTCGAGGGCTGATTTCTTCTCCTGTGATAAAAAGCCTTCTGTTTCCTTCGCAAAAGCTTTCAGGGGAGCATTTGCAACAGTTTGGCATCATTTTTGAGTGAATTGCCAAAAGTCAGATTTTTGCTGAAATTGTGACCCCGGGGCTTAGGGATTTTTTCAAAAAATATTTTTCTGTTGGTTTACTTGTCGAGGGCTGATTTCTTCTCTGGTGATAAAAAGCCTTCTGTTTCCTTCGCAAAAGCTTTCAGGGGAGCATTTGCAACAGTTTGGCATCATTTTTGAGTGAATTGCCAAAAGTCAGATTTTTGCTGAAATTGTGAAATTAGTTGTCGAGGGCTGATTTCTTCTCCTGTGATAAAAAGCCTTCTGTTTCCTTCGCAAAAGCTTTCAGGGGAGCATTTGCAACAGTTTGGCATGATTTTTGAGTGAATTGCCAAAAGTCAGATTTTTGCTGAAATTGTGACCCCGGGGCTTAGGGATGTTTTCAAAAAATATTTTTCCGCCGCTTTAGTTTTCGAGGGCTGATTTCTTGTACTGTGATAAAAAGCCTTCTGTTTCGACCGCCAAACCTTTCACGGGAGCATTTGCAACCGTTTAGCACCATTTTTGAGTGAATTGCCAAAAGTCAGATTTTTGCTGAAATTGTGACCCCGGGGCTTAGGGATTTTTACAAAAAATCTTTTTCCGCCGGTCAAGTTGTTGAGGGCTGATTTCTTCTCCTGTGATAAAAAGCCTTCTGTTTCGACCGCCAAACCTTTCACGGGAGCATTTGCAACCGTTTAGCACCATTTTTGAGTGAATTGCCAAAAGTCAGATTTTTGCTGAAATTGTGACCCCGGGGCTTAGGGATTTTTTCAAAAAATCTTTTTCCGCCCGTTAAGTTTTTGAGGGCTGATTTCTTCTCCTGTGATAAAAAGCCTTCTGTTTCGACCGCCAAACCTTTCACGGGAGCATTTGCAACCGTTTAGCACCATTTTTGAGTGAATTGCCAAAGGTCAGATTTTTTCAGAAATTGTGACCCCGGGGCTTAGGGATTTTTTCATAAAATCTTTTTCCGCCGGTTTAGTTGTCGATTGCTGATTTCTTCTCCTGTGATAAAAAGCCTTCTGTTTCCTTCGCAAAAGCTTTCAGGGGAGCATTTGCAACAGTTTGGCATCATTTTTGAGTGAATTGCCAAAAGTCAGATTTTTGCTGAAATTGTGACCCCGGGGCTTAGGGATTTTTTCAAAAAATATTTTTCCTCCACTTAAGTTTTCGAGGGCTGATTTCTTGTCCTGTGATAAAAAGCCTTCTGTTTCGACCGCCAAACCTTTCACGGGAGCATTTGCAACCGTTTAGCACCATTTTTGAGTGAATTGCCAAAAGTCAGATTTTTGCTGAAATTGTGACCCCGGGGCTTAGGGATTTTTTCAAAAAATATTTTTCCGCCGGTTAAGTTGTCGAGGGCTGATTTCTTCTCCTGTGATAAAAAGCCTTCGGTTTCGACCGCCAAACCTTTCACGGGAGCATTTGCAACCGTTTAGCACCATTTTTGAGTGAATTGCCAAAAGTCAGATTTTTTCAGAAATTGTGACCCCGGGGCTTAGGGATTTTTTCAAAAAATATTTTTCTGCCGGTTTAGTTGTCGAGGGCTGATTTCTTCTCCTGTGATAAAAAGCCTTCTGTTTCCTTCGCAAAAGCTTTCAGGGGAGCATTTGCAACAGTTTGGCATCATTTTTGAGTGAATTGCCAAAAGTCAGATTTTTGCTGAAATTGTGACCCCGGGGCTTAGGGATTTTTTCAAAAAATATTTTTCCGCCGCTTAAGTTTTCGAGGGCTGATTTCTTCTCCTGTGATAAAAAGCCTTCTGTTTCGACCGCCAAACTTTCACGGGAGCATTTGCAACCGTTTAGCACCATTTTAGAGTGAATTGCCAAAGGTCAGATTTTTTCAGAAATTGTGACCCCGGGGCTTAGGGATTTTTTCAAAAAGTCTATTTCCGCCGGTTTAGTTGTCGAGGGCTGATTTCTTCTCCTGTGATAAAAAACCTTCTGTTTCCTTCGCAAAAGCTTTCAGGGGAGCATTTGCAGCAGTTTGGCATCATTTTTGAGTGAATTGCCAAAAGTCAGATTTTTGCTGAAATTGTGACCCCGGGGCTTAGGGATTTTTTCAAAAAATATTTTTCCTCCGCTTAAGTTTTCGAGGGCTGATTTCTTGTCCTGTGATAAAAAGCCTTCGGTTTCGACCGCCAAACCTTTCACGGGAGCATTTGCAACCGTTTAGCACCATTTTTGAGTGAATTTCCAAAAGTCAGATTTTTGCTGAAATTGTGACCCCGGGGCTTAGGGATTTTTTCAAAAAATATTTTTCTGCCGGTTTAGTTGTCGAGGGCTGATTTCTTCTCCTGTGATAAAAAGCCTTCTGTTTCCTTCGCAAAAGCTTTCAGGGGAGCATTTGCAACAGTTGGGCATCATTTTTGAGTGAATTGCCAAAAGTCAGATTTTTGCTGAAACTGTGACCCCGGGGCTTAGGGATTGTTTCAAAAAATATTTTTCCGCCGCTTAAGTTTTCGAGGGCTGATTTCTTCTCCTGTGATAAAAAGCCTTCTGTTTCGACCGCCAAACGTTTCACGGGAGCATTTGCAACCGTTTAGCACCATTTTTGAGTGAATTGCCAAAAGTCAGATTTTTGCTGAAATTGTGACCCCGGGGCTTAGGGATTTTTTCAAAAAATCTTTTTCCGCCGGTCAAGTTGTTGAGGGCTGATTTCTTCTCCTGTGATAAAAAGCCTTCTGTTTCAACCGCCAAACCTTTCACGGGAGCATTTGCAACCGTTTAGCACCATTTTTGAGTGAATTGCCAAAGGTCAGATTTTTTCAGAAATTGTGACCCCGGGGCTTAGGGATTTTTTCAAAAAATCTTTTTCCGCCGGTTTAGTTGTCGATTGCTGATTTCTTCTCCTGTGATAAAAAGCCTTCTGTTTCCTTCGCAAAAGCTTTCAGGGGAGCATTTGCAACAGTTTGGCATCATTTTTGATTGAATTGCCAAAAGTCAGATTTTTGCTGAAATTGTGAAATTAGTTGTCGAGGGCTGATTTCTTCTCCTGTGATAAAAAGCCTTCTGTTTCCTTCACAAAAGCTTTCAGGGGAGCATTTGCAACAGTTTGGCATCATTTTTGAGTGAATTGCCAAAAGTCAGATTTTTGCTGAAATTGTGACCCCGGGGCTTAGGGATTTTTTCAAAAAATATTTTTCCTCCGCTTAAGTTTTCGAGGGCTGATTTCTTCTCCTGTGATAAAAAGCCCTCTGTTTCGACCGCCAAACCTTTCACGGGAGCATTTGCAACCGTTTAGCATCATTTTTGAGTGAATTGCCAAAATTCAGATTTTTGCTGAATTTGTGACCCCGGGGCTTAGGGATTTTTTCAAAAAATATTTTTCCTCCGCTTAAGTTTTCGAGGGCTGATTTCTTGTCCTGTGATAAAAAGCCTTCTATTTCGACCGCCAAACGTTTCACGGGAGCATTTGCAACCGTTTAGCACCATTTTTGAGTGAATTGCCAAAAGTCAGATTTTTGCTGAAATTGTGACCCCGGGGCTTAGGGATTTTTACAAAAAATCTTTTTCCGCCGGTCAAGTTGTTGAGGGCTGATTTCTTCTCCTGTGATAAAAAGCCTTCTGTTTCGACCGCCAAACCTTTCACGGGAGCATTTGCAACCGTTTAGCACCATTTTTGAGTGAATTGCCAAAAGTCAGATTTTTTCAGAAATTGAGACCCCGGAGCTTAGGGATTTTTTCAAAAAATCTTTTTCCGTCGGTTAAGTTTTCGAGGGCTGATTTCTTCTCCTGTGATAAAAAGCCTTCTGTTTCGACCGCCAAACGTTTCACGGGAGCATTTCCAACCGTTTAGCACCATTTTTGAGTGAATTGCCAAAAGTCAGATTTTTGCTGAAATTGTGACCCCGGGGCTTAGGGATTTTTTCAAAAAATATTTTTCCTCCGCTTAAGTTTTCGAGAGCTGATTTCTTCTCCTGTGATAAAAAGCCTTCTGTTGCGACCGCCAAACCTTTCACGGGAGCATTTGCAACCGTTTAGCACCATTTTTGAGTGAATTGCCAAAAGTCAGATTTTTGCTGAAATTGTGACCCCGGGGCTTAGGGATTTTTTCAAAAAATCTTTTTCTGTTGGTTTACTTGTCGAGGGCTGATTTCTTCTCTGGTGATAAAAAGCCTTCTGTTTCCTTCGCAAAAGCTTTCACGGGAGCATTTGCAACAGTTTGGCATCATTTTTGAGTGAATTGCCAAAAGTCAGATTTTTGCTGAAATTGTGAAATTAGTTGTCGAGGGCTGATTTCTTCTCCTGTGATAAAAAGCCTTCTGTTTCCTTCGCAAAAGCTTTCAGGGGAGCATTTGCAACAGTTTGGCATGATTTTTGAGTGAATTGCCAAAAGTCAGATTTTTGCTGAAATTGTGACCCCGGGGCTTAGGGATGTTTTCAAAAAATATTTTTCCGCCGCTTAAGTTTTCAAGGGCTGATTTCTTGTCCTCTGATAAAAAGCCTTCTGTTTCGACCGCCAAACCTTTCACGGGAGCATTTGCAACCGTTTAGCACCATTTTTGAGTGAATTTCCAAAAGTCAGATTTTTGCTGAAATTGTGACCCCGGGGCTTAGGGATTTTTTCAAAAAATCTTTTTCCGCCGGTTTAGGTGTCGATTGCTGATTTCTTCTCCTGTGATAAAAAGCCTTCTGTTTCCTTCGCAAAAGCTTTCAGGGGAGCATTTGCAACAGTTTAGCATCATTTTTGAGTGAATTGCCAAAAGACAGATTTTTGCTGAAATTGTGACCCCGGGGCTTAGGGATTTTTTCAAAAAATCTTTTTCCGCCGGTTTAGTTGTCGAGGGCTGATTTCTTCTCCTGTGATAAAAAGCCTTCTGTTTCCTTCGCAAAAGCTTTCACGGGAGCATTTGCAACCATTTAGCACCATTTTTGAGTGAATTGCCAAAAGTCAGATTTTTGCTGAAATTGTGACCCCGGGGCTTAGGGATTTTTTCAAAAAATCTTTTTCTGCCGGTTTAGTTGTCGAGGGCTGATTTCTTCTCCTGTGATAAAAAGCCTTCTGTTTCCTTCGCAAAAGCTTTCAGGGGAGCATTTGCAACAGTTGGGCATCATTTTTGAGTGAATTGCCAAAAGTCAGATTTTTGCTGAAATTGTGACCCCGGGGCTTAGGGATTTTTTCAAAAAATATGTTTCCGCCGCTTAAGTTTTTGAGGGCTGATTTCTTCTCCTGTGATAAAAAGCCTTCTGTTTCGACCGCCAGACCTTTCACGGGAGCATTTGCAATCGTTTAGCACCATTTTTGATTGAATTGCCAAAAGTCAGATTTTTGCTGAAATTGTGACCCCGGGGCTTAGGGATTTTTTCAAAAAAACTTTTTCCGCCGGTCAAGTTGTTGAGGGCTGATTTCTTGTCCTGTGATAAAAAGCCTTCTGTTTCGACTGCCAAACCTTTCACGGGGGCATTGGCAACCGTTTAGCACCATTTTTGAGTGAATTGCCAAAAGTCAGATTTTTTCAGAAATTGTGACCCCGGAGCTTAGGGATTTTTTCAAAAAATATTTTTCCGCCGGTTTAGTTGTCGAGGGCTGATTTCTTCTCCGGTGATAAAAAGCCTTCTGTTTCCTTCGCAAAAGCTTTCAGGGGAGCATTTGCAACAGTTTGGCATCATTTTTGAGTGAATTGCCAAAAGTCAGATTTTTGCTGAAATTGTGACCCCGGGGCTTAGGGATTTTTTCAAAAAATATTTTTCCTCCGCTTAAGTTTTCGAGGACTGATTTCTTCTCCTGTGATAAAAAGCCTCCTGTTTCGACCGCCAAACCTTTCACGGGAGCATTTGCAACCGTTTAGCACCATTTTTGAGTGAATTGCCAAAAGTCAGATTTTTGCTGAAATTGTTACCCCGGGGCTTAGGGATTTTTTCAAAAAATATTTTTCTGTTGGTTTACTTGTCGAGGGCTGATTTCTTCTCCGGTGATAAAAAGCCTTCTGTTTCCTTCGCAAAAGCTTTCAGGGGAGCATTTGCAACAGTTTGGCATCATTTTTGAGTGAATTGCCAAAAGTCAGATTTTTGCTGAAATTGTGAAATTAGTTGTCGAGGGCTGATTTCTTCTCCTGTGATAAAAAGCCTTCTGTTTCCTTCGCAAAAGCTTTCAGGGGAGCATTTGCAACAGTTTGGCATGATTTTTGAGTGAATTGCCAAAAGTCAGATTTTTGCTGAAATTGTGACCCCGGGGCTTAGGGATGTTTTCAAAAAATATTTTTCCGCCGCTTAAGTTTTCAAGGGCTGATTTCTTGTCCTCTGATAAAAAGCCTTCTGTTTCGACCGCCAAACCTTTCACGGGAGCATTTGCAACCGTTTAGCACCATTTTTGAGTGAATTTCCAAAAGTCAGATTTTTGCTGAAATTGTGACCCCGGGGCTTAGGGATTTTTTCAAAAAATATTTTTCTGCCGGTTTAGGTGTCGATTGCTGATTTCTTCTCCTGTGATAAAAAGCCTTCTGTTTCCTTCGCAAAAGCTTTCAGGGGAGCATTTGCAACAGTTTGGCATCATTTTTGAGTGAATTGCCAAAAGTCAGATTTTTGCTGAAACTGTGACCCCGGGGCTTAGGGATTTTTTCAAAAAATATGTTTCCGCCGCTTAAGTTTTTGAGGGCTGATTTCTTCTCCTGTGATAAAAAGCCTTGTGTTTCGACCGCCAGACCTTTCACGGGAGCATTTGCAATCGTTTAGCACCATTTTTGATTGAATTGCCAAAAGTCAGATTTTTGCTGAAATTGTGACCCCGGGGCTTAGGGATTTTTTCAAAAAAACTTTTTCCGCCGGTCAAGTTGTTGAGGGCTGATTTCTTCTCCTGTGATAAAAAGCCTTCTGTTTCGACCGCCAAACCTTTCAGGGGAGCATTTGCAATCGTTTAGCACCATTTTTGATTGAATTGCTGAAGTCATATTTTTTCAGAAATTGTGACCCCGGGGCTTAGGGATTTTTTCAAAAAATCTTTTTCCGCCGGTTAAGTTGTCGAGGGCTGATTTCTTCTCCTGTGATAAAAAGCCTTCTCTTTCGACCGCCAAACCTTTCACGGGAGCATTTGCAAACGTTTAGCACCATTTTTGAGTGAATTGCCAAAAGTCAGATTTTTTCAGAAATTGTGACCCCGGGGCTTAGGGATTTTTTCAAAAAATCTTTTTCCGCCACTTAAGTTTTCGAGGGCTGATTTCTTGTCCTGTGATAAAAAGCCTTCTGTTTCGACCACCAAACCTTTCACGGGAGCATTTGCAACCGTTTAGCACCATTTTTGAGTGAATTGCCAAAAGTCAGATTTTTGCTGAAATTGTGACCCCGGGGCTTAGGGATTTTTTCAAAAAATCTTTTTCCGCCGGTTTAGGTGTCGATTGCTGATTTCTTCTCCTGTGATAAAAAGCCTTCTGTTTCCTTCGCAAAAGCTTTCAGGGGAGCATTTGCAACAGTTTGGCATCATTTTTGAGTGAATTGCCAAAAGACAGATTTTTGCTGAAATTGTGACCCCGGGGCTTAGGGATTTTTTCAAAAAATATTCTTCCTCCGCTTAAGTTTTCGAGGGCTGATTTCTTGTCCTGTGATAAAAAGCCTTCTGTTTCGACCGCCAAACCTTTCAGGGGAGCATTTGCAACCGTTTAGCACCATTTTTGAGTGAATTGCCAAAACTCAGATTTTTGCTGAAATTGTGACCCGGGGCTTAGGGATTTTTTCAAAAAATATTTTTCCTCCGCTTAAGTTTTCGAGGGCTGATTTCTTCTCCTGTGATAAAAAGCCTCCTGTTTCGACCGCCAAACCTTTCACGGGAGCATTTGCAACCGTTTAGCACCATTTTTGAGTGAATTGCCAAAAGTCAGATTTTTGCTGAAATTGTTACCCCGGGGCTTAGGGATTTTTTCAAAAAATATTTTTCTGTTGGTTTACTTGTCGAGGGCTGATTTCTTCTCCTGTGATAAAAAGCCTTCTGTTTCCGTCGCAAAAGCTTTCAGGGGAGCATTTGCAACAGTTTGGCATGATTTTTGAGTGAATTGCCAAAAGTCAGATTTTTGCTGAAATTGTGACCCCGGGGCTTAGGGATGTTTTCAAAAAATATTTTTCCGCCGCTTAAGTTTTCGAGGGCTGATTTCTTGTCCTCTGATAAAAAGCCTTCTGTTTCGACCGCCAAACCTTTCACGGGAGCATTTGCAACCGTTTAGCACCATTTTTGAGTGAATTGCCAAAAGTCAGATTTTTGCTGAAATTGTGACCCCGGGGCTTAGGGATTTTTTCAAAAAATCTTTTTCCGCCGGTCAAGTTGTTGAGGGCTGATTTCTTCTCCTGTGATAAAAAGCCTTCTGTTTCGACCGCCAAACCTTTCACGGGAGCATTTTATAACCGTTTAGCACCATTTTTGAGTGAATTGCCAAAAGTCAGATTTTTTCAGAAATTGAGACCCCGGAGCTTAGGGATTTTTTCAAAAAATCTTTTTTCGTCGGTTAAGTTTTCGAAGGCTGATTTCTTCTGCCGTGATAAAAAGCCTTCTGTTTCCTTCGCAAAAGCTTTCAGGGGAGCATTTGCAACAGTTTGGCATCATTTTTGAGTGAATTGCCAAAAGTCAGATTTTTGCTGAAATTGTGACCCCGGGGCTTAGGGATTTTTTCAAAAAATCTTTTTCCGCCGGTTAAGTTGTCGAGGGCTGATTTCTTCTCCTGTGATAAAAAGCCTTCGGTTTCGACCGCCAAACCTTTCACGGGAGCATTTGCAACCGTTTAGCACCATTTTTGAGTGAATTTCCAAAAGTCAGATTTTTGCTGAAATTGTGACCCCGGGGCTTAGGGATTTTTTCAAAAAATATTTTTCTGCCGGTTTAGTTGTCGAGGGCTGATTTCTTCTCCTGTGATAAAAAGCCTTCTGTTTCCTTCGCAAAAGCTTTCAGGGGAGCATTTGCAACAGTTGGGCATCATTTTTGAGTGAATTGCCAAAAGTCAGATTTTTGCTGAAACTGTGACCCCGGGGCTTAGGGATTTTTTCAAAAAATATTTTTCCGCCGCTTAAGTTTTTGAGGGCTGATTTCTTCTCCTGTGATAAAAAGCCTTCTGTTGCGACCGCCAAACCTTTCACGGGAGCATTTGCAACCGTTTAGCACCATTTTTGAGTGAATTGCCAAAAGTCAGATTTTTGCTGAAATTGTGACCCCGGGGCTTAGGGATTTTTACAAAAAATCATTTTCCGCCGGTCAAGTTGTTGAGGGCTGATTTCTTCTCCTGTGATAAAAAGCCTTCTGTTTGGACCGCCAAACCTTTCACGGGAGCATTTTATAACCGTTTAGCACCATTTTTGAGTGAATTGCCAAAAGTCAGATTTTTTCAGAAATTGAGACCCCGGAGCTTAGGGATTTTTTCAAAAAATCTTTTTTCGTCGGTTAAGTTATCGAAGGCTGATTTCTTCTCCTGTGATAAAAAGCCTTCTGTTTCGACCGCCAAACGTTTCACGGGAGCATTTGCAACCGTTTAGCACCATTTTTGAGTGAATTGCCAAAAGTCAGATTTTTGCTGAAATTGTGACCCCGGGGCTTAGGGATTTTTTCAAAAAATCTTTTTCCGCCCGTTAAGTTGTCGAGGGCTGATTTCTTGTCCTGTGATAAAAAGCCTTCTGTTTCGACCGCCAAACCTTTCAGGGGAGCATTTGCAACCGTTTAGCACCATTTTTGAGTGAATTGCCAAAAGTCAGATTTTTTCAGAAATTGTGACCCCGGCGCTTAGGGATTTTTTCAAAAAATATTTTTCTGCCGGTTTAGTTGTCGAGGGCTGATTTCTTCTCCTGTGATAAAAAGCCTTCTGTTTCCTTCGCAAAAGCTTTCAGGGGAGCATTTGCAACAGTTTGGCATCATTTTTGAGTGAATTGCCAAAAGTCAGATTTTTGCTGAAACTGTGACCCCGGGGCTTAGGGATTTTTTCAAAAAATATTTTTCCGCCGCTTAAGTTTTCGAGGGCTGATTTCTTGTCCTGTGATTAAAAAGCCTTCTGTTTCGACCGCCAAACCTTTCACGGGAGCATTTGCAACCGTTTAGCACCATTTTTGAGTGAATTGCCAAAAGTCAGATTTTTGCTGAAATTGTGACCCCGGGGCTTAGGGATTTTTTCAAAAAATATTTTTCCGCCGGTTAAGTTGTCGAGGGCTGATTTCTTCTCCTGTGATAAAAAGCCTTCGGTTTCGACCGCCAAACCTTTCAGGGGAGCATTTGCAACCGTTTAGCACCATTTTTGAGTGAATTGCCAAAAGTCAGATTTTTGCTGAAATTGTGACCCCGGGGCTTAGGGATTTTTTCAAAAAATATTTTTCTGCCGGTTTAGTTGTCGAGGGCTGATTTCTTCTCCTGTGATAAAAAGCCTTCTGTTTCCTTCGCAAAAGCTTTCAGGGGAGCATTTGCAACAGTTTGGCATCATTTTTTGAGTGAATTGCCAAAAGTCAGATTTTTGCTGAAATTGTGACCCCGGGGCTTAGGGATTTTTTCAAAAAATCTTTTTCTGTTGGTTTACTTGTCGAGGGCTGATTTCTTCTCCGGTGATAAAAAGCCTTCTGTTTCCTTCGCAAAAGCTTTCAGGGGAGCATTTGCAACAGTTTGGCATCATTTTTGAGTGAATTGCCAAAAGTCAGATTTTTGCTGAAATTGTGAAATTAGTTGTCGAGGGCTGATTTCTTCTCCTGTGATAAAAAGCCTTCTGTTTCCTTCGCAAAAGCTTTCAGGGGAGCATTTGCAACAGTTTGGCATGATTTTTGAGTGAATTGCCAAAAGTCAGATTTTTGCTGAAATTGTGACCCCGGGGCTTAGGGATGTTTTCAAAAAATATTTTTCCGCCGCTTAAGTTTTCAAGGGCTGATTTCTTGTCCTCTGATAAAAAGCCTTCTGTTTCGACCGCCAAACCTTTCACGGGAGCATTTGCAACCGTTTAGCACCATTTTTGAGTGAATTGCCAAAAGCCAGATTTTTTCAGAAATTGTGACCCCGGGGCTTAGGGATTTTTTCAAAAAATATTTTTCTGCCGGTTTAGTTGTCGAGGGCTGATTTCTTCTCCTGTGATAAAAAGCCTTCTGTTTCCTTCGCAAAAGCTTTCAGGGGAGCATTTGCAACAGTTTGGCATCATTTTTGAGGGAATTGCCAAAAGTCAGATTTTTGCTGAAATTGTGACCCCGGGGCTTAGGGATTTTTTCAAAAAATATTTTTCTGTTGGTTTACTTGTCGAGGGCTGATTTCTTCTCCGGTGATAAAAAGCCTTCTGTTTCCTTCGCAAAAGCTTTCAGGGGAGCATTTGCAACAGTTTGGCATCATTTTTGAGTGAATTGCCAAAAGTCAGATTTTTGCTGAAATTGTGAAATTAGTTGTCGAGAGCTGATTTCTTCTCCTGTGATAAAAAGCCTTCTGTTTCCTTCGCAAAAGCTTTCAGGGGAGCATTTGCAACAGTTTGGCATCATTTTTGAGTGAATTGCCAAAAGTCAGATTTTTGCTGAAATTGTGAAATTAGTTGTCGAGGGCTGATTTCTTCTCTGGTGATAAAAAGCCTTCTGTTTCCTTCGCAAAAGCTTTCAGGGGAGCATTTGCAACAGTTTGGCATCATTTTTGAGTGAATTGCCAAAAGTCAGATTTTTGCTGAAACTGTGACCCCGGGGCTTAGGGATTTTTTCAAAAAATCTTTTTCCGCCGGTTAAGTTGTCGAGGGCTGATTTCTTGTCCTGTGATAAAAAGCCTTCTGTTTCGACCCCCAAACCTTTCACGGGAGCATTTGCAACCGTTTAGCACCATTTTTGAGTGAATTGCCAAAAGTCAGATTTTTGCTGAAATTGTGACCCCGGGGCTTAGGGATTTTTTCAAAAAATATTTTTCCGCCGGTTAAGTTGTCGAGGGCTGATTTCTTGTCCTGTGATAAAAAGCCTTCTGTTTCGACCGCCAAACCTTTCAGGGGAGCATTTGCAACCGTTTAGCACCATTTTTGAGTGAATTGCCAAAAGTCAGATTTTTTCAGAAATTGTGACCCCGGCGCTTAGGGATTTTTTCAAAAAATATTTTTCTGCCGGTTTAGTTGTCGAGGGCTGATTTCTTCTCCTGTGATAAAAAGCCTTCTGTTTCCTTCGCAAAAGCTTTCAGGGGAGCATTTGCAACAGTTTGGCATCATTTTTGAGTGAATTGCCAAAAGTCAGATTTTTGCTGAAACTGTGACCCCGGGGCTTAGGGATTTTTTCAAAAAATATTTTTCCGCCGCTTAAGTTTTCGAGGGCTGATTTCTTGTCCTGTGATTAAAAAGCCTTCTGTTTCGACCGCCAAACCTTTCACGGGAGCATTTGCAACCGTTTAGCACCATTTTTGAGTGAATTGCCAAAAGTCAGATTTTTGCTGAAATTGTGACCCCGGGGCTTAGGGATTTTTTGAAAAAATCTTTTTCCGCCGGTTAAGTTGTCGAGGGCTGATTTCTTCTCCTGTGATAAAAAGCCTTCTGTTTCCTTCGCAAAAGCTTTCAGGGGAGCATTTGCAACCGTTTAGCACCATTTTTGAGTGAATTGCCAAAAGTCAGATTTTTGCTGAAATTGTGACCCCGGGGCTTAGGGATTTTTTCAAAAAATATTTTTCTGCCGGTTTAGTTGTCGAGGGCTGATTTCTTCTCCTGTGATAAAAAGCCTTCTGTTTCCTTCGCAAAAGCTTTCAGGGGAGCATTTGCAACAGTTTGGCATCATTTTTGAGTGAATTGCCAAAAGTCAGATTTTTGCTGAAATTGTGACCCCGGGGCTTAGGGATTTTTTCAAAAAATCTTTTTCTGTTGGTTTACTTGTCGAGGGCTGATTTCTTCTCCGGTGATAAAAAGCCTTCTGTTTCCTTCGCAAAAGCTTTCAGGGGAGCATTTGCAACAGTTTGGCATCATTTTTGAGTGAATTGCCAAAAGTCAGATTTTTGCTGAAATTGTGAAATTAGTTGTCGAGGGCTGATTTCTTCTCCTGTGATAAAAAGCCTTCTGTTTCCTTCGCAAAAGCTTTCAGGGGAGCATTTGCAACAGTTTGGCATGATTTTTGAGTGAATTGCCAAAAGTCAGATTTTTGCTGAAATTGTGACCCCGGGGCTTAGGGATGTTTTCAAAAAATATTTTTCCGCCGCTTAAGTTTTCAAGGGCTGATTTCTTGTCCTCTGATAAAAAGCCTTCTGTTTCGACCGCCAAACCTTTCACGGGAGCATTTGCAACCGTTTAGCACCATTTTTGAGTGAATTGCCAAAAGTCAGATTTTTGCTGAAATTGTGACCCCGGGGCTTAGGGATTTTTACAAAAAATCTTTTTCCGCTGGTCAAGTTGTTGAGGGCTGATTTCTTGTCCTGTGATAAAAAGCCTTCTGTTTCGACCGCCAAACCTTTCACGGGAGCATTTTATAACCGTTTAGCACCATTTTTGAGTGAATTGCCAAAAGTCAGATTTTTTCAGAAATTGAGACCCCGGAGCTTAGGGATTTTTTCAAAAAATCTTTTTTCGTCGGTTAAGTTTTCGAAGGCTGATTTCTTCTCCTGTGATAAAAAGCCTTCTGTTTCGACCGCCAAACGTTTCACGGGAGCATTTGCAACCGTTTAGCACCATTTTTGAGTGAATTGCCAAAAGTCAGATTTTTGCTGAAATTGTGACCCCGGGGCTTAGGGATTTTTTCAAAAAATCTTTTTCCGCCCGTTAAGTTGTCGAGGGCTGATTTCTTGTCCTGTGATAAAAAGCCTTCTGTTTCGACCGCCAAACCTTTCAGGGGAGCATTTGCAACCGTTTAGCACCATTTTTGAGTGAATTGCCAAAAGTCAGATTTTTTCAGAAATTGTGACCCCGGCGCTTAGGGATTTTTTCAAAAAATATTTTTCTGCCGGTTTAGTTGTCGAGGGCTGATTTCTTCTCCTGTGATAAAAAGCCTTCTGTTTCCTTCGCAAAAGCTTTCAGGGGAGCATTTGCAACAGTTTGGCATCATTTTTGAGTGAATTGCCAAAAGTCAGATTTTTGCTGAAACTGTGACGCCGGGGCTTAGGGATTTTTTCAAAAAATATTTTTCCGCCGCTTAAGTTTTCGAGGGCTGATTTCTTGTCCTGTGATTAAAAAGCCTTCTGTTTCGACCGCCAAACCTTTCACGGGAGCATTTGCAACCGTTTAGCACCATTTTTGAGTGAATTGCCAAAAGTCAGATTTTTGCTGAAATTGTGACCCCGGGGCTTAGGGATTTTTTCAAAAAATATTTTTCCGCCGGTTAAGTTGTCGAGGGCTGATTTCTTCTCCTGTGATAAAAAGCCTTCTATTTCGACCGCCAAACCTTTCACGGGAGCATTTGCAAACGTTTAGCACCATTTTTGAGTGAATTGCCAAAAGCCAGATTTTTTCAGAAATTGTGACCCCGGGGCTTAGGGATTTTTTCAAAAAATATTTTTCTGCCGGTTTAGTTGTCGAGGGCTGATTTCTTCTCCTGTGATAAAAAGCCTTCTGTTTCCTTCGCAAAAGCTTTCAGGGGAGCATTTGCAACAGTTTGGCATCATTTTTGAGTGAATTGCCAAAAGTCAGATTTTTGCTGAAATTGTGACCCCGGGGCTTAGGGATTTTTTCAAAAAATATTTTTCTGTTGGTTTACTTGTCGAGGGCTGATTTCTTCTCTGGTGATAAAAAGCCTTCTGTTTCCTTCGCAAAAGCTTTCAGGGGAGCATTTGCAACAGTTTGGCATCATTTTTGAGTGAATTGCCAAAAGTCAGATTTTTGCTGAAATTGTGAAATTAGTTGTCGAGGGCTGATTTCTTCTCCTGTGATAAAAAGCCTTCTGTTTCCTTCGCAAAAGCTTTCAGGGGAGCATTTGCAACAGTTTGGCATGATTTTTGAGTGAATTGCCAAAAGTCAGATTTTTGCTGAAATTGTGACCCCGGGGCTTAGGGATGTTTTCAAAAAATATTTTTCCGCCGCTTTAGTTTTCGAGGGCTGATTTCTTGTACTGTGATAAAAAGCCTTCTGTTTCGACCGCCAAACCTTTCACGGGAGCATTTGCAACCGTTTAGCACCATTTTTGAGTGAATTGCCAAAAGTCAGATTTTTGCTGAAATTGTGACCCCGGGGCTTAGGGATTTTTACAAAAAATCTTTTTCCGCCGGTCAAGTTGTTGAGGGCTGATTTCTTCTCCTGTGATAAAAAGCCTTCTGTTTCGACCGCCAAACCTTTCACGGGAGCATTTGCAACCGTTTAGCACCATTTTTGAGTGAATTGCCAAAAGTCAGATTTTTGCTGAAATTGTGACCCCGGGGCTTAGGGATTTTTTCAAAAAATCTTTTTCCGCCCGTTAAGTTTTTGAGGGCTGATTTCTTCTCCTGTGATAAAAAGCCTTCTGTTTCGACCGCCAAACCTTTCACGGGAGCATTTGCAACCGTTTAGCACCATTTTTGAGTGAATTGCCAAAGGTCAGATTTTTTCAGAAATTGTGACCCCGGGGCTTAGGGATTTTTTCATAAAATCTTTTTCCGCCGGTTTAGTTGTCGATTGCTGATTTCTTCTCCTGTGATAAAAAGCCTTCTGTTTCCTTCGCAAAAGCTTTCAGGGGAGCATTTGCAACAGTTTGGCATCATTTTTGAGTGAATTGCCAAAAGTCAGATTTTTGCTGAAATTGTGACCCCGGGGCTTAGGGATTTTTTCAAAAAATATTTTTCCTCCACTTAAGTTTTCGAGGGCTGATTTCTTGTCCTGTGATAAAAAGCCTTCTGTTTCGACCGCCAAACCTTTCACGGGAGCATTTGCAACCGTTTAGCACCATTTTTGAGTGAATTGCCAAAAGTCAGATTTTTGCTGAAATTGTGACCCCGGGGCTTAGGGATTTTTTCAAAAAATATTTTTCCGCCGGTTAAGTTGTCGAGGGCTGATTTCTTCTCCTGTGATAAAAAGCCTTCGGTTTCGACCGCCAAACCTTTCACGGGAGCATTTGCAACCGTTTAGCACCATTTTTGAGTGAATTGCCAAAAGTCAGATTTTTTCAGAAATTGTGACCCCGGGGCTTAGGGATTTTTTCAAAAAATATTTTTCTGCCGGTTTAGTTGTCGAGGGCTGATTTCTTCTCCTGTGATAAAAAGCCTTCTGTTTCCTTCGCAAAAGCTTTCATTGGAGCATTTGCAACAGTTTGGCATCATTTTTGAGTGAATTGCCAAAAGTCAGATTTTTGCTGAAATTGTGACCCCGGGGCTTAGGGATTTTTTCAAAAAATATTTTTCCGCCGCTTAAGTTTTCGAGGGCTGATTTCTTCTCCTGTGATAAAAAGCCTTCTGTTTCGACCGCCAAACTTTCACGGGAGCATTTGCAACCGTTTAGCACCATTTTAGAGTGAATTGCCAAAGGTCAGATTTTTTCAGAAATTGTGACCCCGGGGCTTAGGGATTTTTTCAAAAAGTCTATTTCCGCCGGTTTAGTTGTCGAGGGCTGATTTCTTCTCCTGTGATAAAAAACCTTCTGTTTCCTTCGCAAAAGCTTTCAGGGGAGCATTTGCAGCAGTTTGGCATCATTTTTGAGTGAATTGCCAAAAGTCAGATTTTTGCTGAAATTGTGACCCCGGGGCTTAGGGATTTTTTCAAAAAATATTTTTCCTCCGCTTAAGTTTTCGAGGGCTGATTTCTTGTCCTGTGATAAAAAGCCTTCGGTTTCGACCGCCAAACCTTTCACGGGAGCATTTGCAACCGTTTAGCACCATTTTTGAGTGAATTTCCAAAAGTCAGATTTTTGCTGAAATTGTGACCCCGGGGCTTAGGGATTTTTTCAAAAAATATTTTTCTGCCGGTTTAGTTGTCGAGGGCTGATTTCTTCTCCTGTGATAAAAAGCCTTCTGTTTCCTTCGCAAAAGCTTTCAGGGGAGCATTTGCAACAGTTGGGCATCATTTTTGAGTGAATTGCCAAAAGTCAGATTTTTGCTGAAACTGTGACCCCGGGGCTTAGGGATTGTTTCAAAAAATATTTTTCCGCCGCTTAAGTTTTCGAGGGCTGATTTCTTCTCCTGTGATAAAAAGCCTTCTGTTTCGACCGCCAAACGTTTCACGGGAGCATTTGCAACCGTTTAGCACCATTTTTGAGTGAATTGCCAAAAGTCAGATTTTTGCTGAAATTGTGACCCCGGGGCTTAGGGATTTTTTCAAAAAATCTTTTTCCGCCGGTCAAGTTGTTGAGGGCTGATTTCTTCTCCTGTGATAAAAAGCCTTCTGTTTCAACCGCCAAACCTTTCACGGGAGCATTTGCAACCGTTTAGCACCATTTTTGAGTGAATTGCCAAAGGTCAGATTTTTTCAGAAATTGTGACCCCGGGGCTTAGGGATTTTTTCAAAAAATCTTTTTCCGCCGGTTTAGTTGTCGATTGCTGATTTCTTCTCCTGTGATAAAAAGCCTTCTGTTTCCTTCGCAAAAGCTTTCAGGGGAGCATTTGCAACAGTTTGGCATCATTTTTGATTGAATTGCCAAAAGTCAGATTTTTGCTGAAATTGTGAAATTAGTTGTCGAGGGCTGATTTCTTCTCCTGTGATAAAAAGCCTTCTGTTTCCTTCACAAAAGCTTTCAGGGGAGCATTTGCAACAGTTTGGCATCATTTTTGAGTGAATTGCCAAAAGTCAGATTTTTGCTGAAATTGTGACCCCGGGGCTTAGGGATTTTTTCAAAAAATATTTTTCCTCCGCTTAAGTTTTCGAGGGCTGATTTCTTCTCCTGTGATAAAAAGCCCTCTGTTTCGACCGCCAAACCTTTCACGGGAGCATTTGCAACCGTTTAGCATCATTTTTGAGTGAATTGCCAAAATTCAGATTTTTGCTGAATTTGTGACCCCGGGGCTTAGGGATTTTTTCAAAAAATATTTTTCCTCCGCTTAAGTTTTCGAGGGCTGATTTCTTGTCCTGTGATAAAAAGCCTTCTATTTCGACCGCCAAACGTTTCACGGGAGCATTTGCAACCGTTTAGCACCATTTTTGAGTGAATTGCCAAAAGTCAGATTTTTGCTGAAATTGTGACCCCGGGGCTTAGGGATTTTTACAAAAAATCTTTTTCCGCCGGTCAAGTTGTTGAGGGCTGATTTCTTCTCCTGTGATAAAAAGCCTTCTGTTTCGACCGCCAAACCTTTCACGGGAGCATTTGCAACCGTTTAGCACCATTTTTGAGTGAATTGCCAAAGGTCAGATTTTTTCAGAAATTGTGACCCCGGGGCTTAGGGATTTTTTCAAAAAATCTTTTTCCGCCGGTCAAGTTGTTGAGGGCTGATTTCTTCTCCTGTGATAAAAAGCCTTCTGTTTCAACCGCCAAACCTTTCACGGGAGCATTTGCAACCGTTTAGCACCATTTTTGAGTGAATTGCCAAAGGTCAGATTTTTTCAGAAATTGTGACCCCGGGGCTTAGGGATTTTTTCAAAAAATCTTTTTCCGCCGGTTTAGTTGTCGATTGCTGATTTCTTCTCCTGTGATAAAAAGCCTTCTGTTTCCTTCGCAAAAGCTTTCAGGGGAGCATTTGCAACAGTTTGGCATCATTTTTGATTGAATTGCCAAAAGTCAGATTTTTGCTGAAATTGTGAAATTAGTTGTCGAGGGCTGATTTCTTCTCCTGTGATAAAAAGCCTTCTGTTTCCTTCACAAAAGCTTTCAGGGGAGCATTTGCAACAGTTTGGCATCATTTTTGAGTGAATTGCCAAAAGTCAGATTTTTGCTGAAATTGTGACCCCGGGGCTTAGGGATTTTTTCAAAAAATATTTTTCCTCCGCTTAAGTTTTCGAGGGCTGATTTCTTCTCCTGTGATAAAAAGCCCTCTGTTTCGACCGCCAAACCTTTCACGGGAGCATTTGCAACCGTTTAGCATCATTTTTGAGTGAATTGCCAAAATTCAGATTTTTGCTGAATTTGTGACCCCGGGGCTTAGGGATTTTTTCAAAAAATATTTTTCCTCCGCTTAAGTTTTCGAGGGCTGATTTCTTGTCCTGTGATAAAAAGCCTTCTATTTCGACCGCCAAACGTTTCACGGGAGCATTTGCAACCGTTTAGCACCATTTTTGAGTGAATTGCCAAAAGTCAGATTTTTGCTGAAATTGTGACCCCGGGGCTTAGGGATTTTTACAAAAAATCTTTTTCCGCCGGTCAAGTTGTTGAGGGCTGATTTCTTCTCCTGTGATAAAAAGCCTTCTGTTTCGACCGCCAAACCTTTCACGGGAGCATTTGCAACCGTTTAGCACCATTTTTGAGTGAATTGCCAAAAGTCAGATTTTTTCAGAAATTGAGACCCCGGAGCTTAGGGATTTTTTCAAAAAATCTTTTTCCGTCGGTTAAGTTTTCGAGGGCTGATTTCTTCTCCTGTGATAAAAAGCCTTCTGTTTCGACCGCCAAACGTTTCACGGGAGCATTTCCAACCGTTTAGCACCATTTTTGAGTGAATTGCCAAAAGTCAGATTTTTGCTGAAATTGTGACCCCGGGGCTTAGGGATTTTTTCAAAAAATATTTTTCCTCCGCTTAAGTTTTCGAGAGCTGATTTCTTCTCCTGTGATAAAAAGCCTTCTGTTGCGACCGCCAAACCTTTCACGGGAGCATTTGCAACCGTTTAGCACCATTTTTGAGTGAATTGCCAAAAGTCAGATTTTTGCTGAAATTGTGACCCCGGGGCTTAGGGATTTTTTCAAAAAATCTTTTTCTGTTGGTTTACTTGTCGAGGGCTGATTTCTTCTCTGGTGATAAAAAGCCTTCTGTTTCCTTCGCAAAAGCTTTCAGGGGAGCATTTGCAACAGTTTGGCATCATTTTTGAGTGAATTGCCAAAAGTCAGATTTTTGCTGAAATTGTGAAATTAGTTGTCGAGGGCTGATTTCTTCTCCTGTGATAAAAAGCCTTCTGTTTCCTTCGCAAAAGCTTTCAGGGGAGCATTTGCAACAGTTTGGCATGATTTTTGAGTGAATTGCCAAAAGTCAGATTTTTGCTGAAATTGTGACCCCGGGGCTTAGGGATGTTTTCAAAAAATATTTTTCCGCCGCTTAAGTTTTCGAGGGCTGATTTCTTGTCCTGTGATAAAAAGCCTTCTGTTTCGACCGCCAAACCTTTCACGGGAGCATTTGCAACCGTTTAGCACCATTTTTGAGTGAATTGCCAAAAGTCAGATTTTTGCTGAAATTGTGACCCCGGGGCTTAGGGATTTTTACAAAAAATCTTTTTCCGCCGGTCAAGTTGTTGAGGGCTGATTTCTTCTCCTGTGATAAAAAGCCTTCTGTTTCGACCGCCAAACCTTTCACGGGAGCATTTGCAACCGTTTAGCACCATTTTTGAGTGAATTGCCAAAAGTCAGATTTTTGCTGAAATTGTGACCCCGGGGCTTAGGGATTTTTTCAAAAAATCTTTTTCCGCCCGTTAAGTTGTTGAGGGCTGATTTCTTCTCCTGTGATAAAAAGCCTTCTGTTTCAACCGCCAAACCTTTCACGGGAGCATTTGCAACCGTTTAGCACCATTTTTGAGTGAATTGCCAAAGGTCAGATTTTTTCAGAAATTGTGACCCCGGGGCTTAGGGATTTTTTCATAAAATCTTTTTCCGCCGGTTTAGTTGTCGATTGCTGATTTCTTCTCCTGTGATAAAAAGCCTTCTGTTTCCTTCGCAAAAGCTTTCAGGGGAGCATTTGCAACAGTTTGGCATCATTTTTGAGTGAATTGCCAAAAGTCAGATTTTTGCTGAAATTGTGACCCCGGGGCTTAGGGATTTTTTCAAAAAATATTTTTCCTCCACTTAAGTTTTCGAGGGCTGATTTCTTGTCCTGTGATAAAAAGCCTTCTGTTTCGACCGCCAAACCTTTCACGGGAGCATTTGCAACCGTTTAGCACCATTTTTGAGTGAATTGCCAAAAGTCAGATTTTTGCTGAAATTGTGACCCCGGGGCTTAGGGATTTTTTCAAAAAATATTTTTCCGCCGGTTAAGTTGTCGAGGGCTGATTTCTTCTCCTGTGATAAAAAGCCTTCGGTTTCGACCGCCAAACCTTTCACGGGAGCATTTGCAACCGTTTAGCACCATTTTTGAGTGAATTGCCAAAAGTCAGATTTTTTCAGAAATTGTGACCCCGGGGCTTAGTGATTTTTTCAAAAAATATTTTTCTGCCGGTTTAGTTGTCGAGGGCTGATTTCTTCTCCTGTGATAAAAAGCCTTCTGTTTCCTTCGCAAAAGCTTTCAGGGGAGCATTTGCAACAGTTTGGCATCATTTTTGAGTGAATTGCCAAAAGTCAGATTTTTGCTGAAACTGTGACCCCGGGGCTTAGGGATTTTTTCAAAAAATATTTTTCCGCCGCTTAAGTTTTTGAGGGCTGATTTCTTGTCCTGTGATAAAAAGCCTTCTGTTGCGACCGCCAAACCTTTCACGGGAGCATTTGCAATCGTTTAGCACCATTTTTGATTGAATTGCCAAAAGTCATATTTTTTCAGAAATTGTGACCCCGGGGCTTAGGGATTTTTTCAAAAAATATTTTTCTGCCGGTTTAGTTGTCGAGGGCTGATTTCTTCTCCTGTGATAAAAAGCCTTCTGTTTCCTTCGCAAAAGCTTTCAGGGGAGCATTTGCAACAGTTTGGCATCATTTTTGAGTGAATTGCCAAAAGTCAGATTTTTGCTGAAATTGTGACCCCGGGGCTTAGGGATTTTTTCAAAAAATATTTTTCCGCCGCTTAAGTTTTCGAGGGCTGATTTCTTCTCCTGTGATAAAAAGCCTTCTGTTTCGACCGCCAAACTTTCACGGGAGCATTTGCAACCGTTTAGCACCATTTTAGAGTGAATTGCCAAAGGTCAGATTTTTTCAGAAATTGTGACCCCGGGGCTTAGGGATTTTTTCAAAAAGTCTATTTCCGCCGGTTTAGTTGTCGAGGGCTGATTTCTTCTCCTGTGATAAAAAACCTTCTGTTTCCTTCGCAAAAGCTTTCAGGGGAGCATTTGCAGCAGTTTGGCATCATTTTTGAGTGAATTGCCAAAAGTCAGATTTTTGCTGAAATTGTGACCCCGGGGCTTAGGGATTTTTTCAAAAAATATTTTTCCTCCGCTTAAGTTTTCGAGGGCTGATTTCTTGTCCTGTGATAAAAAGCCTTCGGTTTCGACCGCCAAACCTTTCACGGGAGCATTTGCAACCGTTTAGCACCATTTTTGAGTGAATTTCCAAAAGTCAGATTTTTGCTGAAATTGTGACCCCGGGGCTTAGGGATTTTTTCAAAAAATATTTTTCTGCCGGTTTAGTTGTCGAGGGCTGATTTCTTCTCCTGTGATAAAAAGCCTTCTGTTTCCTTCGCAAAAGCTTTCAGGGGAGCATTTGCAACAGTTGGGCATCATTTTTGAGTGAATTGCCAAAAGTCAGATTTTTGCTGAAACTGTGACCCCGGGGCTTAGGGATTGTTTCAAAAAATATTTTTCCGCCGCTTAAGTTTTCGAGGGCTGATTTCTTCTCCTGTGATAAAAAGCCTTCTGTTTCGACCGCCAAACGTTTCACGGGAGCATTTGCAACCGTTTAGCACCATTTTTGAGTGAATTGCCAAAAGTCAGATTTTTGCTGAAATTGTGACCCCGGGGCTTAGGGATTTTTTCAAAAAATCTTTTTCCGCCGGTCAAGTTGTTGAGGGCTGATTTCTTCTCCTGTGATAAAAAGCCTTCTGTTTCAACCGCCAAACCTTTCACGGGAGCATTTGCAACCGTTTAGCACCATTTTTGAGTGAATTGCCAAAGGTCAGATTTTTTCAGAAATTGTGACCCCGGGGCTTAGGGATTTTTTCAAAAAATATTTTTCCGCCGGTTTAGTTGTCGATTGCTGATTTCTTCTCCTGTGATAAAAAGCCTTCTGTTTCCTTCGCAAAAGCTTTCAGGGGAGCATTTGCAACAGTTTGGCATCATTTTTGATTGAATTGCCAAAAGTCAGATTTTTGCTGAAATTGTGAAATTAGTTGTCGAGGGCTGATTTCTTCTGCTGTGATAAAAAGCCTTCTGTTTCCTTCACAAAAGCTTTCAGGGGAGCATTTGCAACAGTTTGGCATCATTTTTGAGTGAATTGCCAAAAGTCAGATTTTTGCTGAAATTGTGACCCCGGGGCTTAGGGATTTTTTCAAAAAATATTTTTCCTCCGCTTAAGTTTTCGAGGGCTGATTTCTTCTCCTGTGATAAAAAGCCCTCTGTTTCGACCGCCAAACGTTTCACGGGAGCATTTGCAACCGTTTAGCATCATTTTTGAGTGAATTGCCAAAATTCAGATTTTTGCTGAATTTGTGACCCCGGGGCTTAGGGATTTTTTCAAAAAATATTTTTCCTCCGCTTAAGTTTTCGAGGGCTGATTTCTTGTCCTGTGATAAAAAGCCTTCTATTTCGACCGCCAAACGTTTCACGGGAGCATTTGCAACCGTTTAGCACCATTTTTGAGTGAATTGCCAAAAGTCAGATTTTTGCTGAAATTGTGACCCCGGAGCTTAGGGATTTTTTCAAAAAATCTTTTTCCGTCGGTTAAGTTTTCGAGGGCTGATTTCTTCTCCTGTGATAAAAAGCCTTCTGTTTCGACCGCCAAACGTTTCACGGGAGCATTTGCAACCGTTTAGCACCATTTTTGAGTGAATTGCCAAAAGTCAGATTTTTGCTGAAATTGTGACCCCGGGGCTTAGGGATTTTTTCAAAAAATATTTTTCCTCCGCTTAAGTTTTCGAGAGCTGATTTCTTCTCCTGTGATAAAAAGCCTTCTGTTGCGACCGCCAAACCTTTCACGGGAGCATTTGCAACCGTTTAGCACCATTTTTGAGTGAATTGCCAAAAGTCAGATTTTTGCTGAAATTGTGACCCCGGGGCTTAGGGATTTTTTCAAAAAATCTTTTTCTGTTGGTTTACTTGTCGAGGGCTGATTTCTTCTCTGGTGATAAAAAGCCTTCTGTTTCCTTCGCAAAAGCTTTCAGGGGAGCATTTGCAACAGTTTGGCATCATTTTTGAGTGAATTGCCAAAAGTCAGATTTTTGCTGAAATTGTGAAATTAGTTGTCGAGGGCTGATTTCTTCTCCTGTGATAAAAAGCCTTCTGTTTCCTTCGCAAAAGCTTTCAGGGGAGCATTTGCAACAGTTTGGCATGATTTTTGAGTGAATTGCCAAAAGTCAGATTTTTGCTGAAATTGTGACCCCGGGGCTTAGGGATGTTTTCAAAAAATATTTTTCCGCCGCTTAAGTTTTCGAGGGCTGATTTCTTGTCCTGTGATAAAAAGCCTTCTGTTTCGACCGCCAAACCTTTCACGGGAGCATTTGCAACCGTTTAGCACCATTTTTGAGTGAATTGCCAAAAGTCAGATTTTTGCTGAAATTGTGACCCCGGGGCTTAGGGATTTTTACAAAAAATCTTTTTCCGCCGGTCAAGTTGTTGAGGGCTGATTTCTTCTCCTGTGATAAAAAGCCTTCTGTTTCGACCGCCAAACCTTTCACGGGAGCATTTGCAACCGTTTAGCACCATTTTTGAGTGAATTGCCAAAAGTCAGATTTTTGCTGAAATTGTGACCCCGGGGCTTAGGGATTTTTTCAAAAAATCTTTTTCCGCCCGTTAAGTTTTTGAGGGCTGATTTCTTCTCCTGTGATAAAAAGCCTTCTGTTTCGACCGCCAAACCTTTCACGGGAGCATTTGCAACCGTTTAGCACCATTTTTGAGTGAATTGCCAAAGGTCAGATTTTTTCAGAAATTGTGACCCCGGGGCTTAGGGATTTTTTCATAAAATCTTTTTCCGCCGGTTTAGTTGTCGATTGCTGATTTCTTCTCCTGTGATAAAAAGCCTTCTGTTTCCTTCGCAAAAGCTTTCAGGGGAGCATTTGCAACAGTTTGGCATCATTTTTGAGTGAATTGCCAAAAGTCAGATTTTTGCTGAAATTGTGACCCCGGGGCTTAGGGATTTTTTCAAAAAATATTTTTCCGCCGGTTAAGTTGTCGAGGGCTGATTTCTTCTCCTGTGATAAAAAGCCTTCGGTTTCGACCGCCAAACCTTTCACGGGAGCATTTGCAACCGTTTAGCACCATTTTTGAGTGAATTGCCAAAAGTCAGATTTTTTCAGAAATTGTGACCCCGGGGCTTAGGGATTTTTTCAAAAAATATTTTTCTGCCGGTTTAGTTGTCGAGGGCTGATTTCTTCTCCTGTGATAAAAAGCCTTCTGTTTCCTTCGCAAAAGCTTTCAGGGGAGCATTTGCAACAGTTTGGCATCATTTTTGAGTGAATTGCCAAAAGTCAGATTTTTGCTGAAACTGTGACCCCGGGGCTTAGGGATTTTTTCAAAAAATATTTTTCCGCCGCTTAAGTTTTTGAGGGCTGATTTCTTGTCCTGTGATAAAAAGCCTTCTGTTGCGACCGCCAAACCTTTCACGGGAGCATTTGCAATCGTTTAGCACCATTTTTGATTGAATTGCCAAAAGTCATATTTTTTCAGAAATTGTGACCCCGGGGCTTAGGGATTTTTTCAAAAAATATTTTTCTGCCGGTTTAGTTGTCGAGGGCTGATTTCTTCTCCTGTGATAAAAAGCCTTCTGTTTCCTTCGCAAAAGCTTTCAGGGGAGCATTTGCAACAGTTTGGCATCATTTTTGAGTGAATTGCCAAAAGTCAGATTTTTGCTGAAATTGTGACCCCGGGGCTTAGGGATTTTTTCAAAAAATATTTTTCCGCCGCTTAAGTTTTCGAGGGCTGATTTCTTCTCCTGTGATAAAAAGCCTTCTGTTTCGACCGCCAAACTTTCACGGGAGCATTTGCAACCGTTTAGCACCATTTTAGAGTGAATTGCCAAAGGTCAGATTTTTTCAGAAATTGTGACCCCGGGGCTTAGGGATTTTTTCAAAAAGTCTATTTCCGCCGGTTTAGTTGTCGAGGGCTGATTTCTTCTCCTGTGATAAAAAACCTTCTGTTTCCTTCGCAAAAGCTTTCAGGGGAGCATTTGCAGCAGTTTGGCATCATTTTTGAGTGAATTGCCAAAAGTCAGATTTTTGCTGAAATTGTGACCCCGGGGCTTAGGGATTTTTTCAAAAAATATTTTTCCTCCGCTTAAGTTTTCGAGGGCTGATTTCTTGTCCTGTGATAAAAAGCCTTCGGTTTCGACCGCCAAACCTTTCACGGGAGCATTTGCAACCGTTTAGCACCATTTTTGAGTGAATTTCCAAAAGTCAGATTTTTGCTGAAATTGTGACCCCGGGGCTTAGGGATTTTTTCAAAAAATATTTTTCTGCCGGTTTAGTTGTCGAGGGCTGATTTCTTCTCCTGTGATAAAAAGCCTTCTGTTTCCTTCGCAAAAGCTTTCAGGGGAGCGTTTGCAACAGTTTGGCATCATTTTTGAGTGAATTGCCAAAAGTCAGATTTTTGCTGAAACTGTGACCCCGGGGCTTAGGGATTGTTTCAAAAAATATTTTTCCTCCGCTTAAGTTTTCGAGGGCTGATTTCTTGTCCTGTGATAAAAAGCCTTCGGTTTCGACCGCCAAACCTTTCACGGGAGCATTTGCAACCGTTTAGCACCATTTTTGAGTGAATTTCCAAAAGTCAGATTTTTGCTGAAATTGTGACCCCGGGGCTTAGGGATTTTTTCAAAAAATATTTTTCCGCCGGTTAAGTTGTCGAGGGCTGATTTCTTCTCCTGTGATAAAAAGCCTTCGGTTTCGACCGCCAAAACTTTCACGGGAGCATTTGCAAACGTTTAGCACCATTTTTGAGTGAATTTCCAAAAGTCAGATTTTTGCTGAAATTGTGACCCCGGGGCTTAGGGATTTTTTCAAAAAATATTTTTCTGCCGGTTTAGTTGTCGAGGGCTGATTTCTTCTCCTGTGATAAAAAGCCTTCTGTTTCCTTCGCAAAAGCTTTCAGGGGAGCATTTGCAACAGTTTGGCATCATTTTTGAGTGAATTGCCAAAAGTCAGATTTTTGCTGAAACTGTGACCCCGGGGCTTAGGGATTTTTTCAAAAAATATTTTTCCGCCGCTTAAGTTTTTGAGGGCTGATTTCTTCTCCTGTGATAAAAAGCCTTCTGTTTCGACCGCCAAACCTTTCACGGGAGCATTTGCAATCGTTTAGCACCATTTTTGATTGAATTGCCAAAAGTCAGATTTTTGCTGAAATTGTGACCCCGGGGCTTAGGGATTTTTTCCAAAAATCTTTTTCTGCCGGTTTAGTTGTCGAGGGCTGATTTCTTCTCCTGTGATAAAAAGCCTTCTGTTTCCTTCGCAAAAGCTTTCAGGGGAGCATTTGCAACAGTTTGGCATCATTTTTGAGTGAATTGCCAAAAGTCAGATTTTTGCTGAAATTGTGACCCCGGGGCTTAGGGATTTTTTCAAAAAATATTTTTCCGCCGCTTAAGTTTTCGAGGGCTGATTTCTTCTCCTGTGATAAAAAGCCTTCTGTTTCGACCGCCAAACTTTCACGGGAGCATTTGCAACCGTTTAGCACCATTTTAGAGTGAATTGCCAAAGGTCAGATTTTTTCAGAAATTGTGACCCCGGGGCTTAGGGATTTTTTCAAAAAGTCTATTTCCGCCGGTTTAGTTGTCGAGGGCTGATTTCTTCTCCTGTGATAAAAAACCTTCTGTTTCCTTCGCAAAAGCTTTCAGGGGAGCATTTGCAACAGTTTGGCATCATTTTTGAGTGAATTGCCAAAAGTCAGATTTTTGCTGAAATTGTGACCCCGGGGCTTAGGGATTTTTTCAAAAAATATTTTTCCTCCGCTTAAGTTTTCGAGGGCTGATTTCTTGTCCTGTGATAAAAAGCCTTCGGTTTCGACCGCCAAACCTTTCACGGGAGCATTTGCAACCGTTTAGCACCATTTTTGAGTGAATTTCCAAAAGTCAGATTTTTGCTGAAATTGTGACCCCGGGGCTTAGGGATTTTTTCAAAAAATATTTTTCTGCCGGTTTAGTTGTCGAGGGCTGATTTCTTCTCCTGTGATAAAAAGCCTTCTGTTTCCTTCGCAAAAGCTTTCAGGGGAGCATTTGCAACAGTTTGGCATCATTTTTGAGTGAATTGCCAAAAGTCAGATTTTTGCTGAAACTGTGACCCCGGGGCTTAGGGATTTTTTCAAAAAATATTTTTCCGCCGCTGAAGTTTTCGAGGGCTGATTTCTTCTCCTGTGATAAAAAGCCTTCTGTTTCGACTGCCAAACGTTTCACGGGAGCATTTGCAACCGTTTAGCACCATTTTTGAGTGAATTGCCAAAAGTCAGATTTTTGCTGAAATTGTGACCCCGGGGCTTAGGGATTTTTTCAAAAAATCTTTTTCCGCCGGTCAAGTTGTTGAGGGCTGATTTCTTCTCCTGTGATAAAAAGCCTTCTGTTTCAACCGCCAAACCTTTCACGGGAGCATTTGCAACCGTTTAGCACCATTTTTGAGTGAATTGCCAAAGGTCAGATTTTTTCAGAAATTGTGACCCCGGGGCTTAGGGATTTTTTCAAAAAATATTTTTCCGCCGGTTAAGTTGTCGAGGGCTGATTTCTTCTCCTGTGATAAAAAGCCTTCGGTTTCGACCGCCAAACCTTTCACGGGAGCATTTGCAACCGTTTAGCACCATTTTTGAGTGAATTTCCAAAAGTCAGATTTTTGCTGAAATTGTGACCCCGGGGCTTAGGGATTTTTTCAAAAAATATTTTTCTGCCGGTTTAGTTGTCGAGGGCTGATTTCTTCTCCTGTGATAAAAAGCCTTCTGTTTCCTTCGCAAAAGCTTTCAGGGGAGCATTTGCAACAGTTTGGCATCATTTTTGAGTGAATTGCCAAAAGTCAGATTTTTGCTGAAACTGTGACCCCGGGGCTTAGGGATTTTTTCAAAAAATATTTTTCCGCCGCTTAAGTTTTTGAGGGCTGATTTCTTCTCCTGTGATAAAAAGCCTTCTGTTTCGACCGCCAAACCTTTCACGGGAGCATTTGCAATCGTTTAGCACCATTTTTGATTGAATTGCCAAAAGTCATATTTTTTCAGAAATTGTGACCCCGGGGCTTAGGGATTTTTTCAAAAAATATTTTTCTGCCGGTTTAGTTGTCGAGGGCTGATTTCTTCTCCTGTGATAAAAAGCCTTCTGTTTCCTTCGCAAAAGCTTTCAGGGGAGCATTTGCAACCGTTTAGCACCATTTTAGAGTGAATTGCCAAAAGTCAGATTTTTGCTGAAATTGTGACCCCGGGGCTTAGGGATTTTTTCAAAAAGTCTATTTCCGCCGGTTTAGTTGTCGAGGGCTGATTTCTTCTCCTGTGATAAAAAACCTTCTGTTTCCTTCGCAAAAGCTTTCAGGGGAGCATTTGCAACAGTTTGGCATCATTTTTGAGTGAATTGCCAAAAGTCAGATTTTTGCTGAAATTGTGACCCCGGGGCTTAGGGATTTTTTCAAAAAATATTTTTCCTCCGCTTAAGTTTTCGAGGGCTGATTTCTTGTCCTGTGATAAAAAGCCTTCGGTTTCGACCGCCAAACCTTTCACGGGAGCATTTGCAACCGTTTAGCACCATTTTTGAGTGAATTTCCAAAAGTCAGATTTTTGCTGAAATTGTGACCCCGGGGCTTAGGGATTTTTTCAAAAAATATTTTTCTGCCGGTTTAGTTGTCGAGGGCTGATTTCTTCTCCTGTGATAAAAAGCCTTCTGTTTCCTTCGCAAAAGCTTTCAGGGGAGCATTTGCAAAAGTTTGGCATCATTTTTGAGTGAATTGCCAAAAGTCAGATTTTTGCTGAAATTGTGACCCCGGGGCTTAGGGATTTTTTCAAAAAATCTTTTTCCGCCGGTCAAGTTGTTGAGGGCTGATTTCTTCTCCTGTGATAAAAAGCCTTCTGTTTCAACCGCCAAACCTTTCACGGGAGCATTTGCAACCGTTTAGCACCATTTTTGAGTGAATTGCCAAAGGTCAGATTTTTTCAGAAATTGTGACCCCGGGGCTTAGGGATTTTTTCAAAAAATATTTTTCCGCCGGTTTAGTTGTCGATTGCTGATTTCTTCTCCTGTGATAAAAAGCCTTCTGTTTCCTTCGCAAAAGCTTTCAGGGGAGCATTTGCAACAGTTTGGCATCATTTTTGAGTGAATTGCCAAAAGACAGATTTTTGCTGAAATTGTGACCCCGGGGCTTAGGGATTTTTTCAAAAAATCTTTTTCCGCCGGTCAAGTTGTTGAGGGCTGATTTCTTCTCCTGTGATAAAAAGCCTTCTGTTTCGACCGCCAAACCTTTCACGGGAGCATTTGCAACCGTTTAGCACCATTTTTGAGTGAATTTCCAAAAGTCAGATTTTTGCTGAAATTGTGACCCCGGAGCTTAGGGATTTTTTCAAAAAATCTTTTTCCGCCGGTTTAGTTGTCGAGGGCTGATTTCTTCTCCTGTGATAAAAAGCCTTCTGTTTCCTTCGCAAAAGCTTTCAGGGGAGCATTTGCAACAGTTTGGCATCATTTTTGAGTGAATTGCCAAAAGTCAGATTTTTGCTGAAACTGTGACCCCGGGGCTTAGGGATTTTTTCAAAAAATATTTTTCCGCCGCTTCAGTTTTCGAGGGCTGATTTCTTCTCCTGTGATAAAAAGCCTTCTGTTTCGACCGCCAAACGTTTCACGGGAGCATTTGCAACCGTTTAGCACCATTTTTGAGTGAATTGCCAAAAGTCAGATTTTTGCTGAAATTGTGACCCCGGGGCTTAGGGATTTTTTCAAAAAATCTTATTCCGCCGGTTTAGTTGTCGATTGCTGATTTCTTCTCCTGTGATAAAAAGCCTTCTGTTTCCTTCGCAAAAGCTTTCAGGGGAGCATTTGCAACAGTTTGGCATCATTTTTGAGTGAATTGCCAAAAGTCAGATTTTTCCTGAAACTGTGACCCCGGGGCTTATGGATTTTTTCAAAAAATCTTTTTCCGCCGCTTAAGTTGTTGAGGGCTGATTTCTTCTCCTGTGATAAAAAGCCTTCTGTTTCGACCGCCAAACCTTTCACGGGAGCATTTGCAACCGTTTAGCACCATTTTTGAGTGAATTGCCAAAAGTCAGATTTTTGCTGAAATTGTGACCCCGGAGCTTAGGGATTTTTTCAAAAAATCTTTTTCCGCCGGTTTAGTTGTCGAGGGCTGATTTCTTCTCCTGTGATAAAAAGCCTTCTGTTTCGACCGCCAAACTTTCACGGGAGCATTTGCAACCGTTTAGCACCATTTTAGAGTGAATTGCCAAAGGTCAGATTTTTTCAGAAATTGTGACCCCGGGGCTTAGGGATTTTTTCAAAAAGTCTATTTCCGCCGGTTTAGTTGTCGAGGGCTGATTTCTTCTCCTGTGATAAAAAGCCTTCTGTTTCCTTCGCAAAAGCTTTCAGGGGAGCATTTGCAACAGTTTGGCATCATTTTTGAGTGAATTGCCAAAAGTCAGATTTTTGCTGAAATTGTGACCCCGGGGCTTAGGGATTTTTTCAAAAAACATTTTTCCTCCGCTTAAGTTTTCGAGGGCTGATTTCTTGTCCTGTGATAAAAAGCCTTCGGTTTCGACCGCCAAACCTTTCACGGGAGCATTTGCAACCGTTTAGCACCATTTTTGAGTGAATTTCCAAAAGTCAGATTTTTGCTGAAATTGTGACCCCGGGGCTTAGGGATTTTTTCAAAAAATATTTTTCTGCCGGTTTAGTTGTCGAGGGCTGATTTCTTCTCCTGTGATAAAAAGCCTTCTGTTTCCTTCGCAAAAGCTTTCAGGGGAGCATTTGCAACAGTTTGGCATCATTTTTGAGTGAATTGCCAAAAGTCAGATTTTTGCTGAAACTGTGACCCCGGGGCTTAGGGATTTTTTCAAAAAATATTTTTCCGCCGCTTCAGTTTTCGAGGGCTGATTTCTTCTCCTGTGATAAAAAGCCTTCTGTTTCGACCGCCAAACGTTTCACGGGAGCATTTGCAACCGTTTAGCACCATTTTTGAGTGAATTGCCAAAAGTCAGATTTTTGCTGAAATTGTGACCCCGGGGCTTAGGGATTTTTTCAAAAAATCTTTTTCCGCCGGTCAAGTTGTTGAGGGCTGATTTCTTCTCCTGTGATAAAAAGCCTTCTGTTTCAACCGCCAAACCTTTCACGGGAGCATTTGCAACCGTTTAGCACCATTTTTGAGTGAATTGCCAAAGGTCAGATTTTTTCAGAAATTGTGACCCCGGGGCTTAGGGATTTTTTCAAAAAATATTTTTCCGCCGGTTTAGTTGTCGATTGCTGATTTCTTCTCCTGTGATAAAAAGCCTTCTGTTTCCTTCGCAAAAGCTTTCAGGGGAGCATTTGCAACAGTTTGGCATCATTTTTGAGTGAATTGCCAAAAGACAGATTTTTGCTGAAATTGTGACCCCGGGGCTTAGGGATTTTTTCAAAAAATCTTTTTCCTCCGCTTAAGTTTTCGAGGGCTGATTTCTAGTCCTGTGATAAAAAGCCTTCTGTTTCGACCGCCAAACCTTTCACGGGAGCATTTGCAACCGTTTAGCACCATTTTTGAGTGAATTGCCAAAAGTCAGATTTTTGCTGAAATTGTGACCCCGGGGCTTAGGGATTTTTTCAAAAAATATTTTTCCGCCGGTTAAGTTGTCGAGGGCTGATTTCTTCTCCTGTGATAAAAAGCCTTCGGTTTCGACCGCCAAACCTTTCACGGGAGCATTTGCAACCGTTTAGCACCATTTTTGAGTGAATTTCCAAAAGTCAGATTTTTGCTGAAATTGTGACCCCGGGGCTTAGGGATTTTTTCAAAAAATATTTTTCTGCCGGTTTAGTTGTCGAGGGCTGATTTCTTCTCCTGTGATAAAAAGCCTTCTGTTTCCTTCGCAAAAGCTTTCAGGGGAGCATTTGCAACAGTTTGGCATCATTTTTGAGTGAATTGCCAAAAGTCAGATTTTTGCTGAAATTATGACCCCGGAGCTTAGGGATTTTCTCAAAAAATATTTTTCCGCCGCTTAAGTTTTTGAGGGCTGATTTCTTCTCCTGTGATAAAAAGCCTTCTGTTTCGACCGCCAAACCTTTCACGGGAGCATTTGCAAACGTTTAGCACCATTTTTGATTGAATTGCCAAAAGTCATATTTTTTCAGAAATTGTGACCCCGGGGTTTAGGGATTTTTTCAAAAAATCTTTTTCCGCCGGTTAAGTTGTCGATGGCTGATTTCTTCTCCTGTGATAAAAAGCCTTCTATTTCGACCGCCAAACCTTTCACGGGAGCATTTGCAAACGTTTAGCACCATTTTTGAGTGAATTGCCAAAAGTCAGATTTTTCCTGAAATTGTGACCCCGGGGCTTAGGGATTTTTTCAAAAAATATTTTTCTGCCGGTTTAGTTGTCGAGGGCTGATTTCTTCTCCTGTGATAAAAAGCCTTCTGTTTCCTTCGCAAAAGCTTTCAGGGGAGCATTTGCAACAGTTTGGCATCATTTTTGAGTGAATTGCCAAAAGTCAGATTTTTGCTGAAATTGTGACCCCGGGGCTTAGGGATTTTTTCAAAAAATATTTTTCTGCCGCTTAAGTTTTCGAGGGCTGATTTCTTGTCCTGTGATAAAAAGCCTTCTGTTTCGTTCGCCAAACCTTTCACGGGAGCATTTGCAACCGTTTAGCACCATTTTTGAGTGAATTGCCAAAAGTCAGATTTTTGCTGAAATTGTGACCCCGGGGCTTAGGGATTTTTTCAAAAAATATTTTTCTGCCGGTTTAGTTGTCGAGGGCTGATTTCTTCTCCTGTGATAAAAAGCCTTCTGTTTCCTTCGCAAAAGCTTTCAGGGGAGCATTTGCAACAGTTTGGCATCATTTTTGAGTGAATTGCCAAAAGTCAGATTTTTGCTGAAACTGTGACCCCGGGGCTTAGGGATTTTTTCAAAAAATATTTTTCCGCCGCTTAAATTTTTGAGGGCTGATTTCTTCTCCTGTGATAAAAAGCCTTCTGTTTCGACCGCCAAACCTTTCACGGGAGCATTTGCAAACGTTTAGCACCATTTTTGAGTGAATTGCCAAAAGTCAGATTTTTTCAGAAATTGTGACCCCGGGGCTTAGGGATTTTTTCAAAAAATATTTTTCTGCCGGTTTAGTTGTCGAGGGCTGATTTCTTCTCCTGTGATAAAAAGCCTTCTGTTTCCTTCGCAAAAGCTTTCAGGGGAGCATTTGCAACAGTTTGGCATCATTTTTGAGTGAATTGCCAAAAGTCAGATTTTTGCTGAAATTGTGACCCCGGGGCTTAGGGATTTTTTCAAAAAATATTTTTCCGCCGCTTAAGTTTTCGAGGGCTGATTTCTTCTCCTGTGATAAAAAGCCTTCTGTTTCGACCGCCAAACGTTTCACGGGAGCATTTGCAACCGTTTAGCACCATTTTTGAGTGAATTGCCAAAAGTCAGATTTTTGCTGAAATTGTGACCCCGGGGCTTAGGGATTTTTTCAAAAAATCTTTTTCCGCCGGTCAAGTTGTTGAGGGCTGATTTCTTCTCCTGTGATAAAAAGCCTTCTGTTTCAACCGCCAAACCTTTCACGGGAGCATTTGCAACCGTTTAGCACCATTTTTGAGTGAATTGCCAAAGGTCAGATTTTTTCAGAAATTGTGACCCCGGGGCTTAGGGATTTTTTCAAAAAATATTTTTCCGCCGGTTTAGTTGTCGATTGCTGATTTCTTCTCCTGTGATAAAAAGCCTTCTGTTTCCTTCGCAAAAGCTTTCAGGGGAGCATTTGCAACAGTTTGGCATCATTTTTGAGTGAATTGCCAAAAGACAGATTTTTGCTGAAATTGTGACCCCGGGGCTTAGGGATTTTTTCAAAAAATCTTTTTCCGCCGGTCAAGTTGTTGAGGGCTGATTTCTTCTCCTGTGATAAAAAGCCTTCTGTTTCGTTCGCCAAACCTTTCACGGGAGCATTTGCAACCGTTTAGCACCATTTTTGAGTGAATTGCCAAAAGTCAGATTTTTGCTGAAATTGTGACCCCGGGGCTTAGGGATTTTTTCAAAAAATCTTTTTCCGCCGGTTAAGTTGTCGAGGGCTGATTTCTTCTCCTGTGATAAAAAGCCTTCGGTTTCGACCGCCAAACCTTTCACGGGAGCATTTGCAACCGTTTAGCACCATTTTTGAGTGAATTTCCAAAAGTCAGATTTTTGCTGAAATTGTGACCCCGGGGCTTAGGGATTTTTTCAAAAAATATTTTTCTGCCGGTTTAGTTGTCGAGGGCTGATTTCTTCTCCTGTGATAAAAAGCCTTCTGTTTCCTTCGCAAAAGCTTTCAGGGGAGCATTTGCAACAGTTTGGCATCATTTTTGAGTGAATTGCCAAAAGTCAGATTTTTGCTGAAATTATGACCCCGGAGCTTAGGGATTTTTTCAAAAAATATTTTTCCGCCGCTTAAGTTTTTGAGGGCTGATTTCTTCTCCTGTGATAAAAAGCCTTCTGTTTCGACCGCCAAACCTTTCACGGGAGCATTTGCAATCGTATAGCACCATTTTTGATTGAATTGCCAAAAGTCATATTTTTTCAGAAATTGTGACCCCGGGGTTTAGGGATTTTTTCAAAAAATCTTTTTCCGCCGGTTAAGTTGTCGATGGCTGATTTCTTCTCCTGTGATAAAAAGCCTTCTATTTCGACCGCCAAACCTTTCACGGGAGCATTTGCAAACGTTTAGCACCATTTTTGAGTGAATTGCCAAAAGTCAGATTTTTCCTGAAATTGTGACCCCGGGGCTTAGGGATTTTTTCAAAAAATATTTTTCTGCCGGTTTAGTTGTCGAGGGCTGATTTCTTCTCCTGTGATAAAAAGCCTTCTGTTTCCTTCGCAAAAGCTTTCAGGGGAGCATTTGCAACAGTTTGGCATCATTTTTGAGTGAATTGCCAAAGGTCAGATTTTTGCTGAAATTGTGACCCCGGGGCTTAGGGATTTTTTCAAAAAATCTTTTTCCGCCCGTTAAGTTGTCGAGGGCTGATTTCTTGTCCTGTGATAAAAAGCCTTCTGTTTCGACCGCCAAACCTTTCAGGGGAGCATTTGCAACCGTTTAGCACCATTTTTGAGTGAATTGCCAAAAGTCAGATTTTTGCTGAAATTGTGACCCCGGGGCTTAGGGATTTTTTCAAAAAATATTTTTCCGCCGGTTAAGTTGTCGAGGGCTGATTTCTTCTCCTGTGATAAAAAGCCTTCGGTTTCGACCGCCAAACCTTTCACGGGAGCATTTGCAACCGTTTAGCACCATTTTTGAGTGAATTGCCAAAAGTCAGATTTTTGCTGAAATTGTGACCCCGGGGCTTAGGGATGTTTTCAAAAAATCTTTTTCTGCCGGTTTAGTTGTCGAGGGCTGATTTCTTCTCCTGTGATAAAAAGCCTTCTGTTTCCTTCGCAAAAGCTTTCAGGGGAGCATTTGCAACAGTTTGGCATCATTTTTGAGTGAATTGTCAAAAGTCAGATTTTTGCTGAAACTGTGACCCCGGGGCTTAGGGATTTTTTCAAAAAATATTTTTCCGCCGCTTAAATTTTTGAGGGCTGATTTCTTCTCCTGTGATAAAAAGCCTTCTGTTTCGACCACCAAACCTTTCACGGGAGCATTTGCAAACGTTTAGCACCATTTTTGAGTGAATTGCCAAAAGTCAGATTTTTCCTGAAATTGTGACCCCGGGGCTTAGGGATTTTTTCAAAAAATCTTTTTCCGCCGGTTTAGTTGTCGATTGCTGATTTCTTCTCCTGTGATAAAAAGCCTTCTGTTTCCTTCGCAAAAGCTTTCAGGGGAGCATTTGCAACATTTGGCATCATTTTTTTGAGTGAATTGCCAAAAGACAGATTTTTGCTGAAATTGTGACCCCGGGGCTTAGGGATTTTTTCAAAAAATATTCTTCCTCCGCTTAAGTTTTCGAGGGCTGATTTCTTGTCCTGTGATAAAAAGCCTTCTGTTTCGACCGCCAAACCTTTCACGGGAGCATTTGCAACCGTTTAGCACCATTTTTGAGTGAATTGCCAAAAGTCAGATTTTTGCTGAAATTGTGACCCCGGGGCTTAGGGATTTTTTCAAAAAATCTTTTTCCGCCGGTTAAGTTGTCGAGGGCTGATTTCTTCTCCTGTGATAAAAAGCCTTCGGTTTCGACCGCCAAACCTTTCACGGGAGCATTTGCAACCGTTTAGCACCATTTTTGAGTGAATTGGCAAAAGTCAGATTTTTGCTGAAATTGTGACCCCGGGGCTTAGGGATTTTTTCAAAAAATATTTTTCTGCCGGTTTAGTTGTCGAGGGCTGATTTCTTCTCCTGTGATAAAAAGCCTTCTGTTTCCTTCGCAAAAGCTTTCAGGGGAGCATTTGCAACAGTTTGGCATCATTTTTGAGTGAATTGCCAAAAGTCAGATTTTTGCTGAAACTGTGACCCCGGGGCTTAGGGATTTTTTCAAAAAATATTTTTCCGCCGCTTAAATTTTTGAGGGCTGATTTCTTCTCCTGTGATAAAAAGCCTTCTGTTTCGACCGCCAAACCTTTCACGGGAGCATTTGCAAACGTTTAGCACCATTTTTGAGTGAATTGGCAAAAGTCAGATTTTTGCTGAAATTGTGACCCCGGGGCTTAGGGATTTTTTCAAAAAATATTTTTCTGCCGGTTTAGTTGTCGAGGGCTGATTTCTTCTCCTGTGATAAAAAGCCTTCTGTTTCCTTCGCAAAAGCTTTCAGGGGAGCATTTGCAACAGTTTGGCATCATTTTTGAGTGAATTGCCAAAAGTCAGATTTTTTCAGAAATTGTGACCCCGGGGCTTAGGGATTTTTTCAAAAAATATTTTTCCGCCGCTTAAGTTGTCGAGGGCTGATTTCTTGTCCTGTGATAAAAAGCCTTCTGTTTCGACCGCCAAACCTTTCACGGGAGCATTTGCAACCGTTTAGCATCATTTTTGAGTGAATTGCCAAAAGTCAGATTTTTGCTGAAATTATGACCCCGGAGCTTAGGGATTTTTTCAAAAAATCTTTTTCCGCCGGTTTAGTTGTCGAGGGCTGATTTCTTCTCCTGTGATAAAAAGCCTTCTGTTTCCTTCGCAAAAGCTTTCAGGGGAGCATTTGCAACAGTTTGGCATCATTTTTGAGTGAATTGCCAAAAGTCAGATTTTTGCTGAAATTGTGACCCCGGGGCTTAGGGATTTTTTCAAAAAATATTTTTCTGCCGGTTTAGTTGTCGAGGGCTGATTTCTTCTCCTGTGATAAAAAGCCTTCTGTTTCCTTCGCAAAAGCTTTCAGGGGAGCATTTGCAACAGTTTGGCATCATTTTTGAGTGAATTGCCAAAAGTCAGATTTTTGCTGAAACTGTGACCCCGGGGCTTAGGGATTTTTTCAAAAAATATTTTTCCGCCGCTTAAGTTTTTGAGGGCTGATTTCTTCTCCTGTGATAAAAAGCCTTCTGTTTCGACCGCCAAACCTTTCACGGGAGCATTTGCAATCGTTTAGCACCATTTTTGATTGAATTGCCAAAAGTCATATTTTTTCAGAAATTGTGACCCCGGGGCTTAGGGATTTTTTCAAAAAATCTTTTTCCGCCGGTTAAGTTGTCGATGGCTGATTTCTTCTCCTGTGATAAAAAGCCTTCTATTTCGACCGCCAAACCTTTCACGGGAGCATTTGCAAACGTTTAGCACCATTTTTGAGTGAATTGCCAAAAGTCAGATTTTTTCAGAAATTGTGACCCCGGGGCTTAGGGATTTTTTCAAAAAATCTTTTTCCGCCGGTTTAGTTGTCGAGGGCTGATTTCTTCTCCTGTGATAAAAAGCCTTCTGTTTCCTTCGCAAAAGCTTTCAGGGGAGCATTTGCAACAGTTTGGCATCATTTTTGAGTGAATTGCCAAAAGTCAGATTTTTTCAGAAATTGTGACCCCGGGGCTTAGGGATTTTTTCAAAAAATATTCTTCCTCCGCTTAAGTTTTCAAGGGCTGATTTCTTGTCCTGTGATAAAAAGCCTTCTGTTTCGTTCGCCAAACCTTTCACGGGAGAATTTGCAACCGTTTAGCACCATTTTTGAGTGAATTGCCAAAGGTCAGATTTTTTCAGAAATTGTGACCCCGGGGCTTAGGGATTTTTTCAAAAAATATTTTTCCGCCGGTTTAGTTGTCGAGGGCTGATTTCTTCTCCTGTGATAAAAAGCCTTCTGTTTCGACCGCCAAACCTTTCACGGGAGCATTTGCAACCGTTTAGCACCATTTTTGAGTGAATTGCCAAAGGTCAGATTTTTTCAGAAATTGTGACCCCGGGGCTTAGGGATTTTTTCAAAAAATCTTTTTCCGCCGGTTTAGTTGTCGATTGCTGATTTCTTCTCCTGTGATAAAAAGCCTTCTGTTTCCTTCGCAAAAGCTTTCACGGGAGCATTTGCAACCGTTTAGCACCATTTTTGAGTGAATTGCCAAAGGTCAGATTTTTTCAGAAATTGTGACCCCGGGGCTTAGGGATTTTTTCAAAAAATATTTTTCTGCCGGTTTAGTTGTCGAGGGCTGATTTCTTCTCCTGTGATAAAAAGCCTTCTGTTTCGACCGCCAAACCTTTCACGGGAGCATTTGCAACCGTTTAGCACCATTTTTGAGTGAATTGCCAAAGGTCAGATTTTTTCAGAAATTGTGACCCCGGGGCTTAGGGATTTTTTCAAAAAATCTTTTTCCGCCGGTTTAGTTGTCGATTGCTGATTTCTTCTCCTGTGATAAAAAGCCTTCTGTTTCCTTCGCAAAAGCTTTCAGGGGAGCATTTGCAACAGTTTGGCATCATTTTTGAGTGAATTGCCAAAAGTCAGATTTTTGCTGAAACTGTGACCCCGGGGCTTAGGGATTTTTTCAAAAAATATTTTTCCGCCGCTTAAATTTTTGAGGGCTGATTTCTTCTCCTGTGATAAAAAGCCTTCTGTTTCAACCGCCAAACCTTTCACGGGAGAATTTGCAACCGTTTAGCACCATTTTTGAGTGAATTGCCAAAGGTCAGATTTTTTCAGAAATTGTGACCCCGGGGCTTAGGGATTTTTTCAAAAAATCTTTTTCCGCCGGTTTAGTTGTCGATTGCTGATTTCTTCTCCTGTGATAAAAAGCCTTCTGTTTCCTTCGCAAAAGCTTTCAGGGGAGCATTTGCAACATTTGGCATCATTTTTGAGTGAATTGCCAAAAGACAGATTTTTGCTGAAATTGTGACCCCGGGGCTTAGGGATTTTTTCAAAAAATATTCTTCCTCCGCTTAAGTTTTCGAGGGCTGATTTCTTGTCCTGTGATAAAAAGCCTTCTGTTTCGACCGCCAAACCTTTCACGGGAGCATTTGCAACCGTTTAGCACCATTTTTGAGTGAATTGCCAAAAGTCAGATTTTTGCTGAAATTGTGACCCCGGGGCTTAGGGATTTTTTCAAAAAATCTTTTTCCGCCGGTTAAGTTGTCGAGGGCTGATTTCTTCTCCTGTGATAAAAAGCCTTCGGTTTCGACCGCCAAACCTTTCACGGGAGCATTTGCAACCGTTTAGCACCATTTTTGAGTGAATTTCCAAAAGTCAGATTTTTGCTGAAATTGTGACCCCGGGGCTTAGGGATTTTTTCAAAAAATATTTTTCTGCCGGTTTAGTTGTCGAGGGCTGATTTCTTCTCCTGTGATAAAAAGCCTTCTGTTTCCTTCGCAAAAGCTTTCAGGGGAGCATTTGCAACAGTTTGGCATCATTTTTGAGTGAATTGCCAAAAGTCAGATTTTTGCTGAAACTGTGACCCCGGGGCTTAGGGATTTTTTCAAAAAATATTTTTCCGCCGCTTAAGTTTTTGAGGGCTGATTTCTTCTCCTGTGATAAAAAGCCTTCTGTTTCGACCGCCAAAACTCTCAGGGGAGCATTTGCAACCGTTTGGCACCATTTTTGATTGAATTGCCAAAAGTCATATTTTTTCAGAAATTGTGACCCCGGGGCTTAGGGATTTTTTCAAAAAAATCTTTTTCTGCCAGTTAAGTTGTCGAGGGCTGATTTCTTTTCCCCTGATAAAAAGCCTTCTGTTTCGACCTCGAAACCTCTCAGGGGAGCATTTGCAACCATTTGGCTCCATTTTTCACCCAGTTAAGTTGTCCATGGTTCATTTCTTGCTCTTTGATATAAAGCCTTTTTTGTTCGACGGCCAAACCTCTCACGGGAGCATTTGCAACCGTTTTGCACCATTTTTGAGTGAATTGCCGAAAGTCAGATTTTTGATGAAATTGTGACCCCGGGGCTTAGGGATTTTTTCAAAAAAATCTTTTTCTGCCAGTTAAGTTGTCGAGGGCTGATTTCTTTTCCCCTGATAAAAAGCCTTCTGTTTCGACCACCAAACCTCTCAGGGGAGCATTTGCAACCGTTTGGCTCCATTTTTCTGCCAGCTAAGTTGTCCATGGTTGATTTCTTGCTCTTTGATATGAAGCCTTCTTTTTTGACGGCCAAACCTCTCAGGGGAGCATTTGCAACCGTTTGGTACCATTTTTGAGTGAAATGCCGAAAGTCAGATTTTTGATGAAATTGTGACCCCGGGGCTTAGGGATTTTTTCAAAAAAATCTTTTTCTGCCGGTTAAGTTGTCGAGGGCTGATTTCTTTTCCTGTGATAAAAAGCCTTCTGTTTCGACCACCAAACCTCTCACGGGAGCATTTGCAACCGTTTTGCACCATTTTTGAGTGAAATGCCGAAAGACAGATTTTTGATGAAAATGTGACCCCGGGGCTTAGGGATTTTTTCAAAAAAATCTTTTTCTGTCAGTTAAGTTGTCGAGGGCTGATTTCTTCTCCTGTGATAAAAAGCCTTCTACTTCGACCGCCAAACCTTTCACGGGAGCATTTGCAAACGTTTAGCACCATTTTTGAGTGAATTGCCAAAAGTCAGATTTTTTCAGAAATTGTGACCCCGGGGCTTAGGGATTTTTTCAAAAAATATTTTTCTGCCGGTTTAGTTGTCGAGGGCTGATTTCTTCTCCTGTGATAAAAAGCCTTCTGTTTCCTTCGCAAAAGCTTTCAGGGGAGCATTTGCAACAGTTTGGCATCATTTTTGAGTGAATTGCCAAAAGTCAGATTTTTGCTGAAATTATGACCCCGGAGCTTAGGGATTTTTTCAAAAAATATTTTTCCGCCGCTTAAGTTTTTGAGGGCTGATTTCTTCTTCTGTGATAAAAAGCCTTCTTTTTCGACCGCCAAACCTTTCACGGGAGCATTTGCAATCGTATAGCACCATTTTTGATTGAATTGCCAAAAGTCATATTTTTTCAGAAATTGTGACCCCGGGGTTTAGGGATTTTTTCAAAAAATCTTTTTCCGCCGGTTAAGTTGTCGATGGCTGATTTCTTCTCCTGTGATAAAAAGCCTTCTATTTCGACCGCCAAACCTTTCACGGGAGCATTTGCAAACGTTTAGCACCATTTTTGAGTGAATTGCCAAAAGTCAGATTTTTCCTGAAATTGTGACCCCGGGGCTTAGGGATTTTTTCAAAAAATATTTTTCTGCCGGTTTAGTTGTCGACGGCTGATTTCTTCTCCTGTGATAAAAAGCCTTCTGTTTCGACCGCCAAACCTTTCACGGGAGCATTTGCAACAGTTTGGCATCATTTTTGAGTGATTTGCCAAAAGTCAGATTTTTGCTGAAATTGTGACCCCGGGGCTTAGGGATTTTTTCAAAAAATATTTTTCCGCCGCTTAAGTTTTCGAGGGCTGATTTCTTGTCCTGTGATAAAAAGCCTTCTGTTTCGTTCGCCAAACCTTTCACGGGAGCATTTGCAACCGTTTAGCACCATTTTTGAGTGAATTGCCAAAAGTCAGATTTTTGCTGAAATTGTGACCCCGGGGCTTAGGGATTTTTTCAAAAAATATTTTTCCGCCGGTTAAGTTGTCGAGGGCTGATTTCTTCTCCTGTGATAAAAAGCCTTCGGTTTCGACCGCCAAACCTTTCACGGGAGCATTTGCAACCGTTTAGCACCATTTTTGAGTGAATTGCCAAAAGTCAGATTTTTGCTGAAATTGTGACCCCGGGGCTTAGGGATGTTTTCAAAAAATCTTTTTCTGCCGGTTTAGTTGTCGAGGGCTGATTTCTTCTCCTGTGATAAAAAGCCTTCTGTTTCCTTCGAAAAAGCTTTCAGGGGAGCATTTGCAACAGTTTGGCATCATTTTTGAGTGAATTGTCAAAAGTCAGATTTTTGCTGAAACTGTGACCCCGGGGCTTAGGGATTTTTTCAAAAAATATTTTTCCGCCGCTTAAATTTTTGAGGGCTGATTTCTTCTCCTGTGATAAAAAGCCTTCTGTTTCGACCACCAAACCTTTCACGGGAGCATTTGCAAACGTTTAGCACCATTTTTGAGTGAATTGCCAAAAGTCAGATTTTTCCTGAAATTGTGACCCCGGGGCTTAGGGATTTTTTCAAAAAATCTTTTTCCGCCGGTTTAGTTGTCGATTGCTGATTTCTTCTCCTGTGATAAAAAGCCTTCTGTTTCCTTCGCAAAAGCTTTCAGGGGAGCATTTGCAACATTTGGCATCATTTTTGAGTGAATTGCCAAAAGACAGATTTTTGCTGAAATTGTGACCCCGGGGCTTAGGGATTTTTTCAAAAAATATTCTTCCTCCGCTTAAGTTTTCGAGGGCTGATTTCTTGTCCTGTGATAAAAAGCCTTCTGTTTCGACCGCCAAACCTTTCACGGGAGCATTTGCAACCGTTTAGCACCATTTTTGAGTGAATTGCCAAAAGTCAGATTTTTGCTGAAATTGTGACCCCGGGGCTTAGGGATTTTTTCAAAAAATCTTTTTCCGCCGGTTAAGTTGTCGAGGGCTGATTTCTTCTCCTGTGATAAAAAGCCTTCGGTTTCGACCGCCAAACCTTTCACGGGAGCATTTGCAACCGTTTAGCACCATTTTTGAGTGAATTGGCAAAAGTCAGATTTTTGCTGAAATTGTGACCCCGGGGCTTAGGGATTTTTTCAAAAAATATTTTTCTGCCGGTTTAGTTGTCGAGGGCTGATTTCTTCTCCTGTGATAAAAAGCCTTCTGTTTCCTTCGCAAAAGCTTTCAGGGGAGCATTTGCAACAGTTTGGCATCATTTTTGAGTGAATTGCCAAAAGTCAGATTTTTGCTGAAATTGTGACCCCGGGGCTTAGGGATTTTTTCAAAAAATATTTTTCCTCCGCTTAAGTTTTCGAGGGCTGATTTCTTGTCCTGTGATAAAAAGCCTTCTGTTTCGTTCGCCAAACCTTTCACGGGAGCATTTGCAACCGTTTAGCACCATTTTTGAGTGAATTGCCAAAAGTCAGATTTTTGCTGAAATTGTGACCCCGGGGCTTAGGGATTTTTTCAAAAAATATTTTTCTGCCGGTTTAGTTGTCGAGGGCTGATTTCTTCTCCTGTGATAAAAAGCCTTCTGTTTCCTTCGCAAAAGCTTTCAGGGGAGCATTTGCAACAGTTTGGCATCATTTTTGAGTGAATTGCCAAAAGTCAGATTTTTGCTGAAACTGTGACCCCGGGGCTTAGGGATTTTTTCAAAAAATATTTTTCCGCCGCTTAAATTTTTGAGGGCTGATTTCTTCTCCTGTGATAAAAAGCCTTCTGTTTCGACCGCCAAACCTTTCACGGGAGCATTTGCAAACGTTTAGCACCATTTTTGAGTGAATTGCCAAAAGTCAGATTTTTTCAGAAATTGTGACCCCGGGGCTTAGGGATTTTTTCAAAAAATATTTTTCTGCCGGTTTAGTTGTCGAGGGCTGATTTCTTCTCCTGTGATAAAAAGCCTTCTGTTTCCTTCGCAAAAGCTTTCAGGGGAGCATTTGCAACAGTTTGGCATCATTTTTGAGTGAATTGCCAAAAGTCAGATTTTTGCTGAAATTGTGACCCCGGGGCTTAGGGATTTTTTCAAAAAATATTTTTCCGCCGCTTAAGTTTTCGAGGGCTGATTTCTTGTCCTGTGATAAAAAGCCTTCTGTTTCCTTCGCAAAAGCTTTCAGGGGAGCATTTGCAACAGTTTGGCATCATTTTTGAGTGAATTGCCAAAAGTCAGATTTTTGCTGAAATTGTGACCCCGGGGCTTAGGGATTTTTTCAAAAAATATTTTTCCTCCGCTTAAGTTTTCAAGGGCTGATTTCTTGTCCTGTGATAAAAAGCCTTCTGTTTCGTTCGCCAAACCTTTCACGGGAGCATTTGCAACCGTTTAGCACCATTTTTGAGTGAATTGCCAAAAGTCAGATTTTTGCTGAAATTGTGACCCTGGGGCTTAGGGATTTTTTCAAAAAATATTTTTCCGCCGGTTAAGTTGTCGAGGGCTGATTTCTTCTCCTGTGATAAAAAGCCTTCGGTTTCGACCGCCAAACCTTTCACGGGAGCATTTGCAACAGTTTGGCATCATTTTTGAGTGAATTGCCAAAAGTCAGATTTTTGCTGAAACTGTGACCCCGGGGCTTAGGGATTTTTTCAAAAAATATTTTTCCGCCGCTTAAATTTTTGAGGGCTGATTTCCTCTCCTGTGATAAAAAGCCTTCTGTTTCGACCGCCAAACCTTTCACGGGAGCATTTGCAACCGTTTAGCACCATTTTTAAGTGAATTGCCAAAGGTCAGATTTTTTCAGAAATTGTGACCCCGGGGCTTAGGGATTTTTTCAAAAAATATTTTTCCGCCGGTTTAGTTGTCGATTGCTGATTTCTTCTCCTGTGATAAAAAGCCTTCTGTTTCCTTCGCAAAAGCTTTCAGGGGAGCATTTGCAACAGTTTGGCATCATTTTTGAGTGAATTGCCAAAAGTCAGATTTTTGCTGAAACTGTGACCCCGGGGCTTAGGGATTTTTTCAAAAAATATTTTTCCGCCGCTTAAATTTTCGAGGGCTGATTTCTTCTCCTGTGATAAAAAGCCTTCTGTTTCAACCGCCAAACCTTTCACGGGAGAATTTGCAACCGTTTAGCACCATTTTTGAGTGAATTGCCAAAGGTCAGATTTTTTCAGAAATTGTGACCCCGGGGCTTAGGGATTTTTTCAAAAAATATTTTTCTGCCGGTTTAGTTGTCGAGGGCTGATTTCTTCTCCTGTGATAAAAAGCCTTCTGTTTCGACCGCCAAACCTTTCACGGGAGCATTTGCAACCGTTTAGCACCATTTTTGAGTGAATTGCCAAAGGTCAGATTTTTTCAGAAATTGTGACCCCGGGGCTTAGGGATTTTTTCAAAAAATCTTTTTCCGCCGGTTTAGTTGTCGATTGCTGATTTCTTCTCCTGTGATAAAAAGCCTTCTGTTTCCTTCGCAAAAGCTTTCACGGGAGCATTTGCAACCGTTTAGCACCATTTTTGAGTGAATTGCCAAAGGTCAGATTTTTTCAGAAATTGTGACCCCGGGGCTTAGGGATTTTTTCAAAAAATATTTTTCTGCCGGTTTAGTTGTCGAGGGCTGATTTCTTCTCCTGTGATAAAAAGCCTTCTGTTTCGACCGCCAAACCTTTCACGGGAGCATTTGCAACCGTTTAGCACCATTTTTGAGTGAATTGCCAAAGGTCAGATTTTTTCAGAAATTGTGACCCCGGGGCTTAGGGATTTTTTCAAAAAATCTTTTTCCGCCGGTTTAGTTGTCGATTGCTGATTTCTTCTCCTGTGATAAAAAGCCTTCTGTTTCCTTCGCAAAAGCTTTCAGGGGAGCATTTGCAACAGTTTGGCATCATTTTTGAGTGAATTGCCAAAAGTCAGATTTTTGCTGAAACTGTGACCCCGGGGCTTAGGGATTTTTTCAAAAAATATTTTTCCGCCGCTTAAATTTTTGAGGGCTGATTTCTTCTCCTGTGATAAAAAGCCTTCTGTTTCAACCGCCAAACCTTTCACGGGAGAATTTGCAACCGTTTAGCACCATTTTTGAGTGAATTGCCAAAGGTCAGATTTTTTCAGAAATTGTGACCCCGGGGCTTAGGGATTTTTTCAAAAAATCTTTTTCCGCCGGTTTAGTTGTCGATTGCTGATTTCTTCTCCTGTGATAAAAAGCCTTCTGTTTCCTTCGCAAAAGCTTTCAGGGGAGCATTTGCAACATTTGGCATCATTTTTGAGTGAATTGCCAAAAGACAGATTTTTGCTGAAATTGTGACCCCGGGGCTTAGGGATTTTTTCAAAAAATATTCTTCCTCCGCTTAAGTTTTCGAGGGCTGATTTCTTGTCCTGTGATAAAAAGCCTTCTGTTTCGACCGCCAAACCTTTCACGGGAGCATTTGCAACCGTTTAGCACCATTTTTGAGTGAATTGCCAAAAGTCAGATTTTTGCTGAAATTGTGACCCCGGGGCTTAGGGATTTTTTCAAAAAATCTTTTTCCGCCGGTTAAGTTGTCGAGGGCTGATTTCTTCTCCTGTGATAAAAAGCCTTCGGTTTCGACCGCCAAACCTTTCACGGGAGCATTTGCAACCGTTTAGCACCATTTTTGAGTGAATTGCCAAAAGTCAGATTTTTGCTGAAATTGTGACCCCGGGGCTTAGGGATTTTTTCAAAAAATATTTTTCTGCCGGTTTAGTTGTCGAGGGCTGATTTCTTCTCCTGTGATAAAAAGCCTTCTGTTTCCTTCGCAAAAGCTTTCAGGGGAGCATTTGCAACAGTTTGGCATCATTTTTGAGTGAATTGCCAAAAGTCAGATTTTTGCTGAAACTGTGACCCCGGGGCTTAGGGATTTTTTCAAAAAATATTTTTCCGCCGCTTAAGTTTTTGAGGGCTGATTTCTTCTCCTGTGATAAAAAGCCTTCTGTTTCGACCGCCAAAACTCTCAGGGGAGCATTTGCAACCGTTTGGCACCATATTTGATTGAATTGCCAAAAGTCAGATTTTTTCAGAAATTGTGACCCCGGGGCTTAGGGATTTTTTCAAAAAAATCTTTTTCTGCCAGTTAAGTTGTCGAGGGCTGATTTCTTTTCCCCTGATAAAAAGCCTTCTGTTTCGACCTCGAAACCTCTCAGGGGAGCATTTGCAACCATTTGGCTCCATTTTTCACCCAGTTAAGTTGTCCATGGTTCATTTCTTGCTCTTTGATATAAAGCCTTTTTTGTTCGACGGCCAAACCTCTCACGGGAGCATTTGCAACCGTTTTGCACCATTTTTGAGTGAATTGCCGAAAGTCAGATTTTTGATGAAATTGTGACCCCGGGGCTTAGGGATTTTTTCAAAAAAATCTTTTTCTGCCAGTTAAGTTGTCGAGGGCTGATTTCTTTTCCCCTGATAAAAAGCCTTCTGTTTCGACCACCAAACCTCTCAGGGGAGCATTTGCAACCGTTTGGCTCCATTTTTCTGCCAGCTAAGTTGTCCATGGTTGATTTCTTGCTCTTTGATATGAAGCCTTCTTTTTCGACGGCCAAACCTCTCAGGGGAGCATTTGCAACCGTTTGGTACCATTTTTGAGTGAAATGCCGAAAGTCAGATTTTTGATGAAATTGTGACCCCGGGGCTTAGGGATTTTTTCAAAAAAATCTTTTTCTGCCGGTTAAGTTGTCGAGGGCTGATTTCTTTTCCTGTGATAAAAAGCCTTCTGTTTCGACCACCAAACCTCTCACGGGAGCATTTGCAACCGTTTTGCACCATTTTTGAGTGAAATGCCGAAAGACAGATTTTTGATGAAAATGTGACCCCGGGGCTTAGGGATTTTTTCAAAAAAATCTTTTTCTGTCAGTTAAGTTGTCGAGGGCTGATTTCTTCTCCTGTGATAAAAAGCCTTCTACTTCGACCGCCAAACCTTTCACGGGAGCATTTGCAAACGTTTAGCACCATTTTTGAGTGAATTGCCAAAAGTCAGATTTTTTCAGAAATTGTGACCCCGGGGCTTAGGGATTTTTTCAAAAAATATTTTTCTGCCGGTTTAGTTGTCGAGGGCTGATTTCTTCTCCTGTGATAAAAAGCCTTCTGTTTCCTTCGCAAAAGCTTTCAGGGGAGCATTTGCAACAGTTTGGCATCATTTTTGAGTGAATTGCCAAAAGTCAGATTTTTGCTGAAATTGTGACCCCGGGCCTTAGGGATTTTTACAAAAAATCTTTTTCCGCCGGTCAAGTTGTTGAGGGCTGATTTCTTCTCCTGTGATAAAAAGCCTTCTGTTTCGACGGCCAAACCTTTCACGGGAGCATTTGAAACCGTTTAGCACCATTTTTGAGTGAATTGCCAAAAGTCAGATTTTTTCAGAAATTGTGACCCCGGAGCTTTGGGATTTTTTCAAAAAATCTTTTTCCGCCGGTTTAGTTGTCGAGTGCTGATTTCTTCTCCTGTGATAAAAAGCCTTCTGTTTCGACCGCCAAACGTTTCACGGGAGCAATTGCAACCGTTTAGCACCATTTTTGAGTGAATTGCCGAAAGTAAGATTTTTGATGAAATTGTGACCCCGGGGCTTAGGGATTTTTTCAAAAAAATCTTTTTCTGCCCGTTAAGTTGTTGAGGGCTGATTTCTTTTCCCGTGATTAAAAGCCTTCTGTTTCGACCGCCAAACCTCTCAGGGGAGCATTTGCAACCGTTTGGCACCATTTTTGAGTGAAATGCCGAAAGTCAGATTTTTGATGAAATTGTGACCCCGGGGCTTAGGGATTTTTTCAAAAAAATCTTTTTCTGCCAGTTAAGTTGTCGAGGGCTGATTTCTTTTCCCCTGATAAAAAGCCTTCTGTTTCGACCTCGAAACCTCTCAGGGGAGCATTTGCAACCATTTGGCTCCATTTTTCACCTAGTTAAGTTGTCCATGGTTGATTTCTTGCTCTTTGATATAAAGCCTTTTTTTTTCGACGGCCAAACCTCTCAGGGGAGCATTTGCAACCGTTTGGCACCATTTTTGAGTGAATTGCCGAAAGTCAGATTTTTGATGAAATTAGGGATTTTTTCAAAAAAATCTTTTTCTGCCGGTTAAGTTGTCGAGGGCTGATTTCTTTCCCCGTGATTAATAGCCTTCTGTTTCGACCGCCAAACCTCTCAGGGGAGCATTTGCAACCGTTTGGCACCATTTTTGAGTGAAATGCCGAAAGTCAGATTTTTGATGAAATTGTGACCCCGGGGCTTACGGATTTTTTCAAGAAAATTTTTTTCTGCCGGTTAAGTTGTCGAGGGCTGATTTCTTTTCCCCTGATAAAAAGCCTTCTGTTTCGCCCACCAAACCTCTCAGGGGAGCATTTGCAACCGTTTGGCACCATTTTTCTGCTGGTTAAGTTATCCATGGTTGATTTCTTGTTCTGTGATATAAAGCCTTCTTTTTCGACGGCCAAACCTCTCAGGGGAGCATTTGCAGCCGTTTGGCACCATTTTTGAGTGAAATGCCGAAAGTCAGGTTTTTGATGAAATTGTGACCCCGGGGCTTAGGGATTTTTTGAAAAAATCTTTTTCCGCCGGTTAAGTTGTCGAGGGCTGATTTCTTCTCCTGTGATAAAAAGCCTTCTGTTTCGACCGCCAAACCTTTCACGGGAGCATTTGCAACCGTTTAGCACCATTTTTGAGTGAATTTCCAAAAGTCAGATTTTTGCTGAAACTGTGACCCCGGGGCTTAGGGATTTTTTCAAAAAATATTTTTCCGGCGCTTAAGTTTTCGAGGGCTGATTTCTTGTCCTGTGATAAAAAGCCTTCTGTTTCGACCGCCAAACCTTTCACAGGAGCATTTGCAACCGTTTAGCACCATTTTTGAGTGAATTGCCAAAAGTCAGATTTTTTCAGAAATTGTGACCCCGGGGCTTAGGGATTTTTTCAAAAAATATTTTTCCGCCGGTTAAGTTGTCGATGGCTGATTTCTTCTCCTGTGATAAAAAGCCTTCTATGTCGACCGCCAAACCTTTCACGGGAGCATTTGCAAACGTTTAGCACCATTTTTGAGTGAATTGCCAAAAGTCAGATTTTTTCAGAAATTGTGACCCCGGGGCTTAGGGATTTTTTCAAAAAATATTTTTCTGCCGGTTTAGTTGTCGAGGGCTGATTTCTTCTCCTGTGATAAAAAGCCTTCTGTTTCCTTCGCAAAAGCTTTCAGGGGAGCATTTGCAACAGTTTGGCATCATTTTTGAGTGAATTGCCAAAAGTCAGATTTTTGCTGAAATTGTGACCCCGGGGCTTAGGGATTTTTTCAAAAAATCTTTTTCCGCCGGTTAAGTTGTCGAGGGCTGATTTCTTGTCCTGTGATAAAAAGCCTTCTGTTTCGACCGCCAAACCTTTCACGGGAGCATTTACAACCGTTTAGCACCATTTTTGAGTGAATTTCCAAAAGTCAGATTTTTGCTGAAACTGTGACCCCGGGGCTTAGGGATTTTTTCAAAAAATATTTTTCCGCCGCTTAAATTTTTGAGGGCTGATTTCTTCTCCTGTGATAAAAAGCCTTCTGTTTCAACCGCCAAACCTTTCACGGGAGAATTTGCAACCGTTTAGCACCATTTTTGAGTGAATTGCCAAAGGTCAGATTTTTGCTGAAATTGTGACCCCGGGGCTTAGGGATTTTTTCAAAAAATATTTTTCTGCCGGTTTAGTTGTCGAGGGCTGATTTCTTCTCCTGTGATAAAAAGCCTTCTGTTTCCTTCGCAAAAGCTTTCAGGGGAGCATTTGCAACAGTTTGGCATCATTTTTGAGTGAATTGCCAAAAGTCAGATTTTTGCTGAAATTGTGACCCCGGGGCTTAGGGATTTTTTCAAAAAATATTTTTCCTCCGCTTAAGTTTTCGAGGGCTGATTTCTTGTCCTGTGATAAAAAGCCTTCTGTTTCGTTCGCCAAACCTTTCACGGGAGCATTTGCAACCGTTTAGCACCATTTTTGAGTGAATTGCCAAAAGTCAGATTTTTGCTGAAATTGTGACCCCGGGGCTTAGGGATTTTTTCAAAAAATATTTTTCTGCCGGTTTAGTTGTCGAGGGCTGATTTCTTCTCCTGTGATAAAAAGCCTTCTGTTTCCTTCGCAAAAGCTTTCAGGGGAGCATTTGCAACAGTTTGGCATCATTTTTGAGTGAATTGCCAAAAGTCAGATTTTTGCTGAAACTGTGACCCCGGGGCTTAGGGATTTTTTCAAAAAATATTTTTCCGCCGCTTAAATTTTTGAGGGCTGATTTCTTCTCCTGTGATAAAAAGCCTTCTGTTTCGACCGCCAAACCTTTCACGGGAGCATTTGCAAACGTTTAGCACCATTTTTGAGTGAATTGCCAAAAGTCAGATTTTTTCAGAAATTGTGACCCCGGGGCTTAGGGATTTTTTCAAAAAATATTTTTCTGCCGGTTTAGTTGTCGAGGGCTGATTTCTTCTCCTGTGATAAAAAGCCTTCTGTTTCCTTCGCAAAAGCTTTCAGGGGAGCATTTGCAACAGTTTGGCATCATTTTTGAGTGAATTGCCAAAAGTCAGATTTTTGCTGAAATTGTGACCCCGGGGCTTAGGGATTTTTTCAAAAAATATTTTTCCGCATCTTAAGTTTTCGAGGGCTGATTTCTTGTCCTGTGATAAAAAGCCTTCTGTTTCCTTCGCAAAAGCTTTCAGGGGAGCATTTGCAACAGTTTGGCATCATTTTTGAGTGAATTGCCAAAAGTCAGATTTTTGCTGAAATTGTGACCCCGGGGCTTAGGGATTTTTTCAAAAAATATTTTTCCTCCGCTTAAGTTTTCAAGGGCTGATTTCTTGTCCTGTGATAAAAAGCCTTCTGTTTCGTTCGCCAAACCTTTCACGGGAGCATTTGCAACCGTTTAGCACCATTTTTGAGTGAATTGCCAAAAGTCAGATTTTTGCTGAAATTGTGACCCTGGGGCTTAGGGATTTTTTCAAAAAATATTTTTCCGCCGGTTAAGTTGTCGAGGGCTGATTTCTTCTCCTGTGATAAAAAGCCTTCGGTTTCGACCGCCAAACCTTTCACGGGAGCATTTGCAACAGTTTGGCATCATTTTTGAGTGAATTGCCAAAAGTCAGATTTTTGCTGAAACTGTGACCCCGGGGCTTAGGGATTTTTTCAAAAAATATTTTTCCGCCGCTTAAATTTTTGAGGGCTGATTTCCTCTCCTGTGATAAAAAGCCTTCTGTTTCGACCGCCAAACCTTTCACGGGAGCATTTGCAACCGTTTAGCACCATTTTTAAGTGAATTGCCAAAGGTCAGATTTTTTCAGAAATTGTGACCCCGGGGCTTAGGGATTTTTTCAAAAAATATTTTTCCGCCGGTTTAGTTGTCGATTGCTGATTTCTTCTCCTGTGATAAAAAGCCTTCTGTTTCCTTCGCAAAAGCTTTCAGGGGAGCATTTGCAACAGTTTGGCATCATTTTTGAGTGAATTGCCAAAAGTCAGATTTTTGCTGAAACTGTGACCCCGGGGCTTAGGGATTTTTTCAAAAAATATTTTTCCGCCGCTTAAATTTTCGAGGGCTGATTTCTTCTCCTGTGATAAAAAGCCTTCTGTTTCAACCGCCAAACCTTTCACGGGAGAATTTGCAACCGTTTAGCACCATTTTTGAGTGAATTGCCAAAGGTCAGATTTTTTCAGAAATTGTGACCCCGGGGCTTAGGGATTTTTTCAAAAAATATTTTTCTGCCGGTTTAGTTGTCGAGGGCTGATTTCTTCTCCTGTGATAAAAAGCCTTCTGTTTCGACCGCCAAACCTTTCACGGGAGCATTTGCAACCGTTTAGCACCATTTTTGAGTGAATTGCCAAAGGTCAGATTTTTTCAGAAATTGTGACCCCGGGGCTTAGGGATTTTTTCAAAAAATCTTTTTCCGCCGGTTTAGTTGTCGATTGCTGATTTCTTCTCCTGTGATAAAAAGCCTTCTGTTTCCTTCGCAAAAGCTTTCACGGGAGCATTTGCAACCGTTTAGCACCATTTTTGAGTGAATTGCCAAAGGTCAGATTTTTTCAGAAATTGTGACCCCGGGGCTTAGGGATTTTTTCAAAAAATATTTTTCTGCCGGTTTAGTTGTCGAGGGCTGATTTCTTCTCCTGTGATAAAAAGCCTTCTGTTTCGACCGCCAAACCTTTCACGGGAGCATTTGCAACCGTTTAGCACCATTTTTGAGTGAATTGCCAAAGGTCAGATTTTTTCAGAAATTGTGACCCCGGGGCTTAGGGATTTTTTCAAAAAATCTTTTTCCGCCGGTTTAGTTGTCGATTGCTGATTTCTTCTCCTGTGATAAAAAGCCTTCTGTTTCCTTCGCAAAAGCTTTCAGGGGAGCATTTGCAACAGTTTGGCATCATTTTTGAGTGAATTGCCAAAAGTCAGATTTTTGCTGAAACTGTGACCCCGGGGCTTAGGGATTTTTTCAAAAAATATTTTTCCGCCGCTTAAATTTTTGAGGGCTGATTTCTTCTCCTGTGATAAAAAGCCTTCTGTTTCAACCGCCAAACCTTTCACGGGAGAATTTGCAACCGTTTAGCACCATTTTTGAGTGAATTGCCAAAGGTCAGATTTTTTCAGAAATTGTGACCCCGGGGCTTAGGGATTTTTTCAAAAAATCTTTTTCCGCCGGTTTAGTTGTCGATTGCTGATTTCTTCTCCTGTGATAAAAAGCCTTCTGTTTCCTTCGCAAAAGCTTTCAGGGGAGCATTTGCAACATTTGGCATCATTTTTGAGTGAATTGCCAAAAGACAGATTTTTGCTGAAATTGTGACCCCGGGGCTTAGGGATTTTTTCAAAAAATATTCTTCCTCCGCTTAAGTTTTCGAGGGCTGATTTCTTGTCCTGTGATAAAAAGCCTTCTGTTTCGACCGCCAAACCTTTCACGGGAGCATTTGCAACCGTTTAGCACCATTTTTGAGTGAATTGCCAAAAGTCAGATTTTTGCTGAAATTGTGACCCCGGGGCTTAGGGATTTTTTCAAAAAATCTTTTTCCGCCGGTTAAGTTGTCGAGGGCTGATTTCTTCTCCTGTGATAAAAAGCCTTCGGTTTCGACCGCCAAACCTTTCACGGGAGCATTTGCAACCGTTTAGCACCATTTTTGAGTGAATTGCCAAAAGTCAGATTTTTGCTGAAATTGTGACCCCGGGGCTTAGGGATTTTTTCAAAAAATATTTTTCTGCCGGTTTAGTTGTCGAGGGCTGATTTCTTCTCCTGTGATAAAAAGCCTTCTGTTTCCTTCGCAAAAGCTTTCAGGGGAGCATTTGCAACAGTTTGGCATCATTTTTGAGTGAATTGCCAAAAGTCAGATTTTTGCTGAAACTGTGACCCCGGGGCTTAGGGATTTTTTCAAAAAATATTTTTCCGCCGCTTAAGTTTTTGAGGGCTGATTTCTTCTCCTGTGATAAAAAGCCTTCTGTTTCGACCGCCAAAACTCTCAGGGGAGCATTTGCAACCGTTTGGCACCATATTTGATTGAATTGCCAAAAGTCAGATTTTTTCAGAAATTGTGACCCCGGGGCTTAGGGATTTTTTCAAAAAAATCTTTTTCTGCCAGTTAAGTTGTCGAGGGCTGATTTCTTTTCCCCTGATAAAAAGCCTTCTGTTTCGACCTCGAAACCTCTCAGGGGAGCATTTGCAACCATTTGGCTCCATTTTTCACCCAGTTAAGTTGTCCATGGTTCATTTCTTGCTCTTTGATATAAAGCCTTTTTTGTTCGACGGCCAAACCTCTCACGGGAGCATTTGCAACCGTTTTGCACCATTTTTGAGTGAATTGCCGAAAGTCAGATTTTTGATGAAATTGTGACCCCGGGGCTTAGGGATTTTTTCAAAAAAATCTTTTTCTGCCAGTTAAGTTGTCGAGGGCTGATTTCTTTTCCCCTGATAAAAAGCCTTCTGTTTCGACCACCAAACCTCTCAGGGGAGCATTTGCAACCGTTTGGCTCCATTTTTCTGCCAGCTAAGTTGTCCATGGTTGATTTCTTGCTCTTTGATATGAAGCCTTCTTTTTCGACGGCCAAACCTCTCAGGGGAGCATTTGCAACCGTTTGGTACCATTTTTGAGTGAAATGCCGAAAGTCAGATTTTTGATGAAATTGTGACCCCGGGGCTTAGGGATTTTTTCAAAAAAATCTTTTTCTGCCGGTTAAGTTGTCGAGGGCTGATTTCTTTTCCTGTGATAAAAAGCCTTCTGTTTCGACCACCAAACCTCTCACGGGAGCATTTGCAACCGTTTTGCACCATTTTTGAGTGAAATGCCGAAAGACAGATTTTTGATGAAAATGTGACCCCGGGGCTTAGGGATTTTTTCAAAAAAATCTTTTTCTGTCAGTTAAGTTGTCGAGGGCTGATTTCTTCTCCTGTGATAAAAAGCCTTCTACTTCGACCGCCAAACCTTTCACGGGAGCATTTGCAAACGTTTAGCACCATTTTTGAGTGAATTGCCAAAAGTCAGATTTTTTCAGAAATTGTGACCCCGGGGCTTAGGGATTTTTTCAAAAAATATTTTTCTGCCGGTTTAGTTGTCGAGGGCTGATTTCTTCTCCTGTGATAAAAAGCCTTCTGTTTCCTTCGCAAAAGCTTTCAGGGGAGCATTTGCAACAGTTTGGCATCATTTTTGAGTGAATTGCCAAAAGTCAGATTTTTGCTGAAATTGTGACCCCGGGCCTTAGGGATTTTTACAAAAAATCTTTTTCCGCCGGTCAAGTTGTTGAGGGCTGATTTCTTCTCCTGTGATAAAAAGCCTTCTGTTTCGACGGCCAAACCTTTCACGGGAGCATTTGAAACCGTTTAGCACCATTTTTGAGTGAATTGCCAAAAGTCAGATTTTTTCAGAAATTGTGACCCCGGAGCTTTGGGATTTTTTCAAAAAATCTTTTTCCGCCGGTTTAGTTGTCGAGTGCTGATTTCTTCTCCTGTGATAAAAAGCCTTCTGTTTCGACCGCCAAACGTTTCACGGGAGCAATTGCAACCGTTTAGCACCATTTTTGAGTGAATTGCCGAAAGTAAGATTTTTGATGAAATTGTGACCCCGGGGCTTAGGGATTTTTTCAAAAAAATCTTTTTCTGCCCGTTAAGTTGTTGAGGGCTGATTTCTTTTCCCGTGATTAAAAGCCTTCTGTTTCGACCGCCAAACCTCTCAGGGGAGCATTTGCAACCGTTTGGCACCATTTTTGAGTGAAATGCCGAAAGTCAGATTTTTGATGAAATTGTGACCCCGGGGCTTAGGGATTTTTTCAAAAAAATCTTTTTCTGCCAGTTAAGTTGTCGAGGGCTGATTTCTTTTCCCCTGATAAAAAGCCTTCTGTTTCGACCTCGAAACCTCTCAGGGGAGCATTTGCAACCATTTGGCTCCATTTTTCACCTAGTTAAGTTGTCCATGGTTGATTTCTTGCTCTTTGATATAAAGCCTTTTTTTTTCGACGGCCAAACCTCTCAGGGGAGCATTTGCAACCGTTTGGCACCATTTTTGAGTGAATTGCCGAAAGTCAGATTTTTGATGAAATTAGGGATTTTTTCAAAAAAATCTTTTTCTGCCGGTTAAGTTGTCGAGGGCTGATTTCTTTCCCCGTGATTAATAGCCTTCTGTTTCGACCGCCAAACCTCTCAGGGGAGCATTTGCAACCGTTTGGCACCATTTTTGAGTGAAATGCCGAAAGTCAGATTTTTGATGAAATTGTGACCCCGGGGCTTACGGATTTTTTCAAGAAAATTTTTTTCTGCCGGTTAAGTTGTCGAGGGCTGATTTCTTTTCCCCTGATAAAAAGCCTTCTGTTTCGCCCACCAAACCTCTCAGGGGAGCATTTGCAACCGTTTGGCACCATTTTTCTGCTGGTTAAGTTATCCATGGTTGATTTCTTGTTCTGTGATATAAAGCCTTCTTTTTCGACGGCCAAACCTCTCAGGGGAGCATTTGCAGCCGTTTGGCACCATTTTTGAGTGAAATGCCGAAAGTCAGGTTTTTGATGAAATTGTGACCCCGGGGCTTAGGGATTTTTTCAAAAAATCTTTTTCCGCCGGTTAAGTTGTCGAGGGCTGATTTCTTCTCCTGTGATAAAAAGCCTTCTGTTTCGACCGCCAAACCTTTCACGGGAGCATTTGCAACCGTTTAGCACCATTTTTGAGTGAATTTCCAAAAGTCAGATTTTTGCTGAAACTGTGACCCCGGGGCTTAGGGATTTTTTCAAAAAATATTTTTCCGGCGCTTAAGTTTTCGAGGGCTGATTTCTTGTCCTGTGATAAAAAGCCTTCTGTTTCGACCGCCAAACCTTTCACAGGAGCATTTGCAACCGTTTAGCACCATTTTTGAGTGAATTGCCAAAAGTCAGATTTTTTCAGAAATTGTGACCCCGGGGCTTAGGGATTTTTTCAAAAAATATTTTTCCGCCGGTTAAGTTGTCGAGGGCTGATTTCTTCTCCTGTGATAAAAAGCCTTCTGTTTCCTTCGCAAAAGCTTTCAGGGGAGCATTTGCAACAGTTTGGCATCATTTTTGAGTGAATTGCCAAAAGTCAGATTTTTGCTGAAATTGTGACCCCGGGGCTTAGGGATTTTTTCAAAAAATCTTTTTCCGCCGGTTAAGTTGTCGAGGGCTGATTTCTTGTCCTGTGATAAAAAGCCTTCTGTTTCGACCGCCAAACCTTTCACGGGAGCATTTACAACCGTTTAGCACCATTTTTGAGTGAATTTCCAAAAGTCAGATTTTTGCTGAAACTGTGACCCCGGGGCTTAGGGATTTTTTCAAAAAATATTTTTCCGCCGGTTAAGTTGTCGAGGGCTGATTTCTTCTCCTGTGATAAAAAGCCTTCTGTTTCGACCGCCAAACGTTTCACGGGAGCAATTACAACCGTTTAGCACCATTTTTGAGTGAATTGCCGAAAGTAAGATTTTTGATGAAATTGTGACCCCGGGGCTTAGGGATTTTTTCAAAAAAATCTTTTTCTGCCCGTTAAGTTGTTGAGGGCTGATTTCTTTTCCCGTGATTAAAAGCCTTCTGTTTCGACCACCAAACCTCTCAGGGGAGCATTTGCAACCGTTTGGCACCATTTTTGAGTGAAATGCCCAAAGTCAGCTTTTTGATGAAATTTTGACCCCGGGGCTTAGGGATTTTTTTAAAAAAATCTTTTTCTGCCGGTTAAGTTGTCGAGGGCTGATTTCTTTTCCCGTGATAAAAAGCCTTCTGTTTCGACCTCGAAACCTCTCAGGGGAGCATTTGCAACCATTTGGCTCCATTTTTCACCCAGTTAAGTAGTCCATGGTTGATTTCTTGCTCTTTGATATAAAGCCTTTTTTTTTCGACGGCCAAACCTCTCAGGGGAGCATTTGCAACCGTTCGGCACCATTTTTGAGTGAATTGCCGAAAGTCAGATTTTTGATGAAATTAGGGATTTTTTCAAAAAAATCTTTTTCTGCCGGTTAAGTTGTCGAGGGCTGATTTCTTTCCCCGTGATTAATAGCCTTCTGTTTCGACCGCCAAACCTCTCAGGGGAGCATTTGCAACCGTTTGGCACCATTTTTGAGTGAAATGCCGAAAGTCTGATTTTTGATGAAATTGTGACCCCGGGGCTTACGGATTTTTTCAAGAAAATCTTTTTCTGCCGGTTAAGTTGTCGAGGGCTGATTTCTTTTCCCCTGATAAAAAGCCTTCTGTTTCGACCACCAAACCTCTCAGGGGAGCATTTGCAACCGTTTGGCACCATTTTTCTGCTGGTTAAGTTATCCATGGTTGATTTCTTGTTCTGTGATATAAAGCCTTCTTTTTCGACGGCCAAACCTCTCAGGGGAGCATTTGCAACCGTTTGGCACCATTTTTGAGTGAATTGCCGAAAGTCAGATTTTTGATGAAATTGTGACCCCGGGCCTTAGGGATTTTTTCAAAAAAATCTTTTTCTGCCGGTTAAGTTGTCGAGGGCTGATTTCTTTTCCCGTGATTAAAAGCCTTCTGTTTTGACCGCTAAACCTCTCAGGGGAGCATTTGTAACCGTTTTGCACCATTTTTGAGTGAAATGCCGAAAGTCAGCTTTTTGATGAAATTGTGACCCCGGGGCTTAGGGATTTTTTCAAAAAAATCTTTTTCTGCCGGTTAAGTTGTCTTGGGCTGATTTCTTTTCCCGTGATAAAAAGCCTTCTGTCTGGAGGGCCAAAACTCTCAGGGGAGCATTTGCAACCGTTTGGCACCATTTTTGAGTGAATTGCCGAAAGTCAGATTTTTGATGAAATTGTGACGCCGGGGCTGAGGGATTTTTTCAAAAAAATCTTTTTCTGCCAGTTAAGTTGTCGAGGGCTGATTTCTTTTCCCCTGATAAAAAGCCTTCTGTTTCGACCTCGAAACCTCTCAGGGGAGCATTTGCAACCATTTGGCTCCATTTTTCACCCTGTTAAGTTGTCCATGGTTCATTTCTTGCTCTTTGATATAAAGCCTTTTTTTTCGACGGCCAAACCTCTCACGGGAGCATTTGCAACCGTTTTGCACCATTTTTGAGTGAATTGCCGAAAGTCAGATTTTTGATGAAATTGTGACCCCGGGGCTTAGGGATTTTTTCAAAAAAATCTTTTTCTGCCAGTTAAGTTGTCGAGGGCTGATTTCTTTTCCCCTGATAAAAAGCCTTCTGTTTCGACCACCAAACCTCTCAGGGCAGCATTTGCAACCGTTTGGCTCCATTTTTCTGCCAGCTAAGTTGTCCATGGTTGATTTCTTGCTCTTTGATATAAAGCCTTCTTTTTCGACGGCCAAACCTCTCAGGGGAGCATTTGCAACCGTTTGGCACCATTTTTGAGTGAAATGCCGAAAGTCAGATTTTTGATGAAATTGTGACCCCGGGGCTTAGGGATTTTTTCAAAAAATATTTTTCTGCCGGTTTATTTGTCGAGGGCTGATTTCTTCTCCTGTGATAAAAAGCCTTCTGTTTCCTTCGCAAAAGCTTTCAGGGGAGCATTTGCAACAGTTTGGCATCATTTTTGAGTGAATTGCCAAAAGTCAGATTTTTGCTGAAATTGTGACGCCGGGGCTGAGGGATTTTTTCAAAAAAATCTTTTTCTGCCAGTTAAGTTGTCGAGGGCTGATTTCTTTTCCCCTGATAAAAAGCCTTCTGTTTCGACCTCGAAACCTCTCAGGGGAGCATTTGCAACCATTTGGCTCCATTTTTCACCCAGTTAAGTTGTCCATGGTTCATTTCTTGCTCTTTGATATAAAGCCTTTTTTTTCGACGGCCAAAGCTCTCACGGGAGCATTTGCAACCGTTTTGCACCATTTTTGAGTGAATTGCTGAAAGTCAGATTTTTGATGAAATTGTGACCCCGGGGCTTAGGGATTTTTTCAAAAAAATCCTTTTCTGCCAGTTAAGTTGTCGAGGGCTGATTTCTTTTCCCCTGATAAAAAGCCTACTGTTTCGACCACCAAACCTCTCAGGGGAGCATTTGCAACCGTTTGGCTCCATTTTTGAGTGAAATGCCGAAAGTCAGATTTTTGATGAAAATGTGACCCCGGGGCTTAGGGATTTTTTCAAAAAAATCTTTTTCTGTCAGTTAAGTTGTCGAGGGCTGATTTCTTCTCCTGTGATAAAAAGCCTTCTACTTCGACCGCCAAACCTTTCACGGGAGCATTTGCAAACGTTTGGCACCATTTTTGAGTGAATTGCCAAAAGTCAGATTTTTTCAGAAATTGTGACCCCGGGGCTTAGGGATTTTTTCAAAAAATATTTTTCTGCCGGTTTAGTTGTCGAGGGCTGATTTCTTCTCCTGTGATAAAAAGCCTTCTGTTTCCTTCGCAAAAGCTTTCAGGGGAGCATTTGCAACAGTTTGGCATCATTTTTGAGTGAATTGCCAAAAGTCAGATTTTTGCTGAAATTGTGACCCCGGGCCTTAGGGATTTTTACAAAAAATATTTTTCCGCCGCTTAAGTTTTCGAGGGCTGATTTCTTGTCCTGTGATAAAAAGCCTTCTGTTTCGACCGCCAAACCTTTCACGGGAGCATTTGAAACCGTTTAGCACAATTTTTAAGTAAATTGCCAAAAGTCAGATTTTTGCTGAAATTGTGACCCCGGGGCTTAGGGATTTTTTCAAAAAATCTTTTTCCGCCGGTCAAGTTGTTGAGGGCTGATTTCTTCTCCTGTGATAAAAAGCCTTCTGTTTCGACCGCCAAACGTTTCACGGTAGCAATTGCAACCGTTTAGCACCATTTTTGAGTGAATTGCCGAAAGTAAGATTTTTGATGAAATTGTGACCCCGGGGCTTAGGGATTTTTTCAAAAAAATCTTTTTCTGCCCGTTAAGTTGTTGAGGGCTGATTTCTTTTCCCGTGATTAAAAGCCTTCTGTTTCGACCGCCAAACCTCTCAGGGGAGCATTTGCAACCGTTTGGCACCATTTTTGAGTGAAATGCCAAAAGTCAGATTTTTGATGAAATTTTGACCCCGGGGCTTAGGGATTTTTTTAAAAAAATCTTTTTCTGCCGGTTAAGTTGTCGAGGGCTGATTTCTTTTCCCGTGATAAAAAGCCTTCTGTTTCGTCTGCCAAACCTCTCACGGGAGCATTTGCAACCGTTTTGCACCATTTTTGAGTGAAATGCCTAAATTCAGATTTTTGATGAAATTGTGACCCCGGGGCTTAGGGATTTTTTCAAAAAAATCTTTTTCTGCCAGTTAAGTTGTCGAGGGCTGATTTCTTTTCCCCTGATAAAAAGCCTTCTGTTTCGACCTCGAAACCTCTCAGGGGAGCATTTGCAACCATTTGGCTCCATTTTTCACCCAGTTAAGTTGTCCATGGTTGATTTCTTGCTCTTTGATATAAAGCCTTTTTTTTTCGACGGCCAAACCTCTCAGGGGAGCATTTGCAACCGTTTGGCACCATTTTTGAGAGAATTGCCGAAAGTCAGATTTTTGATGAAATTGTAACCCCGGGGCTTAGGGATTTTTTCAAAAAAATCTTTTTCTGCCGGTTAAGTTGTCGAGGGCTGATTTCTTTTCCTGTGATAAAAAGCCTTCTGTTTCGACCACCAAACCTCTCACGGGAGAATTTGCAACCGTTTTGCACCATTTTTGAGTGAAATGCCGAAAGTCAGATTTTTGATGAAAATGTGACCCCGGGGCTTAGGGATTTTTTCAAAAAAATCTTTTTCTGTCAGTTAAGTTGTCGAGGGCTGATTTCTTCTCCCGTGATAAAAAGCCTTCTACTTCGACCGCCAAACCTTTCGCGGGAGCATTTGCAAACGTTTAGCACCATTTTTGAGTGAATTGCCAAAAGTCAGATTTTTTCAGAAATTGTGACCCCGGGGCTTAGGGATTTTTTCAAAAAATATTTTTCTGCCGGTTTAGTTGTCGAGGGCTGATTTCTTCTCCTGTGATAAAAAGCCTTCTGTTTCCTTCGCAAAAGCTTTCAGGGGAGCATTTGCAACAGTTTGGCATCATTTTTGAGTGAATTGCCAAAAGTCAGATTTTTGCTGAAATTGTGACCCCGGGCCTTAGGGATTTTTTCAAAAAATATTTTTCCGCCGCTTAAGTTTTCGAGGGCTGATTTCTTGTCCTCTGATAAAAAGCCTTCTGTTTCGACCGCCAAACCTTTCACGGGAGCATTTGCAACCGTTTAGCACAATTTTTAAGTAAATTGCCAAAAGTCAGATATTTGCTGAAATTGTGACCCCGGGGCTTAGGGATTTTTACAAAAAATCTTTTTCCGCCGGTCAAGTTGTTGAGGGCTGATTTCTTCTCCTGTGATAAAAAGCCTTCTGTTTCGACCGCCAAACGTTTCACGGGAGCAATTGCAACCGTTTAGCACCATTTTTGAGTGAATTGCCGAAAGTAAGATTTTTGATGAAATTGTGACCCCGGGGCTTAGGGATTTTTTCAAAAAAATCTTTTTCTGCCCGTTAAGTTGTTGAGGGCTGATTTCTTTTCCCGTGATTAAAAGCCTTCTGTTTCGACCGCCAAACCTCTCAGGGGAGCATTTGCAACCATTTGGCACCATTTTTGAGTGAAATGCCCAAAGTCAGATTTTTGATGAAATTTTGACCCCGGGGCTTAGGGATTTTTTTAAAAAAATCTTTTTCTGCCGGTTAAGTTGTCGAGGGCTGATTTCTTTTCCCGTGATAAAAAGCCTTCTGTTTCGTCTGCCAAACCTCTCACGGGAGCATTTGCAACCGTTTTGCACCATTTTTGAGTGAAATGCCGAAAGTCAGATTTTTGATGAAATTGTGACCCCGGGGCTTAGGGATTTTTTCAAAAAAATCTTTTTCTGCCAGTTAAGTTGTCGAGGGCTGATTTCTTTTCCCCTGATAAAAAGCCTTCTGTTTCGACCTCGAAACCTCTCAGGGGAGCATTTGCAACCATTTGGCTCCATTTTTCACCCAGTTAAGTTGTCCATGGTTGATTTCTTGCTCTTTGATATAAAGCCTTTTTTTTTCGACGGCCAAACCTCTCAGGGGAGCATTTGCAACCGTTTGGCACCATTTTTGAGTGAATTGCCGAAAGTCAGATTTTTGATGAAATTAGGGATTTTTTCAAAAAAATCTTTTTCTGCCGGTTAAGTTGTCGAGGGCTGATTTCTTTCCCCGTGATTAATAGCCTTCTGTTTCGACCGCCAAACCTCTCAGGAGAGGATTTGCAACCGTTTGGCACCATTTTTGAGTGAAATGCCGAAAGTCAGATTTTTGATGAAATTGTGACCCCGGGGCTTACGGATTTTTTCAAGAAAATCTTTTTCTGCCGGTTAAGTTGTCGAGGGCTGATTTCTTTTCCCCTGATAAAAAGCCTTCTGTTTCGACCACCAAACCTCTCAGGGGAGCATTTGCAACCGTTTGGCACCATTTTTCTGCTGGTTAAGTTATCCATGGTTGATTTCTTGTTCTGTGATATAAAGCCTTCTTTTTCGACGGCCAAACCTCTCAGGGGAGCATTTGCAGCCGTTTGGCACCATTTTTGAGTGAAATGCCGAAAGTCAGGTTTTTGATGAAATTGTGACCCCGGGGCTTAGGGATTTTTTCAAAAAATCTTTTTCCGCCGGTTAAGTTGTCGAGGGTTGATTTCTTGTCCTGTGATAAAAAGCCTTCTGTTTCGACCGCCAAACCTTTCAGGGGAGCATTTGCAACCGTTTAGCACCATTTTTGAGTGAATTGCCAAAAGTCAGATTTTTGCTGAACTTGTGACCCCGGGGCTTAGGGATTTTTTCAAACAAATCTTTTTCTGCCGGTTTAGTTGTCGAGGGCTGATTTCTTCTCCTGTGATAAAAAGCCTTCTGTTTCCTTCGCAAAAGCTTTCAGGGGAGCATTTGCAACAGTTTGGCATCATTTTTGAGTGAATTGCCAAAAGTCAGATTTTTGCTGAAACTGTGACCCCGGGGCTTAGGGATTTTTTCAAAAAATATTTTTCCGCCGCTTAAGTTTTTGAGGGCTGATTTCTTCTCCTGTGATAAAAAGCCTTCTGTTTCGACCGCCAAACCTTTCACGGGAGCATTTGCAACCGTTTAGCACCATTTTTGATTGAATTGCCAAAAGTCATATTTTTTCAGAAATTGTGACCCAGGGGCTTAGGGATTTTTTCAAAAAATCTTTTTCCGCCGGTTAAGTTGTCGAGGGCTGATTTCTTCTCCTGTGATAAAAAGCCTTCAATTTCGACCGCCAAACCTTTCAGGGGAGCATTTGCAACAGTTTGGCATCATTTTTGAGTGAATTGCCAAAAGTCAGATTTTTGCTGAAATTGTGACCCCGGGGCTTAGGGATTTTTTCAAAAAATATTTTTCCGCCGCTTAAGTTTTCGAGGGCTGATTTCTTGTCCTCTGATAAAAAGCCTTCTGTTTCGACCGCCAAACCTTTCACGGGAGCATTTGCAACCGTTTAACACCATTTTTGAGTGAATTGCCAAAAGTCAGATTTTTGCTGAAATTGTGACCCCGGAGCTTAGGGATTTTTTCAAAAAATCTTTTTCCGCCGGTTTAGTTGTCGAGGGCTTATTTCTTCTCCTGTGATAAAAAGCCTTCTGTTTCGACCGCCAAACTTTAACGGGAGCATTTGCAACCGTTTAGCACCATTTTTGAGTGAATTGCCAAAGGTCAGATTTTTTCAGAAATTGTGACCCCGGGGCTTAGGGATTTTTTCAAAAAATCTTTTTCCGCCGGTTTAGTTGTCGAGGGCTGATTTCTTCTCCTGTGATAAAAAGCCTTCTGTTTCCTTCGCAAAAGCTTTCAGGGGAGCATTTGCAACAGTTTGGCATCATTTTTGAGTGAATTGCCAAAAGTCAGATTTTTGCTGAAATTGTGACCCCGGGGCTTAGGGATTTTTTCAAAAAATATTTTTCCTCCGCTTAAGTTTTCGAGGGCTGATTTCTTGTCCTGTGATAAAAAGCCTTCTGTTTCGTTCGCCAAACCTTTCACGGGAGCATTTGCAACCGTTTAGCACCATTTTTGAGTGAATTGCCAAAAGTCAGATTTTTGCTGAAATTGTGACCCCGGGGCTTAGGGATTTTTTCAAAAAATCTTTTTCTGCCGGTTAAGTTTTCGAGGGCTGATTTCTTGTCCTGTGATAAAAAGCCTTCTGTTTCGTTCGCCAAACCTTTCACGGGAGCATTTGCAACCGTTTAGCACCATTTTTGAGTGAATTGCCAAAAGTCAGATTTTTGATGAAATTGTGACGCCGGGGCTGAGGGATTTTTTCAAAAAAATCTTTTTCTGCCAGTTAAGTTGTCGAGGGCTGATTTCTTTTCCCCTGATAAAAAGCCTTCTGTTTCGACCTCGAAACCTCTCAGGGGAGCATTTGCAACCATTTGGCTCCATTTTTCACCCAGTTAAGTTGTCCATGGTTCATTTCTTGCTCTTTGATATAAAGCCTTTTTTTTCGACGGCCAAACCTCTCACGGGAGCATTTGCAACCGTTTTGCACCATTTTTGAGTGAATTGCCGAAAGTCAGATTTTTGATGAAATTGTGACCCCGGGGCTTAGGGATTTTTTCAAAAAAATCTTTTTCTGCCAGTTAAGTTGTCGAGGGCTGATTTCTTTTCCCCTGATAAAAAGCCTTCTGTTTCGACCATTAAACCTCTCAGGGCAGCATTTGCAACCGTTTGGCTCCATTTTTCTGCCAGCTAAGTTGTCCATGGTTGATTTCTTGCTCTTTGATATAAAGCCTTCTTTTTCGACGGCCAAACCTCTCAGGGGAGCATTTGCAACCGTTTGGCACCATTTTTGAGTGAAATGCCGAAAGTCAGATTTTTGATGAAATTGTGACCCCGGGTTTAGGGATTTTTTAAAAAAAATCTTTTTCTGCCGGTTAAGTTGTCGAGGGCTGATTTCTTTTCCCGTGATAAAAAGCCTTCTGTTTCGTCTGCCAAACCTCTCACGGGAGCATTTGCAACTATTTTGCACCATTTTTGAGTGAAATGCCGAAAGTCAGATTTTTGATGAAATTGTGACGCCGGGGCTGAGGGATTTTTTCAAAAAAATCTTTTTCTGCCAGTTAAGTTGTCGAGGGCTGATTTCTTTTCCCCTGATAAAAAGCCTTCTGTTTCGACCTCGAAACCTCTCAGGGGAGCATTTGCAACCATTTGGCTCCATTTTTCACCCAGTTAACTTGTCCATGGTTCATTTCTTGCTCTTTGATATAAAGCCTTTTTTTTCGACGGCCAAACCTCTCACGGGAGCATTTGCAACCGTTTTGCACCATTTTTGAGTGAATTGCTGAAAGTCAGATTTTTGATGAAATTGTGACCCCGGGGCTTAGGGATTTTTTCAAAAAAATCTTTTTCTGCCAGTTAAGTTGTCGAGGGCTGATTTCTTTTCCCCTGATAAAAAGCCTTCTGTTTCGACCACCAAACCTCTCAGGGGAGCATTTGCAACCGTTTGGCTCCATTTTTCTGCCAGCTAAGTTGTCCATGGTTGATTTCTTGCTCTTTGATATAAAGCCTTCCTTTTCGACGGCTAAACCTCTCAGGGGAGCATTTGCAACCGTTTGGCACCATTTTTGAGTGAAATGCCGAAAGTCAGATTTTTGATGAAATTGTGACCCCGGGGCTTAGGGATTTTTTCAAAAAAATCTTTTTCTGCCGGTTAAGTTGTCGAGGGCTGATTTCTTTTCCTGTGATAAAAAGCCTTCTGTTTCGACCACCAAACCTCTCACGGGAGCATTTGCAACCGTTTTGCACCATTTTTGAGTGAAATGCCGAAAGTCAGATTTTTGATGAAAATGTGACCCCGGGGCTTAGGGATTTTTTCAAAAAAATCTTTTTCTGTCAGTTAAGTTGTCGAGGACTGATTTCTTCTCCTGTGATAAAAAGCCTTCTACTTCGACCGCCAAACCTTTCACGGGAGCATTTGCAAACGTTTAGCACCATTTTTGAGTGAATTGCCAAAAGTCAGATTTTTTCAGAAATTGTGACCCCGGGGCTTAGGGATTTTTTCAAAAAATATTTTTCTGCCAGTTAAGTTGTCGAGGGCTGATTTCTTCTCCTGTGATAAAAAGCCTTCTGTTTCCTTCGCAAAAGCTTTCAGGGGAGCATTTGCAACAGTTTGGCATCATTTTTGAGTGAATTGCCAAAAGTCAGATTTTTGCTGAAATTGTGACCCCGGGCCTTAGGGATTTTTACAAAAAATATTTTTCCGCCGCTTAAGTTTTCGAGGGCTGATTTCTTGTCCTGTGATAAAAAGCCTTCTGTTTCGACCGCCAAACCTTTCACGGGAGCATTTGAAACCGTTTAGCACAATTTTTAAGTAAATTGCCAAAAGTCAGATTTTTGCTGAAATTGTGACCCCGGGGCTTAGGGATTTTTTCAAAAAATCTTTTTCCGCCGGTCAAGTTGTTGAGGGCTGATTTCTTCTCCTGTGATAAAAAGCCTTCTGTTTCGACCGCCAAACGTTTCACGGTAGCAATTGCAACCGTTTAGCACCATTTTTGAGTGAATTGCCGAAAGTAAGATTTTTGATGAAATTGTGACCCCGGGGCTTAGGGATTTTTTCAAAAAAATCTTTTTCTGCCCGTTAAGTTGTCGAGGGCTGATTTCTTTTCCTGTGATTAAAAGCCTTCTGTTTCGACCGCCAAACCTCTCAGGGGAGCATTTGCAACCGTTTGGCACCATTTTTGAGTGAAATGCCAAAAGTCAGATTTTTGATGAAATTTTGACCCCGGGGCTTAGGGATTTTTTTAAAAAAATCTTTTTCTGCCGGTTAAGTTGTCGAGGGCTGATTTCTTTTCCCGTGATAAAAAGCCTTCTGTTTCGTCTGCCAAACCTCTCACGGGAGCATTTGCAACCGTTTTGCACCATTTTTGAGTGAAATGCCTAAATTCAGATTTTTGATGAAATTGTGACCCCGGGGCTTAGGGATTTTTTCAAAAAAATCTTTTTCTGCCAGTTAAGTTGTCGAGGGCTGATTTCTTTTCCCCTGATAAAAAGCCTTCTGTTTCGACCTCGAAACCTCTCAGGGGAGCATTTGCAACCATTTGGCTCCATTTTTCACCCAGTTAAGTTGTCCATGGTTGATTTCTTGCTCTTTGATATAAAGCCTTTTTTTTTCGACGGCCAAACCTCTCAGGGGAGCATTTGCAACCGTTTGGCACCATTTTTGAGAGAATTGCCGAAAGTCAGATTTTTGATGAAATTGTAACCCCGGGGCTTAGGGATTTTTTCAAAAAAATCTTTTTCTGCCGGTTAAGTTGTCGAGGGCTGATTTCTTTTCCTGTGATAAAAAGCCTTCTGTTTCGACCACCAAACCTCTCACGGGAGAATTTGCAACCGTTTTGCACCATTTTTGAGTGAAATGCCGAAAGTCAGATTTTTGATGAAAATGTGACCCCGGGGCTTAGGGATTTTTTCAAAAAAATCTTTTTCTGTCAGTTAAGTTGTCGAGGGCTGATTTCTTCTCCCGTGATAAAAAGCCTTCTACTTCGACCGCCAAACCTTTCGCGGGAGCATTTGCAAACGTTTAGCACCATTTTTGAGTGAATTGCCAAAAGTCAGATTTTTTCAGAAATTGTGACCCCGGGGCTTAGGGATTTTTTCAAAAAATATTTTTCTGCCGGTTTAGTTGTCGAGGGCTGATTTCTTCTCCTGTGATAAAAAGCCTTCTGTTTCCTTCGCAAAAGCTTTCAGGGGAGCATTTGCAACAGTTTGGCATCATTTTTGAGTGAATTGCCAAAAGTCAGATTTTTGCTGAAATTGTGACCCCGGGCCTTAGGGATTTTTTCAAAAAATATTTTTCCGCCGCTTAAGTTTTCGAGGGCTGATTTCTTGTCCTCTGATAAAAAGCCTTCTGTTTCGACCGCCAAACCTTTCACGGGAGCATTTGCAACCGTTTAGCACAATTTTTAAGTAAATTGCCAAAAGTCAGATATTTGCTGAAATTGTGACCCCGGGGCTTAGGGATTTTTACAAAAAATCTTTTTCCGCCGGTCAAGTTGTTGAGGGCTGATTTCTTCTCCTGTGATAAAAAGCCTTCTGTTTCGACCGCCAAACCTTTCACGGGAGCATTTGCAACCGTTTAGCACCATTTTCGAGTGAATTTCCAAAAGTCAGATTTTTTCAGAAATTGTGACCCCGGAGCTTAGGGATTTTTTAAAAAAATCTTTTTCCGCCGGTTTAGTTGTCGAGGGCTGATTTCTTCTCCTGTGATAAAAAGCCTTCTGTTTCGACCGCCAAACGTTTCACGGGAGCAATTGCAACCGTTTAGCACCATTTTTGAGTGAATTGCCGAAAGTAAGATTTTTGATGAAATTGTGACCCCGGGGCTTAGGGATTTTTTCAAAAAAATCTTTTTCTGCCCGTTAAGTTGTTGAGGGCTGATTTCTTTTCCCGTGATTAAAAGCCTTCTGTTTCGACCGCCAAACCTCTCAGGGGAGCATTTGCAACCATTTGGCACCATTTTTGAGTGAAATGCCCAAAGTCAGATTTTTGATGAAATTTTGACCCCGGGGCTTAGGGATTTTTTTAAAAAAATCTTTTTCTGCCGGTTAAGTTGTCGAGGGCTGATTTCTTTTCCCGTGATAAAAAGCCTTCTGTTTCGTCTGCCAAACCTCTCACGGGAGCATTTGCAACCGTTTTGCACCATTTTTGAGTGAAATGCCGAAAGTCAGATTTTTGATGAAATTGTGACCCCGGGGCTTAGGGATTTTTTCAAAAAAATCTTTTTCTGCCAGTTAAGTTGTCGAGGGCTGATTTCTTTTCCCCTGATAAAAAGCCTTCTGTTTCGACCTCGAAACCTCTCAGGGGAGCATTTGCAACCATTTGGCTCCATTTTTCACCCAGTTAAGTTGTCCATGGTTGATTTCTTGCTCTTTGATATAAAGCCTTTTTTTTTCGACGGCCAAACCTCTCAGGGGAGCATTTGCAACCGTTTGGCACCATTTTTGAGTGAATTGCCGAAAGTCAGATTTTTGATGAAATTAGGGATTTTTTCAAAAAAATCTTTTTCTGCCGGTTAAGTTGTCGAGGGCTGATTTCTTTCCCCGTGATTAATAGCCTTCTGTTTCGACCGCCAAACCTCTCAGGAGAGGATTTGCAACCGTTTGGCACCATTTTTGAGTGAAATGCCGAAAGTCAGATTTTTGATGAAATTGTGACCCCGGGGCTTACGGATTTTTTCAAGAAAATCTTTTTCTGCCGGTTAAGTTGTCGAGGGCTGATTTCTTTTCCCCTGATAAAAAGCCTTCTGTTTCGACCACCAAACCTCTCAGGGGAGCATTTGCAACCGTTTGGCACCATTTTTCTGCTGGTTAAGTTATCCATGGTTGATTTCTTGTTCTGTGATATAAAGCCTTCTTTTTCGACGGCCAAACCTCTCAGGGGAGCATTTGCAGCCGTTTGGCACCATTTTTGAGTGAAATGCCGAAAGTCAGGTTTTTGATGAAATTGTGACCCCGGGGCTTAGGGATTTTTTCAAAAAATCTTTTTCCGCCGGTTAAGTTGTCGAGGGTTGATTTCTTGTCCTGTGATAAAAAGCCTTCTGTTTCGACCGCCAAACCTTTCAGGGGAGCATTTGCAACCGTTTAGCACCATTTTTGAGTGAATTGCCAAAAGTCAGATTTTTGCTGAACTTGTGACCCCGGGGCTTAGGGATTTTTTCAAACAAATCTTTTTCTGCCGGTTTAGTTGTCGAGGGCTGATTTCTTCTCCTGTGATAAAAAGCCTTCTGTTTCCTTCGCAAAAGCTTTCAGGGGAGCATTTGCAACAGTTTGGCATCATTTTTGAGTGAATTGCCAAAAGTCAGATTTTTGCTGAAACTGTGACCCCGGGGCTTAGGGATTTTTTCAAAAAATATTTTTCCGCCGCTTAAGTTTTTGAGGGCTGATTTCTTCTCCTGTGATAAAAAGCCTTCTGTTTCGACCGCCAAACCTTTCACGGGAGCATTTGCAACCGTTTAGCACCATTTTTGATTGAATTGCCAAAAGTCATATTTTTTCAGAAATTGTGACCCAGGGGCTTAGGGATTTTTTCAAAAAATCTTTTTCCGCCGGTTAAGTTGTCGAGGGCTGATTTCTTCTCCTGTGATAAAAAGCCTTCAATTTCGACCGCCAAACCTTTCAGGGGAGCATTTGCAACAGTTTGGCATCATTTTTGAGTGAATTGCCAAAAGTCAGATTTTTGCTGAAATTGTGACCCCGGGGCTTAGGGATTTTTTCAAAAAATATTTTTCCGCCGCTTAAGTTTTCGAGGGCTGATTTCTTGTCCTCTGATAAAAAGCCTTCTGTTTCGACCGCCAAACCTTTCACGGGAGCATTTGCAACCGTTTAGCACCATTTTTGAGTGAATTGCCAAAAGTCAGATTTTTGCTGAAATTGTGACCCCGGAGCTTAGGGATTTTTTCAAAAAATCTTTTTCCGCCGGTTTAGTTGTCGAGGGCTTATTTCTTCTCCTGTGATAAAAAGCCTTCTGTTTCGACCGCCAAACTTTAACGGGAGCATTTGCAACCGTTTAGCACCATTTTTGAGTGAATTGCCAAAGGTCAGATTTTTTCAGAAATTGTGACCCCGGGGCTTAGGGATTTTTTCAAAAAATCTTTTTCCGCCGGTTTAGTTGTCGAGGGCTGATTTCTTCTCCTGTGATAAAAAGCCTTCTGTTTCCTTCGCAAAAGCTTTCAGGGGAGCATTTGCAACAGTTTGGCATCATTTTTGAGTGAATTGCCAAAAGTCAGATTTTTGCTGAAATTGTGACCCCGGGGCTTAGGGATTTTTTCAAAAAATATTTTTCCTCCGCTTAAGTTTTCGAGGGCTGATTTCTTGTCCTGTGATAAAAAGCCTTCTGTTTCGTTCGCCAAACCTTTCACGGGAGCATTTGCAACCGTTTAGCACCATTTTTGAGTGAATTGCCAAAAGTCAGATTTTTGCTGAAATTGTGACCCCGGGGCTTAGGGATTTTTTCAAAAAATCTTTTTCTGCCGGTTAAGTTTTCGAGGGCTGATTTCTTGTCCTGTGATAAAAAGCCTTCTGTTTCGTTCGCCAAACCTTTCACGGGAGCATTTGCAACCGTTTAGCACCATTTTTGAGTGAATTGCCAAAAGTCAGATTTTTGATGAAATTGTGACGCCGGGGCTGAGGGATTTTTTCAAAAAAATCTTTTTCTGCCAGTTAAGTTGTCGAGGGCTGATTTCTTTTCCCCTGATAAAAAGCCTTCTGTTTCGACCTCGAAACCTCTCAGGGGAGCATTTGCAACCATTTGGCTCCATTTTTCACCCAGTTAAGTTGTCCATGGTTCATTTCTTGCTCTTTGATATAAAGCCTTTTTTTTCGACGGCCAAACCTCTCACGGGAGCATTTGCAACCGTTTTGCACCATTTTTGAGTGAATTGCCGAAAGTCAGATTTTTGATGAAATTGTGACCCCGGGGCTTAGGGATTTTTTCAAAAAAATCTTTTTCTGCCAGTTAAGTTGTCGAGGGCTGATTTCTTTTCCCCTGATAAAAAGCCTTCTGTTTCGACCACCAAACCTCTCAGGGCAGCATTTGCAACCGTTTGGCTCCATTTTTCTGCCAGCTAAGTTGTCCATGGTTGATTTCTTGCTCTTTGATATAAAGCCTTCTTTTTCGACGGCCAAACCTCTCAGGGGAGCATTTGCAACCGTTTGGCACCATTTTTGAGTGAAATGCCGAAAGTCAGATTTTTGATGAAATTGTGACCCCGGGTTTAGGGATTTTTTAAAAAAAATCTTTTTCTGCCGGTTAAGTTGTCGAGGGCTGATTTCTTTTCCCGTGATAAAAAGCCTTCTGTTTCGTCTGCCAAACCTCTCACGGGAGCATTTGCAACTATTTTGCACCATTTTTGAGTGAAATGCCGAAAGTCAGATTTTTGATGAAATTGTGACGCCGGGGCTGAGGGATTTTTTCAAAAAAATCTTTTTCTGCCAGTTAAGTTGTCGAGGGCTGATTTCTTTTCCCCTGATAAAAAGCCTTCTGTTTCGACCTCGAAACCTCTCAGGGGAGCATTTGCAACCATTTGGCTCCATTTTTCACCCAGTTAACTTGTCCATGGTTCATTTCTTGCTCTTTGATATAAAGCCTTTTTTTTCGACGGCCAAACCTCTCACGGGAGCATTTGCAACCGTTTTGCACCATTTTTGAGTGAATTGCCGAAAGTCAGATTTTTGATGAAATTGTGACCCCGGGGCTTAGGGATTTTTTCAAAAAAATCTTTTTCTGCCAGTTAAGTTGTCGAGGGCTGATTTCTTTTCCCCTGATAAAAAGCCTTCTGTTTCGACCACCAAACCTCTCAGGGGAGCATTTGCAACCGTTTGGCTCCATTTTTCTGCCAGCTAAGTTGTCCATGGTTGATTTCTTGCTCTTTGATATAAAGCCTTCCTTTTCGACGGCTAAACCTCTCAGGGGAGCATTTGCAACCGTTTGGCACCATTTTTGAGTGAAATGCCGAAAGTCAGATTTTTGATGAAATTGTGACCCCGGGGCTTAGGGATTTTTTCAAAAAAATCTTTTTCTGTCAGTTAAGTTGTCGAGGACTGATTTCTTCTCCTGTGATAAAAAGCCTTCTACTTCGACCGCCAAACCTCTCACGGGAGCATTTGCAACCGTTTTGCACCATTTTTGAGTGAAATGCCGAAAGTCAGATTTTTGATGAAAATGTGACCCCGGGGCTTAGGGATTTTTTCAAAAAAATCTTTTTCTGTCAGTTAAGTTGTCGAGGACTGATTTCTTCTCCTGTGATAAAAAGCCTTCTACTTCGACCGCCAAACCTTTCACGGGAGCATTTGCAAACGTTTAGCACCATTTTTGAGTGAATTGCCAAAAGTCAGATTTTTTCAGAAATTGTGACCCCGGGGCTTAGGGATTTTTTCAAAAAATATTTTTCTGCCAGTTAAGTTGTCGAGGGCTGATTTCTTTTCCCCTGATAAAAAGCCTTCTGTTTCGACCTCGAAACCTCTCAGGGGAGCATTTGCAACCATTTGGCTCCATTTTTCACCCAGTTAAGTTGTCCATGGTTGATTTCTTGCTCTTTGATATAAAGCCTTTTTTTTTTGACGGCCAAACCTCTCAGGGGAGCATTTGCAACCGTTTGGCACCATTTTTGAGTGAATTGCCGAAAGTCAGATTTTTGATGAAATTAGGGATTTTTTCAAAAAAATCTTTTTCTGCCGGTTAAGTTGTCGAGGGCTGATTTCTTTCCCCGTGATTAATAGCCTTCTGTTTCGACCGCCAAACCTCTCAGGGGAGCATTTGCAACCGTTTGGCACCATTTTTGAGTGAAATGCCGAAAGTCAGATTTTTGATGAAATTGTGACCCCGGGGCTTAGGGATTTTTTCAAAAAATCTTTTTCCGCCGGTTAAGTTGTCGAGGGCTGATTTCTTCTCCTGTGATAAAAAGCCTTCTGTTTCGACCGCCAAACCTTTCACGGGAGCATTTGCAACCGTTTAGCACCATTTTTGAGTGAATTTCCAAAAGTCAGATTTTTGCTGAAATTGTGACCCCGGGGCTTAGGGATTTTTTCAAAAAATATTTTTCTGCCGGTTTAGTTGTCGAGGGCTGATTTCTTCTCCTGTGATAAAAAGCCTTCTGTTTCCTTCGCAAAAGCTTTCAGGGGAGCATTTGCAACAGTTTGGCATCATTTTTGAGTGAATTGCCAAAAGTCAGATTTTTGCTGAAACTGTGACCTCGGGGCTTAGGGATTTTTTCAAAAAATATTTTTCCGCCGCTTAAGTTTTTGAGGGCTGATTTCTTCTCCTGTGATAAAAAGCCTTCTGTTTCGACCGCCAAACCTTTCACGGGAGCATTTGCAATCGTTTAGCACCATTTTTGATTGAATTGCCAAAAGTCACATTTTTTCAGAAATTGTGACCCCGGGGCTTAGGGATTTTTTCAAAAAATATTTTTCTGCCGGTTTAGTTGTCGAGGGCTGATTTCTTCTCCTGTGATAAAAAGCCTTCTGTTTCCTTCGCAAAAGCTTTCAGGGGAGCATTTGCAACAGTTTGGCATCATTTTTGAGTGAATTGCCAAAAGTCAGATTTTTGCTGAAACTGTGACCCCGGGCCTTAGGGATTTTTTCAAAAAATATTTTTCCGCCGCTTAAGTTTTTGAGGGCTGATTTCTTCTCCTGTGATAAAAAGCCTTCTGTTTCGACCGCCAAACCTTTCACGGGAGCATTTGCAATCGTTTAGCACCATTTTTGATTGAATTGCCAAAAGTCATATTTTTTCAGAAATTGTGACCCCGGGGCTTAGGGATTTTTTCAAAAAATCTTTTTCCGCCGGTTAAGTTGTCGATGGCTGATTTCTTCTCCTGTGATAAAAAGCCTTCTATTTCGACCGCCAAACCTTTCACGGGAGCATTTGCAAACGTTTAGCACCATTTTTGAGTGAATTGCCGAAAGTCAGATTTTTTCAGAAATTGTGACCCCGGGGCTTAGGGATTTTTTCAAAAAATATTTTTCTGCCGGTTTAGTTGTCGAGGGCTGATTTCTTCTCCTGTGATAAAAAGCCTTCTGTTTCCTTCGCAAAAGCTTTCAGGGGAGCATTTGCAACAGTTTGGCATCATTTTTGAGTGAATTGCCAAAAGTCAGATTTTTGCTGAAATTGTGACCCCGGGGCTTAGGGATTTTTGCAAAAAATATTTTTCCGCCGCTTAAGTTTTCGAGGGCTGATTTCTTGTCCTGTGATAAAAAGCCTTCTGTTTCGACCGCCAAACCTTTCACGGGAGCATTTGCAACCGTTTAGCACAATTTTTAAGTAAATTGCCAAAAGTCAGATTTTTGCTGAAATTGTGACCCCGGGGCTTAGGGATTTTTACAAAAAATCTTTTTCCGCCGGTCAAGTTGTTGAGGGCTGATTTCTTCTCCTGTGATAAAAAGCCTTCTGTTTCGACCGCCAAACCTTTCACGGGAGCATTTGCAACCGTTTAGCACCATTTTTGAGTGAATTTCCAAAAGTCAGATTTTTTCAGAAATTGTGACCCCGGAGCTTAGGGATTTTTTCAAAAAATCTTTTTCCGCCGGTTTAGTTGTCGAGGGCTGATTTCTTCTCCTGTGATAAAAAGCCTTCTGTTTCGACCGCCAAACGTTTCACGGGAGCAATTGCAACCGTTTTTTTTTTGCTGAAATTGTGACCCCGGGGCTTAGGGATTTTTTCAAAAAAATCTTTTTCTGCCAGTTAAGTTGTCGAGGGCTGATTTCTTTTCCCCTGATAAAAAGCCTTCTGTTTCGACCTCGAAACCTCTCAGGGGAGCATTTGCAACCATTTGGCTCCATTTTTCACCCAGTTAAGTTGTCCATGGTTGATTTCTTGCTCTTTGATATAAAGCCTTTTTTTTTCGACGGCCAAACCTCTCAGGGGAGCATTTGCAACCGTTTGGCACCATTTTTGAGTGAATTGCCGAAAGTCAGATTTTTGATGAAATTAGGGATTTTTTCAAAAAAATCTTTTTCTTCCGGTTAAGTTGTCGAGGGCTGATTTCTTTCCCCGTGATTAATAGCCTTCTGTTTCGACCGCCAAAACTCTCAGGGGAGCATTTGCAACCGTTTGGCACCATTTTTGAGTGAAATGCCGAAAGTCAGATTTTTGATGAAATTGTGACCCCGGGGCTTACGGATTTTTTCAAGAAAATCTTTTTCTGCCGGTTAAGTTGTCGAGGGCTGATTTCTTTTCCCCTGATAAAAAGCCCTCTGTTTCGACCACCAAACCTCTCAGGGGAGCATTTGCAACCGTTTGGCACCATTTTTCTGCTGGTTAAGTTATCCATGGTTGATTTCTTGTTCTGTGATATAAAGCCTTCTTTTTCAACGGCCAAACCTCTCAGGGGAGCATTTGCAGCCGTTTGGCACCATTTTTGAGTGAAATGCCAAAAGTCAGATTTTTGCTGAAACTGTGACCCCGGGGCTTAGGGATTTTTTCAAAAAATATTTTTCCGCCGCTTAAGTTTTTGAGGGCTGATTTCTTCTCCTGTGATAAAAAGCCTTCTGTTTCGACCGCCAAACCTTTCACGGGAGCATTTGCAATCGTTTAGCACCATTTTTGATTGAATTGCCAAAAGTCATATTTTTTCAGAAATTGTGACCCCGGGGCTTAGGGATTTTTTCAAAAAATCTTTTTCCGCCGGTTAAGTTGTCGATGGCTGATTTCTTCTCCTGTGATAAAAAGCCTTTTATTTCGACCGCCAAACCTTTCACGGGAGCATTTGCAAACGTTTAGCACCATTTTTGAGTGAATTGCCAAAAGTCAGATTTTTGATGAAATTGTGACGCCGGGGCTGAGGGATTTTTTCAAAAAAATCTTTTTCTGCCAGTTAAGTTGTCGAGGGCTGATTTCTTTTCCCCTGATAAAAAGCCTTCTGTTTCGACCACCAAACCTCTCAGGGGAGCATTTGCAATCGTTTGGCTCCATTTTTCTGCCAGCTAAGTTGTCCATGGTCGATTTCTTGCTCTTTGATATAAAGCCTTCTTTTTCGACGGCCAAACCTCTCAGGGGAGCATTTGCAACCGTTTGGCACCATTTTTGAGTGAAATGCCGAAAGTCAGATTTTTGATGAACTTGTGACCCCGGGGCTTAGGGATTTTTTCAAAAAAATCTTTTTCTGCCGGTTAAGTTGTTGAGGGCTGATTTCTTTTCCCATGATTAAAAGCCTTCTTTTTCGACGACCAAACCTCTCAGGGGAGCATTTGTAACCGTTTGGCACCATTTTTGAGTGAAATGCCGAATGTCAGATTTTTGATGAAATTGTGACCCCGGGTTTAGGGATTTTTTTAAAAAAATCTTTTTCTGCCGGTTAAGTTGTCGAGGGCTGATTTCTTTTCCCGTGATAAAAAGCCTTCTGTTTCGTCTGCCAAACCTCTCACGGGAGCATTTGCAACCATTTTGCACCATTTTTGAGTGAAATGCCGAAAGTCAGATTTTTGATGAAATTGTGACGCCGGGGCTGAGGGATTTTTTCAAAAAAATCTTTTTCTGCCAGTTAAGTTGTCGAGGGCTGATTTCTTTTCCTGTGATAAAAAGCCTTCTGTTTCGACCACCAAACCTCTCACGGGAGCATTTGCAACCGTTTTGCACCATTTTTGAGTGAAATGCCGAAAGTCAGATTTTTGATGAAAATGTGACCCCGGGGCTTAGGGATTTTTTCAAAAAAATCTTTTTCTGTCAGTTAAGTTGTCGAGGACTGATTTCTTCTCCTGTGATAAAAAGCCTTCTACTTCGACCGCCAAACCTTTCACGGGAGCATTTGCAAACGTTTAGCACCATTTTTGAGTGAATTGCCAAAAGTCAGATTTTTTCAGAAATTGTGACCCCGGGGCTTAGGGATTTTTTCAAAAAATATTTTTCTGCCAGTTAAGTTGTCGAGGGCTGATTTCTTTTCCCCTGATAAAAAGCCTTCTGTTTCGACCTCGAAACCTCTCAGGGGAGCATTTGCAACCATTTGGCTCCAATTTTCACCCAGTTAAGTTGTCCATGGTTGATTTCTTGCTCTTTGATATAAAGCCTTTTTTTTTCGACGGCCAAACCTCTCAGGGGAGCATTTGCAACCGTTTGGCACCATTTTTGAGTGAATTGCCGAAAGTCAGATTTTTGATGAAATTAGGGATTTTTTCAAAAAAATCTTTTTCTGCCGGTTAAGTTGTCGAGGGCTGATTTCTTTCCCCGTGATTAATAGCCTTCTGTTTCGACCGCCAAACCTCTCAGGGGAGCATTTGCAACCGTTTGGCACTATTTTTGAGTGAAATGCCGAAAGTCAGATTTTTGATGAAATTGTGACCCCGGGGCTTACGGATTTTTTCAAGAAAATCTTTTTCTGCCGGTTAAGTTGTCGAGGGCTGATTTCTTTTCCCCTGATAAAAAGCCCTCTGTTTCGACCACCAAACCTCTCAGGGGAGCATTTGCAACCGTTTGGCACCATTTTTCTGCTGGTTAAGTTATCCATGGTTGATTTCTTGTTCTGTGATATAAAGCCTTCTTTTTCGACGGCCAAACCTCTCAGGGGAGCATTTGCAGCCGTTTGGCACCATTTTTGAGTGAAATGCCGAAAGTCAGGTTTTTGATGAAATTGTGACCCCGGGGCTTAGGGATTTTTTCAAAAAATCTTTTTCCGCCGGTTAAGTTGTTGAGGGCTGATTTCTTCTCCTGTGATAAAAAGCCTTCTGTTTCGACCGCCAAACCTTTCACGGGAGCATTTGCAACCGTTTAGCACCATTTTTGAGTGAATTTCCAAAAGTCAGATTTTTGCTGAAATTGTGACCCCGGGGCTTAGGGATTTTTTCAAAAAATATTTTTCTGCCGGTTTAGTTGTCGAGGGCTGATTTCTTCTCCTGTGATAAAAAGCCTTCTGTTTCCTTCGCAAAAGCTTTCAGGGGAGCATTTGCAACCGTTTAGCACCATTTTTGAGTGAATTGCCAAAAGTCAGATTTTTGCTGAAACTGTGACCCCGGGGCTTAGGGATTTTTTCAAAAAATATTTTTCCGCCGCTTAAGTTTTTGAGGGCTGATTTCTTCTCCTGTGATAAAAAGCCTTCTGTTTCGACCGCCAAACCTTTCACGGGAGCATTTGCAATCGTTTAGCACCATTTTTGATTGAATTGCCAAAAGTCAGATTTTTTCAGAAATTGTGACACCGGGGCTTAGGGATTTTTTCAAAAAATATTTTTCCGCCGCTTAAGTTTTCGAGGGCTGATTTCTTGTCCTGTGATAAAAAGCCTTCTGTTTCGACCGCCAAACCTTTCACGGGAGCATTTGCAACCGTTTAGCACCATTTTTAAGTAGATTGCGAAAAGTCAGATTTTTGCTGAAATTGTGACCCCGGGGCTTAGGGATTTTTTCAAAAAATCTTTTTCCGCCGGTTTAGTTGTCGAGGGCTGATTTCTTCTCCTGTGATAAAAAGCCTTCTGTTTCGACCGCCAAACGTTTCACGGGAGCAATTGCAACCGTTTTTTTTTGCTGAAATTGTGACCCCGGGGCTTAGGGATTTTTTCAAAAAAATCTTTTTCTGCCAGTTAAGTTGTCGAGGGCTGATTTCTTTTCCCCTGATAAAAAGCCTTCTGTTTCGACCTCGAAACCTCTCAGGGGAGCATTTGCAACCATTTGGCTCCATTTTTCACCCAGTTAAGTTGTCCATGGTTGATTTCTTGCTCTTTGATATAAAGCCTTTTTTTTTCCGACGGCCAAACCTCTCAGGGGAGCATTTGCAACCGTTTGGCACCATTTTTGAGTGAATTGCCGAAAGTCAGATTTTTGATGAAATTAGGGATTTTTTCAAAAAAATCTTTTTCTGCCAGTTAAGTTGTCGAGGGCTGATTTCTTTCCCCGTGATTAATAGCCTTCTGTTTCGACCGCCAAACCTCTCAGGGGAGCATTTGCAACCGTTTGGCACCATTTTTGAGTGAAATGCCGAAAGTCAGATTTTTGATGAAATTGTGACCCCGGGGCTTACGGATTTTTTCAAGAAAATCTTTTTCTGCCGGTTAAGTTGTCGAGGGCTGATTTCTTTTCCCCTGATAAAAAGCCCTCTGTTTCGACCACCAAACCTCTCAGGGGAGCATTTGCAACCGTTTGGCACCATTTTTCTGCTGGTTAAGTTATCCATGGTTGATTTCTTGTTCTGTGATATAAAGCCTTCTTTTTCAACGGCCAAACCTCTCAGGGGAGCATTTGCAGCCGTTTGGCACCATTTTTGAGTGAATTGCCAAAAGTCAGATTTTTGCTGAAACTGTGACCCCGGGGCTTAGGGATTTTTTCAAAAAAAAATTTTCCGCCGCTTAAGTTCTCGATGGCTGATTTCTTCTCCTGTGATAAAAAGCCTTCTATTTCGACCGCCAAACCTTTCACGGGAGCATTTGCAAACGTTTAGCACCATTTTTGAGTGAATTGCCAAAAGTCAGATTTTTGCTGAAATTGTGACCCCCGGGGCTTAGGGATTTTTTCAAAAAATATTTTTCTGCCGGTTTAGTTGTCGAGGGCTGATTTCTTCTCCTGTGATAAAAAGCCTTCTGTTTCCTTCGCAAAAGCTTTCAGGGGAGCATTTGCAACAGTTTGGCATCATTTTTGAGTGAATTGCCAAAAGTCAGATTTTTGCTGAAATTGTGACCCCGGGGCTTAGGGATTTTTTCAAAAAATATTTTTCCGCCGCTTAAGTTTTCGAGGGCTGATTTCTTGTCCTGTGATAAAAAGCCTTCTGTTTCGACCGCCAAACCTTTCACGGGAGCATTTGCAACCGTTTAGCACAATTTTTAGGTAAATTGCCAAAAGTCAGATTTTTGCTGAAATTGTGACCCCGGGGCTTAGGGATTTTTACAAAAAATCTTTTTCCGCCGGTCAAGTTGTTGAGGGCTGATTTCTTCTCCTGTGATAAAAAGCCTTCTGTTTCGACCGCCAAACCTTTCACGGGAGCATTTGCAACCGTTTAGCACCATTTTTGAGTGAATTTCCAAAAGTCAGATTTTTTCAGAAATTGTGACCCCGGAGCTTAGGGATTTTTTCAAAAAATCTTTTTCCGCCGGTTTAGTTGTCGAGGGCTGATTTCTTCTCCTGTGATAAAAAGCCTTCTGTTTCGACCGCCAAACGTTTCACGGGAGCAATTGCATTCGTTTTTTTTTGCTGAAATTGTGACCCCGGGGCTTAGGGATTTTTTCAAAAAAATCTTTTTCTGCCAGTTAAGTTGTCGAGGGCTGATTTCTTTTCCCCTGATAAAAAGCCTTCTGTTTCGACCTCGAAACCTCTCAGGGGAGCATTTGCAACCATTTGGCTCCATTTTTCACCCAGTTAAGTTGTCCATGGTTGATTTCTTGCTCTTTGATATAAAGCCTTTTTTTTTCGACGGCCAAACCTCTCAGGGGAGCATTTGCAACCGTTTGGCACCATTTTTGAGTGAATTGCCGAAAGTCAGATTTTTGATGAAATTAGGGATTTTTTCAAAAAAATCTTTTTCTGCCGGTTAAGTTGTCGAGGGCTGATTTCTTTCCCCGTGATTAATAGCCTTCTGTTTCGACCGCCAAACCTCTCAGGGGAGCATTTGCAACCGTTTGGCACCATTTTTGAGTGAAATGCCGAAAGTCAGATTTTTGATGAAATTGTGACCCCGGGGCTTACGGATTTTTTCAAGAAAATCTTTTTCTGCCGGTTAAGTTGTCGAGGGCTGATTTCTTTTCCCCTGATAAAAAGCCCTCTGTTTCGACCACCAAACCTCTCAGGGGAGCATTTGCAACCGTTTGGTACCATTTTTCTGCTGGTTAAGTTATCCATGGTTGATTTCTTGTTCTGTGATATAAAGCCTTCTTTTTCAACGGCCAAACCTCTCAGGGGAGCATTTGCAGCCGTTTGGCACCATTTTTGAGTGAAATGCCGAAAGTCAGGTTTTTGATGAAATTGTGACCCCGGGGCTTAGGGATTTTTTCAAAAAATCTTTTTCCGCCGGTTAAGTTGTTGAGGGCTGATTTCTTCTCCTGTGATAAAAAGCCTTCTGTTTCGACCGCCAAACCTTTCACGGGAGCATTTGCAACCGTTTAGCACCATTTTTGAGTGAATTTCCAAAAGTCAGATTTTTGCTGAAATTGTGATCCCGGGGCTTAGGGATTTTTTCAAAAAATATTTTTCTGCCGGTTTAGTTGTCGAGGGCTGATTTCTTCTCCTGTGATAAAAAGCCTTCTGTTTCCTTCGCAAAAGCTTTCAGGGGAGCATTTGCAACAGTTTGGCATCATTTTTGAGTGAATTGCCAAAAGTCAGATTTTTGCTGAAACTGTGACCCCGGGGCTTAGGGATTTTTTCAAAAAATATTTTTCCGCCGCTTAAGTTTTTGAGGGCTGATTTCTTCTCCTGTGATAAAAAGCCTTCTGTTTCGACCGCCAAACCTTTCACGGGAGCATTTGCAATCGTTTAGCACCATTTTTGATTGAATTGCCAAAAGTCAGATTTTTTCAGAAATTGTGACCCCGGGGCTTAGAGATTTTTTCAAAAAATCTTTTTCCGCCGGTTAAGTTGTCGATGGCTGATTTCTTCTCCTGTGATAAAAAGCCTTCTATTTCGACCGCCAAACCTTTCTCGGGAGCATTTGCAAACGTTTAGCACCATTTTTGAGTGAATTGCCAAAAGTCAGATTTTTTCAGAAATTGTGACCCCGGGGCTTAGGGATTTTTTCAAAAAATATTTTTCTGCCGGTTTAGTTGTCGAGGGCTGATTTCTTCTCCTGTGATAAAAAGCCTTCTGTTTCCTTCGCAAAAGCTTTCAGGGGAGCATTTGCAACAGTTTGGCATCATTTTTGAGTGAATTGCCAAAAGTCAGATTTTTGCTGAAATTGTGACCCCGGGGCTTAGAGATTTTCGCAAAAAATATTTTTCCGCCGCTTAAGTTTTCGAGGGCTGATTTCTTGTCCTGTGATAAAAAGCCTTCTGTTTCGACCGCCAAACCTTTCACGGGAGCATTTGCAACCGTTTAGCACCATTTTTGAGTGAATTGCCAAAAGTCAGATTTTTGCTGAAATTATGACCCCGGAGCTTAGGGATTTTTTCAAAAAATCTTTTTCCGCCGGTTTAGTTGTTGAGGGCTGATTTCTTCTCCTGTGATAAAAAGCCTTCTGTTTCCTTCGCAAAAGCTTTCAGGGGAGCATTTGCAACAGTTTGGCATCATTTTTGAGTGAATTGCCAAAAGTCAGATTTTTGCTGAAATTGTGACCCCGGGGCATAGGGATTTTTTCAAAAAATATTTTTCCTCCGCTTAAGTTTTCGAGGGCTGATTTCTTCTCCTGTGATAAAAAGCCTTCTGTTTCGTTCGCCAAACCTTTCACGGGAGCATTTGCAACCGTTTAGCACCATTTTTGAGTGAATTGCCAAAAGTCAGATTTTTGCTGAAATTGTGACCCCGGGGCTTAGGGATTTTTTCAAAAAATATTTTTCCGCCGGTTAAGTTGTCGAGGGCTGATTTCTTCTCCTGTGATAAAAAGCCCTCGGTTTCGACCGCCAAACCTTTCACGGGAGCATTTGCAACCGTTTAGCACCATTTTTGAGTGAATTTCCAAAAGTCAGATTTTTGCTGAAACTGTGACCCCGGGGCTTAGGGATTTTTTCAAAAAATATTTTTCCGCCGGTTAAGTTGTCGAGGGCTGATTTCTTCTCCTGTGATAAAAAGCCTTCTATTTCTACCGCCAAACCTTTCACGGGAGCATTTGCAAACGTTTAGCACCATTTTTGAGTGAAATGCCGAAAGTCAGATTTTTTCAGAAATTGTGACCCCGGGGCTTACGGATTTTTTCAAGAAAATCTTTTTCTGCCGGTTAAGTTGTCGAGGGCTGATTTCTTTTCCCCTGATAAAAAGCCCTCTGTTTCGAACACCAAACCTCTCAGGGGAGCATTTGCAACCGTTTGGCACCATTTTTCTGCTGGTTAAGTTATCCATGGTTGATTTCTTGTTCTGTGATATAAAGCCTTCTTTTTCAACGGCCAAACCTCTCAGGGGAGCATTTGCAGCCGTTTGGCACCATTTTTGAGTGAAATGCCGAAAGTCAGGTTTTTGATGAAATTGTGACCCCGGGGCTTAGGGATTTTTTCAAAAAATATTTTTCTGCCGCTTAAGTTTTTGAGGGCTGATTTCTTCTCCTGTGATAAAAAGCCTTCTGTTTCGACCGCCAAACCTTTCACGGGAGCATTTGCAATCGTTTAGCACCATTTTTGATTGAATTGCCAAAAGTCAGATTTTTGCTGAAATTGTGACCCCGGGGCTTAGGGATTTTTTCAAAAAATATTTTTCTGCCGCTTAAGTTTTTGAGGGCTGATTTCTTCTCCTGTGATAAAAAGCCTTCTGTTTCGACCGCCAAACCTTTCACGGGAGCATTTGCAATCGTTTAGCACCATTTTTGATTGAATTGCCAAAAGTCAGATTTTTGCTGAAATTGTGACCCCAGGGCTTAGGGATTTTTTCAAAAAAACTTTTTCCGCCGGTCAAGTTGTTGAGGGCTGATTTCTTGTCCTGTGATAAAAAGCCTTCTGTTTCGACCGCCAAACCTTTCACGGGAGCATTTGCAACCGTTTAGCACCATTTTTGAGTGAATTGCCAAAAGTCAGATTTTTTCAGAAATTGTGACCCCGGAGCTTAGGGATTTTTTCAAAAAATATTTTTCCGCCGGTTTAGTTGTCGAGGGCTGATTTCTTCTCCTGTGATAAAAAGCCTTCTGTTTCGACCGCCAAACCTTTCAGGGGAGCATTTGCAACCGTTTAGCACCATTTTTGAGTGAATTGCCAAAAGTCAGATTTTTGCTGAAATTGTGACCCCGGGGCTTAGGGATTTTTTCAAAAAATATTTTTCTGCCGGTTTAGTTGTCGAGGGCTGATTTCTTCTCCTGTGATAAAAAGCCTTCTGTTTCCTTCGCAAAAGCTTTCAGGGGAGCATTTGCAACAGTTTGGCATCATTTTTGAGTGAATTGCCAAAAGTCAGATTTTTGCTGAAATTGTGATTTTTAGGGATTTTTTCAAAAAATATTTTTCCGCCGCTTAAGTTTTCGAGGGCTGATTTCTTGTCCTGTGATAAAAAGCCTTCTGTTTCGACCGCCAAACCTTTCACGGGAGCATTTGCAACCGTTTAGCACCATTTTTGAGTGAATTGCCAAAAGTCAGATTTTTGCTGAAATTGTGACCCCGGGGCTTAGGGATTTTTTCAAAAAATATTTTTCCGCCGCTTAAGTTTTCGAGGGCTGATTTCTTGTCCTGTGATAAAAAGCCTTCTGTTTCGACCGCCAAACCTTTCACGGGAGCATTTGCAACCGTTTAGCACCATTTTTGAGTGAATTGCCAAAAGTCAGATTTTTGCTGAAATTGTGACCCCGGGGCTTAGGGATTTTTTCAAAAAATATTTTTCTGCCGGTTTAGTTGTCGAGGGCTGATTTCTTCTCCTGTGATAAAAAGCCTTCTGTTTCCTTCGCAAAAGCTTTCAGGGGAGCATTTGCAACAGTTTGGCATCATTTTTGAGTGAATTGCCAAAAGTCAGATTTTTGCTGAAATTGTGATTTTTAGGGATTTTTTCAAAAAATATTTTTCCGCCGCTTAAGTTTTCGAGGGCTGATTTCTTGTCCTGTGATAAAAAGCCTTCTGTTTCGACCGCCAAACCTTTCACGGGAGCATTTGCAACCGTTTAGCACCATTTTTGAGTGAATTGCCAAAAGACAGATTTTTGCTGAAATTATGACCCTGGAGCTTAGGGATTTTTTCAATAAATCTTTTTCCGCCGGTTTAGTTGTCGAGGGCTGATTTCTTCTCCTGTGATAAAAAGCCTTCTGTTTCCTTCGCAAAAGCTTTCAGGGGAGCATTTGCAACAGTTTGGCATCATTTTTGAGTGAATTGCCAAAAGTCAGATTTTTGCTGAAATTGTGACCCCGGGGCTTAGGGATTTTTTCAAAAAATATTTTTCCGGCGCTTAAGTTTTCGAGGGCTGATTTCTTGTCCTGTGATAAAAAGCCTTCTGTTTCGACCGCCAAACCTTTCACGGGAGCATTTGCAACCGTTTAGCACAATTTTTAAGTAAATTGCCAAAAGTCAGATATTTGCTGAAATTGTGACCCCGGGGCTTAGGGATTTTTTCAAAAAATATTTTTCCGCCGGTTTAGTTGTCGAGGGCTGATTTCTTCTCCTGTGATAAAAAGCCTTCTGTTTCGACCGCCAAACCTTTCACGGGAGCATTTGCAACCGTTTAGCACCATTTTTGAGTGAATTGCCAAAAGTCAGATTTTTTCAGAAATTGTGACCCCGGAGCTTAGGGATTTTTTCAAAAAATATTTTTCCGCCGGTTTAGTTGTCGAGGGCTGATTTCTTCTCCTGTGATAAAAAGCCTTCTGTTTCGACCGCCAAACCTTTCAGGGGAGCATTTGCAACCGTTTAGCACCATTTTTGAGTGAATTGCCAAAAGTCAGATTTTTGCTGAAATTGTGACCCCGGGGCTTAGGGATTTTTTCAAAAAATATTTTTCTGCCGGTTTAGTTGTCGAGGGCTGATTTCTTCTCCTGTGATAAAAAGCCTTCTGTTTCCTTCGCAAAAGCTTTCAGGGGAGCATTTGCAACAGTTTGGCATCATTTTTGAGTGAATTGCCAAAAGTCAGATTTTTGCTGAAATTGTGATTTTTAGGGATTTTTTCAAAAAATATTTTTCCGCCGCTTAAGTTTTCGAGGGCTGATTTCTTGTCCTGTGATAAAAAGCCTTCTGTTTCGACCGCCAAACCTTTCACGGGAGCATTTGCAACCGTTTAGCACCATTTTTGAGTGAATTGCCAAAAGTCAGATTTTTGCTGAAATTGTGACCCCGGGGCTTAGGGATTTTTTCAAAAAATATTTTTCCGCCGCTTAAGTTTTCGAGGGCTGATTTCTTGTCCTGTGATAAAAAGCCTTCTGTTTCGACCGCCAAACCTTTCACGGGAGCATTTGCAACCGTTTAGCACCATTTTTGAGTGAATTGCCAAAAGTCAGATTTTTGCTGAAATTGTGACCCCGGGGCTTAGGGATTTTTTCAAAAAATATTTTTCTGCCGGTTTAGTTGTCGAGGGCTGATTTCTTCTCCTGTGATAAAAAGCCTTCTGTTTCCTTCGCAAAAGCTTTCAGGGGAGCATTTGCAACAGTTTGGCATCATTTTTGAGTGAATTGCCAAAAGTCAGATTTTTGCTGAAATTGTGATTTTTAGGGATTTTCTCAAAAAATATTTTTCCGCCGCTTAAGTTTTCGAGGGCTGATTTCTTGTCCTGTGATAAAAAGCCTTCTGTTTCGACCGCCAAACCTTTCACGGGAGCATTTGCAACCGTTTAGCACCATTTTTGAGTGAATTGCCAAAAGTCAGATTTTTGCTGAAATTGTGACCCCGGGGCTTAGGGATTTTTTCAAAAAATATTTTTCCGCCGCTTAAGTTTTCGAGGGCTGATTTCTTGTCCTGTGATAAAAAGCCTTCTGTTTCGACCGCCAAACCTTTCACGGGAGCATTTGCAACCGTTTAGCACCATTTTTGAGTGAATTGCCAAAAGACAGATTTTTGCTGAAATTATGACCCTGGAGCTTAGGGATTTTTTCAATAAATCTTTTTCCGCCGGTTTAGTTGTCGAGGGCTGATTTCTTCTCCTGTGATAAAAAGCCTTCTGTTTCCTTCGCAAAAGCTTTCAGGGGAGCATTTGCAACAGTTTGGCATCATTTTTGAGTGAATTGCCAAAAGTCAGATTTTTGCTGAAATTGTGACCCCGGGGCTTAGGGATTTTTTCAAAAAATATTTTTCCGGCGCTTAAGTTTTCGAGGGCTGATTTCTTGTCCTGTGATAAAAAGCCTTCTGTTTCGACCGCCAAACCTTTCACGGGAGCATTTGCAACCGTTTAGCACAATTTTTAAGTAAATTGCCAAAAGTCAGATATTTGCTGAAATTGTGACCCCGGGGCTTAGGGATTTTTACAAAAAATCTTTTTCCGCCGGTCAAGTTGTTGAGGGCTGATTTCTTCTCCTGTGATAAAAAGCCTTCTGTTTCGACCGCCAAACCTTTCACGGGAGCATTTGCAACCGTTTAGCACCATTTTTGAGTGAATTTCCAAAAGTCAGATTTTTTCAGAAATTGTGACCCCGGAGCTTAGGGATTTTTTCAAAAAATCTTTTTCCGCCGGTTTAGTTGTCGAGGGCTGATTTCTTCTCCTGTGATAAAAAGCCTTCTGTTTCGACCGCCAAACGTTTCACGGGAGCAATTGCAACCGTTTAGCACCATTTTTGAGTGAATTGCCGAAAGTAAGATTTTTGATGAAATTGTGACCCCGGGGCTTAGGGATTTTTTCAAAAAAATCTTTTTCTGCCCGTTAAGTTGTTGAGGGCTGATTTCTTTTCCCGTGATTAAAAGCCTTCTGTTTCGACCGCCAAACCTCTCAGGGGAGCATTTGCAACCGTTTGGCACCATTTTTGAGTGAAATGCCCAAAGTCAGATTTTTGATGAAATTTTGACCCCGGGGCTTAGGGATTTTTTTAAAAAAATCTTTTTCTGCCGGTTAAGTTGTCGAGGGCTGATTTCTTCTCCTGTGATAAAAAGCCTTCTGTTTCCTTCGCAAAAGCTTTCAGGGGAGCATTTGCAACAGTTTGGCATCATTTTTGAGTGAATTGCCAAAAGTCAGATTTTTGCTGAAATTGTGACCCCGGGGCTTAGGGATTTTTTCAAAAAATATTTTTCCGCCGCTTAAGTTTTCGAGGGCTGATTTCTTGTCCTGTGATAAAAAGCCTTCTGTTTCGACCGCCAAACCTTTCACGGGAGCATTTGCAACCGTTTAGCACCATTTTTGAGTGAATTGCCAAAAGTCAGATTTTTGCTGAAATTATGACCCCGGAGCTTAGGGATTTTTTCAAAAAATCTTTTTCCGCCGGTTAAGTTGTCGAGGGCTGATTTCTTCTCCTGTGATAAAAAGCCTTCTGTTTCCTTCGCAAAAGCTTTCAGGGGAGCATTTGCAACAGTTTGGCATCATTTTTGAGTGAATTGCCAAAAGTCAGATTTTTGCTGAAATTGTGACCCCGGGGCTTAGGGATTTTTTCAAAAAATATTTTTCCTCCGCTTAAGTTTTCGAGGGCTGATTTCTTGTCCTGTGATAAAAAGCCTTCTGTTTCGTTCGCCAAACCTTTCACGGGAGCATTTGCAACCGTTTAGCACCATTTTTGAGTGAATTGCCGAAAGTCAGATTTTTGCTGAAACTGTGACCCCGGGGCTTAGGGATTTTTTCAAAAAATATTTTTCCGCCGGTTAAGTTGTCGAGGGCTGATTTCTTCTCCTGTGATAAAAAGCCTTCGGTTTCGACCGCCAAACCTTTCACGGGAGCATTTGCAACCGTTTAGCACCATTTTTGAGTGAATTGCCAAAAGTCATATTTTTTCAGAAATTGTGACCCCGGGGCTTAGGGATTTTTTCAAAAAATATTTTTCTGCCGGTTTAGTTGTCGAGGGCTGATTTCTTCTCCTGTTATAAAAAGCCTTCTGTTTCCTTCGCAAAAGCTTTCAGGGGAGCATTTGCAACAGTTTGGCATCATTTTTGAGTGAATTGCCAAAAGTCAGATTTTTGCTGAAATTGTGACCCCGGGGCTTAGGGATTTTTTCAAAAAATCTTTTTCCGCCGGTCAAGTTGTTGAGGGCTGATTTCTTCTCCTGTGATAAAAAGCCTTCTGTTTCGACCGCCAAACCTTTCACGGGAGCATTTGCAACCGTTTAGCGCCATTTTTGAGTGAATTTCCAAAAGTCAGATTTTTTCAGAAATTGTGACCCCGGAGCTTAGGGATTTTTTCAAAAAATCTTTTTCCGCCGGTTTAGTTGTCGAGGGCTGATTTCTTCTCCTGTGATAAAAAGCCTTCTGTTTCGACCTCGAAACCTCTCAGGGGAGCATTTGCAACCATTTGGCTCCATTTTTCAGCCAGTTAAGTTGTCCATGGTTGATTTCTTGCTCTTTGATATAAAGCCTTTTTTTTTCGACTGCCAAACCTCTCAGGGGAGCATTTGCAACCGTTTGGCACCATTTTTGAGTGAAATGCCGAAAGTCAGATTTTTGATGAAATTGTGACCCCGGGGCTTACGGATTTTTTCAAGAAAATCTTTTTCTGCCGGTTAAGTTGTCGAGGGCTGATTTCTTTTCCCCTGATAAAAAGCCCTCTGTTTTGACCACCAAACCTCTCAGGGGAGCATTTGCAACCGTTTGGCACCATTTTTCTGCTGGTTAAGTTATCCATGGTTGATTTCTTGTTCTGTGATATAAAGCCTTCTTTTTCAACGGCCAAACCTCTCAGGGGAGCATTTGCAGCCGTTTGGAACCATTTTTGAGTGAAATGCCGAAAGTCAGGTTTTTGATGAAATTGTGACCCCGGGGCTTAGGGATTTTTTCAAAAAATCTTTTTCCGCCGGTTAAGTTGTCGAGGGCTGATTTCTTCTAATGTGATAAAAAGCCTTCTGTTTCGACCGCCAAACCTTTCACGGGAGCATTTGCAACCGTTTAGCACCATTTTTGAGTGAATTTCCAAAAGTCAGATTTTTGCTGAAATTGTGACCCCGGGGCTTAGGGATTTTTTCAAAAAATATTTTTCTGCCGGTTTAGTTGTCGAGGGCTGATTTCTTCTCCTGTGATAAAAAGCCTTCTGTTTCCTTCGCAAAAGCTTTCAGGGGAGCATTTGCAACAGTTTGGCATCATTTTTGAGTGAATTGCCAAAAGTCAGATTTTTGCTGAAACTGTGACCCCGGGGCTTAGGGATTTTTTCAAAAAATATTTTTCCGCCGCTTAAGTTTTTGAGGGCTGATTTCTTCTCCTGTGATAAAAAGCCTTCTGTTTCGACCGCAAAACCTTTCACGGGAGCATTTGCAATCGTTTAGCACCATTTTTGATTGAATTGCCAAAAGTCATATTTTTTCAGAAATTGTGACCCCGGGGCTTAGAGATTTTTTCAAAAAATCTTTTTCCGCCGGTTAAGTTGTCGATGGCTGATTTCTTCTCCTGTGATAAAAAGCCTTCTATTTCGACCGCCAAACCTTTCACGGGAGCATTTGCAAACGTTTAGCACCATTTTTGAGTGAATTGCCAAAGGTCAGATTTTTTCAGAAATTGTGACCCCGGGGCTTAGGGATTTTTTCAAAAAATCTTTTTCCGCCGGTTTAGTTGTCGAGGGCTGATTTCTTCTCCTGTGATAAAAAGCCTTCTGTTTCCTTCGCAAAAGCTTTCAGGGGAGCATTTGCAACCGTTTGGCATCATTTTTGAGTGAATTGCCAAAAGTCAGATTTTTGCTGAAATTGTGACCCCGGGGCTTAGGGATTTTTTCAAAAAATATTTTTCCTCCGCTTAAGTTTTCGAGGGCTGATTTCTTGTCCTGTGATAAAAAGCCTTCTGTTTCGTTCGCCAAACCTTTCACGGGAACATTTGCAACCGTTTAGCACCATTTTTGAGTGAATTGCCAAAAGTCAGATTTTTGCTGAAATTGTGACCCCGGGGCTTAGGGATTTTTTCAAAAAATATTTTTCCGCCGGTTAAGTTGTCGAGGGCTGATTTCTTCTCCTGTGATAAAAAGCCTTCGGTTTCGACCGCCAAACCTTTCACGGGAGCATTTGCAACCGTTTAGCACCATTTTTGAGTGAATTGCCAAAAGTCAGATTTTTGCTGAAACTGTGACCCCGGGGCTTAGGGATTTTTTCAAAAAATATTTTTCTGCCGCTTAAGTTTTTGAGGGCTGATTTCTTCTCCTGTGATAAAAAGCCTTCTGTTTCGACCGCCAAACCTTTCACGGGAGCATTTGCAATCGTTTAGCACCATTTTTGATTGAATTGCCGAAAGTCAGATTTTTGCTGAAATTGTGACCCCGGGGCTTAGGGATTTTTTCAAAAAAACTTTTTCCGCCGGTCAAGTTGTTGAGGGCTGATTTCTTGTCCTGTGATAAAAAGCCTTCTGTTTCGACCGCCAAACCTTTCACGGGAGCATTTGCAACCGTTTAGCACCATTTTTGAGTGAATTGCCAAAAGTCAGATTTTTTCAGAAATTGTGACCCCGGGGCTTAGGGATTTTTTCAAATAATATTTTTCCGCCGCTTAAGTTTTTGAGGGCTGATTTCTTCTCCAGTGATAAAAAGCCTTCTGTTTCGACCGCCAAACCTTTCACGGGAGCATTTGCAAACGTTTAGCACCATTTTTGAGTGAATTGCCAAAAGTCAGATTTTTGCTGAAATTGTGACCCCGGGGCTTAGGGATTTTTTCAAAAAATATTTTTCTGCCGGTTTAGTTGTCGAGGGCTGATTTCTTCTCCTGTGATAAAAAGCCTTCTGTTTCCTTCGCAAAAGCTTTCAGGGGAGCATTTGCAACAGTTTGGCATCATTTTTGAGTGAATTGCCAAAAGTCAGATTTTTGCTGAAACTGTGACCCCGGGGCTTAGGGATTTTTTCAAAAAATATTTTTCTGCCGCTTAAGTTTTTGAGGGCTGATTTCTTCTCCTGTGATAAAAAGCCTTCTGTTTCGACCGCCAAACCTTTCACGGGAGCATTTGCAATCGTTTAGCACCATTTTTGATTGAATTGCCAAAAGTCAGATTTTTTCAGAAATTGTGACCCCGGGGCTTAGAGATTTTTTCAAAAAATCTTTTTCCGCCGGTTAAGTTGTCGATGGCTGATTTCTTCTCCTGTGATAAAAAGCCTTCTATTTCGACCGCCAAACCTTTCACGGGAGCATTTGCAAACGTTTAGCACCATTTTTGAGTGAATTGCCAAAAGTCAGATTTTTTCAGAAATTGTGACCCCGGGGCTTAGGGATTTTTTCAAAAAATATTTTTCTGCCGGTTTAGTTGTCGAGGGCTGATTTCTTCTCCTGTGATAAAAAGCCTTCTGTTTCCTTCGCAAAAGCTTTCAGGGGAGCATTTGCAACAGTTTGGCATCATTTTTGAGTGAATTGCCAAAAGTCAGATTTTTGCTGAAATTGTGACCCCGGGGCTTAGGGATTTTTTCAAAAAATCTTTTTCCGCCGGTCAAGTTGTTGAGGGCTGATTTCTTCTCCTGTGATAAAAAGCCTTCTGTTTCGACCGCCAAACCTTTCACGGGAGCATTTGCAACCGTTTAGCGCCATTTTTGAGTGAATTTCCAAAAGTCAGATTTTTTCAGAAATTGTGACCCCGGAGCTTAGGGATTTTTTCAAAAAATCTTTTTCCGCCGGTTTAGTTGTCGAGGGCTGATTTCTTCTCCTGTGATAAAAAGCCTTCTGTTTCGACCTCGAAACCTCTCAGGGGAGCATTTGCAACCATTTGGCTCCATTTTTCAGCCAGTTAAGTTGTCCATGGTTGATTTCTTGCTCTTTGATATAAAGCCTTTTTTTTTCGACTGCCAAACCTCTCAGGGGAGCATTTGCAACCGTTTGGCACCATTTTTGAGTGAAATGCCGAAAGTCAGATTTTTGATGAAATTGTGACCCCGGGGCTTACGGATTTTTTCAAGAAAATCTTTTTCTGCCGGTTAAGTTGTCGAGGGCTGATTTCTTTTCCCCTGATAAAAAGCCCTCTGTTTCGACCACCAAACCTCTCAGGGGAGCATTTGCAACCGTTTGGCACCATTTTTCTGCTGGTTAAGTTATCCATGGTTGATTTCTTGTTCTGTGATATAAAGCCTTCTTTTTCAACGGCCAAACCTCTCAGGGGAGCATTTGCAGCCGTTTGGAACCATTTTTGAGTGAAATGCCGAAAGTCAGGTTTTTGATGAAATTGTGACCCCGGGGCTTAGGGATTTTTTCAAAAAATCTTTTTCCGCCGGTTAAGTTGTCGAGGGCTGATTTCTTCTAATGTGATAAAAAGCCTTCTGTTTCGACCGCCAAACCTTTCACGGGAGCATTTGCAACCGTTTAGCACCATTTTTGAGTGAATTTCCAAAAGTCAGATTTTTGCTGAAATTGTGACCCCGGGGCTTAGGGATTTTTTCAAAAAATATTTTTCTGCCGGTTTAGTTGTCGAGGGCTGATTTCTTCTCCTGTGATAAAAAGCCTTCTGTTTCCTTCGCAAAAGCTTTCAGGGGAGCATTTGCAACAGTTTGGCATCATTTTTGAGTGAATTGCCAAAAGTCAGATTTTTGCTGAAACTGTGACCCCGGGGCTTAGGGATTTTTTCAAAAAATATTTTTCCGCCGCTTAAGTTTTTGAGGGCTGATTTCTTCTCCTGTGATAAAAAGCCTTCTGTTTCGACCGCAAAACCTTTCACGGGAGCATTTGCAATCGTTTAGCACCATTTTTGATTGAATTGCCAAAAGTCATATTTTTTCAGAAATTGTGACCCCGGGGCTTAGAGATTTTTTCAAAAAATCTTTTTCCGCCGGTTAAGTTGTCGATGGCTGATTTCTTCTCCTGTGATAAAAAGCCTTCTATTTCGACCGCCAAACCTTTCACGGGAGCATTTGCAAACGTTTAGCACCATTTTTGAGTGAATTGCCAAAGGTCAGATTTTTTCAGAAATTGTGACCCCGGGGCTTAGGGATTTTTTCAAAAAATCTTTTTCCGCCGGTTTAGTTGTCGAGGGCTGATTTCTTCTCCTGTGATAAAAAGCCTTCTGTTTCCTTCGCAAAAGCTTTCAGGGGAGCATTTGCAACCGTTTGGCATCATTTTTGAGTGAATTGCCAAAAGTCAGATTTTTGCTGAAATTGTGACCCCGGGGCTTAGGGATTTTTTCAAAAAATATTTTTCCTCCGCTTAAGTTTTCGAGGGCTGATTTCTTGTCCTGTGATAAAAAGCCTTCTGTTTCGTTCGCCAAACCTTTCACGGGAACATTTGCAACCGTTTAGCACCATTTTTGAGTGAATTGCCAAAAGTCAGATTTTTGCTGAAATTGTGACCCCGGGGCTTAGGGATTTTTTCAAAAAATATTTTTCCGCCGGTTAAGTTGTCGAGGGCTGATTTCTTCTCCTGTGATAAAAAGCCTTCGGTTTCGACCGCCAAACCTTTCACGGGAGCATTTGCAACCGTTTAGCACCATTTTTGAGTGAATTGCCAAAAGTCAGATTTTTGCTGAAACTGTGACCCCGGGGCTTAGGGATTTTTTCAAAAAATATTTTTCTGCCGCTTAAGTTTTTGAGGGCTGATTTCTTCTCCTGTGATAAAAAGCCTTCTGTTTCGACCGCCAAACCTTTCACGGGAGCATTTGCAATCGTTTAGCACCATTTTTGATTGAATTGCCGAAAGTCAGATTTTTGCTGAAATTGTGACCCCGGGGCTTAGGGATTTTTTCAAAAAAACTTTTTCCGCCGGTCAAGTTGTTGAGGGCTGATTTCTTGTCCTGTGATAAAAAGCCTTCTGTTTCGACCGCCAAACCTTTCACGGGAGCATTTGCAACCGTTTAGCACCATTTTTGAGTGAATTGCCAAAAGTCAGATTTTTTCAGAAATTGTGACCCCGGGGCTTAGGGATTTTTTCAAATAATATTTTTCCGCCGCTTAAGTTTTTGAGGGCTGATTTCTTCTCCAGTGATAAAAAGCCTTCTGTTTCGACCGCCAAACCTTTCACGGGAGCATTTGCAAACGTTTAGCACCATTTTTGAGTGAATTGCCAAAAGTCAGATTTTTGCTGAAATTGTGACCCCGGGGCTTAGGGATTTTTTCAAAAAATATTTTTCTGCCGGTTTAGTTGTCGAGGGCTGATTTCTTCTCCTGTGATAAAAAGCCTTCTGTTTCCTTCGCAAAAGCTTTCAGGGGAGCATTTGCAACAGTTTGGCATCATTTTTGAGTGAATTGCCAAAAGTCAGATTTTTGCTGAAACTGTGACCCCGGGGCTTAGGGATTTTTTCAAAAAATATTTTTCTGCCGCTTAAGTTTTTGAGGGCTGATTTCTTCTCCTGTGATAAAAAGCCTTCTGTTTCGACCGCCAAACCTTTCACGGGAGCATTTGCAATCGTTTAGCACCATTTTTGATTGAATTGCCAAAAGTCAGATTTTTTCAGAAATTGTGACCCCGGGGCTTAGAGATTTTTTCAAAAAATCTTTTTCCGCCGGTTAAGTTGTCGATGGCTGATTTCTTCTCCTGTGATAAAAAGCCTTCTATTTCGACCGCCAAACCTTTCACGGGAGCATTTGCAAACGTTTAGCACCATTTTTGAGTGAATTGCCAAAAGTCAGATTTTTTCAGAAATTGTGACCCCGGGGCTTAGGGATTTTTTCAAAAAATATTTTTCTGCCGGTTTAGTTGTCGAGGGCTGATTTCTTCTCCTGTGATAAAAAGCCTTCTGTTTCCTTCGCAAAAGATTTCAGGGGAGCATTTGCAACAGTTTGGCATCATTTTTGAGTGAATTGCCAAAAGTCAGATTTTTGCTGAAATTGTGACCCCGGGGCTTAGGGATTTTTTCAAAAAATCTTTTTCCGCCGGTTAAGTTGTCGAGGGCTGATTTCTTCTCCTGTGATAAAAAGCCTTCTAATTCGACCGCCAAACCTTTCACGGGAGCATTTGCAAACGTTTAGCACCATTTTTGAGTGAATTGCCAAAAGTCAGATTTTTTCAGAAATTGTGACCCCGGGGCTTAGGGATTTTTTCAAAAAATATTTTTCTGCCGGTTTAGTTGTCGAGGGCTGATTTCTTCTCCTGTGATAAAAAGCCTTCTGTTTCCTTCGCAAAAGCTTTCAGGGGAGCATTTGCAACAGTTTGGCATCATTTTTGAGTGAATTGCCAAAAGTCAGATTTTTGCTGAAATTGTGACCCCGGGCCTTAGGGATTTTTTCAAAAAATATTTTTCCGCCGCTTAAGTTTTCGAGGGCTGATTTCTTGTCCTCTGATAAAAAGCCTTCTGTTTCGACCGCCAAACCTTTCACGGGAGCATTTGCAACCGTTTAGCACAATTTTTAAGTAAATTGCCAAAAGTCAGATATTTGCTGAAATTGTGACCCCGGGGCTTAGGGATTTTTACAAAAAATCTTTTTCCGCCGGTCAAGTTGTTGAGGGCTGATTTCTTCTCCTGTGATAAAAAGCCTTCTGTTTCGACCGCCAAACCTTTCACGGGAGCATTTGCAACCGTTTAGCACCATTTTTGAGTGAATTTCCAAAAGTCAGATTTTTTCAGAAATTGTGACCCCGGAGCTTAGGGATTTTTTCAAAAAATCTTTTTCCGCCGGTTTAGTTGTCGAGGGCTGATTTCTTCTCCTGTGATAAAAAGCCTTCTGTTTCGACCGCCAAACGTTTCACGGGAGCAATTGCAACCGTTTAGCACCATTTTTGAGTGAATTGCCGAAAGTAAGATTTTTGATGAAATTGTGACCCCGGGGCTTAGGGATTTTTTCAAAAAAATCTTTTTCTGCCCGTTAAGTTGTTGAGGGCTGATTTCTTTTCCCGTGATTAAAAGCCTTCTGTTTCGACCGCCAAACCTCTCAGGGGAGCATTTGCAACCGTTTGGCACCATTTTTGAGTGAAATGCCGAAAGTCAGCTTTTTGATGAAATTTTGACCCCGGGGCTTAGGGATTTTTTTAAAAAAATCTTTTTCTGCCGGTTAAGTTGTCGAGGGCTGATTTCTTTTCCCGTGATAAAAAGCCTTCTGTTTCGTCTGCCAAACCTCTCACGGGAGCATTTGCAACCGTTTTGCACCATTTTTGAGTGAAATGCCGAAAGTCAGATTTTTGATGAAATTGTGACCCCGGGGCTTAGGGATTTTTTCAAAAAATATTTTTCCGCCGCTTAAGTTTTTGAGGGCTGATTTCTTCTCCTGTGATAAAAAGCCTTCTGTTTCGACCGCGAAACCTTTCAGGGGAGCATTTGCAATCGTTTAGCACCATTTTTGATTGAATTGCCAAAAGTCATATTTTTTCAGAAATTGTGACCCCGGGGCTTAGAGATTTTTTCAAAAAATCTTTTTCCGCCGGTTAAGTTGTCGATGGCTGATTTCTTCTCCTGTGATAAAAAGCCTTCTATTTCGACCGCCAAACCTTTCACGGGAGCATTTGCAAACGTTTAGCACCATTTTTGAGTGAATTGCCAAAGGTCAGATTTTTTCAGAAATTGTGACCCCGGGGCTTAGGGATTTTTTCAAAAAATCTTTTTCCGCCGGTTTAGTTGTCGAGGGCTGATTTCTTCTCCTGTGATAAAAAGCCTTCTGTTTCCTTCGCAAAAGCTTTCAGGGGAGCATTTGCAACAGTTTGGCATCATTTTTGAGTGAATTGCCAAAAGTCAGATTTTTGCTGAAATTGTGACCCCGGGGCTTAGGGATTTTTTCAAAAAATATTTTTCCTCCGCTTAAGTTTTCGAGGGCTGATTTCTTGTCCTGTGATAAAAAGCCTTCTGTTTCGTTCGCCAAACCTTTCACGGGAACATTTGCAACCGTTTAGCACCATTTTTGAGTGAATTGCCAAAAGTCAGATTTTTGCTGAAATTGTGACCCCCGGGGCTTAGGGATTTTTTCAAAAAATATTTTTCCGCCGGTTAAGTTGTCGAGGGCTGATTTCTTCTCCTGTGATAAAAAGCCTTCTGTTTCGACCGCCAAACCTTTCACGGGATCATTTGCAATCGTTTAGCACCATTTTTGATTTAATTGCCAAAAGTCAGATTTTTTCAGAAATTGTGACCCCGGAGCTTAGGGATTTTTTCAAAAAATATTTTTCCGCCGGTTAAGTTGTCGATGGCTGATTTCTTCTCCTGTGATAAAAAGCCTTCTATTTCGACCGCCAAACCTTTCACGGGAGCATTTGCAAACGTTTAGCACCATTTTTGAGTGAATTGCCAAAAGTCAGATTTTTTCAGAAATTGTGACCCCGGGGCTTAGGGATTTTTTCAAAAAATATTTTTCTGCCGGTTTAGTTGTCGAGGGCTGATTTCTTCTCCTGTGATAAAAAGCCTTCTGTTTCCTTCGCAAAAGCTTTCAGGGGAGCATTTGCAACAGTTTGGCATCATTTTTGAGTGAATTGCCAAAAGTCAGATTTTTGCTGAAATTGTGACCCCGGGGCTTAGGGATTTTTTCAAAAAATCTTTTTCCGCCGGTTAAGTTGTCGAGGGCTGATTTCTTCTCCTGTGATAAAAAGCCTTCTAATTCGACCGCCAAACCTTTCACGGGAGCATTTGCAAACGTTTAGCACCATTTTTGAGTGAATTGCCAAAAGTCAGATTTTTTCAGAAATTGTGACCCCGGGGCTTAGGGATTTTTTCAAAAAATATTTTTCTGCCGGTTTAGTTGTCGAGGGCTGATTTCTTCTCCTGTGATAAAAAGCCTTCTGTTTCCTTCGCAAAAGCTTTCAGGGGAGCATTTGCAACAGTTTGGCATCATTTTTGAGTGAATTGCCAAAAGTCAGATTTTTGCTGAAATTGTGACCCCGGGGCTTAGGGATTTTTTCAAAAAATCTTTTTCCGCCGGTTAAGTTGTCGAGGGCTGATTTCTTCTCCTGTGATAAAAAGCCTTCTAATTCGACCGCCAAACCTTTCACGGGAGCATTTGCAAACGTTTAGCACCATTTTTGAGTGAATTGCCAAAAGTCAGATTTTTTCAGAAATTGTGACCCCGGGGCTTAGGGATTTTTTCAAAAAATATTTTTCTGCCGGTTTAGTTGTCGAGGGCTGATTTCTTCTCCTGTGATAAAAAGCCTTCTGTTTCCTTCGCAAAAGCTTTCAGGGGAGCATTTGCAACAGTTTGGCATCATTTTTGAGTGAATTGCCAAAAGTCAGATTTTTGCTGAAATTGTGACCCCGGGCCTTAGGGATTTTTTCAAAAAATATTTTTCCGCCGCTTAAGTTTTCGAGGGCTGATTTCTTGTCCTGTGATAAAAAGCCTTCTGTTTCGACCGCCAAACCTTTCACGGGAGCATTTGCAACCGTTTAGCACAATTTTTAAGTAAATTGCCAAAAGTCAGATATTTGCTGAAATTGTGACCCCGGGGCTTAGGGATTTTTACAAAAAATCTTTTTCCGCCGGTCAAGTTGTTGAGGGCTGATTTCTTCTCCTGTGATAAAAAGCCTTCTGTTTCGACCGCCAAACCTTTCACGGGAGCATTTGCAACCGTTTAGCACCATTTTTGAGTGAATTTCCAAAAGTCAGATTTTTTCAGAAATTGTGACCCCGGAGCTTAGGGATTTTTTCAAAAAATCTTTTTCCGCCGGTTTAGTTGTCGAGGGCTTTCTTCTCCTGTGATAAAAAGCCTTCTGTTTCGACCGCCAAACGTTTCACGGGAGCAATTGCAACCGTTTAGCACCATTTTTGAGTGAATTGCCGAAAGTAAGATTTTTGATGAAATTGTGACCCCGGGGCTTAGGGATTTTTTCAAAAAAATCTTTTTCTGCCCGTTAAGTTGTTGAGGGCTGATTTCTTTTCCCGTGATTAAAAGCCTTCTGTTTCGTCTGCCAAACCTCTCACGGGAGCATTTGCAACCGTTTTGCACCATTTTTGAGTGAAATGCCGAAAGTCAGATTTTTGATGAAATTGTGACCCCGGGGCTTAGGGATTTTTTCAAAAAATATTTTTCCGCCGCTTAAGTTTTTGAGGGCTGATTTCTTCTAATGTGATAAAAAGCCTTCTGTTTCGACCGCGAAACCTTTCAGGGGAGCATTTGCAATCGTTTAGCACCATTTTTGATTGAATTGCCAAAAGTCATATTTTTTCAGAAATTGTGACCCCGGGGCTTAGAGATTTTTTCAAAAAATCTTTTTCCGCCGGTTAAGTTGTCGATGGCTGATTTCTTCTCCTGTGATAAAAAGCCTTCTATTTCGACCGCCAAACCTTTCACGGGAGCATTTGCAAACGTTTAGCACCATTTTTGAGTGAATTGCCAAAGGTCAGATTTTTTCAGAAATTGTGACCCCGGGGCTTAGGGATTTTTTCAAAAAATCTTTTTCCGCCGGTTTAGTTGTCGAGGGCTGATTTCTTCTCCTGTGATAAAAAGCCTTCTGTTTCCTTCGCAAAAGCTTTCAGGGGAGCATTTGCAACAGTTTGGCATCATTTTTGAGTGAATTGCCAAAAGTCAGATTTTTGCTGAAATTGTGACCCCGGGGCTTAGGGATTTTTTCAAAAAATATTTTTCCTCCGCTTAAGTTTTCGAGGGCTGATTTCTTGTCCTGTGATAAAAAGCCTTCTGTTTCGTTCGCCAAACCTTTCACGGGAACATTTGCAACCGTTTAGCACCATTTTTGAGTGAATTGCCAAAAGTCAGATTTTTGCTGAAATTGTGACCCCGGGGCTTAGGGATTTTTTCAAAAAATATTTTTCTGCCGGTTTAGTTGTCGAGGGCTGATTTCTTCTCCTGTGATAAAAAGCCTTCTGTTTCCTTCGCAAAAGCTTTCAGGGGAGCATTTGGAACAGTTTGGCATCATTTTTGAGTGAATTGCCAAAAGTCAGATTTTTGCTGAAATTGTGACCCCGGGCCTTAGGGATTTTTTCAAAAAATATTTTTCCGCCGCTTAAGTTTTCGAGGGCTGATTTCTTGTCCTGTGATAAAAAGCCTTCTGTTTCGACCGCCAAACCTTTCACGGGAGCATTTGCAACCGTTTAGCACAATTTTTAAGTAAATTGCCAAAAGTCAGATATTTGCTGAAATTGTGACCCCGGGGCTTAGGGATTTTTACAAAAAATCTTTTTCCGCCGGTCAAGTTGTTGAGGGCTGATTTCTTCTCCTGTGATAAAAAGCCTTCTGTTTCGACCGCCAAACCTTTCACGGGAGCATTTGCAACCGTTTAGCACCATTTTTGAGTGAATTTCCAAAAGTCAGATTTTTTCAGAAATTGTGACCCCGGAGCTTAGGGATTTTTTCAAAAAATCTTTTTCCGCCGGTTTAGTTGTCGAGGGCTGATTTCTTCTCCTGTGATAAAAAGCCTTCTGTTTCGACCGCCAAACGTTTCACGGGAGCAATTGCAACCGTTTAGCACCATTTTTGAGTGAAATGCCGAAAGTCAGCTTTTTGATGAAATTTTGACCCCGGGGCTTAGGGATTTTTTTAAAAAAATCTTTTTCTGCCGGTTAAGTTGTCGAGGGCTGATTTCTTTTCCCGTGATAAAAAGCCTTCTGTTTCGTCTGCCAAACCTCTCACGGGAGCATTTGCAACCGTTTTGCACCATTTTTGAGTGAAATGCCGAAAGTCAGATTTTTGATGAAATTGTGACCCCGGGGCTTAGGGATTTTTTCAAAAAATATTTTTCCGCCGCTTAAGTTTTTGAGGGCTGATTTCTTCTCCTGTGATAAAAAGCCTTCTGTTTCGACCGCGAAACCTTTCAGGGGAGCATTTGCAATCGTTTAGCACCATTTTTGATTGAATTGCCAAAAGTCAGATTTTTGCTGAAATTGTGACCCCCGGGGCTTAGGGATTTTTTCAAAAAATCTTTTTCCGCCGGTTTAGTTGTCGAGGGCTGATTTCTTCTCCTGTGATAAAAAGCCTTCTGTTTCCTTCGCAAAAGCTTTCAGGGGAGCATTTGCAACAGTTTGGCATCATTTTTGAGTGAATTGCCAAAAGTCAGATTTTTGCTGAAATTGTGACCCCGGGGCTTAGGGATTTTTTCAAAAAATATTTTTCCTCCGCTTAAGTTTTCGAGGGCTGATTTCTTGTCCTGTGATAAAAAGCCTTCTGTTTCGTTCGCCAAACCTTTCACGGGAACATTTGCAACCGTTTAGCACCATTTTTGAGTGAATTGCCAAAAGTCAGATTTTTGCTGAAATTGTGACCCCCGGGGCTTAGGGATTTTTTCAAAAAATATTTTTCCGCCGGTTAAGTTGTCGAGGGCTGATTTCTTCTCCTGTGATAAAAAGCCTTCTGTTTCGACCGCCAAACCTTTCACGGGATCATTTGCAATCGTTTAGCACCATTTTTGATTTAATTGCCAAAAGTCAGATTTTTTCAGAAATTGTGACCCCGGAGCTTAGGGATTTTTTCAAAAAATATTTTTCCGCCGGTTAAGTTGTCGATGGCTGATTTCTTCTCCTGTGATAAAAAGCCTTCTGTTTCGACCGCCAAACCTTTCACGGGAGCATTTGCAAACGTTTAGCACCATTTTTGAGTGAATTGCCAAAAGTCAGATTTTTTCAGAAATTGTGACCCCGGGGCTTAGGGATTTTTTCAAAAAATATTTTTCTGCCGGTTTAGTTGTCGAGGGCTGATTTCTTCTCCTGTGATAAAAAGCCTTCTGTTTCCTTCGCAAAAGCTTTCAGGGGAGCATTTGCAACAGTTTGGCATCATTTTTGAGTGAATTGCCAAAAGTCAGATTTTTGCTGAAACTGTGACCCCGGGGCTTAGGGATTTTTTCAAAAAATATTTTTCCGCCGCTTAAGTTTTTGAGGGCTGATTTCTTCTCCTGTGATAAAAAGCCTTCTGTTTCGACCGCCAAACCTTTCACGGGAGCATTTGCAATCGTTTAGCACCATTTTTGATTGAATTGCCAAAAGTCATATTTTTTCAGAAATTGTGACCCCGGGGCTTAGAGATTTTTTCAAAAAATCTTTTTCCGCCGGTTAAGTTGTCGATGGCTGATTTCTTCTCCTGTGATAAAAAGCCTTCTATTTCGACCGCCAAACCTTTCACGGGAGCATTTGCAAACGTTTAGCACCATTTTTGAGTGAATTGCCAAAAGTCAGATTTTTTCAGAAATTGTGACCCCGGGGCTTAGGGATTTTTTCAAAAAATATTTTTCTGCCGGTTTAGTTGTCGAGGGCTGATTTCTTCTCCTGTGATAAAAAGCCTTCTGTTTCCTTCGCAAAAGCTTTCAGGGGAGCATTTGCAACAGTTTGGCATCATTTTTGAGTGAATTGCCAAAAGTCAGATTTTTGCTGAAATTGTGACCCCGGGCCTTAGGGATTTTTTCAAAAAATATTTTTCCGCCGCTTAAGTTTTCGAGGGCTGATTTCTTGTCCTCTGATAAAAAGCCTTCTGTTTCGACCGCCAAACCTTTCACGGGAGCATTTGCAACCGTTTAGCACCATTTTTGAGTGAATTGCCAAAAGTCAGATTTTTGCTGAAATTATGACCCCGGAGCTTAGGGATTTTTTCAAAAAATCTTTTTCCGCCGGTTTAGTTGTCGAGGGCTGATTTCTTCTCTTGTGATAAAAAGCCTTCTGTTTCGACCGCCAAACTTTAACGGGAGCATTTGCAACCGTTTAGCACCATTTTTGAGTGAATTGCCAAAGGTCAGATTTTTTCAGAAATTGTGACCCCGGGGCTTAGGGATTTTTTCAAAAAATATTTTTCCGCCGGTTTAGTTGTCGAGGGCTGATTTCTTCTCCTGTGATAAAAAGCCTTCTGTTTCGACCGCCAAACCTTTCACGGGAGCATTTGCAAACGTTTAGCACCATTTTTGAGTGAATTGCCAAAAGTCAGATTTTTGCTGAAATTGTGACCCCGGGGCTTAGGGATTTTTTCAAAAAATATTTTTCTGCCGGTTTAGTTGTCGAGGGCTGATTTCTTCTCCTGTGATAAAAAGCCTTCTGTTTCCTTCGCAAAAGCTTTCAGGGGAGCATTTGCAACAGTTTGGCATCATTTTTGAGTGAATTGCCAAAAGTCAGATTTTTTCAGAAATTGTGACCCCGGGGCTTAGAGATTTTTTCAAAAAATCTTTTTCCGCCGGTTAAGTTGTCGATGGCTGATTTCTTCTCCTGTGATAAAAAGCCTTCTATTTCGACCGCCAAACCTTTCACGGGAGCATTTGCAAACGTTTAGCACCATTTTTGAGTGAATTGCCAAAAGTCAGATTTTTTCAGAAATTGTGACCCCGGGGCTTAGGGATTTTTTCAAAAAATATTTTTCTGCCGGTTTAGTTGTCGAGGGCTGATTTCTTCTCCTGTGATAAAAAGCCTTCTGTTTCCTTCGCAAAAGCTTTCAGGGGAGCATTTGCAACAGTTTGGCATCATTTTTGAGTGAATTGCCAAAAGTCAGATTTTTGCTGAAATTGTGACCCCGGGCCTTAGGGATTTTTTCAAAAAATATTTTTCCGCCGCTTAAGTTTTCGAGGGCTGATTTCTTGTCCTCTGATAAAAAGCCTTCTGTTTCGACCACCAAACCTTTCACGGGAGCATTTGCAACCGTTTAGCACCATTTTTGAGTGAATTGCCAAAAGTCAGATTTTTGCTGAAATTATGACCCCGGAGCTTAGGGATTTTTTCAAAAAATCTTTTTCCGCCGGTTTAGTTGTCGAGGGCTGATTTCTTCTCTTGTGATAAAAAGCCTTCTGTTTCGACCGCCAAACTTTAACGGGAGCATTTGCAACCGTTTAGCACCATTTTTGAGTGAATTGCCAAAAGTCATATTTTTTCAGAAATTGTGACCCCGGGGCTTAGAGATTTTTTCAAAAAATCTTTTTCCGCCGGTTAAGTTGTCGATGGCTGATTTCTTCTCCTGTGATAAAAAGCCTTCTATTTCGACCGCCAAACCTTTCACGGGAGCATTTGCAAACGTTTAGCACCATTTTTGAGTGAATTGCCAAAAGTCAGATTTTTTCAGAAATTGTGACCCCGGGGCTTAGGGATTTTTTCAAAAAATATTTTTCTGCCGGTTTAGTTGTCGAGGGCTGATTTCTTCTCCTGTGATAAAAAGCCTTCTGTTTCCTTCGCAAAAGCTTTCAGGGGAGCATTTGCAACAGTTTGGCATCATTTTTGAGTGAATTGCCAAAAGTCAGATTTTTGCTGAAATTGTGACCCCGGGCCTTAGGGATTTTTTCAAAAAATATTTTTCCGCCGCTTAAGTTTTCGAGGGCTGATTTCTTGTCCTCTGATAAAAAGCCTTCTGTTTCGACCGCCAAACCTTTCACGGGAGCATTTGCAACCGTTTAGCACCATTTTTGAGTGAATTGCCAAAAGTCAGATTTTTGCTGAAATTATGACCCCGGAGCTTAGGGATTTTTTCAAAAAATCTTTTTCCGCCGGTTTAGTTGTCGAGGGCTGATTTCTTCTCTTGTGATAAAAAGCCTTCTGTTTCGACCGCCAAACTTTAACTGGAGCATTTGCAACCGTTTAGCACCATTTTTGAGTGAATTGCCAAAGGTCAGATTTTTTCAGAAATTGTGACCCCGGGGCTTAGGGATTTTTTCAAAAAATCTTTTTCCGCCGGTTTAGTTGTCGAGGGCTGATTTCTTCTCCTGTGATAAAAAGCCTTCTGTTTCGACCGCCAAACCTTTCACGGGAGCATTTGCAAACGTTTAGCACCATTTTTGAGTGAATTGCCAAAAGTCAGATTTTTGCTGAAATTGTGACCCCGGGGCTTAGGGATTTTTTCAAAAAATATTTTTCTGCCGGTTTAGTTGTCGAGGGCTGATTTCTTCTCCTGTGATAAAAAGCCTTCTGTTTCCTTCGCAAAAGCTTTCAGGGGAGCATTTGCAACAGTTTGGCATCATTTTTGAGTGAATTGCCAAAAGTCAGATTTTTTCAGAAATTGTGACCCCGGGGCTTAGGGATTTTTTCAAAAAATATTTTTCTGCCGGTTTAGTTGTCGAGGGCTGATTTCTTCTCCTGTGATAAAAAGCCTTCTGTTTCGACCGCCAAACCTTTCACGGGAGCATTTGCAATCGTTTAGCACCATTTTTGATTGAATTGCCAAAAGTCATATTTTTTCAGAAATTGTGACCCCGGGGCTTAGAGATTTTTTCAAAAAATCTTTTTCCGCCGGTTAAGTTGTCGATGGCTGATTTCTTCTCCTGTGATAAAAAGCCTTCTATTTCGACCGCCAAACCTTTCACGGGAGCATTTGCAAACGTTTAGCACCATTTTTGAGTGAATTGCCAAAAGTCAGATTTTTTCAGAAATTGTGACCCCGGGGCTTAGGGATTTTTTCAAAAAATATTTTTCTGCCGGTTTAGTTGTCGAGGGCTGATTTCTTCTCCTGTGATAAAAAGCCTTCTGTTTCCTTCGCAAAAGCTTTCAGGGGAGCATTTGCAACAGTTTGGCATCATTTTTGAGTGAATTGCCAAAAGTCAGATTTTTGCTGAAATTGTGACCCCGGGCCTTAGGGATTTTTTCAAAAAATATTTTTCCGCCGCTTAAGTTTTCGAGGGCTGATTTCTTGTCCTCTGATAAAAAGCCTTCTGTTTCGACCGCCAAACCTTTCACGGGAGCATTTGCAACCGTTTAGCACCATTTTTGAGTGAATTGCCAAAAGTCAGATTTTTGCTGAAATTATGACCCCGGAGCTTAGGGATTTTTTCAAAAAATCTTTTTCCGCCGGTTTAGTTGTCGAGGGCTGATTTCTTCTCTTGTGATAAAAAGCCTTCTGTTTCGACCGCCAAACTTTAACGGGAGCATTTGCAACCGTTTAGCACCATTTTTGAGTGAATTGCCAAAAGTCAGATTTTTTCAGAAATTGTGACCCCGGGGCTTAGAGATTTTTTCAAAAAATCTTTTTCCGCCGGTTAAGTTGCCGATGGCTGATTTCTTCTCCTGTGATAAAAAGCCTTCTATTTCGACCGCCATACCTTTCACTGGAGCATTTGCAAACGTTTAGCACCATTTTTGAGTGAATTGCCAAAAGTCAGATTTTTGCTGAAATTGTGACCCCGGGGCTTAGGGATTTTTTCAAAAAATGTTTTTCCGCCGGTTTAGTTGTCGAGGGCTGATTTCTTCTCCTGTGATAAAAAGCCTTCTGTTTCCTTCGCAAAAGCTTTCAGGGGAGCATTTGCAACAGTTTGGCATCATTTTTGAGTGAATTGCCAAAAGTCAGATTTTTGCTGAAATTGTGACCCCGGGGCTTAGGGATTTTTTCAAAAAATCTTTTTCCGCCGGTTAAGTTGTCGAGGGCTGATTTCTTGTCCTGTGATAAAAAGCCTTCTAATTCGACCGCCAAACCTTTCACGGGAGCATTTGCAACAGTTTGGCATCATTTTTGAATGAATTGCCAAAAGTCAGATTTTTTCAGAAATTGTGACCCCGGGGCTTAGGGATTTTTTCAAAAAATATTTTTCTGCCGGTTTAGTTGTCGAGGGCTGATTTCTTCTCCTGTGATAAAAAGCCTTCTGTTTCCTTCGCAAAAGCTTTCAGGGGAGCATTTGCAACAGTTTGGCATCATTTCTGAGTGAATTGCCAAAAGTCAGATTTTTGCTGAAATTGTGACCCCGGGCCTTAGGGATTTTTTCAAAAAATATTTTTCCGCCGCTTAAGTTTTCGAGGGCTGATTTCTTGTCCTGTGATAAAAAGCCTTCTGTTTCGACCGCCAAACCTTTCACGGGAGCATTTGCAACCGTTTAGCACAATTTTTAAGTAAATTGCCAAAAGTCAGATATTTGCTGAAATTGTGACCCCGGGGCTTAGGGATTTTTACAAAAAATCTTTTTCCGCCGGTCAAGTTGTTGAGGGCTGATTTCTTCTCCTGTGATAAAAAGCCTTCTGTTTCGACCGCCAAACCTTTCACGGGAGCATTTGCAACCGTTTAGCACCATTTTTGAGTGAATTTCCAAAAGTCAGATTTTTTCAGAAATTGTGACCCCGGAGCTTAGGGATTTTTTCAAAAAATCTTTTTCCGCCGGTTTAGTTGTCGAGGGCTGATTTCTTCTCCTGTGATAAAAAGCCTTCTGTTTCGACCGCCAAACGTTTCACGGGAGCAATTGCAACCGTTTAGCACCATTTTTGAGTGAATTGCCGAAAGTAAGATTTTTGATGAAATTGTGACCCCGGGGCTTAGGGATTTTTTCAAAAAAATCTTTTTCTGCCCGTTAAGTTGTTGAGGGCTGATTTCTTTTCCCGTGATTAAAAGCCTTCTGTTTCGACCGCCAAACCTCTCAGGGGAGCATTTGCAACCGTTTGGCACCATTTTTGAGTGAAATGCCGAAAGTCAGCTTTTTGATGAAATTTTGACCCCGGGGCTTAGGGATTTTTTTAAAAAAATCTTTTTCTGCCGGTTAAGTTGTCGAGGGCTGATTTCTTTTCCCGTGATAAAAAGCCTTCTGTTTCGTCTGCCAAACCTCTCACGGGAGCATTTGCAACCGTTTTGCACCATTTTTGAGTGAAATGCCGAAAGTCAGATTTTTGATGAAATTGTGACCCCGGGGCTTAGGGATTTTTTCAAAAAAACCTTTTTCTGCCAGTTAAGTTGTCGAGGGCTGATTTCTTTTCCCCTGATAAAAAGCCTTCTGTTTCGACCGCCAAACCTTTCACGGGAGCATTTGCAACCGTTTAGCACCATTTTTGAGTGAATTGCCAAAAGTCAGATTTTTGCTGAAATTATGACCCCGGAGCTTAGGGATTTTTTCAAAAAATCTTTTTCCGCCGGTTTAGTTGTCGAGGGCTGATTTCTTCTCTTGTGATAAAAAGCCTTCTGTTTCGACCGCCAAACTTTAACGGGAGCATTTGCAACCGTTTAGCACCATTTTTGAGTGAATTGCCAAAGGTCAGATTTTTTCAGAAATTGTGACCCCGGGGCTTAGGGATTTTTTCAAAAAATCTTTTTCCGCCGGTTTAGTTGTCGAGGGCTGATTTCTTCTCCTGTGATAAAAAGCCTTCTGTTTCCTTCGCAAAAGCTTTCAGGGGAGCATTTGCAACAGTTTGGCATCATTTTTGAGTGAATTGCCAAAAGTCAGATTTTTGCTGAAATTGTGACCCCGGGGCTTAGGGATTTTTTCAAAAAATATTTTTCCTCCGCTTAAGTTTTCGAGGGCTGATTTCTTGTCCTGTGATAAAAAGCCTTCTGTTTCGTTTGCCAAACCTTTCACGGGAACATTTGCAACCGTTTAGCACCATTTTTGAGTGAATTGCCAAAAGTCAGATTTTTGCTGAAATTGTGACCCCGGGGCTTAGGGATTTTTTCAAAAAATATTTTTCCGCCGGTTAAGTTGTCGAGGGCTGATTTCTTCTCCTGTGATAAAAAGCCTTCGGTTTCGACCGCCAAACCTTTCACGGGAGCATTTGCAAACGTTTAGCACCATTTTTGAGTGAATTGCCAAAAGTCAGATTTTTTCAGAAATTGTGACCCCGGGGCTTAGGGATTTTTTCAAAAAATATTTTTCTGCCGGTTTAGTTGTCGAGGGCTGATTTCTTCTCCTGTGATAAAAAGCCTTCTGTTTCCTTCGCAAAAGCTTTCAGGGGAGCATTTGCAACAGTTTGGCATCATTTTTGAGTGAATTGCCAAAAGTCAGATTTTTGCTGAAATTGTGACCCCGGGCCTTAGGGATTTTTTCAAAAAACATTTTTCCGCCGCTTAAGTTTTCGAGGGCTGATTTCTTGTCCTCTGATAAAAAGCCTTCTGTTTCGACCGCCAAACCTTTCACGGGAGCATTTGCAACCGTTTAGCACCATTTTTGAGTGAATTGCCAAAAGTCAGATTTTTGCTGAAATTATGACCCCGGAGCTTAGGGATTTTTTCAAAAAATCTTTTTCCGCCGGTTTAGTTGTCGAGGGCTGATTTCTTCTCTTGTGATAAAAAGCCTTCTGTTTCGACCGCCAAACTTTAACGGGAGCATTTGCAACCGTTTAGCACCATTTTTGAGTGAATTGCCAAAAGTCAGATTTTTTCAGAAATTGTGACCCCGGGGCTTAGAGATTTTTTCAAAAAATCTTTTTCCGCCGGTTAAGTTGTCGATGGCTGATTTCTTCTCCTGTGATAAAAAGCCTTCTATTTCGACCGCCAAACCTTTCACGGGAGCATTTGCAAACGTTTAGCACCATTTTTGAGTGAATTGCCAAAAGTCAGATTTTTTCAGAAATTGTGACCCCGGGGCTTAGGGATTTTTTCAAAAAATATTTTTCTGCCGGTTTAGTTGTCGAGGGCTGATTTCTTCTCCTGTGATAAAAAGCCTTCTGTTTCCTTCGCAAAAGCTTTCAGGGGAGCATTTGCAACAGTTTGGCATCATTTTTGAGTGAATTGCCAAAAGTCAGATTTTTGCTGAAATTGTGACCCCGGGCCTTAGGGATTTTTTCAAAAAATATTTTTCCGCCGCTTAAGTTTTCGAGGGCTGATTTCTTGTCCTCTGATAAAAAGCCTTCTGTTTCGACCGCCAAACCTTTCACGGGAGCATTTGCAACCGTTTAGCACCATTTTTGAGTGAATTGCCAAAAGTCAGATTTTTGCTGAAATTATGACCCCGGAGCTTAGGGATTTTTTCAAAAAATCTTTTTCCGCCGGTTTAGTTGTCGAGGGCTGATTTCTTCTCTTGTGATAAAAAGCCTTCTGTTTCGACCGCCAAACTTTAACGGGAGCATTTGCAACCGTTTAGCACCATTTTTGAGTGAATTGCCAAAGGTCAGATTTTTTCAGAAATTGTGACCCCGGGGCTTAGGGATTTTTTCAAAAAATCTTTTTCCGCCGGTTTAGTTGTCGAGGGCTGATTTCTTCTCCTGTGATAAAAAGCCTTCTGTTTCCTTCGCAAAAGCTTTCAGGGGAGCATTTGCAACAGTTTGGCATCATTTTTGAGTGAATTGCCAAAAGTCAGATTTTTGCTGAAATTGTGACCCCGGGGCTTAGGGATTTTTTCAAAAAATCTTTTTCCGCCGGTTAAGTTGTCGAGGGCTGATTTCTTCTCCTGTGATAAAAAGCCTTCTAATTCGACCGCCAAACCTTTCACGGGAGCATTTGCAACAGTTTGGCATCATTTTTGAGTGAATTGCCAAAAGTCAGATTTTTTCAGAAATTGTGACCCCGGGGATTAGGGATTTTTTCAAAAAATATTTTTCTGCCGGTTTAGTTGTCGAGGGCTGATTTCTTCTCCTGTGATAAAAAGCCTTCTGTTTCCTTCGCAAAAGCTTTCAGGGGAGCATTTGCAACAGTTTGGCATCATTTTTGAGTGAATTGCCAAAAGTCAGATTTTTGCTGAAATTGTGACCCCGGGCCTTAGGGATTTTTTCAAAAAATATTTTTCCGCCGCTTAAGTTTTCGAGGGCTGATTTCTTGTCCTCTGATAAAAAGCCTTCTGTTTCGACCGCCAAACCTTTCACGGGAGCATTTGCAACCGTTTAGCACAATTTTTAAGTAAATTGCCAAAAGTCAGATATTTGCTGAAATTGTGACCCCGGGGCTTAGGGATTTTTACAAAAAATCTTTTTCCGCCGGTCAAGTTGTTGAGGGCTGATTTCTTCTCCTGTGATAAAAAGCCTTCTGTTTCGACCGCCAAACCTTTCACGGGAGCATTTGCAACCGTTTAGCACCATTTTTGAGTGAATTTCCAAAAGTCAGATTTTTTCAGAAATTGTGACCCCGGAGCTTAGGGATTTTTTCAAAAAATCTTTTTCCGCCGGTTTAGTTGTCGAGGGCTGATTTCTTCTCCTGTGATAAAAAGCCTTCTGTTTCGACCGCCAAACGTTTCACGGGAGCAATTGCAACCGTTTAGCACCATTTTTGAGTGAATTGCCGAAAGTAAGATTTTTGATGAAATTGTGACCCCGGGGCTTAGGGATTTTTTCAAAAAAATCTTTTTCTGCCCGTTAAGTTGTTGAGGGCTGATTTCTTTTCCCGTGATTAAAAGCCTTCTGTTTCGACCGCCAAACCTCTCAGGGGAGCATTTGCAACCGTTTGGCACCATTTTTGAGTGAAATGCCGAAAGTCAGCTTTTTGATGAAATTTTGACCCCGGGGCTTAGGGATTTTTTTAAAAAAATCTTTTTCTGCCGGTTAAGTTGTCGAGGGCTGATTTCTTTTCCCGTGATAAAAAGCCTTCTGTTTCGTCTGCCAAACCTCTCACGGGAGCATTTGCAACCGTTTTGCACCATTTTTGAGTGAAATGCCGAAAGTCAGATTTTTGATGAAATTGTGACCCCGGGGCTTAGGGATTTTTTCAAAAAAACCTTTTTCTGCCAGTTAAGTTGTCGAGGGCTGATTTCTTTTCCCCTGATAAAAAGCCTTCTGTTTCGACCGCCAAACCTTTCACGGGAGCATTTGCAACCGTTTAGCACCATTTTTGAGTGAATTGCCAAAAGTCAGATTTTTGCTGAAATTATGACCCCGGAGCTTAGGGATTTTTTCAAAAAATCTTTTTCCGCCGGTTTAGTTGTCGAGGGCTGATTTCTTCTCTTGTGATAAAAAGCCTTCTGTTTCGACCGCCAAACTTTAACGGGAGCATTTGCAACCGTTTAGCACCATTTTTGAGTGAATTGCCAAAGGTCAGATTTTTTCAGAAATTGTGACCCCGGGGCTTAGGGATTTTTTCAAAAAATCTTTTTCCGCCGGTTTAGTTGTCGAGGGCTGATTTCTTCTCCTGTGATAAAAAGCCTTCTGTTTCCTTCGCAAAAGCTTTCAGGGGAGCATTTGCAACAGTTTGGCATCATTTTTGAGTGAATTGCCAAAAGTCAGATTTTTGCTGAAATTGTGACCCCGGGGCTTAGGGATTTTTTCAAAAAATATTTTTCCTCCGCTTAAGTTTTCGAGGGCTGATTTCTTGTCCTGTGATAAAAAGCCTTCTGTTTCGTTTGCCAAACCTTTCACGGGAACATTTGCAACCGTTTAGCACCATTTTTGAGTGAATTGCCAAAAGTCAGATTTTTGCTGAAATTGTGACCCCGGGGCTTAGGGATTTTTTCAAAAAATATTTTTCCGCCGGTTAAGTTGTCGAGGGCTGATTTCTTCTCCTGTGATAAAAAGCCTTCGGTTTCGACCGCCAAACCTTTCACGGGAGCATTTGCAACCGTTTAGCACCATTTTTGAGTGCATTGCCAAAAGTCAGATTTTTGCTGAAACTGTGACCCCGGGGCTTAGGGATTTTTTCAAAAAATATTTTTCTGCCGCTTAAGGTTTTGAGGGCTGATTTCTTGTCCTGTGATAAAAAGCCTTCTGTTTCCTTCGCCAAAGCTTTCAGGGGAGCATTTGCAACCGTTTAGCACCATTTTTGAGTGAATTGCCAAAAGTCAGATTTTTTCAGTAATTGTGACCCCGGGGCTTAGGAATTTTTTCAAAAAAATCTTTTTCTACCGGTTAAGTTGTCGAGGGCTGATTTCTTCTCCTGTGATAAAAAGCCTTCTGTTTCCTTCGCCAAAGCTTTCAGGGGAGCATTTGCAACAGTTTGGCATCATTTCTGAGTGAATTGCCAAAAGTCAGATTTTTGCTGAAATTGTGACCCCGGGGCTTAGGGATTTTTTCAAAAAATCTTTTTCCGCCGGTTAAGTTGTCGAGGGCTGATTTCTTCTCCTGTGATAAAAAGCCTTATGTTTTGACCGCCAAACCTTTCACGAGAGCATTTGCAACGGTTTAACACCATTTTTGAGTGAATTGCCAAAAGTCAGATTTTTGCTGAAATTGTGACCCCGGGGCTTAGGGATATTTTTCAAAAAAATCTTTTTCTGCCGTTTATGTTGTCGAGGGATGATTTCTTGTCCTGTGATAAAAAGCCTTCTGTTTCCTTCGCCAAAGCTTTCAGGGGAGCATTTGCAAAGGTTTAGCACCATTTTTGAGTGAATTGCCAAAAGTCAGATTTTTTCAGTAATTGTGACCCCGGGGCTTAGGAATTTTTTCAAAAAAATCTTTTTCTACCGGTTAAGTTGTCGAGGGCTGATTTCTTCTCCTGTGATAAAAAGCCTTCTGTTTCCTTCGCCAAAGCTTTCAGGGGAGCATTTGCAACAGTTTGGCATCATTTCTGAGTGAATTGCCAAAAGTCAGATTTTTGCTGAAATTGTGACCCCGGGGCTTAGGGATTTTTTCAAAAAATCTTTTTCCGCCGGTTAAGTTGTCGAGGGCTGATTTCTTCTCCTGTGATAAAAAGCCTTATGTTTTGACCGCCAAACCTTTCACGAGAGCATTTGCAACGGTTTAGCACCATTTTTGAGTGTATTCCCAAAAGTCAGATTTTTTCAGTAATTGTGACCCCGGGGCTTAGGGATTTTTTCAAAAAAATCTTTTTCTGCCGGTTATGTTGTCGAGGGCTGATTTCTTCTCCTGTAATAAAAAGCAATCTGTTTCCTTCGCCAAACCTTTCACGGGAGCATTTGCAACAGTTTGGCATCATTTCTGAGTGAATTGCCAAATGTCAGATTTTTGCTGAAATTGTGACCCCCGGAGCATAGGGATTTTTTCAATAAAATCTTTTTCTGCCGGTTATGTTGTCGAGGGCTGATTTCTTCTCCTGTCATAAAAAGTCATCTGTTTCCTTCGCCAAAGCTTTCAGGGGAGCATTTGCAACAGTTTGGCATGATTTTTGAGTGAATTGCCAAAAGTCAGATTTTTGCTGAAATTGTGACCCCGGGCCTTAGGGATTTTTTCAAAAAATATTTTTCCGCCGCTTAAGTTTTCGAGGGCTGATTTCTTGTCCTCTGATAAAAAGCCTTCTGTTTCGACCGCCAAACCTTTCACGGGAGCATTTGCAACCGTTTAGCACCATTTTTGAGTGAATTGCCAAAAGTCAGATTTTTGCTGAAATTATGACCCCGGAGCTTAGGGATTTTTTCAAAAAATCTTTTTCCGCCGGTTTAGTTGTCGAGGGCTGATTTCTTCTCTTGTGATAAAAAGCCTTCTGTTTCGACCGCCAAACTTTAACGGGAGCATTTGCAACCGTTTAGCACCATTTTTGAGTGAATTGCCAAAGGTCAGATTTTTTCAGAAATTGTGACCCCGGGGCTTAGGGATTTTTTCAAAAAATCTTTTTCCGCCGGTTTAGTTGTCGAGGGCTGATTGCTTCTCCTGTGATAAAAAGCCTTCTGTTTCCTTCGCAAAAGCTTTCAGGGGAGCATTTGCAACCGTTTAGCACCATTTTTGAGTGAATTGCCAAAGGTCAGATTTTTGCTGAAATTGTGACCCCGGGGCTTAGGGATTTTTTCAAAAAATATTTTTCCTCTGCTTAAGTTTTCGAGGGCTGATTTCTTGTCCTGTGATAAAAAGCCTTCTGTTTCGTTTGCCAAACCTTTCACGGGAACATTTGCAACCGTTTAGCACCATTTTTGAGTGAATTGCCAAAAGTCAGATTTTTGCTGAAACTGTGACCCCGGGGCTTAGGGATTTTTTCAAAAAATATTTTTCTGCCGCTTAAGTTTTTGAGGGCTGATTTCTTCTCCTGTGATAAAAAGCCTTCGGTTTCGACCGCCAAACCTTTCACGGGAGCATTTGCAATCGTTTAGCATCATTTTTGAGTGAATTGCCAAAAGTCAGATTTTTGCTGAAATTGTGACCCCGGGGCTTAGGGATTTTTTCAAAAAAACTTTTTCCGCCGGTCAAGTTGTTGAGGGCTGATTTCTTGTCCTGTGATAAAAAGCCTTCTGTTTCGACCGCCAAACCTTTCACGGGAGCATTTGCAACCGTTTAGCACCATTTTTGAGTGAATTGCCAAAAGTCAGATTTTTTCAGAAATTGTGACCCCGGGGCTTAGGGATTTTTTCAAATAATATTTTTCCGCCGCTTAAGTTTTTGAGGGCTGATTTCTTCTCCTGTGATAAAAAGCCTTCTGTTTCGACCGCCAAACCTTTCACGGGAGCATTTGCAACCGTTTAGCACCATTTTTAAGTAAATTGCCAAAAGTCAGATTTTTGCTGAAATTGTGACCCCGGGGCTTAGGGATTTTTTCAAAAAATCTTTTTCTGCCGGTTTAGTTGTCGAGGGCTGATTTCTTCTCCTGTGATAAAAAGCCTTCGGTTTCCTTCGCAAAAGCTTTCAGGGGAGCATTTGCAACAGTTTGGCATCATTTTTGAGTGAATTGCCAAAAGTCAGATTTTTGCTGAAATTGTGACCCCGGGGCTTAGGGATTTTTTCAAAAAATATTTTTCCGCCGCTTAAGTTTTCGAGGGCTGATTTCTTGTCCTGTGATAAAAAGCCTTCTGTTTCGACCGCCAAACCTTTCACGGGAGCATTTGCAACCGTTTAGCACCATTTTTGAGTGAATTGCCAAAAGTCAGATTTTTGCTGAAATTATGACCCCGGAGCTTAGGGATTTTTTCAAAAAATCTTTTTCCGCCGGTTTAGTTGTCGAGGGCTGATTTCTTCTCCTGTGATAAAAAGCCTTCTGTTTCCTTCGCAAAAGCTTTCACGGGAGCATTTGCAACCGTTTAGCACCATTTTTGAGTGAATTGCCAAAAGTCAGATTTTTGCTGAAATTGTGACCCCGGGGCTTAGGGATTTTTTCAAAAAAATCTTTTTCTGCCGGTTATGTTGTCGAGGGCTGATTTCTTCTCCTGTAATAAAAAGCAATCTGTTTCCTTCGCCAAACCTTTCACGGGAGCATTTGCAACAGTTTGGCATCATTTCTGAGTGAATTGCCAAATGTCAGATTTTTGCTGAAATTGTGACCCCCGGAGCATAGGGATTTTTTCAATAAAATCTTTTTCTGCCGGTTATGTTGTCGAGGGCTGATTTCTTCTCCTGTCATAAAAAGTCATCTGTTTCCTTCGCCAAAGCTTTCAGGGGAGCATTTGCAACAGTTTGGCATGATTTTTGAGTGAATTGCCAAAAGTCAGATTTTTGCTGAAATTGTGACCCCGGGCCTTAGGGATTTTTTCAAAAAATATTTTTCCGCCGCTTAAGTTTTCGAGGGCTGATTTCTTGTCCTCTGATAAAAAGCCTTCTGTTTCGACCGCCAAACCTTTCACGGGAGCATTTGCAACCGTTTAGCACCATTTTTGAGTGAATTGCCAAAAGTCAGATTTTTGCTGAAATTATGACCCCGGAGCTTAGGGATTTTTTCAAAAAATCTTTTTCCGCCGGTTTAGTTGTCGAGGGCTGATTTCTTCTCTTGTGATAAAAAGCCTTCTGTTTCGACCGCCAAACTTTAACGGGAGCATTTGCAACCGTTTAGCACCATTTTTGAGTGAATTGCCAAAGGTCAGATTTTTTCAGAAATTGTGACCCCGGGGCTTAGGGATTTTTTCAAAAAATCTTTTTCCGCCGGTTTAGTTGTCGAGGGCTGATTGCTTCTCCTGTGATAAAAAGCCTTCTGTTTCCTTCGCAAAAGCTTTCAGGGGAGCATTTGCAACCGTTTAGCACCATTTTTGAGTGAATTGCCAAAGGTCAGATTTTTGCTGAAATTGTGACCCCGGGGCTTAGGGATTTTTTCAAAAAATATTTTTCCTCTGCTTAAGTTTTCGAGGGCTGATTTCTTGTCCTGTGATAAAAAGCCTTCTGTTTCGTTTGCCAAACCTTTCACGGGAACATTTGCAACCGTTTAGCACCATTTTTGAGTGAATTGCCAAAAGTCAGATTTTTGCTGAAACTGTGACCCCGGGGCTTAGGGATTTTTTCAAAAAATATTTTTCTGCCGCTTAAGTTTTTGAGGGCTGATTTCTTCTCCTGTGATAAAAAGCCTTCGGTTTCGACCGCCAAACCTTTCACGGGAGCATTTGCAATCGTTTAGCATCATTTTTGAGTGAATTGCCAAAAGTCAGATTTTTGCTGAAATTGTGACCCCGGGGCTTAGGGATTTTTTCAAAAAAACTTTTTCCGCCGGTCAAGTTGTTGAGGGCTGATTTCTTGTCCTGTGATAAAAAGCCTTCTGTTTCGACCGCCAAACCTTTCACGGGAGCATTTGCAACCGTTTAGCACCATTTTTGAGTGAATTGCCAAAAGTCAGATTTTTTCAGAAATTGTGACCGCGGGGCTTAGGGATTTTTTCAAATAATATTTTTCCGCCGCTTAAGTTTTTGAGGGCTGATTTCTTCTCCTGTGATAAAAAGCCTTCTGTTTCGACCGCCAAACCTTTCACGGGAGCATTTGCAACCGTTTAGCACCATTTTTAAGTAAATTGCCAAAAGTCAGATTTTTGCTGAAATTGTGACCCCGGGGCTTAGGGATTTTTTCAAAAAATCTTTTTCTGCCGGTTTAGTTGTCGAGGGCTGATTTCTTCTCCTGTGATAAAAAGCCTTCGGTTTCCTTCGCAAAAGCTTTCAGGGGAGCATTTGCAACAGTTTGGCATCATTTTTGAGTGAATTGCCAAAAGTCAGATTTTTGCTGAAATTGTGACCCCGGGGCTTAGGGATTTTTTCAAAAAATATTTTTCCGCCGCTTAAGTTTTCGAGGGCTGATTTCTTGTCCTCTGATAAAAAGCCTTCTGTTTCGACCGCCAAACCTTTCACGGGAGCATTTGCAACCGTTTAGCACCATTTTTGAGTGAATTGCCAAAAGTCAGATTTTTGCTGAAATTATGACCCCGGAGCTTAGGGATTTTTTCAAAAAATCTTTTTCCGCCGGTTTAGTTGTCGAGGGCTGATTTCTTCTCTTGTGATAAAAAGCCTTCTGTTTCGACCGCCAAACTTTAACGGGAGCATTTGCAACCGTTTAGCACCATTTTTGAGTGAATTGCCAAAGGTCAGATTTTTTCAGAAATTGTGACCCCGGGGCTTAGGGATTTTTTCAAAAAATCTTTTTCCGCCGGTTTAGTTGTCGAGGGCTGATTGCTTCTCCTGTGATAAAAAGCCTTCTGTTTCCTTCGCAAAAGCTTTCAGGGGAGCATTTGCAACCGTTTAGCACCATTTTTGAGTGAATTGCCAAAGGTCAGATTTTTGCTGAAATTGTGACCCCGGGGCTTAGGGATTTTTTCAAAAAATATTTTTCCTCTGCTTAAGTTTTCGAGGGCTGATTTCTTGTCCTGTGATAAAAAGCCTTCTGTTTCGTTTGCCAAACCTTTCACGGGAACATTTGCAACCGTTTAGCACCATTTTTGAGTGAATTGCCAAAAGTCAGATTTTTGCTGAAACTGTGACCCCGGGGCTTAGGGATTTTTTCAAAAAATATTTTTCTGCCGCTTAAGTTTTTGAGGGCTGATTTCTTCTCCTGTGATAAAAAGCCTTCGGTTTCGACCGCCAAACCTTTCACGGGAGCATTTGCAATCGTTTAGCATCATTTTTGAGTGAATTGCCAAAAGTCAGATTTTTGCTGAAATTGTGACCCCGGGGCTTAGGGATTTTTTCAAAAAAACTTTTTCCGCCGGTCAAGTTGTTGAGGGCTGATTTCTTGTCCTGTGATAAAAAGCCTTCTGTTTCGACCGCCAAACCTTTCACGGGAGCATTTGCAACCGTTTAGCACCATTTTTGAGTGAATTGCCAAAAGTCAGATTTTTTCAGAAATTGTGACCCCGGGGCTTAGGGATTTTTTCAAATAATATTTTTCCGCCGCTTAAGTTTTTGAGGGCTGATTTCTTCTCCTGTGATAAAAAGCCTTCTGTTTCGACCGCCAAACCTTTCACGGGAGCATTTGCAACCGTTTAGCACCATTTTTAAGTAAATTGCCAAAAGTCAGATTTTTGCTGAAATTGTGACCCCGGGGCTTAGGGATTTTTTCAAAAAATCTTTTTCTGCCGGTTTAGTTGTCGAGGGCTGATTTCTTCTCCTGTGATAAAAAGCCTTCGGTTTCCTTCGCAAAAGCTTTCAGGGGAGCATTTGCAACAGTTTGGCATCATTTTTGAGTGAATTGCCAAAAGTCAGATTTTTGCTGAAATTGTGACCCCGGGGCTTAGGGATTTTTTCAAAAAATATTTTTCCGCCGCTTAAGTTTTCGAGGGCTGATTTCTTGTCCTGTGATAAAAAGCCTTCTGTTTCGACCGCCAAACCTTTCACGGGAGCATTTGCAACCGTTTAGCACCATTTTTGAGTGAATTGCCAAAAGTCAGATTTTTGCTGAAATTATGACCCCGGAGCTTAGGGATTTTTTCAAAAAATCTTTTTCCGCCGGTTTAGTTGTCGAGGGCTGATTTCTTCTCCTGTGATAAAAAGCCTTCTGTTTCCTTCGCAAAAGCTTTCACGGGAGCATTTGCAACCGTTTAGCACCATTTTTGAGTGAATTGCCAAAAGTCAGATTTTTGCTGAAATTGTGACCCCGGGGCTTAGGGATTTTTTCAAAAAATATTTTTCCGCCGGTTAAGTTGTCGAGGGCTGATTTCTTCTCCTGTGATAAAAAGCCTTCGGTTTCGACCGCCAAACCTTTCACGGGAGCATTTGCAACCGTTTAGCACCATTTTTGAGTGAATTTCCAAAAGTCAGATTTTTGCTGAAACTGTGACCCCGGGGCTTAGGGATTTTTTCAAAAAATATTTTTCCGCCGGTTTAGTTGTCGAGGGCTGATTTCTTCTCCTGTGATAAAAAGCCTTCTGTTTCGACCGCCAAACCTTTCACGGGATCATTTGCAATCGTTTAGCACCATTTTTGATTGAATTGCCAAAAGTCAGATTTTTTCAGAAATTGTGACCCCGGGGCTTAGGGATTTTTTCAAAAAATATTTTTCCGCCAGTTAAGTTGTCGATGGCTGATTTCTTCTCCTGTGATAAAAAGCCTTCTATTTCGACCGCCAAACCTTTCACGGGAGCATTTGCAAACGTTTAGCACCATTTTTGAGTGAATTGCCAAAAGTCAGATTTTTTCAGAAATTGTGACCCCGGGGCTTAGGGATTTTTTCAAAAAATATTTTTCTGCCGGTTTAGTTGTCGAGGGCTGATTTCTTCTCCTGTGATAAAAAGCCTTCTGTTTCCTTCGCAAAAGCTTTCAGGGGAGCATTTGCAACAGTTTGGCATCATTTTTGAGTGAATTGCCAAAAGTCAGATTTTTGCTGAAATTGTGACCCCGGGGCTTAGGGATTTTTTCAAAAAATCTTTTTCCGCCGGTTAAGTTGTCGAGGGCTGATTTCTTCTCCTGTGATAAAAAGCCTTCTGTTTCGACCGCCAAACCTTTCACTGGAGCATTTGCAAACGTTTAGCACCATTTTTGAGTGAATTGCCAAAAGTCAGATTTTTGATGAAATTGTGACCCCGGGGCTTAGGGATTTTTTCAAAAAATATTTTTCTGCCGGTTTAGTTGTCGAGGGCTGATTTCTTCTCCTGTGATAAAAAGCCTTCTGTTTCCTTCGCAAAAGCTTTCAGGGGAGCATTTGCAACAGTTTGGCATCATTTTTGAGTGAATTGCCAAAAGTCAGATTTTTGCTGAAATTGTGACCCCGGGCCTTAGGGATTTTTTCAAAAAATATTTTTCCGCCGCTTAAGTTTTCGAGGGCTGATTTCTTGTCCTGTGATAAAAAGCCTTCTGTTTCGACCGCCAAACCTTTCACGGGAGCATTTGCAACCGTTTAGCACAATTTTTAAGTAAATTGCCAAAAGTCAGATATTTGCTGAAATTGTGACCCCGGGGCTTAGGGATTTTTACAAAAAATCTTTTTCCGCCGGTCAAGTTGTTGAGGGCTGATTTCTTCTCCTGTGATAAAAAGCCTTCTGTTTCGACCGCCAAACCTTTCACGGGAGCATTTGCAACCGTTTAGCACCATTTTTGAGTGAATTTCCAAAAGTCAGATTTTTTCAGAAATTGTGACCCCGGAGCTTAGGGATTTTTTCAAAAAATCTTTTTCCGCCGGTTTAGTTGTCGAGGGCTGATTTCTTCTCCTGTGATAAAAAGCCTTCTGTTTCGACCGCCAAACGTTTCACGGGAGCAATTGCAACCGTTTAGCACCATTTTTGAGTGAATTGCCGAAAGTAAGATTTTTGATGAAATTGTGACCCCGGGGCTTAGGGATTTTTTCAAAAAAATCTTTTTCTGCCCGTTAAGTTGTTGAGGGCTGATTTCTTTTCCCGTGATTAAAAGCCTTCTGTTTCGACCGCCAAACCTCTCAGGGGAGCATTTGAAACCGTTTGGCACCATTTTTGAGTGAAATGCCGAAAGTCAGCTTTTTGATGAAATTTTGACCCCGGGGCTTAGGGATTTTTTTAAAAAAATCTTTTTCTGCCGGTTAAGTTGTCGAGGGCTGATTTCTTTTCCCGTGATAAAAAGCCTTCTGTTTCGTCTGCCAAACCTCTCACGGGAGCATTTGCAACCGTTTTGCACCATTTTTGAGTGAAATGCCGAAAGTCAGATTTTTGATGAAATTGTGACCCCGGGGCTTAGGGATTTTTTCAAAAAAATCTTTTTCTGCCAGTTAAGTTGTCGAGGGCTGATTTCTTTTCCCCTGATAAAAAGCCTTCTGTTTCGACCTCGAAACCTCTCAGGGGAGCATTTGCAACCATTTGGCTCCATTTTTCACCCAGTTAAGTTGTCCATGGTTGATTTCTTGCTCTTTGATATAAAGCCTTTTTTTTTCGACGGCCAAACCTCTCAGGGGAGCATTTGCAACCGTTTGGCACCATTTTTGAGTGAATTGCCGAAAGTCAGATTTTTGATGAAATTAGTGATTTTTTCAAAAAAATCTTTTTCTGCCGGTTAAGTTGTCGAGGGCTGATTTCTTTTCCCGTGATAAAAAGCCTTCTGTTTCGTCTGCCAAACCTCTCACGGGAGCATTTGCAACCGTTTTGCACCATTTTTGAGTGAAATGCCGAAAGTCAGATTTTTGATGAAATTGTGACCCCGGGGCTTACGGATTTTTTCAAGAAAATCTTTTTCTGCCGGTTAAGTTGTCGAGGGCTGATTTCTTTTCCCCTGATAAAAAGCCTTCTGTTTCGACCACCAAACCTCTCAGGGGAGCATTTGTAACCGTTTGGCACCATTTTTCTGCTGGTTAAGTTATCCATGGTTGATTTCTTGCTCTGTGATATAAAGCCTTCTTTTTCGATGGCCAAACCTCTCAGGGGAGCATTTGCAACCGTTTGGCACCATTTTTTAGTGAATTGCCGAAAGTCAGATTTTTGATGAAATTGTGACCCCGGGCCTTAGGGATTTTTTCAAAAAAATATTTTTCTGCCGGTTAAGTTGTCGAGGGCTGATTTCTTTTCCCGTGATTAAAAGCCTTCTGTTTTGACCGCTAAACCTCTCAGGGGAGCATTTGTAACCGTTTTGCACCATTTTTGAGTGAAATGCCGAAAGTCAGCTTTTTGATGAAATTGTGACCCCGGGGCTTAGGGAGTTTTTCAAACAAATCTTTTTCTGCCGGTTAAGTTGTCTTGGGCTGATTTCTTTTCCCGTGATAAAAAGCCTTCTGTTTGGAGGGCCAAAACTCTCAGGGGAGCATTTGCAACCGTTTGGCACCATTTTTGAGTGAATTGCCGAAAGTCAGATTTTTGATGAAATTGTGACCCCGGGGTTTAGGGATTTTTGCAAAAAAAAAATTTCTGCCGGTTAAGTTGTCGAGGGCTGATTTCTTTTCCAGTGATAAAAAGGCTTCTGTTTCGACCGCCAAACCTCTCACGGGAGCATTTGTAACCGTTTGGCACCATTTTTGAGTGAATTGCCGAAAGTCAGATTTTTGATGAAATTGTGACGCCGGGGCTGAGGGATTTTTTCAAAAAAATCTTTTTCTGCCAGTTAAGTTGTCGAGGGCTGATTTCTTTTCCCCTGATAAAAAGCCTTCTGTTTCGACCTCGAAACCTCTCAGGGGAGCATTTGCAACCATTTGGCTCCATTTTTCACCCAGTTAAGTTGTCCATGGTTCATTTCTTGCTCTTTGATATAAAGCCTTTTTTTTCGACGGCCAAACCTCTCACGGGAGCATTTGCAACCGTTTTTCACCATTTTTGAGTGAATTGCCGAAAGTCAGATTTTTGATGAAATTGTGACCCCGGGGCTTAGGGATTTTTTCAAAAAATATTTTTCTGCCGGTTTAGTTGTCGAGGGCTGATTTCTTCTCCTGTGATAAAAAGCCTTCTGTTTCCTTCGCAAAAGCTTTCAGGGGAGCATTTGCAACAGTTTGGCATCATTTTTGAGTTAATTGCCAAAAGTCAGATTTTTGCTGAAATTGTGACCCCGGGCCTTAGGGATTTTTTCAAAAAATATTTTTCCGCCGCTTAAGTTTTCGAGGGCTGATTTCTTGTCCTCTGATAAAAAGCCTTCTGTTTCGACCGCCAAACCTTTCACGGGAGCATTTGCAACCATTTGGCTCCATTTTTCACCCAGTTAAGTTGTCCATGGTTCATTTCTTGCTCTTTGATATAAAGCCTTTTTTTTCGACGGCCAAACCTCTCACGGGAGCATTTGCAACCGTTTTGCACCATTTTTGAGTGAATTGCCAAAAGTCAGATTTTTGCTGAAACTGTGACCCCGGGGCTTAGGGATTTTTTCAAAAAATATTTTTCTGCCGCTTAAGTTTTTGAGGGCTGATTTCTTCTCCTGTGATAAAAAGCCTTCTGTTTCGACCGCCAAACCTTTCACGGGAGCATTTGCAATCGTTTAGCATCATTTTTGAGTGAATTGCCAAAAGTCAGATTTTTGCTGAAATTGAGACCCCGGGGCTTAGGGATTTTTTCAAAAAAACTTTTTCCGCCGGTCAAGTTGTTGAGGGCTGATTTCTTGTCCTGTGATAAAAAGCCTTCTGTTTCGACCGCCAAACCTTTCACGGGAGCATTTGCAACCGTTTAGCACCATTTTTGAGTGAATTGCCAAAAGTCAGATTTTTTCAGAAATTGTGACCCCGGGGCTTAGGGATTTTTTCAAATAATATTTTTCCGCCGCTTAAGTTTTTGAGGGCTGATTTCTTCTCCTGTGATAAAAAGCCTTCTGTTTCGACCGCCAAACCTTTCACGGGAGCATTTGCAACCGTTTAGCACCATTTTTAAGTAAATTGCCAAAAGTCAGATTTTTGCTGAAATTGTGACCCCGGGGCTTAGGGATTTTTTCAAAAAATCTTTTTCTGCCGGTTTAGTTGTCGAGGGCTGATTTCTTCTCCTGTGATAAAAAGCCTTCGGTTTCCTTCGCAAAAGCTTTCAGGGGAGCATTTGCAACAGTTTGGCATCATTTTTGAGTGAATTGCCAAAAGTCAGATTTTTGCTGAAATTGTGACCCCGGGGCTTAGGGATTTTTTCAAAAAATATTTTTCCGCCGCTTAAGTTTTCGAGGGCTGATTTCTTGTCCTGTGATAAAAAGCCTTCTGTTTCCTTCGCAAAAGCTTTCAGGGGAGCATTTGCAACCGTTTAGCACCATTTTTGAGTGAATTGCCAAAAGTCAGATTTTTGCTGAAATTATGACCCCGGAGCTTAGGGATTTTTTCAAAAAATCTTTTTCCGCCGGTTTAGTTGTCGAGGGCTGATTTCTTCTCCTGTGATAAAAAGCCTTCTGTTTCCTTCGCAAAAGCTTTCACGGGAGCATTTGCAACCGTTTAGCACCATTTTTGAGTGAATTGCCAAAAGTCAGATTTTTGCTGAAATTGTGACCCCGGGGCTTAGGGATTTTTTCAAAAAATATTTTTCCGCCGGTTAAGTTGTCGAGGGCTGATTTCTTCTCCTGTGATAAAAAGCCTTCGGTTTCGACCGCCAAACCTTTCACGGGAGCATTTGCAACCGTTTAGCACCATTTTTGAGTGAATTTCCAAAAGTCAGATTTTTGCTGAAACTGTGACCCCGGGGCTTAGGGATTTTTTCAAAAAATATTTTTCCGCCGGTTAAGTTGTCGAGGGCTGATTTCTTCTCCTGTGATAAAAAGCCTTCTGTTTCGACCGCCAAACCTTTCAAGGGATCATTTGCAATCGTTTAGCACCATTTTTGATTGAATTGCCAAAAGTCAGATTTTTTCAGAAATTGTGACCCCGGGGCTTAGGGATTTTTTCAAAAAATATTTTTCCGCCGGTTAAGTTGTCGATGGCTGATTTCTTCTCCTGTGATAAAAAGCCTTCTATTTCGACCGCCAAACCTTTCACGGGAGCATTTGCAAACGTTTAGCACCATTTTTGAGTGAATTGCCAAAAGTCAGATTTTTTCAGAAATTGTGACCCCGGGGCTTAGGGATTTTTTCAAAAAATATTTTTCTGCCGGTTTAGTTGTCGAGGGCTGATTTCTTCTCCTGTGATAAAAAGCCTTCTGTTTCCTTCGCAAAAGCTTTCAGGGGAGCATTTGCAACAGTTTGGCATCATTTTTGAGTGAATTGCCAAAAGTCAGATTTTTGCTGAAATTGTGACCCCGGGGCTTAGGGATTTTTTCAAAAAATATTTTTCCGCCGCTTAAGTTTTCGAGGGCTGATTTCTTGTCCTGTGATAAAAAGCCTTCTGTTTCGACCGCCAAACCTTTCACGGGAGCATTTGCAACCGTTTAGCACAATTTTTAAGTAAATTGCCAAAAGTCAGATATTTGCTGAAATTGTGACCCCGGGGCTTAGGGATTTTTACAAAAAATCTTTTTCCGCCGGTCAAGTTGTTGAGGGCTGATTTCTTTTCCCGTGATTAAAAGCCTTCTGTTTTGACCGCTAAACCTCTCAGGGGAGCATTTGTAACCGTTTTGCACCATTTTTGAGTGAAATGCCGAAAGTCAGCTTTTTGATGAAATTGTGACCCCGGGGCTTAGGGAGTTTTTCAAACAAATCTTTTTCTGCCGGTTAGGTTGTCTTGGGCTGATTTCTTTTCCCGTGATAAAAAGCCTTCTGTTTGGAGGGCCAAAACTCTCAGGGGAGCATTTGCAACCGTTTGGCACCATTTTTAAGTGAATTGCCGAAAGTCAGATTTTTGATGAAATTGTGACCCCGGGGTTTAGGGATTTTTGCAAAAAAAAAATTTCTGCCGGTTAAGTTGTCGAGGGCTGATTTCTTTTCCAGTGATAAAAAGGCTTCTGTTTCGACCGCCAAACCTCTCACGGGAGCATTTGGAACCGTTTGGCACCATTTTTGAGTGAATTGTCGAAAGTCAGATTTTTGATGAAATTGTGACGCCGGGGCTGAGGGATTTTTTCAAAAAAATCTTTTTCTGCCAGTTAAGTTGTCGAGGGCTGATTTCTTTTCCCCTGATAAAAAGCCTTCTGTTTCGACCTCGAAACCTCTCAGGGGAGCATTTGCAACCATTTGGCTCCATTTTTCACCCAGTTAAGTTGTCCATGGTTCATTTCTTGCTCTTTGATATAAAGCCTTTTTTTTCGACGGCCAAACCTCTCACGGGAGCATTTGCAACCGTTTTGCACCATTTTTGAGTGAATTGCCGAAAGTCAGATTTTTGATGAAATTGTGACCCCGGGGCTTAGGGATTTTTTCAAAAAATATTTTTCCGCCGCTTAAGTTTTTGAGGGCTGATTTCTTCTCCTTTGATAAAAAGCCTTCTGTTTCGACCGCCAAACCTTTCACGGGAGCATTTGCAATCGTTTAGCACCATTTTTGATTGAATTGCCAAAAGTCATATTTTTTCAGAAATTGTGACCCCGGGGCTTAGAGATTTTTTCAAAAAATCTTTTTCCGCCGGTTAAGTTGTCGATGGCTGATTTCTTCTCCTGTGATGAAAAGCCTTCTATTTCGACCGCCAAACCTTTCACGGGAGCATTTGCAAACGTTTAGCACCATTTTTGAGTGAATTGCCAAAAGTCAAATTTTTTCAGAAATTGTGACCCCGGGGCTTAGGGATTTTTTCAAAAAATATTTTTCTGCCGGTTTAGTTGTCGAGGGCTGATTTCTTCTCCTGTGATAAAAAGCCTTCTGTTTCCTTCGCAAAAGCTTTCAGGGGAGCATTTGCAACAGTTTGGCATCATTTTTGAGTGAATTGCCAAAAGTCAGATTTTTGCTGAAATTGTGACCCCGGGGCTTAGGGATTTTTTCAAAAAATATTTTTCCGCCGCTTAAGTTTTCGAGGGCTGATTTCTTGTCCTCTGATAAAAAGCCTTCTGTTTCGACCGCCAAACCTTTCACGGGAGCATTTGCAACCGTTTAGCACCATTTTTGAGTGAATTGCCAAAAGTCAGATTTTTGCTGAAATTATGACCCCGGAGCTTAGGGATTTTTTCAAAAAATCTTTTTCCGCCGGTTTAGTTGTCGAGGGCTGATTTCTTCTCTTGTGATAAAAAGCCTTCTGTTTCGACCGCCAAACTTTAATGGGAGCATTTGCAACCGTTTAGCACCATTTTTGAGTGAATTGCCAAAGGTCAGATTTTTTTCAGAAATTGTGACCCCGGGGCTTAGGGATTTTTTCAAAAAATCTTTTTCCGCCGGTTAAGTTGTCGAGGGCTGATTTCTTCTCCTGTGATAAAAAGCCTTCTGTTTCCTTCGCAAAAGCTTTCAGGGGAGCATTTGCAACAGTTTGGCATCATTTTTGAGTGAATTGCCAAAAGTCAGATTTTTGCTGAAATTGTGACCCCGGGGCTTAGGGATTTTTTCAAAAAATATTTTTCCGCCGCTTAAGTTTTCGAGGGCTGATTTCTTGTCCTGTGATAAAAAGCCTTCTGTTTCGTTCACCAAACCTTTCACGGGAGCATTTGCAACCGTTTAGCACCATTTTTGAGTGAATTGCCAAAAGTCAGATTTTTGCTGAAATTGTGACCCCGGGGCTTAGGGATTTTTTCAAAAAATATTTTTCCGCCGGTTAAGTTGTCGAGGGCTGATTTCTTCTCCTGTGATAAAAAGCCTTCGGTTTCGACCGCCAAACCTTTCACGGGAGCATTTGCAACCGTTTAGCACCATTTTTGAGTGAATTGCCAAAAGTCAGATTTTTGCTGAAACTGTGACCCCGGGGCTTAGGGATTTTTTCAAAAAATATTTTTCTGCCGCTTAAGTTTTTGAGGGCTGATTTCTTCTCCTGTGATAAAAAGCCTTCTGTTTCGACCGCCAAACCTTTCACGGGAGCATTTGCAATCGTTTAGCACCATTTTTGATTGAATTGCCAAAAGTCAGATTTTTGCTGAAATTGTGACCCCGGGGCTTAGGGATTTTTTCAAAAAAACTTTTTCCGCCGGTCAAGTTGTTGAGGGCTGATTTCTTGTCCTGTGATAAAAAGCCTTCTGTTTCGACCGCCAAACCTTTCACGGGAGCATTTGCAACCGTTTAGCACCATTTTTGAGTGAATTGCCAAAAGTCAGATTTTTTCAGAAATTGTGACCCCGGGGCTTAGGGATTTTTTCAAATAATATTTTTCCGCCGCTTAAGTTTTTGAGGGCTGATTTCTTCTCCTGTGATAAAAAGCCTTCTGTTTCGACCGCCAAACCTTTCACGGGAGCATTTGCAAACGTTTAGCACCATTTTTGAGTGAATTGCCAAAAGTCAGATTTTTTCAGAAATTGTGACCCCGGGGCTTAGGGATTTTTTCAAAAAATATTTTTCTGCCGGTTTAGTTGTCGAGGGCTGAATTCTTCTCCTGTGATAAAAAGCCTTCTGTTTCCTTCGCAAAAGCTTTCGGGGGAGCATTTGCAACAGTTTGGCATCATTTTTGAGTGAATTGCCAAAAGTCAGATTTTTGCTGAAATTGTGACCCCGGGGCTTAGGGATTTTTTCAAAAAATATTTTTCCGCCGCTTAAGTTTTCGAGGGCTGATTTCTTGTCCTGTGATAAAAAGCCTTCTGTTTCGACCGCCAAACCTTTCACGGGAGCATTTGCAACCGTTTAGCACCATTTTTGAGTGAATTGCCAAAAGTCAGATTTTTGCTGAAATTATGACCCCGGAGCTTATGGATTTTTTCAAAAAATATTTTTCCTCCGCTTAAGTTTTCGAGGGCTGATTTCTTGTCCTGTGATAAAAAGCCTTCTGTTTCGTTCGCCAAACCTTTCACGGGAGCATTTGCAACCGTTTAGCACCATTTTTGAGTGAATTGCCAAAAGTCAGATTTTTGCTGAAATTGTGACCCCGGGGCTTAGGGATTTTTTCAAAAAATATTTTTCCGCCGGTTAAGTTGTCGAGGGCTGATTTCTTCTCCTGTGATAAAAAGCCTTCGGTTTCGACCGCCAAACCTTTCACGGGAGCATTTGCAACCGTTTAGCACCATTTTTGAGTGAATTTCCAAAAGTCAGATTTTTGCTGAAACTGTGACCCCGGGGCTTAGGGATTTTTTCAAAAAATATTTTTCTGCCGGTTAAGTTGTCGAGGGCTGATTTCTTCTCCTGTGATAAAAAGCCTTCTGTTTCGACCGCCAAACCTTTCACGGGAGCATTTGCAATCGTTTAGCACCATTTTTGAGTGAATTGGCAAAAGTCAGATTTTTGCTGAAATTGTGACCCCGGGGCTTAGGGATTTTTTCAAAAAATATTTTTCCGCCGGTTAAGTTGTCGATGGCTGATTTCTTCTCCTGTGATAAAAAGCCTTCTGTTTCGACCGCCAAACCTTTCACGGGAGCAATTGCAACCGTTTAGCACCATTTTTGAGTGAATTGCCGAAAGTAAGATTTTTGATGAAATTGTGACCCCGGGGCTTAGGGATTTTTTCAAAAAAATCTTTTTCTGCCCGTTAAGTTGTTGAGGGCTGATTTCTTTTCCCGTGATTAAAAGCCTTCTGTTTCGACCGCCAAACCTCTCAGGGGAGCATTTGCAACCGTTTGGCACCATTTTTGAGTGAAATGCCCAAAGTCAGATTTTTGATGAAATTTTGACCCCGGGGCTTAGGGATTTTTTTAAAAAAATCTTTTTCTGCCGGTTAAGTTGTCGAGGGCTGATTTCTTTTCCCGTGATAAAAAGCCTTCTGTTTCGTCTGCCAAACCTCTCACGGGAGCATTTGCAACCGTTTTGCACCATTTTTGAGTGAAATGCCGAAAGTCAGATTTTTGATGAAATTGTGACCCCGGGGCTTAGGGATTTTTTCAAAAAAATCTTTTTCTGCCAGTTAAGTTGTCGAGGGCTGATTTCTTTTCCCCTGATAAAAAGCCTTCTGTTTCGACCTCGAAACCTCTCAGGGGAGCATTTGCAACCATTTGGCTCCATTTTTCACCCAGTTAAGTTGTCCATGGTTGATTTCTTGCTCTTTGATATAAAGCCTTTTTTTTTTCGACGGCCAAACCTCTCAGGGGAGCATTTGCAACCGTTTGGCACCATTTTTGAGTGAATTGCCGAAAGTCAGTTGTTTGATGAAATTAGGGATTTTTTCAAAAAAATCTTTTTCTGCCGGTTAAGTTGTCGAGGGCTGATTTCTTTCCCCGTGATTAATAGCCTTCTGTTTCGACTGCCAAACCTCTCAGGGGAGCATTTGCAACCGTTTGGCACCATTTTTGAGTGAAATGCCGAAAGTCAGATTTTTGATGAAATTGTGACCCCGGGGCTTACGGATTTTTTCAAGAAAATCTTTTTCTGCCGGTTAAGTTGTCGAGGGCTGATTTCTTTTCCCCTGATAAAAAGCCTTCTGTTTCGACCACCAAACCTCTCAGGGGAGCATTTGCAACCGTTTGGCACCATTTTTCTGCTGGTTAAGTTATCCATGGTTGATTTCTTGTTCTGTGATATAAAGCCTTCTTTTTCGATGGCCAAACCTCTCAGGGGAGCATTTGCAACCGTTTGGCACCATTTTTTAGTGAATTGCCGAAAGTCAGATTTTTGATGAAATTGTGACCCCGGGCCTTAGGGATTTTTTCAAAAAAATCTTTTTCTGCCGGTTAAGTTGTCGAGGGCTGATTTCTTTTCCCGTGATTAAAAGCCTTCTGTTTTGACCGCTAAACCTCTCAGGGGAGCATTTGTAACCGTTTTGCACCATTTTTGAGTGAAATGCCGAAAGTCAGCTTTTTGATGAAATTGTGACCCCGGGGCTTAGGGATTTTTTCAAACAAATCTTTTTCTGCCGGTTAAGTTGTCTTGGGCTGATTTCTTTTCCCGTGATAAAAAGCCTTCTGTTTGGAGGGCCAAAACTCTCAGGGGAGCATTTGCAACCGTTTGGCACCATTTTTGAGTGAATTGCCGAAAGTCAGATTTTTGATGAAATTGTGACGCCGGGGCTGAGGGATTTTTTCAAAAAAATCTTTTTCTGCCAGTTAAGTTGTCGAGGGCTGATTTCTTTTCCCCTGATAAAAAGCCTTCTGTTTCGACCTCGAAACCTCTCAGGGGAGCATTTGCAACCATTTGGCTCCATTTTTCACCCAGTTAAGTTGTCCATGGTTCATTTCTTGCTCTTTGATATAAAGCCTTTTTTTTCGACGGCCAAACCTCTCACGGGAGCATTTGCAACCGTTTTGCACCATTTTTGAGTGAATTGCCGAAAGTCAGATTTTTGATGAAATTGTGACCCCGGGGCTTAGGGATTTTTTCAAAAAAATCTTTTTCTGCCAGTTAAGTTGTCGAGGGCTGATTTCTTTTCCCCTGATAAAAAGCCTTCTGTTTCGACCACCAAACCTCTCAGGGGAGCATTTGCAACCGTTTGGCTCCATTTTTCTGCCAGCTAAGTTGTCCATGGTTGATTTCTTGCTCTTTGATATAAAGCCTTCTTTTTCGACGGCCAAACCTCTCAGGGGAGCATTTGCAACCGTCTGGCACCATTTTTGAGTGAAATGCCGAAAGTCAGATTTTTGATGAAATTGTGACCCCGGGGCTTAGGGATTTTTTCAAAAAAATCTTTTTCTGCCGGTTAAGTTGTTGAGGGCTGATTTCTTTTCCCGTGATTAAAAGCCTTCTTTTTCGACGGCCAAACCTCTCAGGGGAGCATTTGCAACCGTTTGGCACCATTTTTGAGTGAAATGCCGAATGTCAGATTTTTGATGAAATTGTGACCCCGGGTTTAGGGATTTTTTAAAAAAAATCTTTTTCTGCCGGTTAAGTTGTCGAGGGCTGATTTCTTTTCCCGTGATAAAAAGCCTTCTGTTTCGTCTGCCAAACCTCTCACGGGAGCATTTGCAACCATTTTGCACCATTTTTGAGTGAAATGCCGAAAGTCAGATTTTTGATGAAATTGTGACGCCGGGGCTGAGGGATTTTTTCAAAAAATCTTTTTGTGCCGGTCTAGTTGTCGAGGGCTGATTTCTTTTCCCCTGATAAAAAGCCTTCTGTTTCGACCTCGAAACCTCTCAGGGGAGCATTTGCAACCATTTGGCTCCATTTTTCACCCAGTTAAGTTGTCCATGGTTCATTTCTTGCTCTTTGATATAAAGCCTTTTTTTTCGACGGCCAAACCTCTCACGGGAGCATTTGCAACCGTTTTGCACCATTTTTGAGTGAATTGCCGAAAGTCAGATTTTTGATGAAATTGTGACCCCGGGGCTTAGGGATTTTTTCAAAAAAATCTTTTTCTGCCAATTAAGTTGTCGAGGGCTGATTTCTTTTCCCCTGATAAAAAGCCTTCTGTTTCGACCACCAAACCTCTCAGGGGAGCATTTGCAACCGTTTGGCTCCATTTTTCTGCCAGCTAAGTTGTCCATGGTTGATTTCTTGCTCTTTGATATAAAGCCTTCTTTTTCGACGGCCAAACCTCTCAGGGGAGCATTTGCAACCGTTTGGCACCATTTTTGAGTGAAATGCCGAAAGTCAGATTTTTGATGAAAATGTGACCCCGGGGCTTAGGGATTTTTTCAAAAAAATCTTTTTCTGTCAGTTAAGTTGTCGAGGGCTGATTTCTTTTCCTGTGATAAAAAGCCTTCTGTTTCGACCACCAAACCTTTCAGGGGAGCATTTGCAACCGTTTTGCACCATTTTTGAGTGAAATGCCGAAAGTCAGATTTTTGATGAAAATGTGACCCCGGGGCTTAGGGATTTTTTCAAAAAAATATTTTTCTGTCAGTTAAGTTGTCGAGGGCTGATTTCTTTTCCTGTGATAAAAAGCCTTCTGTTTCGACAGCCAAACCTCTCACGGGAGCATTTGCAACCGTTTGGCACCATTTTTGATTGAAATGCCGAAAGTCAGATTTTTGATGAAATTGTGACCCCGGGGTTTAGGGATTTTTGCAAAAAAAAAATTTCTGCCGGTTAAGTTGTCGAGGGCTGATTTCTTTTCCAGTGATAAAAAGGCTTCTGTTTCGACCGCCAAACCTCTCACGGGAGCATTTGGAACCGTTCGGCATCATTTTTGAGTGAAATGCCAAAAGTCAGATTTTTGATGAAATTGTGACCCCGGGGTTTAGGGATTTTTTCAAAAAAATGTTTTTCTGCCGGTTAAGTTGTCCATGGTGGATTTCTTGCTCTGTGATATAAAGCCTTCTGTTTCGACCGCCAAACCTCTCAGGGGAGCATTTGCAACCGTTTCGCACCATTTTTGAGTGAAATGCCGAAAGTCAGAATTTTGATGAAATTGTGACCCCGGGGCTTCGGGATTTTTTCAAAAAAATATTTTTCTTCTGATTAAGTTGTCTTGGGCTGATTTCTTTTCCTGTGATAAAAAGCCTTCTGTTTCGACCGCCAAAGCTTTCAGGGGAGCATTTGCAACCGTTTGGCACCATTTGGAGTGAATTGCCGAAAGTCAGATTTTTGATGAAATCTTTTTCTACGGATGAAGTTGTCGAGGGCTGATTTCCTGTCTTGCGATAAAAATCCTTCTGTTTTGACTGAAAAACCTCTCAGGCGAACATTTGCAACAGCTGGGCACCATTTTTGAGTGAATTCCCAAAAGTCAGATTGTTGATGAAATTGTGACCGCGCCCTAATATATATTAGTCAACTACATTTTGTACAAATTCATTCGAAATACTGTCGTATTTATCCAAGCAGTCTATGTTTGTAAGCAGTCTGTTCACAGGTTGCAAGTTTTACCATATTATCAATCCATCGATTAAAGGAGATCATCTCTTTACTCTTCCAGTTTATCAATATCAGCCTCTCAGCTACCATTAGAGTGTGTACAATCCATTTCTGTTGTCCAGTTGTTAACTTCCATATAGTAGGCATATAGTTAAAAAAAGTTTCATGTTTTATTGTATATTATTTTATCCTGCAAGCTGCTGAGCGTGGCTGGCACGACCCAGTCAGATGGGTGGGGTATAAATAATAAAACTATTATTATTATTTATTTATTATTGAATAGGACATCCCTTTTTTCATCAGAGAAGTGTTGGAGAGTTTGAGAATGAAATATACTCAGTCGAGAGTGGATTTCATGCTCTTTATTCAGCTCATAGTGGTGAGGAGGAATGGATGTTCCCTCAAAGTATCTGCTTTATATACATTATTTACACAATGGGCTGCATGTGATTGGCTAATTTACTCCTGCCTTACTCCTAGTTTACACCTAGTCTACTCCTCCTTTACACCTAGTTTACTCCTAGTTTGCACCTACTTCACACCTACTTTACACCTAGTCTACTCCTACTTTACACCTAGTTTACTCCTAGTTTGCACCTACTTTACTCCTAGTTTACACCTACTTTACACTTACTTTACTCCTACTTTACACCTACTTTACTCCTAGTTTACACCTACTTTACACCTAGTTTACACCTACTTTACACCTAGTTTATTCCTAGTTTACACCTACTTTACTCCTAGTTTACTCCTAGTTTACACCTACTTTACTCCTACTTTACTCCTAGTTTAAACCTACTTTACTCCTAGTTTACACCTACTTTATTCCTACTTTACTCCTAGTTTACACCTACTTTACTCCTAGTTTACACCTAGTTTACTCCTAGTTTACACCTAGTTTACTCCTAGTTTACACCTACTTTACTCCTACTTTATGTGTGCATTTATTTAAAATGCATCTCTGGGCTACTTGTGGTGCATAGGAATTCATTTTTTTCTTACACCAAATGGTCTGAGGGACGGTGTACAGGCGGTGGACAACCTCTCAGGGGAGCATTAGCGATTTTTTCAAAAAAATCTTTTTCTCCTGGTTAAGTTGTCGGGGGCTGATTTCCTGTCCTGTGATAAAAAGCCTTCTGTTTCGACCGCCAAACCTCTCAGAGGACCATTTGCAACCGTTTGGCACCATTTTTGAGTGAATTGCCGAAAGTCAGATTTTTGATGAAATCTTTTTCTACGGATGAAGTTGTCGAGGGCTGATTTCCTGTCCTGCGATAAAAAGCCTTCTGTTTCCCCCGCCAAACCTCTCAGGTGAGCATTTGGAACCGTTTGGCACTATTTTTGAGTGAATTGCCGAAAGTCAGATTTTTTATTTAATTGTGACCCCGGGGCTTAGTGATTTTTCAAAAACAAAAAAAATTTATCCCGGTTGAGTTGTCGAGGGCTGATTTCTTTTCCTGTGATAAAAGGCCTTCTGTTTCGACCGCCAAACGTCTCACGGGAGCATTTGCAACCGTTTGGCACCATTTTTCTGCCGGTTAAGTTGTCCATGGCTGATTTCTTTTCCTATGATAAAAAGCCTTCTGTTTCGACGGCCAAAGCTCTCATTTGCAACCGTTTTGCACCATTTTTGAGTGAAATGCCGAAAGTCAGGTTTTTGATGAAATTGTGACCCCGGGGCTTAGGGATTTTTTCAAAAAAATCTTTTTCTGCCGGTTAAGTTGTCGAGGGCTGATTTCTTTTCGCGTGATAAAAAGCCTTCTGTTTCGTCTGCCAAACCTCTCACGGGAGCATTTGCAACCGTTTTGCACCATTTTTGAGTGAAATACCGAAAGTCAGATTTTTGATGAAATTGTGACCCCGGGGCTTAGGGATTTTTTCAAAAAAATCTTTTTCTGCCAGTTAAGTTGTCTTGGCTTGATTTCTTTTCCCGTGATAAAAAGCCTTCTGTTTCGACCGCCAAACCTCTCAGGGCAGCATTTGCAACCGTTTGGCACCATTTTTGAGTGAATTGCCGAAAGTCAGATTTTTGATGAAATTGTGACCCCGGGGCTTAGGGATTTTTTCAAAAAAATCTTTTTCTGCCAGTTAAGTTGTCGAGGGCTGATTTCTTTTCCGCTGATAAAAAGCCTTCTGTTTCGACCACGAAACCTCTCAGGGGAGCATTTGCAACCGTTTGGCACTATTTTTCTGCTGGTTAAGTTATCCATGGTTGATTTCTTGTTCTGTGATATAAAGCCTTCATTTTCGACGGCCAAACCTCTCAGGGGAGCATTTGCAACCGTTTGGCACCATTTTTGAGTGAATTGCCGAAAGTCAGATTTTTGATGAAATTGTGACCCCGGGCCTTAGGGATTTTTTCAAAAAAATCTTTTTCTGCCGGTTCAGTTGTCGAGGGCTGATTTCTTTTCCCGTGATTAAAAGCCTTCTGTTTTGACCGCTAAACCTCTCAGGGGAGCATTTGTAACCGTTTTGCACCATTTTTGAGTGAAATGCCGAAAGTCAGATTTTTGATGAAATTGTGACCCCGGGGCTTAGGGATTTTTTCAAAAAAATCTTTTTCTGCCAGTTAAGTTGTCGAGGGCTGATTTCTTTTCCCCTGATAAAAAGCCTTCTGTTTCGACCACGAAACCTCTCAGGGGAGCATTTGCAACCGTTTGGCTCCATTTTTCTGCCAGTTAAGTTGTCCATGGTTGATTTCTTGCTCTTTGATATAAAGCCTTCTTTTTCGACGGCCAAACCTCTCGGGAGCATTTGCAACCGTTTTGCACCATTTTTGAGTGAAATGCCGAAAGTCAGTTTTTGATGAAATTGTGACCCCGGGGCTTAGGGGTTTTTTCAAAAAAATCATTTTCTGCCGGTTAAGTTGTTTTGGGCTGATTTCTTTTCCTCTGATAAAAAGCCTTCTGTTTCTACCAACAAACCTCTCAGGGAAGCATTTGCAACCGTTTGGCACCATTTTTCTGCTGGTTAAGTTATCCATTGTTGATTTCTTGTTCTGTGATATAAAGCCATCTTTTTCGACGGCCAAACCGCTCAGGGGAGCATTTGCAACCGTTTGGTACCATTTTTGAGTCAATTGCCGAAAGTCAGATTTTTGATGAAATTGTGACCCCGGGGCTTAGGGATTTTTTCAAAAAAATCTTTTTCTGCCGGTTAAGTTGTCGAGGGCTGATTTCTTTTCCTGTGACAAAAAGTCTTCTGTTTCGACCGCCAAAACTTTCAGGGGAGCATTTGCAACCGTTTGGCACCATTTTTGAGTCAATTGCCGAAAGTCAGATTTTTGATGAAATTGTGACCCCGGGGCTTAGGGATTTTTTGATAAAAATCTTTTTCTGCCGGTTAAGTTGTCGAGGGCTGATTTATTTCCCGTGATAAAAAGCCTTCTGTTTGGAGGGCCAAAACTCTCAGGGGAGCATTTGCAACCGTTTCGCACCATTTTTGAGGGAATTGCCGAAAGTCAGATTTTTGATGAAATTGTGACCCCGGGGCTTAGGGATTTTTTCAAAAAAATCTTTTTCTGCCGGTTAAGTTGTCTTGGGCTGATTTCTTTTCCCGTGATAAAAAGCCTTCTGTTTGGAGGGCCAAAACTCTCAGGAGAGCATTTGCAACCGTTTCGCACCATTTTTGAGGGAATTGCCGAAAGTCAGATTTTTGATGAAATTGTGACCCCGGGGCTTAGGGGTTTTTTCAAAAAAATCATTTTCTGCCGGTTAAGTTGTTTTGGGCTGATTTCTTTTCCTCTGATAAAAAGCCTTCTGTTTCTACCAACAAACCTCTCAGGGAAGCATTTGCAACCGTTTGGCACCATTTTTCTGCTGGTTAAGTTATCCATTGTTGATTTCTTGTTCTGTGATATAAAGCCATCTTTTTCGACGGCCAAACCTCTCAGGGGAGCATTTGCAACCGTTTGGTACCATTTTTGAGTCAATTGCCGAAAGTCAGATTTTTGATGAAATTGTGACCCCGGGGCTTAGGGATTTTTTCAATAAAATCTTTTTCTGCCGGTTAAGTTGTCGAGGGCTGATTTCTTTTCCTGTGACAAAAAGTCTTCTGTTTCGACCGCCAAAACTTTCAGGGGAGCATTTGCAACCGTTTGGCACCATTTTTGAGTCAATTGCCGAAAGTCAGATTTTTGATGAAATTGTGACCCCGGGGCTTAGGGATTTTTTGATAAAAATCTTTTTCTGCCGGTTAAGTTGTCGAGGGCTGATTTATTTCCCGTGATAAAAAGCCTTCTATTTCGACCACCAAACCTCTCAGGAGAGCATTTGCAACCGTTTTGCACCATTTTTGAGTGAATTGCCGAAAGTCAGATTTTTGCTGAAATTGTGACCCCGGGGCTTAGGGATTTTTTGATAAAAATCTTTTTCTGCCGGTTAAGTTGTCGAGGGCTGATTTATTTCCCGTGATAAAAAGCCTTCTGTTTGGAGGGCCAAAACTCTCAGGGGAGCATTTGCAACCGTTTCGCACCATTTTTGAGGGAATTGCCGAAAGTCAGATTTTTGATGAAATTGTGACCCCGGGGCTTAGGGATTTTTTCAAAAAAATCTTTTTCTGCCGGTTAAGTTGTCTTGGGCTGATTTCTTTTCCCGTGATAAAAAGCCTTCTGTTTGTTTTTTTTTAAATAATATTTATTAAGATTTTCAGAGATACAGAAAGAAAAAGAATAGAATACATTCAAAGCCTTCTTTTCAAACACCCTCTTTCCGGGACTCCCTCCTTCCCCCACCCCTACCATATTCCCCTATCATATTGTTGGCTCCACAAGTTCTCAGTTCTAATTAAAACTTAATTTGTTTAAACCATTATTCAAATTTAAATTTAAAATTATTCAGTCCTCACCAGTACCCTTAATAAAAGACAAGAGTTCTCTCCCCAGGGCCCACCCCCTTTCCATTCCACAATTTCCCCTTTTTTTTAGTGATAAAGACACCTCACACAATAAAGAAATAAGAAACAAGAAATAAAAAGTATAGTAAGTGAAAAAAAGCCAATTCAAAAAATAGTTGACAAGCCTTTGGATTCTAGTTCTCCCCCCCCCGTCCCCGGTTTAATTTCCCCCTGACCACTAATCCATATTGTCTGCCTGGAATTCTTAAAGTCCATAAATCACATTTTCCCCCCGATTCCTTGCTGGCTTTTTTCTTTTTATAATTATTTTTAAAGTTATTTTTAAACCATTTAATTTCTAATCTTTAATAAAGCTCCCCCCATTGTTCTTTCCAAGTTGTAGTCCAGTTTCCTCTTGTTCCGCTGCCAAAACGTTCTAATTCAGAAGTTTAGTAGGTCTGCAGGGATTATTGTTATTCAGGAACAAAAACATACGTTCAGTCCCTTCCTTTCTTCAATAGAAAATTCTATTGTTTAGCTAAACACCCTGTAGACACAATATTGTTTCCGTTTCGCAGCTTTCCCAGAAGATAACCAGTCCTGTAGAATTCCAATGGTATTTTTCCACTTACGACCTTCTTTGTAATGTCCCGAAACTCCTCTAGGGGGATTGTTGTAACTTTGTTTTCTCTAGTCCAAAAGTCCGATTGTTATCCATGTTTTCGCCATTTTATATCCAAGTTTTGACAAATTGTAACAAATTGTAGCAAAATTAACCAGCAAAGTCCTCATAATCAAGTCCTCTTTAAATTTCGGACTTTGACAGCTACTTTGACAGCTGTCAAAATCTCCTTCGCTTTTCGCCAGGCTCTCTCCTCAATCACCCCGGTTCCCAGGGGGGGGGTTACGTTTTCCTTCTCCCTCAATTCTTCCTCCAGCACAGTTCTTGTAGTTTCCCATCGTGGAATTCTTAGTTCTTATCAGCAATTCAATTCTTTTTGGACCTTGGTTTCCCAGTCCTTGTTTTGGAAGGTTTACAGTAGGGAGGGGGACTGACTTCCTTTTTGGATCCCCCCCCCGCTCGTATCAAATCCGAAAAAAAAATTCTTTTTTTCTCCTTTTAAACCCGGTTTCCAAATTACTCACGGGTTGTTGTTACAAATCCGAATTCTCAATGGAAGAAGTCAGCGCTCTCCGCCGGATGGCATGCGGCTTCGCTCGGCAGGGATAGCAGAGGACTCAAAGCACCACGCTTCTCCCCGGCACCCGATCCGTAGCCTTTAAAAAGGCTCCTTCACGAGTCGGGAGGGCGCTAGCAGTGCCAGCCGAGTCTCCATGTCCACGGCCTCCGTGGCCGTGGTTTTTAAGGGTCCCCGCGTCGCCGATGCGGTAGGACCCAGCCCCTGCCGAGCAGGCTCCCTCCGGAGCTCGGAGGGAGTCCGCCATTCGGCGATGGCGCCAACCCGGAAGCCTTCTGTTTGGAGGGCCAAAACTCTCAGGAGAGCATTTGCAACCGTTTCGCACCATTTTTGAGGGAATTGCCGAAAGTCAGATTTTTGATGAAATTGTGACCCCGGGGCTTAGGGATTTTTTGAAAAAAATCTTTTTCTGCCGGTTAACTTGTCGAGGGCTGATTTATTTCCCGTGATAAAAAGCCTTCTGTTTCGACCACCAAACCTCTCAGGGGAGCATTTGCAGCCGTTTGGCACCATTTTTGAGTGAAATGCCAAAAGTCAGATTTTTGATGAAATTGTGACCCCGAGGCTTAGGGATTTTTTCAAAAAAATATTTTTCTGCCGGTTAAGTTGTCCTCGCCTGATTTCTTTTCCCGTGATAAAAAGCCTTCTGTTTTGACCGCTAAACCTCTCAGGGGAGCATTTGTAACCGTTTTGCACCAATTTTGAATGAAATGCCGAAAGTCAGGTTTTTGATGAAATTGTGACCCCGGGGCTTAGGGATTTTTTCAAAAAAATCTTTTTCTGCCGGTTAAGTTGTCGAGGGCTGATTTCTTTTCCCGTGATAAAAAGCCTTCTGTTTGGAGGGCCAAAACTCTCAGGGGAGCATTTGCAACCGTTTGGCACCATTTTTGAGTGAAATGCCGAAAGTCAGGTTTTTGATGAAATTGTGACCCCGGGGCTTAGGGATTTTTTCAAAAAAATCTTTTTTCTGCCGGTTAAGTTGTCGAGGGCTGATTTCTTTTCCCGTGATAAAAAGCCTTCTGTTTTGACCGCTAAACCTCTCAGGGGAGCATTTGTAACCGTTTGGCACCATTTTTGAGTGAAATGCCGAAAGTCAGATTTTTGATGAAATTGTGACCCCGGGGCTTAGGGATTTTTTCAAAAAATTCATTTCCTGCCGGTTAAGTTGTTTTGGGCTGATTTCTTTTCCTCTGATAAAAAGCCTTCTGTTTGGAGGGCCAAAACTCTCAGGGGAGCATTTGCAACCGTTTGGCACCATTTTTGAGTGAAATGCCGAAAGTCAGGTTTTTGATGAAATTGTGACCCCGGGGCTTAGGGATTTTTTCAAAAAAATCTTTTTTCTGCCGGTTAAGTTGTCGAGGGCTGATTTCTTTTCCCGTGATAAAAAGCCTTCTGTTTTGACCGCTAAACCTCTCAGGGGAGCATTTGTAACCGTTTGGCACCATTTTTGAGTGAAATGCCGAAAGTCAGATTTTTGATGAAATTGTGACCCCGGGGTTTAGGGATTTTTTCAAAAAATTCATTTCCTGCCGGTTAAGTTGTTTTGGGCTGATTTCTTTTCCCGTGATAAAAAGCCTTCTGTTTGGAGGGCCAAAACTCTCAGGGGAGCATTTGCAACCGTTTGGCACCATTTTTGAGTGAAATGCCGAAAGTCAGGTTTTTGATGAAATTGTGACCCCGGGGCTTAGGGATTTTTTCAAAAAAATCTTTTTTCTGCCGGTTAAGTTGTCGAGGGCTGATTTCTTTTCCCGTGATAAAAAGCCTTCTGTTTTGACCGCTAAACCTCTCAGGGGAGCATTTGTAACCGTTTGGCACCATTTTTGAGTGAAATGCCGAAAGTCAGATTTTTGATGAAATTGTGACCCCGGGGCTTAGGGATTTTTTCAAAAAATTCATTTCCTGCCGGTTAAGTTGTTTTGGGCTGATTTCTTTTCCTCTGATAAAAAGCCTTCTGTTTGGAGGGCCAAAACTCTCAGGGGAGCATTTGCAACCGTTTGGCACCATTTTTGAGTGAAATGCCGAAAGTCAGGTTTTTGATGAAATTGTGACCCCGGGGCTTAGGGATTTTTTCAAAAAAATCTTTTTTCTGCCGGTTAAGTTGTCGAGGGCTGATTTCTTTTCCTGTGACAAAAAGTCTTCTGTTTCGACCGCCAAACCTTTCAGGGGAGCATTTGCAACCGTTTGGCTCCATTTTTGATTCAATTGCCGAAAGTCAGATTTTTGATGAAATTGTGACCCCGGGGCTTAGGGATTTTTTCAAAAAAATCTTTTTCTGCCGGTTAAGTTGTCGGGGGATGATTTATTTCCCGTGATAAAAAGCCTTCTATTTCGACCACCAAACCTCTCAGGGGAGCATTTGCAACCGTTTTGCACCATTTTTGAGTGAAATGCCGAAAGTCAGATTTTTGATGAAATTGTGACCCCGGGGCTCAGGGATTTTTTGAAAAAAATCTTTTTCTACCGGTTAAGTTGTCGAGGGCTGATTTCTTTTCCTGTGACAAAAAGCCTTCTGTTTCGACCGCCAAACGTTTCAGGGGAGCATTTGCAACCGTTTGGCACCATTTTTGAGTCAATTGCCGAAAGTTAGATTTTTGATGAAATTGTGACCCCGGGGCTTAGGGATTTTTTGAAAAAAATCTTTTTCTGCCGGTTAACTTGTCGAAGGCTGATTTATTTCCCGAGATAAGAAGCCTTCTGTTTCGACCACCAAACCTCTCAGGAGAGCATTTGCAACCGTTTGGTACCATTTTTGAGTCAATTGCCGAAAGTCAGATTTTTGATGAAATTGTGACCCCGGAGCTTAGGGATTTTTTCAAAAAAATCTTTTTCTGCCGGTTAAGTTGTCTTGAGCCGATTTCTTTTCCCGTGATAAAAAGCCTTCTGTTTGGAGGGCCAAAACTCTCAGGGGAGCATTTGCAACCGTTTCGCACCATTTTTGAGTGAATTGCCGAAAGTCAGATTTTTGATGAAATTGTGACCCCGGGGCTTAGGGATTTTTTCAAAAAAATCTTTTTCTGCCGGTTAAGTTGTCGAGGGCTGATTTCTTTTCCTGTGATAAAAAGCCTTCTGTTTCGACGGCCAAACATTTCAGGGGAGCATTTGCAGCCGTTTGGCACCATTTTTGAGTGAAATGCCAAAAGTCAGATTTTTGATGAAATTGTGACCCCGGGGCTTAGGGATTTTTTCAAAAAAATCTTTTTCTGCCGGTTAAGTTGTCCTCGCCTGATTTCTTTTCCCGTGATAAAAAGCCTTCTGTTTTGACCGCTAAACCTCTCAGGGGAGCATTTGTAACCGTTTTGCACCAATTTTGAGTGAAATGCCGAAAGTCAGGTTTTTGATGAAATTGTGACCCCGGGGCTTAGGGATTTTTTCAAAAAAATCTTTTTCTGCCGGTTAAGTTGTCGAGGGCTGATTTCTTTTCCCGTGATAAAAAGCCTTCTGTTTGGAGGGCCAAAACTCTCAGGGGAGCATTTGCAACCGTTTGGCACTATTTTTGAGTGAAATGCCGAAAGTCAGGTTTTTGATGAAATTGTGACCCCGGGGCTTAGGGATTTTTTCAAAAAAATCTTTTTTCTGCCGGTTAAGTTGTCGAGGGCTGATTTCTTTTCCCGTGATAAAAAGCCTTCTGTTTTGACCGCTAAACCTCTCAGGGGAGCATTTGCAACCGTTTGGCACCATTTTTGAGTGAAATGCCGAAAGTCAGGTTTTTGATGAAATTGTGACCCCGGGGCTTAGGGATTTTTTCAAAAAAATCTTTTTCTGCCGGTTAAGTTGTCGGGGGATGATTTATTTCCCGTGATAAAAAGCCTTCTGTTTTGACCGCTAAACCTCTCAGGGGAGCATTTGCAACCGTTTTGCACCATTTTTGAGTGAAATGCCGAAAGTCAGATTTTTGATGAAATTGTGACCCCGGGGCTCAGGGATTTTTTGAAAAAAATCTTTTTCTGCCGGTTAAGTTGTCGAGGGCTGATTTCTTTTCCTGTGACAAAAAGCCTTCTGTTTCGACCGCCAAACGTTTCAGGGGAGCATTTGCAACCGTTTGGCACCATTTTTGCGTCAATTGCCGAAAGTTAGATTTTTATGAAATTGTGACCCCGGGGCTTAGGGATTTTTTGAAAAAAATCTTTTTCTGCCGGTTAACTTGTCGAAGGCTGATTTATTTCCCGAGATAAGAAGCCTTCTGTTTCGACCACCAAACCTCTCAGGAGAGCATTTGCAACCGTTTGGTACCATTTTTGAGTCAATTGCCGAAAGTCAGATTTTTGATGAAATTGTGACCCCGGAGCTTAGGGATTTTTTCAAAAAAATCTTTTTCTGCCGGTTAAGTTGTCTTGAGCCGATTTCTTTTCCCGTGATAAAAAGCCTTCTGTTTGGAGGGCCAAAACTCTCAGGGGAGCATTTGCAACCGTTTCGCACCATTTTTGAGTGAATTGCCGAAAGTCAGATTTTTGATGAAATTGTGACCCCGGGGCTTAGGGATTTTTTCAAAAAAATCTTTTTCTGCCGGTTAAGTTGTCGAGGGCTGATTTCTTTTCCTGTGATAAAAAGCCTTCTGTTTCGACCGCCAAACCTTTCAGGGGAGCATTTGCAACCGTTTTGCACCATTTTTCTGCCGGTTAAGGGTTCCATGGCTGATTTATTGCTCTGTGATATAAAGCCTTCTGTTTCGACGGCCAAACATTTCAGGGGAGCATTTGCAGCCGTTTGGCACCATTTTTGAGTGAAATGCCAAAAGTCAGATTTTTGATGAAATTGTGACCCCGGGGCTTAGGGATTTTTTCAAAAAAATCTTTTTCTGCCGGTTAAGTTGTCCTGGGCTGATTTCTTTTCCCGTGATAAAAAGCCTTCAGTTTCGACCACCAAACCTCTCACGGGAGCATTTGCAACCGTTTGGCACCATTTTTGAGTGAAATGCCAAGAGTCAGGTTTTTGATGAAATTGAGACCCCGGGGCTTAGGGATTTTTTCAAAAAAATCTTTTTCTGCCGGTTAAGTTGTCGAGGGCTGATTTCTTTTCTGTGACAAAAAGTCTTCTGTTTCGACCGCCAAACCTTTCAGGGGAGCATTTGCAACCGTTTGGCACCATTTTTGAGTGAAATGCCAAAAGTCAGATTTTTGATGAAATTGTGACCCCGGGGCTTAGGGATTTTTTCAAAAAAATCTTTTTCTGCCGGTTAAGTTGTCGAGGGCTGATTTATTTCCCGTGATAAAAAGCCTTCTATTTCGACCACCAAACCTCTCAGGAGAGCATTTGTAACCGTTTGGCACCATTTTTGAGTCAATTGCCGAAAGTTAGATTTTTGATGAAATTGTGACCCCGGGGCTTAGGGATTTTTTGAAAAAAATCTTTTTCTGCCGGTTAAGTTGTCGAAGGCTGATTTATTTCCCGAGATAAGAAGCCTTCTGTTTCGACCACCAAACCTCTCAGGAGAGCATTTGCAACCGTTTTGCACCATTTTTGAGTGAAATGCCGAAAGTCAGATTTTTGATGAAATTGTGACCCCGGGGCTTAGGGATTTTTTGAAAAAAATCTTTTTCTGCCGGTTAACTTGTCGAGGGCTGATTTCTTTTCCTGTGACAAAAAGCCTTCTGTTTCGAACGCCAAACGTTTCAGGGGAGCATTTGCAACCGTTTGGCACCATTTTTGAGTCAATTGCAGAAAGTTAGATTTTTGATGAAATTGTGACCCCGAGGCTTAGGGATTTTTTGAAAAAAATCTTTTTCTGCCGGTTAAGTTGTCGAAGGCTGATTTATTTCCCGAGATAAGAAGCCTTCTGTTTCGACCACCAAACCTCTCAGGAGAGCATTTGCAACCGTTTGGTACCATTTTTGAGTCAATTGCCGAAAGTCAGATTTTTGATGAAATTGTGACCCCAGAGCTTAGGGATTTTTTCAAAAAAATCTTTTTCTGCCGGTTAAGTTGTCTTGGGCCGATTTCTTTTCCCGTGATAAAAAGCCTTCTGTTTGGAGGGCCAAAACTCTCAGGGGAGCATTTGCAACCGTTTCGCACCATTTTTGAGGGAATTGCCGAAAGTCAGATTTTTGATGAAATTGTGACCCCGGGGCTTAGGGATTTTTTGAAAAAAATCTTTTTCTGCCAGTTAGCTTGTCGAGGGCTGATTTATTTCCCGTGATAAAAAGCCTTCTGTTTCGACCACCAAACCTCTCAGGAGAGCATTTGCAACCGTTTTGCACCATTTTTGAGTGAAATGCTGAAAGTCAGGTTTTTGATGAAATTGTGACCCCGGGGTTTAGGGATTTTTTCAAAAAAATCTTTTTCTACCGGTTAAGTTGTCTTGGGCCGATTTCTTTTCCCGTGATAAAAAGCCTTCTGTTTGGAGGGCCAAAACTCTCAGGGGAGCATTTGCAACCGTTTGGCACCATTTTTGAGTGAATTGCCAAAAGTCAGATTTTTGATGAAATTGTGACCCCGGAGCTTAGAGATTTTTTCAAAAAAATATTTTTCTGCCGGTTAAGTTGTCCTGGGCTGATTTCTTTTCCCGTGATAAAAAGCCTTCTTTTTCGACCGCCAAACCTCTCAGGGGAGCATTTGCAACCGTTTTGCACCATTTTTGAGTGAAATGGCGAAAGTCAGGTTTTTGATGAAATTGTGACCCCGGGGCTTAGGGATTTTTTCAAAAAAATCTTTTTCTGCCGGTTAAGTTGTCGAGGGCTGATTTATTTCCCCTGATAAAAAGCCTTTTGTTTCGACCACCAAACCTCTCAGGGGAGCATTTGCAACCGTTTGGCACCATTTTTCTGCTGGTTAAGTTATCCATGGTTGATTTCTTGATCTGTGATATAAAGCCTTCTTTTTCGACGGCCAAACCTCTCAGGGGAGCATTTGCAACCGTTTGGCACCATTTTTGAGTGAATTGCGGAAACTCAGATTTTTGATGAAATTGTGACCCCGGGGCTTAGGGATTTTTTCAAAAAAATCTTTTTCTGCCGGTTAAATTGTCGAGGGCTGATTTCTTTTCCCGTGATTAAAAGCCTTCTGTTTTGACCGCTAAACCTCTCAGGGGAGCATTTGTAACCGTTTTGCACCATTTTTGAGTGAAATGCCGAAAGTCAGATTTTTGATGAAATTGTGACCCCGGGGCTTAGGGATTTTTTCAAAATATCTTTTTCTGCCGGTTAAGTTTTCTTGGGCTGATTTCTTTTCCCGTGATAAAAAGCCTTCTGTTTCGACGGCCAAACCTCTCAGGGGAGCATTTGTAACCGTTTTGCACCAATTTTGAGTGAAATGCCGAAAGTCAGGTTTTTGATGAAATTGTGACCCCGGGGCTTAGGGATTTTTTCAAAAAAAATCTTTTTCTGCCGGTTAAGTTGTCTTGGGCTGATTTCTTTTCCCGTGATAAAAAGCCTTCTGTTTGGAGGGCCAAAACTCTCAGGGGAGCATGTGCAACCGTTTGGCACCATTTTTGAGTGAATTGCCGAAAGTCAGATTTTTGATGAAATTGTGACCCCGGGGCTTAGGGATTTTTTCAAAAAAATCTTTTTCTGCCGGTTAAGTTGTCGAGGGCTGATTTCTTTTCCTGTGATAAAAAGCCTTCTTTTTCGACCGCCAAACCTCTCAGGGGAGCATTTGCAACCGTTTGGCACCATTTTTGAGTGAAATGCCGAAAGTCAGGTTTTTGATGAAATTGTGACCCCGGGGCTTAGGGATTTTTTGAAAAAAATTTTTTTCTGCCGTTTAACTTGTCGAGGGCTGATTTTTTTCCCGTGATAAAAAGCCTTCTGTTTCGACCACCAAACCTCTCAGGGGAGCATTTGCAACCGTTTTGCACCATTTTTCTGCTGGTTAAGGGTTCCATGGCTGATTTATTGCTCTGTGATATAAAGCCTTCTGTTTCGACGGCCAAACATCTCAGGGGAGCATTTGCAGCCTTTTGGCACCATTTTTGAGTGAAATGCCAAAAGTCAGATTTTTGATGAAATTGTGACCCCGGGGCTTAGGGATTTTTTCAAAAAAATATTTTTCTGCCGGTTAAGTTGTCCTCGCCTGATTTCTTTTCCCGTGACAAAAAGCCTTCTGTTTCGAACGCCAAACCTTTCAGGGGAGCATTTGCAACCGTTTGGCACCATTTTTGAGTGAATTGCCGAAAGTCAGATTTTTGATGAAATTGTGACCCCGGGGCTTAGGGATTTTTTGAAAAAAATCTTTTTCTGCCGGTTAAGTTGTCGAGGGCTGATTTCTTTTCCTGTGATAAAAAGCCTTCTGTTTCGACCGCCAAACCTTTCAGGGGAGCATTTCTAACCGTTTGGCACCATTTTAGAGTCAATTGCCGAAAGTCAGATTTTTGATGAAATTGTGACCCCGGGGCTTAGGGATTTTTTGAAAAAAATCTTTTTCTGCCGGTTAACTTGTCGATGGCTGATTTATTTCCCGTGATAAAAAGCCTTCTGTTTCGACCACCAAACCTCTCAGGGGAGCATTTGCAACCGTTTTGCACCATTTTTCTGCCGGTTAAGGGTTCCATGGCTGATTTATTGCTCTGTGATATAAAGCCTTCTGTTTCGACGGCCAAACATTTCAGGGGAGCATTTGCAGCCGTTTGGCACCATTTTTGAGTGAAATGCCAAAAGTCAGATTTTTGATGAAATTGTGACCCCGGGGCTTAGGGATTTTTTCAAAAAAATATTTTTCTGCCGGTTAAGTTGTCTTGGGCTGATTTCTTTTCCCGTGATAAAAAGCCTTCTGTTTCGACCACCAAACCTCTCACGGGAGCATTTGCAACCGTTTGGCACCATTTTTGAGTGAAATGCCAAAAGTCAGGTTTTTGATGAAATTGTGACCCCGGGGCTTAGGGATTTTTTCAAAAAAATCTTTTTCTGCCGGTTAAGTTGTCGAGGGCTGATTTCTTTTCTGTGACAAAAAGTCTTCTGCTTCGACCGCCAAACCTCTCAGGGGAGCATTTGCAACCGTTTGGCTCCATTTTTGAGTGAAATGCCGAAAGTCAGATTTTTGATGAAATTGTGACCCCGGGGCTTAGGGATTTTTTCAAAAAAATCTTTTTCTGCCGGTTAAGTTGTCGAGGGCTGATTTATTTCCCGTGATAAAAAGCCTTCTATTTCGACCACCAAACCTCTCAGGAGAGCATTTGCAACCGTTTTGCACCATTTTTGAGTGAAATGCCGAAAGTCAGATTTTTGATGAAATTGTGACCCCGGGGCTTAGGGATTTTTTCAAAAAAATCTTTTTCTACCGGTTAAGTTGTCTTGGGCCGATTTCTTTTCCCGTGATAAAAAGCCTTCTGTTTGGAGGGCCAAAACTCTCAGGGGAGCATTTGCAACCGTTTGGCACCATTTTTGAGTGAATTGCCAAAAGTCAGATTTTTGATGAAATTGTGACCCCGGAGCTTAGAGATTTTTTCAAAAAAATATTTTTCTGCCGGTTAAGTTGTCCTGGGCTGATTTCTTTTCCCGTGATAAAAAGCCTTCTTTTTCGACCGCCAAACCTCTCAGGGGAGCATTTGCAACCGTTTGGCACCATTTTTGAGTGAAATGCCGAAAGTCAGGTTTTTGATGAAATTGTGACCCCGGGGCTTAGGGATTTTTTCAAAAAAATCTTTTTCTGCCGGTTAAGTTGTCGAGGGCTGATTTATTTCCCCTGATAAAAAGCCTTTTGTTTCGACCACCAAACCTCTCAGGGGAGCATTTGCAACCGTTTGGCACCATTTTTCTGCTGGTTAAGTTATCCATGGTTGATTTCTTGATCTGTGATATAAAGCCTTCTTTTTCGACGGCCAAACCTCTCAGGGGAGCATTTGCAACCGTTTGGCACCATTTTTGAGTGAATTGCGGAAACTCAGATTTTTGATGAAATTGTGACCCCGGGGCTTAGGGATTTTTTCAAAAAAATCTTTTTCTGCCGGTTAAATTGTCGAGGGCTGATTTCTTTTCCCGTGATTAAAAGCCTTCTGTTTTGACCGCTAAACCTCTCAGGGGAGCATTTGTAACCGTTTTGCACCATTTTTGAGTGAAATGCCGAAAGTCAGATTTTTGATGAAATTGTGACCCCGGGGCTTAGGGATTTTTTCAAAATATCTTTTTCTGCCGGTTAAGTTTTCTTGGGCTGATTTCTTTTCCCGTGATAAAAAGCCTTCTGTTTCGACGGCCAAACCTCTCAGGGGAGCATTTGTAACCGTTTTGCACCAATTTTGAGTGAAATGCCGAAAGTCAGGTTTTTGATGAAATTGTGACCCCGGGGCTTAGGGATTTTTTCAAAAAAAATCTTTTTCTGCCGGTTAAGTTGTCTTGGGCTGATTTCTTTTCCCGTGATAAAAAGCCTTCTGTTTGGAGGGCCAAAACTCTCAGGGGAGCATGTGCAACCGTTTGGCACCATTTTTGAGTGAATTGCCGAAAGTCAGATTTTTGATGAAATTGTGACCCCGGGGCTTAGGGATTTTTTCAAAAAAATCTTTTTCTGCCGGTTAAGTTGTCGAGGGCTGATTTCTTTTCCTGTGATAAAAAGCCTTCTTTTTCGACCGCCAAACCTCTCAGGGGAGCATTTGCAACCGTTTGGCACCATTTTTGAGTGAAATGCCGAAAGTCAGGTTTTTGATGAAATTGTGACCCCGGGGCTTAGGGATTTTTTGAAAAAAAAAATTTTCTGCCGTTTAACTTGTCGAGGGCTGATTTTTTTCCCGTGATAAAAAGCCTTCTGTTTCGACCACCAAACCTCTCAGGGGAGCATTTGCAACCGTTTTGCACCATTTTTCTGCTGGTTAAGGGTTCCATGGCTGATTTATTGCTCTGTGATATAAAGCCTTCTGTTTCGACGGCCAAACATCTCAGGGGAGCATTTGCAGCCGTTTGGCACCATTTTTGAGTGAAATGCCAAAAGTCAGATTTTTGATGAAATTGTGACCCCGGGGCTTAGGGATTTTTTCAAAAAAATATTTTTCTGCCGGTTAAGTTGTCCTCGCCTGATTTCTTTTCCCGTGACAAAAAGCCTTCTGTTTCGAACGCCAAACCTTTCAGGGGAGCATTTGCAACCGTTTGGCACCATTTTTGAGTGAATTGCCGAAAGTCAGATTTTTGATGAAATTGTGACCCCGGGGCTTAGGGATTTTTTCAAAAAAATATTTTTCTGCCGGTTAAGTTGTCCTCGCCTGATTTCTTTTCCCGTGATAAAAAGCCTTCTGTTTTGACCGCTAAACCTCTCAGGGGAGCATTTGTAACCGTTTTGCACCAATTTTGAGTGAAATGCCGAAAGTCAGGTTTTTGATGAAATTGTGACCCCGGGGCTTAGGGATTTTTTCAAAAAAATCTTTTTCTGCCGGTTAAGTTGTCGAGGGCTGATTTCTTTTCCCGTGATAAAAAGCCTTCGGTTTGGAGGGCCAAAACTCTCAGGGGAGCATTTGCAACCGTTTGGCACCATTTTTGAGTGAAATGCCAAAAGTCAGGTTTTTGATGAAATTGTGACCCCGGGGCTTAGGGATTTTTTCAAAAAAATCTTTTTTCTGCCGGTTAAGTTGTCGAGGGCTGCTTTCTTTTCCCGTGATAAAAAGCCTTCTGTTTTGACCGCTAAACCTCTCAGGGGAGCATTTGTAACCGTTTGGCACCATTTTTGAGTGAAATGCCGAAAGTCAGATTTTTGATGAAATTGTGACCCCGGGGCTTAGGGATTTTTTCAAAAAAATCTTTTTCTGCCGGTTAAGTTGTCGAGGGCTGATTTCTTTTCTGTGACAAAAAGTCTTCTGCTTCGACCGCCAAACCTCTCAGGGGAGCATTTGCAACCGTTTGGCTCCATTTTTGAGTCAATTGCCGAAAGTCAGATTTTTGATGAAATTGTGACCCCGGGGCTTAGGGATTTTTTCAAAAAAATCTTTTTCTGCCGGTTAAGTTGTCGAGGGCTGATTTATTTCCCGTGATAAAAAGCCTTCTATTTCGACCACCAAACCTCTCAGGAGAGCATTTGCAACCGTTTTGCACCATTTTTGAGTGAAATGCCGAAAGTCAGATTTTTGATGAAATTGTGACCCCAGGGCTTAGGGATTTTTTGATAAAAATCTTTTTCTGCCGGTTAACTTGTCGAGGGCTGATTTATTTCCCGTGATAAAAAGCCTTCTGTTTCGACCACCAAACCTCTCAGGGGAGCATTTGCAACCGTTTTGCACCATTTTTCTGCTGGTTAAGGGTTCCATGGCTGATTTATTGCTCTGTGATATAAAGCCTTCTGTTTCGACGGCCAAACATCTCAGGGGAGCATTTGCAGCCGTTTGGCACCATTTTTGAGTGAAATGCCAAAAGTCAGATTTTTGATGAAATTGTGATCCCGGGGCTTAGGGATTTTTTCAAAAAAATATTTTTCTGCCGGTTAAGTTGTCCTCGCCTGATTTCTTTTCCCGTGATAAAAAGCCTTCTGTTTTGACCGCTAAACCTCTCAGGGGAGCATTTGTAACCGTTTTGCACCAATTTTGAGTGAAATGCCGAAAGTCAGGTTTTTGATGAAATTGTGACCCCGGGGCTTAGGGATTTTTTCAAAAAAATCTTTTTCTGCCGGTTATGTTGTCGAGGGCTGATTTCTTTTCCCGTGATAAAAAGCCTTCGGTTTGGAGGGCCAAAACTCTCAGGGGAGCATTTGCAACCGTTTGGCACCATTTTTGAGTGAAATGCCAAAAGTCAGGTTTTTGATGAAATTGTGACCCCGGGGCTTAGGGATTTTTTCAAAAAAATCTTTTTTCTGCCGGTTAAGTTGTCGAGGGCTGCTTTCTTTTCCCGTGATAAAAAGCCTTCTGTTTTGACCGCTAAACCTCTCAGGGGAGCATTTGTAACCGTTTGGCACCATTTTTGAGTGAAATGCCGAAAGTCAGATTTTTGATGAAATTGTGACCCCGGGGCTTAGGGATTTTTTCAAAAAATTCATTTCCTCCCGGTTAAGTTGTTTTGGGCTGATTTCTTTTCCCGTGATAAAAAGCCTTCTGTTTTGACCGCTAAACCTCTCAGGGGAGCATTTGTAACCGTTTGGCACCATTTTTGAGTGAAATGCCAAAAGTCAGATTTTTGATGAAATTGTGACCCCGGGGCTTAGGGATTTTTTCAAAAAATTCATTTCCTGCCGGTTAACTTGTTTTGGGCTGATTTCTTTTCCTCTGATAAAAAGCCTTCTGTTTGGAGGGCCAAAACTCTCAGGGGAGCATTTGCACCCGTTTGGCACCATTTTTGAGTGAAATGCCGAAAGTCAGGTTTTTGATGAAATTGTGACCCCGGGGCTTAGGGATTTTTTCAAAAAAATCTTTTTTCTGCCGGTTAAGTTGTCGAGGGCTGATTTCTTTTCCTGTGACAAAAAGTCTTCTGTTTCGACCGCCAAACCTTTCAGGGGAGCATTTGCAACCGTTTGGCTCCATTTTTGATTCAATTGCCGAAAGTCAGATTTTTGATGAAATTGTGACCCCGGGGCTTAGGGATTTTTTCAAAAAAATCTTTTTCTGCCGGTTAAGTTGTCGGGGGATGATTTATTTCCCGTGATAAAAAGCCATCTATTTCGACCGCCAAACCTCTCAGGAGAGCATTTGCAACCGTTTTGCACCATTTTTGAGTGAAATGCCGAAAGTCAGATTTTTGATGAAATTGTGACCCCGGGGCTCAGGGATTTTTTGAAAAAAATCTTTTTCTGCCGGTTAAGTTGTCGAGGGCTGATTTCTTTTCCTGTGACAAAAAGCCTTCTGTTTCGACCGCCAAACGTTTCAGGGGAGCATTTGCAACCGTTTGCCACCATTTTTGAGTCAATTGCCGAAAGTTAGATTTTTGATGAAATTGTGACCCCGGGGCTTAGGGATTTTTTGAAAAAAAATTTTTTTTTCGGTTAACTTGTCGAAGGCTGATTTATTTCCCGAGATAAGAAGCCTTCTGTTTCGACCACCAAACCTCTCAGGAGAGCATTTGCAACCGTTTGGTACCATTTTTGAGTTAATTGCCGAAAGTCAGATTTTTGATGAAATTGTGACCCCGGGGCTTAGGGATTTTTTCAAAAAAATCTTTTTCTGCCGGTTAAGTTGTCGAGGGCTGATTTCTTTTCCTGTGATAAAAAGCCTTCTGTTTCGACCGCCAAACCTTTCAGTGGAGCATTTGCAACCGTTTTGCACCATTTTTCTGCCGGTTAAGGGTTCCATGGCTGATTTATTGCTCTGTCATATAAAGCCTTCTGTTTCGACGGCCAAACATTTCAGGGGAGCATTTGCAGCCGTTTGGCACCATTTTTGAGTGAAATGCCAAAAGTCAGATTTTTGATGAAATTGTGACCCCGGGGCTTAGGGATTTTTTCAAAAAAATCTTTTTCTGCCGGTTAAGTTGTCCTGGGCTGATTTCTTTTCCCGTGATAAAAAGCCTTCAGTTTCGACCACCAAACCTCTCACGGGAGCATTTGCAACCGTTTGGCACCATTTTTGAGTGAAATGAAAAAAGTCAGGTTTTTGATGAAATTGTGACCCCGGGCTTAGGGATTTTTTCAAAAAAATCTTTTTCTGCCGGTTAAGTTGTCGAGGGCTGATTTCTTTTCTGTGACAAAAAGTCTTCTGTTTCGACCGCCAAACCTTTCAGGGGAGCATTTGCAACCGTTTGGCTCCATTTTTGAGTCAATTGCCGAAAGTCAGATTTTTGATGAAATTGTGACCCCGGGGCTTAGGGATTTTTTCAAAAAAATCTTTTTCTGCCGGTTAAGTTGTCGAGGGCTGATTTATTTCCCGTGATAAAAAGCCTTCTATTTCGACCACCAAACCTCTCAGGAGAGCATTTGTAACCGTTTGGCACCATTTTTGAGTGAAATGCCGAAAGTCAGGTTTTTGATGAAATTGTGACCCCGGGGCTTAGGGATTTTTTGAAAAAAATCTTTTTCTGCCGGTTAACTTGTCGAGGGCTGATTTCTTTTCCTGTGACAAAAAGCCTTCTGTTTCGAACGCCAAACGTTTCAGGGGAGCATTTGCAACCGTTTGGCACCATTTTTGAGTCAATTGCCGAAAGTTAGATTTTTGATGAAATTGTGACCCCGAGGCTTAGGGATTTTTTGAAAAAAATCTTTTTCTGCCGGTTAAGTTGTCGAAGGCTGATTTATTTCCCGAGATAAGAAGCCTTCTGTTTCGACCACCAAACCTCTCAGGAGAGCATTTGCAACCGTTTGGTACCATTTTTGAGTCAATTGCCGAAAGTCAGATTTTTGATGAAATTGTGACCCCAGAGCTTAGGGATTTTTTCAAAAAAATCTTTTTCTGCCGGTTAAGTTGTCTTGGGCCGATTTCTTTTCCCGTGATAAAAAGCCTTCTGTTTGGAGGGCCAAAACTCTCAGGGGAGCATTTGCAACCGTTTCGCACCATTTTTGAGGGAATTGCCGAAAGTCAGATTTTTGATGAAATTGTGACCCCGGGGCTTAGGGATTTTTTGAAAAAAATCTTTTTCTGCCGGTTAGCTTGTCGAGGGCTGATTTATTTCCCGTGATAAAAAGCCTTCTGTTTCGACCACCAAACCTCTCAGGAGAGCATTTGCAACCGTTTTGCACCATTTTTGAGTGAAATGCCGAAAGTCAGGTTTTTGATGAAATTGTGACCCCGGGGCTTAGGGATTTTTTCAAAAAAATCTTTTTCTACCGGTTAAGTTGTCTTGGGCCGATTTCTTTTCCCGTGATAAAAAGCCTTCTGTTTGGAGGGCCAAAACTCTCAGGGGAGCATTTGCAACCGTTTGGCACCATTTTTGAGTGAATTGCCAAAAGTCAGATTTTTGATGAAATTGTGACCCCGGAGCTTAGAGATTTTTTCAAAAAAATATTTTTCTGCCGGTTAAGTTGTCCTGGGCTGATTTCTTTTCCCGTGATAAAAAGCCTTCTTTTTCGACCGCCAAACCTCTCAGGGGAGCATTTGCAACCGTTTTGCACCATTTTTGAGTGAAATGCCGAAAGTCAGGTTTTTGATGAAATTGTGACCCCGGGGCTTAGGGATTTTTTCAAAAAAATCTTTTTCTGCCAGTTAAGTTGTCGAGGGCTGATTTCTTTTCCCCTGATAAAAAGCCTTTTGTTTCGACCACCAAACCTCTCAGGGGAGCATTTGCAACCGTTTGGCACCATTTTTCTGCTGGTTAAGTTATCCATGGTTGATTTCTTGATCTGTGATATAAAGCCTTCTTTTTCGACGGCCAAACCTCTCAGGGGAGCATTTGCAACCGTTTGGCACCATTTTTGAGTGAATTGCGGAAACTCAGATTTTTGATGAAATTGTGACCCCGGGGCTTAGGGATTTTTTCAAAAAAATCTTTTTCTGCCGGTTAAGTTGTCGAGGGCTGATTTCTTTTCCCGTGATTAAAAGCCTTCTGTTTTGACCGCTAAACCTTTCAGGGGAGCATTTGTAACGGTTTTGCACCATTTTTGAGTGAAATGCCGAAAGTCAGATTTTTGATGAAATTGTGACCCCGGGGCTTAGGGATTTTTTCAAAAAAAATCTTTTTCTGCCGGTTAAGTTGTCGAGGGCTGATTTCTTTTCCCGTGATAAAAAGCCTTCTGTTTGGAGGGCCAAAACTCTCAGGGGAGCATGTGCAACTGTTTGGCACCATTTTTGAGTGAATTGCCGAAAGTCAGATTTTTGATGAAATTGTGACCCCGGGGCTTAGGGATTTTTTCAAAAAAATCTTTTTCTGCCGGTTAAGTTGTCGAGGGCTGATTTCTTTTCCTGTGATAAAAAGCCTTCTTTTTCGACCGCCAAACCTCTCAGGGGAGCATTTGCAACCGTTTGGCACCATTTTTGAGTGAAATGCCGAAAGTCAGGTTTTTGATGAAATTGTGACCCCGGGGCTTAGGGATTTTTTGAAAAAAAAAATTTTCTGCCGTTTAACTTGTCGAGGGCTGATTTTTTTCCCGTGATAAAAAGCCTTCTGTTTCGACCACCAAACCTCTCAGGGGAGCATTTGCAACCGTTTTGCACCATTTTTCTGCTGGTTAAGGGTTCCATGGCTGATTTATTGCTCTGTGATATAAAGCCTTCTTTTTCGACGGCCAAACATCTCAGGGGAGCATTTGCAGCCGTTTGGCACCATTTTTGAGTGAAATGCCAAAAGTCAGATTTTTGATGAAATTGTGACCCCGGGGCTTAGGGATTTTTTCAAAAAAATATTTTTCTGCCGGTTAAGTTGTCCTCGCCTGATTTCTTTTCCCGTGACAAAAAGCCTTCTGTTTCGAACGCCAAACCTTTCAGGGGAGCATTTGCAACCGTTTGGCACCATTTTTGAGTCAATTGCCGAAAGTTAGATTTTTGATGAAATTGTGACCCCGGGGCTTAGGGATTTTTTTGAAAAAAATCTTTTTCTGCCGGTTAAGTTGTCGAGGGCTGATTTTTTTCCCGTGATAAAAAGCCTTCTGTTTCGACCACCAAACCTCTCAGGGGAGCATTTGCAACCGTTTGGTACCATTTTTGAGTCAATTGCCGAAAGTCAGATTTTTGATGAAATTGTGACCCCAGAGCTTAGGGATTTTTTCAAAAAAATCTTTTTCTGCCGGTTAAGTTGTCTTGGGCCGATTTCTTTTCCCGTGATAAAAAGCCTTCTGTTTCGACCGCCAAACCTTTCAGGGGAGCATTTCTAACCGTTTGGCACCATTTTAGAGTCAATTGCCGAAAGTCAGATTTTTGATGAAATTGTGACCCCGGGGCTTAGGGATTTTTTGAAAAAAATCTTTTTCTGCCGGTTAACTTGTCGATGGCTGATTTATTTCCCGTGATAAAAAGCCTTCTGTTTCGACCACCAAACCTCTCAGGGGAGCATTTGCAACCGTTTTGCACCATTTTTCTGCCGGTTAAGGGTTCCATGGCTGATTTATTGCTCTGTGATATAAAGCCTTCTGTTTCGACGGCCAAACATTTCAGGGGAGCATTTGCAGCCGTTTGGCACCATTTTTGAGTGAAATGCCAAAAGTCAGATTTTTGATGAAATTGTGACGCCGGGGCTTAGGGATTTTTTCAAAAAAATCTTTTTCTGCCGGTTAAGTTGTCTTGGGCTGATTTCTTTTCCCGTGATAAAAAGCCTTCTGTTTCGACCACCAAACCTCTCACGGGAGCATTTGCAACCGTTTGGCACCATTTTTGAGTGAAATGCCAAAAGTCAGGTTTTTGATGAAATTGTGACCCCGGGGCTTAGGGATTTTTTCAAAAAAATCTTTTTCTGCCGGTTAAGTTGTCGAGGGCTGATTTATTTCCCGTGATAAAAAGCCTTCTATTTCGACCACCAAACCTCTCAGGAGAGCATTTGTAACCGTTTGGCACCATTTTTGAGTGAAATGCCGAAAGTCAGATTTTTGATGAAATTGTGACCCCGGGGCTTAGGGATTTTTTGAAAAAAATCTTTTTCTGCCGGTTAACTTGTCGAGGGCTGATTTCTTTTCCTGTGACAAAAAGCCTTCTGTTTCGACCGCCAAACGTTTCAGGGGAGCATTTGCAACCGTTTGGCACCATTTTTGAGTCAATTGCCGAAAGTTAGATTTTTGATGAAATTGTGACCCCGAGGCTTAGGGATTTTTTGAAAAAAATCTTTTTCTGCCGGTTAAGTTGTCGAAGGCTGATTTCTTTTCCCCTGATAAAAAGCCTTTTGTTTCGACCACCAAACCTCTCAGGGGAGCATTTGCAACCGTTTGGCACCATTTTTGAGTGAAATGCCGAAAGTCAGATTTTTGATGAAATTGTGACCCCAGAGCTTAGGGATTTTTTCAAAAAAATCTTTTTCTGCCGGTTAAGTTGTCTTGGGCCGATTTCTTTTCCCGTGATAAAAAGCCTTCTGTTTGGAGGGCCAAAACTCTCAGGGGAGCATTTGCAACCGTTTGGCACCATTTTTGAGTGAATTGCCGAAAGTCAGATTTTTGATGAAATTGTGACCCTGGGGCTTAGGGATTTTTTCAAAAAAATCTTTTTCTGCCGGTTAAGTTGTCGAGGGCTGATTTCTTTTCCTGTGATAAAAAGCCTTCTTTTTCGACCGCCAAACCTCTCAGGGGAGCATTTGCAACCGTTTGGCACCATTTTTGAGTGAAATGCCGAAAGTCAGGTTTTTGATGAAATTGTGACCCCGGGGCTTAGGGATTTTTTGAAAAAAATCTTTTTCTGCCGTTTAACTTGTCGAGGGCTGATTTTTTTCCCGTGATAAAAAGCCTTCTGTTTCGACCACCAAACCTCTCAGGGGAGCATTTGCAACCGTTTTGCACCATTTTTCTGCTGGTTAAGGGTTCCATGGCTGATTTATTGCTCTGTGATATAAAGCCTTCTGTTTCGACGGCCAAACATCTCAGGGGAGCATTTGCAGCCGTTTGGCACCATTTTTGAGTGAAATGCCAAAAGTCAGATTTTTGATGAAATTGTGACCCCGGGGCTTAGGGATTTTTTCAAAAAAATATTTTTCTGCCGGTTAAGTTGTCTTGGGCTGATTTCTTTTCCCGTGACAAAAAGCCTTCTGTTTCGAACGCCAAACCTTTCAGGGGAGCATTTGCAACCGTTTGGCACCATTTTTGAGTCAATTGCCGAAAGTTAGATTTTTGATGAAATTGTGACCCCGGGGCTTAGGGATTTTTTTGAAAAAAATCTTTTTCTGCCGGTTAAGTTGTCGAGGGCTGATTTATTTCCCGAGATAAAAAGCCTTCTGTTTCGACCACCAAACCTCTCAGGAGAGCATTTGCAACCGTTTGGCACCATTTTTGAGTGAAATGCCGAAAGTCAGATTTTTGATGAAATTGTGACCCCGGGGCTTAGGGATTTTTTCAAAAAATTCATTTCCTGCCGGTTAAGTTGTCGAGGGCTGATTTCTTTTCCCGTGATAAAAAGCCTTCTGTTTTGACCGCTAAACCTCTCAGGGGAGCATTTGTAACCGTTTGGCACCATTTTTGAGTGAAATGCCGAAAGTCAGATTTTTGATGAAATTGTGACCCCGGGGCTTAGGGATTTTTTCAAAAAATTCATTTCCTGCCGGTTAAGTTGTTTTGGGCTGATTTCTTTTCCTCTGATAAAAAGCCTTCTGTTTGGAGGGCCAAAACTCTCAGGGGAGCATTTGCAACCGTTTGGCACCATTTTTGAGTGAATTGCCGAAAGTCAGGTTTTTGATGAAATTGTGACCCCGGGGCTTAGGGATTTTTTCAAAAAAATCTTTTTCTACCGGTTAAGTTGTCTTGGGCCGATTTCTTTTCCCGTGATAAAAAGCCTTCTGTTTGGAGGGCCAAAACTCTCAGGGGAGCATTTGCAACCGTTTGGCACCATTTTTGAGTGAATTGCCAAAAGTCAGATTTTTGATGAAATTGTGACCCCGGAGCTTAGAGATTTTTTCAAAAAAATATTTTTCTGCCGGTTAAGTTGTCCTGGGCTGATTTCTTTTCCCGTGATAAAAAGCCTTCTTTTTCGACCGCCAAACCTCTCAGGGGAGCATTTGCAACCGTTTTGCACCATTTTTGAGTGAAATGGCGAAAGTCAGGTTTTTGATGAAATTGTGACCCCGGGGCTTAGGGATTTTTTCAAAAAAATCTTTTTCTGCCAGTTAAGTTGTCGAGGGCTGATTTCTTTTCCCCTGATAAAAAGCCTTTTGTTTCGACCACCAAACCTCTCAGGGGAGCATTTGCAACCGTTTGGCACCATTTTTCTGCTGGTTAAGTTATCCATGGTTGATTTCTTGATCTGTGATATAAAGCCTTCTTTTTCGACGGCCAAACCTCTCAGGGGAGCATTTGCAACCGTTTGGCACCATTTTTGAGTGAATTGCGGAAACTCAGATTTTTGATGAAATTGTGACCCCGGGGCTTAGGGATTTTTTCAAAAAAATCTTTTTCTGGCGGTTAAGTTGTCGAGGGCTGATTTCTTTTCCCGTGATTAAAAGCCTTCTGTTTTGACCGCTAAACCTCTCAGGGGAGCATTTGTAACCGTTTTGCACCATTTTTGAGTGAAATGCCGAAAGTCAGGTTTTTGATGAAATTGTGACCCCGGGGCTTAGGGATTTTTTCAAAAAAAATCTTTTTCTGCCGGTTAAGTTGTCTTGGGCTGATTTCTTTTCCCGTTATAAAAAGCCTTCTGTTTGGAGGGCCAAAACTCTCAGGGGAGCATTTGCAACCGTTTGGCACCATTTTTGAGTGAAATGCCGAAAGTCAGGTTTTTGATGAAATTGTGACCCCGGGGCTTAGGGATTTTTTGAAAAAAATCTTTTTCTGCCGTTTAACTTGTCGAGGGCTGATTTTTTTCCCGTGATAAAAAGCCTTCTGTTTCGACCACCAAACCTTTCAGGGGAGCATTTGCAACCGTTTGGCTCCATTTTTGAGTCAATTGCCGAAAGTCAGATTTTTGATGAAATTGTGACCCCGGGGCTTAGGGATTTTTTCAAAAAAATCTTTTTCTGCCGGTTAAGTTGTCGAGGGCTGATTTATTTCCCGTGATAAAAAGCCTTCTATTTCGACCACCAAACCTCTCAGGAGAGCATTTGTAACCGTTTGGCACCATTTTTGAGTGAAATGCCGAAAGTCAGATTTTTGATGAAATTGTGACCCCGGGGCTTAGGGATTTTTTGAAAAAAATCTTTTTCTGCCGGTTAACTTGTCGAGGGCTGATTTCTTTTCCTGTGACAAAAAGCCTTCTGTTTCGAACGCCAAACGTTTCAGGGGAGCATTTGCAACCGTTTGGCACCATTTTTGAGTCAATTGCCGAAAGTTAGATTTTTGATGAAATTGTGACCCCGAGGCTTAGGGATTTTTTGAAAAAAATCTTTTTCTGCCGGTTAAGTTGTCGAAGGCTGATTTATTTCCCGAGATAAGAAGCCTTCTGTTTCGACCACCAAACCTCTCAGGAGAGCATTTGCAACCGTTTGGTACCATTTTTGAGTCAATTGCCGAAAGTCAGATTTTTGATGAAATTGTGACCCCAGAGCTTAGGGATTTTTTCAAAAAAATCTTTTTCTGCCGGTTAAGTTGTCTTGGGCCGATTTCTTTTCCCGTGATAAAAAGCCTTCTGTTTGGAGGGCCAAAACTCTCAGGGGAGCATTTGCAACCGTTTCGCACCATTTTTGAGGGAATTGCCGAAAGTCAGATTTTTGATGAAATTGTGACCCCGGGGCTTAGGGATTTTTTGAAAAAAATCTTTTTCTGCCGGTTAGCTTGTCGAGGGCTGATTTATTTCCCGTGATAAAAAGCCTTCTGTTTCGACCACCAAACCTCTCAGGAGAGCATTTGCAACCGTTTTGCACCATTTTTGAGTGAAATGCCGAAAGTCAGGTTTTTGATGAAATTGTGACCCCGGGGCTTAGGGATTTTTTCAAAAAAATCTTTTTCTACCGGTTAAGTTGTCTTGGGCCGATTTCTTTTCCCGTGATAAAAAGCCTTCTGTTTGGAGGGCCAAAACTCTCAGGGGAGCATTTGCAACCGTTTGGCACCATTTTTGAGTGAATTGCCAAAAGTCAGATTTTTGATGAAATTGTGACGCCGGAGCTTAGAGATTTTTTCAAAAAAATATTTTTCTGCCGGTTAAGTTGTCCTGGGCTGATTTCTTTTCCCGTGATAAAAAGCCTTCTTTTTCGACCGCCAAACCTCTCAGGGGAGCATTTGCAACCGTTTTGCACCATTTTTGAGTGAAATGCCGAAAGTCAGGTTTTTGATGAAATTGTGACCCCGGGGCTTAGGGATTTTTTCAAAAAAATCTTTTTCTGCCAGTTAAGTTGTCGAGGGCTGATTTCTTTTCCCCTGATAAAAAGCCTTTTGTTTCGACCACCGAACCTCTCAGGGGAGCATTTGCAACCGTTTGGCACCATTTTTGAGTGAATTGCCGAAAGTCAGATTTTTGATGAAATTGTGACCCCGGGGCTTAGGGATTTTTTCAAAAAAATCTTTTTCTGCCGGTTAAGTTGTCGAGGGCTGATTTCTTTTCCTGTGATAAAAAGCCTTCTTTTTCGACCGCCAAACCTCTCAGGGGAGCATTTGCAACCGTTTGGCACCATTTTTGAGTGAAATGCCGAAAGTCAGGTTTTTGATGAAATTGTGACCCCGGGGCTTAGGGATTTTTTGAAAAAAATCTTTTTCTGCCGTTTAACTTGTCGAGGGCTGATTTTTTTCCCGTGATAAAAAGCCTTCTGTTTCGACCACCAAACCTCTCAGGGGAGCATTTGCAACCGTTTTGCACCATTTTTCTGCTGGTTAAGGGTTCCATGGCTGATTTATTGCTCTGTGATATAAAGCCTTCTGTTTCGACGGCCAAACATCTCAGGGGAGCATTTGCAGCCGTTTGGCACCATTTTTGAGTGAAATGCCAAAAGTCAGATTTTTGATGAAATTGTGACCCCGGGGCTTAGGGATTTTTTCAAAAAAATATTTTTCTGCCGGTTAAGTTGTCTTGGGCTGATTTCTTTTCCCGTGACAAAAAGCCTTCTGTTTCGAACGCCAAACCTTTCAGGGGAGCATTTGCAACCGTTTGGCACCATTTTTGAGTCAATTGCCGAAAGTTAGATTTTTGATGAAATTGTGACCCCGGGGCTTAGGGATTTTTTTGAAAAAAATCTTTTTCTGCCGGTTAAGTTGTCGAGGGCTGATTTATTTCCCGAGATAAAAAGCCTTCTGTTTCGACCACCAAACCTCTCAGGAGAGCATTTGCAACCGTTTTGCACCATTTTTGAGTGAAATGCCGAAAGTCAGGTTTTTGATGAAATTGTGACCCCGGGGCTTAGGGATTTTTTCAAAAAAATCTTTTTCTACCGGTTAAGTTGTCTTGGGCCGATTTCTTTTCCCGTGATAAAAAGCCTTCTGTTTGGAGGGCCAAAACTCTCAGGGGAGCATTTGCAACCGTTTGGCACCATTTTTGAGTGAATTGCCAAAAGTCAGATTTTTGATGAAATTGTGACCCCGGAGCTTAGAGATTTTTTCAAAAAAATATTTTTCTGCCGGTTAAGTTGTCCTGGGCTGATTTCTTTTCCCGTGATAAAAAGCCTTCTTTTTCGACCGCCAAACCTCTCAGGGGAGCATTTGCAACCGTTTTGCACCATTTTTGAGTGAAATGCCGAAAGTCAGGTTTTTGATGAAATTGTGACCCCAGGGCTTAGGGATTTTTTCAAAAAAATCTTTTTCTGCCAGTTAAGTTGTCGAGGGCTGATTTCTTTTCCCCTGATAAAAAGCCTTTTGTTTCGACCACCAAACCTCTCAGGGGAGCATTTGCAACCGTTTGGCACCATTTTTCTGCTGGTTAAGTTATCCATGGTTGATTTCTTGATCTGTGATATAAAGCCTTCTTTTTCGACGGCCAAACCTCTCAGGGGAGCATTTGCAACCGTTTTGCACCATTTTTGAGTGAATTGCGGAAACTCAGATTTTTGATGAAATTGTGACCCCGGGGCTTAGGGATTTTTTTCAAAAAAATCTTTTTCTGCCGGTTAAGTTGTTGAGGGCTGATTTCTTTTCCCGTGATTAAAAGCCTTCTGTTTTGACCGCTAAACCTCTCAGGGGAGCATTTGCAACCGTTTGGCACCATTTTTCTGCTGGTTAAGTTATCCATGGTTGATTTCTTGATCTGTGATATAAAGCCTTCTTTTTCGACGGCCAAACCTCTCAGGGGAGCATTTGCAACCGTTTGGCACCATTTTTGAGTGAATTGCGGAAACTCAGATTTTTGATGAAATTGTGACCCCGGGGCTTAGGGATTTTTTCAAAAAAATCTTTTTCTGCCGGTTAAGTTGTCGAGGGCTGATTTCTTTTCCCGTGATTAAAAGCCTTCTGTTTTGACCGCTAAACCTCTCAGGGGAGCATTTGTAACCGTTTTGCACCATTTTTGAGTGAAATGCCGAAAGTCAGATTTTTGATGAAATTGTGACCCCGGGGCTTAGGGATTTTTTCAAAATATCTTTTTCTGCCGGTTAAGTTTTCTTGGGCTGATTTCTTTTCCCGTGATAAAAAGCCTTCTGTTTCGACGGCCAAAACTCTCAGGGGAGCATTTGTAACCGTTTTGCACCAATTTTGAGTGAAATGCCGAAAGTCAGGTTTTTGATGAAATTGTGACCCCGGGGCTTAGGGATTTTTTCAAAAAAAATCTTTTTCTGCCGGTTAAGTTGTCTTGGGCTGATTTCTTTTCCCGTGATAAAAAGCCTTCTGTTTGGAGGGCCAAAACTCTCAGGGGAGCATTTGCAACCGTTTGGCACCATTTTTGAGTGAATTGCCGAAAGTCAGATTTTTCATAAAATTGTGACCCCGGGGCTTAGGGATTTTTTCAAAAAAATCTTTTTCTGCCGGTTAAGTTGTCGAGGGCTGATTTCTTTTCCTGTGATAAAAAGCCTTCTTTTTCGACCGCCAAACCTCTCAGGGGAGCATTTGCAACCGTTTGGCACCATTTTTGAGTGAATTGCCGAAAGTCAGATTTTTCATAAAATTGTGACCCCGGGGCTTAGGGATTTTTTCAAAAAAATCTTTTTCTGCCGGTTAAGTTGTCGAGGGCTGATTTCTTTTCCTGTGATAAAAAGCCTTCTTTTTCGACCGCCAAACCTCTCAGGGGAGCATTTGCAACCGTTTGGCATCATTTTTGAGTGAAATGCCGAAAGTCAGGTTTTTGATGAAATTGTGACCCCGGGGCTTAGGGATTTTTTGAAAAAAATCTTTTTCTGCCGTTTAACTTGTCGAGGGCTGATTTTTTTCCCGTGATAAAAAGCCTTCTGTTTCGACCACCAAACCTCTCAGGGGAGCATTTGCAACCGTTTTGCACCATTTTTCTGCTGGTTAAGGGTTCCATGGCTGATTTATTGCTCTGTGATATAAAGCCTTCTGTTTCGACGGCCAAACATCTCAGGGGAGCATTTGCAGCCGTTTGGCACCATTTTTGAGTGAAATGCCAAAAGTCAGATTTTTGATGAAATTGTGACCCCGGGGCTTAGGGATTTTTTCAAAAAAATATTTTTCTGCCGGTTAAGTTGTCCTCGCCTGATTTCTTTTCCCGTGACAAAAAGCCTTCTGTTTCGAACGCCAAACCTCTCAGGGGAGCATTTGCAACCGTTTGGCACCATTTTTGAGTCAATTGCCGAAAGTTAGATTTTTGATGAAATTGTGACCCCGGGGCTTAGGGATTTTTTTGAAAAAAATCTTTTTCTGCCGGTTAAGTTGTCGAGGGCTGATTTATTTCCCGAGATAAAAAGCCTTCTGTTTCGACCACCAAACCTCTCAGGAGAGCATTTGCAACCGTTTTGCACCATTTTTGAGTGAAATGCCGAAAGTCAGGTTTTTGATGAAATTGTGACCCCGGGGCTTAGGGATTTTTTCAAAAAAATCTTTTTCTGCCAGTTAAGTTGTCGAGGGCTGATTTCTTTTCCCCTGATAAAAAGCCTTTTGTTTCGACCACCAAACCTCTCAGGGGAGCATTTGCAACCGTTTGGCACCATTTTTCTGCTGGTTAAGTTATCCATGGTTGATTTCTTGATCTGTGATATAAAGCCTTCTTTTTCGACGGCCAAACCTCTCAGGGGCGCATTTGCAACCGTTTGGCACCATTTTTGAGTGAATTGCGGAAACTCAGATTTTTGATGAAATTGTGACCCCGGGGCTTAGGTATTTTTTTCAAAAAAATCTTTTTCTGCCGGTTAAGTTGTTGAGGGCTGATTTCTTTTCCCGTGATTAAAAGCCTTCTGTTTTGACCGCTAAACCTCTCAGGGGAGCATTTGTAACCGTTTTGCACCATTTTTGAGTGAAATGCCGAAAGTCAGATTTTTGATGAAATTGTGACCCCGGGGCTTAGGGATTTTTTCAAAATATCTTTTTCTGCCGGTTAAGTTTTCTTCGGCTGATTTCTTTTCCCGTGATAAAAAGCCTTCTGTTTCGACGGCCAAACCTCTCAGGGGAGCATTTGTAACCGTTTTGCACCAATTTTGAGTGAAATGCCGAAAGTCAGGTTTTTGATGAAATTGTGACCCCGGGGCTTAGGGATTTTTTCAAAAAAAATCTTTTTCTGCCGGTTAAGTTGTCTTGGGCTGATTTCTTTTCCCGTGATAAAAAGCCTTCTGTTTGGAGGGCCAAAACTCTCAGGGGAGCATTTGCAACCGTTTGGCACCATTTTTGAGTGAATTGCCGAAAGTCAGATTTTTGATGAAATTGTGACCCCGGGGCTTAGGGATTTTTTCAAAAAAATCTTTTTCTGCCGGTTAAGTTGTCGAGGGCTGATTTTTTTTCCTGTGATAAAAAGCCTTCTTTTTCGACCGCCAAACCTCTCAGGGGAGCATTTGCAACCGTTTGGCACCATTTTTGAGTGAAATGCCGAAAGTCAGGTTTTTGATGAAATTGTAACCCCGGGGCTTAGGGATTTTTTGAAAAAAAACTTTTTCTGCCGGTTAACTTGTCGAGGGCTGATTTATTTCCCGTGATAAAAAGCCTTCTGTTTCGACCACCAAACCTCTCAGGGGAGCATTTGCAACCGTTTTGCACCATTTTTCTGCTGGTTAAGGGTTCCATAGCTGATTTATTGCTCTGTGATATAAAGCCATCTGTTTCGACGGCCAAACATCTCAGGGGAGCATTTGCAGCCGTTTGGCACCATTTTTGAGTGAAATGCCAAAAGTCAGATTTTTGATGAAATTGTGACCCCGGGGCTTAGGGATTTTTTCAAAAAAATATTTTTCTGCCGGTTAAGTTGTCCTCGCCTGATTTCTTTTCCCGTGATAAAAAGCCTTCTGTTTTGACCGCTAAACCTCTCAGGGGAGCATTTGTAACCGTTTGGCACCATTTTTGAGTGAAATGCCGAAAGTCAGATTTTTGATGAAATTGTGACCCCGGGGCTTAGGGATTTTTTCAAAAAATTCATTTCCTGCCGGTTAAGTTGTTTTGGGCTGATTTCTTTTCCTCTGATAAAAAGCCGTCTGTTTGGAGGGCCAAAACTCTCAGGGGAGCATTTGCAACCGTTTGGCACCATTTTTGAGTGAAATGCCGAAAGTCAGGTTTTTGATGAAATTGTGACCCCGGAGCTTAGGGATTTTTTCAAAAAAATCTTTTTTCTGCCGGTTAAGTTGTCGAGGGCTGATTTCTTTTCCTGTGACAAAAAGTCTTCTGTTTTGACCGCCAAACCTTTCAGGGGAGCATTTGCAACCGTTTGGCTCCATTTTTGAGTCAATTGCCGAAAGTCAGATTTTTGATGAAATTGTGACCCCGGGGCTTAGGGATTTTTTCAAAAAAATCTTTTTCTGCCGGTTAAGTTGTCGAGGGCTGATTTATTTCCCGTGATAAAAAGCCTTCTATTTCGACCACCAAACCTCTCAGGAGAGCATTTGCAACCGTTTTGCACCATTTTTGAGTGAAATGCCGAAAGTCAGATTTTTGATGAAATTGTGACCCCGGGGCTTAGGGATTTTTTCAAAAAAATCTTTTTCTGCCGGTTAAGTTGTCGAGGGCTGATTTCTTTTCCTGTGACAAAAAGCCTTCTGTTTCGAACGCCAAACCTTTCAGGGGAGCATTTGCAACCGTTTGGCACCATTTTTGAGTCAATTGCCGAAAGTTAGATTTTTGATGAAATTAGGGAAATTAGGCTTAGGGATTTTTTCAAAAAAATCTTTTTCTGCCGGTTAAGTTGTCGAGGGTTGATTTATTTCCCGTGATAAAAAGCCTTCTTTTTCGACCACCAAACCTCTCAGGGGAGCATTTGCAACCGTTTTGCACCATTTTTGAGTGAAATGCCGAAAGTCAGGTTTTTGATGAAATTGTGACCCCGGAGCTTAGGGATTTTTTCAAAAAAATCTTTTTCTGCCAGTTAAGTTGTCGAGGGCTGATTTTTTTTCCCCTGATAAAAAGCCTTTTGTTTCGACCACCAAACCTCTCAGGGGAGCATTTGCAACCGTTTGGCACCATTTTTCTGCTGGTTAAGTTATCCATGGTTGATTTCTTGATCTGTGATATAAAGCCTTCTTTTTCGACGGCCAAACTTCTCAGGGGAGCATTTGCAACCGTTTGGCACCATTTTTGAGTGAATTGCGGAAACTCAGATTTTTGATGAAATTGTGACCCCGGGGCTTAGGGATTTTTTCAAAAAAATCTTTTTCTGCCGGTTAAATTGTCGAGGGCTGATTTCTTTTCCCGTGATTAAAAGCCTTCTGTTTTGACCGCTAAACCTCTCAGGGGAGCATTTGTAACCGTTTTGCACCATTTTTGAGTGAAATGCCGAAAGTCAGATTTTTGATGAAATTGTGACCCCGGGGCTTAGGGATTTTTTCAAAATATCTTTTTCTGCCGGTTAAGTTTTCTTGGGCTGATTTCTTTTCCCGTGATTAAAAGCCTTCTGTTTCGACGGCCAAACCTCTCAGGGGAGCATTTGTAACCGTTTTGCACCAATTTTGAGTGAAATGCCGAAAGTCAGGTTTTTGATGAAATTGTGACCCCGGGGCTTAGGGATTTTTTCAAAAAAAATCTTTTTCTGCCGGTTAAGTTGTCTTGGGCTGATTTCTTTTCCTGTGATAAAAAGCCTTCTTTTTCGACCGCCAAACCTCTCAGGGGAGCATTTACAACCGTTTGTCACCATTTTTGAGTGAAATGCCGAAAGTCAGGTTTTTGATGAAATTGTGACCCCGGGGCTTAGGGATTTTTTCAAAAAAATCTTTTTCTGCCGGTTAAGTTGTCGAGGGCTGATTTCTTTTCCTGTGATAAAAAGCCTTCTGTTTCGACCACCAAACCTCTCACGGGAGCATTTGCAACCGTTTTGCACCATTTTTGAGTGAAATGCCGAAAGTCAGATTTTTGATGAAATTGTGACCCCGGGGCTTAGGGATTTTTTCAAAAAAATCTTTTTCTGCCGGTTAAGTTGTCGAGGGCTGATTTCTTTTCCCCTGATAAAAAGCCTTCTGTTTCGACCACGAAACCTCTCAGGGGAGCATTTGCAACCGTTTGCCTCCATTTTTCTGCCAGTTAACTTGTCCATGGTTGATTTCTTGCTCTTTGATATAAAGCCTTCTTTTTCGACGGCCAAACCTCTCAGGGGAGCATTTGCCACCGTTTGGCACCATTTTTGAGTGAATTGCCGAAAGTCAGATTTTTGATGAAATTGTGACCCCGGGGCTTAGGGATTTTTTCAAAAAAATCTTTTTCTGCCGGTTAAGTTGCCGAGGGCTGATTTCTTTTCCTGTGATAAAAAGCCTTCTGTTTCGACCACCAAACCTTTCAGGGGAGCATTTGCAACCGTTTTGCACCATTTTTGAGTGAAATGCCGAAAGTCAGATTTTTGATGAAATTGTGACCCCGGGGCTTAGGGATTTTTTCAAAAAAATCTTTTTCTGCTGGTTAAGTTATCCATGATTGATTTCTTGATCTGTGATATAAAGCCTTCTTTTTCGACGGCCAAACCTCTCAGGGGAGCATTTGCAACCGTTTGGCACCATTTTTGAGTGAATTGCGGAAACTCAGATTTTTGATGAAATTGTGACCCCGGGGCTTAGGGATTTTTTCAAAAAAATATTTTTCTGCCGGTTAAGTTGTGGAGGGCTGATTTCTTTTCCTGTGACAAAAAGTCTTCTGTTTCGACCGCCAAACCTCTCAGGGGAGCATTTGCAACCGTTTGGCACCATTTTTGAGTGAAATGCCGAAAGTCAGGTTTTTGATGAAATTGTGACCCCGGGGCTTAGGGATTTTTTCAAAAAAATCTTTTTCTGCCGGTTAAGTTGTCGAGGGCTGATTTATTTCCCGAGATAAGAAGCCTTCTGTTTCGACCACCAAACCTCTCAGGAGAGCATTTGCAACCGTTTGGTACCATTTTTGAGTCAATTGCCGAAAGTCAGATTTTTGATGAAATTGTGACCCCGGGGCTTAGGGATTTTTTCAAAAAAATCTTTTTCTGCCCGTTAAGTTGTCGAGGGCTGATTTCTTTTCCTGTGATAAAAAGCCTTCTGTTTCGACCCCCAAACCTTTCAGGGGAGCATTTGTAACCGTTTGGCACCATTTTTGAGTGAAATGCCGAAAGTCAGATTTTTGATGAAATTGTGACCCCGGGGCTTAGGGATTTTTTGAAAAAAATCTTTTTCTGCCGGTTAACTTGTCGAGGGCTGATTTATTTCCCGTGATAAAAAGCCTTCTGTTTCGACCACCAAACCTCTCAGGGGAGCATTTGCAACCGTTTTGCACCATTTTTCTGCCGGTTAAGGGTTCCATGGCTGATTTATTGCTCAGTGATATAAAGCCTTCTGTTTCGACGGCCAAACATCTCAGGGGAGCATTTGCAGCAGTTTGGCACCATTTTTGAGTGGAATGCCAAAAGTCAGATTTTTGATGAAATTGTGACCCCGGGGCTTAGGGATTTTTTCAAAAAATTCATTTCCTGCCGGTTAAGTTGTTTTGGGCTGATTTCTTTTCTGGTGATAAAAAGCCTTCTGTTTGGAGGGCCAAAACTCTCAGGGGAGCATTTGCAACCGTTTAGCACCATTTTTGAGTGAATTGCCAAAAGTCAGATTTTTTCAGAAATTGTGACCCCGGGGCTTAGGGATTTTTTCAAAAAAACTTTTTCCGCCGGTTTAGTTGTCGAGGGCTGATTTCTTCTCCTGTGATAAAAAGCCTTCTGTTTCGACCGCCAAACCTTTCACGGGAGCATTTGCAAACGTTTAGCACCATTTTTGAGTGAATTGCCAAAAGTCAGATTTTTGCTGAAATTGTGACCCCGGGGCTTAGGGATTTTTTCAAAAAATATTTTTCCGCCGCTTAAGTTTTTGAGGGCTGATTTCTTGTCCTGTGATAAAAAGCCTTCTGTTTCGACCGCCAAAGCTTTCAGGGGAGCATTTGCAACCGTTTAGCACCATTTTTGAGTGAATTGCCAAAAGTCAGATTTTTCCTGAAATTGTGACCCCGGGGCTTAGGGATTTTTTCAAAAAATCTTTTTCTGCCGGTTTAGTTGTCGAGGGCTGATTTCTTCTCTTGTGATAAAAAGCCTTCTGTTTCCTTCGCAAAAGCTTTCAGGGGAGCATTTGCAACAGTTTGGCATCATTTTTGAGTGAATTGCCAAAAGTCAGATTTTTTCAGAAATTGTGACCCCGGGGCTTAGGGATTTTTTCAAAAAATCTTTTTCCACCGGTCAAGTTGTTGAGGGCTGATTTCTTCTCCTGTGATAAAAAGCCTTCTGTTTCGACCGCCAAACCTTGCATGGGAGCATTTGCAACCGTTTAGCACCATTTTTGAGTGAATTGCCAAAAGTCAGATTTTTTCAGAAATTATGACCCCGGAGCTTAGGGATTTTTTCAAAAAATCTTTTTCCGTCGGTTAAGTTCTCAAGGGCTGATTCCTTCTCCTGTGATAAAAAGCCTTCTGTTTCGATCGCCAAACGTTTCACGGGAGCATTTGCAACCGTTTAGCACCATTTTTGAGTGAATTACCAAAAGTCAGATTTTTGCTGAAATTGTGACCCCGGGGCTTAGGGATTTTTTCAAAAAATCTTTTTCCGCCGGTTAAGTTGTCGAGGGCTGATTTCTTCTCCTGTGATAAAAAGCCTTCTGTTTCCTTCGCAAAAGCTTTCAGGGGAGCATTTGCAACAGTTTGGCATCATTTTTGAGTGAATTGCCAAAAGTCAGATGTTTTCAGAAATTGTGACCCCGGGGCTTAGGGATTTTTTCAAAAAATATTTTTCTGCCGGTTTAGTTGTCGAGGGCTGATTTCTTCTCTTGTGATAAAAAGCCTTCTGTTTCCTTCGCAAAAGCTTTCAGGGGAGCATTTGCAATAGCTTGGCATCATTTTTGAGTGAATTGCCAAAAGTCAGATTTTTGCTGAAATTGTGACCCCGGGGCTTAGGGATTTTTTCAAAAAATCTTTTCCACCGGTTAAGTTGTCGAGGGCTGATTTCTTCTCCTGTGATAAAAAGCCTTCTGTTTCCTTCGCCAAACCATTCACGGGAGCATTTGCAACCGTTTGGCATCATTTTTGAGTGAATTGCCAAAAGTCAGATTTTTGCTGAAATTGTGACCCCGGGGCTTAGGGATTTTTTCAAAAAAAAATTTTCCGCCGCTTAAGTTGTCGAGCGCTGATTTCTTCTCCTGTGATAAAAAGCCTTCTGTTTCCTTCGCCAAACCATTCACGGGAGCATTTGCAACCGTTTGGCATCATTTTTGAGTGAATTGCCAAAAGTCAGATTTTTGATGAAATTGTGACCCCGGGGCTTAGGGATTTTTTCAAAAAAATCATTTTCTGCCGGTTAAGTTGTTTTGGGCTGATTTCTTTTCTCGTGATAAAAAGCCTTCTGTTTCGACCGCCAAACCTTTCACGGGAGCATTTGCAACCGTTTAGCACCATTTTTGAGTGAATTGCCAAAAGTCAGATTTTTTCAGAAATTGTGACCCCGGGGCTTAGGGATTTTTTCATTAAAACTTTTTCCGCCGGTTTAGTTGTCGAGGGCTGATTTCTTCTCCTGTGATAAAAAGCCTTCTGTTTCGACCGCCAAACCTTTCACGGGAGCATTTGCAAACGTTTAGCACCATTTTTGAGTGAATTGCCAAAAGTCAGATTTTTTCAGAAATTGTGACCCCGGGCCTTGGGGATTTTTTCAAAAAATATTTTTCCACCGCTTAAGTTGTCGAGGGCTGATTTCTTCTCCTGTGATAAAAAGCCTTCTGTTTCGACCGCCAAACCTTTCACGGGAGCATTTGCAACCGTTTAGCACCATTTTTGAGTGAATTGCCAAAAGTCAGATTTTTGCTGAAATTGTGACCCCGGGGCTTAGGGATTTTTTCAAAAAATCTTTTTCCGCCGGTTAAGTTGTCAAGGGCTGATTTCTTCTCCTTTGATAAAAAGCCTTCTATTTCGACCGCCAAACCTTTCACGGGAGCATTTGCAAACGTTTAGCACCATTTTTGAGTGAATTGCCAAAAGTCAGATTTTTGCTGAAATTGTGACCCCGGGGCTTAGGGATTTTTTCAAAAAATATTTTTCTGCCGGTTAAGTTGTCGAGGGCTGATTTCTTCTCCTGTGATAAAAAGCCTTCTGTTTCCTTCGCAAAAGCTTTCAGGGGAGCATTTGTAACAGTTTGGCATCATTTTTGAGTGAATTGCCAAAAGTCAGATTTTTTCAGAAATTGTGACCACGGGGCTTAGGGATTTTTTCAAAAAATCTTTTTCCGCCGGTCAAGTTGTTGAGGGCTGATTTCTTCTCCTGTGATAAAAAGCCTTCTGTTTCGACCGCCAAACCTTTCACGGGAGCATTTGCAACCGTTTAGCACCATTTTTGAGTGAATTGCCAAAAGTCAGATTTTTTCAGAAATTATGACCCCGGAGCTTAGGGATTTTTTCAAAAAATCTTTTTCCGTCGGTTAAGTTCTCGAGGGCTGATTCCTTCTCCTGTGATAAAAAGCCTTCTGTTTCGATCGCCAAACGTTTCACGGGAGCATTTGCAACCGTTTAGCACCATTTTTGAGTGAATTACCAAAAGTCAGATTTTTTCAGAAATTGAGACCCCCGGAGCTTAGGGATTTTTTCAAAAAATCTTTTTCCGCCGGTTAAGTTGTCGAGGGCTGATTTCTTCTCCTGTGATAAAAAGCCTTCTGTTTCCTTCGCAAAAGCTTTCAGGGGAGCATTTGCAACAGTTTGGCATCATTTTTGAGTGAATTGCCAAAAGTCAGATTTTTGCTGAAATTGTGACCCCGGGGCTTAGGGATTTTTTCAAAAAATCTTTTTCCGCCGGTTAAGTTGTCGAGGGCTGATTTCTTCTCCTGTGATAAAAAGCCTTCTGTTTCCTTCGCAAAAGCTTTCAGGGGAGCATTTGCAACAGTTTGGCATCATTTTTGAGTGAATTGCCAAAAGTCAGATGTTTTCAGAAATTGTGACCCCGGGGCTTAGGGATTTTTTCAAAAAATATTTTTCTGCCGGTTTAGTTGTCGAGGGCTGATTTCTTCTCTTGTGATAAAAAGCCTTCTGTTTCCTTCGCAAAAGCTTTCAGGGGAGCATTTGCAATAGTTTGGCATCATTTTTGAGTGAATTGCCAAAAGTCAGATTTTTGCTGAAATTGTGACCCCGGGGCTTAGGGATTTTTTCAAAAAATCTTTTCCACCGGTTAAGTTGTCGAGGGCTGATTTCTTCTCCTGTGATAAAAAGCCTTCTATTTCGACCGCCAAACCTTTCACGGGAGCATTTGCAAACGTTTAGCACCATTTTTGAGTGAATTGCCAAAAGTCAGATTTTTTCAGAAATTGTGACCCCGGGGCTTAGGGATTTTTTCAAAAAATATTTTTCTGCCGGTTTAGTTGTCGAGGGCTGATTTCTTCTCCTGTGATAAAAAGCCTTCTTTTTCCTTCGCAAAAGCTTTCAGGGGAGCATTTGCAACAGTTTGGCATCATTTTTGAGTGAATTGCCAAAAGTCAGATTTTTGCTGAAATTGTGACCCCGGGGCTTAGGGATTTTTTCAAAAAATATTTTTCCGCCGCTTAAGTTTTCGAGGGCTGATTTCTTCTCCTGTGATAAAAAGCCTTCGGTTTCGACCGCCAAACCTTTCACGGGAGCATTTGCAACCGTTTAGCACCATTTTTGAGTGAATTTCCAAAAGTCAGATTTTTGCTGAAATTGTGACCCCGGGGCTTAGGGATTTTTTCAAAAAATATTTTTCTGCCGGTTTAGTTGTCGAGGGCTGATTTCTTCTCCTGTGATAAAAAGCCTTCTGTTTCCTTCGCAAAAGCTTTCAGGGGAGCATTTGCAACAGTTTGGCATCATTTTTGAGTGAATTGCCAAAGGTCAGATTTCTGCTGAAACTGTGACCCCGGGGCTTAGGGATTTTTTCAAAAAATATTTTTCCGCCGCTTAAGTTTTTGAGGGCTGATTTCTTCTCCTGTGGTAAAAAGCCTTCTGTTTCGACCGCCAAACCTTTCACGGGAGCATTTGCAATCGTTTAGCACCATTTTTGAGTGAATTGCCAAAAGTCAGATTTTTTCAGAAATTGTGACCCCGGAGCTTAGGGATTTTTTCAAAAAATCTTTTTCCGCCGGTTTAGTTGTCGAGGGCTGATTTCTTCTCCTGTGATAAAAAGCCTTCTGTTTCGACCGCCAAACTTTCACGGGAGCATTTGCAACCGTTTAGCACCATTTCAGAGTGAATTGCCAAAGGTCAGATTTTTTCAGAAATTGTGACCCCGGGGCTTAGGGATTTTTTCAAAAAATATTTTTCTGCCGGTTTAGTTGTCGAGGGCTGATTTCTTCTCCTGTGATAAAAAGCCTTCTGTTTCCTTCGCAAAAGCTTTCAGGGGAACATTTGCAACAGTTTGGCATCATTTTTGAGTGAATTGCCAAAAGTCAGACTTTTGCTGATATTGTGACCCCGGGGCTTAGGGATTTTTTCAAAAAATATTTTTCCGCCGCTTAAGTTTTCGAGGGCTGATTTCTTGTCCTGTGATAAAAAGCCTTCTGTTTCGACCGCCAAACCTTTCACGGGAGCATTTGCAACCGTTTAGCACCATTTTTGATTGAATTGCCAAAAGTCATATTTTTTCAGAAATTGTGACCCCGGGGCTTAGGGATTTTTTCAAAAAATCTTTTTCCGCCGGTCAAGTTGTTGAGGGCTGATTTCTTGTCCTGTGATAAAAAGCCTTCTGTTTCGACCGCCAAACCTTTCACGGGAGCATTTGCAACCGTTTAGCACCATTTTTGAGTGAATTGCCAAAGGTCAGATTTTTTCAGAAATTGTGACCCCGGGGCTTAGGGATTTTTTCAAAAAATATTTTTCCACCGGTTTAGTTGTCGAGGGCTGATTTCTTCTCCTGTGATAAAAAGCCTTCGGTTTCGACCGCCAAACCTTTCACGGGAGCATTTGCAACCGTTTAGCACCATTTTTGAGTGAATTTCCAAAAGTCATATTTTTTCAGAAATTGTGACCCCGGGGCTTAGGGATTTTTTCAAAAAATCTTTTTCCGCTGGTCAAGTTGTTGAGGGCTGATTTCTTGTCCTGTGATAAAAAGCCTTCTGTTTCGACCGCCAAACCTTTCACGGGAGCATTTGCAACCGTTTAGCACCATTTTTGAGTGAATTTCCAAAAGTCAGATTTTTTCAGAAATTGTGACCCCGGGGCTTAGGGATTTTTTCAAAAAATATTTTTCCACCGGTCAAGTTGTTGAGGGCTGATTTCTTGTCCTGTGATAAAAAGCCTTCTGTTTCGACCGCCAAACCTTTCACGGGAGCATTTGCAACCGTTTAGCACCATTTTGGAGTGAATTGCCAAAGGTCAGATTTTTTCAGAAATTGTGACCCCGGGGCTTAGGGATTTTTTCAAAAAATCTTTTTCTGCTGGTTTAGTTGTCGAGGGCTGATTTCTTCTCCTGTGATAAAAAGCCTTCTGTTTCCTTCGCAAAAGCTTTCAGGGGAGCATTTGCGACAGTTTGGCATCATTTTTGAGTGAATTGCCAAAAGTCAGATTTTTGCTGAAATTGTGACCCCGGGGCTTAGGGATTTTTTCAAAAAATATTTTTCCGCCGGTTAAGTTGTCGAGGGCTGATTTCTTGTCCTGTGATAAAAAGCCTTCTCTTTCGACCGCCAAACCTTTCACGGGAGCATTTGCAATCGTTTAGCACCATTTTTGATTGAATTGCCAAAAGTCAGATTTTTGCCGAAATTGTGACCCCGGGGCTTAGGGATTTTTTCAAAAAAACTTTTTCCGCCGGTCAAGTTGTTGAGGGCTGATTTCTTCTCCTGTGATAAAAAGCCTTCTGTTTCAACCGCCAAACCTTTCACGGGAGCATTTGCAACCGTTTAGCACCATTTTTGAGTGAATTGCCAAAGGTCAGATTTTTTCAGAAATTGTGACCCCGGGGCTTAGGGATTTTTTCAAAAAATCTTTTTCCACCGGTTTAGTTGTCGATTGCTGATTTCTTCTCCTGTGATAAAAAGCCTTCTGTTTCCTTCACAAAAGCTTTCAGGGGAGCATTTGCAACAGTTTGGCATCATTTTTGAGTGAATTGCCAAAAGTCAGATTTTTGCTGAAATTGTGACCCCGGGGCTTAGGGATTTTTTCAAAAAATATTCTTCCTCCGCTTAAGTTTTTGAGGGCTGATTTCTTGTCCTGTGATAAAAAGCCTTCTGTTTCGACCGCCAAACCTTTCACGGGAGCATTTGCAACCGTTTAGCACCATTTTTGAGTGAATTGCCAAAAGTCAGATTTTTGCTGAAATTGTGACCCCGGGGCTTAGGGATTTTTTCAAAAAATCTTTTTCCGCCGGTTAAGTTGTCGAGGGCTGATTTCTTCTCCTGTGATAAAAAGCCTTCGGTTTCGAGCGCCAAACGTTTCACGGGAGCATTTGCAAACGTTTAGCACCATTTTTGAGTGAATTGCCCAAAGTCAGATTTTTGCTGAAATTGTGACCCCGGAGCTTAGGGATTTTTTCAAAAAATATTTTTCTGCCGGTTTAGTTGTCGAGGGCTGATTTCTTCTCCTGTGATAAAAAGCCTTCTGTTTCCTTCGCAAAAGCTTTCAGGGGAGCATTTGCAACAGTTTGGCATCATTTTTGAGTGAATTGCCAAAAGTCAGATTTTTGCTGAAACTGTGACCCCGGGGCTTAGGGATTTTTACAAAAAATCTTTTTCCGCCGGTCAAGTTGTTGAGGGCTGATTTCTTCTCCTGTGATAAAAAGCCTTCTGTTTCGACCGCCAAACCTTTCACGGGAGCATTTGCAACCGTTTAGCACCATTTTTGAGTGAATTTCCAAAAGTCAGATTTTTTCAGAAATTGTGACCCCGGAGCTTAGGGATTTTTTCAAAAAATCTTTTTCCGCCGGTTTAGTCGTCGAGGGCTGATTTCTTCTCCTGTGATAAAAAGCCTTCTGTTTCGACCGCCAAACCTTTCACGGGAGCATTTGCAAACGTTTAGCACCATTTATGAGTGAATTGCCAAAAGTCAGATTTTTGCTGAAATTGTGACCCCGGGGCTTAGGGATTTTTTCAAAAAATCTTTTTCCGCCGGTTAAGTTGTCGAGGGCTGATTTCTTCTCCTGTGATAAAAAGCCTTCTGTTTCGACCGCCAAACCTGTCACGGGAGCATTTGCAACCGTTTAGCACCATTTTTGAGTGAATTGCCAAAAGTCAGATTTTTGCTGAAATTGTGACCCTGGGGCTTAGGGATTTTTTCAAAAAATATTTTTCTGCTGGTTTAGTTGTCGAGGGCTGATTTCTTCTCCTGTGATAAAAAGCCTTCTGTTTCCTTCGCAAAAGCTTTCAGGGGAGCATTTGCGACAGTTTGGCATCATTTTTGAGTGAATTGCCAAAAGTCAGATTTTTGCTGAAACTGTGACCCCGGGGCTTAGGGATTTTTTCAAAAAATATTTTTCCGCCGCTTAAGTTTTTGAGGGCTGATTTCTTCTCCTGTGATAAAAAGCCTTCTGTTTCGACCGCCAAACCTTTCACGGGAGCATTTGCAACCGTTTAGCACCATTTTTGATTGAATTGCCAAAAGTCATATTTTTTCAGAAATTGTGACCCCGGGGCTTAGGGATTTTTTCAAAAAATCTTTTTCCGCCGGTCAAGTTGTTGAGGGCTGATTTCTTGTCCTGTGATAAAAAGCCTTCTGTTTCGACCGCCAAACCTTTCACGGGAGCATTTGCAACCGTTTAGCACCATTTTTGAGTGAATTGCCAAAGGTCAGATTTTTTCAGAAATTGTGACCCCGGGGCTTAGGGATTTTTTCAAAAAATATTTTTCCACCGGTTTAGTTGTCGAGGGCTGATTTCTTCTCCTGTGATAAAAAGCCTTCTGTTTCCTTCGCAAAAGCTTTCAGGGGAGCATTTGCAACAGTTTGGCATCATTTTTGAGTGAATTGCCAAAAGTCAGATTTTTGCTGAAATTGTGACCCCGGGGCTTAGGGATTTTTTCAAAAAAAATTTTTCCGCCGCTTAAGTTGTCGAGGGCTGATTTCTTCTCCTGTGATAAAAAGCCTTCGGTTTCGACCGCCAAACCTTTCACGGGAGCATTTGCAACCGTTTAGCACCATTTTTGAGTGAATTTCCAAAAGTCATATTTTTTCAGAAATTGTGACCCCGGGGCTTAGGGATTTTTTCAAAAAATCTTTTTCCGCCGGTCAAGTTGTTGAGGGCTGATTTCTTGTCCTGTGATAAAAAGCCTTCTGTTTCGACCCCCAAACCTTTCACGGGAGCATTTGCAACCGTTTAGCACCATTTTTGAGTGAATTTCCAAAAGTCAGATTTTTTCAGAAATTGTGACCCCGGGGCTTAGGGATTTTTTCAAAAAATATTTTTCCACCGGTCAAGTTGTTGAGGGCTGATTTCTTGTCCTGTGATAAAAAGCCTTCTGTTTCGACCGCCAAACCTTTCACGGGAGCATTTGCAACCGTTTAGCACCATTTTGGAGTGAATTGCCAAAGGTCAGATTTTTTCAGAAATTGTGACCCCGGGGCTTAGGGATTTTTTCAAAAAATATTTTTCTGCTGGTTTAGTTGTCGAGGGCTGATTTCTTCTCCTGTGATAAAAAGCCTTCTGTTTCCTTCGCAAAAGCTTTCAGGGGAGCATTTGCGACAGTTTGGCATCATTTTTGAGTGAATTGCCAAAAGTCAGATTTTTGCTGAAATTGTGACCCCGGGGCTTAGGGATTTTTTCAAAAAATATTTTTCCGGCGGTTAAGTTGTCGAGGGCTGATTTCTTCTCCTGTGATAAAAAGCCTTCGGTTTCGACCGCCAAATCTTTCACGGGAGCATTTGCAACCGTTTAGCACCATTTTTGAGTGAATTTCCAAAAGTCATATTTTTTCAGAAATTGTGACCCCGGGGCTTAGGGATTTTTTCAAAAAATCTTTTTCCGCCGGTCAAGTTGTTGAGGGCTGATTTCTTGTCCTGTGATAAAAAGCCTTCTGTTTCGACCGCCAAACCTTTCACGGGAGCATTTGCAAACGTTTAGCACCATTTTTGAGTGAATTGCCAAAGGTCAGATTTTTGCTGACATTGTGACCCCGGGGCTTAGGGATTTTTTCAAAAAATATTTTTCTGCCGGTTTAGTTGTCGAGGGCTGATTTCTTCTCCTGTGATAAAAAGCCTTCTGTTTCCTTCGCAAAAGCTTTCATGGGACCATTTTCAACAGTTTGGCATCATTTTTCAGTGAATTGCCAAAAGTCAGATTTTTGCTGACATTGTGACCCCGGGGATTAGGGATTTTTTCAAAAAATCTTTTTCCGCCGCTTAAGTTGTCGAGGGCTGATTTCTTGTCCTGTGATAAAAAGCCTTCTGTTTCCTTCGCAAAAGCTTTCAGGGGAGCATTTGCAAAAGTTTGGCATCATTTTTGAGTGAATTGCCAAAAATCAGATTTTTGCTGAAATTGTGACCCCGGAGCTTAGGGATTTTTTCAAAAAATATTTTTCCGCCGGTTTAGTTGTCGAGGGCTGATTTCTTGTCCTGTGATAAAAAGCCTTCTGTTTCCTTCGCAAAAGCTTTCAGGGGAGCATTTGCAACCGTTTGGCACCATTTTTGAGTGAAATTCCAAAAGTCAGATTTTTTCAGAAATTGAGACCCCGGAGCTTAGGGATTTTTTCAAAAAATCTTTTTCCGCCGGTTAAGTTGTTGAGGGCTGATTTCTTGTCCTGTGATAAAAAGCCTTCTGTTTCCTTCGCAAAAGCTTTCAGGGGAACATTTGCAACCGTTTGGCACCATTTTTGAGTGAAATTCCAAAAGTCAGATTTTTGCTGAAATTGTGACCCCGGAGCTTAGGGATTTTTTCAAAAAATCTTTTTCCGCCGGTTAAGTTCTCGAGGGCTGATTTCTTCTCCTGTGATAAAAAGCCTTCTGTTTCAACCGCCAAACGTTTCACGGGAGCATTTGCAACCGTTTAGCACCATTTTTGAGTGAATTACCAAAAGTCAGATTTTTTCAGAAATTGAGACCCCGGAGCTTAGGGATTTTTTCAAAAAATCTTTTTCCGCCAGTTAAGTTGTCGAGGGCTGATTTCTTCTCCTGTGATAAAAAGCCTTCTGTTTCGACCGCCAAACCTGTCACGGGAGCATTTGCAACCGTTTAGCACCATTTTTGAGTCAATTGCCAAAAGTCAGATTTTTGCTGAAATAGTGACCCCGGGGCTTAGGGATTTTTTCAAAACATATTTTTCTGCCGGTTAAGTTGTCGAGGGCTGATTTCTTCTCCTGTGATAAAAAGCCTTCTGTTTCCTTCGCAAAAGCTTTCAGGGGAGCATTTGCAACAGTTTGGCATCATTTTTGAGTGAATTGCCAAAAGTCAGATTTTTGCTGAAATTGTGACCCCGGGGTTTAGGGATTTTTTCAAAAAATCTTTTCCACCGGTTAAGTTGTCGAGGGCTGATTTCTTCTCCTGTGATAAAAAGCCTTCTGTTTCGACCGCCAAACCTTTCACGGGAGCATTTGCAACCGTTTAGCACCATTTTTGAGTGAATTGCCAAAAGTCAGATTTTTGCTGAAATTGTGACCCCGGGGCTTAGGGATTTTTTCAAAAAATCTTTTTCCGCCGGTTAAGTTGTCAAGGGCTGATTTCTTCTGCTGTGAAAAAAAGCCTTCTGTTTCGACCGCCAAACCTTTCACGGGAGCATTTGCAACCGTTTAGCACCATTTTTGAGTGAATTGCCAAAAGTCAGATTTTTTCAGAAATTGTGACCCCGGAGCTTAGGGATTTTTTCAAAAAAACTTTTTCTGCCGGTTTAGTTGTCGAGTGCTGATTTCTTCTCCTGTGATAAAAAGCCTTCTGTTTCGACCGCCAAACCTTTCACGGGAGCATTTGCAACCGTTTAGCACCATTTTTGAGTGAATTGCCAAAAGTCAGATTTTTGCTGAAATTGTGACCCCGGGGCTTAGGGATTTTTTCAAAAAATCTTTTTCCGCCGGTTAAGTTGTCGAGGGCTGATTTCTTCTCCTGTCATAAAAAGCCTTCTGTTTCCTTCGCAAAAGCTTTCACGGGAGCATTTGCAACAGTTTGGCATCATTTTTGAGTGAATTGCCAAAAGTCAGATTTTTGCTGAAATTGTGACCCCGGGGCTTAGGGATTTTTTCAAAAAATATTTTTCCGCCGGTTAAGTTGTCGAGGGCTGATTTCTTGTCCTGTGATAAAAAGCCTTCTGTTTCCTTCGCCAAACCATTCACGGGAGCATTTGCAATCGTTTAGCACCATTTTTGAGTGAATTGCCAAAAGTCAGATTTTTGCTGAAATTGTGACCCCGGGGCTTAGGGATTTTTTCAAAAAAAAATTTTCCGCCGCTTAAGTTGTCGAGGGCTGATTTCTTGTCCTGTGATAAAAAGCCTTCTGTTTCGACCGCCAAACCTTTCACGGGAGCATTTGCAACCGTTTAGCACCATTTTTGAGTGAATTGCCAAAAGTCAGATTTTTGCTGAAATTGTGACCCCGGGGCTTAGGGATTTTTTCAAAAAATCTTTTTCCGCCGGTTAAGTTGTCAAGGGCTGATTTCTTCTGCTGTGAAAAAAAGCCTTCTGTTTCGACCGCCAAACCTTTCACGGGAGCATTTGCAACCGTTTAGCACCATTTTTGAGTGAATTGCCAAAAGTCAGATTTTTTCAGAAATTGTGACCCCGGAGCTTAGGGATTTTTTCAAAAAAACTTTTTCTGCCGGTTTAGTTGTCGAGTGCTGATTTCTTCTCCTGTGATAAAAAGCCTTCTGTTTCGACCGCCAAACCTTTCACGGGAGCATTTGCAACCGTTTAGCACCATTTTTGAGTGAATTGCCAAAAGTCAGATTTTTGCTGAAATTGTGACCCCGGGGCTTAGGGATTTTTTCAAAAAATATTTTTCTGCCGGTTTAGTTGTCGAGGGCTGATTTCTTCTCCTGTGATAAAAAGCCTTCTGTTTCGACCGCCAAACCTTTCAGGGGAGCATTTGCAACCGTTTAGCACCATTTTTGAGTGAATTGCCAAAAGTCAGATTTTTGCTGAACTTGTGACCCCGGGGCTTAGGGATTTTTTCAAAAAATCTTTTTCTGCCGGTTTAGTTGTCGAGGGCTGATTTCTTCTCCTGTGATAAAAAGCCTTCTGTTTCCTTCGCAAAAGCTTTCAGGGGAGCATTTGCAACAGTTTGGCATCATTTTTGAGTGAATTGCCAAAAGTCAGATTTTTTCAGAAATTGTGACCCCGGGGCTTAGAGATTTTTTCAAAAAATCTTTTTCCGCCGGTTAAGTTGTCGATGGCTGATTTCTTCTCCTGTGATAAAAAGCCTTCTATTTCGACCGCCAAACCTTTCACGGGAGCATTTGCAAACGTTTAGCACCATTTTTGAGTGAATTGCCAAAAGTCAGATTTTTTCAGAAATTGTGACCCCGGGCCTTAGGGATTTTTTCAAAAAATCTTTTTCCGCCGCTTAAGTTGTCGAGGGCTGATTTCTTCTCCTGTCATAAAAAGCCTTCTGTTTCCTTCGCAAAAGCTTTCACGGGAGCATTTGCAACAGTTTGGCATCATTTTTGAGTGAATTGCCAAAAGTCAGATTTTTTCAGAAATTGTGACCCCGGGGCTTAGGGATTTTTTCAAAAAATCTTTTCGGCCGGTCAAGTTGTTGAGGGCTGATTTCTTCTCCTGTGATAAAAAGCCTTCTGTTTCAACCGCCAAACCTTTCACGGGAGCATTTGCAACCGTTTAGCACCATTTTTGAGTGAATTGCCAAAGGTCAGATTTTTTCAGAAATTGTGACCCCGGGGCTTAGGGATTTTTTCAAAAAATCTTTTTCCACCGGTTTAGATGTCGATTGCTGATTTCTTCTCCTGTGATAAAAAGCCTTCTGTTTCCTTCACAAAAGCTTTCAGGGGAGCATTTGCAACAGTTTGGCATCATTTTTGAGTGAATTGCCAAAAGTCAGATTTTTGCTGAAATTGTGACCCCGGGGCTTAGGGATTTTTTCAAAAAATATTCTTCCTCCGCTTAAGTTTTTGAGGGCTGATTTCTTGTCCTGTGATAAAAAGCCTTCTGTTTCGACCGCCAAACCTTTCACGGGAGCATTTGCAACCGTTTAGCACCATTTTTGAGTGAATTGCCAAAAGTCAGATTTTTGCTGAAATTGTGACCCCGGGGCTTAGGGATTTTTTCAAAAAATATTCTTCCTCCGCTTAAGTTTTTGAGGGCTGATTTCTTGTCCTGTGATAAAAAGCCTTCTGTTTCGACCGCCAAACCTTTCACGGGAGCATTTGCAACCGTTTAGCACCATTTTTGAGTGAATTGCCAAAAGTCAGATTTTTGCTGAAATTGTGACCCCGGAGCTTAGGGATTTTTTCAAAAAATATTTTTCTGCCGGTTTAGTTGTCGAGGGCTGATTTCTTCTCCTGTGATAAAAAGCCTTCTGTTTCCTTCGCAAAAGCTTTCAGGGGAGCATTTGCAACAGTTTGGCATCATTTTTGAGTGAATTGCCAAAAGTCAGATTTTTGCTGAAACTGTGACCCCGGGGCTTAGGGATTTTTACAAAAAATCTTTTTCCGCCGGTCAAGTTGTTGAGGGCTGATTTCTTCTCCTGTGATAAAAAGCCTTCTGTTTCGACCGCCAAACCTTTCACGGGAGCATTTGCAACCGTTTAGCACCATTTTTGAGTGAATTTCCAAAAGTCAGATTTTTTCAGAAATTGTGACCCCGGAGCTTAGGGATTTTTTCAAAAAATCTTTTTCCGCCGGTTTAGTCGTCGAGGGCTGATTTCTTCTCCTGTGATAAAAAGCCTTCTGTTTCGACCGCCAAACCTTTCACGGGAGCAATTGCAACCGTTTAGCACCATTTTTGAGTGAATTGCCAAAAGTCAGATTTTTGCTGAAATTGTGACCCCGGGGCTTAGGGATTTTTTCAAAAAATCTTTTTCCGCCGGTTAAGTTGTCGAGGGCTGATTTCTTCTCCTGTGATAAAAAGCCTTCTGTTTCGACCGCCAAACGTTTCACGGGAGCATTTGCGACAGTTTGGCATCATTTTTGAGTGAATTGCCAAAAGTCAGATTTTTGCTGAAACTGTGACCCCGGGGCTTAGGGATTTTTACAAAAAATCTTTTTCCGCCGGTCAAGTTGTTGAGGGCTGATTTCTTCTCCTGTGATAAAAAGCCTTCTGTTTCGACCGCCAAACCTTTCACGGGAGCATTTGCAACCGTTTAGCACCATTTTTGATTGAATTGCCAAAAGTCATATTTTTTCAGAAATTGTGACCCCGGGGCTTAGGGATTTTTTCAAAAAATCTTTTTCCGCCGGTCAAGTTGTTGAGGGCTGATTTCTTGTCCTGTGATAAAAAGCCTTCTGTTTCGACCGCCAAACCTTTCACGGGAGCATTTGCAACCGTTTAGCACCATTTTTGAGTGAATTGCCAAAGGTCAGATTTTTTCAGAAATTGTGACCCCGGAGCTTAGGGATTTTTTCAAAAAATATTTTTCTGCCGGTTTAGTTGTCGAGGGCTGATTTCTTCTCCTGTGATAAAAAGCCTTCTGTTTCCTTCGCAAAAGCTTTCAGGGGAGCATTTGCAACAGTTTGGCATCATTTTTGAGTGAATTGCCAAAAGTCAGATTTTTGCTGAAACTGTGACCCCGGGGCTTAGGGATTTTTACAAAAAATCTTTTTCCGCCGGTCAAGTTGTTGAGGGCTGATTTCTTCTCCTGTGATAAAAAGCCTTCTGTTTCGACCGCCAAACCTTTCACGGGAGCATTTGCAACCGTTTAGCACCATTTTTGAGTGAATTTCCAAAAGTCAGATTTTTTCAGAAATTGTGACCCCGGAGCTTAGGGATTTTTTCAAAAAATCTTTTTCCGCCGGTTTAGTCGTCGAGGGCTGATTTCTTCTCCTGTGATAAAAAGCCTTCTGTTTCGACCGCCAAACCTTTCACGGGAGCAATTGCAACCGTTTAGCACCATTTTTGAGTGAATTGCCAAAAATCAGATTTTTGCTGAAATTGTGACCCCGGGGCTTAGGGATTTTTTCAAAAAATCTTTTTCCGCCGGTTAAGTTGTCGAGGGCTGATTTCTTCTCCTGTGATAAAAAGCCTTCTGTTTCGACCGCCAAACGTTTCAAGGGAGCATTTGCAACCGTTTAGCACCATTTTTGAGTGAATTGCCAAAAGTCAGATTTTTGCTGAAATTGTGACCCCGGGGCTTAGGGATTTTTTCAAAAAATATTTTTCTGCTGGTTTAGTTGTCAAGGGCTGATTTCTTCTCCTGTGATAAAAAGCCTTCTGTTTCCTTCGCAAAAGCTTTCAGGGGAGCATTTGCGACAGTTTGGCATCATTTTTGAGTGAATTGCCAAAAGTCAGATTTTTGCTGAAACTGTGACCCCGGGGCTTAGGGATTTTTTCAAAAAATATTTTTCCGCCGCTTAATTTTTTGAGGGCTGATTTCTTCTCCTGTGATAAAAAGCCTTCTGTTTCGACCGCCAAACCTTTCACGGGAGCATTTGCAACCGTTTAGCACCATTTTTGATTGAATTGCCAAAAGTCATATTTTTTCAGAAATTGTGACCCCGGGGCTTAGGGATTTTTTCAAAAAATCTTTTTCCGCCGGTCAAGTTGTTGAGGGCTGATTTCTTGTCCTGTGATAAAAAGCCTTCTGTTTCGACCGCCAAACCTTTCACGGGAGCATTTGCAACCGTTTAGCACCATTTTTGAGTGAATTGCCAAAGGTCAGATTTTTTCAGAAATTGTGACCCCGGGGCTTAGGGATTTTTTCAAAAAATATTTTTCCACCGGTTTAGTTGTCGAGGGCTGATTTCTTCTCCTGTGATAAAAAGCCTTCTGTTTCCTTCGCAAAAGCTTTCAGGGGAGCATTTGCAACAGTTTGGCATCATTTTTGAGTGAATTGCCAAAAGTCAGATTTTTGCTGAAATTGTGACCCCGGGGCTTAGGGATTTTTTCAAAAAATATTTTTCCGCCGGTTAAGTTGTCGAGGGCTGATTTCTTCTCCTGTGATAAAAAGCCTTCGGTTTCGACCGCCAAACCTTTCACGGGAGCATTTGCAACCGTTTAGCACCATTTTTGAGTGAATTTCCAAAAGTCATATTTTTTCAGAAATTGTGACCCCGGGGCTTAGGGATTTTTTCAAAAAATCTTTTTCCGCCGGTCAAGTTGTTGAGGGCTGATTTCTTGTCCTGTGATAAAAAGCCTTCTGTTTCGACCGCCAAACCTTTCACGGGAGCATTTGCAACCGTTTAGCACCATTTTTGAGTGAATTTCCAAAAGTCAGATTTTTTCAGAAATTGTGACCCCGGGGCTTAGGGATTTTTTCAAAAAATATTTTTCCACCGGTCAAGTTGTTGAGGGCTGATTTCTTGTCCTGTGATAAAAAGCCTTCTGTTTCGACCGCCAAACCTTTCACGGGAGCATTTGCAACCGTTTAGCACCATTTTGGAGTGAATTGCCAAAGGTCAGATTTTTTCAGAAATTGTGACCCCGGGGCTTAGGGATTTTTTCAAAAAATATTTTTCTGCTGGTTTAGTTGTCGAGGGCTGATTTCTTCTCCTGTGATAAAAAGCCTTCTGTTTCCTTCGCAAAAGCTTTCAGGGGAGCATTTGCGACAGTTTGGCATCATTTTTGAGTGAATTGCCAAAAGTCAGATTTTTGCTGAAATTGTGACCCCGGGGCTTAGGGATTTTTTCAAAAAATATTTTTCCGGCGGTTAAGTTTTCGAGGGCTGATTTCTTCTCCTGTGATAAAAAGCCTTCGGTTTCGACCGCCAAACCTTTCACGGGAGCATTTGCAACCGTTTAGCACCATTTTTGAGTGAATTTCCAAAAGTCATATTTTTTCAGAAATTGTGACCCCGGGGCTTAGGGATTTTTTCAAAAAATCTTTTTCCGCCGGTCAAGTTGTTGAGGGCTGATTTCTTGTCCTGTGATAAAAAGCCTTCTGTTTCGACCGCCAAACCTTTCACGGGAGCATTTGCAACAGTTTGGCATCATTTTTGAGTGAATTGCCAAAGGTCAGATTTTTTCAGAAACTGTGACCCCGGGGCTTAGGGATTTTTTCAAAAAATCTTTTTCCGTCGGTCAAGTTGTTGAGGGCTGATTTCTTGTCCTGTGATAAAAAGCCTTCTGTTTCGACCGCCAAACCTTTCACGGGAGCACTTGCAACCGTTTAGCACCATTTTTGAGTGAATTACCAAAAGTCAGATTTTTTCAGAAATTGTGACCCCGGAGCTTAGGGATTTTTTCAAAAAATCTTTTTCCGCCGGTTTAGTCGTCGAGGGCTGATTTCTTCTCCTGTGATAAAAAGCCTTCTGTTTCGACCGCCAAACCTTTCACGGGAGCATTTGCAACAGTTTGGCATCATTTTTGAGTGAATTGCCAAAAGTCAGATTTTTGCTGAAATTGTGACCCCGGCGCTTAGGGATTTTTTCAAAAAATCTTTTTCCGCCGGTTAAGTTGTCGAGGGCTGATTTCTTCTCCTGTGATAAAAAGCCTTCTGTTTCGACCGCCAAACGTTTCACGGGAGCATTTGCAACCGTTTAGCACCATTTTTGAGTGAATTGCCAAAAGTCAGATTTTTGCTGAAATTGTGACCCTGGGGCTTAGGGATTTTTTCAAAAAATATTTTTCTGCTGGTTTAGTTGTCGAGCGCTGATTTCTTCTCCTGTGATAAAAAGCCTTCTGTTTCCTTCGCAAAAGCTTTCAGGGGAGCATTTGCAACAGTTTGGCATCATTTTTGAGTGAATTGCCAAAAGTCAGATTTTTGCTGAAACTGTGACCCCGGGGCTTAGGGATTTTTTCAAAAAATATTTTTCCGCCGGTTAAGTTGTCGAGGGCTGATTTCTTCTCCTGTGATAAAAAGCCTTCTGTTTCCTTCGCAAAAGCTTTCATGGGACCATTTGCAACCGTTTAGCACCATTTTTGAGTGAATTTCCAAAAGTCAGATTTTTTCAGAAATTGTGACACCGGGGCTTAGGGATTTTTTCAAAAAATCTTTTTCCGCCGGTCAAGTTGTTGAGGGCTGATTTCTTGTCCTGTGATAAAAAGCCTTCTGTTTCGACCGCCAAACGTTTCACGGGAGCATTTGCAACCGTTTAGCACCATTTTTGAGTGAATTACCAAAAGTCAGATTTTTTCAGAAATTGAGACCCCGGAGCTTAGGGATTTTTTCAAAAAATCTTTTTCCGCCGGTTAAGTTGTCGAGGGCTGATTTCTTGTCCTGTGATAAAAAGCCTTCTGTTTCAACTGCCAAACCTTTCACGGGAGCATTTGCAACCGTTTAGCACCATTTTTGAGTGAATTTCCAAAAGTCAGATTTTTGCTGAAATTGTGACCCCGGGGCTTAGGGATTTTTTCAAAAAATATTTTTCTGCCGGTTAAGTTGTCGAGGGCTGATTTCTTCTCCTGTGATAAAAAGCCTTCTGTTTCCTTCGCAAAAGCTTTCAGGGGAGCATTTGCAACAGTTTGGCATCATTTTTGAGTGAATTGCCAAAAGTCATATTTTTGCTGAAATTGTGACCCCGGGGCTTAGGGATTTTTTCAAAAAATATTTTTCCGTCGGTCAAGTTGTTGAGGGCTGATTTCTTCTCCTGTGATAAAAAGCCTTCTGTTTCGACCGCCAAACCTTTCACGGGAGCATTTGCAACCGTTTAGCACCATTTTTGAGTCAATTGCCAAAAGTCAGATTTTTGCTGAAATTGTGACCCCGGGGCTTAGGGATTTTTTCAAAAAATCTTTTTCCGCCGGTCAAGTTGTCAATGGCTGATTTCTTCTCCTGTGATAAAAAGCCTTCTGTTTCGACCGCCAAACCTTTCACGGGAGCATTTGCAACCGTTTAGCACCATTTTTGAGTGAATTGGCAAAAGTCAGATTTTTGCTGAAATTGTGACCCCGGGGCTTAGGGATTTTTTCAAAAAATATTTTTCTGCCGGTTTAGTTGTCAAGGGCTGATTTCTTCTCCTGTGATAAAAAGCCTTCTGTTTCCTTCGCAAAAGCTTTCAGGGGAGCATTTGCAACAGTTTGGCATCATTTTTGAGTGAATTGCCAAAAGTCAGATTTTTGCTGAAATTGTGACCCCGGGGCTTAGGGATTTTTTCAAAAAATCTTTTTTCGTCAGTTAAGTTTTCGAGGGCTGATTTCTTCTCCTGTGATAAAAAGCCTTCTGTTTCGACCGCCAAACGTTTCACGGGAGCATTTGCAACCGTTTAGCACCATTTTTGAGTGAATTGCCAAAAGTCAAATTTTTGCTGAAATTGTGACCCCGGGGCTTAGGGATTTTTTCAAAAAATCTTTTTCCGCCCGTTAAGTTGTCGAGGGCTGATTTCTTCTCCTGTGATAAAAAGCCTTCTGTTTCCTTCGCAAAAGCTTTCAGGGGAGCATTTGCAACCGTTTAGCACCATTTTTGAGCGAATTGCCAAAAGTCAGATTTTTGCTGAAATTGTGACCCCGGGGCTTAGGGATTTTTTCAAAAAATATTTTTCTGCCGGTTTAGTTGTCAAGGGCTGATTTCTTCTCCTGTGATAAAAAGCCTTCTGTTTCCTTCGCAAAAGCTTTCAGGGCAGCATTTGCAACAGTTTGGCATCATTTTTGAGTGAATTGCCAAAAGTCAGATTTTTGCTGAAATTGTGACCCCGGGGCTTAGGGATTTTTTTCAAAAAATATTTTTCCGCCGCTTAAGTTGTCGAGGGCTGATTTCTTGTCCTGTGATAAAAAGCCTTCTGTTTCGACCCCCAAACCTTTCACGGGAGTATTTGCAACCGTTTAGCACCATTTTTGAGTGAATTGCCAAAAGTCAGATTTTTGCTGACATTGTGACCCCGGGGCTTAGGGATTTTTTCAAAAAATATTTTTCTGCCGGTTTAGTTGTCGAGGGCTGATTTCTTCTCCTGTGATAAAAAGCCTTCTGTTTCCTTCGCAAAAGCTTTCATGGGACCATTTTCAACAGTTTGGCATCATTTTTCAGTGAATTGCCAAAAGTCAGATTTTTGCTGACATTGTGACCCCGGGGATTAGGGATTTTTTCAAAAAATCTTTTTCCGCCGCTTAAGTTGTCGAGGGCTGATTTCTTGTCCTGTGATAAAAAGCCTTCTGTTTCCTTCGCAAAAGCTTTCAGGGGAGCATTTGCAACAGTTTGGCATCATTTTTGAGTGAATTGCCAAAAATCAGATTTTTGCTGAAATTGTGACCCCGGAGCTTAGGGATTTTTTCAAAAAATATTTTTCCGCCGGTTTAGTTGTCGAGGGCTGATTTCTTGTCCTGTGATAAAAAGCCTTCTGTTTCCTTCGCAAAAGCTTTCAGGGGAGCATTTGCAACCGTTTAGCACCATTTTTGAGTGAAATTCCAAAAGTCAGATTTTTTCAGAAATTGAGACCCCGGAGCTTAGGGATTTTTTCAAAAAATCTTTTTCCGCCGGTTAAGTTCTCGAGGGCTGATTTCTTCTCCTGTGATAAAAAGCCTTCTGTTTCGACCGCCAAACGTTTCACGGGAGCATTTGCAACCGTTTAGCACCATTTTTGAGTGAAATACCAAAAGTCAGATTTTTTCAGAAATTGAGACCCCGGAGCTTAGGGATTTTTTCAAAAAATCTTTTTCCGCCAGTTAAGTTCTCGAGGGCTGATTTCTTGTCCTGTGATAAAAAGCCTTCTGTTTCAACTGCCAAACCTTTCAGGGGAGCATTTGCAACCGTTTAGCACCATTTTTGAGTCAATTGCCAAAAGTCAGATTTTTGCTGAAATTGTGACCCCGGGGCTTAGGGATTTTTTCAAAAAATCTTTTTCCGCCGGTTTAGTTGTCGAGGGCTGATTTCTTCTCCTGTGATAAAAAGCCCTCTGTTTCCTTCGCAAAAGCTTTCAGGGGAGCATTTGCAACAGTTTGGCATCATTTTTGAGTGAATTGCCAAAAGTCAGATTTTTGCTGAAACTGTGACCCCGGGGCTTAGGGATTTTTTCAAAAAATATTTTTCCGCCGCTTAAGTTTTTGAGGGCTGATTTCTTCTCCTGTGATAAAAAGCCTTCTGTTTCGACCGCCAAACCTTTCACGGGAGCATTTGCAATCGTTTAGCACCATTTTTGAGTGAATTGCCAAAAGTCAGATTTTTTCAGAAATTGTGACCCCGGAGCTTAGGGATTTTTTCAAAAAATCTTTTTCCGCCGGTTTAGTTGTCGAGGGCTGGTTTCTTCTCCTGTGATAAAAAGCCTTCTGTTTCGACCGCCAAACTTTCACGGGAGCATTTGCAACCGTTTAGCACCATTTTTGAGTGAATTGCCAAAAGTCAGATTTTTGCTGAAATTGTGACCCCGGGGCTTAGGGATTTTTTCAAAAAATATTTTTCTGCCGGTTTAGTTGTCGATGGCTGATTTCTTCTCCTGTGATAAAAAGCCTTCTGTTTCCTTCGCAAAAGCTTTCAGGGGAGCATTTGCAACAGTTTGGCATCATTTTTGAGTGAATTGCCAAAAGTCAGATTTTTGCTGAAATTGTGACCCCGGGGCTTAGGGATTTTTTCAAAAAATATTTTTCCGCCGCTTAAGTTTTCGAGGGCTGATTTCTTGTCCTGTGATAAAAAGCCTTCTGTTTCGACCGCCAAACCTTTCACGGGAGCATTTGCAACCGTTTAGCACCATTTTTGAGTGAATTGCCAAAAGTCAGATTTTTGCTGAAATTGTGACCCCGGAGCTTAGGGATTTTTTCAAAAAATCTTTTTCCGCCGGTTTAGTTGTCGAGGGCTGATTTCTTCTCCTGTGATAAAAAGCCTTCTGTTTCGACCGCCAAACTTTCACGGGAGCATTTGCAACCGTTTAGCACCATTTTAGAGTGAATTGCCAAAGGTCAGATTTTGGATGAAATTGTGACCCCGGGGTTTAGGGATTTTTTCAAAAAGTCTTTTTCCGCCAGTTTAGTTGTCGAGGGCTGATTTCTTCTCCTGTGATAAAAAGCCTTCTGTTTCCTTCGCAAAAGCTTTCAGGGGAGCATTTGCAACAGTTTGGCATCATTTTTGAGTGAATTGCCAAAAGTCAGATTTTTGCTGAAATTGTGACCCCGGGGCTTAGGGATTTTTTCAAAAAATATTTTTCCTCCGCTTAAGTTTTCGAGGGCTGATTTCTTGTCCTGTGATAAAAAGCCTTCTGTTTCGACCACCAAACCTTTCACGGGAGCATTTGCAACCGTTTAGCACCATTTTTGAGTGAATTGCCAAAAGTCAGATTTTTGCTGAAATTGTGACCCCGGGGCTTAGGGATTTTTTCAAAAAATCTTTTTCCGCCGGTTAAGTTGTCGAGGGCTGATTTCTTCTCCTGTGATAAAAAGCCTTCGGTTTCGACCGCCAAACCTTTCACGGGAGCATTTGCAACCGTTTAGCACCATTTTTGAGTGAATTTCCAAAAGTCAGATTTTTGCTGAAATTGTGACCCCGGGGCTTAGGGATTTTTTCAAAAAGTCTTTTTCCGCCGGTTTAGTTGTCGAGGGCTGATTTCTTCTCCTGTGATAAAAAGCCTTCTGTTTCCTTCGCAAAAGCTTTCAGGGGAGCATTTGCAACAGTTTGGCATCATTTTTGAGTGAATTGCCAAAAGTCAGATTTTTGCTGAAACTGTGACCCCGGGGCTTAGGGATTTTTTTCAAAAAATATTTTTCCTCCGCTTAAGTTTTCGAGGGCTGATTTCTTGTCCTGTGATAAAAAGCCTTCTGTTTCGACCACCAAACCTTTCACGGGAGCATTTGCAACCGTTTAGCACCATTTTTGAGTGAATTGCCAAAAGTCAGATTTTTGCTGAAATTGTGACCCCGGGGCTTAGGGATTTTTTCAAAAAATATTTTTCCGCCGGTTAAGTTGTCGAGGGCTGATTTCTTCTCCTGTGATAAAAAGCCTTCGGTTTCGACCGCCAAACCTTTCACGGGAGCATTTGCAACCGTTTAGCACCATTTTTGAGTGAATTTCCAAAAGTCAGATTTTTGCTGAAATTGTGACCCCGGGGCTTAGGGATTTTTTCAAAAAGTCTTTTTCCGCCGGTTTAGTTGTCGAGGGCTGATTTCTTCTCCTGTGATAAAAAGCCTTCTGTTTCCTTCGCAAAAGCTTTCAGGGGAGCATTTTTAACAGTTTGGCATCATTTTTGAGTGAATTGCCAAAAGTCAGATTTTTGCTGAAACTGTGACCCCGGGGCTTAGGGATTTTTTTCAAAAAATATTTTTCCGCCGCTTAAGTTTTCGAGGGCTGATTTCTTCTCCTGTG